>NC_035440.2:67197495-68507777 GCF_002127325.2 Helianthus annuus | reverse complement strand
TCCTTGGACGACCTCGGTATCTTACCAACACTATACTACGTCCACGATGGGTGCACTTGCCCATATGTGTGTTTAGTGTTAGTGAATATCGTGTTTTATAAATTTAAAACTTGGCTAAAAGTGTAAAAAAGGGGCTTAAATACTCATCAAAAATATAACACACTTCACGCACATCAGAGACCTTGAATGATTATGATTGTGAGATCAGGTACCATCCCGGCAAGGCGAATGTAGTCGCTGATGCCCTGAGCCGGAAAGAAAGGATGAAACCCATCCGAATTAATGCTAGGAGGATGGAAGTAAAGAATAACTTGATCGAAAGGATATTAGCTGCACAGCGAGAGGCTGTGTTGGAAGCTAATTATCCTAAGGAAAAATTAGGAATAACTGAGGAGCAGTTGACTCTCCACAAGGATGGACTTTTGAGATTGAATGGGCGGATATGGGTTCCTATTTATGGAGGACTACGAGATGTTATCCTCCAGGAAGCCCATAGCTCCAAATATTCTGTCCACCCTGGAGCAGATAAAATGTATCAGGATTTAAAGGCAAATTATTGGTGGATAGGCTTGAAAAAGTCTGTAGCCGCTTATGTAGCCAAATGCTTGACTTGTGCGCAAGTCAAGGCTGAGCATCAAAAGCCATCTGGCTTGCTACAACAGCCTGAACTTCCTGAATGGAAATGGGAGTGTGTAACTATGGATTTTATCACCAAGTTACCAAAAACGAGCAAAGGAAACGACACAATATGGGTTATAGTCGACCGACTGACTAAGTCAGCTCATTTCCTACCCATCAAGGAGACTTATAGCTCCGATACCTTGGCCCAGTTATATGTTGATAAGATTGTCGCCCTACATGGCATACCTGTGTCTATTATCTCTGATCGAGATACGAGATACACGTCTCACTTCTGGAAGAGTTTTCAACAATCTTTGGGCACACGTTTGAACTTTAGTACGACTTACCATCCCCAGACAGACGGTCAGAGTGAGCGTACTATTCAAACGTTAGAAGACATGCTGCGAGCATGTGCTATCGATTTAGGTGGTAGTTGGGATAAGAACTTTCCCCTAATCGAATTCTCCTACAACAATAGCTACCATACCAGCATAAAGGCTGCGCCTTTCGAGGCATTATACGGTAGGAAGTGTAGATCGCCAGTTTGTTGGGCGGAAGTGGGAGAGGTCCAATTATCAGGACCAGAGATAGTTTTCGAGACAACGGACAAGATTGTCCAGATCCGGGAACGTCTCAAAGCTGCCCGTGATAGGCAGAAAAGTTACGCGGATCCGAAGCGTAAGGATTTTCACTTTGAGGTAAGTGAAAAAGTGTTACTAAAGGTATCACCCTGGAAAGGGGTGATGCGTTTCGGTAAGAAGGGTAAACTGAGCCCGCGATACATAGGACCTTTTGAGGTTATCGAACGGGTCGGGTCAGTTGCCTATAAATTAAACTTACCAGAAGAGCTCAATGGAATTCATAATGTGTTCCACATCTGCAATCTAAAGAAGTGTTTCGCTGATGAATCATTGGTGATCCCACACACAGATGTGCATATAGATGAGAGCTTGAAGTTTGTGGAGAAGCCTTTATCGATTGAAGACCGACAGGTGAAAAAGCTCCGAAGAAAACATGTGCCAATAGTTAAAGTTAAATGGGATGCCCGGAGAGGTCCCGAATTCACGTGGGAAGTTGAATCCACGATGAAGGAGAAATATCCCTATTTGTTCGAGTAAATCTCGGGTCGAGATTTATTTTAAGGGGGTGAGGATGTAACACCTTGAAATTTTGTGCCCAATAATGTATTGACACGTGTCTTGAGTTTACACGTGGCATTTAATATTTAATAAAGGACTAATATTGACAAACCTTGAAAGTATGTAAATTCGAGGGTTATAAATGTCAAACAAGGGTAAGTATACTGTATAGTAACCCTAAAAGATGCTCGTACCTTAAAACGAATAAATCATGGATCGTACGGAAGCGAAACGCGGAAGAAAGTGAGAGATTACAAGCTGCGGGGGGTTAACTGTGTCAACATGTTTGATTATACCTCTGAGTGACCCTTTGACGTACCCGAAGCCTTGTAACAGTAAAATACGCTCACTAGAATATAATATATAAATTCCGCGAAGTTCTGTTTTAAAACGAGAAACTTATGACCAAATTCGTACGAGAGGGGTTAAAAGCGTCAACTATATAAATTAAGGCTTCTCGGATAATAAGTAAACTATCCGGGGGCTTAACAACACGGGTAAATAACGCGAGGTCCATAATTATAATTAACCGAGGGCCATATCGCAAAGTTACCCCTTCAAACCCGAAAGTCAGGGTATTAATTACCAAAGATTTTCATAATCATTATAAAAGATTCAAAAAGATATTTTTCTTAACCCTTACGGACCGCAAGGGTCATGCCTTACGGACCGTAAGGAAGTGAATGATTAAACTCAGATCCGCTACAGGCTTACGGACCGCAAGGCCTAAGCCATACGGTCCGTAAGCGTCGCCCAACGACAGAAAAATGGCTGTTGGCTGTTTTAAACGGTAAAGCATTTATGTATGGGTTTCCCAGAGGTATAGGCGCCCCCTACTCGACCCATAACACCTAGAGACACCTGCCATTCATCCATGCTCACTTGTAGACTAATGTGTGATGATCTAAAGGCAATTTGAGCACTATAAATAGACATGTAGTATGCATAAGTTTCACCACACTTCAAACACTTCTCTTGATCATCTCTGGAGCTTCCAAGCTTTCTCTTATCATTCTAATTCGTGCTCAAACTTCTGTAAGTCGTTTATATCCTTTGTGGTTAAGTTTTACTTAGTATTGTAGCTAAAAATCGAACCGTCGTAACTACGGTTTGACTTCAAGATAAATCCTTAATGGCTCAGTCTTATGTCGAATCAAAGGTAGTTATGTGTTGGTGCTTATGTGGGTAATAAACCTCTGAAAGGGTTCCCTCTGATCACCAATCTAACTAGTTCAAATGTCGAGTCAAACGAATGCTTAAAAAGTCAACAGAAAGCTATTTTTGCGATTCTTGCATAATCTGTAATATAAATGATATGAAACCTGTTTAGACACTCATAAAATATGATATTAAGTATATAAACTTGTCTACGCTCGTTTGATTCGGCCATTTGCTATATTGACCCGGTTCGGAACCGAATGTCGCAAAAGTTTGACTTTTGCTTTGACCTCGGTTCTGACCCGTTTTAGTGCAATGTAGATATGCTTTAGGACTCTCTTAGGACCAGGTTACATGATGGTATAAACCTCTGTGACCGGTTCGTTGTTTGTCCGAGTCTTTTACACATTTCCGTTAATTACTTAAAAGTTGACCATAACGCCCTTTTTAAAATAAAACGAGTATTTCGGACACGTGAAGGGATCATAACCTTGCTTACTAAATTCTAAGCATGTCCCTAAAGTTTCACGCCAATCCGAGGTCTAGAATGGGAGTTATGCTAAATAGCGCATTTATAAGAAACTTTTGTAATAAACGGCGCAATTAGCATAATGCCTACCTAAACTAAGATTTCGTCACCAAAACTTTTACCCACTGTAGTTAAATAATATTTTGGGATTTTTAAAGATTTTTAATTAATTTTAACCTGCTCATAACCTGCGGTTATGGCTACGGTTCGGTAAATACCGAATACGCCCTTTTCGGCCAAAACCTGAGTTCTACAAGGTCTTTTGACCCGATTCCAGAGGCTACTAATTTTAAATAATAAATAAGATATTTTAGACTTGTTAAACTGATCGGGAAGCTCAGGTTTCCTGTAGAACTCAGAAATCCCTTTAAAAGTCTTTAAAATGACCGGAAAACCCCTACGGGGCGTATAATGAACTAAAACTCGTTACGGGCATTATGGAAGGTATCCTACTGATACCACAACCTCTTTAAAGTATATTGACTTAGGAAAACAGTGTAGGACTCCTACGGCTACCCGTTGCGCCTATTGCGCGCACGGTTCGGCTTATGTAACTAGTTTACATAAATTAGCCGATACGGGTCAAACCATATCATTTTGACCCCAAAATCCAGAGTGTGAATATTAAACCCATATAAAGCAAGTCTCCGAACTTGTTGGGTCAGAATCACATTCCATTCTCGATTTTCGCCTTTCACGCGATTAAACCGTATCTATCCTTCGAAACTAACCGGTCTAGGCTACGGCTAATATAAAGACCCGTTAGGATTGTAATAGGTTAATTTAAACCTTCGTTCCAGAATAAGGAGCCTCAGTAAAAGATACCTGTGATTTAACTGATTAAGGAATATACATTGCAAAGGTAAATACTTTTAACTTATTTTCCCTTATACGGGCTTGGGTTACGGTATATAAAATACCGCTTGATTGAGCATCAAATAATTCCATCGTTTAGGTGGTTAATTGAATAGTTTGATCGGCTCATTTAAACAATCTTGTTACTTAAAAGCCTTTGGGGGGTTAATGACCATGTCCCGGATATCCTAGGCATCATTTTACGAAATGGCCACGACCTTGACAGTCGGGTGTAGGCGTACACCCGGTATTATGTCTATATTATTAAAAGACGTAGCCGATGGTTTACCCACCTCGGTTTTACGCAAATGTGGTGTGTCTATTGATCTTTAACCCGGCATAATCCGGGCTACTGAACGCATAGAAGGAACATGTAATTCGTTCACAAGATTATAATATTAAATAATTTACCCAAGTTAAACAAATATGATTATGCCACGTGCATCCAAACCAATTTTTAATCATTTTACAAAATGAGTCAGTTGATCGTATTTACCAGTGTAAACTGACGTATTTTCCCAAAAAAGATTAAGTGCAGGTACTACACGTAATTGGCTGGTAATAGCCCCCTAGCATCTAAGGAAGTCTCGCAAGCTTGATGTCTTATCTGTTGAACAACATTTTTATTTATTTTGATCCCTCCTGTGGATACTATTCAACTACTTGTGATACATTTGGATATTACAGTAAATGGTTGAATTATATTTATCTTTATGCTTCCGCTGTGCATTCATATATTGTGGTTTGACTATATTGTTGCCAACTACGTCACGGTAATCCCCCACCGGGCCCACCGGTGATACACGTGGAAATCGGGGTGTGACAGGTTGGTATCAGAGCCAACATTGAGTGAATTAAACACTATCCTAATGTGTTTAATCTCAGTGACACAATTGCACATACTTGAGTCTAGACAAGAACATAGGACAAATTCGAATTGTTATTCCAAATTTGTCTTTTTCTTTTATTACTGTTATTTAAAGTTTTGAAAGCAGGAAATATGCCGCCAGTGATATTCCGAGGAAGAGGAAGGGGAAGAAGAGGCAGAGGAGAGATCGTTACACATCACGATCACGAAGCCGGACCTTCAAATACGCGAGCTCCTTCAACCACAAGGAGTGAAGAACCGCAAAGGCGAAGAGACCTTTATGAACCTGCGAGGCATTCCACCTCGCATAGCTCAACGCCATCATACCGGCACTCATTCGGGCCAAATTCCGAGAATGACCCCAACAACCCACAACCCTCCTTCATACCTCTACAACGTTCGGTATCACACCGAAATTTTGATGACCCTACTCCATACTTCAGAGGTCAGTTTAATCCAGCTGACTACATCCAGGAACCTTCAGGTTTTGTTCCATTAGGGCCGCAAGATCACTTCTCCGAAGATCATATGGACGAGGATACTGATCCGACAGAACCTGCTCGTGGTACGCCCACGCACCCAATAGAAATCTCTGATGGGTCATCCTTCCATGGTGCACCCTATCAGGGACCAGATAGCTTCATGGCGTTGTTTAATCAACACGAGTGGTACCATACGCCACAGTCATCACAACAGCCGCAACATCCGCGAGATCCCTCCGAGGATCCACATTTCGTGGCAGTTACGCCACCACCTCCGCCACTGGCACAACCAGTAATGGCTGATCCGCCAAGGCGTAGGAGGACAAATGCCCGTATGTCCACACGAGGAGGAGGGGATTTCCACTTCAGCACCCCTCGACACTCTAGTAGTAGCCACTACCCGCCACTACAAGAAGAAGGACCTTCAAGTCCTGTACAGGAGGCGAACTCCGCACCAGCTGCACCAACTTCGCCACCATTTGGGTATGACCACCCAATACCTGCGTACACGGGTCCAACGGCATACAACCCGTTCGAACCGTCATCGCAAGCACATTACAACCACAACTATGAGCGCGACCCATATGTGGTGTCGGCCAGGTATAATGCATGATATCCTGACGGAGCTCATGGGAACATGGGAGCACCGGACTACTCAGCTCATGGGTATCCAGCACCTCCCAGACCTCCAGTTCCGCAACAGGCGCCACAACCACGTTTCTCCCCTCCCGAACAAGAAGAAATACTCCACCGTTTAAGCCGTGTGGAGAGAGAATTCGAGGAAGAACGTAAGAGCCACCGAGGATTCCTCAAGGGCTTAGCAAACCTACTAAAGGGCAAGAAAAAGAAACGTGACCATTAGTCCTTATGTATGTTCTAATGTAATGTTTATTTCAAAAGAAGTCCCTGCGTGGACATTTATCGTATTTCAGTCCCTACGTGGACTTATCTTTTAGTCCTTACATGGACACTTATCTTGTATTAGTCCCTGCGTGGACTTGTCACTTATTTTAAAACCGCTATGTAGGTATGTACTATTTAAAAGTCCCGTTTAGGGCGGTGTGTAATCGAATTAAAAAAAATATGGAATGTTATATTATGAATTTCATTTTGTTATTACTATATATAAAATAAATCAAAATCATTCCTTTTAACTTGATCTGCCTAAATAAAGAATCTTAAGAGTGAAACCTAGCCAGGTGTCTTTTAAGATCCGGCCAAGATGGTAAGACCTAATTAAAAGATTCTGATTCCCTGTTAACCTCTGTAAGCATGTTGACAATCATGACAGATGTGATTCGTTAAAGTCACACACGCCATTCTTATACAAGAATCCTTAAAAGGATTCCAAAGCCCAAATTAATGATATAATAAATCATGGGTTAAATCATCAATAAAGATGACCACTTGTTAAACATCCATAAGTGATGTAGTGCCTACGGGCCATACATATTGTCATAATCGGGCAAAAGACAGTGGTGGTTTAGGACTCCCTTCAGACCTTGATTCTCTGTAATCTCGGCTAACATTATAATAACGTCCTCGTGACTAGGCTTTTATGCCACTAGCAATATTAATTGTAATTAGGATAAGTATGTTCAAATCCAAAATGTAAAGTGAGTAACAAATTAACCAGATATGGTCTTCAATACCATGGTTAATGAATTGCCATAAAAGACAATTCAATGATAAACTCCTAAATAGAATTTTCATTATCTTCTGCAGCAGATACAAGCTACTATGGCGAATCCAAATGGAGGAAGTAGTCATACAAATGAAGATGATTATGATAATGCCCAAATAAATTTAACGGGCGCTCAACTCAAGGCTCTTGTCGACAACGCTGTGCAAGCAGCTCTGGATCGACAATATACAGAATCCCGAAGCAGAACAGTTTCCAAACCACCATCAAAGCCAAAGACACACTCAAAAACCCACAGCAAACCACTATCCAAACCTAAGAAGGACGACGATAACCACTCGTCCAAGCCCAAGAAAGACGACGACAACAACTCGTCAAACGAAAATAGCGTTCGTCGCGAACGGGAGTATACTGATGCTTCCCGTGCCAGGGGCTGCACATATAAGTACTTCGTATCTTGTAAACCCCGAGACTTTACGGGGGAGAAGGGTGCTGTCGAATGCATGACATGGTTGGATGAGATGGACACAGTAGTGGACATCAGTGGCTGCGCTGAAAGGGATGTAGTGAAGTTTGTGTCACAGTCATTTAAGGGCGAGGCCCTAGCTTGGTGGAGGGCGCTGGTTCAGGCCTCAGGAAAAGCTGTGCTTTAAAGCATGACGTGGGAGGAATTCGTTTCTCTCATCAGGGAAAATTACTACCCTCAGCATGAGGTGGAGAAGATAGAGTCCGACTTTGTGTCATTGGTGATGACAAATCTGGTCTGCCAGGCCTACTTGACGAGCTTCAATACGATGTCTCACTTGGTTCCTTATCTAGTCACCCTGGAACCAAGGAGGATTGCTCGTTTTATCGGGGGGTTAGAACCCCCGATTAAGGCTAGTGTGAAGGCCTCTCGGCCAACGACCTTCAGGTCTGTGACTGACCTCTCTTTGTCCCTCACGATGGACGCGGTCCGACTGAGATCGCAGAGGAACAAAGAGGCCGAAAAGAGGAAGCGTGAGGATGATACCTCGCGAAGGTCAGGAAAGAAACACCGTGGAAACGGTGATGGCAAGAGAGGGGGCGAGTCGAGAAAGGATGGGCAACAATCGGGAGAGAAGCCCAAATGCAAGAACTGCCAGAAATTCCACATCGGGAAGTGCAGGCTTGGGTCGAACTCACAGTCGCAGTCAAAGACGTATGCTTGTGGACTGTGCAAGTCCAAAGACCACAAAACTGTGGACTGTAAGAAGATCAAGGACGCAACCTGCTACAACTGTAGTGAGAAGGGGCACATCAGGAGCAACTGCCCCAAGTTCGCCAAGAAGACAGAAGAACCCAAAAAGAATAACGCTAGAGTCTTCAAAATGGATGTGAAGGAAGCCCTGCAAGACGACAACGTAATAATACGTACTTTGGAAGGCATTAAGTGAAGAGAAAATATATTATTTTTGAGAAAAATAATTATATTTTGGAATGAGAAGTAAAATATATTAAGTGAGACTTAATATTATAAACGCGCATGTATTAATTCCCCCATCCTTGGGAAGGAGATTAACTACCAAATATATACAAGGAACAGTTGTCTAACTGTTTCCCGAAAAATTAAACTATAAAGCTAAAGCACGGCCATCCGTCTAATAGAATTAGCACATGTAGGTCGTTGCACAGCTTTCGGATATTTGGAGTGCTTGATTTAGCGACGCACTGACTGTGAGTTCATGTCCCCCTTTTCTCTTAACTCTTTTCAGTTTTATAAACTGCGGGGGTGAAATACATGTTACTATGATTATGAAATACTTGATACATGGTATGGTTAGCGTAAGGAGGGTTATTACTTAGATCATGTGAGTGGGTAGGCGGGAACTGGAGGCCATTAATCCTCATGGTAGGACCGAGGGACGTAAGCGGTAGATCTATCTGGGTGTAGCGAGCCCAACTCCGGGCCCAGCATAACGGACCTTGGGGTGACTTTGTGCCCGACGCAAAATCCGCTAGGTTTGAGTCTTCCTACTTGCACTTCACATATATCAATGGCCTTGCAAACCATTGGTGATCTCTTTTTCCTTATTTGCAACATACCAGGTTTTGATAAAGATAAAGGTTTATATACTCACTTTCGCATGAACTCGCTCAACATTATTGTTGATTTTTCAACTTACATGTATTTCAGGAAACTAGCGATCTGGCGCGGTATGGCTTGTTTTCCGCTGCATTAGGCTCAAGGTCATCCGGGGTTCGGGGAATGTGACTCTTACCTGGACAAGTCACAATCCTTGAATTCGTGTTTATGTTTGAATTTGTAATGTTTAGACAAGTTTACGGTTGTTGGGTGTTAACCCGTTAAGACAATGTTTTGGTATTTTAATGGATGATCTTGCATATTTTAATTCATATAGCTTGTTATGATTAAGCTATGGTATTAAGAAGTCACACCAAATTAACCACGCTTCCGCAAAGCCAGGGTGTGATAGCTTGGTATCAGAGCTCTGATCATAGCGAACTAGGATTCCTTCTTGAGTCTAGACTATGATCACTAGGGCTCTCACGAAAACATTTTTACTGCATACCACTTAAGTCCAGATCCAAAACGTTTTTATAAACAAATGTTGAGCGTATTTTATTTATTATTTTTAGGCTCAGTCTGGGAGGCTGAGGCTCGGTCTGGGAGACTGAGGCTCGGTCTGGGAGGCCGAGGCTCGATCTAATGGATCGAGGTAGTTGTCTAGTGGGACTAGGGAGTCAGTCTGGGAGGCTGGGAGAATTTGCTAGTGGGACTAGGGAGTCAGTCTGGGAGGCTGGGAAAGTTTGCTAGTGGGACTAGGGAGTCAGTCTGGGAGGCTGGGAAAGTTGGCTAGTGGGACTAGGAAGGACAGTCTGGGAGGCTGGGAGGCTAGTGGGACTAGGAGGATTATGTGATTATTACTTGTTAACTTGTGTGATTACCTGATTTACTGATTTTTGTGCATGTTTGTGTTTATGTTACAGACCCATGGACTCACCAGCCACGGGTGATTCAGATACCACCGGACCTTTACCCATAGTATCGGACGACATTGTGTCTTCAGAGCACGAGGTGCATACCTCCGACTTCACCAACACCGATGATGATGACTTCCAGCCCTTCGCTCTGCCCGACGGCGCTGATGAGCATATCGATGACCCACCTGCTGAGTATCTTCCTTTGGTAGCGATTCCAGCTCCCATACCCCTTGCTTCTTATCCAGCATACGACTTGCTACCCGACGCCGAGGCTGACGGCGACATTGATCTCTTTGAGGACGAGCCTTACGAGGATGAGATTCCTGATGCAGCCCCTCTTCCCGCTGGCGATCTTTTGATGATTGCTGGTGCTCCTGTTGAGGACTCGCCCGCCCATTCGCCAGTCCCAGACTCCTTTGAGTCTGTGGCATCTGCACCGTCTTACGAGATGAGCACGCAGCATTTTGTACATGACTCGGACCCCGATCAGGCATCTTCTGCCGCACCCATCCCGAGCTTTGTGTTCGAGCACGACGACATTGAGGATTCTGATCCCGTTTTTCCTCCAGGATTTGATCCTGACCGCGATATTGAGTATATTCCTATGGACCAGCATATGGAGGACCCTGTTGATCCCGTTGATCCTGTTGATCCCTTTGATCCAGAGTTTGATTTTGATATGGCTTTTGATGACCCAGAGCCTGCCTTGGCCCCAGAGCAGGCAGTGGCTCTAGATCCTGAGCATGAGCATGACCTGGTACATGCCGGCATTCCTGATGAGCCCATATTAGCAGACCCACCTGTTGGTGACCATCTTGTGGACATTCCTTTGATTGTTGACGACCATGTTATAGCTGATGATCCTGTTGTCGATCCACCTTTTGTTGATCCCCCTTTGATTGCTGATATCCCTGTTGACCACCCAGTTGAGCATGTTGCACCAGTTGACCCTGTCATTGCTCCATTCGATCCTGTTCCGCTCGAGCCTAAGCACGCTCTATTTGCTGATCACCTGGATCCACCCGATGAGGACGCTCAGCACGGTTGGATACCTGCTGACGAGGATGTTCCGCCGTTTCCCCCACATCACACTGATGCACATCATGCTGATTTCTCATTTCAGATCCCTGTGACACGATCCGATGATTTTTCATTTCAGATCCCACAGTTTGTACCTCCAGCGGGGCTTGGAGAGGGCTCTTCAGCCCACCCTTTTGGGCACATACCGATGTCTATTCCTTTCATACCTCAGATGACATCTGTACCATCTTCTGTTTCACCTGTTCATGCAGCACCATTCGATCCCACCAGTACACCACTGCTTTGGTCATCTTCCTCTCCGATGCCACCCACTGATCCATATCATCCATTCGATATGGGGTACACCATAGAGGACGTCTTGATGTCCTTTGTCCATCAGCATGAGTCCCATACGCAGCGACTCCAGGAGCTCGAGAGAGCTCAACTATCACTAGGCCCATATCATGGTCAGACATCCTCACCTTTTCAGCCGTTTCGGTCATTACCCCCGGACTTCGCTGCCCGACTTCTGACTTTGGAGCAGCAGATCGCTTCTGTTATTCACACTCAGCAGGCGATGGAGGAGGACTGGCTTCATCTACGCCGCTTACTCTACACTCACTTTCCCCCTCCTCCACCCCCATCCGCATAGAGCTCATCGGTGCTATAGAGGTAGACGTTGGTGAGACGACAGCGATTGTGACTGCACAGCCTTTTGGAGACCACCTGATGTTACTGACTTTTGTTGATACTTATTTGATATACCTGATGTATGTGATATTGATATGATATGGTTTTGTACAGGGGTGATGTAGCCCCTATTTGATTGATGGTTGTATGCCACACTTACTACACTTTATGGTCTCGATATATGTAGCAATCGCGGTATTCTCACCATATCTGATTCACTTGATTGCTTATTTATATTTTTGTGACATGGGATGTTGGGACATGGGATGTTGTGTATATAATACTGTGACATGGGATGTTGGGACATGGGATGTTGTGTGTATAATGGGTATAACATGGGATGTTGTGTGTGATATCTTGATAACATGAGATGTTATGTGCTAGTACTATTACTATATTCGTATGCTTACTATGGCCTGACCAACATACACATCTTTAGAAGATGGCGCCAAGACGTCAGCCACAGCCGATGCCTACCACTCATGAAGAACTACAGCAAGTTATCGCTAATGCCATTGCTCAATATGCTGCCTCTCAAGGAGGACCAAGCGGAAGTAGCTCGAACATTAACGGCAACCAAAATCCTCCTCATGGTAACCATAAGTCAATAAGACATACCGTGGCCTAAATGGATTCTTTTAGCAGATGCTAATGCCGTTCCTATGTTGTAATGTATGTGCAGGGTGCACCTACAAACAATTCTTGGACTGTAAGCCCGTAAACTTCGATGGCACAGGAGGTGCTGTCTTCTTCGTTCGCTGGGCAGAGAAAACCGAGTCCGTACTTCGCATGAGCAAATGCGCGCTGGATCAACAAGTCACTTACATCTCAGGGCTATTTGTGGATGGAGCCCTATCCTGGTGGAATCTACAGGTCCAGACCCTTGGCGAAGCTGCGGCTTACGCACTGACCTGGACTGAGTTGAAAGAACTTATGCGCAAGAAGTACTGTTCTCGCGCTGAAATCCAGAGGTTAGAGACCGAATTCTGGCAACTGAAGATGGAAGGTCCCAAGATAGCGGAATATGTTCAAAGGTTCCACGATTTGTCGCATGTGGTACCCTATATGGTTACACCGGAGTTCAAGAGAATTGAACGTTTCATTTGGGGACTAGCTCCTCAAATCATTAGTATGGTGACCTCTTCCAAACCAGCAACAATCACTGAAGCCATTGATTTGAGTGTGGCTCTCACCGAAGAGGCAATTCGGTTGAACAAGTTTGATGAAGTCGAGCCGAAGAAGAAAGAGACTCACGTGGAGTCGTCAGGTGGAAACAAGCGAAAATTTTCGAATTTCAAGCAAGGCACCGGGATGGTGGTTAAGAAAGGGGAATCGAATGCGCCAGCTCAAGATTCGGCTGATGGTAGGAAGAAAGGTAGAGGATATATGGGTGCTCATCCCAAGTGTGGTTCTTGCCAACGCCATCACTCTGGCCGATGCGGGCCAAAAGTTTGTGAATCATGTGGGAAGACTGGTCATTCAAAGGATTCTTGCTGGGCTAATACTGGCCGGGGAGGCCAAGGAGGATATGGGAATAGGAACAACCGTGGTGGTACTGGGAACCGCCCACAAGGAAACCAGGGAGGTGATGGGAACCGTGCCAATCTTGCTAACCAAGCAGGCGCCATGAACCGAAACCAGGGAAACCATCAAGCTGGAAACAATGGTGGAAACGGGCAGAGGCCCGGATGTTTTAACTGCGGAGATCAAGGGCATTACAAAAGGAATTGCCCAGAATTAAACCAGGCACGCGGAAGAGTTTTTAACATGGAAGCCAGGGAAGCGCGCCAGGATCCCAATGTTGTCACTGGTACGTTCCCTGTAAACCAACGCTATGCATCCGTTTTGTTTGATACTGGTGCCGATTACAGCTTTGTATCGTTAGAATTTAAGAACATGCTTGGTTTAGCCGCTAATAAGTTAGATATTCCGTACTCGATCGAATTAGCGAATGGGAAGTTAGTAGAAGCTAACGAGGTGATTCGAGGTTGCGTAATCGAGCTGGGAGAGCGTGACTTTGCTCTCGATCTACTACCGGTCCAGTTAGGAAGCTTCGACGTGGTAGTAGGAATGGATTGGTTATCGAGTAACAAAGCAGAGATAGTTTGTCACGAGAAGATAATTCGTATTCCGACCAATGATGGTGAGACCATTGTTGTTCATGGGGAGAAGCGTGAGACGCCGTTGAGGATGATTAGCTGCCTGAAAGCAAGGAAGTGTTTGCAGAAAGGATGTGTTGCTTTTCTGGCACACATTGTGGATAAAAAGGCTGCTGAGCCGAAGATCGAAGACATCCCTGTCGTGAGGGAATACCCAGAAGTCTTTCCAGAAGACTTACCTGGATTGCCGCCTCAGAGACAAGTAGAGTTCCACATTGATTTAGTTCCAGGCGCCGCGCCTGTGGCTAAGGCACCTTACAGACTTGCTCCGTCTGAGATGCAGGAACTGTCGACACAACTTCAAGAGTTGTTAGACAAGGGATTTATCCGACCAAGCTTCTCGCCTTGGGGAGCTCCAGTTTTGTTTGTGAAGAAGAAGGACGGTAGTTTCCGTATGTGTATTGACTACAGAGAGTTGAACAAACTGACGATCAAGAATAGGTATCCCCTGCCAAGAATCGATGATCTGTTCGACCAGCTTCAAGGTTCGAGCTTCTATTCAAAGATCGATCTTCGATCTGGATACCATCAGCTACGGATACAGGAGGAGAGTATCCCGAAGACAGCCTTCAGAACTTGATATGGACACTACGAGTTTCTCGTTATGCCGTTTGGTCTGACAAACGCACCTGCTGTGTTCATGGATTTGATGAACCGAGTTTGTAAGCCGTACCTGGATAAGTTCGTGATTGTATTCATCGACGACATCTTGATTTATTCAAAGACGAAGGCTGAGCACGAGCAACATCTTAGAGCTATTCTAGAGTTGCTGAAGAAGGAACAGCTGTACGCCAAGTTCTCTAAATGTGAGTTTTGGCTACGAGAAGTGCAATTCCTTGGGCACGTGGTAAACGGAGATGGAATCCACGTGGATCCTACCAAGATCGAGGCAATCAAGAATTGGGAAACGCCAAAGACGCCAACCGAAATCCGGCAATTCTTGGGTTTGGCTGGCTACTACCGAAGATTTATTGAGGATTTCTTGAAAATCGCTCAACCATTGACACTCCTCACGCAAAAGGATAAGAAGTTTGATTGGGGAATCAAACAGGATGAAGCATTTCAGATATTGAAAGATAAGCTTTGTAACGCGCCAATATTAGCTCTACCAGAAGGCACTGATGATTTCGTGGTATACTGCGACGCATCGCGTCAAGGATTGGGTTGTGTGTTGATGCAACGTCAAAAGGTTATCGCCTACGCATCACGCCAACTGAAGGTGCATGAAAAGAACTATACCACGCATGATTTGGAGCTAGGTGCAGTGGTTTTCGCTTTGAAGATCTGGAGACACTACCTTTATGGTACGAAATGCACAATCTTCACAGATCACAAGAGCCTCCAGCATATATTCAATCAGAAGGAGTTGAATATGAGGCAAAGGCGATGGGTCGAGTTGTTGAACGATTACGACTGCGAGATCAAGTATCATCCAGGGAAGGCGAATGTGGTCGCTGATGCCCTAAGTCGTAAAGAGAGAATCAAGCCCATAAGGGTTAGGGCTATGGAAATGATAATTCAAACCGACCTTTCCTCGCGCGTTCGTGCAGCACAGAAGGAAGCTCTCAAGGAGGGAAACCTTGAGGAAGAATATCTCCGTGGGATGGAGAAGATATTGGTGCCAAACAGGGAAGGAACGTTGTGTTTTGGGAAAAGGAATTGGGTTCCTCTGTTTGGTGGTTTAAGAGAGGTTATCTTTGATGAAGCTCACAAGTCGCGGTACTCTATCCACCCTGGAGCGGATAAGATGTACCAAGATCTTAAAGATTATTACTGGTGGCCTAGGATGAAAGGCGATGTTGCTATTTACGTGAGCAAATGTTTAACTTGCGCCAAAGTTAAGGCGGAATACCAGAAGCCTTCGGGACTTCTGCAGCAACCAAAAATTCCCCAGTGGAAGTGGGAAGAAATCTCCATGGATTTTATTACAAAGTTGCCAAGAACGCCAAAAGGCCATGACATTATCTGGGTGATAGTGGATCGCTTAACGAAGTCAGCACACTTCTTACCTATCCGCGAGAAGGATAATACAAGCAAATTGGCTGAAATTTACATGAGAGAGATTGTTACACGCCATGGAGTACCACTCTCAATTATTTCTGATAGAGACGGGAGGTTCGTATCGAGGATATGGCAATCCTTCCAGGAAGCTTTTGGCTCAAAGCTGAATATGAGCACTGCTTTTCACCCGCAGACCGACGGGCAAAGCGAGCGGACGATTCAGACGTTGGAGGACATGCTGAGAGCATGTGTTATGGATTTAGGCGGTAGCTGGGATAAGCATTTACCCCTGGTTGAATTTTCATACAACAACAGCTACCACACCAGTATTGGTGCCGCGCCATTCGAAGCTTTATATGGGCGCAAGTGCAGGTCGCCGCTCTGTTGGTCTGACGCAGGTGATAGACAATTAGTAGGTCCCGATGTGGTACAGGAAACCACAGATAAGATCGCGCAAATCCGAGACCGTATCAGCGCGGCTCGTGACCGTCAGAAGACCTACGCAGATCTGAAAAGGAAACCTCAGGAGTTTGAGGTTGGGGATATGGTTTTGTTGAAGGTATCACCCTGGAAGGGTGTGGCACGCTTTGGGAAGCGTGGGAAGTTGAATCCGCGCTACATTGGTCCTTTCAAGGTTTTGGAAAGAATTGGGACCGTAGCATACAAGTTGGATCTACCTGCCGAACTAAATAATGTTCACGATACATTTCATGTATCCAATCTGAAGAGAAGTCCAACTCAGGTTAACGTTGCCATTCCTACCGACGAAATTCATGTTGATGACACGCTCCACTTCGTTGAAGAACCTGTCGAGGTCACGGATTGGAAAGTGAACAAGACCCGCCGGAGCAGTGTCAAGCTCGTCAAAGTTCGTTGGAATGCTAGACATGGTCCTGAATTCACCTGGGAGCGTGAAGACCGAATGAAAGAGAGATACCCCCACTTATTTCCTGAGAACCCTGCTTCTACAAGCAGAATTTAAAATTTCGGGACGAAATTTATTTAACGGGGGGAGAATGTGACAACCCTCACTAAACCAGGTATCCGTACGATCTAATTAATAATTAATTGCTGCTTAATTACTGTGCTTAACTGAGATTTCTGATAAACTGCTACTTGATTGTTGATACTTATATATATCTGCGTCATACTTTGATTTCTGTCACTACATTATTTGCTTACTGAACTCTAGTGACAAACATGATGCACAAAAGCACAGTAGCATTTGAACGGATAACCTATTGAACATGCTGATATAGCCAGCATCAGGCAAACACTGCCTCTAAAGGCCTGAATGAGCCAGAAATATTTTACTACACCCATAGTGTGTGTAGGGATACAAGGGTTGTTAAACTGTGTCTCTAGGAATAAGATACAGAGATTGGATGTGCCTAAAACGTACTCTAAGCACAAAACACAACACTTTTATCAACACACTAGCTTCTAGCTAATTAATAAAGTGCCAAAACATGGGGAAATATTCCTGACACTTTGCAGAATAAATTGTGTCGCTAAAAATATTAATTACGACGCTTAAAAGATTACTTAAGCATTTTAACGGATTACTATCCAACCGAACAACCGGACTATACCCGGAACATAAAAATGTTGCCAGAAATATTATTAGTCTTTTTCTGAGCCAGTTAGGGTCCCTGATTACCCTAACACCCGCTTTATAACGCGTCATGCAACTAACGGGGTTAATCTCTAAAGTTAACCTATTAACATAACTAGACTCTAACTGTATGATTGGAATCCAACCGGATACCCCCCCCCCTTAAAGAGATCGGCCAACCAAGGGGACAAGGGAGTACGACTTTTTGATTATTTAATTGCATATGTTGGATATCTAGAGGACATGGTGAGCGATGGACGATAGCCTTGATTTTCTCTATAAATACTCACACACACACACTAGAGATAATCATCCACACAAATCACCAACACTCCTCTCTCTTGCTCTCTCCTACCTCACGGCCATAACCCCTCCCCACCATCCATCCATTGTCGGCTTTTGATCTCTCCATTCCAAACTTATACAAGGCTTACGGATCACGTATAAGGAAGCTTGAAGCAAGCGAAAGTTGAAGGACCTCGTTTCTTTGCTTTTATCCACGCCATTTTCGACTAGATTCTTCCCTAGCCCCGAGCTAGAGGTATAATGTTTAAAACTCACTCTCGATCGTATCTAAAGTGGTTAATATGATTTTTAACGGTTAAAAGTCGGAATCATGCGTTTTGAATCTTTAAAGGCTACTAAAACTCGAATATTGTTGGTTAAAAGCTCATAACATGTGTAAAAGTGGTAGTATTCGAATATGTTGATTATCGAGGCCCGATCTACGTTGTGGTGGCTCTTATCATCGTTTAACCCGACTTTGTTAAGATCACGAATCTTGACATACGCTTGTTTCTATCGGTACAAGGGTTAAAAGGTGAAACTCCACCACACGAGAAACATGAACTTGTGTAAAAGTATTTTGACTTGTAAAATAGTATTTAAAACGAGCCGATCTACGTATGTACAAGTGGTATATTCGTAGAACCAAGTGTCGAGAAAATCATGTTTATAAAAGTTGGATGACATGTTAACAAATATGATTTTTACAAACTACAAGTGTATAAACACTTGTGAAACGAAAGATCCGACAAAATAACAATTTTTACAAAAGATGTCGGGAAGTTGTTAAGAATGTTTTGTTCCAAAAACGGGGTTTTTACAAGACTAAACTATTTTATACATAGATCCACTAAATATAAGGTGATCTACACTATGACTTTCGGAAAAACTACAAGTTCATGTAATAATGCGATTTTACATACTAGTCTACAAGTTTGATGTATTGAAACTGGTTTGAAGTATCGGAAATTGATCGGTTGATTTAAAGAAATTGTTGAAGTGATTTTGTAAAAGAAAATGATACGCTTGAAAGCGTGGCCACCTCCAGTTACAGGGGAAACTCTGGCGAAATTTTTCTAAAATCTAACACTTAGAATTATTTACAAGTGTTAGACTATTTTTGATATATTTTCAAATATATTTCGCCATGACTTTATTTATTAAATAATCGGAGGTGGGATTTTTCACAAAACTAAACGTGATAAATATTTATTCGATAGATATATTTTTCACCACACTGTTTATGATTATTTTGTGAAAATATATAAATATTATTTTTAGAGTAAAAATAATATTTACAAACTTTGACGAACCCAAAATAATGCAAACGCTTACACGACAAACATATAAGTTACAACGGTAATTACTATTACCACTAAATCGCCAAAACGTAACTTACGCTTTATACGGAAATATTCATAAACGCGCATTTTGTCAACGTATTATTTTGGAAGGCATTAAGTGAAGAGAAAATATATTATTTTTGAGAAAAATAATTATATTTTGGAATGAGAAGTAAAATATATTAAGTGAGACTTAATATTATAAACGCGCATGTATTAATTCCCCCATCCTTGGGAAGGAGATTAACTACCAAATATATACAAGGAACAGTTGTCTAACTGTTTCCCGAAAAATTAAACTATAAA
Source organism: Helianthus annuus (assembly GCF_002127325.2). NCBI lineage: Eukaryota > Viridiplantae > Streptophyta > Magnoliopsida > Asterales > Asteraceae > Helianthus > Helianthus annuus. The sequence continues at coordinate 68,488,100 of NC_035440.2, read as the reverse complement.
GCTAAAGCACGGCCATCCGTCTAATAGAATTAGCACATGTAGGTCGTTGCACAGCTTTCGGATATTTGGAGTGCTTGATTTAGCGACGCACTGACTGTGAGTTCATGTCCCCCTTTTCTCTTAACTCTTTTCAGTTTTATAAACTGCGGGGGTGAAATACATGTTACTATGATTATGAAATACTTGATACATGGTATGGTTAGCGTAAGGAGGGTTATTACTTAGATCATGTGAGTGGGTAGGCGGGAACTGGAGGCCATTAATCCTCATGGTAGGACCGAGGGACGTAAGCGGTAGATCTATCTGGGTGTAGCGAGCCCAACTCCAGGCCCAGCATAACGGACCTTGGGGTGACTTTGTGCCCGACGCAAAATCCGCTAGGTTTGAGTCTTCCTACTTGCACTTCACATATATCAATGGCCTTGCAAACCATTGGTGATCTCTTTTTCCTTATTTGCTACATACCAGGTTTTGATAAAGATAAAGGTTTATGTAGGATCGTGTGCTGACCCGAACGAGTCGTTCAGAGGCTTTCTCCTCGGTTTCAGGTGCGGAATAACAAGAAACTAAGGTAGAAACAGCAGGCAAATCACTTTTAACTACTTGTTTATTGATTTCAAACGTTTACAGCTCAAATCTCGCACCGGCAGAGCTTCGGCACGATTTCTACCAACTGTTTCAAATGGAGTCGCTCATTGGGCTATTTATAGATATTAGGAACCGCTTATTGGACAGGTTCAATAAGCGGTCCATGCATATGTCACATTAGCGGTCCTACTCGTGTCATATCGGCGGTCCAACTATGTTAGCCGTTCGAGCGATCCACCACACGTACATATGAGCGGTCCACTATTCTATTGGTCCTATGAGCGATCCATTAACCCTAAAACTATACAACCATTCAATTTCTCGTATTTCAAGCCCAGATCTAACGTTCTAAGACAATGACTCGATACAAGACGTAATCAGCAGATGTAGTGCACCAACAGACTCCCCCTCAGATGTTGATGGAGTCGACTATCGAGTCACAACAATGCTGTCTTCAGTTCTTCAGTCTTGATCAGTCTTCGGGCTTCTCTCTCTTTATCATTCTATCATTCTAAGACACGAACGAAGATGTAGTCGACAGACAACTGCACCAACAAACTCCCCCTTGAATGTTGACGGAATCTTCAGTGAGAGTCTTCAAACATTCACAACACTTCAATCTTGTTCGGCCTTCTTCAGGACCTCAGCCTGGAATAATATCTTCTTTAGGAATTCCTTCCTGGAATCATATGCCTGGATCATTCTCTGGCTCTAACTTTCATCAGACTCCCCCAAACATAATGCTGAGATCTCTGTATGGAAATCGTTATCACCATTGAAATCAACTCCTGGCTTTCTCTGTTTAAGCTCTCCTCTGGTTCTGATGTATCTCCTGGCTATTCGTAGCAACAGGATCAGAAACCTGCAAAACTCAACCATACTATTACAAACTAATACAATTTGCAATTCAACTTAATGAATCAGCAAATCATATAAGAAAAATTATGAAGATCAAACTGTAGGTTAGCTTTCAACTTAGTCATCAAGTTAATGAACCAATTTTGCATTTCAAAACTTCACAATTTAACACTCTCTCTCAATCCACAAGTTCAACATGTTTAGCACTTGAAATGTCAAATATCAGTTCTTCACACTCTGTTGTCGAAAATCTTTTTGTAGTTTTCAAATATCAAACAAAAATACAATATTTTTGGTTTTTTTTTAAATTTTGAACAAACAGAAATGAACACTATTTTTGAGAGATTGTGCAAGAGGATCATATCGGTTTTTAGACATATCACTAACACCGTTGATCTTGATTAATCAGCAAATGTTAAAACAAATTTACTTCTGATTGTCAGTATTGTTGTCCACTTAAACCTCTACACAAATTTTCAATTGATTCAAGATACGTATTTAATGTATTAGCACTTAAACTTATTTGAGTGTCCCACCTCTTGAATATACTCCCGTATCCAGATCCCAATATTCTGATCTACAGGTAAGTATAACTACAAATGATATCTGTATATAAATTAGGGAAAAAATGCGAGAACTGAGGGATCTCAGGTCAGAACTTCCGTTTAGCAGAGAGATATCAGCTTCGACTTAGCAGTGGGTCCCCTTTAGAGGATCTTTTCAGCTACAACAACTGATCATCAATTTTATTGTCTAATCAGCTGAGGGCTTTATGCTATGTTTCAAGCATATTGAAGCAAGTATTAGCCAGGGACTAGGTCAGAACCACCGTTCAGCAGAAGTCCCGGAATAATACCCCAGACATCATTTGAGTACAAAGAACCTAGTATTCCAGAATAAGAAACCTTTCAGACGAGATTTCAGGGGTTACCTATATATCCAAGTAGTGTTTCCCACAAAATAAGTAAGTTTGATTTTATGTTTATATCTCGAATACAATTTACTAACCGTGTGAAGCCTACTGACACATCATTAGTAAGACTTGTTTAAAAACAATTTCGTCTTTACAAATCTCTAGCATGCTGTGATAGTCCACCAATGTACTATCATCTCCTCTTTTTGCAACAAAACTCATTTTCATTTTTTTTAAATTTTTCAAAATTTTATTACTCCCCCTAAAATCAAAATATGTTTCAATTTTGATTTTCTGAAGAAAAAAAAATTGAAAACAAACTATACAAGAAACTTGACAACATTATGTGAATTACCTCAATTCACCATTCTCGTACAAAACAATCAGAACTCCCCCTCAAAACAAACTATTTTCCCATAATGATTTCAAAACACTTAAGTTTGTTTCAATCAAAAAGGTTCTTCTGAAAAAAAATTAGTTTGTGTTCCAACCATTTGTAAGTTCGGGGTTTATCTCATCATCTTGTTTTCTTCAAACATTTTAAACATTTATCATTTCCAGTTTGATCATAAACCATCAGTAGAAAATCAAGTACAAATTAATGTCCCTGATTTACCACATGTAAATCGAAAAATCACCAACGTGAAATTTCTCAAGAAATGTGCCGATTCATGATCCACGATACCATCTTGGGATCTCCGGCAAGTCAGGTTTTTTTATTTAAACAATTTCACCCAAGCCTGACTGACCTTGGGTGATTTCGAATTCTTGTTCAACAATGGTGGAAAATTTGCATCATCCATTGCTAAACCTGAATTCTCCTTCTTTACCTCAACCAAAAGCTCCTCTGGTTTTAACGAACCAGAATCATTTCCTGCAGGTGGCTTGTCTGACTTTGACCTGTCAGAATCATCGCCGACCTTTTCCTTCTTCTTCCCTCTCTGTTCGGTCCTCAGATTTGTATCTGATGAATTCGTCTTGCTTGTTTTTGCAACTGAAGGAGTCGATTCATCAGAACTTTTATTCTGTTTATCCTGTGAACCTGAGGACAAAATCTTCTCGAGATATTCTCTCGCTTTCTTTCTCTTCTTCCTCAGTCGGTCTTTCTGCCCCTGAGAAAGTTTAACTTTCGTCTCTAGAACTTTCGGTTGTTGAACTTTTGGTTCTCGAACTTTTCGTTCTTCGGGCTTGACCTTGACTGGAATTCTTGCCACTTTCTGAGACATAACCCTTGATCTTCCCATTGATCTCCTCGGGCAATCTCGGGCAATGTGACCTTTGATATTGCAGTTATAGCACCTCCTGGTCTCATATCTCCAGTACTGGCAATTAACAGCAATGTGTCCATAATAGCCACAACTGTAACACATTCTGTTATCGTACCAGTTATCACCGTTGTACCAAACACTCAAGTCGTAACACTGTTTGGCCTGGTGATATTCCTTCCTCAACTTTGCTTGATTTGACGCTTTAGTACTGTGGTCTGACCTGCACCACTTATTACCAACATTTTTTGAATTTTCATTTTTTATTTTTTGTAAATTTTGTTTTTGATTGGATGATCGATCCGATGAACTTTTATTATCTTTTTGTTTCTGTTCTGCTTTCTTCTTCAAAGGCTTTTGCTTAGAACATTCACCTTTTTCGGTCGATTGCAAAACAGTTTTCTGAAATTTTTCTTTCAAATTTAAAAACAATTTTTGTTTTTCTTTTTTAACATTTTCATCATCGGATGCATCATCACAATCTTCAACTTTGACAGAGTCAAAGTTTGTGACACAGTCACTTATTGGAACTGAATTGATCGGTTTTGGACAAGGAATATTCAACTTGTCAGATTTAGTCGCAAAACTGATCAATTTCTTTTCAAGTTCATCAATCTTGATCCTTGAACTCTTAGCTTCGTCTTCAAGCTTAGATATTCTTTCAAGATGAGACTTGATTGAATTTTCATTTTCATTTTTCAAGTTTTCAAGAACAGATTTTTCATTTTCCAAAACATTTATCTGTTCTTGAATTTTCACTTCATTAGCTTTCAGATTTTTGTTCTCCAATTTTATCCAGAAATCTTCATTTTCTGATGATTTCTGTTTGCTTTCAAAAACCTTTTCATTTTCTTTCAAACCTTTGTTCTCTAATGTCAAACTGTTCACACTACCCAACAGTTTGGCATTTTCGACTTTCAACTTCTCACAAATACCCTGTAAGTCTAGAATCTGTTTTTCATCAGCTTTCTTCTTATTGTTCAACTTCTTGATCTCCAATGCTAAACTTTCTGCATCTTTCACAAGTTTGTCATTGACTGTCTTGAAGTTGTGACAATTTGAGCATACTGATGCAGACCTTGACGATTCATTCTTCACAGATTCTTTGACTTTTACAGCTTTTTCTTTCCTTTTCTCATCCTTGATCACCATCTGTTCTTCAATTTTTCCAATGAGTTGACTAATTGTCAGACTAGAAAAATCTTCAGAACGTTTTAATTTTAAGATATAATTTTCCCATTCCTCTTGAGGTAACGCACTGACAAATTTTTCGACCCATTCCTCTGATGCTTTGGTTAAACCAACTTCGGACATTGAATGAACAAGATATATATATCTCTCAATGATACATCTTGTGCTTTCTCCTGGAAAACCTGAAAATGAATCAAACTCTTTCGTTAGTACTCTTCTTCTATCACATTCTTCTTGAGTCATGTTAAAGATATTGAACCCCATGATTTGGTTAAGCAAAACTGCACGATGTACACTTGGATCAGACTTTGACTGATAAGCGGTCCAGATCAGCGGTTCACACTTAGTCCAAATAAGCGATTCAGAAAAAGTGTTCAAATAAGCGATCCAAATAAGCTATCCGGATGACAAATAAGCGGTCCAAGGTCGTCCGGATGAGCGGTCTAACAAGTCGTCCGGATGAGCGATCCAACCGACCGAATAAGCGATCCAGAACAGTCGATTCGAGCGAGCCCCAATTGTCACTTCGAGCGGACCACAATCTATCTTTCGAGCGAATCCAACTATCTTTCGATCAAATAGAACTTATCCTTAGAGCGGACCGTATCTTTCGAGCTGATCTTTCGAACAGATCGTATCTTTCGAGTTATTCAAGATGTTCGAATGAGCGATCCACACTTGTCCGAATAAGCGGTTCAAGGTCGATCCGACCAAATGAGCGGTTCACAATCAATTTCAATTTTGACCTACTTAACCTTTGAATTTTGATCCGAAACTTTCCAGGGTTTGTCACGGTACTATTGTGCACAATCCCTGAGATTTTGAACGAAATCCGACCGTGAAATCTTCCCGAATCAGAAAAAGAAGGTGTAGAAGTAAGAAAAAGTGACTAAATCCAGCTGATTTCTGCAGAGAACCTCCTCCTGAGCTCTGATACCAATTGTAGGATCGTGTGCTGACCCGAACGAGTCGTTCAGAGGCTTTCTCCTCGGTTTCAGGTGCGGAATAACAAGAAACTAAGGTAGAAACAGCAGGCAAATCACTTTTAACTACTTGTTTATTGATTTCAAACGTTTACAGCTCAAATCTCGCACCGGCAGAGCTTCGGCACGATTTCTACCAACTGTTTCAAATGGAGTCGCTCATTGGGCTATTTATAGATATTAGGAACCGCTTATTGGACAGGTTCAATAAGCGGTCCATGCATATGTCACATTAGCGGTCCTACTCGTGTCATATCGGCGGTCCAACTATGTTAGCCGTTCGAGCGATCCACCACACGTACATATGAGCGGTCCACTATTCTATTGGTCCTATGAGCGATCCATTAACCCTAAAACTATACAACCATTCAATTTCTCGTATTTCAAGCCCAGATCTAACGTTCTAAGACAATGACTCGATACAAGACGTAATCAGCAGATGTAGTGCACCAACAGACTCCCCCTCAGATGTTGATGGAGTCGACTATCGAGTCACAACAATGCTGTCTTCAGTTCTTCAGTCTTGATCAGTCTTCGGGCTTCTCTCTCTTTATCATTCTATCATTCTAAGACACGAACGAAGATGTAGTCGACAGACAACTGCACCAACAGTTTATATACTCACTTTCGCATGAACTCGCTCAACATTATTGTTGATTTTTCAACTTACATGTATTTCAGGAAACTAGCGATCTGGCACGGTATGGCTTGTTTTCCGCTGCATTAGGCTCAAGGTCATCCGGGGTTCGGGGAATGTGACTCTTACCTGGACAAGTCACAGTCCTTGAATTCGTGTTTATGTTTGAATTTGTAATGTTTAGACAAGTTTACGGTTGTTGGGTGTTAACCCGTTAAGACAATGTTTTGGTATTTTAATGGATGATCTTGCATATTTTAATTCATATAGCTTGTTATGATTAAGCTATGATATTAAGAAGTCACACCAAATTAACCACGCTTCCGCAAAGCCAGGGTGTGATAGCTTGGTATCAGAGCTCTGATCATAGCGAACTAGGATTCCTTCTTGAGTCTAGACTATGATCACTAGGGCTCTCACGAAAACATTTTTACTGCATACCACTTAAGTCCAGATCCAAAACGTTTTTATAAACAAATGTTGAGCGTATTTTATTTATTATTTTTAGGCTCAGTCTGGGAGGCTGAGGCTCGGTCTGGGAGACTGAGGCTCGGTCTGGGAGGCCGAGGCTCGATCTAATGGATCGAGGTAGTTGTCTAGTGGGACTAGGGAGTCAGTCTGGGAGGCTGGGAGAATTTGCTAGTGGGACTAGGGAGTCAGTCTGGGAGGCTGGGAAAGTTGGCTAGTGGGACTAGGAAGGACAGTCTGGGAGGCTGGGAGGCTAGTGGGACTAGGAGGATTATGTGATTATTACTTGGTAACTTGTGTGATTACCTGATTTACTGATTTTTGTGCATGTTTGTGTTTATGTTACAGACCCATGGACTCACCAGCCACGGGTGATTCAGATACCACCGGACCTTTACCGATAGTATCGGACGACATTGTGTCTTCAGAGCACGAGGTGCATACCTCCGACTTCACCAATACCGATGATGATGACTTCCAGCCCTTCGCTCTGCCCGACGGCGCTGATGAGCATATCGATGACCCACCTGCTGAGTATCTTCCTTTGGTAGCGATTCCAGCTCCCATACCCCTTGCTTCTTATCCAGTATACGACTTGCTACCCGACGCCGAGGCTGACAGCGACATTGATCTCTTTGAGGACGAGCCTTACGAGGATGAGATTCCTGATGCAGCCCCTCTTCCCGCTGGCGATCTTTTGATGATTGCTGGTGCTCCTGTTGAGGACTCGCCCACCCATTCGCTAGTCCCAGACTCCTTTGAGTCTGTGGCATCTGCACCGTCTCACGAGGTGAGCACGCAGCATTTTGTACACGACTCGGACCCCGATCAGGCATCCTCTGCCGCACCCATCCCGAGCTTTGTGTTCGAGCACGACGACATTGAGGATTCTGATCCCGTTTTTCCTCCAGGATTTGATCCTGACCGCGATATTGAGTATATTCCTATGGACCAGCATATGGAGGACCCTGTTGATCCCGTTGATCCTGTTGATCCCTTTGATCCAGAGTTTGATTTTGATATGGCTTTTGATGACCCAGAGCCTGCCTTGGCCCCAGAGCAGGCAGTGGCTCTAGATCCTGAGCATGAGCATGACCTGGTACATGCCGGCATTCCTGATGAGCCCATATTAGCAGACCCACCTGTTGGTGACCATCTTGTGGACATTCCTTTGATTGTTGACGACCATGTTATAGCTGATGATCCTGTTGTCGATCCACCTTTTGTTGATCCCCCTTTGATTGCTGATATCCCTGTTGACCACCCAGTTGAGCATGTTGCACCAGTTGACCCATTGCCAAGGATCGACGACTTGTTTGATCAATTGCAAGGGGCTAGCTATTTCTCAAAGATCGACTTAGGTCAGGCTACCATTAGTTGAAGGTCAGAGATGAAGACGTACACAAAACAGCATTTAGGACTCGTTACGGTCATTACGAGTTCCTAGTGATGCCTTTTGGGCTCACAAATGCACCGGCTGCGTTCATGGATCTCATGAATCGCGTCTGTAAGCTGTACTTGGACAAATTTGTCATCGTTTTCATCGACGACATCCTTATCTATTCAAGGAATAAAGCCGACCATGAGAAACACCTACGATGTATTCTCGAATTACTGCATCGCGGGAAACTCTATGCCAAATTCTCTAAATGTGAATTCTGGCTACGAGAAGTCCAATTTCTTGGACATGTCGTAAGTGAAAGTGGTATCCAGGTGGATCCCGCTAAGGTAGAGGCGGTCATGAATTGGCAAGAGCCAAAGACGCCCACAGAGATCCGTAGTTTCCTGGGATTGGCAGGATACTACCGGAGATTCATTGAGAATTTCTCAAGGATTGCTGCGCCCTTAACTTCTCTAACCAAGAAGAAGGAAAAGTTTATTTGGGGCCCTAAGCAGCAAGAATCCTTTGATATTTTGAAACAAAGGCTGAGCAACGCTCCTGTGTTGACGCTACCGGAAGGTACCGAAGAGTTCGTAGTTTACTGCGACGCGTCACACACAGGCATGGGGTGTGTGCTCATGCAGAAAGGCAAAGTGATTGCCTATGCTTCACGACAGTTAAAGGTGCACGAAAAGAATTACACCACCCATGACTTGGAACTGGGTGCCGTTGTATTCGCACTAAAACTGTGGAGGCATTATTTATATGGAATCAAGTTTGTGATCTTTTCAGATCACAAAAGCCTTCAACATCTGTTCAACCAGAAGGAACTAAACATGAGGCAACGCCGTTGGATGGAGACCTTGAATGATTATGATTGTGAGATCAGGTATCATCCCGGCAAGGAGAATGTAGTCGCTGATGCCCTGAGCCGGAAAGAAAGGATGAAACCCATCCGAATTAATGCTAGGAGGATGGAAGTAAAGAATAACTTGATCGAAAGGATATTAGCTGCACAGCGAGAGGCTGTGTTGGAAGCTAATTATCCTAAGGAAAAATTAGGAATAACTGAGGAGCAGTTGACTCTCCACAAGGATGGACTTTTGAGATTGAATGGGCGGATATGGGTTCCTATTTATGGAGGACTACGAGATGTTATCCTCCAGGAAGCCCATAGCTCCAAATATTCTGTCCACCCTGGAGCAGATAAAATGTATCAGGATTTAAAGGCAAATTATTGGTGGATAGGCTTGAAAAAGTCTGTAGCCGCTTATGTAGCCAAATGCTTGACTTGTACGCAAGTCAAGGCTGAGCATCAAAAGCCATCTGGCTTGCTACAACAACCTGAACTTCCTGAATGGAAATGGGAGTGTGTAACTATGGATTTTATCACCAAGTTACCAAAAACGAGCAAAGGAAACGACACAATATGGGTTATAGTCGACCGACTGACTAAGTCAGCTCATTTCCTACCCATCAAGCAGACTTATAGCTCCGATACCTTGGCCCAGTTATATGTTGATAAGATTGTCGCCCTACATGGCATACCTGTGTCTATTATCTCTGATCGAGATACGAGATACACGTCTCACTTCTGGAAGAGTTTTCAACAATCTTTGGGCACACGTTTGAACTTTAGTACGGCTTACCATCCCCAGACAGACGGTCAGAGTGAGCGTACTATTCAAACGTTAGAAGACATGCTGTGAGCATGTGCTATCGATTTAGGTGGTAGTTGGGATAAGAACTTACCCCTAATCGAATTCTCCTACAACAATAGCTACCATACCAGCATAAAGGCTGCGCCTTTCGAGGCATTATACGGTAGGAAGTGTAGATCGCCTGTTTGTTGGGCGGAAGTGGGAGAGGTCCAATTATCAGGACCAGAGATAGTTTTCGAGACAACGGACAAGATTGTCCAGATCCGGGAACGTCTCAAAGCTGCCCGTGATAGGCAGAAAAGTTACGCTGATCCGAAGCGTAAGGATTTTCACTTTGAGGTAGGTGAAAAAGTGTTACTAAAGGTATCACCCTGGAAAGGGGTGATGCGTTTCGGTAAGAAGGGTAAACTGAGCCCGCGATACATAGGACCTTTTGAGGTTATCGAACGGGTCGGGTCAGTTGCCTATAAATTAAACTTACCAGAAGAGCTCAATGGAATTCATAATGTGTTCCACATCTGCAATCTAAAGAAGTGTTTCGCTGATGAATCATTGGTGATCCCACACACAGATGTGCATATAGATGAGAGCTTGAAGTTTGTGGAGAAGCCTTTATCGATTGAAGACCGACAGGTGAAAAAGCTCCGAAGAAAACATGTGCCAATAGTTAAAGTTAAATGGGATGCCCGGAGAGGTCCCGAATTCACGTGGGAAGTTGAATCCACGATGAAGGAGAAATATCCCTATTTGTTCGAGTAAATCTCGGGTCGAGATTTATTTTAAGGGGGTGAGGATGTAACACCTCGAAATTTTGTGCCCAATAATGTATTGACACGTGTCTTGAGTTTACACGTGGCATTTAATATTTAATAAAGGACTAATATTGACAAACCTTGAAAGTATGTAAATTCGAGGGTGATAAATGTCAAACAAGGGTAAGTATACTGTATAGTAACCCTAAAAGATGCTCGTACCTTAAAACGAATAAATCATGGATCGTACGGAAGCGAAACGTGGAAGAAAGTGAGAGATTACAAGCTGCGGGGGGTTAACTGTGTCAACATGTTTGATTATACCTCTGAGTGACCCTTTGACGTACCCGAAGCCTTGTAACAGTAAAATACGCTCACTAGAATATAATATATAAATTCCGCGAAGTTCTGTTTTAAAACGAGAAACTTATGACCAAATTCGTACGAGAGGGGTTAAAAGCGTCAACTATATAAATTAAGGCTTCTCGGATAATAAGTAAACTATCCGGGGGCTTAACAACACGGGTAAATAACGCGAGGTCCGTAATTATAATTAACCGAGGGCCATATCGCAAAGTTACCCCTTCAAACCCGAAAGGTCAGGGTATTAATTACCAAAGATTTTCATAATCATTATAAAAGATTCAAAAAGATATTTTTCTTAACCCTTACGGACCGCAAGGGTCATGCCTTACGGACCGTAAGGAAGTGAATGATTAAACTCAGATCCGCTACAGGCTTACGGACCGCAAGGCCTAAGCCATACGGTCCGTAAGCGTCGCCCAGCGACAGAAAAATGGCTGTTGGCTGTTTTAAACGGTAAAGCATTTATGTATGGGTTTCCCAGAGGTATGGGCGCCCCCTACTCGACCCATAACACCTAGAGACACCTGCCATTCATCCATGCTCACTTGTAGACTAATGTGTGATGATCTAAAGGCAATTTGAGCACTATAAATAGACATGTAGTATGCATAAGTTTCACCACACTTCAAACACTTCTCTTGATCATCTCTGGAGCTTCCAAGCTTTCTCTTATCATTCTAATTCGTGCTCAAACTTCTGTAAGTCGTTTATATCCTTTGTGGTTAAGTTTTACTTAGTATTGTAGCTAAAAATCGAACCGTCGTAACTACGGTTTGACTTCAAGATAAATCCTTAATGGCTCAGTCTTATGTCGAATCAAAGGTAGTTATGTGTTGGTGCTTATGTGGGTAATAAACCTCTGAAAGGGTTCCCTCTGATCACCACTCTAACTAGTTCAAATGTCGAGTCAAACGAATGCTTAAAAAGTCAGCAGAAAGCTATTTTTGCGATTCTTGCATAATCTGTAATATAAATGATATGCAACCTGTTTAGACACTCATAAAATATGATATTAAGTATATAAACTTGTCTACGCTCGTTTGATTCGGCCATTTGCTATATTGACCCGGTTCGGAACCGAATGTCGCAAAAGTTTGACTTTTGCTTTGACCTCGGTTCTGACCCGTTTTAGTGCAATGTAGATATGCTTTAGGACTCTCTTAGGACCAGGTTACATGATGGTATAAACCTCTGTGACCGGTTCGTTGTTTGTCCGAGTCTTTTACACATTTCCGTTAATTACTTAAAAGTTGACCATAACGCCCTTTTTAAAATAAAACGAGTATTTCGGACACGTGAAGGGATCATAACCTTGCTTACTAAATTCTAAGCATGTCCCTAAAGTTTCACGCCAATCCGAGGTCTAGAATGGGAGTTATGCTAAATAGCGCATTTATAAGAAACTTTTGTAATAAACGGCGCAATTAGCATAACGCCTACCTAAACTAAGATTTCGTCACCAAAACTTTTACCCACTGTAGTTAAATAATATTTTGGGATTTTTAAAGATTTTTAATTAATTTTAACCTGCTCATAACCTGCGGTTATGGCTACGGTTCGGTAAATACCGAATACGCCCTTTTCGGCCAAAACTTGAGTTCTACAAGGTCTTTTGACCCGATTCCAGAGGCTACTAATTTTAAATAATAAATAAGATATTTTAGACTTGTTAAACTGATCGGGAAGCTCAGGTTTCCTGTAGAACTCAGAAATCCCTTTAAAAGTCTTTAAAATGACCGGAAAACCCCTACGGGGCGTATAATGAACTAAAACTCGTTACGGGCATTATGGAAGGTATCCTACTGATACCACAACCTCTTTAAAGTATATTGACTTAGGAAAACAGTGTAGGACTCCTACGGCTACCCGTTGCGCCTATTGCGCGCACGGTTCGGCTTATGTAACTAGTTTACATAAATTAGCCGATACGGGTCAAACCATATCATTTTGACCCCAAAATCCAGAGTGTGAATATTAAACCCATATAAAGCAAGTCTCCGAACTTGTTGGGTCAGAATCACATTCCATTCTCGGTTTTCGCCTTTCACGCGATTAAACCGTATCTATCCTTCGAAACTAACCGGTCTAGGCTACGGCTAATATAAAGACCCGTTAGGATTCTAATAGGTTAATTTAGACCTTCGTTCCAGAATAAGGAGCCTCAGTAAAAGATACCTGTGATTTAACTGATTAAGGAATATACATTGCAAAGGTAAATACTTTTAACTTATTTTCCCTTATACGGGCTTGGGTTACGGTATATAAAATACCGCTTGATTGAGCATCAAATAATTCCATCGTTTAGGTGGTTAATTGAATAGTTTGATCGGCTCATTTAAACAGTCTTGTTACTTAAAAGCCTTTGGGGGGTTAATGACCATGTCCCGGATATCCTAGGCATCATTTTACGAAATGGCCACGACCTTGACAGTCGGGTGTAGGCGTACACCCGGTATTATGTCTATATTATTAAAAGACGTAGCCGATGGTTTACCCACCTCGGTTTTACGCAAATGTGGTGTGTCTATTGATCTTTAACCCGACATAATCTGGGCTACTGAACGCATAGAAGGAACATGTAATTCGTTCACAAGATTATAATATTAAATAATTTGCCCAAGTTAAACAAATATGATTATGCCACGTGCATCCAAACCAATTTTTAATCATTTTACAAAATGAGTCAGTTGATCGTATTTACCAGTGTAAACTGACGTATTTTCCCAAAAAGATTAAGTGCAGGTACTACACGTAATTGGCTGGTAATAGCTCCCTAGCATCTAAGGAAGTCTCGCAAGCTTGATGTCTTATCTGTTGAACAACATTTTTATTTATTTTGATCCCTCCTATGGATACTATTCAACTACTTGTGATACATTTGGATATTACAGTAAATGGTTGAATTATATTTATCTTTATGCTTCCGCTGTGCATTCATATATTGTGGTTTGACTATATTGTTGCCAACTACGTCACGGTAATCCCCCACCGGGCCCACCGGTGATACACGTGGAAATCGGGGTGTGACAAGTATTTCCAAGGTTAGCATTTCTTAAATCCCACAACCTTTAACGCGTGTTCTTACGTTCGATCCATTATATGTTTGTGTGCGTGCGAATGATTATCCATGAAACCCCTAATGCATGAACTAACTAGATGTGTGTTATTTAGTTTGTTGGATAATCATACTATGGTTTGATCATAAATCCGTTATTTGTATATTGACTAATAGTTACAGTATTGGTTCATGAACCCTCTAATTACATTGTTTAGGTTATGGAACCCACTCATAACACTTGTAGCCCAACCCACTGAATGAAGTGATTAACTATTCGGCCCATATCACTTTAGATGCAATCCGAGCCCACACCCCCCCTTGAGCCCATTATCCCTTATGTATACGTAACATTCCATAATCACCTAACCGTATGCAAGTTTGCAAACCCTAATCTCCTCCCCACCCCTCTCGAGCAACCTGTCATCAGCCCTCAAATCGAATTCATTCCCTCCTCTTGTATTCAGGTAATCACGATCTCATAGTACCGTTTATTGTTAATCGATCATACGTGTGTATATATATCCTTGTGTATGTGACTCAGTACGAAGTTGAATGAAACGATTATGTGATAATACATGTTGAGTTGTTTATGTGCGCATAGAGTAAAACAATAATATATAGACATAGCAGTTAACATGAAAGTAGGACAAGAGTTTGAAGACTGTCTGCTTGGATTAGGTGCATTATATGAATCAAGATAGGTTACAACCTAGATTATGTTATGGTAGGGTTATAGCAATAGCAATCTATCGATCAAACCTTTGAAGTAATAGGTACATGTTTATATTAACTCTTTTGATTATTGGTGGTGTTATGTGCATGATGGGTTATAAGTGTGAGAGAATCATATTAGGTATAACATGGTTATTAGATAATATAGGACTGATTGTAGGATGTATTTGTCAAAGCATGCATGATAAGTTAGTATGCACATGTTAGGGGTTCATTGTGATGATGATTCACCCAATATGAAACTGTGTAATAAAGATTAAAGTCACAAATCCCAAACCAACACATGTGCCGCCGATTTTTGATGATGATGATCGATGTGGTTTTAAGAAAATGGTGAATGATTCCTATGCTAAGATAATGACAAGTTCTCAATTAATGTGTGATGTGATGTTGCATGTGATGGGTCTTGACTATTCTTGGCTACCGTGATGATAGTGTAGTTATAAGAGATAAGGACATTTTGATTGTTTTGTAATGCTTGTCACTGTCAACATTAATTGAATGCATGGGTCACACACACACATAGGTATGACCGAATGGTCATGAGATAATTATGCAAATTTAATAATGCACATCACTTAGGATCAACAACTTACAATTTTCATGAAAACATGACAGTGGACTACATGTTTGTGCTAACTGAGTGTGTATTAGTGATCATATGTCTTTATAGTGGGCCTGACATAATAAGTGGACTGCCTATGATAACGGATCGAGTAACTTGGCCGCATAATCAAAACATGATAACTAAAGTGTGGACCGTTTAACACACTATAAGTTGGGCCGCGGGGGTTGAACGAATTGGACGACCCAACCGGCCATATAAAGGAAACTGGGTTGTCTTGTTGTGGGCCGAATAGATTAATGGATGGAATGATAGTGTGTTAATTTTATGTTAACTAATTACTGGGACGGTGGTTTGGGATACTTGTAATGGGCCGCATGTTAATAGTGGATTGTGTTACTAGACACTGATGGTTGTGATACAAAACTTATGTGATCTGAATACGATTGGTATGCTATGTAAGCTTGCATTGTAAATATACCACACCCCGAATGCTTGAAAGACGTACGTGATGTTATATGTTTCATTGCTCACTGTTTGAACAAAACGTGTGATTAGATGCGTGAACTATGAATTCATGAAACCGACTATCTTTGGTAACTACGGTAGGGTTTGACTGATCAACTGTTAAACAAGATATTTAATCTAACCGAGCAAACCGAAGGTGAGTTCACTACTTTGAGCATGCGTCCCGGTGGTTGGGACAGTCATTGGGTATCCCGGGGAGGGATAAATCTTTTGGGTAAAACTAGGATGTTGGATAATATTCTCACTCTCTATCATTTAAGTCCCATCTTTTGCTATCGTGGGGTGGTAGCGGGGTATTAGTTGGTAGCGCTACTTAGGTTTGGCACCCTCACCCCGTTTCTGAGAGAGGGCGGGTGTGAACTAATGACCCAGTCGGGCCCAGTGCTTTGATAGGAGCACTGGGAACGGGCAAAGCATACATCAGGAGCCGTCTTGTTCAGTATCGAGATATTATCAACATTGCTTTCGTATTTGTTAAACAAATTGGATTAAATACTTGGTAACTAATGTTTTATTAAAATTGTGAACTCGCCAGCTTTGTCTGATACACTTGTTGCATGCTCGTAGGCCGTTAGGTTTCATGAATTTGGATACTTGCTGTCTGGAGGAGCAGGAGATGTCATGGGTCGACTGGAGGGATACACGAGATTACTTGTTACTATGATACTTTGGTTTTTGAACAGTTTAGCTTTGATTACTATTCGCTTCCGCTGAACATATTTGTTTTCGTATAAACTTGTGATGGTATTTTATTAATGATTGAGAACTCTGTTTTGAAACTTATGTGGGTTCAGTGTAATTAGTGGCTCATTGTCAGTACGTCACACGCCTATCAGGGACACTCCCTAGGTGGCATTTTGGGGGTGTGACAATGCGCTTAAACATACTTGGTTTATGTTAGTCATCCTTGTTTTACCCTTATACTTTGCCTTCTTATCATAAACAACCCTTGAAACACTTGAAACTTGCAATTATAAACATGAGGGACCTAAAATGACAACTTTTAAAACATAAAACCCGTCAGACCAGGCCCTGGCGACCCGCGACTCGCCTGGAAGTGGGCTTCGCGGCCCGCGAGCCACTTGAATCCGAGACCAACTCCAACTGCTCCCTGGTTGGTCACTTTTGTTGGGTTTGTTGAGTTCTAAGTGTGTTTTCTTGCATTTAAAGCTCACTAACCCAACCCTAATCCATCCCCTATAAAATCCAAGCCTCCTCCAAGCATTTTTCACTTTCCTAACACTCCAAAATCACTCTCAATCACTCAAAAACGCAGTTGTGAACAGAAGCAAGACATATTCACTACAACTCACTAAAGTGAGCCTAACTTTCTCATTTCTTAGTCTTTTTCCATGATTCTTCTTCCTAAATGCTTGGAACAACCTGAGGTATGTTTCCAATAGGTTTTTCATGGAAAATCAAGGCTAGAACATCATCAAATAAGGCTCCAAACTTTTTGTTTTGATTAAACTTTACTAAACTTGCTTGAACTTGAGTTATCTCATACACATTCCTATGTCCTTATGCTCATAATCACTTCTATGGTTAGTTGGGCTTAAAAACAAGGTCGTGACACTTAAAATCAGAGGTTAAAACCTCATAAACTTTCTGTTTTGGTTAGGGTTTAACCCACAAGTAATGAACAAGCTTAAGGCTTGATGTTTGTGTGATTATAGGACTAGCTTGGGCTATCCTACTTGAAATCCACACATTACTTGATTTCTTAGATTAGTTGTAGTTAACTTATTCTTTATTGTATGTTCATTGCCCTCCTTGATTGTTTATAACAACAAGTGTAGTGGTGAACACCAAAGAGGTACCTAAATGGAAGACTTGTTCTTCCTACCTGTAACGCCCTGCTTTTCGTAACTTTCCTTAATTAGAAAATGTGTCTTGTATTTCTATTTTTGGAAGCTTGTTCCTTTCGTATTTCGTATTTCGTTTCAAACCATTGTAAATTCTAGACTTCGATCATAATGAAATACTATTTTTATACATGCTTATACGTGTTGCAATACTCGGGTTATACGTTACTAATCTCAAATGATTACGCGCAATCGATACTCGACATACTGGTACTCATAACTTATAATGCTTGTTAACTATTAAATACTTGGTTAATTCTAATAATTTAATAGTAATAATAATAATAATAATAATAATAATAATAATAATTCTAATAATAATAATAATAATAATAATAATAATAATAATAATAATAATAATAATAATAATAATAATAATAATAATAATAATATAACAATAGTATGTTCATATTTATTACATATGAATGTAAGTTTCATCAAACAAAAAAAATATATGGAAAGAAGATGGCAGTTTCTAATCGCAAATTCAAGGGGAAAGGATTGTTGTGTTTTAATTATTTTATCTCCCAACTATACAATGATGTATTTGATTAAGGTGTTAGGTATGTAATAAAATAATTTAACACAATCTAACAAACACCATACATCAATTGCAACAACAAAAAAATAAAGGAATTGAAGGTTGTCTTCAGTTCGGTCGCAGCTCTTTGGGGCTGTTTAATTGTTTTTTTTAACGTCTAACACCCAACTAACTTGTATTTAAAGCTTAACTACCTAAAACCTAAATCCTTCCTTATAAATACCACTTATAACCACCCTACCACTTTTGCAACACTAATACATTCTCAAAATCACTCCAAATCGCAGCTGGATTCAGAAGTTCAGACAGATTGTCGCCTTCATATGAAAATGAGCATAACTCACTCGTTTCTTGTCCGCTTCACTTGATTCTTTTTCCAACTTCTTTGGATTGATCTTAGCAACATTTCCAGATGTTTTCCCTAGAAAACCAGAGCCTAGAATGTCGCCATAAAGGCTCCAAAGTTGACTGATTTTTCCGTTTTGTACAAGAACTTTGCTAAAACTTGATTAAACTTGAGGAAACTCATCTCAAACCTATGCCCTTATGCTTATAACCACATCTATGGTTAGTTAGGCTTAAAAAAAGGTTGAGACATTCAAAATCAGAGGTATAAACCTCACAAACTTTCTGTTTTGTTCAAGGGTTTAACCCACAAGTGATGTTCAAGTTCAAGACTTGATGTTTGTGTGATTTAGGATTAACTTGGGTCATCCTACTTAAAAATACACATATTGCTTGATGGTTTCTCATAGATTAGTTGTTCATATTCTTGTATTACTTGTAAGTTCTTGACCCTCCTTGTATGTTCATAACATCAAGTGCAGTGGTGAACACTTAGAGGTGCGTAAATGGAAGACTTTTCTTCCTACCTCCTACATGAATTCTATGACACTTAAGAGGTTCCTAAATGGAGGATTCATCCTCCTACCTCATGCTTGAACTAATGGACTTATTGATATATTACATAACATATATAATACTTATATAAACTATCCTAGGCATCATTTTACGAAATGGCCACGACCTTGACAGTCGGGTGTAGGCGTACACCCGGTATTATGTCTATATTATTAAAAGACGTAGCCGATGGTTTACCCACCTCGGTTTTACGCAAATGTGGTGTGTCTATTGATCTTTAACCCGGCATAATCCGGGCTACTGAACGCATAGAAGGAACATGTAATTCGTTCACAAGATTATAATATTAAATAATTTGCCCAAGTTAAACAAATATGATTATGCCACGTGCATCCAAACCAATTTTTAATCATTTTACAAAATGAGTCAGTTGATCGTATTTACACGTAATTGGCTGGTAATAGCTCCCTAGCATCTAAGGAAGTCTCGCAAGCTTGATGTCTTATCTGTTGAACAACATTTTTATTTATTTTGATCCCTCATGTGGATACTATTCAACTACTTGTGATACATTTGGATATTACAGTAAATGGTTGAATTATATTTATCTTTATGCTTCCGCTGTGCATTCATATATTGTGGTTTGACTATATTGTTGCCAACTACGTCACGGTAATCCCCCACCGGGCCCACCGGTGATACACGTGGAAATCGGGGTGTGACAGGTTGGTATCAGAGCCAACATTGAGTGAATTAAACACTATCCTAATGTGTTTAATCTCAGTGACACAATTGCACATACTTGAGTCTAGACAAGAACATAGGACAAATTCGAATTGTTATTCCAAATTTGTCTTTTTCTTTTATTACTGTTATTTAAAGTTTTGAAAGCAGGAAATATGCCGCCAGTGATATTCCGAGGAAGAGGAAGGGGAAGAAGAGGCAGAGGAGAGATCATTACACATCACGATCACGAAGCCGGACCTTCAAATACGCGAGCTCCTTCAACCACAAGGAGTGAAGAACCGCAAAGGCGAAGAGACCTTTATGAACATGCGAGGCATTCCACCTCGCATAGCTCAACCCCATCATACCGGCACTCATTCGGGCCAAATTCCGAGAATGACCCCAACAACCCACAACCCTCCTTCATACCTCTACAACGTTCGGTATCACACCGAAATTTTGACGACCCTACTCCATACTTCAGAGGTCAGTTTAATCCAGCTGACTACATCCAGGAACCTTCAGGTTTTGTTCCATTAGGGCCGCAAGATCACTTCTCCGAAGATCATATGGACGAGGATACTGATCCGACAGAACCTGCTCGTGGTACGTCCACGCACCCAATAGAAATCTCTGATGGGTCATCCTTCCATGGTGCACCCTATCAGGGACCAGATAGCTTCATGGCGTTGTTTAATCAACACGAGTGGTACCATACGCCACAGTCATCACAACAGCCGCAACATCCGCGAGATCCCTCCGAGGATCCACATTTCGTGGCAGTTACGCCACCACCTCCGCCACTGGCACAACCAGTAATGCCTGATCCGCCAAGGCGTAGGAGGACAAATGCCCGTATGTCCACACGAGGAGGAGGGGATTTCCACTTCAGCACCCCTCGACACTCTAGTAGTAGCCACTACCCGCCACTACAAGAAGAAGGACCTTCAAGTCCTGTACAGGAGGCGAACTCCGCACCAGCTGCACCAACTTCGCCACCATTTGGGTATGACCACCCAATACCTGCGTACACGGGTCCAACGGCATACAACCTGTTCGAACCGTCATCGCAAGCACATTACAACTACAACTATGAGCGCGACCCATATGTGGTGTCGGCCAGGTATAATGCACGATATCCTGACGGAGCTCATGGGAACATGGGAGCACCGGACTACTCAGCTCATGGGTATCCAGCACCTCCCAGACCTCCAGTTCCGCAACAGGCGCCACAACCACGTTTCTCCCCTCCCGAACAAGAAGAAATACTCCACCGTTTGAGCCGTGTGGAGAGAGAATTCGAGGAAGAACGTAAGAGCCACCGAGGATTCCTCAAGGGCTTAGCAAACCTACTAAAGGGCAAGAAAAAGAAACGTGACCATTAGTCCTTATGTATGTTCTAATGTAATGTTTATTTCAAAAGAAGTCCCTGCGTGGACATTTATCGTATTTCAGTCCCTACGTGGACTTATCTTTTAGTCCTTACATGGACACTTATCTTGTATTAGTCCCTGCGTGGACTTGTCACTTATTTTAAAACCGCTATGTAGGTATGTACTATTTAAAAGTCCCGTTTAGGGCGGTGTGTAATCGAATTAAAAAAAATATGGAATGTTATATTATGAATTTCATTTTGTTATTACTATATATGAAATAAATCAAAATCATTCCTTTTAACTTGATCTGCCTAAATAAAGAATCTTAAGAGTGAAACCTAGCCAGGTGTCTTTTAAGATCCGGCCAAGATGGTAAGACCTAATTAAAAGATTCTGATTCCTTGTTAACCTCTGTAAGCATGTTGACAATCATGACAGATGTGATTCGTTAAAGTCACACACGCCATTCTTATACAAGAATCCTTAAAAGGATTCCAAAGCCCAAATTAATGATATAATAAATCATGGGTTAAATCATCAATAAAGAAGACCACTTGTTAAACATCCATAAGTGATGTAGTGCCTACGGGCCATACATATTGTCATAATAGGGCAAAAGACAGTGGTGGTTTAGGACTCCCTTCAGACCTTGATTCTCTGTAATCTCGGCTAACATTATAATAACGTCCTCGTGACTAGGCTTTTATGCCACTAGCAATATTAATTGTAATTAGGATAAGTATGTTCAAATCCTAAATGTAAAGTGAGTAACAAATTAACCAGATATGGTCTTCAATACCATGGTTAATGAATTGCCATAAAAGACAATTCAATGATAAACTCCTAAATAGAATTTTCATTATCTTCTGCAGCAGATACAAGCTACTATGGCGAATCCAAATGGAGGAAGTAGTCATACAAATGAAGATGATTATGATAATGCCCAAATAAATTTAACGGGCGCTCAACTCAAGGCTCTTGTCGACAACGCTGTGCAAGCAGCTCTGGATCGACAATATACAGAATCCCGAAGCAGAACAATTTCCAAACCACCATCAAAGCCAAAGACACACTCAAAAACCCACAGCAAACCACTATCCAAACCTAAGAAGGACGACGATAACCACTCGTCCAAGCCCAAGAAAGACGACGACAACCACTCGTCAAACGAAAATAGCGTTCGTCGCGAACGGGAGTATACTGATGCTTCCCGTGCCAGGGGCTGCACATATAAGTACTTCGTATCTTGTAAACCCCGAGACTTTACGGGGGAGAAGGGTGCTGTCGAATGCATGACATGGTTGGATGAGATGGACACAGTAGTGGACATCAGTGGCTGCGCTGAAAGGGATGTAGTGAAGTTTGTGTCACAGTCATTTAAGGGCGAGGCCCTAGCTTGGTGGAGGGCGCTGGTTCAGGCCTCAGGAAAAGCTGTGCTTTACAGCATGACGTGGGAGGAATTCGTTTCTCTCATCAGGGAGAATTACTACCCTCAGCATGAGGTGGAGAAGATAGAGTCCGACTTTGTGTCATTGGTGATGACAAATCTGGACTGCCAGGCCTACTTGACGAGCTTCAATACGATGTCTCGCTTGGTTCCTTATCTAGTCACCCCGGAACCAAGGAGGATTGCTCGTTTTATCGGGGGGTTAGAACCCGCGATTAAGGCTAGTGTGAAGGCCTCTCGGCCAACGACCTTCAGGTCTGTGACTGACCTCTCTTTGTCCCTCACGATGGACGCGGTCCGACTGAGATCGCAGAGGAACAAAGAGGCCGAAAAGAGGAAGTGTGAGGATGATACCTCGCGAAGGTCAGGAAAGAAACACCGTGGAAACGGTGATGGCAAGAGAGGGGGCGAGTCGAGAAAGGATGGGCAACAATCGGGAGAGAAGCCCAAATGCAAGAACTGCCAGAAATTCCACTTCGGGAAGTGCAAGCTTGGGTCGAACTCACAGTCGCAGTCAAAGACGTATGCTTGTGGACTGTGCAAGTCCAAAGACCACAAAACTGTGGACTGTAAGAAGATCAAGGACGCAACCTTCTACAACTGTAGTGAGAAGGGGCACATCAGGAGCAACTGCCCCAAGTTCGCCAAGAAGACTGAAGAACCCAAAAAGAATAACGCTAGAGTCTTCAAAATGGATGTGAAGGAAGCCCTGCAAGACGACAACGTAATAATACATACTTTTCTCGTGAATAATGTATTTGCAAGAGTACTTTTCGATTCAGGCGCTGACAAATCCTTCGTAGACCAAAAATTTTGCAAACTGTTGAACATGCCTATTAAAACCCTAAATGTAAAGTACGAAGTAGAGCTAGCAGACGGCACTGTAGAAACCGTCTCCACTATATTAGAGGGATGTATGATATCCATTAAGAACCATTCTTTTCCTCTATCTCTACTTCCCTTTAATCTAGCTGGTTTTGACATCGTTCTGGGCATGGACTGGTTAGCGCACAATCAGGCCCAGATAGTCTGCAATAGAAAGCAAATTGTGCTAAAGACCCCGACTGGCGAATCGCTCACCATTCGAGGGGATACGCAGTATGGGTTCCCCGAGAACGTAACCATGCTCAAAGCTTCGAGATGCTTAAAAAGAGGTTGTGTCATCTACATGGCACAAGTGATTATTGAAGAATCCAAAGCAAGGATAGAAGACATTCCTGTCATTTCGGAGTATCCAGAAGTTTTCCCTGAAGACCTACCTGGGTTGCCACCAGATAGGCAGGTGGAATTCAGGATAGATATCATTCCTGGAGCAGCTCCCATTGCTAGAGCACCCTACAGGCTAGCACCAACTGAGATGAAGGAATTGAGAACCCAACTGGATGAACTGTTAGCAAAAGGATTCATCAAGCCTAGTTCGTCTCCCTGGGGAGCACCTCTCCTGTTTGTGAAGAAAAAGGACGGATCGATGCGTCTGTGCATCGATTATCGTGAACTCAATAAAGTCACGATAAAGAATAGGTACCCATTGTGACAACCCTCACTAAACCAGGTATCCGTACGATTTAATTAATAATTATTTGCTGCTTAATTACTGTGCTTAACTGAGATTTCTGATAAACTGCTACTTGATTGTTGATACTTGTATATATCTGCGTCATACTTTGATTTCTGTCACTACATTATTTGCTTACTGAACTCTAGTGACAAACATGATGCACAAAAGCACAGTAGCATTTGAACGGATAACCTATTGAACATGCTGATATAGCCAGCATCAGGCAAACACTGCCTCTAAAGGCCTGAATGAGCCAGAAATATTTTACTACACCCATAGTGTGTGTAGGGATACAAGGGTTGTTAAACTGCGTCTCTAGGAATAAGATACAGAGATTGGATGTGCCTAAAACGTACTCTAAGCACAAAACACAGCACTTTTATCAACACACTAGCTTCTAGCTAATTAATAAAGTGCCAAAACATGGGGAAATATTCCTGACACTTTGCAGAATAAATTGTGTCGCTAAAAATATTAATTACGACGCTTAAAAGATTACTTAAGCACTTTAACGGATTACTATCCAACCGAACAACCGGACTATACCCGGAACATAAAAATGTTGCCAGAAATATTATTAGTCTTTTTCTGAGCCAATTAGGGTCCCTGATTACCCTAACACCCGCTTTATAACGCGTCATGCAACTAACGGGGTTAATCTCTAAAGTTAACCTATTAACATAACTAGACTCTAACTGTATGATTGGAATCCAACCGGATACCCCCCCCCCTAAAGAGATCGGCCAACCAAGGGGACAAGGGAGTACGACTTTTTGATTATTTAATTGCATATGTTGGATATCTAGAGGACATGGTGACCGATGGACGATAGCCTTGATTTTCTCTATAAATACTCACACACACACACACTAGAGATAATCATCCACACAAATCACCAACACTCCTCTCTCTTGCTCTCTCCTACCTCACGGCCGTAACCCCTCCCCACCATCCATCCATTGTCGGCTTTTGATCTCTCCATTCCAAACTTATACAAGGCTTACGGATCACGTATAAGGAAGCTTGAAGCAAGCGAAAGTTGAAGGACCTCGTTTCTTTGCTTTTATCCACGCCATTTTCGACTAGATTCTTCCCTAGCCCCGAGCTAGAGGTATAATGTTTAAAACTCACTCTCGATCGTATCTAAAGTGGTTAATATGATTTTTAACGGTTAAAAGTCGGAATCATGCGTTTTGAATCTTTAAAGGCTACTAAAACTCGAATATTGTTGGTTAAAAGCTCATAACATGTGTAAAAGTCGTAGTATTCGAATATGTTGATTATCGAGGCCCGATCTACGTTGTGGCGGCTCTTATCATCGTTTAACCCGACTTTGTTAAGATCACGAATCTTGACATACGCTTGTTTCTATCAGTACAAGGGTTAAAAGGTGAAACTCCACCACACGAGAAACATGAACTTGTGTAAAAGTATTTTGACTTGTAAAATAGTATTTAAAACGAGCCGATCTACGTATGTACAAGTGGTATATTCGTAGAACCAAGTGTCGAGAAAATCATGTTTATAAAAGTTGGATGACATGTTAACAAATATGATTTTTACAAACTACAAGTGTATAAACACTTGTGAAACGAAAGATCCGACAAAATAACAATTTTTACAAAAGATGTCGGGAAGTTGTTAAGAATGTTTTGTTCCAAAAACGGGGTTTTTACAAGACTAAACTATTTTATACATAGATCCACTAAATATAAGGTGATCTACACTATGACTTTCGGAAAAACTACAAGTTCATGTAATAATGCGATTTTACATACTAGTCTACAAGTTTGATGTATTGAAACTGGTTTGAAGTATCGGAAATTGATCGGTTGATTTAAAGAAATTGTTGAAGTGATTTTGTAAAAGAAAATGATACGCTTGAAAGCGTGGCCACCTCCAGTTACAGGGGAAACTCTGGCGAAATTTTTCTAAAATCTAACACTTAGAATTATTTACAAGTGTTAGACTATTTTTGATATATTTTCAAATATATTTCGCCATGACTTTATTTATTAAATAATCGGAGGTGGGATTTTTCACAAAACTAAACGTGATAAATATTTATTCGATAGATATATTTTTCACCACACTGTTTATGATTATTTTGTGAAAATATATAAATATTATTTTTAGAGTAAAAATAATATTTACAAACTTTAACGAACCCAAAATAATGCAAACGCTTACACGACAAACATATAAGTTACAACGGTAATTACTATTACCACTAAATCGCCAAAACGTAACTTACGCTTTATACGGAAATATTCATAAACGCGCATTTTGTCAACGTATTATTTTGGAAGGCATTAAGTGAAGAGAAAATATATTATTTTTGAGAAAAATAATTATATTTTGGAATGAGAAGTAAAATATATTAAGTGAGACTTAATATTATAAACGCGCATGTATTAATTCCCCCATCCTTGGGAAGGAGATTAACTACCAAATATATACAAGGAACAGTTGTCTAACTGTTTCCCGAAAAATTAAACTATAAAGCTAAAGCACGGCCATCCGTCTAATAGAATTAGCACATGTAGGTCGTTGCACAACTTTCGGATATTTGGAGTGCTTGATTTAGCGACGCACTGACTGTGAGTTCATGTCCCCCTTTTCTCTTAACTCTTTTCAGTTTTATAAACTGCGGGGGTGAAATACATGTTACTATGATTATGAAATACTTGATACATGGTATGGTTAGCGTAAGGAGGGTTATTACTTAGATCATGTGAGTGGGTAGGCGGGAACTGGAGGCCATTAATCCTCATGGTAGGACCGAGGGACGTAAGCGGTAGATCTATCTGGGTGTAGCGAGCCCAACTCCAGGCCCAGCATAACGGACCTTGGGGTGACTTTGTGCCCGACGCAAAATCCGCTAGGTTTGAGTCTTCCTACTTGCACTTCACATATATCAATGGCCTTGCAAACCATTGGTGATCTCTTTTTCCTTATTTGCTACATACCAGGTTTTGATAAAGATAAAGGTTTATGTAGGATCGTGTGCTGACCCGAACGAGTCGTTCAGAGGCTTTCTCCTCGGTTTCAGGTGCGGAATAACAAGAAACTAAGGTAGAAACAGCAGGCAAATCACTTTTAACTACTTGTTTATTGATTTCAAACGTTTACAGCTCAAATCTCGCACCGGCAGAGCTTCGGCACGATTTCTACCAACTGTTTCAAATGGAGTCACTCATTGGGCTATTTATAGATATTAGGAACCGCTTATTGGACAGGTTCAATAAGCGGTCCATGCATATGTCACATTAGCGGTCCTACTCGTGTCATATCGGCGGTCCAACTATGTTAGCCGTTCGAGCGATCCACCACACGTACATATGAGCGGTCCACTATTCTATTGGTCCTATGAGCGATCCATTAACCCTAAAACTATACAACCATTCAATTTCTCGTATTTCAAGCCCAGATCTAACGTTCTAAGACAATGACTCGATACAAGACGTAATCAGCAGATGTAGTGCACCAACAGACTCCCCCTCAGATGTTGATGGAGTCGACTATCGAGTCACAACAATGCTGTCTTCAGTTCTTCAGTCTTGATCAGTCTTCGGGCTTCTCTCTCTTTATCATTCTATCATTCTAAGACACGAACGAAGATGTAGTCGACAGACAACTGCACCAACAAACTCCCCCTTGAATGTTGACGGAATCTTCAGTGAGAGTCTTCAAACATTCACAACACTTCAATCTTGTTCGGCCTTCTTCAGGACCTCAGCCTGGAATAATATCTTCTTCAGGAATTCCTTCCTGGAATCATATGCCTGGATCATTCTCTGGCTCTAACTTTCATCAGACTCCCCCAAACATAATGCCCATAATGCTGAGATCTCTGTCTGGAAATCGTTATCACCATTGAAATCAACTCCTGGCTTTCTCTGTTTAAGCTCTCCTCTGGTTCTGATGTATCTCCTGGCTATTCGTAGCAACAGGATCAGAAACCTGCAAAACTCAACCATACTATTACAAACTAATACAATTTGCAATTCAACTTAATGAATCAGCAAATCATATAAGAAAAATTATGAAGATCAAACTGTAGGTTACCTTTCAACTTAGTCATCAAGTTAATGAACCAATTTTGCATTTCAAAACTTCACAATTTAACACTCTCTCTCAATCCACAAGTTCAACATGTTTAGCACTTGAAATGTCAAATATCAGTTCTTCACACTCTGTTGTCGAAAATCTTTTTGTAGTTTTCAAATATCAAACAAAAATACAATATTTTTGGTTTTTTTTTAAATTTTGAACAAACAGAAATGAACACTATTTTTGAGAGATTGTGCAAGAGGATCATATCGGTTTTTAGACATATCACTAACACCGTTGATCTTGATTAATCAGCAAATGTTAAAACAAATTTACTTCTGATTGTCAGTATTGTTGTCCACTTAAACCTCTACACAAATTTTCAATTGATTCAAGATACATATTTAATGTATTAGCACTTAAACTTATTTGAGTGTCCCACCTCTTGAATATACTCCCGTATCCAGATCCCAATATTCTGATCTACAGGTAAGTATAACTACAAATGATATCTGTATATAAATTAGGGAAAAAATGCGAGAACTGAGGGATCTCAGGTCAGAACTTCCGTTCAGCAGAGAGATATCAGCTTCGACTTAGCAGTGGGTCCCCTTTAGAGGATCTTTTCAGCTACAACAACTGATCATCAATTTTATTGTCTAATCAGCTGAGGGCTTTATGCTATGTTTCAAGCATATTGAAGCAAGTATTAGCCAGGGACTAGGTCAGAACCACCGTTCAGCAGAAGTCCCGGAATAATACCCCAGACATCATTTGAGTACAAAGAACCTAGTATTCCAGAATAAGAAACCTTTCAGACGAGATTTCAGGGGTTACCTATATATCCAAGTAGTGTTCCCCACAAAATAAGTAAGTTTGATTTTATGTTTATATCTCGAATACAATTTACTAACCGTGTGAAGCCTACTGACACATCATTAGTAAGACTTGTTTAAAAACAATTTCGTCTTTACAAATCTCTAGCATGCTGTGATAGTCCACCAATGTACTATCATCTCCTCTTTTTGCAACAAAACTCATTTTCATTTTTTCAATTTTTTTAAAATTTTCAAAATTTTATTACTCCCCCTAAAATCAAAATATGTTTCAATTTTGATTTTCTGAAGAAAAAAAAAATTGAAAACAAACTATACAAGAAACTTGACAACATTATGTGAATTACCTCAATTCACCATTCTCGTACAAAACAATCAGAACTCCCCCTCAAAACAAACTATTTTCCCATAATGATTTCAAAACACTTAAGTTTGTTTCAATCAAAAAGGTTCTTCCGAAAAAAAATTAGTTTGTGTTCCAACCATTTGTAAGTTCGGGGTTTATCTCATCATCTTGTTTTCTTCAAACATTTTAAACATTTATCATTTCCAGTTTGATCATAAACCATCAGTAGAAAATCAAGTACAAATTAATGTCCCTGATTTACCACATGTAAATCGAAAAATCACCAACGTGAAATTTCTCAAGAAATGTGCCGATTCATGATCCACGATACCATCTTGGGATCTCCGGCAAGTCAGGTTTTTTTATTTAAACAATTTCACCCAAGCCTGACTGACCTTGGGTGATTTCGAATTCTTGTTCAACATGGTGGAAAATTTGCATCATCCATTGCTAAACCTGAATTCTCCTTCTTTACCTCAACCAAAAGCTCCTCTGGTTTTAATGAACCAGAATCATTTCCTGCAGGTGGCTTGTCTGACTTTGACCTGTCAGAATCATCGCCGACCTTTTCCTTCTTCTTCCCTCTCTGTTCGGTCCTCAGATTTGTATCTGATGAATTCGTCTTGCTTGTTTTTGCAACTGAAGGAGTCGATTCATCAGAACCTTTATTCTGTTTATCCTGTGAACCTGAGGACAAAATCTTCTCGAGATATTCTCTCGCTTTCTTTCTCTTCTTCCTCAGTCGGTCTTTCTGCCCCTGAGAAAGTTTAACTTTCGTCTCTAGAACTTTCGGTTGTTGAACTTTTGGTTCTCGAACTTTTAGTTCTTCGGGCTTGACCTTGACTGGAATTCTTGCCACTTTCTGAGACATAACCCTTGATCTTCCCATTGATCTCCTCGGGCAATCTCGGGCAATGTGACCTTTGATATTGCAGTTATAGCACCTCCTGGTCTCATATCTCCAGTACTGGCAATTAACAGCAATGTGTCCATAATAGCCACAACTGTAACACATTCTGTTATCGTACCAGTTATCACCGTTGTACCAAACACTCAAGTCGTAACACTGTTTGGCCTGGTGATATTCCTTCCTCAACTTTGCTTGATTTGACGCTTTAGTACTGTGGTCTGACCTGCACCACTTATTACCAACATTTTTTGAATTTTCATTTTTTATTTTTTGTAAATTTTGTTTTTGATTGGATGATCGATCCGATGAACTTTTATTATCTTTTTGTTTCTGTTCTGCTTTCTTCTTCAAAGGCTTTTGCTTAGAACATTCACCTTTTTCGGTCGATTGCAAAGCAGTTTTCTGAAAATTTTCTTTCAAATTTAAAAACAATTTTTGTTTTTCTTTTTTAACATTTTCATCATCGGATGCATCATCACAATCTTCAACTTTGACAGAGTCAAAGTTTGTGACACAGTCACTTATTGGAACTGAATTGATCGGTTTTGGACAAGGAATATTCAACTTGTCAGATTTAGTCGCAAAACTGATCAATTTCTTTTCAAGTTCATCAATCTTGATCCTTGAACTCTTAGCTTCGTCTTCAAGCTTAGATATTCTTTCAAGATGAGACTTGATTGAATTTTCATTTTCATTTTTCAAGTTTTCAAGAACAGATTTTTCATTTTCCAAAACATTTATCTGTTCTTGAATTTTCACTTCATTAGCTTTCAGATTTTTGTTCTCCAATTTTATCCAGAAATCTTCATTTTCTGATGATTTCTGTTTGCTTTCAAAAACCTTTTCATTTTCTTTCAAACCTTTGTTCTCTAATGTCAAACTGTTCACACTACCCAACAGTTTGGCATTTTCGACTTTCAACTTCTCACAAATACCCTGTAAGTCTAGAATCTGTTTTTCATCAGCTTTCTTCTTATTGTTCAACTTCTTGATCTCCAATGCTAAACTTTCTGCATCTTTCACAAGTTTGTCATTGACTGTCTTGAAGTTGTGACAATTTGAGCATACTGATGCAGACCTTGACGATTCATTCTTCACAGATTCTTTGACTTTTACAGCTTTTTCTTTCCTTTTCTCATCCTTGATCACCATCTGTTCTTCAATTTTTCCAATGAGTTGACTAATTGTCAGACTAGAAAAATCTTCAGAACGTTTTAATTTTAAGATATAATTTTCCCATTCCTCTTGAGGTAACGCACTGACAAATTTTTCGACCCATTCCTCTGATGCTTTGGTTAAACCAACTTCGGACATTGAATGAACAAGATATATATATCTCTCAATGATACATCTTGTGCTTTCTCCTGGAAAACCTGAAAATGAATCAAACTCTTTCGTTAGTACTCTTCTTCTATCACATTCTTCTTGAGTCATGTTAAAGATATTGAACCCCATGATTTGGTTAAGCAAAACTGCACGATGTACACTTGGATCAGACTTTGACTGATAAGCGGTCCAGATCAGCGGTTCACACTTAGTCCAAATAAGCGATTCAGAAAAAGTGTTCAAATAAGCGATCCAAATAAGCTATCCGGATGACAAATAAGCGGTCGAAGGTCGTCCGGATGAGCGGTCTAACAAGTCGTCCGGATGAGCGATCCAACCGACCGAATAAGCGATCCAGAACAGTCGATTCGAGCGAGCCCCAATTGTCACTTCGAGCGGACCACAATCAATCTTTCGAGCGAATCCAACTATCTTTCGATCAAATAGAACTTATCCTTAGAGTGGACCGTATCTTTCGAGCTGATCTTTCGAACAGATCGTATCTTTCGAGTTATTCAAGATGTTCGAATGAGCGATCCACACTTGTCCGAATAAGCGGTTCAAGGTCGATCCGACCAAATGAGCGGTTCACAATCAATTTCAATTTTGACCTACTTAACCTTTGAATTTTGATCCGAAACTTTCCAGGGTTTGTCACGGTACTATTGTGCACAATCCCTGAGATTTTGAACGAAATCCGACCGTGAAATCTTCCCGAATCAGAAAAAGAAGGTGTAGAAGTAAGAAAAAGTGACTAAATCCAGCTGATTTCTGCAGAGAACCTCCTCCTGAGCTCTGATACCAATTGTAGGATCGTGTGCTGACCCGAACGAGTCGTTCAGAGGCTTTCTCCTCGGTTTCAGGTGCGGAATAACAAGAAACTAAGGTAGAAACAGCAGGCAAATCACTTTTAACTACTTGTTTATTGATTTCAAACGTTTACAGCTCAAATCTCGCACCGGCAGAGCTTCGGCACGATTTCTACCAACTGTTTCAAATGGAGTCGCTCATTGGGCTATTTATAGATATTAGGAACCGCTTATTGGACAGGTTCAATAAGCGGTCCATGCATATGTCACATTAGCGGTCCTACTCGTGTCATATCGGCGGTCCAACTATGTTAGCCGTTCGAGCGATCCACCACACGTACATATGAGCGGTCCACTATTCTATTGGTCCTATGAGCGATCCATTAACCCTAAAACTATACAACCATTCAATTTCTCGTATTTCAAGCCCAGATCTAACGTTCTAAGACAATGACTCGATACAAGACGTAATCAGCAGATGTAGTGCACCAACAGACTCCCCCTCAGATGTTGATGGAGTCGACTATCGAGTCACAACAATGCTGTCTTCAGTTCTTCAGTCTTGATCAGTCTTCGGGCTTCTCTCTCTTTATCATTCTATCATTCTAAGACACGAACGAAGATGTAGTCGACAGACAACTGCACCAACAGTTTATATACTCACTTTCGCATGAACTCGCTCAACATTATGGTTGATTTTTCAACTTACATGTATTTCAGGAAACTAGCGATCTGGCGCGGTATGGCTTGTTTTCCGCTGCATTAGGCTCAAGGTCATCCGGGGTTCGGGGAATGTGACTCTTACCTGGACAAGTCACAGTCCTTGAATTCGTGTTTATGTTTGAATTTGTAATGTTTAGACAAGTTTACGGTTGTTGGGTGTTAACCCGTTAAGACAATGTTTTGGTATTTTAATGGATGATCTTGCATATTTTAATTCATATAGCTTGTTATGATTAAGCTATGGTATTAAGAAGTCACACCAAATTAACCACGCTTCCGCAAAGCCAAGGTGTGATAGCTTGGTATCAGAGCTCTGATCATAGCGAACTAGGATTCCTTCTTGAGTCTAGACTATGATCACTAGGGCTCTCACGAAAACATTTTTACTGCATACCACTTAAGTCCAGATCCAAAACGTTTTTATAAACAAATGTTGAGCGTATTTTATTTATTATTTTTAGGCTCAGTCTGGGAGGCTGAGGCTCGGTCTGGGAGACTGAGGCTCGGTCTGGGAGGCCGAGGCTCGATCTAATGGATCGAGGTAGTTGTCTAGTGGGACTAGGGAGTCAGTCTGGGAGGCTGGGAGAATTTGCTAGTGGGACTAGGGAGTCAGTCTGGGAGGCTGGGAAAGTTTGCTAGTGGGACTAGGGAGTCAGTCTGGGAGGCTGGGAAAGTTGGCTAGTGGGACTAGGAAGGACAGTCTGGGAGGCTGGGAGGCTAGTGGGACTAGGAGGATTATGTGATTATTACTTGGTAACTTGTGTGATTACCTGATTTACTGATTTTTGTGCATGTTTGTTTTTATGTTACAGACCCATGGACTCACCAGCCACGGGTGATTCAGATACCACCGGACCTTTACCCATAGTATCGGACGACATTGTGTCTTCAGAGCACGAGGTGCATACCTCCGACTTCACCAGCACCGATGATGATGACTTCCAGCCCTTCGCTCTGCCCGACGGCGCTGATGAGCATATCGATGACCCACCTGCTGAGTATCTTCCTTTGGTAGCGATTCCAGCTCCCATACCCCTTGCTTCTTATCCAGCATACGACTTGCTACCCGACGCCGAGGCTGACGGCGACATTGATCTCTTTGAGGACGAGCCTTACGAGGATGAGATTCCTGATGCAGCCCCTCTTCCCGCTGGCGATCTTTTGATGATTGCTGGTGCTCCTGTTGAGGACTCGCCCGCCCATTCGCCAGTCCCAGACTCCTTTGAGTCTGTGGCATCTGCACCGTCTCACGAGGTGAGCACGCAGCATTTTGTACACGACTCGGACCCCGATCAGGCATCTTCTGCCGCACCCATCCCGAGCTTTGTGTTCGAGCACGACGACATTGAGGATTCTGATCCCGTTTTTCCTCCAGGATTTGATCCTGACCGCGATATTGAGTATATTCCTATGGACCAGCATATGGAGGACCCTGTTGATCCCGTTGATCCTGTTGATCCCTTTGATCCAGAGTTTGATTTTGATATGGCTTTTGATGACCCAGAGCCTGCCTTGGCCCCAGAGCAGGCAGTGGCTATAGATCCTGAGCATGAGCATGACCTGGTACATGCCGGCATTCCTGATGAGCCCATATTAGCAGACCCACCTGTTGGTGACCATCTTGTGGACATTCCTTTGATTGTTGACGACCATGTTATAGCTGATGATCCTGTTGTCGATCCACCTTTTGTTGATCCCCCTTTGATTGCTGATATCCCTGTTGACCACCCAGTTGAGCATGTTGCACCAGTTGACCCATTTCCAAGGATCGACGACTTGTTTGATCAATTGCAAGGGGCTAGCTATTTCTCAAAGATCGACTTAGGTCGGGCTACCATTAGTTTAAGGTCAGAGATGAAGACGTACACAAAACAGCATTTAGGACTCGTTACGGTCATTACGAGTTCCTAGTGATGCCTTTTGGGCTCACAAATGCACCGGCTGCGTTCATGGATCTCATGAATCGCGTCTGTAAGCCGTACTTGGACAAATTTGTCATCGTTTTCATCGACGACATCCTTATCTATTCAAGGAATAAAGCCGACCATGAGAAACACCTACGATGTATTCTCGAATTACTGCATCGCGGGAAACTCTATGCCAAATTCTCTAAATGTGAATTCTGGCTACGAGAAGTCCAATTTCTTGGACATGTCGTAAGTGAAAGTGGTATCCAGGTGGATCCCGCTAAGGTAGAGGCGGTCATGAATTGGCAAGAGCCAAAGACGCCCACAGAGATCCGTAGTTTCCTGGGATTGGCAGGATACTACCGGAGATTCATTGAGAATTTCTCAAGGATTGTTGCGCCCTTAACTTCTCTAACCAAGAAGAAGGAAAAGTTTATTTGGGGCCCTAAGCAGCAAGAATCCTTTGATATTTTGAAACAAAGGCTGAGCAACGCTCCTGTGTTGACGCTACCGGAAGGTACCGAAGAGTTCGTAGTTTACTGCGACGCGTCACACACAGGCATGGGGTGTGTGCTCATGCAGAAAGGCAAAGTGATTGCCTATGCTTCACGACAGTTAAAGGTACACGAAAAGAATTACACCACCCATGACTTGGAACTGGGTGCCGTTGTATTCGCACTAAAACTGTGGAGGCATTATTTATATGGAATCAAGTTTGTGATCTTTTCAGATCACAAAAGCCTTCAACATCTGTTCAACCAGAAGGAACTAAACATGAGGCAACGCCGTTGGATGGAGACCTTGAATGATTATGATTGTGAGATCAGGTATCATCCCGGCAAGGAGAATGTAGTCGCTGATGCCCTGAGCCGGAAAGAAAGGATGAAACCCATCCGAATTAATGCTAGGAGGATGGAAGTAAAGAATAACTTGATCGAAAGGATATTAGCTGCACAGCGAGAGGCTGTGTTGGAAGCTAATTATCCTAAGGAAAAATTAGGAATAACTGAGGAGCAGTTGACTCTCCACAAGGATGGACTTTTGAGATTGAATGGGCGGATATGGGTTCCTATTTATGGAGGACTACGAGATGTTATCCTCCAGGAAGCCCATAGCTCCAAATATTCTGTCCACCCTGGAGCAGATAAAATGTATCAGGATTTAAAGGCAATTTATTGGTGGATAGGCTTGAAAAAGTCTGTAGCCGCTTATGTAGCCAAATGCTTGACTTGTGCGCAAGTCAAGGCTGAGCATCAAAAGCCATCTGGCTTGCTACAACAACCTGAACTTCCTGAATGGAAATGGGAGTGTGTAACTATGGATTTTATCACCAAGTTACCAAAAACGAGCAAAGGAAACGACACAATATGGGTTATAGTCGACCGACTGACTAAGTCAGCTCATTTCCTACCCATCAAGCAGACTTATAGCTCCGATACCTTGGCCCAGTTATATGTTGATAAGATTGTCGCCCTACATGGCATACCTGTGTCTATTATCTCTGATCGAGATACGAGATACACGTCTCACTTCTGGAAGAGTTTTCAACAATCTTTGGGCACACGTTTGAACTTTAGTACGGCTTACCATCCCCAGACAGACGGTCAGAGTGAGCGTACTATTCAAACGTTAGAAGACATGCTGTGAGCATGTGCTATCGATTTAGGTGGTAGTTGGGATAAGAACTTACCCCTAATCGAATTCTCCTACAACAATAGCTACCATACCAGCATAAAGGCTGCGCCTTTCGAGGCATTATACGGTAGGAAGTGTAGATCGCCTGTTTGTTGGGCGGAAGTGGGAGAGGTCCAATTATCAGGACCAGAGATAGTTTTCGAGACAACGAACAAGATTGTCCAGATCCGGGAACGTCTCAAAGCTGCCCGTGATAGGCAGAAAAGTTACGCTGATCCGAAGCGTAAGGATTTTCACTTTGAGGTAGGTGAAAAAGTGTTACTAAAGGTATCACCCTGGAAAGGGGTGATGCGTTTCGGTAAGAAGGGTAAACTGAGCCCGCGATACATAGGACCTTTTGAGGTTATCGAACGGGTCGGGTCAGTTGCCTATAAATTAAACTTACCAGAAGAGCTCAATGGAATTCATAATGTGTTCCACATCTGCAATCTAAAGAAGTGTTTCGCTGATGAATCATTGGTGATCCCACACACAGATGTGCATATAGATGAGAGCTTGAAGTTTGTGGAGAAGCCTTTATCGATTGAAGACCGACAGGTGAAAAAGCTCCGAAGAAAACATGTGCCAATAGTTAAAGTTAAATGGGATGCCCGGAGAGGTCCCGAATTCACGTGGGAAGTTGAATCCACGATGAAGGAGAAATATCCCTATTTGTTCGAGTAAATCTCGGGTCGAGATTTATTTTAAGGGGGTGAGGATGTAACACCTCGAAATTTTGTGCCCAATAATGTATTGACACGTGTCTTGAGTTTACACGTGGCATTTAATATTTAATAAAGGACTAATATTGACAAACCTTGAAAGTATGTAAATTCGAGGGTTATAAATGTCAAACAAGGGTAAGTATACTGTATAGTAACCCTAAAAGATGCTCGTACCTTAAAACGAATAAATCATGGATCGTACGGAAGCGAAACGTGGAAGAAAGTGAGAGATTACAAGCTGCGGGGGGTTAACTGTGTCAACATGTTTGATTATACCTCTGAGTGACCCTTTGACGTACCCGAAGCCTTGTAACAGTAAAATACGCTCACTAGAATATAATATATAAATTCCGCGAAGTTCTGTTTTAAAACGAGAAACTTATGACCAAATTCGTACGAGAGGGGTTAAAAGCGTCAACTATATAAATTAAGGCTTCTCGGATAATAAGTAAACTATCCGGGTGCTTAACAACACGGGTAAATAACGCGAGGTCCGTAATTATAATTAACCGAGGGCCATATCGCAAAGTTACCCCTTCAAACCCGAAAGGTCAGGGTATTAATTACCAAAGATTTTCATAATCATTATAAAAGATTCAAAAAGATATTTTTCTTAACCCTTACGGACCGCAAGGGTCATGCCTTACGGACCGTAAGGAAGTGAATGATTAAACTCAGATCCGCTACAGGCTTACGGACCGCAAGGCCTAAGCCATACGGTCCGTAAGCGTCGCCCAGCGACAGAAAAATGGCTGTTGGCTGTTTTAAACGGTAAAGCATTTATGTATGGGTTTCCCAGAGGTATGGGCGCCCCCTACTCGACCCATAACACCTAGAGACACCTGCCATTCATCCATGCTCACTTGTAGACTAATGTGTGATGATCTAAAGGCAATTTGAGCACTATAAATAGACATGTAGTATGCATAAGTTTCACCACACTTCAAACACTTCTCTTGATCATCTCTGGAGCTTCCAAGCTTTCTCTTATCATTCTAATTCGTGCTCAAACTTCTGTAAGTCGTTTATATCCTTTGTGGTTAAGTTTTACTTAGTATTGTAGCTAAAAATCGAACCGTCGTAACTACGGTTTGACTTCAAGATAAATCCTTAATGGCTCAGTCTTATGTCGAATCAAAGGTAGTTATGTGTTGGTGCTTATGTGGGTAATAAACCTCTGAAAGGGTTCCCTCTGATCACCACTCTAACTAGTTCAAATGTCGAGTCAAACGAATGCTTAAAAAGTCAACAGAAAGCTATTTTTGCGATTCTTGCATAATCTGTAATATAAATGATATGCAACCTGTTTAGACACTCATAAAATATGATATTAAGTATATAAACTTGTCTACGCTCGTTTGATTCGGCCATTTGCTATATTGACCCGGTTCGGAACCGAATGTCGCAAAAGTTTGACTTTTGTTTTGACCTCGGTTCTGACCCGTTTTAGTGCAATGTAGATATGCTTTAGGACTCTCTTAGGACCAGGTTACATGATGGTATAAACCTCTGTGACCGGTTCGTTGTTTGTCCGAGTCTTTTACACATTTCCGTTAATTACTTAAAAGTTGACCATAACGCCCTTTTTAAAATAAAACGAGTATTTCGGACACGTGAAGGGATCATAACCTTGCTTACTAAATTCTAAGCATGTCCCTAAAGTTTCACGCCAATCCGAGGTCTAGAATGGGAGTTATGCTAAATAGCGCATTTATAAGAAACTTTTGTAATAAACGGCGCAATTAGCATAACGCCTACCTAAACTAAGATTTCGTCACCAAAACTTTTACCCACTGTAGTTAAATAATATTTTGGGATTTTTAAAGATTTTTAATTAATTTTAACCTGCTCATAACCTGCGGTTATGGCTACGGTTCGGTAAATACCGAATACGCCCTTTTCGGCCAAAACTTGAGTTCTACAAGGTCTTTTGACCCGATTCCAGAGGCTACTAATTTTAAATAATAAATAAGATATTTTAGACTTGTTAAACTGATCGGGAAGCTCAGGTTTCCTGTAGAACTCAGAAATCCCTTTAAAAGTCTTTAAAATGACCGGAAAACCCCTACGGGGCGTATAATGAACTAAAACTCGTTACGGGCATTATGGAAGGTATCCTACTGATACCACAACCTCTTTAAAGTATATTGACTTAGGAAAACAGTGTAGGACTCCTACGGCTACCCGTCGCGCCTATTGCGCGCACGGTTCGGCTTATGTAACTAGTTTACATAAATTAGCCGATACGGGTCAAACCATATCATTTTGACCCCAAAATCCAGAGTGTGAATATTAAACCCATATAAAGCAAGTCTCCGAACTTGTTGGGTCAGAATCACATTCCATTCTCGGTTTTCGCCTTTCACGCGATTAAACCGTATCTATCCTTCGAAACTAACCGGTCTAGGCTACGGCTAATATAAAGACCCGTTAGGATTCTAATAGGTTAATTTAAACCTTCGTTCCAGAATAAGGAGCCTCAGTAAAAGATACCTGTGATTTAACTGATTAAGGAATATACATTGCAAAGGTAAATACTTTTAACTTATTTTCCCTTATACGGGCTTGGGTTACGGTATATAAAATACCGCTTGATTGAGCATCAAATAATTCCATCGTTTAGGTGGTTAATTGAATAGTTTGATCGGCTCATTTAAACAGTCTTGTTACTTAAAAGCCTTTGGGGGGTTAATGACCATGTCCCGGATATCCTAGGCATCATTTTACGAAATGGCCACGACCTTGACAGTTGGGTGTAGGCGTACACCCGGTATTATGTCTATATTATTAAAAGACGTAGCCGATGGTTTACCCACCTCGGTTTTATGCAAATGTGGTGTGTCTATTGATCTTTAACCCGACATAATCTGGGCTACTGAACGCATAGAAGGAACATGTAATTCGTTCACAAGATTATAATATTAAATAATTTGCCCAAGTTAAACAAATATGATTATGCCACGTGCATCCAAACCAATTTTTAATCATTTTACAAAATGAGTCAGTTGATCGTATTTACCAGTGTAAACTGACGTATTTTCCCAAAAAGATTAAGTGCAGGTACTACACGTAATTGGCTGGTAATAGCTCCCTAGCATCTAAGGAAGTCTCGCAAGCTTGATGTCTTATCTGTTGAACAACATTTTTATTTATTTTGATCCCTCCTGTGGATACTATTCAACTACTTGTGATACATTTGGATATTACAGTAAATGGTTGAATTATATTTATCTTTATGCTTCCGCTGTGCATTCATATATTGTGGTTTGACTATATTGTTGCCAACTACGTCACGGTAATCCCCCACCGGGCCCACCGGTGATACACGTGGAAATCGGGGTGTGACAAGTATTTCCAAGGTTAGCATTTCTTAAACCCCACAACCTTTAACGCGTGTTCTTACGTTCGATCCATTATATGTTTGTGTGCGTGCGAATGATTATCCATGAAACCCCTAATGCATGAACTAACTAGATGTGTGTTATTTAGTTTGTTGGATAATCATACTATGGTTTGATCATAAATCCGTTATTTGTATATTGACTAATAGTTACAGTATTGGTTCATGAACCCTCTAATTACATTGTTTAGGTTATGGAACCCACTCATAACACTTGTAGCCCAACCCACTGAATGAAGTGATTAACTATTCGGCCCATATCACTTTAGATGCAATCCGAGCCCACACCCCCCCTTGAGCCCATTATCCCTTATGTATACGTAACATTCCATAATCACCTAACCGTATGCAAGTTTGCAAACCCTAATCTCCTCCCCACCCCTCTCGAGCAACCTGTCATCAGCCCTCAAATCGAATTCATTCCCTCCTCTTGTATTCAGGTAATCACGATCTCATAGTACCGTTTATTGTTAATCGATCATACGTGTGTATATATATCCTTGTGTATGTGACTCAGTACGAAGTTGAATGAAACGATTATGTGATAATACATGTTGAGTTGTTTATGTGCGCATAGAGTAAAACAATAATATATAGACATAGCAGTTAACATGAAAGTAGGACAAGAGTTTGATGACTGTCTGCTTGGATTAGGTGCATTATATGAATCAAGATAGGTTACAACCTAGATTATGTTATGGTAGGGTTATAGCAATAGCAATCTATCGATCAACCCTTTGAAGTAATAGGTACATGTTTATATTAACTCTTTTGATTATTGGTGGTGTTATGTGCATGATGGGTTATAAGTGTGAGAGAATCATATTAGGTATAACATGGTTATTAGATAATATAGGACTGATTGTAGGATGTATTTGTCAAAGCATGCATGATAAGTTAGTATGCACATGTTAGGGGTTCATTGTGATGATGATTCACCCAATATGAAACTGTGTAATAAAGATTAAAGTCACAAATCCCAAACCAACACATGTGCCGCCGATTTTTGATGATGATGATCGATGTGGTTTTAAGAAAATGGTGAATGATTCCTATGCTAAGATAATGACAAGTTCTCAATTAATGTGTGATGTGATGTTGCATGTGATGGGTCTTGACTATTCTTGGCTACCGTGATGATAGTGTAGTTATAAGAGATAAGGACATTTTGATTGTTTTGTAATGCTTGTCACTGTCAACATTAATTGAATGCATGGGTCACACACACACATAGGTATGACCGAATGGTCATGAGATAATTATGCAAATTTAATAATGCACATCACTTAGGATCAACAACTTACAATTTTCATGAAAACATGACAGTGGACTACATGTTTGTGCTAACTGAGTGTGTATTAGTGATCATATGTCTTTATAGTGGGCCTGACATAATAAGTGGACTGCCTATGATAACAGATCGAGTAACTTGGCCGCATAATCAAAACATGATAACTAAAGTGTGGACCGTTTAACACACTATAAGTTGGGCCGCGGGGGTTGAACGAATTGGACGACCCAACCGACCATATAAAGGAAACTGGGTTGTCTTGTTGTGGGCCGAATAGATTAATGGATGGAATGATAGTGTGTTAATTTTATGTTAACTAATTACTGGGACGGTGGTTTGGGATACTTGTAATGGGCCGCATGTTAATAGTGGATTGTGTTACTAGACACTGATGGTTGTGATACAAAACTTATGTGATCTGAATACGATTGGTATGCTATGTAAGCTTGCATTGTAAATATACCACACCCCGAATGCTTGAAAGACGTACGTGATGTTATATGTTTCATTGCTCACTGTTTGAACAAAACGTGTGATTAGATGCGTGAACTATGAATTCATGAAACCGACTATCTTTGGTAACTACGGTAGGGTTTGACTGATCAACTGTTAAACAAGATATTTAATCTAACCGAGCAAACCGAAGGTGAGTTCACTACTTTGAGCATGCGTCCCGGTGGTTGGGACAGTCATTGGGTATCCCGGGGAGGGATAAATCTTTTGGGTAAAACTAGGATGTTGGATAATATTCTCACTCTCTATCATTTAAGTCCCATCTTTTGCTATCGTGGGGTGGTAGCGGGGTATTAGTTGGTAGCGCTACTTAGGTTTGGCACCCTCACCCCGTTTCTGAGAGAGGGCGGGTGTGAACTAATGACCCAGTCGGGCCCAGTGCTTTGATAGGAGCACTGGGAACGGGCAAAACATACATCAGGAGCCGTCTTGTTCAGTATCGAGATATTATCAACATTGCTTTCGTATTTGTTAAACAAATTGGATTAAATACTTGGTAACTAATGTTTTATTAAAATTGTGAACTCTCCAGCTTTGTCTGATACACTTGTTGCATGCTCGTAGGTCGTTAGGTTTCATGAATTTGGATACTTGCTGTCTGGAGGAGCAGGAGATGTCATGGGTCGACTGGAGGGATACACGAGATTACTTGTTACTATGATACTTTGGTTTTTGAACAGTTTAGCTTTGATTACTATTCGCTTCCGCTGAACATATTTGTTTTCGTATAAACTTGTGATGGTATTTTATTAATGATTGAGAACTCTGTTTTGAAACTTATGTGGGTTCAGTGTAATTAGTGGCTCATTGTCAGTACATCACACGCCTATCAGGGACACTCCCTAGGTGGCATTTTGGGGGTGTGACAATGCGCTTAAACATACTTGGTTTATGTTAGTCATACTTGTTTTACCCTTATACTTTGCCTTCTTATCATAAACAACCCTTGAAACACTTGAAACTTGCAATTATAAACATGAGGGACCTAAAATGACAACTTTTAAAACATAAAACCCGTCAGACCAGGCCCTGGCGACCCGCGACTCGCCTGGAAGTGGGCTTCGCGGCCCGCGAGCCACTTGAATCCGAGACCAACTCCAACTGCTCCCTGGTTGGTCACTTTTGTTGGGTTTGTTGAGTTCTAAGTGTGTTTTCTTGCATTTAAAGCTCACTAACCCAACCCTAATCCATCCCCTATAAAATCCAAGCCTCTTCCAAGCATTTTTCACTTTCCTAACACTCCAAAATCACTCTCAATCACTCAAAAACGCAGTTGTGAACAGAAGCAAGACATATTCACTACAACTCACTAAAGTGAGCCTAACTTTCTCATTTCTTAGTCTTTTTCCATGATTCTTCTTCCTAAATGCTTGGAACAACCTGAGGTATGTTTCCAATAGGTTTTTCATGGAAAATCAAGGCTAGAACATCATCAAATAAGGCTCCAAACTTTTTGTTTTGATTAAACTTTACTAAACTTGCTTGAACTTGAGTTATCTCATACACATTCCTATGTCCTTATGCTCATAATCACTTCTATGGTTAGTTGGGCTTAAAAAC
This sequence comes from Helianthus annuus, assembly GCF_002127325.2. Lineage (NCBI taxonomy): Eukaryota > Viridiplantae > Streptophyta > Magnoliopsida > Asterales > Asteraceae > Helianthus > Helianthus annuus. Next base: position 68,443,707 of record NC_035440.2, on the reverse strand, counting down.
AAGGTCGTGACACTTAAAATCAGAGGTTAAAACCTCATAAACTTTCTGTTTTGGTTAGGGTTTAACCCACAAGTAATGAACAAGCTTAAGGCTTGATGTTTGTGTGATTATAGGACTAGCTTGGGCTATCCTACTTGAAATCCACACATTACTTGATTTCTTAGATTAGTTGTAGTTAACTTATTCTTTATTGTATGTTCATTGCCCTCCTTGATTGTTTATAACAACAAGTGTAGTGGTGAACACCAAAGAGGTACCTAAATGGAAGACTTGTTCTTCCTACCTGTAACGCCCTGCTTTTCGTAACTTTCCTTAATTAGAAAATGTGTCTTGTATTTCTATTTTTGGAAGCTTGTTCCTTTCGTATTTCGTATTTCGTTTCAAACCATTGTAAATTCTAGACTTCGATCATAATGAAATACTATTTTTATACATGCTTATACGTGTTGCAATACTCGGGTTATACGTTACTAATCTCAAATGATTACGCGCAATCGATACTCGACATACTGGTACTCATAACTTATAATGCTTGTTAACTATTAAATACTTGGTTAATTCTAATAATTTAATAGTAGTAATAATAATAATAATAATAATAATAATAATAATAATAATAATAATAATAATAATAATAATAATAATAATAATAATATAACAATAGTATGTTCATATTTATTACATATGAATGTAAGTTTCATCAAACAAAAAAAATATATGGAAAGAAGATGGCAGTTTCTAATCGCAAATTCAAGGGGAAAGGATTGTTGTGTTTTAATTATTTTATCTCCCAACTATACAATGATGTATTTGATTAAGGTGTTAGGTATGTAATAAAATAATTTAACACAATCTAACAAACACCATACATCAATTGCAACAACAAAAAAATAAAGGAATTGAAGGTTGTCTTCAGTTCGGTCGCAGCTCTTTGGGGCTGTTTAATTGTTTTTTTTAACGTCTAACACCCAACTAACTTGTATTTAAAGCTTAACTACCTAAAACCTAAATCCTTCCTTATAAATACCACTTATAACCACCCTACCACTTTTGCAACACTAATACATTCTCAAAATCACTCCAAATCGCAGCTGGATTCAGAAGTTCAGACAGATTGTCGCCTTCATATGAAAATGAGCATAACTCACTCGTTTCTTGTCCGATTCACTTGATTCTTTTTCCAACTTCTTTGGATTGATCTTAGCAACATTTCCAGATGTTTTCCCTAGAAAACCAGAGCCTAGAATGTCGCCATAAAGGCTCCAAAGTTGACTGATTTTTCCGTTTTGTACAAGAACTTTGCTAAAACTTGATTAAACTTGAGGAAACTCATCTCAAACCTATGCCCTTATGCTTATAACCACATCTATGGTTAGTTAGGCTTAAAAAAAGGTTGAGACATTCAAAATCAGAGGTATAAACCTCACAAACTTTCTGTTTTGTTCAAGGGTTTAACCCACAAGTGATGTTCAAGTTCAAGACTTGATGTTTGTGTGATTTAGGATTAACTTGGGTCATCCTACTTAAAAATCCACACATTGCTTGATGATTTCTCATAGATTAGTTGTTCATATTCTTGTATTACTTGTAAGTTCTTGACCCTCCTTGTATGTTCATAACATCAAGTGCAGTGGTGAACACTTAGAGGTGCCTAAATGGAAGACTTTTCTTCCTACCTCCTACATGAATTCTATGACACTTAAGAGGTTCCTAAATGGAGGATTCATCCTCCTACCTCATGCTTGAACTAATGGACTTATTGATATATTACATAACATATATAATACTTATATAAACTATCCTAGGCATCATTTTACGAAATGGCCACGACCTTGACAGTCGGGTGTAGGCGTACACCCGGTATTATGTCTATATTATTAAAAGACGTAGCCGATGGTTTACCCACCTCGGTTTTACGCAAATGTGGTGTGTCTATTGATCTTTAACCCGGCATAATCCGGGCTACTGAACGCATAGAAGGAACATGTAATTCATTCACAAGATTATAATATTAAATAATTTGCCCAAGTTAAACAAATATGATTATGCCACGTGCATCCAAACCAATTTTTAATCATTTTACAAAATGAGTCAGTTGATCGTATTTACCAGTGTAAAGTGACGTATTTTCCCAAAAAGATTAAGTGCAGGTACTACACGTAATTGGCTGGTAATAGCTCCCTAGCATCTAAGGAAGTCTCGCAAGCTTGATGTCTTATCTGTTGAACAACATTTTTATTTATTTTGATCCCTCCTGTGGATACTATTCAACTACTTGTGATACATTTGGATATTACAGTAAATGGTTGAATTATATTTATCTTTATGCTTCCGCTGTGCATTCATATATTGTGGTTTGACTATATTGTTGCCAACTACGTCACGGTAATCCCCCACCGGGCCCACCGGTGATACACGTGGAAATCGGGGTGTGACAGGTTGGTATCAGAGCCAACATTGAGTGAATTAAACACTATCCTAATGTGTTTAATCTCAGTGACACAATTGCACATACTTGAGTCTAGACAAGAACATAGGACAAATTCGAATTGTTATTCCAAATTTGTCTTTTTCTTTTATTACTGTTATTTAAAGTTTTGAAAGCAGGAAATATGCCGCCAGTGATATTCCGAGGAAGAGGAAGGGGAAGAAGAGGCAGAGGAGAGATCGTTACACATCACGATCACGAAGTCGGACCTTCAAATACGCGAGCTCCTTCAACCACAAGGAGTGAAGAACCGCAAAGGCGAAGAGACCTTTATGAACATGCGAGGCATTCCACCTCGCATAGCTCAACGCCATCATACCGGCACTCATTCGGGCCAAATTCCGAGAATGACCCCAACAACCCACAACCCTCCTTCATACCGTTCGGTATCACACCGAAATTTTGACAACCCTACTCCATACTTCAGAGGTCAGTTTAATCCAGCTGACTACATCCAGGAACCTTCAGGTTTTGTTCCATTAGGGCCGCAAGATCACTTCTCCGAAGATCATATGGACGAGGATACTGATCCGACAGAACCTGCTCGTGGTACGTCCACGCACCCAATAGAAATCTCTGATGGGTCATCCTTCCATGGTGCACCCTATCAGGGACCAGATAGCTTCATGGCGTTGTTTAATCAACACGAGTGGTACCATACGCCACAGTCATCACAACAGCCACAACATCCGCGAGATCCCTCCGAGGATCCACATTTCATGGCAGTTACGCCACCACCTCCGCCACTGGCACAACCAGTAATGCCTGATCCGCCAAGGCGTAGGAGGACAAATGCCCGTATGTCCACACGAGGAGGAGGGGATTTCCACTTCAGCACCCCTCGACACTCTAGTAGTAGCCACTACCCGCCACTACAAGAAGAAGGACCTTCAAGTCCTGTACAGGAGGCGAACTCCGCACCAGCTGCACCAACTTCGCCACCATTTGGGTATGACCACCCAATACCTGCGTACACGGGTCCAACGGCATACAACCCGTTCGAACCGTCATCGCAAGCACATTACAACTACAACTATGAGCGCGACCCATATGTGGTGTCGGCCAGGTATAATGCACGATATCCTGACGGAGCTCATGGGAACATGGGAGCACCGGACTACTCAGCTCATGGGTATCCAGCACCTCCCAGACCTCCAGTTCCGCAACAGGCGCCACAACCACGTTTCTCCCCTCCCGAACAAGAAGAAATACTCCACCGTTTGAGCCGTGTGGAGAGAGAATTCGAGGAAGAACGTAAGAGCCACCGAGGATTCCTCAAGGGCTTAGCAAACCTACTAAAGGGCAAGAAAAAGAAACGTGACCATTAGTCCTTATGTATGTTCTAATGTAATGTTTATTTCAAAAGAAGTCCCTGCGTGGACATTTATCGTATTTCAGTCCCTACGTGGACTTATCTTTTAGTCCTTACATGGACACTTATCTTGTATTAGTCCCTGCGTGGACTTGTCACTTATTTTAAAACCGCTATGTAGGTATGTACTATTTAAAAGTCCCGTTTAGGGCGGTGTGTAATCGAATTAAAAAAAAATATGGAATGTTATATTATGAATTTCATTTTGTTATTACTATATATGAAATAAATCAAAATCATTCCTTTTAACTTGATCTGCCTAAATAAAGAATCTTAAGAGTGAAACCTAGCCAGGTGTCTTTTAAGATCCAGCCAAGATGGTAAGACCTAATTAAAAGATTCTGATTCCTTGTTAACCTCTGTAAGCATGTTGACAATCATGACAGATGTGATTCGTTAAAGTCACACACGCCATTCTTATACAAGAATCCTTAAAAGGATTCCAAAGCCCAAATTAATGATATAATAAATCATAGGTTAAATCATCAATAAAGATGACCACTTGTTAAACATCCATAAGTGATGTAGTGCCTACGGGCCATACATATTGTCATAATAGGGCAAAAGACAGTGGTGGTTTAGGACTCCCTTCAGACCTTGATTCTCTGTAATCTCGGCTAACATTATAATAACGTCCTCGTGACTAGGCTTTTATGCCACTAGCAATATTAATTGTAATTAGGATAAGTATGTTCAAATCCTAAATGTAAAGTGAGTAACAAATTAACCAGATATGGTCTTCAATACCATGGTTAATGAATTGCCATAAAAGACAATTCAATGATAAACTCCTAAATAGAATTTTCATTATCTTCTGCAGCAGATACAAGCTACTATGGCGAATCCAAATGGAGGAAGTAGTCATACAAATGAAGATGATTATGATAATGCCCAAATAAATTTAACGGGCGCTCAACTCAAGGCTCTTGTCGACAACGCTGTGCAAGCAGCTCTGGATCGACAATATACAGAATCCCGAAGCAGAACAATTTCCAAACCACCATCAAAGCCAAAGACACACTCAAAAACCCACAGCAAACCACTATCTAAACCTAAGAAGGACGACGATAACCACTCGTCCAAGCCCAAGAAAGACGACGACAACCACTCGTCAAACGAAAATAGCGTTCGTCGCGAACGGGAGTATACTGATGCTTCCCGTGCCAGGGGCTGCACATATAAGTACTTCGTATCTTGTAAACCCCGAGACTTTACGGGGGAGAAGGGTGCTGTCGAATGCATGACATGGTTGGATGAGATGGACACAGTAGTGGACATCAGTGGCTGCGCTGAAAGGGATGTAGTGAAGTTTGTGTCACAGCCATTTAAGGGCGAGGCCCTAGCTTGGTGGAGGGCGCTGGTTCAGGCCTCAGGAAAAGCTGTGCTTTACAGCATGACGTGGGAGGAATTCGTTTCTCTCATCAGGGAAAATTACTACCCTCAGCATGAGGTGGAGAAGATAGAGTCCGACTTTGTGTCATTGGTGATGACAAATCTGGACTGCCAGGCCTACTTGACGAGCTTCAATACGATGTCTCGCTTGGTTCCTTATCTAGTCACCCCGGAACCAAGGAGGATTGCTCGTTTTATCGGGGGGTTAGAACCCGCGATTAAGGCTAGTGTGAAGGCCTCTCGGCCAACGACCTTCAGGTCTGTGACTGACCTCTCTTTGTCCCTCACGATGGACGCGGTCCGACTGAGATCGCAGAGGAACAAAGAGGCCGAAAAGAGGAAGCGTGAGGATGATACCTCGCGAAGGTCAGGAAAGAAACACAGTGGAAACGGTGATGGCAAGAGAGGGGGCGAGTCGAGAAAGGATGGGCAACAATCGGGAGAGAAGCCCAAATGCAAGAACTGCCAGAAATTCCACTTCGGGAAGTGCAGGCTTGGGTCGAACTCACAGTCGCAGTCAAAGACGTATGCTTGTGGACTGTGCAAGTCCAAAGACCACAAAACTGTGGACTGTAAGAAGATCAAGGACGCAACCTGCTACAACTGTAGTGAGAAGGGGCACATCAGGAGCAACTGCCCCAAGTTCGCTAAGAAGACTGAAGAACCCAAAAAGAATAACGCTAGAGTCTTCAAAATGGATGTGAAGGAAGCCCTGAAAGACGACAACGTAATAATACGTACTTTTCTCGTGAATAATGTATTTGCAAGAGTACTTTTCGATTCAGGCGCTGACAAATCCTTCGTAGACCAAAAATTTTGCAAACTGTTGAACATGCCTATTAAAACCCTAAATGTAAAGTACGAAGTAGAGCTAGCAGACGGCACTGTAGAAACCGTCTCCACTATATTAGAGGGATGTATGATATCCATTAAGAACCATTCTTTTCCTCTATCTCTACTTCCCTTTAATCTAGCTGGTTTTGACATCGTTCTGGGCATGGACTGGTTAGCGCACAATCAGGCCCAGATAGTCTGCAATAGAAAGCAAATTGTGCTAAAGACCCCGACTGGTGAATCGCTCACCATTCGAGGGGATACGCAGTATGGTGAATCGCTCACCATTCGAGGGGATACGCAGTATGGCACAAGTGATTATTGAAGAATCCAAAGCAAGGATAGAAGACATTCCTGTCATTTCGGAGTATCCAGAAGTTTTCCCTGAAGACCTACCTGGGTTGCCACCAGATAGGCAGGTGGAATTCAGGATAGATATCATTCCTGGAGCAGCTCCCATTGCTAGAGCACCCTACAGGCTAGCACCAACTGAGATGAAGGAATTGAGAACCCAACTGGATGAACTGTTAGCAAAAGGATTCATCAAGCCTAGTTCGTCTCCCTGGGGAGCACCTGTCCTGTTTGTGAAGAAAAAGGACGGATCGATGCGTCTGTGCATCGATTATCGTGAACTCAATAAAGTCATGATAAAGAATAGGTACCCATTGTGACAACCCTCACTAAACCAGGTATCCGTACGATTTAATTAATAATTAATTGCTGCTTAATTACTGTGCTTAACTGAGATTTCTGATAAACTGCTACTTGATTGTTGATACTTGTATATATCTGCGTCATACTTTGATTTCTGTCACTACATTATTTGCTTACTGAACTCTAGTGACAAACATGATGCACAAAAGCACAGTAGCATTTGAACGGATAACCTATTGAACATGCTGATATAGCCAGCATCAGGCAAACACTGCCTCTAAAGGCCTGAATGAGCCAGAAATATTTTACTACACCCATAGTGTGTGTAGGGATACAAGGGTTGTTAAACTGCGTCTCTAGGAATAAGATACAGAGATTGGATGTGCCTAAAACGTACTCTAAGCACAAAACACAGCACTTTTATCAACACACTAGCTTCTAGCTAATTAATAAAGTGCCAAAACATGGGGAAATATTCCTGACACTTTGCAGAATAAATTGTGTCGCTAAAAATATTAATTACGACGCTTAAAAGATTACTTAAGCACTTTAACGGATTACTATCCAACCGAACAACCGGACTATACCCGGAACATAAAAATGTTGCCAGAAATATTATTAGTCTTTTTCTGAGTCAATTAGGGTCCCTGATTACCCTAACACCCGCTTTATAACGCGTCATGCAACTAACGGGGTTAATCTCTAAAGTTAACCTATTAACATAACTAGACTCTAACTGTATGATTGGAATCCAACCGGATACCCCCCCCCCCTTAAAGAGATCGGCCAACCAAGGGGACAAGGGAGTACGACTTTTTGATTATTTAATTGCATATGTTGGATATCTAGAGGACATGGTGACCGATGGACGATAGCCTTGATTTTCTCTATAAATACTCACACACACACACTAGAGATAATCATCCACACAAATCACCAACACTCCTCTCTCTTGCTCTCTCCTACCTCACGGCCGTAACCCCTCCCCACCATCCATCCATTGTCGGCTTTTGATCTCTCCATTCCAAACTTATACAAGGCTTACGGATCACGTATAAGGAAGCTTGAAGCAAGCGGAAGTTGAAGGACCTCGTTTCTTTGCTTTTATCCACGCCATTTTCGACTAGATTCTTCCCTAGCCCCGAGCTAGAGGTATAATGTTTAAAACTCACTCTCGATCGTATCTAAAGTGGTTAATATGATTTTTAACGGTTAAAAGTCGGAATCATGCGTTTTGAATCTTTAAAGGCTACTAAAACTCGAATATTGTTGGTTAAAAGCTCATAACATGTGTAAAAGTCGTAGTATTCGAATATGTTGATTATCGAGGCCCGATCTACGTTGTGGTGGCTCTTATCATCGTTTAACCCGACTTTGTTAAGATCACGAATCTTGACATACGCTTGTTTCTATCGGTACAAGGGTTAAAAGGTGAAACTCCACCACACGAGAAACATGAACTTGTGTAAAAGTATTTTGACTTGTAAAATAGTATTTAAAACGAGCCGATCTACGTATGTACAAGTGGTATATTCGTAGAACCAAGTGTCGAGAAAATCATGTTTATAAAAGTTGGATGACATGTTAACAAATATGATTTTTACAAACTACAAGTGTATAAACACTTGTGAAACGAAAGATCCGACAAAATAACAATTTTTACAAAAGATGTCGGGAAGTTGTTAAGAATGTTTTGTTCCAAAAACGGGGTTTTTACAAGACTAAACTATTTTATACATAGATCCACTAAATATAAGGTGATCTACACTATGACTTTCGGAAAAACTACAAGTTCATGTAATAATGCGATTTTACATACTAGTCTACAAGTTTGATGTATTGAAACTGGTTTGAAGTATCGGAAATTGATCGGTTGATTTAAAGAAATTGTTGAAGTGATTTTGTAAAAGAAAATGATACGCTTGAAAGCGTGGCCACCTCCAGTTACAGGGGAAACTCTGGCGAAATTTTTCTAAAATCTAAAACTTAGAATTATTTACAAGTGTTAGACTATTTTTGATATATTTTCAAATATATTTCGCCATGACTTTATTTATTAAATAATCGGAGGTGGGATTTTTCACAAAACTAAACGTGATAAATATTTATTCGATAGATATATTTTTCACCACACTGTTTATGATTATTTTGTGAAAATATATAAATATTATTTTTAGAGTAAAAATAATATTTACAAACTTTGACGAACCCAAAATAATGCAAACGCTTACACGACAAACATATAAGTTACAACGGTAATTACTATTACCACTAAATCGCCAAAACGTAACTTACGCTTTATACGGAAATATTCATAAACGCGCATTTTGTCAACGTATTATTTTGGAAGGCATTAAGTGAAGAGAAAATATATTATTTTTGAGAAAAATAATTATATTTTGGAATGAGAAGTAAAATATATTAAGTGAGACTTAATATTATAAACGCGCATGTATTAATTCCCCCATCCTTGGGAAGGAGATTAACTACCAAATATATACAAGGAACAGTTGTCTAACTGTTTCCCGAAAAATTAAACTATAAAGCTAAAGCACGGCCATCCGTCTAATAGAATTAGCACATGTAGGTCGTTGCACAGCTTTCGGATATTTGGAGTGCTTGATTTAGCGACGCACTGACTGTGAGTTCATGTCCCCCTTTTCTCTTAACTCTTTTCAGTTTTATAAACTGCGGGGGTGAAATACATGTTACTATGATTATGAAATACTTGATACATGGTATGGTTAGCGTAAGGAGGGTTATTACTTAGATCATGTGAGTGGGTAGGCGGGAACTGGAGGCCATTAATCCTCATGGTAGGACCGAGGGACGTAAGCGGTAGATCTATCTGGGTGTAGCGAGCCCAACTCCAGGCCCAGCATAACGGACCTTGGGGTGACTTTGTGCCCGACGCAAAATCCGCTAGGTTTGAGTCTTCCTACTTGCACTTCACATATATCAATGGCCTTGCAAACCATTGGTGATCTCTTTTTCCTTATTTGCTACATACCAGGTTTTGATAAAGATAAAGGTTTATATACTCACTTTCGCATGAACTCGCTCAACATTATTGTTGATTTTTCAACTTACATGTATTTCAGGAAACTAGCGATCTGGCGCGGTATGGCTTGTTTTCCGCTGCATTAGGCTCAAGGTCATCCGGGGTTCGGGGAATGTGACTCTTACCTGGACAAGTCACAGTCCTTGAATTCGTGTTTATGTTTGAATTTGTAATGTTTAGACAAGTTTACGGTTGTTGGGTGTTAACCCGTTAAGACAATGTTTTGGTATTTTAATGAATGATCTTGCATATTTTAATTCATATAGCTTGTTATGATTAAGCTATGGTATTAAGAAGTCACACCAAATTAACCACGCTTCCGCAAAGCCAGGGTGTGATAGCTTGGTATCAGAGCTCTGATCATAGCGAACTAGGATTCCTTCTTGAGTCTAGACTATGATCACTAGGGCTCTCACGAAAACATTTTTACTGCATACCACTTAAGTCCAGATCCAAAACGTTTTTATAAACAAATGTTGAGCGTATTTTATTTATTATTTTTAGGCTCAGTCTGGGAGGCTGAGGCTCGGTCTGGGAGACTGAGGCTCGGTCTGGGAGGCCGAGGCTCGATCTAATGGATCGAGGTAGTTGTCTAGTGGGACTAGGGAGTCAGTCTGGGAGGCTGGGAGAATTTGCTAGTGGGACTAGGGAGTCAGTCTGGGAGGCTGGGAAAGTTTGCTAGTGGGACTAGGGAGTCAGTCTGGGAGGCTGGGAAAGTTGGCTAGTGGGACTAGGAAGGACAGTCTGGGAGGCTGGGAGGCTAGTGGGACTAGGAGGATTATGTGATTATTACTTGGTAACTTGTGTGATTACCTGATTTACTGATTTTTGTGCATGTTTGTGTTTATGTTACAGACCCATGGACTCACCAGCCACGGGTGATTCAGATACCACCGGACCTTTACCCATAGTATCGGACGACATTGTGTCTTCAGAGCACGAGGTGCATACCTCCGACTTCACCAACACCGATGATGATGACTTCCAGCCCTTCGCTCTGCCCGACGGCGCTGATGAGCATATCGATGACCCACCTGCTGAGTATCTTCCTTTGGTAGCGATTCCAGCTCCCATACCCCTTGCTTCTTATCCAGCATACGACTTGCTACCCGACGCCGAGGCTGACGGCGACATTGATCTCTTTGAGGACGAGCCTTACGAGGATGAGATTCCTGATGCAGCCCCTCTTCCCGCTGGCGATCTTTTGATGATTGCTGGTGCTCCTGTTGAGGACTCGCCCGCCCATTCGCCAGTCCCAGACTCCTTTGAGTCTGTGGCATCTGCACCGTCTCACGAGGTGAGCACGCAGCATTTTGTACACGACTCGGACCCCGATCAGGCATCTTCTGCCGCACCCATCCCGAGCTTTGTGTTCGAGCACGACGACATTGAGGATTCTGATCCCGTTTTTCCTCCAGGATTTGATCCTGACCGCGATATTGAGTATATTCCTATGGACCAGCATATGGAGGACCCTGTTGATCCCGTTGATCCTGTTGATCCCTTTGATCCAGAGTTTGATTTTGATATGGCTTTTGATGACCCAGAGCCTGCCTTGGCCCCAGAGCAGGCAGTGGCTCTAGATCCTGAGCATGAGCATGACCTGGTACATGCCGGCATTCCTGATGAGCCCATATTAGCAGACCCACCTGTTGGTGACCATCTTGTGGACATTCCTTTGATTGTTGACGACCATGTTATAGCTGATGATCCTGTTGTCGATCCACCTTTTGTTGATCCCCCTTTGATTGCTGATATCCCTGTTGACCACCCAGTTGAGCATGTTGCACCAGTTGACCCTGTCATTGCTCCATTCGATCCTGTTCCGCTCGAGCCTGAGCACGCTCTATTTGCTGATCACCTGGATCCACCCGATGAGGACGCTCAGCACGGTTGGATACCTGCTGACGAGGATGTTCCGCCGTTTCCCCCACATCACACTGATGCACATCATGCTGATTTCTCATTTCAAATCCCTGTGACACGATCCGATGATTTTTCATTTCAGATCCCACAGTTTGTACCTCCAGCGGGGCCTGGAGAGGGCTCTTCAGCCCACCCTTTTGGGCACATACCGATGTCTATTCCTTTCATACCTCAGATGACATCTGTACCATCTTCTGTTTCACCTGTTCATGCAGCACCATTCGATCCCACCAGTACACCACTGCTTTGGTCATCTTCCTCTCCGATGCCACCCACTGATCCATATCATCCATTCGATATGGGGTACACCATAGAGGACGTCTTGATGTCCTTTGTCCATCAGCATGAGTCCCATACGCAGCGACTCCAGGAGCTCGAGAGAGCTCAGCTATCACTAGGCCCATATCATGGTCAGACATCCTCACCTTTTCAGCCGTTTCGATCATTACCCCCGGACTTCGCTGCCCGACTTCTGACTTTGGAGCAGCAGATCGCTTTTGTTATTCACACTCAGCAGGCGATGGAGGAGGACTGGCTTCATCTACGCCGCTTACTCTACACTCACTTTCCCCCTCCTCCACCCCCATCCGCATAGAGCTCATCGGTGCTATAGAGGTAGACGTTGGTGAGACGACAGCGATTGTGACTGCACAGCCTTTTGGAGACCACCTGATGTTACTGACTTTTGTTGATACTTATTTGATATACCTGATGTATGTGATATTGATATGATATGGTTTTGTACAGGGGTGATGTAGCCCCTATTTGATTGATGGTTGTATGCCACACTTACTACACTTTATGGTCTCGATATATGTAGCAATCGCGGTATTCTCACCATATCTGATTCACTTGATTGCTTATTTATATTTTTGTGACATGGGATGTTGGGACATGGGATGTTGTGTATATAATACTGTGACATGGGATGTTGGGACATGGGATGTTGTGTGTATAATGGGTATAACATGGGATGTTGTGTGTGATATCTTGATAACATGAGATGTTATGTGCTAGTACTATTACTATATTCGTATGCTTACTATGGCCTGACCAACGTACACATCTTTAGAAGATGGCGCCAAGACGTCAGCCACAGCCGATGCCTACCACTCATGAAGAACTACAGCAAGTTATCGCTAATGCCATTGCTCAATATGCTGCCTCTCAAGGAGGACCAAGCGGAAGTAGCTCGAACATTAACGGCGACCAAAATCCTCCTCATGGTACACATAAGTCAATAAGACATACCATGGCCTAAATGGATTCCTTTAGCAGATGCTAATGCCGTTCCTATGTTGTAATGTATGTGCAGGGTGCACCTACAAACAATTCTTGGACTGTAAGCCCGTAAACTTCGATGGCACAGGAGGTGCTGTCTCCTTCGTTCGCTGGGCAGAGAAAACCGAGTCCGTACTTCGCATGAGCAAATGCGCGCTGGATCAACAAGTCACTTACATCTCAGGGCTATTTGTGGATGGAGCCCTATCCTGGTGGAATCTACAGGTCCAGACCCTTGGCGAAGCTGCGGCTTACGCACTGACCTGGACTGAGTTGAAAGAACTTATGCGCAAGAAGTACTGTTCTCGCGCTGAAATCCAGAGGTTAGAGACCGAATTCTGGCACCTGAAGATGGAAGGTCCCAAGATAGCGGAATATGTTCAAAGGTTCCACGATTTGTCGCATGTGGTACCCTATATGGTTACACCGGAGTTCAAGAGAATTGAACGTTTCATTTGGGGACTAGCTCCTCAAATCATTAGTATGGTGACCTCTTCCAAACCAGCAACAATCACTGAAGCCATTGATTTGAGTGTGGCTCTCACCGAAGAGGCAATTCAGTTGAACAAGTTTGATGAAGTCGAGCCGAAGAAGAAAGAGACTCACGTGGAGTCGTCAGGTGGAAACAAGCGAAAATTTTCGAATTTCAAGCAAGGCACCGGGATGGTGGTTAAGAAAGGGGAATCGAATGCGCCAGCTCAAGATTCGGCTGGTGGTAGGAAGAAAGGTAGAGGATATATGGGTGCTCATCCCAAGTGTGGTTCTTGCCAACGCCATCACTCTGGCCGATGCGGGCCAAAAGTTTGTGAATCATGTGGGAAGACTGGTCATTCAAAGGATTCTTGCTGGGCTAATACTGGCCGGGGAGGCCAAGGAGGATATGGGAATAGGAACAACCGTGGTGGTACTGGGAACCGCCCACAAGGAAACCAGGGAGGTGATGGGAACCGTGCCAATCTTGCTAACCAAGCAGGCGCCATGAACCGAAACCAGGGAAACCATCAAGCTGGAAACAATGGTGGAAACGGGCAGAGGCCCGGATGTTTTAACTGCGGAGATCAAGGGCATTACAAAAGGAATTGCCCAGAATTAAACCAGGCACGCGGAAGAGTTTTTAACATGGAAGCCAGGGAAGCGTGCCAGGATCCCAATGTTGTCACTGGTACGTTCCCTGTAAACCAACGCTATGCATCCGTTTTGTTTGATACTGGTGCCGATTACAGCTTTGTATCGTTAGAATTTAAGAACATGCTTGGTTTAGCCGCTAATAAGTTAGATATTCCGTACTCGATCGAATTAGCGAATGGGAAGTTAGTAGAAGCTAACGAGGTGATTCGAGGTTGCGTAATCGAACTGGGAGAGCGTGACTTTGCTCTCGATCTACTACCGGTCCAGTTAGGAAGCTTCGACGTGGTAGTAGGAATGGATTGGTTATCGAGTAACAAAGCAGAGATAGTTTGTCACGAGAAGATAATTCGTATTCCGACCAATGATGGTGAGACCATTGTTGTTCATGGGGAGAAGCGTGAGACGCCGTTGAGGATGATTAGCTGCCTGAAAGCAAGGAAGTGTTTGCAGAAAGGATGTGTTGCTTTTCTGGCACACATTGTGGATAAAAAGGCTGCTGAGCTGAAGATCGAAGACATCCCTGTCGTGAGGGAATACCCAGAAGTCTTTCCAGAAGACTTACCTGGATTGCCGCCTCAGAGACAAGTAGAGTTCCACATTGATTTAGTTCCAGGCGCCGCGCCTGTGGCTAAGGCACCTTACAGACTTGCTCCGTCTGAGATGCAGGAACTGTCGACACAACTTCAAGAGTTGTTAGACAAGGGATTTATCCGACCAAGCTTCTCGCCTTGGGGAGCTCCAGTTTTGTTTGTGAAGAAGAAGGACGGTAGTTTCCGTATGTGTATTGACTACAGAGAGTTGAACAAACTGACGATCAAGAATAGGTATCCCCTGCCAAGAATCGATGATCTGTTCGACCAGCTTCAAGGTTCGAGCTTCTATTCAAAGATCGATATTCGATCTGGATACCATTAGCTACGGATACAGGAGGAGAGTATCCCGAAGACAGCCTTCAGAACTCGATATGGACACTACGAGTTTCTCGTTATGCCGTTTGGTCTGACAAACGCACCTGCTGTGTTCATGGATTTGATGAACCGAGTTTGTAAGCCGTACCTGGATAAGTTCGTGATTGTATTCATCGACGACATCTTGATTTATTCAAAGACGAAGGCTGAGCACGAGCAACATCTTAGAGCTATTCTAGAGTTGCTGAAGAAGGAATAGCTGTACGCCAAGTTCTCTAAATGTGAGTTTTGGCTACGAGAAGTGCAATTCCTTGGGCACGTGGTAAACGGAGATGGAATCCACGTGGATCCCACCAAGATCGAGGCAATCAAGAATTGGGAAACGCCAAAGACGCCAACCGAAATCCGGCAATTCTTGGGTTTGGCTGGCTACTACCGAAGATTTATTGAGGATTTCTCGAAAATTGCTCAACCATTGACACTCCTCACGCAAAAGGATAAGAAGTTTGATTGGGGAATCAAACAGGATGAAGCATTTCAGATATTGAAAGATAAGCTTTGTAATGCGCCAATATTAGCTCTACCAGAAGGCACTGATGATTTCGTGGTATACTGCGACGCATCGCGTCAAGGATTGGGTTGTGTGTTGATGCAATGTCAAAAGGTTATCGCCTACGCATCACGCCAACTGAAGGTGCATGAAAAGAACTATACCACGCATGATTTGGAGCTAGGTGCAGTGGTTTTCGCTTTGAAGATCTGGAGGCACTACCTTTATGGTACGAAATGCACAATCTTCACAGATCACAAGAGCCTCCAGCATATATTCAATCAGAAGGAGTTGAATATGAGGCAAAGGCGATGGGTCGAGTTGTTGAACGATTACGACTGCGAGATCAAGTATCATCCAGGGAAGGCGAATGTGGTCGCTGATGCCCTAAGTCGTAAAGAGAGAATCAAGCCCATAAGGGTTAGGGCTATGGAAATGATAATTCAAACCGACCTTTCCTCGCGCGTTCGTGCAGCACAGAAGGAAGCTCTCAAGGAGGGAAACCTTGAGGAAGAATATCTCCGTGGGATGGAGAAGACATTGGTGCCAAACAGGGAAGGAACGTTGTGTTTTGGGAAAAGGAATTGGGTTCCTCTG
This sequence comes from Helianthus annuus, assembly GCF_002127325.2. Classification (NCBI taxonomy): domain Eukaryota; kingdom Viridiplantae; phylum Streptophyta; class Magnoliopsida; order Asterales; family Asteraceae; genus Helianthus; species Helianthus annuus. The sequence continues at coordinate 68,427,516 of NC_035440.2, read as the reverse complement.
TTTGGTGGTTTAAGAGAGGTTATCTTTGATGAAGCTCACAAGTCGCGGTACTCTATCCACCCTGGAGCGGATAAGATGTACCAAGATCTTAAAGATTATTACTGGTGGCCTAGGATGAAAGGCGATGTTGCTATTTACGTGAGCAAATGTTTAACTTACGCCAAAGTTAAGGCGGAATACCAGAAGCCTTCGGGACTTCTGTAGCAACCAAAAATTCCCCAGTGGAAGTGGGAAGAAATCTCCATGGATTTTATTACAAAGTTGCCAAGAACGCCAAAAGGCCATGACACTATCTGGGTGATAGTGGATCGCTTAACGAAGTCAGCACACTTCTTACCTATCCGCGAGAAGGATAATACAAGCAAATTGGCTGAAATTTACATGAGAGAGATTGTTACACGCCATGGAGTACCACTCTCAATTATTTCTGATAGAGACGGGAGGTTCGTATCGAGGATATGGCAATCCTTCCAGGAAGCTTTTGGCTCAAAGCTGAATATGAGCACTGTTTTTCACCCGCAGACCGACGGGCAAAGTGAGCGGACGATTCAGACGTTGGAGGACATGCTGAGAGCATGTGTTATGGATTTAGGCGGTAGCTGGGATAAGCATTTACCCCTGGTTAAATTTTCATACAACAACAGCTACCAGACCAGTATTGGTGCCGCGCCATTCGAAGCTTTATATGGGCGCAAGTGCAGGTCGCCGCTCTGGTGGTCTGACGCAGGTGATAGACAATTAGTAGGTCCCGATGTGGTACAGGAAACCACAGATAAGATCGCGCAAATCCGAGACCGTATCAGCGCGGCTCGTGACCGTCAGAAGACCTACGCAGATCTGAAAAGGAAACCTCAGGAGTTTGAGGTTGGGGATATGGTTTTGTTGAAGGTATCACCCTGGAAGGGTGTGGCACGCTTTGGGAAGCGTGGGAAGTTGAATCCGCGCTACATTGGTCCTTTCAAGGTTTTGGAAAGAATTGGGACCGTAGCATACAAGTTGGATCTACCTGCCGAACTAAATAATGTTCACGATACATTTCATGTATCCAATCTGAAGAGAAGTCCAACTCAGGTTAACGTTGCCATTCCTACCGACGAAATTCATGTTGATGACACGCTCCACTTCGTTGAAGAACCTGTCGAGGTCACGGATTGGAAAGTGAACAAGACCCGCCGGAGCAGTGTCAAGCTCGTCAAAGTTCGTTGGAATGCTAGACATGGTCCTGAATTCACCTGGGAGCGTGAAGACCGAATGAAAGAGAGATACCCCCACTTATTTCCTGAGAACCCTGCTTCTACAAGCAGAATTTAAAATTTCGGGACGAAATTTATTTAACGGGGGGAGAATGTGACAACCCTCACTAAACCAGGTATCCGTACGATTTAATTAATAATTAATTGCTGCTTAATTACTGTGCTTAACTGAGATTTCTGATAAACTGCTACTTGATTGTTGATACTTGTATATATCTGCGTCATACTTTGATTTCTGTCACTACATTATTTGCTTACTGAACTCTAGTGACAAACATGATGCACAAAAGCACAGTAGCATTTGAACGGATAACCTATTGAACATGCTGATATAGCCAGCATCAGGCAAACACTGCCTCTAAAGGCCTGAATGAGCCAGAAATATTTTACTACACCCATAGTGTGTGTAGGGATACAAGGGTTGTTAAACTGCGTCTCTAGGAATAAGATACAGAGATTGGATGTGCCTAAAACGTACTCTAAGCACAAAACACAGCACTTTTATCAACACACTAGCTTCTAGCTAATTAATAAAGTGCCAAAACATGGGGAAATATTCCTGACACTTTGCAGAATAAATTGTGTCGCTAAAAATATTAATTACGACGCTTAAAAGATTACTTAAGCACTTTAACGGATTACTATCCAACCGAACAACCGGACTATACTCGGAACATAAAAATGTTGCCAGAAATATTATTAGTCTTTTTCTGAGCCAGTTAGGGTCCCTGATTACCCTAACACCCGCTTTATAACGCGTCATGCAACTAACGGGGTTAATCTCTAAAGTTAACCTATTAACATAACTAGACTCTAACTGTATGATTGGAATCCAACTGGATACCCCCCCCCCTTAAAGAGATCGGCCAACCAAGGGGACAAGGGAGTACGACTTTTTGATTATTTAATTGCATATGTTGGATATCTAGAGGACATGGTGACCGATGGACGATAGCCTTGATTTTCTCTATAAATACTCACACACACACACTAGAGATAATCATCCACACAAATCACCAACACTCCTCTCTCTTGCTCTCTCCTACCTCACGGCCGTAACCCCTCCCCACCATCCATCCATTGTCGGCTTTTGATCTCTCCATTCCAAACTTATACAAGGCTTACGGATCACGTATAAGGAAGCTTGAAGCAAGCGGAAGTTGAAGGACCTCGTTTCTTTGCTTTTATCCACGCCATTTTCGACTAGATTCTTCCCTAGCCCCGAGCTAGAGGTATAATGTTTAAAACTCACTCTCGATCGTATCTAAAGTGGTTAATATGATTTTTAACGGTTAAAAGTCGGAATCATGCGTTTTGAATCTTTAAAGGCTACTAAAACTCGAATATTGTTGGTTAAAAGCTCATAACATGTGTAAAAGTCGTAGTATTCGAATATGTTGATTATCGAGGCCCGATCTACGTTGTGGTGGCTCTTATCATCGTTTAACCCGACTTTGTTAAGATCACGAATCTTGACATACGCTTGTTTCTATCGGTACAAGGGTTAAAAGGTGAAACTCCACCACACGAGAAACATGAACTTGTGTAAAAGTATTTTGACTTGTAAAATAGTATTTAAAACGAGCCGATCTACGTATGTACAAGTGGTATATTCGTAGAACCAAGTGTCGAGAAAATCATGTTTATAAAAGTTGGATGACATGTTAACAAATATGATTTTTACAAACTACAAGTGTATAAACACTTGTGAAACGAAAGATCCGACAAAATAACAATTTTTACAAAAGATGTCGGGAAGTTGTTAAGAATGTTTTGTTCCAAAAACGGGGTTTTTACAAGACTAAACTATTTTATACATAGATCCACTAAATATAAGGTGATCTACACTATGACTTTCGGAAAAACTACAAGTTCATGTAATAATGCGATTTTACATACTAGTCTACAAGTTTGATGTATTGAAACTGGTTTGAAGTATCGGAAATTGATCGGTTGATTTAAAGAAATTGTTGAAGTGATTTTGTAAAAGAAAATGATACGCTTGAAAGCGTGGCCACCTCCAGTTACAGGGGAAACTCTGGCGAAATTTTTCTAAAATCTAAAACTTAGAATTATTTACAAGTGTTAGACTATTTTTGATATATTTTCAAATATATTTCGCCATGAATTTATTTATTAAATAATCGGAGGTGGGATTTTTCACAAAACTAAACGTGATAAATATTTATTCGATAGATATATTTTTCACCACACTGTTTATGATTATTTTGTGAAAATATATAAATATTATTTTTAGAGTAAAAATAATATTTACAAACTTTGACGAACCCAAAATAATGCAAACGCTTACACGACAAACATATAAGTTACAACGGTAATTACTATTACCACTAAATCGCTAAAACGTAACTTACGCTTTATACGGAAATATTCATAAACGCGCATTTTGTCAACGTATTATTTTGGAAGGCATTAAGTGAAGAGAAAATATATTATTTTTGAGAAAAATAATTATATTTTGGAATGAGAAGTAAAATATATTAAGTGAGACTTAATATTATAAACGCGCATGTATTAATTCCCCCATCCTTGGGAAGGAGATTAACTACCAAATATATACAAGGAACAGTTGTCTAACTGTTTCCCGAAAAATTAAACTATAAAGCTAAAGCACGGCCATCCGTCTAATAGAATTAGCACATGTAGGTCGTTGCACAACTTTCGGATATTTGGAGTGCTTGATTTAGCGACGCACTGACTGTGAGTTCATGTCCCCCTTTTCTCTTAACTCTTTTCAGTTTTATAAACTGCGGGGGTGAAATACATGTTACTATGATTATGAAATACTTGATACATGGTATGGTTAGCGTAAGGAGGGTTATTACTTAGATCATGTGAGTGGGTAGGCGGGAACTGGAGGCCATTAATCCTCATGGTAGGACCGAGGGACGTAAGCGGTAGATCTATCTGGGTGTAGCGAGCCCAACTCCAGGCCCAGCATAACGGAACTTGGGGTGACTTTGTGCCCGACGCAAAATCCGCTAGGTTTGAGTCTTCCTACTTGCACTTCACATATATCAATGGCCTTGCAAACCATTGGTGATCTCTTTTTCCTTATTTGCTACATACCAGGTTTTGATAAAGATAAAGGTTTATATACTCACTTTCGCATGAACTCGCTCAACATTATTGTTGATTTTTCAACTTACATGTATTTCAGGAAACTAGCGATCTGGCGCGGTATGGCTTGTTTTCCGCTGCATTAGGCTCAAGGTCATCCGAGGTTCGGGGAATGTGACTCTTACCTGGACAAGTCACGGTCCTTGAATTCGTGTTTATGTTTGAATTTGTAATGTTTAGACAAGTTTACGGTTGTTGGGTGTTAACCCGTTAAGACAATGTTTTGGTATTTTAAGGGATGATCTTGCATATTTTAATTCATATAGCTTGTTATGATTAAGCTATGGTATTAAGAAGTCACACCAAATTAACCACGCTTCCGCAAAGCCAGGGTGTGATACCCATTGCCAAGGATCGACGACTTGTTTGATCAATTGCAAGGGGCTAGCTATTTCTCAAAGATCGACTTAGGTCGGGCTACCATTAGTTGAAGGTCAGAGATGAAGACGTACACAAAACAGCATTTAGGACTCGTTACGGTCATTACGAGTTCCTAGTGATGCCTTTTGGGCTCACAAATGCACCGGCTGCGTTCATGGATCTCATGAATCGCGTCTGTAAGCCGTACTTGGACAAATTTGTCATTGTTTTCATCGACGACATCCTTATCTATTCAAGGAATAAAGCCGACCATGAGAAACACCTACGATGTATTCTCGAATTATTGCATCGCGGGAAACTCTATGCCAAATTCTCTAAATGTGAATTCTGGCTACGAGAAGTCCAATTTCTTGGACATGTCGTAAGTGAAAGTGGTATCCAGGTGGATCCCGCTAAGGTAGAGGCGGTCATGAATTGGCAAGAGCCAAAGACGCCCACAGAGATCCGTAGTTTCCTGGGATTGGCAGGATACTACCGGAGATTCATTGAGAATTTCTCAAGGATTGCTGCGCCCTTAACTTCTCTAACTAAGAAGAAGGAAAAGTTTATTTGGGGCCCTAAGCAGCAAGAATCCTTTGATATTTTGAAACAAAGGCTGAGCAACGCTCCTGTGTTGACGCTACCGGAAGGTACCGAAGAGTTCGTAGTTTACTGCGACGCGTCACACACAGGCATGGGGTGTGTGCTCATGCAGAAAGGCAAAGTGATTGCCTATGCTTCACGACAGTTAAAGGTGCACGAAAAGAATTACACCACCCATGACTTGGAACTGGGTGCCGTTGTATTCGCACTAAAACTGTGGAGGCATTATTTATATGGAATCAAGTTTGTGATCTTTTCAGATCACAAAAGCCTTCAACATCTGTTCAACCAGAAGGAACTAAACATGAGGCAACGCCGTTGGATGGAGACCTTGAATGATTATGATTGTGAGATCAGGTACCATCCCGGCAAGGAGAATGTAGTCGCTGATGCCCTGAGCCGGAAAGAAAGGATGAAACCCATCCGAATTAATGCTAGGAGGATGGAAGTAAAGAATAACTTGATCGAAAGGATATTAGCTGCACAGCGAGAGGCTGTGTTGGAAGCTAATTATCCTAAGGAAAAATTAGGAATAACTGAGGAGCAGTTGACTCTCCACAAGGATGGACTTTTGAGATTGAATGGGCGGATATGGGTTCCTATTTATGGAGGACTACGAGATGTTATCCTCCAGGAAGCCCATAGCTCCAAATATTCTGTCCACCCTGGAGCAGATAAAATGTATCAGGATTTAAAGGCAAATTATTGGTGGATAGGCTTGAAAAAGTCTGTAGCCGCTTATGTAGCCAAATGCTTGACTTGTGCGCAAGTCAAGGCTGAGCATCAAAAGCCATCTGGCTTGCTACAACAACCTGAACTTCCTGAATGGAAATGGGAGTGTGTAACTATGGATTTTATCACCAAGTTACCAAAAACGAGCAAAGGAAACGACACAATATGGGTTATAGTCGACCGACTGACTAAGTCAGCTCATTTCCTACCCATCAAGCAGACTTATAGCTCCGATACCTTGGCCCAGTTATATGTTGATAAGATTGTCGCCCTACATGGCATACCTGTGTCTATTATCTCTGATCGAGATACGAGATACACGTCTCACTTCTGGAAGAGTTTTCAACAATCTTTGGGCACACGTTTGAACTTTAGTACGGCTTACCATCCCCAGACAGACGGTCAGAGTGAGCGTACTATTCAAACGTTAGAAGACATGCTGTGAGCATGTGCTATCGATTTAGGTGGTAGTTGGGATAAGAACTTACCCCTAATCGAATTCTCCTACAACAATAACTACCATACCAGCATAAAGGCTGCGCCTTTCGAGGCATTATACGGTAGGAAGTGTAGATCGCCTGTTTGTTGGGCGGAAGTGGGAGAGGTCCAATTATCAGGACCAGAGATAGTTTTCGAGACAACGGACAAGATTGTCCAGATCCGGGAACGTCTCAAAGCTGCCCGTGATAGGCAGAAAAGTTACGCTGATCCGAAGCGTAAGGATTTTCACTTTGAGGTAGGTGAAAAAGTGTTACTAAAGGTATCACCCTGGAAAGGGGTGATGCGTTTCGGTAAGAAGGGTAAACTGAGCCCGCGATACATAGGACCTTTTGAGGTTATTGACGGGTGGTCCTTTGGACAACCCTTAAGCACGTTAAAAGATGAAATAATCTTCCATTTAACCGTGTAATTATCTTGAATTAGATAACTATGACGCTTATGTTTCAGGTACGATTTAGGAGCTAAAAGATGGATCAAAGGCAGTTTTGGAGGCTTTGGTGGAGAATGGGTCGAGAGGAGAACAAAAGAAAGAACAAAGAAGTTAGAGCAGCTGAGTACCGTAAATTACGGTTCTACCGTAATTTACGGTAGACCTGATTTCCATTTTTTCACCACCGTAACACAGACTGTTGGAGCCGTAACAGATTGATGTCCACCGTAAATTACGGTGGAGCCGTAATTTACGGTGGAGCCTGCGAGAAAAAAATGTAACTGCCATCATATAATCGGTTTTTGAGTGTCTTTTGGGATTATCTCATGATTGGACGGTTCTTGGACACCTGGGGGACGAATTTTGGCTTGTGGCTTGTTTTGTGAACAATTTCAATCATTCGGTTTGTGCTTTTGATTCGTATGAACAATAGTTTGATGTTGATGATGATTCACCGAGCTATGTCCGGCTAAACTCTTCGGTGATCATCCTAGGTGAATGTTTCTGAAACTTTTGTGTGTTTAATTTCTGCATTTCTAGAATGATATCTTGCGTTGCTTGAATGTCATGGTGTATGTTTGATTGTTTGTAGTTTGTTAATCAATATTGCAATTTCTAGTCTTAATCGTACGTTCTTGGTGCCGTTGGCAACCGAGATATCACGGGAAGGGTTAGGGTTGGTTATTGGTTAATAGGTCATCGGGAAACAACCTCGCGTTATCTAATCCGAGTACTTTGTTCCCTTTTATCACTTCAATCACATATACACGAGTTATGTCTATGTAACTCTTTCTAGTGAAATTACACACAACTGTTTAAAGAAACTGAAACCTAGGGTGATCATTGTTCTCTCCTAATTGTTTACAACCAACTTTGATTTGAATTAGTTCTTAATTTAGTTTTCTAAAACAACAATCCACAATCTTGAATTTTAATTTTCTGCAATTTAGTTTAATATTAGTTTAAATACAAAGCTATACAATCGACACATTTTCCACATACTCCCTGAGTTCGATACCCTTTTACCACTAACTACAGTTGTTTGGGGATTAAATTTGCGTGACCCACGACATCACGTCAAATTTTGGCGCCGTTGCCGGGGAGTAGTGCGCAACGTGTGTTAGTTTAATAGTTTTGTTTGTTATTTTCGGGTTTACGTTGGTTGTGTTTAGTGTGCAGGTACTTCAGGTGTATGCATACTAGAGGCTCTCACAGGTCATCACCGCTATCGTTTGATCCGGAAATTGAAAGAACGCTAAGACAAAACCGAGTTTTAGTGCGAGAAAACAAAATCATTGGTTCACCCACTTCACCCATCACACCGAGAAACATCATGGCTGATTCTCAGATTCCACCTACAACCAGTCAATCGTCCTCATCCTTTATACCTACTTCCACCCAACCATAACCAAACACTACATTACCTAATACCACTGCAGAATTTACACCATCCAACTCCACCCAACCAATCACCACTCAAACTGAGCCTACCATCACCTACGATCCATCCACCACAATCCCACCATTATCTCACTTCTTTCCCCCAACTACGGGTCAATCATCATCCACCTTCACAATTGCACCCAATTCAACTATCGTGCATACTACTTCATCTTTTAGACCACAACAACAACAGTCGGGCTTTCAGTATTCGACCATCCCATTTGGGCAGACCTCGGGAATTCAAGGAGATGGTTATGATGAGGGATTTGAAGATTATGAGGGTTATGAAGATGATGGGTACGGTTATGGAGGTTATGGTGATCAAGGGGAGTTTGGGTATTTGCAAAGTCAATCTCAAGGAATGGCAAGCGTTGGTGGAATGCCACAACAACAAATTATACCACAACACATTCGGACAAGACCACAAGGGCCACCAATCCAACAACCCATTCCATTGCAACAAGTTAGGCCACAACATGTACACCCACAATTTCAAAGGCCGAATCAATACCCACCGATGCCCCAACAACCAATTGCACCACAAGGGCCTATACCAAGACCAATGGGTCCTATTCGTCCAAGGGGTCGATTGGGTGTTCCAAGAAGGCATCTTAGGGAACAAGCAAGGGGAATAGAGGCACATTTCAGGCCAATCATTACTCAAAACCCTTCACCGGTGGTTATCCCTCACAACAACCAAGGGAGAACTTTTGAAGTAAGAACAAACTCGTTGCAAAGTTTACCGAAGTACAAAGGGTTAGCAACGGAGGAGCCGTATTTCCATCTAGAGGCCTATGACTCAATTTGCAACACTTTTGGGAGTCAAGGTTTTTCGGCCGATGAAGTCAAGTTGGTCTTATTTCAGTTTTCTTTGGAGGATAAGGCAAAGAAGTGGTTCTACACTTTGCCTTCGGCATCAATATATACATGGGGGGAGATGCAACAAACCTTTTTGGATGAATTCTACACCGCCCAAAAGACCAATGATGCGCGGAAGGGATTGAGAAGCTTTCAACAACAACACGGTGAGATGTTCCATGAGGCGTTTGAGCGTTTTAACATGATGATTAAAAACTGCCCTCATCATGGAATTGAGTTATGGGAGTTGATGAACGCCTTTCATGAGGGGTTGAGTGCCGAAGACGCACGTGATCTAATGTCTATCACCGGAGGGACGTTTGGAACGAACTATGAGAATGAAGATTGGGAGTTTTTGGAAAGCATGGCAACTACATCAAAAAGGAAGGCCTAAGCTTCAAGAAGAGCCCGACCAACTACTAACCGACCACAAGTGCACGCCATAGATGATGGTAATGTTCAAACCACTAACCAAATATATAATGTTTGTGCTTTGTGTAATGAAATAGGTCATGCGGCTGAAAACTGCCAAGGGATGTTGGAAGGGCAGTACGAGGAAGTCCATGCGGTTCAAGGTCAAGGTCAAGGAGGAGGTGGTAGGAACTACAACAACATGAATTCTAATACCTACCACCCCGGATTGAGGAATCACCCGAACTTTAGATATGGGAACCCGTCAAATCAAGCGAACCCAAATTTTCAAGGTAGCCAAGGTAATTTTGGTTCACGGCCATCTTACAATAACCAAGGTGGGTACCGAGGCGGGAATAACCAAGGGTATCAAAAACAATATCAAACGGGTCAAGAACAAGGGGGGCTTTCGGGTGGAAACGAGGTGATGGAGATGCTAAAGAGCATGCAAATGGAGATGCAAAAACGGAACCAACTAGATGAAGTGCGAATGCAAAAAAGATGAGGTTCGTGATAAAAGCATCCAATCACTAACAACCCAAATGGGTCAATTAGCAACCGATGTGGCGGAATTAAAGAAAGGTAAGGGTCAACTTCCAAGCGACACTAAGGTAAACCCTTCACATGGTTCGTCACGAGGTAACGTTAATATTAACCATGTTAGTGTTCTAAGAAGTGGGAAAGAGTTTAAGGCCAATTTGTCACCCGAATTGGTCGAGGGGGTGGTTGAGGACATCACGGGAATGGAAAGTGATGATGAACTTTCACCGGTTAAACCAAAAGAACCAATTATTAAAAAACCGGGTTTGGGTGAAAGTGAAAAGAATGAAAAAGTTGAGGGTGAACCGAGTCAAGTTCCATTTCCATCGGCCCTACTTGACCCGGGAAAGAAAAATTTTATTGTGTCAAGAGGTCCTCAAAAGGAGGAGATGTGGGATATGTTCAAACAAGTTAAAATAAATCTCCCACTCCTTGATGCAATAAAACAAGTCCCCGCTTATGCAAAATTCTTAAAAGAATTATGTACACAAAAAAGGCAAAACAAGAAAAAAGTGCCTAAGCGGGTGGATTTAACCGGGCAAGTGAGTGCGGTGTTGAATGGGGAGCTTCCTCCTAAGCTCCAAGATCCGGGCACGCCATTGATTAATGTGCAAGTGGGTAATTTTCAAATGGCTAAGGCGTTGCTAGATCTCGGAGCCGGAGTTAGCATTTTACCGGGGGGCTTATACGACCAATATGACTTTGGTCCATTAGCAAGGGTGGAGACGACGGTTGTTTTGGCCGATTTGTCTCATAAGTTGTCTCGGGGTATGGTTCAAAATGTTATTGTAAAAATTGATGAGTTTTATTACCCGGTGGACTTCTTAGTGTTGGATTACTCATCGGCGGACCCTAAACAACAACAAAACATAATTTTGGGTCGGCCATTTTTAAGCACCGCACATGCTATTATCGATTGTAGATTTGGTACAGTGGACATGGCATTTGGAAACAGAAAAATGCGTTTGAATGTTTTTACTAACAATTCTAATGCTAACGGTGTTGATGAGTGTTTCATGGCAGACATAGTAGATGGATGCAACCCGCATGAGTATGAGGAGGATGGTTTGGATATTTGCCTGTGTGACTTTTCTGAACAGGTACATGCTTATGCACTACGGGTTGAAGAGGAAGCACAAGATGCTATGGCAATGAAAGAAGGTAGACCACCGTGGACCCATCAATTCGAGGGTCTACCGGTGGAAATCGATTCGGGTACAAAACCATCGTTGGAGGAACCACCAAAGTTAGAGCTCAAGGACTTGCCTGGCCACTTGAAGTATGTATTTTTAGGGGATAATGACACTTTACCGGTCATTATTGCCTCTAATTTGGAATTGGCACAAGAGCAAGCATTGATGGAGGTGTTAAAAGCGAACAAGGGTGCTATTGGATGGACGATTGCCGACCTCAAAGGAATTAGTCCATCCATCGTCATGCATAAAATTATCACAACCGAAGATGCCAAACCGACACGAGAAGCTCAAAGGCGGTTGAACCCGAACCTAAGGGAGGTAGTAAAAAAAGAGGTAATTAAATGGTTGGATGCGGGAATCATATATCCGATTTCGGATAGTGCTTGGGTGAAAGTGGTGAACAAATTGCCACCCGACCGGTTACCGGGTGGCGGGTGTGTATTGACTACCGGAAATTGAATGCCGCCACTTCTAAGGACCATTTCCCGCTACCTTTTATTGACCAAATTATTGAAAAATTGTCGGGTCAAAAATATTATTGCTTCTTAGATGGGTATTCGGGTTATAATCAAATTGCCATACACCCGGATGACCAACACAAGACCACCTTCACATGTCCATATGGCACCTTTGCCTTTAGGCGAATGCCATTTGGTTTGTGTAATGCTCCGGCAACTTTTCAACGATGTATGATGAGTATTTTCTCGGACATGGTTGGAGAGTCGCTCGAAGTATTCATGGATGACTTCTCCATTTTTGGCACTACTTTTGATGCTTGTCTCAACGAATTGCAAAAGGTTTTGAAAAGGTGCGTTGAGAAAAATTTAGTGCTAAGTTGGGAGAAAAGTCATTTCATGGTGCAAGAGGGCATTGTGTTGGGACATGTGATTTCGGAAAGAGGGATGGAGGTGGATAAGGCAAAGATACGGGTAATATCATCTTTGCCACCTCCTAAAAATGTTAAGGGTGTAAGGTCATTCTTGGGACACGTGGGTTTTTATCGACGTTTCATTAAGGGATTTAGTGTTATCACCAAACCCTTATGCAATTTGTTATTAAAAGATGTCCCGTTTGATTTTACTAACGAGTGTATGCAAGCTTTCACTGTTTTGAAGGAACACTTGGTCAAGGCGCCTATCTTGCAACCACCCGATTGGTCAAAGCCGTTCGAGATAATGTGTGATGCAAGCGATACCACTATTGGTGCAGTTTTGGGCCAACGGGTTGACAAGAAGCCGGTGGTTATTTACTATGCAAGCAAAACTTTATCCGAAGCGCAACTTAACTACACCACAACCGAGAAGGAATTACTAGCGGTGGTGTATGCTTTGGATAAATTTCGCTCGTATATTTGGGGAAGCAAGGTAGTGGTTTATTCGGATCATAGTGCGGTTCGGTATTTAATGGAGAAAAAGGATGCGAAGCCGCGTTTGATTCGGTGGGTCTTATTGTTACAAGAGTTTGATCTAGAGATCCGAGACAAGAAGGGAAGCGAGAATGTAGTTGCGGATCATTTGTCTCGGATTCCGGTGGAAGGGACCGACGATGTAAGTGAAATCAATGAAAGTTTCCCCGATGAGCAACTCTTAGCCGTTTCCACTTTCGTTGCACCGTGGTACGCTCATTATGTCAACTATTTAGCCACGGGTGCCATTCCAACTGATTGGACCAAAAAGCGTCGACAACAATTCATGGTCCAAGTGAGGCAATACATTTGGGATGAGCCGGATCTTTTTAAGATCGGACCGGATCAAGTCATACGGAGGTGTGTGCCCGAGACGGAAGTGTTAGAAATCTTAACTCATGCTCATTCGTCCGCTTGCGGGGGTCATTTTAGTGGGCATAAAACCGGCTATCGGGTACTTTCTTGTGGGTTTTATTGGCCCACTATCTTTAAGGATGCAATTGAGTTCGCCCGAAATTGTGTAAATTGCCAAAAGATGGGTAGCATATCATAGAGGGATGAGATGCCACTACAACCAATCTTGGTTGTAGAGATATTTGATGTATGGGGAATAGATTTTATGGGTCCGTTTCCGAATTCGAATGGCTTCCTTTATATTCTTGTGGCGGTGGATTATGTCTCGAAGTGGATTGAGGCTATTGCAACACGAACAAACGACCATTCGGTTGTTTGTAAATTTGTTCAATCCAACATCTTCTCTCGCTTTGGAATTCCGCGGGTTATTATAAGCGATGGTGGTTCACATTTCAAGAACTTTAACTTCGGAAAATTATTGAAGAGGTATAGCGTGAACCACCGAGTCGCCACCCCTTACCATCCGCAAACGAGTGGACAAGTCGAAGTGTCCAACCGCCAAATCAAGGAGATCCTCATGAAGACGGTAAGAACGGATAGAAAGGATTGGTCAAGCAAGTTGGATGATGCTTTGTGGGCGTACCGTACGGCCTACAAGACTCCGATTGGCACAACACCTTACCGGATGGTGTATGGTAAGGGTGGTCACTTGCCAATGGAATTGGCGCATCGGGCGCATTGGGCGATCAAGACAGTCAACGCGGATTACGACGAGGCGGGTAAGTTGAGGAAGTTGCAATTGAGCGAGATAGAAGAGATTCGAGATGAGGCGTACGAATGTGCATCGGCTTACAAGGATAAATTAAAGAAAGTACATGATGCGAAGTTGCGCAAGAAAACGTTCGAAGTGGGGCAGAAAGTTTGGTTGTACAACTCTCGATTGAAAATGTTCGCGGGCAAACTTAAAAGCAAATGGATGGGTCCGTATGTTATTCGAAGAGTGGGGTGATTTGGTGATGTGGACATCCAAGATGAGCAAACGTTGAAACAACAAACAGTGAACGGTCACCGCTTGAAGCCGTACTTGGAAGGAAATGACATCAACAACTTGGAGCTTGACAAAGCGGGCTACATCTTGCGCCCGGTCGAGGAGGAACAACCATGAGAGGCCCAGGTTTGGTGGTAGTGTACATAGTAGTTTTGTTTTGTCTTGTTTTGTATATTTGCACAATTGCCATAGTTCCTCGAAGTCCATGTTCGAAACAAGTGTGGGGATGTTCGGGTCGCGAATTGCTCTTACATTGTGTTGAGGACAACACGGGATTTTTGAGGGGGTAGGGTAATTTTTACAAGTTTTTGAAAAAAATTAAAAAACATAAAAAAAATCGAAAAACTTAAAAAATCTAAAAAATTTGTCACATAGAACCTCAATTTTTAGCGAAACAAAGATGCCCAGCGTGTACCGTAATTTACGGTACAGCCGTAAATTACGGTGGCCATTATCATTTTTTGAGACTTTTATGGTACAATCCTACTGAGTTACGGCAAGGAATTAGAAATTCAGTGTTTACCGTAAATTACGGTAATACCGTAATTTACGGTGGACATTGAAAATTGTTGGGATTTACGGTGCAAGTCTACTGTGTTACGGTGCAAGAAGTGACATTCAGGTCTCACCGTAATTTACGGTGAGACCGTAAATTACGGTACGCAGATAATTCAGGTCCGTCGTTTGGGGTCCGCGTGTATATAAAAAAAAATATAATAAAATCTAATAAGCAAACCCTGGTCACGTGAATTATACCCCATCCACTCATTCTCTTTCACTTTCCATCACCATCTTCCTTCTCTCAAGACCCACAACTTCCATAGTTCTTCCACCTTCCATCTCTCATAAAACCTTCAATTCCTGTCCAAATCAAGTGGAATCTTGGTCTAAATTGACTAATTTTTCACAAGCTTTGTGATTGTGAGGAGAGATTTCAGAGAAAACGCAATTGGGGGGTCGAAATTTGAAACCCTAGTTTGAGATAATTTGGGGGTTTTGGGATTTTTGGTTTCACAAGCACTCTTCCATCTTGAAACAAGGTATGAACACTTACTTTGCTATATTATGGTGATACATTGTGAAGAACAAGGTGATTTAGGTTATGTGTTCTTGCCCACTTGCTTATTGTTAAGATATGATTATGAAAGTGATTATTGAACATGGTTGATGGTTGTAGATGTAGGATTTGTGGTTAAAGTAGTGAACTTTTGGGATGCTCTACATTGTAGAGACACCATGCCCAATTTTTTGAAAAATTCTTGATATATTTTTGGTTCACTAACATCTACAACCATGATAACAAGCAAGTGTGGGGAGGATTTTGAAAATAAGGTTTAATTTGGTGTTTGTTTTTGTTGTTTGCCTCATGTGTGTAGGAAATGGCAAGGACCAAGGAAAAAGCGGGTTCAAGTTCATCTTCATCAAAAGGCAAGGGCAAGCAAAAGGAGTAACCATCAAAGAAGAGGCAATATATGGGTAGGGTTAGTGAAAGCGAAAGTGAAGGCGAAGAAGAAGAGATGGAGTTAGACCCAAGTGATAAACCGGTGTGGAACTCGGGGTCTTTGGACGACCAACCTGAGATTTGGCAGCCAACCCTTTATAATGACTGCATGAACAAGTTAAAAAACAAAGCAGCCGCATTCATTTGTGAAAAAGAGGTTGACGAACCCCAGTTTGGCCAGTTCGGGGTGTTTGCTAAGTTTCGTGCTTTGGGTTGGGAAGGAGCGCTCAAGTGTTTTGACAAAGATAAGAGCAATCTGTTTATGACTGAGATTCAGGAGTGGATGTCAACACTTAAATGTCACAACTTCAACAAGCCATCACAAATGAAGTTGATCGGGATGGTACATGGGGTGCCAGTTGAGATGTCATTCGACACGTTGAAGAAGCTGGGAAAGTATGACAGTCTCCCGGCTAAGGAGTACATGATTCCCACGCTTGATGATTTATTGCTCAAACCAGAGAAGCACGTGAGATGGAACGACATGTTAGCGGATTTGTTTTTGCCCGGTAGGTACAGTGGTGTGTTATACCGGAAGAATTTGAAGATAGAAGCCAAACTGTTGCATACAATCTGCCTGCTTAATGTCATTCCAAGAAGAGGCGATAAAGAACAGGTGAGGTTTCCAGAGATACCTGTTCTGTATTCATTGATGCATGGATCCCCACGCTTTCCAATACGCTACCTGATTATGCACCATTTGTGGGTATGCCGGAACAAATACGGAAGAGACATCGTCCCGTACTGTCGCATCATAACGGGTTTGATGAAACAGCAGAAGGCACTCACATCCGAAGACCGAGGTTTAACGAAAAGGCACCAGCCTTTTACTTTGGATAGGTTGGGAAACGTTTGGACGTATACTCAGTCTGAACGTTATCACAAATTGAAATCGGAGGGTCAACGGTGGAGGGCACTGAAATTGGGTGCAAGGGAGTTGTTACCGGGAGAGCCGGATGAGCCGGAAAGCGATGAAGAGTTGGTTCCTAGTGGGGACGAGGACTATGCGGACGAGCCACAGGGTGGTGCAAATGTTGGTTTTGGGGTTTTTGGTGGTGGTCATGGTGGTACGTTCTACGACTACGCGCAGCAACCGTATGAGCCGGGGTGGGCTTATAGTGGTTCAATGCAAGAGGTGATCAAGAACCAACGCCCTCCGGCGTCCATTTTTGATACTTGGTCGGGGCCGGAGAGGACGTTGTACGATCAAAACACAAGGAATAGTGCAAGCATAGAGCGGTCGATAAAACATAGCTTCGATCGCAATGAGTCATGGAACCGTACCCACGCATACTCTCGAGAGGTGGATGCTAATAACAGATATCATGATGATCAAATGAGGCGGATGCATGCGGATTGGCATGCCGGAAGGCCGGTTGTTGAAGATCCACAACATGTGGACTATGCTTCATTGCCGCCTTATGATGGTAGCATTTCTTATCCGACTCCACCACTCCACCATTCTCAGTGGCTTGACCCAAGGCGACAGGAGGGACCGCAACAACAAGAGGGGAGTAGCAGCGGCGCATTCGGATTTGGAGAGTGGAATGATATGATGTCATCCATCTTTGGACCTCTGGGACCGCGCTACTATTGATCAGGTGGTATTCTCTCTTGTGTATAGTTTGTATATATTTGTTGGTTTATGTTGATTATGGTTGGGAGGATGGGTGGTGATTAATCATGTGGTTGATTGTTGGGTTGGTGTTTGTTGGTGGTGTCGTGTTATATAAAAAAAAAGAAAAAAAATATAAAATGAAAAAAATACAAAAAGAAATTTGGGGTTTGAGAAAAGAAGCTTTTGTGGATGTTGATTGGGTTAGTGATCAAAGTCTCCCAAAGCCATAAATTGGGGTCAATGTATCCCAAGTGTGGGGATGGGGGGAATTTTTTTGAAGATTTTTGAAAAATTTTAAGCCAAGCAAAATAATGTGAAATCTTGACGCCCTAATTTAACCCCAAGTTGATGCACCGGCAACCCTTGACACTTTTTTCATTCTTGGTGAGAGTTGTAGCCACACGTGTACATAAATAACCTTTGATGAGAGTGGCTACGGGTGGGGGTGCGTTAGAACTTGTGCTTGAATGCGATTTGAATCCTTAGTTAAACATGAATGTAGAAAGGATAAGGGCATTAGGTAGCCTCGTCGTTGGTGTGAGCGAGTGTGGGATTTGGGGGGTTGGACCTCATAAGTTATATATATGAGCATGGTAGTGAGAGGGGCGGGGGTTTGGTCATTTAGTTGCCCATTTTGTGCCTTTAAAGCTTATCATTTGTTTCCCCTAGCTACTTACTTGAAAATCTACCCAAATTTGACCCGGTCTTATAGTATTAGTGATAGAATTAGTAGTTTTGTGAGTTTGAAGTAGTTTTGGTTAATGTGTTATCGTATGCTTGAAAAAAAAAAGAAGAAAAAGAAAGAAAAAAAAAAGGAAAAGCAATGAAGAAAAGAAAAAAAAAAGAGAAAGGGTTTCATTGTCTTGTATATAGTAGTGCATATTTGTTAGTTGGTTTTTGTGTTTGTAATAAAAAGACCGGGTCGAATTTTCGTTACTCATATATATTCCATTTCCTACCCTATACACCTAGCCACGTTACAACCTTGAAGTCCCTTTGATTTGCGTTCATGTTTGACCCATTTTAGGAGAATGATCGATTCAGGTACAAGCTTATGATTGTGCAACCACCCGTTTGCCTAGTGTGTGTCTAGCTTATATTTGCTAGTTTTCACTTGTAGCCGAGAGGAGAGAATTTGAGAGGGGTGCATTGCTGGGGTGTTAAAAAGGGGTTGGTAAAGAAATTGCATGCTTTGTTTGGTTTGATTTGATTACTTGTTTTGAAATCATGTTGATGAGTTGCTTGGGACAAGCAACGGTTAAGTGTGGGGATGTGACGGGTGGTCCTTTGGACAACCCTTAAGCACGTTAAAAGATGAAATAATCTTCCATTTAACCGTGTAATTATCTTGAATTAGATAACTACGACGCTTATGTTTCAGGTACGATTTAGGAGCTAAAAGATGGATCAAAGGCAGTTTTGGAGGCTTTGGTGGAGAATGGGTCGAGAGGAGAACAAAAGAAAGAACAAAGAAGTTAGAGCAGCTGAGTACCGTAAATTACGGTAGCCAACCTGGTAGCCAACATATCTCCATATAGACCGTGGAGATATGAATGGCGAAAATCTTTTATTTTATATAGACAGTAAAATAATGCCAAGACACCACGGACAAACGATAAGGAAGAATCACCTTCAACCTAAGAAACTAGTTATTAAAGTCATTAATACATAACCAAATAAAAAGTGCGAAAAGATTAAAAATAAAAAGTATTACACTAAACACTTGTCTTCACCAAGTGATGTAAGAGACTTAGGCAAACATGGCCTTTGATTGTCAAGAACTCTTACGATCAATCTTGGATCTTGAGACGACTCACACACTCTATGATGGACAATGGATGATGGTGGTGGATGATGGTGTTGTGATGGTGGTGGGTGGTGGGTAGGGGTGAGCAAATTAACCACCATAACCGATAACCGAACCATAACCGACATAACCGAAACACTAATAACCGATAACCAATATAACCAATGGTTATGGTTATGAAACTTTGTATAACCACTCAATCAGTTATGGTTACGGTTATGAAGCTTTGGTTAACCGGTATAACCGAAACCGATAACCAATATAACTAATGCCTCCATCATTTACTTACTCGGGTTTAAGTTGGTAAGGACCGGGAATGCATCGTCGTGGCAAGTTCTAGAGTCGTAAGAACCAAGCGGCTATTCACACAAGAAACGAAAAATGAGCATTTAGTTTAAAGATATGTATTTGTATGCTCAATAAAGGCTAAAAACTCACTTTGTGGGAATGGGTTTTTATGTGATCAAGTATATATAATCAAATTTAAACTAAGTTTGTCATGCCGTTTCATAATTTTCTTATGTTGGTTCTTTTTATCATGACGCTATTGGCTGTAAATTTGTAAAAATATAACCTTTTTAGAATTTTGAAATTCCCAACTTAAACTTAGACAAGTAAGAAAAATGAAAATTTTTGAAAAAATTTGGGGTGATTAGCGGTTCCAATAGAGTTTTGTGTAAGGCTTGTTAATTAGGACTTGCAAGATTCAAGGTTTTAGCATCTCCCACACACTTAAATTACACATTGTCCTCAATGTGTCCCAAAAATAAGTTTTTAGGTTGATTGAATGTGTAAAAAGGTGTGAAAAAACAAAATTTCATGTTACTGGTACTCTGGACACGTCCATTTTTTCACCACCGTAACACAGACTGTTGGAGCCGTAACAGATTGATGTCCACCGTAAATTACGGTGGAGCCGTAATTTACGGTGGAGCCTGCGAGAAAAAAATGTAACTGCCATCATATAATCGGTTTTTGAGTGTCTTTTGGGATTATCTCATGATTGGACGGTTCTTGGACACCTGGGGGACGAATTTTGGCTTGTGGCTTGTTTTGTGAACAATTTCAATCATTCGGTTTGTGCTTTTGATTCGTATGAACAATAGTTTGATGTTGATGATGATTCACCGAGCCATGTCCGGCTAAACTCTTCGGTGATCATCCTAGGTGAATGTTTCTGAAACTTTTGTGTGTTTAATTTCTGCATTTCTAGAATGATATCTTGCGTTGCTTGAATGTCATGGTGTATGTTTGATTGTTTGTAGTTTGTTAATCAATATTGCAATTTCTAGTCTTAATCGTACGTTCTTGGTGCCGTTGGCAACCGAGATATCACGGGAAGGGTTAGGGTTGGTTATTGGTTAATAGGTCATCGGGAAACAACCTCGCGTTATCTAATCTGAGTACTTTGTTCCCTTTTATCACTTCAATCACATATACACGAGTTATGTCTATGTAACTCTTTCTAGTGAAATTACACACAACTGTTTAAAGAAACTGAAACCTAGGGTGATCATTGTTCTCTCCTAATTGTTTACAACCAACTTTGATTTGAATTAGTTCTTAATTTAGTTTTCTAAAACAACAATCCACAATCTTGAATTTTAATTTTCTGCAATTTAGTTTAATATTAGTTTAAATACAAAGCTATACAATCGACACATTTTCCACATACTCCCTGAGTTCGATACCCTTTTACCACTAACTACAGTTGTTTGGGGATTAAATTTGCGTGACCCACGACATCACGTCAGTTATCGAACGGGTCGGGTCAGTTGCCTATAAATTAAACTTACCAGAAGAGCTCAATGGAATTCATAATGTGTTCCACATCTGCAATCTAAAGAAGTGTTTCGCTGATGAATCATTGGTGATCCCACACACAGATGTGCATATAGATGAGAGCTTGAAGTTTGTGGAGAAGCCTTTATCGATTGAAGACCGACAGGTGAAAAAGCTCCGAAGAAAACATGTGCCAATAGTTAAAGTTAAATGGGACGCCCGAAGAGGTCCCGAATTCACGTGGGAAGTTGAATCCACGATGAAGGAGAAATATCCCTATTTGTTCGAGTAAATCTCGGGTCGAGATTTATTTTAAGGGGGTGAGGATGTAACACCTTGAAATTTTGTGCCCAATAATGTATTGACACGTGTCTTGAGTTTACACGTGGCATTTAATATTTAATAAAGGACTAATATTGACAAACCTTGAAAGTATGTAAATTCGAGGGTTATAAATGTCAAACAAGGGTAAGTATACTGTATAGTAACCCTAAAAGATGCTCGTACCTTAAAACGAATAAATCATGGATCGTACGGAAGCGAAACGTGGAAGAAAGTGAGAGATTACAAGCTGCGGGGGGTTAACTGTGTCAACATGTTTGATTATACCTCTGAGTGACCCTTTGACGTACCCGAAGCCTTGTAACAGTAAAATACGCTCACTAGAATATAATATATAAATTCCGCGAAGTTCTGTTTTAAAACGAGAAACTTATGACCAAATTCGTACGAGAGGGGTTAAAAGCGTCAACTATATAAATTAAGGCTTCTCGGATAATAAGTAAACTATCCGGGGGCTTAACAACACGGGTAAATAACGCGAGGTCCGTAATTATAATTAACCGAGGGCCATATCGCAAAGTTACCCCTTCAAACCCGAAAGGTCAGGGTATTAATTACCAAAGATTTTCATAATCATTATAAAAGATTCAAAAAGATATTTTTCTTAACCCTTACGGACCGCAAGGGTCATGCCTTACGGACCGTAAGGAAGTGAATGATTAAACTCAGATCCGCTACAGGCTTACGGACCGCAAGGCCTAAGCCATACGGTCCGTAAGCGTCGCCCAGCGACAGAAAAATGGCTGTTGGCTGTTTTAAACGGTAAAGCATTTATGTATGGGTTTCCCAGAGGTATGGGCGCCCCCTACTCGACCCATAACACCTAGAGACACCTGCCATTCATCCATGCTCACTTGTAGACTAATGTGTGATGATCTAAAGGCAATTTGAGCACTATAAATAGACATGTAGTATGCATAAGTTTCACCACACTTCAAACACTTCTCTTGATCATCTCTGGAGCTTCCAAGCTTTCTCTTATCATTCTAATTCGTGCTCAAACTTCTGTAAGTCGTTTATATCCTTTGTGGTTAAGTTTTACTTAGTACTGTAGCTAAAAATCGAACCGTCGTAACTACGGTTTGACTTCAAGATAAATCCTTAATGGCTCAGTCTTATGTCGAATCAAAGGTAGTTATGTGTTGGTGCTTATGTGGGTAATAAACCTCTGAAAGGGTTCCCTCTGATCACCACTCTAACTAGTTCAAATGTCGAGTCAAACGAATGCTTAAAAAGTCAACAGAAAGCTATTTTTGCGATTCTTGCATAATCTGTAATATAAATGATATGCAACCTGTTTAGACACTCATAAAATATGATATTAAGTATATAAACTTGTCTACGCTCGTTTGATTCGGCCATTTGCTATATTGACCCGGTTCGGAACCGAATGTCGCAAAAGTTTGACTTTTGCTTTGACCTCGGTTCTGACCCGTTTTAGTGCAATGTAGATATGCTTTAGGACTCTCTTAGGACCAGGTTACATGATGGTATAAACCTCTGTGACCGGTTCGTTGTTTGTCCGAGTCTTTTACACATTTCCGTTAATTACTTAAAAGTTGACCATAACGCCCTTTTTAAAATAAAACGAGTATTTCGGACACGTGAAGGGATCATAACCTTGCTTACTAAATTCTAAGCATGTCCCTAAAGTTTCACGCCAATCCGAGGTCTAGAATGGGAGTTATGCTAAATAGCGCATTTATAAGAAACTTTTGTAATAAACGGCGCAATTAGCATAACGCCTACCTAAACTAAGATTTCGTCACCAAAACTTTTACCCACTGTAGTTAAATAATATTTTGGGATTTTTAAAGATTTTTAATTAATTTTAACCTGCTCATAACCTGCGGTTATGGCTACGGTTCGGTAAATACCGAATACGCCCTTTTCGGCCAAAACTTGAGTTCTACAAGGTCTTTTGACCCGATTCCAGAGGCTACTAATTTTAAATAATAACTAAGATATTTTAGACTTGTTAAACTGATTGGGGAGCTCAGGTTTCCTGTAGAACTCAGAAATCCCTTTAAAAGTCTTTAAAATGACCGGAAAACCCCTACGGGGCGTATAATGAACTAAAACTCGTTACGGGCATTATGGAAGGTATCCTACTGATACCACAACCTCTTTAAAGTATATTGACTTAGGAAAACAGTGTAGGACTCCTACGGCTACCCGTTGCGCCTATTGCGCGCACGGTTCGGCTTATGTAACTAGTTTACATAAATTAGCCGATACGGGTCAAACCATATCATTTTGACCCCAAAATCCAGAGTTAAACCCATATAAAGCAAGTCTCCGAACTTGTTGGGTCAGAATCACATTCCATTCTCGGTTTTCGCCTTTCACGCGATTAAACCGTATCTATCCTTCGAAACTAACCGGTCTAGGCTACGGCTAATATAAAGACCCGTTAGGATTCTAATAGGTTAATTTAAACCTTCGTTCCAGAATAAGGAGCCTCAGTAAAAGATACCTGTGATTTAACTGATTAAGGAATATACATTGCAAAGGTAAATACTTTTAACTTATTTTCCCTTATACGGGCTTGGGTTACGGTATATAAAATACCGCTTGATTGAGCATCAAATAATTCCATCGTTTAGGTGGTTAATTGAATAGTTTGATCGGCTCATTTAAACAGTCTTGTTACTTAAAAGCCTTTGGGGGGTTAATGACCATGTCCCGGATATCCTAGGCATCATTTTACGAAATGGCCACGACCTTGACAGTCGGGTGTAGGCGTACACCCGGTATTATGTCTATATTATTAAAAGACGTAGCCGATGGTTTACCCACCTCGGTTTTACGCAAATGTGGTGTGTCTATTGATCTTTAACCCGACATAATCTGGGCTACTGAACGCATAGAAGGAACATGTAATTCGTTCACAAGATTATAATATTAAATAATTTGCCCAAGTTAAACAAATATGATTATGCCACGTGCATCCAAACCAATTTTTAATCATTTTACAAAATGAGTCAGTTGATCGTATTTACCAGTGTAAACTGACGTATTTTCCCAAAAAGATTAAGTGCAGGTACTACACGTAATTGGATGGTAATAGCTCCCTAGCATCTAAGGAAGTCTCGCAAGCTTGATGTCTTATCTGTTGAACAACATTTTTATTTATTTTGATCCCTCCTGTGGATCCTATTCAACTACTTGTGATACATTTGGATATTATAGTAAATGGTTGAATTATATTTATCTTTATGCTTCCGCTGTGCATTCATATATTGTGGTTTGACTATATTGTTGCCAACTACGTCACGGTAATCCCCCACCGGGCCCACCGGTGATACACGTGGAAATCGGGGTGTGACAAGTATTTCCAAGGTTAGCATTTCTTAAATCCCACAACCTTTAACGCGTGTTCTTACGTTCGATCCATTATATGTTTGTGTGCGTGCGAATGATTATCCATGAAACCCCTAATGCATGAACTAACTAGATGTGTGTTATTTAGTTTGTTGGATAATCATACTATGGTTTGATCATAAATCCGTTATTTGTATATTGACTAATAGTTACAGTATTGGTTCATGAACCCTCTAATTACATTGTTTAGGTTATGGAACCCACTCATAACACTTGTAGCCCAACCCACTGAATGAAGTGATTAACTATTCGGCCCATATCACTTTAGATGCAATCCGAGCCCACACCCCCCTTGAGCCCATTATCCCTTATGTATACGTAACATTCCATAATCACCTAACCGTATGCAAGTTTGCAAACCCTAATCTCCTCCCCACCCCTCTCGAGCAACCTGTCATCATCCCTCAAATCGAATTCATTCCCTCCTCTTGTATTCAGGTAATCACGATCTCATAGTACCGTTTATTGTTAATCGATCATACGTGTGTATATATATCCTTGTGTATGTGACTCAGTACGAAGTTGAATGAAACGATTATGTGATAATACATGTTGAGTTGTTTATGTGCGCATAGAGTAAAACAATAATATATAGACATAGCAGTTAACATGAAAGTAGGACAAGAGTTTGATGACTGTCTGCTTGGATTAGGTGCATTATATGAATCAAGATAGGTTACAACCTAGATTATGTTATGGTAGGGTTATAGCAATAGCAATCTGTCGATCAACCCTTTGAAGTAATAGGTACATGTTTATATTAACTCTTTTGATTATTGGTGGTGTTATGTGCATGATGGGTTATAAGTGTGAGAGAATCATATTAGGTATAACATGGTTATTAGATAATATAGGACTGATTGTAGGATGTATTTGTCAAAGCATGCATGATAAGTTAGTATGCACATGTTAGGGGTTCATTGTGATGATGATTCACCCAATATGAAACTGTGTAATAAAGATTAAAGTCACAAATCCCAAACCAACACATGTGCCGCCGATTTTTGATGATGATGATCGATGTGGTTTTAAGAAAATGGTGAATGATTCCTATGCTAAGATAATGACAAGTTCTCAATTAATGTGTGATGTGATGTTGCATGTGATGGGTCTTGACTATTCTTGGCTACCGTGATGATAGTGTAGTTATAAGAGATAAGGACATTTTGATTGTTTTGTAATGCTTGTCACTGTCAACATTAATTGAATGCATGGGTCACACACACACATAGGTATGACCGAATGGTCATGAGATAATTATGCAAATTTAATAATGCACATCACTTAGGATCAACAACTTACAATTTTCATGAAAACATGACAGTGGACTACATGTTTGTGCTAACTGAGTGTGTATTAGTGATCATATGTCTTTATAGTGGGCCTGACATAATAAGTGGACTGCCTATGATAACGGATCGAGTAACTTGGCCGCATAATCAAAACATGATAACTAAAGTGTGGACCGTTTAACACACTATAAGTTGGGCCACGGGGGTTGAACGAATTGGACGACCCAACCGGCCATATAAAGGAAACTGGGTTGTCTTGTTGTGGGCCGAATAGATTAATGGATGGAATGATAGTGTGTTAATTTTATGTTAACTAATTACTGGGACGGTGGTTTGGGATACTTGTAATGGGCCGCATGTTAATAGTGGATTGTGTTACTAAACACTGATGGTTGTGATACAAAACTTATGTGATCTGAATACGATTGGTATGCTATGTAAGCTTGCATTGTAAATATACCACACCCCGAATGCTTGAAAGACGTACGTGATGTTATATGTTTCATTGCTCACTGTTTGAACAAAACGTGTGATTAGATGCGTGAACTATGAATTCATGAAACCGACTATCTTTGGTAACTACGGTAGGGTTTGACTGATCAACTGTTAAACAAGATATTTAATCTAACCGAGCAAACCGAAGGTGAGTTCACTACTTTGAGCATGCGTCCCGGTGGTTGGGACAGTCATTGGGTATCCCGGGGAGGGATAAATCTTTTGGGTAAAACTAGGATGTTGGATAATATTCTCACTCTCTATCATTTAAGTCCCATCTTTTGCTATCGTGGGGTGGTAGCGGGGTATTAGTTGGTAGCGCTACTTAGGTTTGGCACCCTCACCCCGTTCCTGAGAGAGGGCGGGTGTGAACTAATGACCCAGTCGGGCCCAGTGCTTTGATAGGAGCACTGGGAACGGGCAAAACATACATCAGGAGCCGTCTTGTTCAATATCGAGATATTATCAACATTGCTTTCGTATTTGTTAAACAAATTGGATTAAATACTTGGTAACTAATGTTTTATTAAAATTGTGAACTCGCCAGCTTTGTCTGATACACTTGTTGCATGCTCGTAGGTCGTTAGGTTTCATGAATTTGGATACTTGCTGTCTGGAGGAGCAGGAGATGTCATGGGTCGACTGGAGGGATACACGAGATTACTTGTTACTATGATACTTTGGTTTTTGAACAGTTTAGCTTTGATTACTATTCGCTTCCGCTGAACATATTTGTTTTCGTATAAACTTGTGATGGTATTTTATTAATGATTGAGAACTCTGTTTTGAAACTTATGTGGGTTCAGTGTAATTAGTGGCTCATTGTCAGTACGTCACACGCCTATCAGGGACACTCCCTAGGTGGCATTTTGGGGGTGTGACAATGCGCTTAAACATACTTGGTTTATGTTAGTCATACTTGTTTTACCCTTATACTTTGCCTTCTTATCATAAACAACCCTTGAAACACTTGAAACTTGCAATTATAAACATGAGGGACCTAAAATGACAACTTTTAAAACATAAAACCCGTCAGACCAGGCCCTGGCGACCCGCGACTCGCCTGGAAGTGGGCTTCGCGGCCCGCGAGCCACTTGAATCCGAGACCAACTCCAACTGCTCCCTGGTTGGTCACTTTTGTTGGGTTTGTTGAGTTCTAAGTGTGTTTTCTTGCATTTAAAGCTCACTAACCCAACCCTAATCCATCCCCTATAAAATCCAAGCCTCCTCCAAGCATTTTTCACTTTCCTAACACTCCAAAATCACTCTCAATCACTCAAAAACGCAGTTGTGAACAGAAGCAAGACATATTCACTACAACTCACTAAAGTGAGCCTAACTTTCTCATTTCTTAGTCTTTTTCCATGATTCTTCTTCCTAAATGCTTGGAACAACCTGAGGTATGTTTCCAATAGGTTTTTCATGGAAAATCAAGGCTAGAACATCATCAAATAAGGCTCCAAACTTTTTGTTTTGATTAAACTTTACTAAACTTGCTTGAACTTGAGTTATCTCATACACATTCCTATGTCCTTATGCTCATAATCACTTCTATGGTTAGTTGGGCTTAAAAACAAGGTCGTGACACTTAAAATCAGAGGTTAAAACCTCATAAACTTTCTTTTTTGGTTAGGGTTTAACCCACAAGTAATGAACAAGCTTAAGGCTTGATGTTTGTGTGATTATAGGACTAGCTTGGGCTATCCTACTTGAAATCCACACATTACTTGATTTCTTAGATTAGTTGTAGTTAACTTATTCTTTATTGTATGTTCATTGCCCTCCTTGATTGTTTATAACAACAAGTGTAGTGGTGAACACCAAAGAGGTACCTAAATGGAAGACTTGTTCTTCCTACCTGTAACGCCCTGCTTTTCGTAACTTTCCTTAATTAGAAAATGTGTCTTGTATTTCTATTTTTGGAAGCTTGTTCCTTTCGTATTTCGTATTTCGTTTCAAACCATTGTAAATTCTAGACTTCTATCATAATGAAATACTATTTTTATACATGCTTATACGTGTTGCAATACTCGGGTTATACGTTACTAATCTCAAATGATTACGCGCAATCGATACTCGACATACTGGTACTCATAACTTATAATGCTTGTTAACTATTAAATACTTGGTTAATTCTAATAATTTAATAGTAATAATAATAATAATAATAATAATAATAATAATAATTCTAATAATAATAATAATAATAATAATAATAATAATAATAATATAACAATAGTATGTTCATATTTATTACATATGAATGTAAGTTTCATCAAACAAAAAAAATATATGGAAAGAAGATGGCAGTTTCTAATCGCAAATTCAAGGGGAAAGGATTGTTGTGTTTTAATTATTTTATCTCCCAACTATACAATGATGTATTTGATTAAGGTGTTAGGTATGTAATAAAATAATTTAACACAATCTAACAAACACCATACATCAATTGCAACAACAAAAAAATAAAGGAATTGAAGGTTGTCTTCAGTTCGGTCGCAGCTCTTTGGGGCTGTTTAATTGTTTTTTTTAATGTCTAACACCCAACTAACTTGTATTTAAAGCTTAACTACCTAAAACCTAAATCCTTCCTTATAAATACCACTTATAACCACCCTACCACTTTTGCAACACTAATACATTCTCAAAATCACTCCAAATCGCAGCTGGATTCAGAAGTTCAGACAGATTGTCGCCTTCATATGAAAATGAGCATAACTCACTCGTTTCTTGTCCGATTCACTTGATTCTTTTTCCAACTTCTTTGGATTGATCTTAGCAACATTTCCAGATGTTTTCCCTAGAAAACCAGAGCCTAGAATGTCGCCACAAAGGCTCCAAAGTTGACTGATTTTTCCGTTTTGTACAAGAACTTTGCTAAAACTTGATTAAACTTGAGGAAACTCATCTCAAACCTATGCCCTTATGCTTATAACCACAACTATGGTTAGTTAGGCTTAAAAAAAGGTTGAGACATTCAAAATCAGAGGTATAAACCTCACAAACTTTCTGTTTTGTTCAAGGGTTTAACCCACAAGTGATGTTCAAGTTCAAGACTTGATGTTTGTGTGATTTAGGATTAACTTGGGTCATCCTACTTAAAAATCCACACATTGCTTGATGATTTCTCATAGATTAGTTGTTCATATTCTTGTATTACTTGTAAGTTCTTGACCCTCCTTGTATGTTCATAACATCAAGTGCAGTGGTGAACACTTAGAGGTGCCTAAATGGAAGACTTTTCTTCCTACCTCCTACATGAATTCTATGACACTTAAGAGGTTCCTAAATGGAGGATTCATCCTCCTACCTCATGCTTGAACTAATGGACTTATTGATATATTACATAACATATATAATACTTATATAAACTATCCTAGGCATCATTTTACGAAATGGCCACGACCTTGACAGTCGGGTGTAGGCGTACACCCGGTATTATGTCTATATTATTAAAAGACGTAGCCGATGGTTTACCCACCTCGGTTTTACGCAAATGTGGTGTGTCTATTGATCTTTAACCCGGCATAATCCGGGCTACTGAACGCATAGAAGGAACATGTAATTCGTTCACAAGATTATAATATTAAATAATTTGCCCAAGTTAAACAAATATGATTATGCCACGTGCATCCAAACCAATTTTTAATCATTTTACAAAATGAGTCAGTTGATCGTATTTACCAGTGTAAAGTGATGTATTTTCCCAAAAAGATTAAGTGCAGGTACTACACGTAATTGGCTGGTAATAGCTCCCTAGCATCTAAGGAAGTCTCGCAAGCTTGATGTCTTATCTGTTGAACAACATTTTTATTTATTTTGATCCCTCCTGTGGATACTATTCAACTACTTGTGATACATTTGGATATTACAGTAAATGGTTGAATTATATTTATCTTTATGCTTCCGCTGTGCATTCATATATTGTGGTTTGACTATATTGTTGCCAACTACGTCACGGTAATCCCCCACCGGGCCCACCGGTGATACACGTGGAAATCGGAGTGTGACAGGTTGGTATCAGAGCCAACATTGAGTGAATTAAACACTATCCTAATGTGTTTAATCTCAGTGACACAATTGCACATACTTGAGTCTAGACAAGAACATAGGACAAATTCGAATTGTTATTCCAAATTTGGCTTTTTCTTTTATTACTGTTATTTAAAGTTTTGAAAGCAGGAAATATGCCGCCAGTGATATTCCGAGGAAGAGGAAGGGGAAGAAGAGGCAGAGGAGAGATCGTTACACATCACGATCATGAAGCCGGACCTTCAAATACGCGAGCTCCTTCAACCACAAGGAGTGAAGAACCGCAAAGGCGAAGAGACCTTTATGAACATGCGAGGCATTCCACCTCGCATAGCTCAACGCCATCATACCGGCACTCATTCGGGCCAAATTCCGAGAATGACCCCAACAACCCACAACCCTCCTTCATACCTCTACAACGTTCGGTATCACACCGAAATTTTGACGACCCTACTCCATACTTCAGAGGTCAGTTTAATCCAGCTGACTACATCCAGGAACCTTCAGGTTTTGTTCCATTAGGGCCGCAAGATCACTTCTCCGAAGATCATATGGACGAGGATACTGATCCGACAGAACCTGCTCGTGGTACGTCCACGCACCCAATAGAAATCTCTGATGGGTCATCCTTCCATGGTGCACCCTATCAGGGACCAGATAGCTTCATGGCGTTGTTTAATCAACACGAGTGGTACCATACGCCACAGTCATCACAACAGCCGCAACATCCGCGAGATCCCTCCGAGGATCCACATTTCGTGGCAGTTACGCCACCACCTCCGCCACTGGCACAACCAGTAATGCCTGATCCGCCAAGGCGTAGGAGGACAAATGCCCGTATGTCCACACGAGGAGGAGGGGATTTCCACTTCAGCACCCCTCGACACTCTAGTAGTAGCCACTACCCGCCACTACAAGAAGAAGGACCTTCAAGTCCTGTACAGGAGGCGAACTCCGCACCAGCTGCACCAACTTCGCCACCATTTGGGTATGACCACCCAATACCTGCGTACACGGGTCCAACGGCATACAACCCGTTCGAACCGTCATCGCAAGCACATTACAACTACAACTATGAGCGCGACCCATATGTGGTGTCGGCCAGGTATAATGCACGATATCCTGACGGAGCTCATGGGAACATGGGAGCACCGGACTACTCAGCTCATGGGTATCCAGCACCTCCCATACCTCCAGTTCCGCAACAGGCGCCACAACCACGTTTCTCCCCTCCCGAACAAGAAGAAATACTCCACCGTTTGAGCCGTGTGGAGAGAGAATTCGAGGAAGAACGTAAGAGCCACCGAGGATTCCTCAAGGGCTTAGCAAACCTACTAAAGGGCAAGAAAAAGAAACGTGACCATTAGTCCTTATGTATGTTCTAATGTAATGTTTATTTCAAAAGAAGTCCCTGCGTGGACATTTATCGTATTTCAGTCCCTACGTGGACTTATCTTTTAGTCCTTACATGGACACTTATCTTGTATTAGTCCCTGCGTGGACTTGTCACTTATTTTAAAACCGCTATGTAGGTATGTACTATTTAAAAGTCCCGTTTAGGGCGGTGTGTAATCGAATTAAAAAAAAATATGGAATGTTATATTATGAATTTCATTTTGTTATTACTATATATGAAATAAATCAAAATCATTCCTTTTAACTTGATCTGCCTAAATAAAGAATCTTAAGAGTGAAACCTAGCCAGGTGTCTTTTAAGATCCAGCCAAGATGGTAAGACCTAATTAAAAGATTCTGATTCCTTGTTAACCTCTGTAAGCATGTTGACAATCATGACAGATGTGATTCGTTAAAGTCACACACGCCATTCTTATACAAGAATCCTTAAAAGGATTCCAAAGCCCAAATTAATGATATAATAAATCATAGGTTAAATCATCAATAAAGATGACCACTTGTTAAACATCCATAAGTGATGTAGTGCCTACGGGCCATACATATTGTCATAATAGGGCAAAAGACAGTGGTGGTTTAGGACTCCCTTCAGACCTTGATTCTCTGTAATCTCGGCTAACATTATAATAACGTCCTCGTGACTAGGCTTTTATGCCACTAGCAATATTAATTGTAATTAGGATAAGTATGTTCAAATCCTAAATGTAAAGTGAGTAACAAATTAACCAGATATGGTCTTCAATACCATGGTTAATGAATTGCCATAAAAGACAATTCAATGATAAACTCCTAAATAGAATTTTCATTATCTTCTGCAGCAGATACAAGCTACTATGGCGAATCCAAATGGAGGAAGTAGTCATACAAATGAAGATGATTATGATAATGCCCAAATAAATTTAACTCACTCTTTTCGACTAGATTCTTCCCTAGCCCCGAGCTAGAGGTATAATGTTTAAAACTCACTCTCGATCGTATCTAAAGTGGTTAATATGATTTTTAACGGTTAAAAGTCGGAATCATGCGTTTTGAATCTTTAAAGGCTACTAAAACTCGAATATTGTTGGTTAAAAGCTCATAACATGTGTAAAAGTCGTAGTATTCGAATATGTTGATTATCGAGGCCCGATCTACGTTGTGGTGGCTCTTATCATCGTTTAACCCGACTTTGTTAAGATCACGAATCTTGACATACGCTTGTTTCTATCGGTACAAGGGTTAAAAGGTGAAACTCCACCACACGAGAAACATGAACTTGTGTAAAAGTATTTTGACTTGTAAAATAGTATTTAAAACGAGCCGATCTACGTATGTACAAGTGGTATATTCGTAGAACCAAGTGTCGAGAAAATCATGTTTATAAAAGTTGGATGACATGTTAACAAATATGATTTTTACAAACTACAAGTGTATAAACACTTGTGAAACGAAAGATCCGACAAAATAACAATTTTTACAAAAGATGTCGGGAAGTTGTTAAGAATGTTTTGTTCCAAAAACGGGGTTTTTACAAGACTAAACTATTTTATACATAGATCCACTAAATATAAGGTGATCTACACTATGACTTTCGGAAAAACTACAAGTTCATGTAATAATGCGATTTTACATACTAGTCTACAAGTTTGATGTATTGAAACTGGTTTGAAGTATCGGAAATTGATCGGTTGATTTAAAGAAATTGTTGAAGTGATTTTGTAAAAGAAAATGATACGCTTGAAAGCGTGGCCACCTCCAGTTACAGGGGAAACTCTGGCGAAATTTTTCTAAAATCTAAAACTTAGAATTATTTACAAGTGTTAGACTATTTTTGATATATTTTCAAATATATTTCGCCATGACTTTATTTATTAAATAATCGGAGGTGGGATTTTTCACAAAACTAAACGTGATAAATATTTATTCGATAGATATATTTTTCACCACACTGTTTATGATTATTTTGTGAAAATATATAAATATTATTTTTAGAGTAAAAATAATATTTACAAACTTTGACGAACCCAAAATAATGCAAACGCTTACACGACAAACATATAAGTTACAACGGTAATTACTATTACCACTAAATCGCCAAAACGTAACTTACGCTTTATACGGAAATATTCATAAACGCGCATTTTGTCAACGTATTATTTTGGAAGGCATTAAGTGAAGAGAAAATATATTATTTTTGAGAAAAATAATTATATTTTGGAATGAGAAGTAAAATATATTAAGTGAGACTTAATATTATAAACGCGCATGTATTAATTCCCCCATCCTTGGGAAGGAGATTAACTACCAAATATATACAAGGAACAGTTGTCTAACTGTTTCCCGAAAAATTAAACTATAAAGCTAAAGCACGGCCATCCGTCTAATAGAATTAGCACATGTAGGTCGTTGCACAGCTTTCGGATATTTGGAGTGCTTGATTTAGCGACGCACTGACTGTGAGTTCATGTCCCCCTTTTCTCTTAACTCTTTTCAGTTTTATAAACTGCGGGGGTGAAATACATGTTACTATGATTATGAAATACTTGATACATGGTATGGTTAGCGTAAGGAGGGTTATTACTTAGATCATGTGAGTGGGTAGGCGGGAACTGGAGGCCATTAATCCTCATGGTAGGACCGAGGGACGTAAGCGGTAGATCTATCTGGGTGTAGCGAGCCCAACTCCAGGCCCAGCATAACGGACCTTGGGGTGACTTTGTGCCCGACGCAAAATCCGCTAGGTTTGAGTCTTCCTACTTGCACTTCACATATATCAATGGCCTTGCAAACCATTGGTGATCTCTTTTTCCTTATTTGCTACATACCAGGTTTTGATAAAGATAAAGGTTTATATACTCACTTTCGCATGAACTCGCTCAACATTATTGTTGATTTTTCAACTTACATGTATTTCAGGAAACTAGCGATCTGGCGCGGTATGGCTTGTTTTCCGCTGCATTAGGCTCAAGGTCATCCGGGGTTCGGGGAATGTGACTCTTACCTGGACAAGTCACAGTCCTTGAATTCGTGTTTATGTTTGAATTTGTAATGTTTAGACAAGTTTACGGTTGTTGGGTGTTAACCCGTTAAGACAATGTTTTGGTATTTTAATGGATGATCTTGCATATTTTAATTCATATAGCTTGTTATGATTAAGCTATGGTATTAAGAAGTCACACCAAATTAACCACGCTTCCGCAAAGCCAGGGTGTGATAGCTTGGTATTAGAGCTCTGATCATAGCGAACTAGGATTCCTTCTTGAGTCTAGACTATGATCACTAGGGCTCTCACGAAAACATTTTTACTGCATACCACTTAAGTCCAGATCCAAAATGTTTTTATAAACAAATGTTGAGCGTATTTTATTTATTATTTTTAGGCTCAGTCTGGGAGGCTGAGGCTCGGTCTGGGAGACTGAGGCTCGGTCTGGGAGGCCGAGGCTCGATCTAATGGATCGAGGTAGTTGTCTAGTGGGACTAGGGAGTCAGTCTGGGAGGCTGGGAGAATTTGCTAGTGGGACTAGGGAGTCAGTCTGGGAGGCTGGGAAAGTTTGCTAGTGGGACTAGGGAGTCAGTCTGGGAGGCTGGGAAAGTTGGCTAGTGGGACTAGGAAGGACAGTCTGGGAGGCTGGGAGGCTAGTGGGACTAGGAGGATTATGTGATTATTACTTGGTAACTTGTGTGATTACCTGATTTACTGATTTTTGTGCATGTTTGTGTTTATGTTACAGACCCATGGACTCACCAGCCACGGGTGATTCAGATACCACCGGACCTTTACCCATAGTATCGGACGACATTGTGTCTTCAGAGCACGAGGTGCATACCTCCGACTTCACCAGCACCGATGATGATGACTTCCAGCCCTTCGCTCTGCCCGACGGCGCTGATGAGCATATCGATGACCCACCTGCTGAGTATCTTCCTTTGGTAGCGATTCCAGCTCCCATACCCCTTGCTTCTTATCCAGCATACGACTTGCTACCCGACGCCGAGGCTGACGGCGACATTGATCTCTTTGAGGACGAGCCTTACGAGGATGAGATTCCTGATGCAGCCCCTCTTCCCGCTGGCGATCTTTTGATGATTGCTGGTGCTCCTGTTGAGGACTCGC
The DNA here is from genome assembly GCF_002127325.2 of Helianthus annuus. Classification (NCBI taxonomy): domain Eukaryota; kingdom Viridiplantae; phylum Streptophyta; class Magnoliopsida; order Asterales; family Asteraceae; genus Helianthus; species Helianthus annuus. Next base: position 68,391,482 of record NC_035440.2, on the reverse strand, counting down.
CCGCCCATTCGCCAGTCCCAGACTCCTTTGAGTCTGTGGCATCTACACCGTCTCACGAGGTGAGCACGCAACATTTTGTACACGACTCGGACCCCGATCAGGCATCTTCTGCCGCACCCATCCCGAGCTTTGTGTTCGAGCACGACGACATTGAGGATTCTGATCCCGTTTTTCCTCCAGGATTTGATCCTGACCGCGATATTGAGTATATTCCTATGGACCAGCATATGGAGGACCATGTTGATCCCGTTGATCCTGTTGATCCCTTTGATCCAGAGTTTGATTTTGATATGGCTTTTGATGACCCAGAGCCTGCCTTGGCCCCAGAGCAGGCAGTGGCTCTAGATCCTGAGCATGAGCATGACCTGGTACATGCCGGCATTCCTGATGAGCCCATATTAGCAGACCCACCTGTTGGTGACCATCTTGTGGACATTCCTTTGATTGTTGACGACCATGTTATAGCTGATGATCCTGTTGTCGATCCACCTTGTGTTGATCCCCCTTTGATTGCTGATATCCCTGTTGACCACCCAGTTGAGCATGTTGCACCAGTTGACCCTGTCATTGCTCCATTCGATCCTGTTCCGCTCGAGCCTGAGCACACTCTATTTGCTGATCACCTGGATCCACCCGATGAGGACGCTCAGCACGGTTGGATACCTGCTGACGAGGATGTTCCGCCGTTTCCCCCACATCACACTGATGCACATCATGCTGATTTCTCATTTCAGATCCCTGTGACACGATCCGATGATTTTTCATTTCAGATCCCACAGTTTGTACCTCCAGCGGGGCCTGGAGAGGGCTCTTCAGCCCACCCTTTTGGGCACATACTGATGTCTATTCCTTTCATACCTCAGATGACATCTGTACCATCTTCTGTTTCACCTGTTCATGCAGCACCATTCGATCCCACCAGTACACCACTGCTTTGGTCATCTTCCTCTCCGATGCCACCCACTGATCCATATCATCCATTCCATATGGGGTACACCATAGAGGACGTCTTGATGTCCTTTGTCCATCAGCATGAGTCCCATACGCAGCGACTCCAGGAGCTCGAGAGAGCTCAGCTATCACTAGGCCCATATCATGGTCAGACATCCTCACCTTTTCAGCCGTTTCGATCATTACCCCCGGACTTCGCTGCCCGACTTCTGACTTTGGAGCAGCAGATCGCTTCTGTTATTCACACTCAGCAGGCGATGGAGGAGGACTGGCTTCATCTACGCCGCTTACTCTACACTCACTTTCCCCCTCCTCCAACCCCATCCGCATAGAGCTCATCGGTGCTATAGAGGTAGACGTTGGTGAGACGACAGCGATTGTGACTGCACAGCCTTTTGGAGACCACCTGATGTTACTGACTTTTGTTGATACTTATTTGATATACCTGATGTATGTGATATTGATATGATATGGTTTTGTACAGGGGTGATGTAGCCCCTATTTGATTGATGGTTGTATGCCACACTTACTACACTTTATGGTCTCGATATATGTAGCAATCGCGGTATTCTCACCATATCTGATTCACTTGATTGCTTATTTATATTTTTGTGACATGGGATGTTGGGACACGGGATGTTGTGTATATAATACTGTGACATGGGATGTTGGGACATGGGATGTTGTGTGTATAATGGGTATAACATGGGATGTTGTGTGTGATATCTTGATAACATGAGATGTTATGTGCTAGTACTATTACTATATTCGTATGCTTACTATGGCCTGACCAACGTACACATCTTTAGAAGATGGCGCCAAGACGTCAGCCACAGCCGATGCCTACCACTCATGAAGAACTACAGCAAGTTATCGCTAATGCCATTGCTCAATATGCTGCCTCTCAAGGAGGACCAAGCGGAAGTAGCTCGAACATTAACGGCAACCAAAATCCTCCTCATGGTAACCATAAGTCAATAAGACATACCATGGCCTAAATGGATTCCTTTAGCAGATGCTAATGCCGTTCCTATGTTGTAATGTATGTGCAGGGTGCACCTACAAACAATTCTTGGACTGTAAGCCCGTAAACTTCGATGGCACAGGAGGTGCTGTCTCCTTCGTTCGCTGGGCAGAGAAAACCGAGTCCGTACTTCGCATGAGCAAATGCGCGCTGGATCAACAAGTCACTTACATCTCAGGGCTATTTGTGGATGGAGCCCTATCCTGGTGGAATCTACAGGTCCAGACCCTTGGCGAAGCTGCGGCTTACGCACTGACCTGGACTGAGTTGAAAGAACTTATGCGCAAGAAGTACTGTTCTCGCGCTGAAATCCAGAGGTTAGAGACCGAATTCTGGCACCTGAAGATGGAAGGTCCCAAGATAGCGGAATATGTTCAAAGGTTCCACGATTTGTCGCATGTGGTACCCTATATGGTTACACCGGAGTTCAAGAGAATTGAACGTTTCATTTGGGGACTAGCTCCTCAAATCATTAGTATGGTGACCTCTTCCAAACCAGCAACAATCACTGAAGCCATTGATTTGAGTGTGGCTCTCACCGAAGAGGCAATTCGGTTGAACAAGTTTGATGAAGTCGAGCCGAAGAAGAAAGAGACTCACGTGGAGTCGTCAGGTGGAAACAAGCGAAAATTTTCGAATTTCAAGCAAGGCACCGGGATGGTGGTTAAGAAAGGGGAATCGAATGCGCCAGCTCAAGATTCGGCTGGTGGTAGGAAGAAAGGTAGAGGATATATGGGTGCTCATCCCAAGTGTGGTTCTTGCCAACGCCATCACTCTGGCCGATGCGGGCCAAAAGTTTGTGAATCATGTGGGAAGACTGGTCATTCAAAGGATTCTTGCTGGGCTAATACTGGCCGGGGAGGCCAAGGAGGATATGGGAATAGGAACAACCGTGGTGGTACTGGGAACCGCCCACAAGGAAACCAGGGAGGTGATGGGAACCGTGCCAATCTTGCTAACCAAGCAGGCGCCATGAACCGAAACCAGGGAAACCATCAAGCTGGAAACAATGGTGGAAACGGGCAGAGGCCCGGATGTTTTAACTGCGGAGATCAAGGGCATTACAAAAGGAATTGCCCAGAATTAAACCAGGCACGCGGAAGAGTTTTTAACATGGAAGCCAGGGAAGCGTGCCAGGATCCCAATGTTGTCACTGGTACGTTCCCTGTAAACCAACGCTATGCATCCGTTTTGTTTGATACTGGTGCCGATTACAGCTTTGTATCGTTAGAATTTAAGAACATGCTTGGTTTAGCCGCTAATAAGTTAGATATTCCGTACTCGATCGAATTAGCGAATGGGAAGTTAGTAGAAGCTAACGAGGTGATTCGAGGTTGCGTAATCGAGCTGGAAGAGCGTGACTTTGCTCTCGATCTACTACCGGTCCAGTTAGGAAGCTTCGACGTGGTAGTAGGAATGGATTGGTTATCGAGTAACAAAGCAGAGATAGTTTGTCACGAGAAGATAATTCGTATTCCGACCAATGATGGTGAGACCATTGTTGTTCATGGGGAGAAGCGTGAGACGCCGTTGAGGATGATTAGCTGCCTGAAAGCAAGGAAGTGTTTGCAGAAAGGATGTGTTGCTTTTCTGGCACACATTGTGGATAAAAAGGCTGCTGAGCCGAAGATCGAAGACATCCCTGTCGTGAGGGAATACCCAGAAGTCTTTCCAGAAGACTTACCTGGATTGCCGCCTCAGAGACAAGTAGAGTTCCACATTGATTTAGTTCCAGGCGCCGCGCCTGTGGCTAAGGCACCTTACAGACTTGCTCCGTCTGAGATGCAGGAACTGTCGACACAACTTCAAGAGTTGTTAGACAAGGGATTTATCCGACCAAGCTTCTCGCCTTGGGGAGCTCCAGTTTTGTTTGTGAAGAAGAAGGACGGTAGTTTCCGTATGTGTATTGACTACAGAGAGTTGAACAAACTGACGATCAAGAATAGGTATCCCCTGCCAAGAATCGATGATCTGTTCGACCAGCTTTAAGGTTCGAGCTTCTATTCAAAGATCGATCTTCGATCTGGATACCATCAGCTACGGATACAGGAGGAGAGTATCCCGAAGACAGCCTTCAGAACTTGATATGGACACTACGAGTTTCTCGTTATGCCGTTTGGTCTGACAAACGCACCTGCTGTGTTCATGGATTTGATGAACCGAGTTTGTAAGCCGTACCTGGATAAGTTCGTGATTGTATTCATCGACGACATCTTGATTTATTCAAAGACGAAGGCTGAGCACGAGCAACATCTTAGAGCTATTCTAGAGTTGCTGAAGAAGGAACAGCTGTACGCCAAGTTCTCTAAATGTGAGTTTTGGCTACGAGAAGTGCAATTCCTTGGGCACGTGGTAAACGGAGATGGAATCCACGTGGATCCCACCAAGATCGAGGCAATCAAGAATTGGGAAACGCCAAAGACGCCAACCGAAATCCGGCAATTCTTGGGTTTGGCTGGCTACTACCGAAGATTTATTGAGGATTTCTCGAAAATCGCTCAACCATTGACACTCCTCACGCAAAAGGATAAGAAGTTTGATTGGGGAATCAAACAGGATGAAGCATTTCAGATATTGAAAGATAAGCTTTGTAACGCGCCAATATTAGCTCTACCAGAAGGCACTGATGATTTCGTGGTATACTGCGACGCATCGCGTCAAGGATTGGGTTGTGTGTTGATGCAACGTCAAAAGGTTATCGCCTACGCATCACGCCAACTGAAGGTGCATGAAAAGAACTATACCACGCATGATTTGGAGCTAGGTGCAGTGGTTTTCGCTTTGAAGATCTGGAGGCACTACCTTTATGGTACGAAATGCACAATCTTCACATATCACAAGAGCCTCCAGCATATATTCAATCAGAAGGAGTTGAATATGAGGCAAAGGCGATGGGTCGAGTTGTTGAACGATTACGACTGCGAGATCAAGTATCATCCAGGGAAGGCGAATGTGGTCGCTGATGCCCTAAGTCGTAAAGAGAGAATCAAGCCCATAAGGGTTAGGGCTATGGAAATGATAATTCAAACCGACCTTTCCTCGCGCGTTCGTGCAGCACAGAAGGAAGCTCTCAAGGAGGGAAACCTTGAGGAAGAATATCTCCGTGGGATGGAGAAGACATTGGTGCCAAACAGGGAAGGAACGTTGTGTTTTGGGAAAAGGAATTGGGTTCCTCTGTTTGGTGGTTTAAGAGAGGTTATCTTTGATGAAGCTCACAAGTCGCGGTACTCTATCCACCCTGGAGCGGATAAGATGTACCAAGATCTTAAAGATTATTACTGGTGGCCTAGGATGAAAGGCGATGTTGCTATTTACGTGAGCAAATGTTTAACTTGCGCCAAAGTTAAGGCGGAATACCAGAAGCCTTCGGGACTTCTGCAGCAACCAAAAATTCCCCAGTGGAAGTGGGAAGAAATCTCCATGGATTTTATTACAAAGTTGCCAAGAACGCCAAAAGGCCATGACACTATCTGGGTGATAGTGGATCGCTTAACGAAGTCAGCACACTTCTTACCTATCCGCGAGAAGGATAATACAAGCAAATTGGCTGAAATTTACATGAGAGAGATTGTTACACGCCATGGAGTACCACTCTCAATTATTTCTGATAGAGACGGGAGGTTCGTATCGAGGATATGGCAATCCTTTCAGGAAGCTTTTGGCTCAAAGCTGAATATGAGCACTGCTTTTCACCCGCAGACCGACGGGCAAAGCGAGCGGACGATTCAGACGTTGGAGGACATGCTGAGAGCATGTGTTATGGATTTAGGCGGTAGCTGGGATAAGCATTTACCCCGGGTTGAATTTTCATACAACAACAGCTACCAGACCAGTATTGGTGCCGCGCCATTCGAAGCTTTATATGGGCGCAAGTGCAGGTCGCCGCTCTGTTGGTCTGACGCAGGTGATAGACAATTAGTAGGTCCCGATGTGGTACAGGAAACCACAGATAAGATCGCGTAAATCCGAGACCGTATCAGCGCGGCTCGTGACCGTCAGAAGACCTACGCAGATCTGAAAAGGAAACCTCAGGAGTTTGAGGTTGGGGATATGGTTTTGTTGAAGGTATCACCCTGGAAGGGTGTGGCACGCTTTGGGAAGCGTGGGAAGTTGAATCCGCGCTACATTGGTCCTTTCAAGGTTTTGGAAAGAATTGGGACCGTAGCATACAAGTTGGATCTACCTGCCGAACTAAATAATGTTCACGATACATTTCATGTATCCAATCTGAAGAGAAGTCCAACTCAGGTTAACGTTGCCATTCCTACCGACGAAATTCATGTTGATGACACGCTCCACTTCGTTGAAGAACCTGTCGAGGTCACGGATTGGAAAGTGAACAAGACCCGCCGGAGCAGTGTCAAGCTCGTCAAAGTTCGTTGGAATGCTAGACATGGTCCTGAATTCACCTGGGAGCGTGAAGACCGAAGGAAAGAGAGATAACCCCACTTATTTCCTGAGAACCCTGCTTCTACAAGCAGAATTTAAAATTTCGGGACGAAATTTATTTAACGGGGGGAGAATGTGACAACCCTCACTAAACCAGGTATCCGTATGATTTAATTAATAATTAATTGCTGCTTAATTACTGTGCTTAACTGAGATTTCTGATAAACTGCTACTTGATTGTTGATACTTGTATATATCTGCGTCATACTTTGATTTATGTCACTACATTATTTGCTTACTGAACTCTAGTGACAAACATGATGCACAAAAGCACAGTAGCATTTGAACGGATAACCTATTGAACATGCTGATATAGCCAGCATCAGGAAAACACTGCCTCTAAAGGCCTGAATGAGCCAGAAATATTTTACTACACCCATAGTGTGTGTAGGGATACAAGGGTTGTTAAACTGCGTCTCTAGGAATAAGATACAGAGATTGGATGTGCCTAAAACGTACTCTAAGCACAAAACACAGCACTTTTATCAACACACTAGCTTCTAGCTAATTAATAAAGTGCCAAAACATGGGGAAATATTCCTGACACTTTGCAGAATAAATTGTGTCGCTAAAAATATTAATTACGACGCTTAAAAGATTACTTAAGCACTTTAACGGATTACTATCCAACCGAACAACCGGACTATACCCGGAACATAAAAATGTTGCCAGAAATATTATTAGTCTTTTTCTGAGCCAGTTAGGGTCCCTGATTACCCTAACACCCGCTTTATAACGCGTCATGCAACTAACGGGGTTAATCTCTAAAGTTAACCTATTAACATAACTAGACTCTAACTGTATGATTGGAATCCAACCGGATACCCCCCCCCCTTAAAGAGATCGGCCAACCAAGGGGACAAGGGAGTATGACTTTTTGATTATTTAATTGCATATGTTGGATATCTAGAGGACATGGTGGACCGATGGACGATAGCCTTGATTTTCTCTATAAATACTCACACACACACACTAGAGATAATCATCCACACAAATCACCAACACTCCTCTCTCTTGCTCTCTCCTACCTCACGGCCGTAACCCCTCCCCACCATCCATCCATTGTCGGCTTTTGATCTCTCCATTCCAAACTTATACAAGGCTTACGGATCACGTATAAGGAAGCTTGAAGCAAGCGGAAGTTGAAGGACCTCGTTTCTTTGCTTTTATCCACGCCATTTTCGACTAGATTCTTCCCTAGCCCCGAGCTAGAGGTATAATGTTTAAAACTCACTCTCGATCGTATCTAAAGTGGTTAATATGATTTTTAACGGTTAAAAGTCGGAATCATGCGTTTTGAATCTTTAAAGGCTACTAAAACTCGAATATTGTTGGTTAAAAGCTCATAACATGTGTAAAAGTCGTAGTATTCGAATATGTTGATTATCAAGGCCCGATCTACGTTGTGGTGGCTCTTATCATCGTTTAACCCGACTTTGTTAAGATCACGAATCTTGACATACGCTTGTTTCTATCGGTACAAGGGTTAAAAGGTGAAACTCCACCACACGAGAAACATGAACTTGTGTAAAAGTATTTTGACTTGTAAAATAGTATTTAAAACGAGCCGATCTACGTATGTACAAGTGGTATATTCGTAGAACCAAGTGTCGAGAAAATCATGTTTATAAAAGTTGGATGACATGTTAACAAATATGATTTTTACAAACTACAAGTGTATAAACACTTGTGAAACGAAAGATCCGACAAAATAACAATTTTTACAAAAGATGTCGGGAAGTTGTTAAGAATGTTTTGTTCCAAAAACGGGGTTTTTACAAGACTAAACTATTTTATACATAGATCCACTAAATATAAGGTGATCTACACTATGACTTTCGGAAAAACTACAAGTTCATGTAATAATGCGATTTTACATACTAGTCTACAAGTTTGATGTATTGAAACTGGTTTGAAGTATCGGAAATTGATCGGTTGATTTAAAGAAATTGTTGAAGTGATTTTGTAAAAGAAAATGATACGCTTGAAAGCGTGGCCACCTCCAGTTACAGGGGAAACTCTGGCGAAATTTTTCTAAAATCTAAAACTTAGAATTATTTACAAGTGTTAGACTATTTTTGATATATTTTCAAATATATTTCGCCATGACTTTATTTATTAAATAATCGGAGGTGGGATTTTTCACAAAACTAAACGTGATAAATATTTATTCGATAGATATATTTTTCACCACACTGTTTATGATTATTTTGTGAAAATATATAAATATTATTTTTAGAGTAAAAATAATATTTACAAACTTTGACGAACCCAAAATAATGCAAACGCTTACACGACAAACATATAAGTTACAACGGTAATTACTATTACTACTAAATCGCTAAAACGTAACTTACGCTTTATACGGAAATATTCATAAACGCGCATTTTGTCAACGTATTATTTTGGACTTACGCTTTATACGGAAATATTCATAAACGCGCATTTTGTCAACGTATTATTTTGGAAGGCATTAAGTGATGAGAAAATATATTATTTTTGAGAAAAATAATTATATTTTGGAATGAGAAGTAAAATATATTAAGTGAGACTTAATATTATAAACGCGCATGTATTAATTCCCCCATCCTTGGGAAGGAGATTAACTACCAAATATATACAAGGAACAGTTGTCTAACTGTTTCCCGAAAAATTAAACTATAAAGCTAAAGCACGGCCATCCGTCTAATAGAATTAGCACATGTAGGTCGTTGCACAACTTTCGGATATTTGGAGTGCTTGATTTAGCGACGCACTGACTGTGAGTTCATGTCCCCCTTTTCTCTTAACTCTTTTCAGTTTTATAAACTGCGGGGGTGAAATACATGTTACTATGATTATGAAATACTTGATACATGGTATGGTTAGCGTAAGGAGGGTTATTACTTAGATCATGTGAGTGGGTAGGCGGGAACTGGAGGCCATTAATCCTCATGGTAGGACCGAGGGACGTAAGCGGTAGATCTATCTGGGTGTAGCGAGCCCAACTCCAGGCCCAGCATAACGGACCTTGGGGTGACTTTGTGCCCGACGCAAAATCCGCTAGGTTTGAGTCTTCCTACTTGCACTTCACATATATCAATGGCCTTGCAAACCATTGGTGATCTCTTTTTCCTTATTTGCTACATACCAGGTTTTGATAAAGATAAAGGTTTATATACTCACTTTCGCATGAACTCGCTCAACATTATTGTTGATTTTTCAACTTACATGTATTTCAGGAAACTAGCGATCTGGCGCGGTATGGCTTGTTTTCCGCTGCATTAGGCTCAAGGTCATCCGGGGTTCGGGGAATGTGACTCTTACCTGGACAAGTCACAGTCCTTGAATTCGTGTTTATGTTTGAATTTGTAATGTTTAGACAAGTTTACGGTTGTTGGGTGTTAACCCGTTAAGACAATGTTTTGGTATTTTAATGGATGATCTTGCATATTTTAATTCATATAGCTTGTTATGATTAAGCTATGGTATTAAGAAGTCACACCAAATTAACCACGCTTCCGCAAAGCCAGGGTGTGATACCCATTGCCAAGGATCGACGACTTGTTTGATCAATTGCAAGGGGCTAGCTATTTCTCAAAGATCGACTTAGGTCGGGCTACCATTAGTTGAAGGTCAGAGATGAAGACGTACACAAAACAGCATTTAGGACTCGTTACGGTCATTACGAGTTCCTAGTGATGCCTTTTGGGCTCACAAATGCACCGGCTGCGTTCATGGATCTCATGAATCGCGTCTGTAAGCCGTACTTGGACAAATTTGTCATTGTTTTCATCGACGACATTCTTATCTATTCAAGGAATAAAGCCGACCATGAGAAACACCTACGATGTATTCTCGAATTACTGCATCGCGGGAAACTCTATGCCAAATTCTCTAAATGTGAATTCTGGCTACGAGAAGTCCAATTTCTTGGACATGTCGTAAGTGAAAGTGGTATCCAGGTGGATCCCGCTAAGGTAGAGGCGGTCATGAATTGGCAAGAGCCAAAGACGCCCTCAGAGATCCGTAGTTTCCTGGGATTGGCAGGATACTACCGGAGATTCATTGAGAATTTCTCAAGGATTGCTGCGCCCTTAACTTCTCTAACCAAGAAGAAGGAAAAGTTTATTTGGGGCCCTAAGCAGCAAGAATCCTTTGATATTTTGAAACAAAGGCTGAGCAACGCTCCTGTGTTGACGCTACCGGAAGGTACCGAAGAGTTCGTAGTTTACTGCGACGCGTCACACACAGGCATGGGGTGTGTGCTCATGCAGAAAGGCAAAGTGATTGCCTATGCTTCACGACAGTTAAAGGTGCACGAAAAGAATTACACCACCCATGACTTGGAACTGGGTGCCGTTGTATTCGCACTAAAACTGTGGAGGCATTATTTATATGGAATCAAGTTTGTGATCTTTTCAGATCACAAAAGCCTTCAACATATGTTCAACCAGAAGGAACTAAACATGAGGCAACGCCGTTGGATAGAGACCTTGAATGATTATGATTGTGAGATCAGGTACCATCCCGGCAAGGAGAATGTAGTCGCTGATGCCCTGAGCCGGAAAGAAAGGATGAAACCCATCCGAATTAATGCTAGGAGGATGGAAGTAAAGAATAACTTGATCGAAAGGATATTAGCTGCACAGCGAGAGGCTGTGTTGGAAGCTAATTATCCTAAGGAAAAATTAGGAATAACTGAGGAGCAGTTGACTCTCCACAAGGATGGACTTTTGAGATTGAATGGGCGGATATGGGTTCCTATTTATGGAGGACTACGAGATGTTATCCTCCAGGAAGCCCATAGCTCCAAATATTCTGTCCACCCTGGAGCAGATAAAATGTATCAGGATTTAAAGGCAAATTATTGGTGGATAGGCTTGAAAAAGTCTGTAGCCGCTTATGTAGCCAAATGCTTGACTTGTGCGCAAGTCAAGGCTGAGCATCAAAAGCCATCTGGCTTGCTACAACAACCTGAACTTCCTGAATGGAAATGGGAGTGTGTAACTATGGATTTTATCACCAAGTTACCAAAAACGAGCAAAGGAAACGACACAATATGGGTTATAGTCGACCGACTGACTAAGTCAGCTCATTTCCTACCCATCAAGCAGACTTATAGCTCCGATACCTTGGCCCAGTTATATGTTGATAAGATTGTCGCCCTACATGGCATACCTGTGTCTATTATCTCTGATCGAGATACGAGATACACGTCTCACTTCTGGAAGAGTTTTCAACAATCTTTGGGCACACGTTTGAACTTTAGTACGGCTTACCATCCCCAGACAGACGGTCAGAGTGAGCGTACTATTCAAACGTTAGAAGACATGCTGTGAGCATGTGCTATCGATTTAGGTGGTAGTTGGGATAAGAACTTACCCCTAATCGAATTCTCCTACAACAATAACTACCATACCAGCATAAAGGCTGCGCCTTTCGAGGCATTATACGGTAGGAAGTGTAGATCGCCTGTTTGTTGGGCGGAAGTGGGAGAGGTCCAATTATCAGGACCAGAGATAGTTTTCGAGACAACGGACAAGATTGTCCAGATCCGGGAACGTCTCAAAGCTGCCCGTGATAGGCAGAAAAGTTACGCTGATCCGAAGCGTAAGGATTTTCACTTTGAGGTAGGTGAAAAAGTGTTACTAAAGGTATCACCCTGGAAAGGGGTGATGCGTTTCGGTAAGAAGGGTAAACTGAGCCCGCGATACATAGGACCTTTTGAGGTTATTGACGGGTGGTCCTTTGGACAACCCTTAAGCACGTTAAAAGATGAAATAATCTTCCATTTAACCGTGTAATTATCTTGAATTAGATAACTACGACGCTTATGTTTCAGGTACGATTTAGGAGCTAAAAGATGGATCAAAGGCAGTTTTGGAGGCTTTGGTGGAGAATGGGTCGAGAGGAGAACAAAAGAAAGAACAAAGAAGTTAGAGTAGCTGAGTACCGTAAATTACGGTTCTACCGTAATTTACGGTAGACCTGATTTCCATTTTTTCACCACCGTAACACAGACTGTTGGAGCCGTAACAGATTGATGTCCACCGTAAATTACGGTGGAGCCGTAATTTACGGTGGAGCCTGCGAGAAAAAAATGTAACTGCCATCATATAATCGGTTTTTGAGTGTCTTTTGGGATTATCTCATGATTGGACGGTTCTTGGACACCTGGGGGACGAATTTTGGCTTGTGGCTTGTTTTGTGAACAATTTCAATCATTCGGTTTGTGCTTTTGATTCGTATGAACAATAGTTTGATGTTGATGATGATTCACCGAGCCATGTCCGGCTAAACTCTTCGGTGATCATCCTAGGTGAATGTTTCTGAAACTTTTGTGTGTTTAATTTCTGCATTTCTAGAATGATATCTTACGTTGCTTGAATGTCATGGTGTATGTTTGATTGTTTGTAGTTTGTTAATCAATATTGCAATTTCTAGTCTTAATCGTACGTTCTTGGTGCCGTTGGCAACCGAGATATCACGGGAAGGGTTATGGTTGGTTATTGGTTAATAGGTCATCGGGAAACAACCTCGCGTTATCTAATCCGAGTACTTTGTTCCCTTTTATCACTTCAATCACATATACACGAGTTATGTCTATGTAACTCTTTCTAGTGAAATTACACACAACTGTTAAAAGAAACTGAAACCTAGGGTGATCATTGTTCTCTCCTAATTGTTTACAACCAACTTTGATTTGAATTAGTTCTTAATTTAGTTTTCTAAAACAACAATCCACAATCTTGAATTTTAATTTTCTGCAATTTAGTTTAATATTAGTTTAAATACAAAGTTATACAATCGACACATTTTCCACATACTCCCTGAGTTCGATACCCTTTTACCACTAACTACAGTTGTTTGGGGATTAAATTTGCGTGACCCACGACATCACGTCAAATTTTGGCGCCGTTGCCGGGGAGTAGTGCGCAACGTGTGTTAGTTTAATAGTTTTGTTTGTTATTTTCGGGTTTACGTTGGTTGTGTTTAGTGTGCAGGTACTTCAGGTGTATGCATACTAGAGGCTCTCACAGGTCATCACCGCTATCGTTTGATCCGGAAATTGAAAGAACGCTAAGACAAAACCGAGTTTTAGTGCGAGAAAACAAAATCATTGGTTCACCCACTTCACCCATCACACCGAGAAACATCATGGCTGATTCTCAGATTCCACCTACAACCAGTCAATCGTCCTCATCCTTTATACCTACTTCCACCCAACCATCACCAAACACTACATTACCTAATACCACTGCAGAATTTACACCATCCAACTCCACCCAACCAATCACCACTCAAACTGAGCCTACCATCACCTACGATCCATCCACCACAATCCCACCATTATCTCACTTCTTTCCCCCAACTACGGGTCAATCATCATCCACCTTCACAATTGCACCCAATTCAACTATCGTGCATACTACTTCATCTTTTAGACCACAACAACAACAGTCGGGCTTTCAGTATTCGACCATCCCATTTGGGCAGACCTCGGGAATTCAAGGAGATGGTTATGATGAGGGATTTGAAGATTATGAGGGTTATGAAGATGATGGGTACGGTTATGGAGGTTATGGTGATCAAGGGGAGTTTGGGTATTTGCAAAGTCAATCTCAAGGAATGGCAAGCGTTGGTGGAATGCCACAACAACAAATTATACCACAACACATTCGGCCAAGACCACAAGGGCCACCAATCCAACAACCCATTCCATTGCAATAAGTTAGGCCACAACATGTACACCCACAATTTCAAAGGCCGAATCAATACCCACCGATGCCCCAACAACCAATTGCACCACAAGGGCCTATACCAAGACCAATGGGTCCTATTCGTCCAAGGGGTCGATTGGGTGTTCCAAGAAGGCATCTTAGGGAACAAGCAAGGGGAATAGAGGCACATTTCAGGCCAATCACTACTCAAAACCCTTCACCGGTGGTTATCCCTCACAACAACCAAGGGAGAACTTTTGAAGTAAGAACAAACTCGTTGCAAAGTTTACCGAAGTACAAAGGGTTAGCAACGGAGGAGCCGTATTTCCATCTAGAGGCCTATGACTCAATTTGCAACACTTTTGGGAGTCAAGGTTTTTCGGCCGATGAAGTCAAGTTGGTCTTATTTCAGTTTTCTTTGGAGGATAAGGCAAAGAAGTGGTTCTACACTTTGCCTTCGGCATCAATATATACATGGGGGGAGATGCAACAAACCTTTTTGGATGAATTCTACACCGCCCAAAAGACCAATGATGCGCGGAAGGGATTGAGAAGCTTTCAACAACAACACGGTGAGATGTTCCATGAGGCGTTTGAGCGTTTTAACATGATGATTAAAAACTGCCCTCATCATGGAATTGAGTTATGGGAGTTGATGAACGCCTTTCATGAGGGGTTGAGTGCCGAAGACGCACGTGATCTAATGTCTATCACCGGAGGGACGTTTGGAACGAACTATGAGAATGAAGATTGGGAGTTTTTGGAAAGCATGGCAACTACATCAAAAAGGAAGGCCCAAGCTTCAAGAAGAGCCCGACCAACTACTAACCGACCACAAGTGCACGCCATAGATAATGGTAATGTTCAAACCACTAACCAAATATATAATGTTTGTGCTTTGTGTAATGAAATAGGTCATGCGGCTGAAAACTGCCAAGGGATGTTGGAAGGGCAGTACGAGGAAGTCCATGCGGTTCAAGGTCAAGGTCAAGGAGGAGGTGGTAGGAACTACAACAACATGAATTCTAATACCTACCACCCCGGATTGAGGAATCACCCGAACTTTAGATATGGGAACCCGTCAAATCAAGCGAACCCAAATTTTCAAGGTAGCCAAGGTAATTTTGGTTCACGGCCATCTTACAATAACCAAGGTGGGTACCGAGGCGGGAATAACCAAGGGTATCAAAAACAATATCAAACGGGTCAAGAACAAGGGGGGCTTTCGGGTGGAAACGAGGTGATGGAGATGCTAAAGAGCATGCAAATGGAGATGCAAAAACGGAACCAACTAGACGAAGTGCGAATGCAAAAAAGATGAGGTTCGTGATAAAAGCATCCAATCACTAACAACCCAAATGGGTCAATTAGCAACCGATGTGGCGGAATTAAAGAAAGGTAAGGGTCAACTTCCAAGCGACACTAAGGTAAACCCTTCACATGGTTCGTCACGAGGTAACGTTAATATTAACCATGTTAGTGTTCTAAGAAGTGGGAAAGAGTTTTAAGGCCAATTTGTCACCCGAATTTGTCGAGGGGGTGGTTGAGGACATCACGGGAATGGAAAGTGATGATGAACTTTCACCGGTTAAACCAAAAGAACCAATTATTAAAAAACCGGGTTTGGGTGAAAGTGAAAAGAATGAAAAAGTTGAGGGTGAACCGAGTCAAGTTCCATTTCCATCGGCCCTACTTGACCCGGGAAAGAAAAATTTTATTGTGTCAAGAGGTCCTCAAAAGGAGGAGATGTGGGATATGTTCAAACAAGTTAAAATAAATCTCCCACTCCTTGATGCAATAAAACAAGTCCCCGCTTATGCAAAATTCTTAAAAGAATTATGTACACAAAAAAGGCAAAACAAGAAAAAAGTGCCTAAGCGGGTGGATTTAACCGGGCAAGTGAGTGCGGTGTTGAATGGGGAGCTTCCTCCTAAGCTCCAAGATCCGGGCACGCCATTGATTAATGTGCAAGTGGGTAATTTTCAAATGGCTAAGGCGTTGCTAGATCTCGGAGCCGGAGTTAGCATTTTACCGGGGGGCTTATACGACCAATATGACTTTGGTCCATTAGCAAGGGTGGAGACGACGGTTGTTTTGGCCGATTTGTCTCATAAGTTGCCTCGGGGTATGGTTCAAAATGTTATTGTAAAAATTGATGAGTTTTAT
The DNA here is from genome assembly GCF_002127325.2 of Helianthus annuus. NCBI lineage: Eukaryota > Viridiplantae > Streptophyta > Magnoliopsida > Asterales > Asteraceae > Helianthus > Helianthus annuus. The sequence continues at coordinate 68,375,189 of NC_035440.2, read as the reverse complement.
TACCCGGTGGACTTCTTAGTGTTGGATTACTCATCGGCGGACCCTAAACAACAACAAAACATAATTTTGGGTCGGCCATTTTTAAGCACCGCACATGCTATTATCGATTGTAGATTTGGTACAGTGGACATAGCATTTGGAAACAGAAAAATGCGTTTGAATGTTTTTACTAACAATTCTAATGCTAACGGTGTTGATGAGTGTTTCATGGCAGACATAGTAGATGGATGCAACCCGCATGAGTATGAGGAGGATGGTTTGGATATTTGCCTGTGTGACTTTTCTGAATAGGTACATGCTTATGCACTACGGGTTGAAGAGGAAGCACAAGATGCTATGGCAATGAAAGAAGGTAGACCACCGTGGACCCATCAATTCGAGGGTCTACCGATCGAATCGATTCGGGTACAAAACCATCGTTGGAGGAACCACCAAAGTTAGAGCTCAAGGACTTGCCTGGCCACTTGAAGTATGTATTTTTAGGGGATAATGACACTTTACCGGTCATTATTGCCTCTAATTTGGAATTGGCACAAGAGCAAGCATTGATGGAGGTGTTAAAAGCGAACAAGGGTGCTATTGGATGGACGATTGCCGACCTCAAAGGAATTAGTCCATCCATCGTCATGCATAAAATTATCACAACCGAAGATGCCAAACCGACACGAGAAGCTCAAAGGCGGTTGAACCCGAACCTAAGGGAGGTAGTAAAAAAAGAGGTAATTAAATGGTTGGATGCGGGAATCATATATCCGATTTCGGATAGTGCTTGGGTGAGTCCCACCCAAGTTGTGCCTAAGAAGGCCGGCATTCAAGTAGTCAAGGATGAAAGTGGTGAACAAATTGCCACCCGACCGGTTACCGGGTGGCGGGTGTGTATTGACTACCGGAAATTGAATGCCGCCACTTCTAAGGACCATTTCCCGCTACCTTTTATTGACCAAATTATTGAAAAATTGTCGGGTCAAAAATATTATTGCTTCTTAGATGGGTATTCGGGTTATAATCAAATTGCCATACACCCGGATGACCAACACAAGACCACCTTCACATGTCCATATGGCACCTTTGCCTTTAGGCGAATGCCATTTGGTTTGTGTAATGCTCCGGCAACTTTTCAACGATGTATGATGAGTATTTTCTCGGACATGGTTGGAGAGTCGCTCGAAGTATTCATGGATGACTTCTCCATTTTTGGCACTACTTTTGATGCTTGTCTCAACGAATTGCAAAAGGTTTTGAAAAGGTGCGTTGAGAAAAATTTAGTGCTAAGTTGGGAGAAAAGTCATTTCATGGTGCAAGAGGGCATTGTGTTGGGACATGTGATTTCGGAAAGAGGGATGGAGGTGGATAAGGCAAAGATACGGGTAATATCATCTTTGCCACCTCCTAAAAATGTTAAGGGTGTAAGGTCATTCTTGGGACACGTGGGTTTTTATCGACGTTTCATTAAGGGATTTAGTGTTATCACCAAACCCTTATGCAATTTGTTATTAAAAGATGTCCCGTTTGATTTTACTAACGAGTGTATGCAAGCTTTCACTGTTTTGAAGGAACACTTGGTCAAGGCGCCTATCTTGCAACCACCCGATTGGTCAAAGCCGTTCGAGATAATGTGTGATGCAAGCGATACCACTATTGGTGCAGTTTTGGGCCAACGGGTTGACAAGAAGCCGGTGGTTATTTACTATGCAAGCAAAACTTTATCCGAAGCGCAACTTAACTACACCACAACCGAGAAGGAATTACTAGCGGTGGTGTATGCTTTGGATAAATTTCGCTCGTATATTTGGGGAAGCAAGGTAGTGGTTTATTCGGATCATAGTGCGGTTCGGTATTTAATGGAGAAAAAGGATGCGAAGCCGCGTTTGATTCGGTGGGTCTTATTGTTACAAGAGTTTGATCTAGAGATCCGAGACAAGAAGGGAAGCGAGAATGTAGTTGCGGATCATTTGTCTCGGATTCCGGTGGAAGGGACCGACGATGTAAGTGAAATCAATGAAAGTTTCCCCGATGAGCAACTCTTAGCCGTTTCCACTTTCGTTGCACCGTGGTACGCTCATTATGTCAACTATTTAGCCACGGGTGCCATTCCAACTCATTGGACCAAAAAGCGTCGACAACAATTCATGGTCCAAGTGAGGCAATACATTTGGGATGAGCCGGATCTTTTCAAGATCGGACCGGATCAAGTCATACGGAGGTGTGTGCCCGAGACGGAAGTGTTAGAAATCTTAACTCATGCTCATTCGTCCGCTTGCGGGGGTCATTTTAGTGGGCATAAAACCGGCTATCGGGTACTTTCTTGTGGGTTTTATTGGCCCACTATCTTTAAGGATGCAATTGAGTTCGCCCGAAATTGTGTAAATTGCCAAAAGATGGGTAGCATATCAAAGAGGGATGAGATGCCACTACAACCAATCTTGGTTGTAGAGATATTTGATGTATGGGGAATAGATTTTATGGGTCCGTTTCCGAATTCGAATGGCTTCCTTTATATTCTTGTGGCGGTGGATTATGTCTCGAAGTGGATTGAGGCTATTGCAACACGAACAAACGACCGTTCGGTTGTTTGTAAATTTGTTCAATCCAACATCTTCTCTCGCTTTGGAATTCCGCGGGTTATTATAAGCGATGGTGGTTCACATTTCAAGAACTTTAACTTCGGAAAATTATTGAAGAGGTATAGCGTGAACCACCGAGTCGCCACCCCTTACCATCCGCAAACGAGTGGACAAGTCGAAGTGTCCAACCGCCAAATCAAGGAGATCCTCATGAAGACGGTAAGAACGGATAGAAAGGATTGGTCAAGCAAGTTGGATAATGCTTTGTGGGCGTACCGTACGGCCTACAAGACTCCGATTGGCACAACACCTTACCGGATGGTGTATGGTAAGGGTTGTCACTTGCCAATGGAATTGGCGCATCGGGCGCATTGGGCGATCAAGACAGTCAACGCGGATTACGACGAGGCGGGTAAGTTGAGGAAGTTGCAATTGAGCGAGATAGAAGAGATTCGAGATGAGGCGTACGAATGTGCATCGGCTTACGAGGATAAATTAAAGAAAGTACATGATGCGAAGTTGCGCAAGAAAACGTTCGAAGTGGGGCAGAAAGTTTGGTTGTACAACTCTCGATTGAAAATGTTCGCGGGCAAACTTAAAAGCAAATGGATGGGTCCGTATGTTATTCGAAGAGTGGGGCGATTTGGTGATGTGGACATCCAAGATGAGCAAACGTTGAAACAACAAACGGTGAACGGTCACCGCTTGAAGCCGTACTTGGAAGGAAATGACATCAACAACTTGGAGCTTGACAAAGCGGGCTACATCTTGCGCCCGGTCGAGGAGGAACAACCATGAGAGACCCAGGTTTGGTGGTAGTGTACATAGTAGTTTTGTTTTGTCTTGTTTTGTATATTTGCACAATTGCCATAGTTCCTCGAAGTCCGTGTTCGAAACAAGTGTGGGGATGTTCGGGTCGCGAATTGCTCTTACATTGTGTTGAGGACAACACGGGATTTTTGAGGGGGTAGGGTAATTTTTACAAGTTTTTGAAAAAATTAAAAAACATAAAAAAAATCGAAAAACTTAAAAAATCTAAAAAATTTGTCACATAGAACCTCAATTTTTAGCGAAACAAAGATGCCCAGCGTGTACCGTAATTTACGGTACAGCCGTAAATTACGGTGGCCATTATCATTTTTTGAGACTTTTATGGTACAATCCTACTGAGTTACGGCAAGGAATTAGAAATTCAGTGTTTACCGTAAATTACGGTAATACCGTAATTTACGGTGGACATTGAAAATTGTTGGGATTTACGGTGCAAGTCTACTGTGTTACGGTGCAAGAAGTGACATTCAGGTCTCACCGTAATTTACGGTGAGACCGTAAATTACGGTACGCAGATAATTCAGGTCCGTCGTTTGGGGTCCGCGTGTATATAAAAAAAAATATATATAATAAAATCTAATAAACAAACCCTGGTCACGTGAATTATACCCCATCCACTCATTCTCTTTCACTTTCCATCACCATCTTCCTTCTCTCAAGACCCACAACTTCCATAGTTCTTCCACCTTCCATCTCTCATAAAACCTTCAATTCTTGTCCAAATCAAGTGGAATCTTGGTCTAAATTGACTAATTTTTCACAAGCTTTGTGATTGTGAGGAGAGATTTCAGAGAAAACGCAATTGGGGGGTCGAAATTTGAAACCCTAGTTTGAGATAATTTGGGGGTTTTGGGATTTTTGGTTTCACAAGCACTCTTCCATCTTGAAACAAGGTATGAACACTTACTTTGCTATATTATGGTGATACATTGTGAAGAACAAGGTGATTTAGGTTATGTGTTCTTGCCCACTTGCTTATTGTTAAGATATGATTATGAAAGTGATTATTGAACATGGTTGATGGTTGTAGATGTAGGATTTGTGGTTAAAGTAGTGAACTTTTGGGATGCTCTACATTGTAGAGACACCATGCCCAATTTTTTGAAAAATTCTTGATATATTTTTGGTTCACTAACATCTACAACCATGATAACAAGCAAGTGTGGGGAGGATTTTGAAAATAAGGTTTAATTTGGTGTTTGTTTTTGTTGTTTGCCTCATGTGTGTAGGAAATGGCAAGGACCAAGGAAAAAGCGGGTTCAAGTTCATCTTCATCAAAAGGCAAGGGCAAGCAAAAGGAGCAACCATCAAAGAAGAGGCAATATATGGGTAGGGTTAGTGAAAGCGAAAGTGAAGGCGAAGAAGAAGAGATGGAGTTAGACCCAAGTGATAAACCGGTGTGGAACTCGGGGTCTTTGGACGACCAACCTGAGATTTGGCAGCCAACCCTTTATAATGACTGCATGAACAAGTTAAAAAACAAAGCAGCCGCATTCATTTGTGAAAAAGAGGTTGACGAACCCCAGTTTGGCCAGTTCGGGGTGTTTGCTAAGTTTCGTGCTTTGGGTTGGGAAGGAGCGCTCAAGTGTTTTGACAAAGATAAGAGCAATCTGTTTATGACTGAGATTCAGGAGTGGATGTCAACACTTAAATGTCACAACTTCAACAAGCCATCACAAATGAAGTTGATCGGGATGGTACATGGGGTGCCAGTTGAGATGTCATTCGACACGTTGAAGAAGCTGGGAAAGTATGACAGTCTCCCGGCTAAGGAGTACATGATTCCCACGCTTGATGATTTATTGCTCAAACCAGAGAAGCACGTGAGATGGAACGACATGTTAGCGGATTTGTTTTTGCCCGGTAGGTACAGTGGTGTGTTATACCGGAAGAATTTGAAGATAGAAGCCAAACTGTTGCATACAATCTGCCTGCTTAATGTCATTCCAAGAAGAGGCGATAAAGAACAGGTGAGGTTTCCAGAGATACCTGTTCTGTATTCATTGATGCATGGATCCCCACGCTTTCCAATACGCTACCTGATTATGCACCATTTGTGGGTATGCCGGAACAAATACGGAAGAGACATCGTCCCGTACTGTCGCATCATAACGGGTTTGATGAAACAGCAGAAGGCACTCACATCCGAAGACCGAGGTTTAACGAAAAGGCACCAGCCTTTTACTTTGGATAGGTTGGGAAACGTTTGGACGTATACTCAGTCTGAACGTTATCACAAATTGAAATCGGAGGGTCAACGGTGGAGGGCACTGAAATTGGGTGCAAGGGAGTTGTTACCGGGAGAGCCGGATGAGCCGGAAAGCGATGAAGAGTTGGTTCCTAGTGGGGACGAGGACTATGCGGACGAGCCACAGGGTGGTGCAAATGTTGGTTTTGGGGTTTTTGGTGGTGGTCATGGTGGTACGTTCTACGACTACGCGCAGCAACCGTATGAGCCGGGGTGGGCTTATAGTGGTTCAATGCAAGAGGTGATCGAGAACCAACGCCCTCCGGCGTCCATTTTTGATACTTGGTCGGGGCCGGAGAGGACGTTGTACGATCAAAACACAAGGAATAGTGCAAGCATAGAGCGGTCGATAAAACATAGCTTCGATCGCAATGAGTCATGGAACCGTACCCACGCATACTCTCGAGAGGTGGATGCTAATAACAGATATCATGATGATCAAATGAGGCGGATGCATGCGGATTGGCATGCCGGAAGGCCGGTTGTTGAAGATCCACAACATGTGGACTATGCTTCATTGCCACCTTATGATGGTAGCATTTCTTATCCGACTCCACCACTCCACCATTCTCAGTGGCTTGACCCAAGGCGACAGGAGGGACCGCAACAACAAGAGGGGAGTAGCAGCGGCGCATTCGGATTTGGAGAGTGGAATGATATGATGTCATCCATCTTTGGACCTCCGGGACCGTGCTACTATTGATCAGGTGGTATTCTCTCTTGTGTATAGTTTGTATATATTTGTTGGTTTATGTTGATTATGGTTGGGAGGATGGGTGGTGATTAATCATGTGGTTGATTGTTGGGTTGGTGTTTGTTGGTGGTGTCGTGTTATATAAAAAAAAAGAAAAAAAATATAAAATGAAAAAAATACAAAAAGAAATTTGGGGTTTGAGAAAAGAAGCTTTTGTGGATGTTGATTGGGTTAGTGATCAAAGCCTCCCAAAGCCATACATTGGGGTCAATGTATCCCAAGTGTGGGGATGGGGGGAATTTTTTTGAAGATTTTTGAAAAATTTTAAGCCAAGCAAAATAATGTGAAATCTTGACGCCCTAATTTAACCCCAAGTTGATGCACCGGCAACCCTTGACACTTTTTTCATTCTTGGTGAGAGTTGTAGCCACACGTGTACATAAATAACCTTTGATGAGAGTGGCTACGGGTGGGGGTGCGTTAGAACTTGTGCTTGAATGCGATTTGAATCCTTAGTTAAACATGAATGTAGAAAGGATAAGGGCATTAGGTAGCCTCGTCGTTGGTGTGAGCTGTCACACCCCGACCGCGTATAACATGCAACCGCGGCGAAAAACGTCGGGGAGTGTTGTGAACAAAATTAAATTGTTTCATAACCATGGCAAACAAGTTGTATTTTATTTATAAACAAAGGTGTTACATTGTCTTGGAAAGAGAGTACGGAAATCAAAACATAATTAAGCTAGTTCAAACTTCATTTTTAGGCTCTAAGGCACAGGTCCGCCCTAGAATCATGATCATCGTCCTATGGAATAGCTCCTGAAAACACATGTGAAAGTAGGTACGTCAGCATAAAGATGCCTGTGAGATACATAGTTTTTTTTTGTGAAAATGGGGTTCATGACTTGAGCTTAAAGAAATGTTTAATAACAGTCAGTCATGAACCTTGTAATTTGTCTTGCTTTGTAAACCATTCGAAAAACGATAACATCAAAAGATATGTATAGATAAGTGCAAGGTTAAACGAATAACCAAGTAAAATGAGTTGAATAAGATAAGTTGTTTGTGAAATTAATGTCTTGTGAAGAATATGTTATTTATGTAAAATGTAATGTGTCTAAACTGAAATGACTTAGATAACGCCACGATATGTAATATTATACAAACATTTTATATATAGGAAGTACCAGCGGCGTATCCACCATGTTTGTATCATATTACATACGCCCCGTTAGTTGAATCATTTACCCAAACCAATCCACCATGTAAATTGTTCATGTGTAAACCAAATGTCAAGTGTTATTGTAATCCATGTCAAGTGTTTATGTTCAAATGTAAATCACCAAATGTATATGTCAATGTCGACGTGTTTATGTTCAATGTAAATCATGTAATGTGTAATCCCAAGATGTATCATGTATGGTAAGCGAAATGTATCAACTTAAACCATATGCACAAAACAAGTCGTTGAAGTAAAACGTGGTTTAAATCAGCGTTATGTTCTGCGGGAAATGCATGCTCTATTGATATTAACATTTATGTGGTATTGTAAACTATGCATACATCCAAGCCTTGAGACTGCGGCGATAAACCCTTAAACAAATTAAAGGTTTATCTAAGTTATGTATATCGAATTCGATCATTCCTTCCAGTCCTATCAAACCCAGGACTTCAGGAATGGGAGTTGTCAATTCCTATGGTACCACTACCTACTAACGAACGGCGTGATCAATGTTAATGAATGTATTGTCCCATGTTAAACAAACCAAATGTCATAACAAAATGAAGGCATGTGATGTAAACAATGTGCTAAGTATGCTAAGTAAACATACGAAGCAGAAATGTTCATCTAAATCAATGTGTCCATATGCTGAGTAAACATATGCAACAGAAATGTTTATGTAAATCAATGTGTCCATATGCTGAGTAAACATATGCAACAGAAATGTTCATGTAAATCAATGTGTCCATATGCTGAGTAAACATATGCAACAGAAATGTAATGTAAATCAAATGTACTAAGTACGCACACAATGGGCATACGTAGCATAAAATGTAATGAAATCATGTACTATAATGTACTAATGAGCATAGCAGATATACGATGTGAAAACATGGAAAGCATGAAAGTAGCAGATAGGCACATGTGTTTCACCCCAAAACAGTTTGGAAAACAGTAAAAGATGGGGTTCTATGTACTCACCTGAGATTGCTTTGAGTTCCTTGTATAATAACCAGATAATGCTAAAGATCACGGAATATCAACGGCACCTAATAGGTAGCTTATGTTAATATACCGGACCAAATCGGAAGATCGGATAGTACGCGGGTTCGTAAACCAAACGAGTATGGAGACTCGTGTAATATGGTTCAACAAAGCCTACATACTAAAATGAAACTTAACCTAAGTGCTTACGGTCCAGCACGACCCGTTTAGGTAGCTTATGCCACCTTAAGCGTCGTTCGCGTAGAACGCGTCTGGAACGCCTAACATCGTGAACACAAGGTATAACCTCGGAAGGTTATAGCTATGGTCACCTAATGTGTTTGGTCAGGTCCTAATGACCGACAAAATGGGTCGGGTTCGAAAGCATAAGCGATGGTTTAGATCGCTTACCTTACGACCCTATATAAGCACTAAACTAAAAGTGACGAGCTAAGCATGTTAGAACATGCTTAACTAAGTTTGAAAACAGGTTTGACATCAAAACAAACGGCTTTGATGCTCACGAGTAGTTTGGTTACAAAATATGCAAGAATGCACATTTTGGCCGAAACTACGACTCGTCACTGAGCCTAGATAACGTGGTGATCAGTAGGTATGGTCACTATGGACCATAACCATCGTGATCACGCTCACGTTATGAAGTTCCATGAACTTCGCATCGACCATAAGCTGGTCAATGCAGAAAGTCAACAAAACGTTGACTTTCGGACTCGAAAAGCGAATAAAAGAGCGAAAGAAGACTTACGGAGGGTCCCCGAGTGCAAATCAAGACCAAATAGCTCAGGTATGAAACAATGGTTTCAACTTAGAGCTTTAGGATCTGATTTTTGTGATTTTTACACTAAAGGGGGGGGTATTTATAGGAAAAGTGGAGCCGTTAGGATCGTTTTATCGAATATCGAGCCTTGATCACGTGCGTACATGTGTCCAGTGGATAAGTTCAGTGAACTTGACCCTTGGCTCTTCATTGGGTGAAAAGGCATCGCCCTTTGATCGAACGAAAGGCCAGATTCTGCATTAAATGCAAAATCTTTCTGTCAGACATCCCCACGCGGCCCGCCTCATATTTGGGCAAAACTCACGCGGGCCGCCTGGCCCTCTCTGATCTGCACCACTTGCAGAATTTACACTTTTGGTCCCTGTTGCGTGTTTAAGCTATTTCCAGCCCTTCTAAGACCTGTAAAGCCATCTTTAAGGCCCTAAAATGATGCCTAAACATTGTGGACATGAAACATGCCCAAAAATATGTCGGATGTCGGTTCGTTTGGCCGTACGATCGCGATGTTCGCTTAATTACGACGGAATGCGCATAAGCGTGAAAGACGATCCAAATGACGCGACGAATGGATTTTTCTCATGCCAAACACTAAGGCATAATATAAGGATGCTTACATAAATTTTTGGATGTCCGGATGTATTCAGAACGTAAGTTATGCGCGAAAGTGCAAACTTAGGCACTTTTTGACACTTTTAGTCCCTGAATGACCCAAAAGTTTATTTTAGCATACCAAACCCCTCAAAGCCTATTTCTAAGCTATGCAAAGGATATTTATGGTATGTTTAACTTATGGACATGTTCCGGAATGTTCGTTACAGTTCAAATTGGCATACTTTTACAGTTTGTCAAGTTTAGTCCCTGTAAGCGAATTAACTTGTTTTTGCTATACCAAAGCCTTCAAAACTTATTTCTAAGTTATGTAAAGGTTATTTAAGGTATGTTGAGTATATGTTGATGTTCCGGAGTATTTGTCGCATTAAACTGAGTACGTTTACGTACCAGTTTGCGTATAATGCTCCAGAAAGCGATGTAGAGTTTGAAATTGAACGAAAGTCAAAACATGAAAAATGTAAAACATAATCAAACAATCATTGGGATAAAATATCATTGTTTTATTAATAATTGAACTGTTCACAATGATTACAAGCACAAATGTTACAGTCTCCCCTACTTGTGGAAATTTCGTCCCGAAATTTATTTAGAGGAAACTGATTGAAAAAGATGCGGATATTTTGCTTTCATTTGATCTTCACGTTCCCAAGTAAATTCGGGTCCACGCTTAGATTCCCAACGAACCTTGACCAAAGGAATGCGCTTGCGTTTAAGCCACTTGACTTCACGTTCCATGATTTCTACCGGTTTCTCAACAAACTTCAGTGTTTTATCAACACGAATTTCGTCAAGCGGTATGTGGAGGTTTTCATCAGCTAAACACCTCTTGAGATTGGACACGTGAAAGGTTGGATGAACATTTCCAAGTTCAGGAGGTAACTCAAGTCTGTAGGCTACCTTACCGATTCTTTCGACGATCTTGAATGGTCCAACATATCTAGGTGCAAGTTTTCCTTTCTTTCCGAATCTGATCACACCTTTCCAAGGTGAGACCTTAAGTAATGCACGATCACCGACTTGAAAATCCAAGGGCTTGCGTTTTAAGTCCGCGTAATTCTTCTGACGGCTTCTAGCTGCCTGAAGGTTATCACGAACTTTCTTTACCTTATCTGTTGTCTCTAAAATGAGGGCAGGTCCAGTAAGTTGAGCCTCGCCAATCTCATTCCAGCAGACTGGTGAACGACATTTTCGACCATAGAGAGCCTCGAAAGGAGCCATGTTGATGCTGGAGTGATAACTGTTGTTGTAGGAGAATTCAATCAATGGAAGATGTGAATCCCAACTACCACCAAAGTCTATCACACAAGCTCTAAGCATATCCTCCAGTGTCTGGATTGTTCTTTCAGATTGACCATCCGTTTGCGGATGATAAGCTGTGCTCAGATTAAGTTGAGACCCCATAGCAGATTGCATGGTTCTCCAAAAATGAGAAGTGAAACGAGCATCTCTGTCAGAAATGATGCTCAAAGGAACACCATGTCGAGCTACAATTTCATCTACGTAGATTTGAGCAAGTTTGTCAGCCGAAAAATCCTCACGGATTGGTAAGAAATGCGCTGACTTTGTAAGACGATCCACGACTACCCAGATGGCATCGTGACCTTTCTTTGTGCGCGGAAGTTTAGTAATGAGATCCATAGTAATGTTTTCCCATTTCCAAACTGGGATCTCCGGTTGCTCTAATAGTCCGGAAGGACGCTGATGTTCAGCCTTAACCTTGAGACAAGTAAGGCATTTGGATACGTATAAGGCAATGTCTTTCTTCATACCAGGCCACCAATACTGAATACGAAGATCCTTATACATCTTATCTGAGCCAGGATGAATGGAATAACGAGACTTATGGGCTTCATCCATAAGCAAGGTACGAAGATCATCTTGGCTTGGGACCCACAAACGGTTCATGAAATAGTACGATCCATTGTCTTTTAATTCAAGAGCAGGTGTTATGTGATAAGGAAATTCCTTATCCATCAAGCCTTGTGAAACACAAGCGTGTTGAGCCTGAGAAATACGGGCTTGTATATCGATTTGAATAACAGATTGGACACGTACACAATGAAGCTTAGTACGTTCCTTGCGACTTAATGCATCGGCTACGACATTCGCCTTACCAGGATGGTAGCGAATCTCGCAGTCGTAGTCGTTTAGGAGTTCAACCCAACGTCTTTGCCTCATGTTGAGTTCTTTCTGGTTGAAGATGTGTTGAAGACTCTTGTGGTCAGTGAAAACCACACATTTCGTACCGTACAAGTAGTGTCTCCAGATTTTGAGAGCGAAGACAACTGCACCCAACTCAAGATCATGAGTGGTGTAGTTTTTCTCATGTATCTTCAACTACCTCGATGCGTATGCTATAACTTTGTTTCTTTGCATCAGGACGCAGCCAAGTCCTAATTTAGATGCGTCGCAATAAACGACGAAATCATCGTTGCCCTCAGGCAATGTTAGGATAGGCGCGTCGCAAAGCTTTTGTTTCAAAGTCTGAAACGCTTCCTCTTGTTTGACTCCCCAATCAAATGGCTTGTTCTTCTGAGTTAGAGCAGTTAGAGGAACTGCAATCTTCGAGAAATTTTCTATGAAGCGGCGGTAATAACCCGCTAGACCAAGAAAAGAACGAACTTCAGTAGGGGTAGTAGGTGTATCCCAATCCTTAATCGCACTGATCTTGGAGGGATCTACATGAATACCTTGTTCGTTGACAATATGTCCTAAGAATTGAACCTCTTTAAGCCAGAATTCACACTTGGAGAATTTGGCGAAAAGTTGTTCTTTCTTTAGGAGTTCCAATGTAAGACGAAGATGTTGCTCATGATCAGCTCGCGTCTTAGAATATATCAAAATGTCGTCAATGAAAACGATGATGAACTTATCTAAATAAGGCTTGCAGACCCTATTCATTAAGTCCATGAAAACAGCAGGAGCATTAGTCAAACCGAATGGCATGACTGTGAACTCATAATGTCCATAACGAGTACGGAACGCTGTCTTGGGAATGTCTTCTTCATGTACACGAAGCTGATGATATCCAGATCGTAGATCAATCTTTGAAAAGTAAGATGCGCCTTGTAATTGATCGAAGAGATCATCAATGCGAGGTAGGGGATATCGATTCTTGATGGTAAGCTTGTTAAGCTCACGATAATCGATAGACATCCTAAAAGATCCATCCTTCTTCTTTACAAAGAGAACGGGAGCACCCCAAGGTGAAAAGCTAGGACGGATAAAACCTTTGTCGGAGAGTTCCTGCAGCTGTTTAGACAACTCTTGCATCTCGGACGGTGCAAGACGATATGGAGCTCTGGCAACGGGATTTGCACCAGGTACGAGATCAATACGGAACTCGACTTGGCATGCTGGAGGTAGACCAGGTAAGTCTTCAGGGAATACTTCGGAATAATCCCGAACGACAGGAATATCTGAAATAGACTTACCCTTGCCTTTATCTGCTGTAACATGTGCTAAGAAAGCCAAATAGTGCTTTCGCAGATACTTCCGTGCTTTAAAACAAGACATGAGTTTGAGACCACCGGCAGGCTTCTCACCACGAACTTGTAGGATCTCGCCTGTCGACAGCGGTATACGAACAATCTTCTCAGAACATACTATCTCTGCGCGATGCTTAGATAACCAATCCATTCCCACAATAACATCGAAGCTTCCAAGTTGCATTGGCGTGAGGTCAATAGGAAAAATATGGTCGTTAAGGTTCAACTGGCAGTTGCGCAGAACAGAATTTAGAACAATGGGTTCACCACTGGCAACCTCTACTGTCAAAGGTTTACCTAGTTTCGTTCTAGACACGCGAAGCATTGTCTCAAAAGACAATGACACAAAGCTCTTGTCGGCACCCGAATCAAAAAGAACAGATGCTGGCTGATTATTAATAAAGAACGTACCGTTCACCACCTCGTTGTCTGCTTGTGCTTCTTGTGCATTCATGTTAAAGACTCGACCTCGAGCCGGTGCCGGATTCTGGTTTGCATTCTGGTTCTGGTTGACTAGTCTTGGACACCGATTTCTGTAGTGGGTCAGATCCCCACAATTATAACATGCACCTGGTGGGTAGTTTGGTCGTGCAGCCTGACCCTGTTGTTGAGCAACCTGTTGAGCAGGGTTCTGGACTGCGTGATTCTGAGCAAACCGACAAACATCGGCAAGATGACCCGACTTCCCACAGTTAGTACAGAAACGGCACTGATATTGTGGTTGGTGGTGACTGTTGCATCGATTACACAAAGGTGCATTTCCTGAATAGGGTTTCTTGGCTGGAGGCTGTGCGGCTTGGTTGGGAGCTGCCTGGTTAGCTTGGGCAGTCACAGCAAAATTTTGGGAAGCCTTACGCTTCCTTGACCCCCTTGAGGAACCAGAGTCCTTTCCCTTCTTGTTCTGACCTTTCTTACTATCCTCCTTGTCAGCCGACTGCTTCTTGCCCTTGTCACCCTTCCTGTGTAGTTTATTCTTTCGGATCTGCGACTCAGTCAACGTCGCCGATAACTCGATTGCCTGACGGAGTGTGGTAGGGTTGCTACCAGTAAGGATGTCTTGTACTGAGTCAGGCAGGCCGTCGATGTATCTTTCGATAGCCTTGTCGAGTGGGGTAACCATAGTTGGGCAAAGAAGACTCAACTCCTCAAACCTGTCTGTATAAGCCCTGTGCTCACCACTATCTTGCTTCAAAACATCAAACTCTTTCTCCAACGCTCGTTGCTCATGACGAGGACAAAACTCCCTCATCATAAGAGCTCTCAGTTGAGCCCATGTCTGAGCTAGAGCAACTTCTGCACCTTGATCTCTCATAACCCCATTCCACCATGTAAGAGCCCTCTTCTGAAACACGCTCGAAGAAAACTCGACCTTGCGATTATCCGGACACTGCACATGGCGAAAAGTGTTCTCGATGCTCTCGAACCACTGAAGAAGCCCAGTTGCTCCTTCAGAACCACTAAACTTGAGTGGCTTAGCCTGGTTAAAATCCTTGTATTTGCATGTACCATTGTTGTTGTTGGCCTGGTTCCATTGAGCAAAGAGATTCGGAAATTGAGCAGCCATCTGCTGCGCAATAATCTCCGCCAGCTCGGCAGTAGCTATCTGGTTGTCGCGTCGAGGAGGCATTCTAGAAGAGAAAAACATGAAATGAAACGAGTGAGATGATTGGATGAAGAGAATGAGATGAAGCAAAATCAACAAAAGCAAAGATGGTGGTTATGTATCGCAATGCAAACAAGCGACGTGAAATGTCTAGTCAAAGTAAATGGGTTAGAATTAGTGTATCGCGAAGACATGCTCGCCTATAAGTGAACACTCACCCCAAGAGTTCCCAGGTAAGAGTGACTGGTCCGATTATGTGGATTTGTACGAACACTCTAGCCTTAGACAGAAAACTCAGGGTACAGGCATTCACCCTTCCAGTTCGCACGTGTTCACACTATTAACCCAACACTTTGACGGGATTTTTGAAAATCCAAAGGGGTTCAAAACCTTATAATAGAGGGTTCAAAACCTAGTAATCAATCATCCTAGAACAGATGATTAATTTTCAAAGCGGTTTCGGAACCGAAGTTCCCGTTGTGGTTATCACCTAAGGATAGGTGATGTGCATGTTTTAAACTCTAAACACAAGATAACTTGTGTTAGGGTCCTAAAGTTATAGTCTAGGTCAAAGCATTACTAATAACCTAGTTCCCTATAACCATTGGCTCTAATACCAACTCTTCTGTCACACCCCGACCGCGTATAACATGCAACCGCGGCGGAAAACGTCGGGGAGTGTTGTGAACAGAATTAAATTGTTTCATAACCATGGCAAACAAGTTGTATTTTATTTATAAACAAAGGTGTTACATTGTCTTGGAAAGAGAGTACGGAAATCAAAACATAATTAAGCTAGTTCAAACTTCATTTTTAGGCTCTAAGGCACAGGTCCGCCCTAGAATCATGATCATCGTCCTATGGAATAGCTCCTGAAAACACATGTGAAAGTAGGTACGTCAGCATAAAGATGCCTGTGAGATACATAGTTTTTTTTGTGAAAATGGGGTTCATGACTTGAGCTTAAAGAAATGTTTAATAACAGTCAGTCATGAACCTTGTAATTTGTCTTGCTTTGTAAACCATTCGAAAAACGATAACATCAAATGATATGTATAGATAAGTGCAAGGTTAAACGAATAACCAAGTAAAATGAGTTGAATAAGATAAGTTGTTTGTGAAATTAATGTCTTGTGAAGAATATGTTATTTATGTAAAATGTAATGTGTCTAAACTGAAATGACTTAGATAACGCCACGATATGTAATATTATACAAACATTTATTTATAGGAAGTACCAGCGGCGTATCCACCATGTTTGTATCATATTACATACGCCCCGTTAGTTGAATCATTTACCCAAACCAATCCACCATGTAAATTGTTCATGTGTAAACCAAATGTCAAGTGTTATTGTAATCCATGTCAAGTGTTTATGTTCAAATGTAAATCACCAAATGTATATGTCAATGTCGACGTGTTTATGTTCAATGTAAATCATGTAATGTGTAATCCCAAGATGTATCATGTATGGTAAGCGAAATGTATCAACTTAAACCATATGCACAAAACAAGTCGTTGAAGTAAAACGTGGTTTAAATCAGCGTTATGTTCTGCGGGAAATGCATGCTCTATTGATATTAACATTTATGTGGTATTGTAAACTATGCATACATCCAAGCCTTGAGACTGCGGCGATAAACCCTTAAACAAATTAAAGGTTTATCTAAGTTATGTATATCGAATTCGGTCATTCCTTCCAGTCCTATCAAACCCAGGACTTCAGGAATGGGAGTTGTCAATTCCTATGGTACCACTACCTACTAACGAACGGCGTGATCAATGTTAATGAATGTATTGTCCCATGTTAAACAAACCAAATGTCATAACAAAATGAAGGCATGTGATGTAAACAATGTGCTAAGTATGCTAAGTAAACATACGAAGCAGAAATGTTCATGTAAATCAATGTGTCCATATGCTGAGTAAACATATGCAACAGAAATGTTTATGTAAATCAATGTGTCCATATGCTGAGTAAACATATGCAACAGAAATGTTCATGTAAATCAATGTGTCCATATGCTGAGTAAACATATGCAACAGAAATGTAATGTAAATCAAATGTACTAAGTACGCACACAATGGGCATACGTAGCATAAAATGTAATGAAATCATGTACTATAATGTACTAATGAGCATAGCAGATATACGATGTGAAAACATGGAAAGCATGAAAGTAGCAGATAGGCACATGTGTTTCACCCCAAAACAGTTTGGAAAACAGTAAAAGATGGGGTTCTATGTACTCACCTGAGATTGCTTTGAGTTCCTTGTATAATAACCAGATAATGCTAAAGATCACGGAATATCAACGGCACCTAATAGGTAGCTTATGTTAATATACCGGACCAAATCGGAAGATCGGATAGTACGCGGGTTCGTAAACCAAACGAGTATGGAGACTCGTGTAATATGGTTCAACAAAGCCTACATACTAAAATGAAACTTAACCTAAGTGCTTACGGTCCAGCACGACCCGTTTAGGTAGCTTATGCCACCTTAAGCGTCGTTCGCGTAGAACGCGTCTGGAACGCCTAACATCGTGACCACAAGGTATAACCTCGGAAGGTTATAGCTATGGTCACCTAATGTGTTTGGTCAGGTCCTAATGACCAACAAAATGGGTCGGGTTCGAAAGCATAAGCGATGGTTTAGATCGCTTACCTTACGACCCTATATAAGCACTAAACTAAAAGTGACGAGCTAAGCATGTTAGAACATGCTTAACTAAGTTTGAAAACAGGTTTGACATCAAAACAAACGGCTTTGATGCTCACGAGTAGTTTGGTTACAAAATATGCAAGAATGCACATTTTGGCCGAAACTACGACTCGTCACTGAGCCTAGATAACGTGGTGATCAGTAGGTATGGTCACTATGGACCATAACCATCGTGATCACGCTCACGTTATGAAGTTCCATGAACTTCGCATCGACCATAAGCTGGTCAATGCAGAAAGTCAACAAAACGTTGACTTTCGGACTCGAAAAGCGAATAAAAGAGCGAAAGAAGACTTACGGAGGGTCCCCGAGTGCAAATCAAGACCAAATAGCTCAGGTATGAAACAATGGTTTCAACTTAGAGCTTTAGGATCTGATTTTTGTGATTTTTACACTAAAGGGGGGGGTATTTATAGGAAAAGTGGAGCCGTTAGGATCGTTTTATCGAATATCGAGCCTTGATCACGTGCGTACATGTGTCCAGTGGATAAGTTCAGTGAACTTGACCCTTGGCTCTTCATTGGGTGAAAAGGCATCGCCCTTTGATCGAACGAAAGGCCAGATTCTGCATTAAATGCAAAATCTTTCTGTCAGACATCCCCACGCGGCCCGCCTCATATTTGGGCAAAACTCACGCGGGCCGCCTGGCCCTCTCTGATCTGCACCACTTGCAGAATTTACACTTTTGGTCCCTGTTGCGTGTTTAAGCTATTTCCAGCCCTTCTAAGACCTGTAAAGCCATCTTTAAGGCCCTAAAATGATGCCTAAACATTGTGGACATGAAACATGCCCAAAAATATGTCGGATGTCAGTTCGTTTGGCCGTACGATCGCGATGTTCGCTTAATTACGACGGAATGCGCATAAGCGTGAAAGACGATCCAAATGACGCGACGAATGGATTTTTCTCATGCCAAACACTAAGGCATAATATAAGGATGCTTACATAAATTTTTGGATGTCCGGATGTATTCAGAACGTAAGTTATGCGCGAAAGTGCAAACTTAGGCACTTTTTGACACTTTTAGTCCCTGAATGACCCAAAAGTTTATTTTAGCATACCAAACCCCTCAAAGCCTATTTCTAAGCTATGCAAAGAATATTTATGGTATGTTTAACTTATGGACATGTTTCGGAATGTTCGTTACAGTTCAAATTGGCATACTTTTACAGTTTGTCAAGTTTAGTCCCTATAAGCGAATTAACTTGTTTTTGCTATACCAAAGCCTTCAAAACTTATTTCTAAGTTATGTAAAGGTTATTTAAGGTATGTTGAGTATATGTTGATGTTCCGGAGTATTTGTCGCATTAAACTGAGTACGTTTACGTACCAGTTTGCGTATAATGCTCCAGAAAGCGATGTAGAGTTTGAAATTGAACGAAAGTCAAAACATGAAAAATGTAAAACATAATCAAACAATCATTGGGATAAAATATCATTGTTTTATTGATAATTGAACTGTTCACAATGATTACAAGCACAAATGTTACATGAGCGAGTGTGGGATTTGGGGGGTTGGACCTCATAAGTTATATATATGAGCATGGTAGTGAGAGGGGCGGGGGTTTGGTCATTTAGTTGCCCATTTTGTGCCTTTAAAGCTTATCATTTGTTTCCCCTAGCTACTTACTTGAAAATCTTCCCAAATTTGACCCGGTCTTATAGTATTAGTGATAGAATTAGTAGTTTTGTGAGTTTGAAGTAGTTTTGGTTAATGTGTTATCGTATGCTTGAAAAAAAAAAACAAGAAGAAAAAGAAAGAAAAAAAAAGGAAAAGCAATGAAGAAAAGAAAAAAAAAAGAGAAAGGGTTTCATTGTCTTGTATATAGTAGTGCATATTTGTTAGTTGGTTTTTGTGTTTGTAATAAAAAGACCGGGTCGAATTTTCGTTACTCATATATATTCCATTTCCTACCCTATACACCTAGCCACGTTACAACCTTGAAGTCCCTTTGATTTGCGTTCATGTTTGACCCATTTTAGGAGAATGATCGATTCAGGTACAAGCTTATGATTGTGCAACCACCCGTTTGCCTAGTGTGTGTCTAGCTTATATTTGCTAGTTTTCACTTGTAGCCGAGAGGAGAGAATTTGAGAGGGGTGCATTGCTGGGGTGTTAAAAAGGGGTTGGTAAAGAAATTGCATGCTTTGTTTGGTTTGATTTGATCACTTGTTTTGAAATCATGTTGATGAGTTGCTTGGGACAAGCAACGGTTAAGTGTGGGGATGTGACGGGTGGTCCTTTGGACAACCCTTAAGCACGTTAAAAGATGAAATAATCTTCCATTTAACCGTGTAATTATCTTGAATTAGATAACTACGACGCTTATGTTTCAGGTACGATTTAGGAGCTAAAAGATGGATCAAAGGCAGTTTTGGAGGCTTTGGTGGAGAATGGGTCGAGAGGAGAACAAAAGAAAGAACAAAGAAGTTAGAGCAGCTGAGTACCGTAAATTACGGTTCTACCGTAATTTACGGTAGACCTGATTTCCATTTTTTCACCACCGTAACACAGACTGTTGGAGCCGTAACAGATTGATGTCCACCGTAAATTACGGTGGAGCCGTAATTTACGGTGGAGCCTGCGAGAAAAAAATGTAACTGCCATCATATAATCGGTTTTTGAGTGTCTTTTGGGATTATCTCATGATTGGACGGTTCTTGGACACCTGGGGGACGAATTTTGGCTTGTGGCTTGTTTTGTGAACAATTTCAATCATTCGGTTTGTGCTTTTGATTCGTATAAACAATAGTTTGATGTTGATGATGATTCACCGAGCCATGTCCGGCTAAACTCTTTGGTGATCATCCTAGGTGAATGTTTCTGAAACTTTTGTGTGTTTAATTTCTGCATTTCTAGAATGATATCTTGCGTTGCTTGAATGTCATGGTGTATGTTTGATTGTTTGTAGTTTGTTAATCAATATTGCAATTTCTAGTCTTAATCGTACGTTCTTGGTGCCGTTGGCAACCGAGATATCACGGGAAGGGTTAGGGTTGGTTATTGGTTAATAGGTCATCGGGAAACAACCTCGCGTTATCTAATCCGAGTACTTTGTTCCCTTTTATCACTTCAATCACATATACACGAGTTATGTCTATGTAACTCTTTCTAGTGAAATTACACACAACTGTTTAAAGAAACTGAAACCTAGGGTGATCATTGTTCTCTCCTAATTGTTTACAACCAACTTTGATTTGAATTAGTTCTTAATTTAGTTTTCTAAAACAACAATCCACAATCTTGAATTTTAATTTTCTGCAATTTAGTTTAATATTAGTTTAAATACAAAGCTATACAATCGACACATTTTCCACATACTCCCTGAGTTCGATACCCTTTTACCACTAACTACAGTTGTTTGGGGATTAAATTTGCGTGACCCACGACATCACGTCAGTTATCGAACGGGTCAGGTCAATTGCCTATAAATTAAACTTACCAGAAGAGCTCAATGGAATTCATAATGTGTTCCACATCTGCAATCTAAAGAAGTGTTTCGCTGATGAATCATTGGTGATCCCACACACAGATGTGCATATAGATGAGAGCTTGAAGTTTGTGGAGAAGCCTTTATCGATTGAAGACCGACAGGTGAAAAAGCTCCGAAGAAAACATGTGCCAATAGTTAAAGTTAAATGGGATGCCCGGAGAGGTCCCGAATTCACGTGGGAAGTTGAATCCACGATGAAGGAGAAATATCCCTATTTGTTCGAGTAAATCTCGGGTCGAGATTTATTTTAAGGGGGTGAGGATGTAACACCTCGAAATTTTGTGCCCAATAATATATTGACACGTGTCTTGAGTTTACACGTGGCATTTAATATTTAATAAAGGACTAATATTGACAAACCTTGAAAGTATGTAAATTCGAGGGTTATAAATGTCAAACAAGGGTAAGTATACTGTATAGTAACCCTAAAAGATGCTCGTACCTTAAAACGAATAAATCATGGATCGTACGGAAGCGAAACGTGGAAGAAAGTGAGAGATTACAAGCTGCGGGGGGTTAACTGTGTCAACATGTTTGATTATACCTCTGAGTGACCCTTTGACGTACCCGAAGCCTTGTAACAGTAAAATACGCTCACTAGAATATAATATATAAATTCCGCGAAGTTCTGTTTTAAAACGAGAAACTTATGACCAAATTCGTACGAGAGGGGTTAAAAGCGTCAACTATATAAATTAAGGCTTCTCGGATAATAAGTAAACTATCCGGGGGCTTAACAACACGGGTAAATAACGCGAGGTCCGTAATTATAATTAACCGAGGGCCATATCGCAAAGTTACCCCTTCAAACCCGAAAGGTCAGGGTATTAATTACCAAAGATTTTCATAATCATTATAAAAGATTCAAAAAGATATTTTTCTTAACCCTTACGGACCGCAAGGGTCATGCCTTACGGACCGTAAGGAAGTGAATGATTCAACTCAGATCCGCTACAGGCTTACGGACCGCAAGGCCTAAGCCATACGGTCCGTAAGCGTCGCCCAGCGACAGAAAAATGGCTGTTGGCTGTTTTAAACGGTAAAGCATTTATGTATGGGTTTCCCAGAGGTATGGGCGCCCCCTACTCGACCCATAACACCTAGAGACACCTGCCATTCATCCATGCTCACTTGTAGACTAATGTGTGATGATCTAAAGGCAATTTGAGCACTATAAATAGACATGTAGTATGCATAAGTTTCACCACACTTCAAACACTTCTCTTGATCATCTCTGGAGCTTCCAAGCTTTCTCTTATCATTCTAATTCGTGCTCAAACTTCTGTAAGTCGTTTATATCCTTTGTGGTTAAGTTTTACTTAGTATTGTAGCTAAAAATCGAACCGTCGTAACTACGGTTTGACTTCAAGATAAATCCTTAATGGCTCAGTCTTATGTCGAATCAAAGGTAGTTATGTGTTGGTGCTTATGTGGGTAATAAACCTCTGAAAGGGTTCCCTCTGATCACCACTCTAACTAGTTCAAATGTCGAGTCAAACGAATGCTTAAAAAGTCAACAGAAAGCTATTTTTGCGATTCTTGCATAATCTGTAATATAAATGATATGCAACCTGTTTAGACACTCATAAAATATGATATTAAGTATATAAACTTGTCTACGCTCGTTTGATTCGGCCATTTGCTATATTGACCCGGTTCGGAACCGAATGTCGCAAAAGTTTGACTTTTGCTTTGACCTCGGTTCTGACCCGTTTTAGTGCAATGTAGATATGCTTTAGGACTCTCTTAGGACCAGGTTACATGATGGTATAAACCTCTGTGACCGGTTCGTTGTTTGTCCGAGTCTTTTACACATTTCCGTTAATTACTTAAAAGTTGACCATAACGCCCTTTTTAAAATAAAACGAGTATTTCGGACACGTGAAGGGATCATAACCTTGCTTACTAAATTCTAAGCATGTCCCTAAAGTTTCACGCCAATCCGAGGTCTAGAATGGGAGTTATGCTAAATAGCGCATTTATAAGAAACTTTTGTAATAAACGGCGCAATTAGCATAACGCCTACCTAAACTAAGATTTCGTCACCAAAACTTTTACCCACTGTAGTTAAATAATATTTTGGGATTTTTAAAGATTTTTAATTAATTTTAACATGCTCATCACCTGCGGTTATGGCTACGGTTCGGTAAATACCGAATACGCCCTTTTCGGCCAAAACTTGAGTTCTACAAGGTCTTTTGACCCGATTCCAGAGGCTACTAATTTTAAATAATAAATAAGATATTTTAGACTTGTTAAACTGATCGGGAAGCTCAGGTTTCCTGTAGAACTCAGAAATCCCTTTAAAAGTCTTTAAAATGACCGGAAAACCCCTACGGGGCGTATAATGAACTAAAACTCGTTACGGGCATTATGGAAGGTATCCTACTGATACCACAACCTCTTTAAAGTATATTGACTTAGGAAAACAGTGTACGACTCCTACGGCTACCCGTTGCGCCTATTGCGCGCACGGTTCGGCTTATGTAACTAGTTTACATAAATTAGCCGATACGGGTCAAACCATATCATTTTGACCCCAAAATCCAGAGTGTGAATATTAAACCATTATAAAGCAAGTCTCCGAACTTGTTGGGTCAGAATCACATTCCATTCTCGGTTTTCGCCTTTCACGCGATTAAACCGTATCTATCCTTCGAAACTAACCGGTCTAGGCTACGGCTAATATAAAGACCCGTTAGGATTCTAATAGGTTAATTTAAACCTTCGTTCCAGAATAAGGAGCCTCAGTAAAAGATACCTGTGATTTAACTGATTAAGGAATATACATTGCAAAGGTAAATACTTTTAACTTATTTTCCCTTATACGGGCTTGGGTTACGGTATATAAAATATCGCTTGATTGAGCATCAAATAATTCCATCGTTTAGGTGGTTAACTGAATAGTTTGATCGGCTCATTTAAACAGTCTTGTTACTTAAAAGCCTTTGGGGGGTTAATGACCATGTCCCGGATATCCTAGGCATCATTTTACGAAATGGCCACGACCTTGACAGTCGGGTGTAGGCGTACACCCGGTATTATGTCTATATTATTAAAAGACGTAGCCGATGGTTTACCCACCTCGGTTTTACGCAAATGTGGTGTGTCTATTAATCTTTAACCCGACATAATCTGGGCTACTGAACGCATAGAAGGAACATGTAATTCGTTCACAAGATTATAATATTAAATAATTTGCCCAAGTTAAACAAATATGATTATGCCACGTGCATCCAAACCAATTTTTAATCATTTTACAAAATGAGTCAGTTGATCGTATTTACCAGTGTAAACTGACGTATTTTCCCAAAAAGATTAAGTGCAGGTACTACACGTAATTGGCTGGTAATAGCTCCCTAGCATCTAAGGAAGTCTCGCAAGCTTGATGTCTTATCTGTTGAACAACATTTTTATTTATTTTGATCCCTCCTGTGGATACTATTCAACTACTTGTGATACATTTGGATATTACAGTAAATGGTTGAATTATATTTATCTTTATGCTTCCGCTGTGCATTCATATATTGTGGTTTGACTATACTGTTGCCAACTACGTCACGGTAATCCCCCACCGGGCCCACCGGTGATACACGTGGAAATCGGGGTGTGACAAGTATTTCCAAGGTTAGCATTTCTTAAATCCCACAACCTTTAACGCGTGTTCTTACGTTCGATCCATTATATGTTTGTGTGCGTGCGAATGATTATCCATGAAACCCCTAATGCATGAACTAACTAGATGTGTGTTATTTAGTTTGTTGGATAATCATACTATGGTTTGATCATAAATCCGTTATTTGTATATTTACTAATAGTTACAGTATTGGTTCATGAACCCTCTAATTACATCGTTTAGGTTATGGAACCCACTCATAACACTTGTAGCCCAACCCACTGAATGAAGTGATTAACTATTCGGCCCATATCACTTTAGATGCAATCCGAGCCCACACCCCCCCTTGAGCCCATTATCCCTTATGTATACGTAACATTCCATAATCACCTAACCGTATGCAAGTTTGCAAACCCTAATCTCCTCCCCACCCCTCTCGAGCAACCTGTCATCAGCCCTCAAATCGAATTCATTCCCTCCTCTTGTATTCAGGTAATCACGATCTCATAGTACCGTTTATTGTTAATCGATCATACGTGTGTATATATATCCTTGTGTATGTGACTCAGTACGAAGTTGAATGAAACGATTATGTGATAATACATGTTGAGTTGTTTATGTGCGCATAGAGTAAAACAATAATATATAGACATAGCAGTTAACATGAAAGTAGGACAAGAGTTTGATGACTGTCTGCTTGGATTAGGTGCATTATATGAATCAAGATAGGTTACAACCTAGATTATGTTATGGTAGGGTTATAGCAATAGCAATCTATCGATCAACCCTTTGAAGTAATAGGTACATGTTTATATTAACTCTTTTGATTATTGGTGGTGTTATGTGCATGATGGGTTATAAGTGTGAGAGAATCATATTAGGTATAACATGGTTATTAGATAATATAGGACTGATTGTAGGATGTATTTGTCAAAGCATGCATGATAAGTTAGTATGCACATGTTAGGGGTTCATTGTGATGATGATTCACCCAATATGAAACTGTGTAATAAAGATTAAAGTCACAAATCCCAAACCAACACATGTGCCGCCGATTTTTGATGATGATGATCGATGTGGTTTTAAGAAAATGGTGAATGATTCCTATGCTAAGATAATGACAAGTTCTCAATTAATGTGTGATGTGATGTTGCGTGGGATGGGTCTTGACTATTCTTGGCTACCGTGATGATAGTGTAGTTATAAGAGATAAGGACATTTTGATTGTTTTGTAATGCTTGTCACTGTCAACATTAATTGAATGCATGGGTCACACACACACATAGGTATGACCGAATGGTCATGAGATAATTATGCAAATTTAATAATGCACATCACTTAGGATCAACAACTTACAATTTTCATGAAAACATGACAGTGGACTACATGTTTGTGCTAACTGAGTGTGTATTAGTGATCATATGTCTTTATAGTGGGCCTGACATAATAAGTGGACTGCCTATGATAACGGATCGAGTAACTTGGCCGCATAATCAAAACATGATAACTAAAGTGTGGACCGTTTAACACACTATAAGTTGGGCCGCGGGGGTTGAACGAATTGGACGACCCAACCGGCCATATAAAGGAAACTGGGTTGTCTTGTTGTGGGCCGAATAGATTAATGGATGGAATGATAGTGTGTTAATTTTATGTTAACTAATTACTGGGACGGTGGTTTGGGATACTTGTAATGGGCCGCATGTTAATAGTGGATTGTGTTACTAGACACTGATGGTTGTGATACAAAACTTATGTGATCTGAATACGATTGGTATGCTATGTAAGCTTGCATTGTAAATATACCACACCCCGAATGCTTGAAAGACGTACGTGATGTTATATGTTTCATTGCTCACTGTTTGAACAAAATGTGTGATTAGATGCGTGAACTATGAATTCATGAAACCGACTATCTTTGGTAACTACGGTAGGGTTTGACTGATCAACTGTTAAACAAGATATTTAATCTAACCGAGCAAACCGAAGGTGAGTTCACTACTTTGAGCATGCGTCCCGGTGGTTGGGACAGTCATTGGGTATCCCGGGAGGGATAAATCTTTTGGGTAAAACTAGGATGTTGGATAATATTCTCAATCTCTATCATTTAAGTCCCATCTTTTGCTATCGTGGGGTGGTAGCGGGGTATTAGTTGGTAGCGCTACTTAGGTTTGGCACCCTCACCCCATTTCTGAGAGAGGGCGGGTGTGAACTAATGACCCAGTCGGGCCCAGTGCTTTGATAGGAGCACTGGGAACGGGCAAAACATACATCAGGAGCCGTCTTGTTCAGTATCGAGATATTATCAACATTGCTTTCGTATTTGTTAAACAAACTGGATTAAATACTTGGTAACTAATGTTTTATTAAAATTGTGAACTCGCCAGCTTTGTCTGATACACTTGTTGCATGCTCGTAGGTCGTTAGGTTTCATGAATTTGGATACTTGCTGTCTGGAGGAGCAGGAGATGTCATGGGTCGACTGGAGGGATACACGAGATTACTTGTTACTATGATACTTTGGTTTTTGAACAGTTTAGCTTTGATTACTATTCGCTTCCGCTGAACATATTTGTTTTCGTATAAACTTGTGATGGTATTTTATTAATGATTGAGAACTCTGTTTTGAAACTTATGTGGGTTCAGTGTAATTAGTGGCTCATTGTCAGTACGTCACACGCCTATCAGGGACACTCCCTAGGTGGCATTTTGGGGGTGTGACAATGCGCTTAAACATACTTGGTTTATGTTAGTCATACTTGTTTTACCCTTATACTTTGCCTTATTATCATAAACAACCCTTGAAACACTTGAAACTTGCAATTATAAACATGAGGGACCTAAAATGACAACTTTTAAAACATAAAACCCGTCAGACCAGGCCCTGGCGACCCGCGACTCGCCTGGAAGTGGGCTTCGCGGCCCGCGAGCCACTTGAATCCGAGACCAACTCCAACTGCTCCCTGGTTGGTCACTTTTGTTGGGTTTGTTGAGTTCTAAGTGTGTTTTCTTGCATTTAAAGCTCACTAACCCAACCCTAATCCATCCACTATAAAATCCAAGCCTCCTCCAAGCATTTTTCACTTTCCTAACACTCCAAAATCACTCTCAATCACTCAAAAACGCAGTTGTGAACAGAAGCAACACATATTCACTACAACTCACTAAAGTGAGCCTAACTTTCTCATTTCTTAGTCTTTTTCCATGATTCTTCTTCCTAAATGCTTGGAACAACCTGAGGTATGTTTCCAATAGGTTTTTCATGGAAAATCAAGGCTAGAACATCATCAAATAAGGCTCCAAACTTTTTGTTTTGATTAAACTTTACTAAACTTGCTTGAACTTGAGTTATCTGATACACATTCCTATGTCCTTATGCTCATAATCACTTCTATGGTTAGTTGGGCTTAAAAACAAGGTTGTGACACTTAAAATCAGAGGTTAAAACCTCATAAACTTTCTGTTTTGGTTAGGGTTTAACCCACAAGTAATGAACAAGCTTAAGGCTTGATGTTTGTGTGATTATAGGACTAGCTTGGGCTATCCTACTTGAAATCCACACATTACTTGATTTCTTAGATTAGTTGTAGTTAACTTATTCTTTATTGTATGTTCATTGCCCTCCTTGATTGTTTATAACAACAAGTGTAGTGGTGAACACCAAAGAGGTACCTAAATGGAAGACTTGTTCTTCCTACCTGTAACGCCCTGCTTTTCGTAACTTTCCTTAATTAGAAAATGTGTCTTGTATTTCTATTTTTGGAAGCTTGTTCCTTTCGTATTTCGTTTCAAACCATTGTAAATTCTAGACTTCGATCATAATGAAATACTATTTTTATACATGCTTATACGTGTTGCAATACTCGGGTTATACGTTACTAATCTCAAATGATTACGCGCAATCGATACTCGACATACTGGTACTCATAACTTATAATGCTTGTTAACTATTAAATACTTGGTTAATTCTAATAATTTAATAGTAATAATAATAATAATAATAATAATAATAATAATAATAATAATATAACAATAGTATGTTCATATTTATTACATATGAATGTAAGTTTCATCAAACAAAAAAAATATATGGAAAGAAGATGGCAGTTTCTAATCGCAAATTCAAGGGGAAAGGATTGTTGTGTTTTAATTATTTTATCTCCCAACTATACAATGATGTATTTGATTAAGGTGTTAGGTATGTAATAAAATAATTTAACACAATCTAACAAACACCATACATCAATTGCAACAACAAAAAAAATAAAGGAATTGAAGGTTGTCTTCAGTTCGGTCGCAGCTCTTTGGGGCTGTTTAATTGTTTTTTTTAATGTCTAACACCCAACTAACTTGTATTTAAAGCTTAACTACCTAAAACCTAAATCCTTCCTTATAAATACCACTTATAACCACCCTACCACTTTTGCAACACTAATACATTCTCAAAATCACTCCAAATCGCAGCTGGATTCAGAAGTTCAGACAGATTGTCGCCTTCATATGAAAATGAGCATAACTCACTCGTTTCTTGTCCGATTCACTTGATTCTTTTTCCAACTTCTTTGGATTGATCTTAGCAACATTTCCAGATGTTTTCCCTAGAAAACCAGAGCCTAGAATGTCGCCATAAAGGCTCCAAAGTTGACTGATTTTTCCGTTTTGTACAAGAACTTTGCTAAAACTTGATTAAACTTGAGGAAACTCATCTCAAACCTATGCCCTTATGCTTATAACCACATCTATGGTTAGTTAGGCTTAAAAAAAGGTTGAGACATTCAAAATCAGAGGTATAAACCTCACAAACTTTCTGTTTTGTTCAAGGGTTTAACCCACAAGTGATGTTCAAGTTCAAGACTTGATGTTTGTGTGATTTAGGATTAACTTGGGTCATCCTACTTAAAAATCCACACATTGCTTGATGATTTCTCATAGATTAGTTGTTCATATTCTTGTATTACTTGTAAGTTCTTGACCCTCCTTGTATGTTCATAACATCAAGTGCAGTGGTGAACACTTAGAGGTGCCTAAATGGAAGACTTTTCTTCCTACCTCCTACATGAATTCTATGACACTTAAGAGGTTCCTAAATGGAGGATTCATCCTCCTACCTCATGCTTGAACTAATGGACTTATTGATATATTACATAACATATATAATACTTATATAAACTATCCAAATATTCAAACCTTTGATGATGAATTTGTGTTCATTCGTCAAAGTACTAGATTGCATCATATAAGACCTAAAACTTGTTATGATTCTAATGGGTGTTCTACCCATGAAAATATTCTAACCCTTGGGGTTTCATAGTGTCAAACAAGTATTATGTGTTAAAAGATGATTACTTTCATATGTTATATTCTTATGTTTTAAATTCCGAATCTCGACTCTAAACATACCTTGAACTTTAACCCTTATACATTTGATCTCCTAACCTCATTGCTCGTCAACAATTGGATAACCGGAACGCATATGCAAATTTTGTGAGTATGCTTGACCCATTTTACCATTTTCACACTTTTGGGTGTAACATGTGTTTATATACAAAACACACTTAGTATACATACTCTTATGCAAATACATAAACAAACAATCCAATACATGCTTACTATTTGTTATGCTTGATTCGTGTTTCTGGGTGATTCTTATGTAATGAACTTGTCATTAACTTCGTACAAGCCTCCACTTAACATGTATAGCGCTATAGGAGTAACGCACCGCCCGTGAACGAGAAGTCATGTTAGGTTTATTCATTCGTACTTGCGTAAACAGAGGGTTGACTTGTAAATCGCATGCCAGTTTAATATGTTAATCTTGATAACTAGGTTTGCCATGTGGATTGTTCCTTATCATTTTCATATTTATATACTACGCACCAAACTTGTATGCTCGCCAATACTTTTTGTATTGAACTACACTTTTAAAACATGTTGCAGGTTTAGTGATGATGTTGGTGATGCATGGAATCTAGTAGGATGCTTAGATACACCCTTTAAATTTGTATTCTTATTGTATTGTATTTCATTACTCATGTTATATTTATTTCAAATCTTTGTAACTGACTATTTAGAAATGAAATGGAAATTTATTATTTAAATGCTTGTCACAAATAGTGTTATGAAGTCTCTTGCAATCTATTTCGTCTCACTCCGATGTTTCCGCCTTCGGTTGGGGTGTGACAGATTGGTATCAGAGCCATAACTATAGAGAATTAGGAAAATTGCCATGCTTTTGACCTAGTCTATAGTTAAGTACCAAATTTGACCATACCTGCTTCACATGCTACTTTTATGAAACATCTTTACATGCTATTATTGAAATGTCTCTTATGTGTTATTTTCTTGAAACGCTTTATGTGCTCATACTTGTAAATATTATTTCTAACATACGTCTTTTTATTCGTCTATGCTAAACTCAAAAGCATTCGTACTTCATAAACGAGACGACTTCACCAAAATAGGCGTGAAACCCACAATTTGGTGAAAGACTCTCAATCCATCTATTTTTTTACACGAAATTCGTCACCAAGTTAGGAGTGAGATCCTCACCTTGATGGAGAATTTCCATTTCCAAATTCTAGTGGACCCTCGTCAAAGTGTCGAAATTAAATTTTTGACCCGACGGGTACCAACCACACTTAGGATACGAAATCGTCAAGTTAGGGGTGAAACCCGCACCTTGTCGGCTAGTTCCACCCCTTGATTTTTCATAAATCCCGCCAAGTCTCGAAATTTTGATTGATTTGAGACATGTAGTAACCGGAAGGGTAAATACCATTAACCGACTTGTCGGCGAGAGTATTTCACCTATTAGGCCAAAGCATGCTCCTCAAACTGAAAGACTTTTCGACCACTTTGGTTAGTCAACGTTCCGTTTTGGAACCATCCAAGTTTTAATTGAACTCACGTTTTTATTAATTTCGATCTTTTATGATACAATCCTCTCGTTTCAATTTCGAACTATTTTAGAGATTTCACTTTTACATATGCATTATACTAATACTTTTCATACGACTATACAATATAACTTTATTTATATCCCTTGTAACAAAAATGGAGACATATCATCAAGATATGAGTGATTTCCTTACCTTGACGACTAACTCCGTTTCTTCTTTTTTTCATCTTTCAACGACCTCACCAACGAGTTAGGGGCGATTCCCTCACTTAGGTGATCGTTACTAAGACTTTCTTTTAATAGACTTTATTATGTACACACTATCATATTTATACCCAACCTATTCGCACACTCACTCACATCCACGAAATTCTTAATATTACCGTCAACGCCCATTTCTTGATTTTCAAAATTTCCCGAAATGCTACTTATCAACTTAATCAGTCTACTGAATATCTTGCCCACAAATTTCATGCTTAACGTAATCACTAAAACACGCTCACGTTATATCATCATACTAAAGACTTTTATATTCATTCGGAAATCAAAACCAACATTTCGCACACGCTTACAAAATATTACGAATACTATTCGATCTTTTACTGAAACTCTTTTCGAAAATTACTAAGTTCCTTATGCTAAAATTCTTTTAGGAGCAACGTTTTCACGAGAACCTTCAAATTTCAATTTCTTATTTTAATACCAGACCCTTTACAATAATACAATTCAGTATTTTCAAAAGCCTTCATACACCGCTCAATACGTCATTTCAATTTCAAAACACGTGGACAAGGAAACTTCATAGCATTTCCATTCTTTTACAAAATACATCTCACATAATCTATAGATGTTTTACATACTTTTGACATTCACGAACTAGATTCTACATTCCAAGCCAAACTTAATCTATTTTGATTTGATAAACTCAATGTTTTGCACAAACAACTATATGTATATGTCCTCGTACATCTTTTATGTGACAACCGGTAATTAACGGCTTCTAATTACGCGATTAACAAATGTTTAGGCGATAACAAATAGTGTTTAAGACACGAATTAACTTAATTAGGCTCTTGGTATGCCTAGGAATGCCTATTCGACCTTGCAAGTACGCGAATGATGATTTACAGAAAAATTGCGGAACGATAAGCAATAACGAACTGAAGCCGTACAAAATACTGACAACACCGACAAATACGAAGCCTATAAGTATAATTTAAACATATGATGTGGTTTTGCGAAAATATCATGCTTTTAAACGGTACAAACAATAACGAGAACGGAAGCATCAGACACGCATATTAACTCAAAAACCGAAATTTTACGATATATTTAGCTCTATAACAAAATTTTTGTAACCACAGTCGAAATCGGATCGGAAAACAGATTAACACGGCAATGACGCGATTTTTTTTCGCGATTATTATCGTAAATGACAAACAAATGCGACGACAACAACTACCGGTATTATTCTACACATTTTTAAAACTAAGATTTTATATTATGACGTTCCGTAAATCTCGGGTTTTGAAAACGGGTTCGTAGGTACTAACGGGCCAACTATAATACGGGGATTGGGCTTATGGGCCTTGGGCCCAAGCCCATTTAGACAATCTAACCCTAGTATATAAGACTAATGAAACCCTAATAACTTCATTACACCAGTCGCTACCATTCTCTTTTTCCCTCTCAATTCTTATCTGCACACTACATACCCTAGACCTACACACTCAAACTTCATACATCTCTCACTTACTACTCTCACCCTCTCAATCATACATGCAGACACAAGGAAAAAGCCACACACACCCCTCGATCTCACCCTCTCCCTCTTGCTTGGATGATCGGCCGACAACACAGCCCCCCTGTTGACCGACGATGATGAGTTGAAGATGATGAAACAGTGATAATGGTGGAGACGACGAAAGCGGCGCCGCCGTATGCGGCGGCGACGGTTATTGATGTTGTTTTGGCGGAGGAGCGGTAGGAGGGAGACGGAACCGACATAGATCTGGTAAGAATCTCTGGCTACGGCTCACGGCGATGGCGGTGACGGTGGTTCTGTCCGACGGCGAGGTAGCGACGTGACGAAGTTCCGGTGAGCATTCCTTTTTTTTTACTTTATTTCGGGTGAACTCGAAACGACTACGCAGATTTTGATCAATATATTTTTATGTTGTTTTGTTATGGTTCGGATGTTGATGGCGACGGTGGTGCTTTGATGTCAACGGCAGCAGTGGACGGCAATGATGGTGGTGCACTGTTCAGGTTAGCCCGAGACCTGTTGTGGTTCAGTTTCGAGTCTGTTTTCAGTTCCGGTTCAATCGAGTCAACACAGCGAGTTGACTGGTCAATGCTGGTCAACTCGGGTTTGGTGATCGGGTCAAGGTTCTGTCAACAAGTCAGCAAGTTATTCTTCACAGATTCATGTTATGGGTTATCAGTTCGAGACGCGGGTATGAGTCAGCGGGTCAAACCTGGTCGACTCGGGTCAAACCGAGTCGACTCAGTCAACGCACAGTCAACCGTCGAGTCAACTGGTCAAAGCCAGCCAACTCGGTCAACTCAGTTCGTTTTGGCCAATACCCGGTCAACTCAGGACCCGGTAAAGTTTTAACGATGCGTTAAACTTTATTCATAGATTCGTAGATTTTTAGTTACGTGACCGAGCTCGACCATATTCGATTAAGTATTAGTTTACATATTAATATACTTGACGAAACGCTTATATATATTGTTACATTGTGAGTAATTGGTTGAATTTTGAAAAAAATAAATCGACACTTAGTTGTCGGGATCGTCCAAAAACAGAGGAAACTCTGCCCGATTTTCATAAAAATCCGAAAAACAACAAATGATTTTATTCCAAAAACGACACTTATCAAAAATCCAAGTTTTCTTATAAGATAAAATATGGAGTGTATTACTTATTTTGGCGTCGCTTACTAGTTAACGAAAAACCCGATACTTAATTTTTACAAATATAATTCTTTATATTTATTCCAAATGCCTAAAACTCGAAAACTTCTACAACATAACTATAATTAGTTATACTTCATTCAAACGACACTAATTCATGTGATTTTATAAATAAATATAATGTTTATATTTATTTCAAGCATCGTTGATTCATGTATTTTTATAAAATAAATATAATTAGTATATTTATTCAAACTGTCGGAGATTCATATACTTTTAGAAAATAAACATAATTGTTTCTCTTCAATCATCATAAATTTGAAGAATTCTTGAAAATAAATATAATTTTGTATATTTATTTCAAACGTCTAACCAAACGCGACACGTACCGGCGTACTGCACAATTATAACACCTTACTAACCGGGTTAGTTGATAACAAGTATATTTATTATATATACTTA
This sequence comes from Helianthus annuus, assembly GCF_002127325.2. Lineage (NCBI taxonomy): Eukaryota > Viridiplantae > Streptophyta > Magnoliopsida > Asterales > Asteraceae > Helianthus > Helianthus annuus. The sequence goes on along the minus strand of NC_035440.2, from coordinate 68,340,030 downwards.
CACCTTACAAAAACTACGACGGATCGTGTTACTATTTCATCTACGCCTTTTATTCGCGACGACTAGCACGACTTGGTAAGTATATTTATATTTATATCTATATAAATATATTTCTTAACACTCGAAAACTAAGTCGATTTTGTGACTTAGTTTTATCCCGATTATAAACGGGACCAGATAACCAAGATTTTGGTTAATCTAAACCAAAATAATAACACCTTAGGATCATTTAGTTACCGATTCGGTAGAGCTCGGACACGTAGTTTAGCTACGTCATTTTTGATTAGAAACTTATAGTTATTCCTTGATTAGGAATCTTTAGTTGCACGCTAGCGAGTTCACATTATTGGAATGACATCACGGAACCACGTTAAGCTAGCTTCGCACAGGAATGTCAAGGTGAGTTCATAACCCCCACTTTTTACTGTTTTACATTTTTATAAATGTTTTCGGGGGTGGAAAGACATGCAAGTTTGCAAAAATAAACAACTTTTCGATGAACGAAAACTCATATTTCTAAACTGTGTTGCGAATGAATTTCAAGCAACTTAAATGGTTTACGAATGATTTCGATCAAACATACCGGTTTTACAAAACGCGCACATATTTACGAAACGTGCATGGTTTTCTAATGGGTACGGGCAACACAGTCGAGGTGATTCGACACAGTCGAGGGGATTCGACACAGTCGAGGTGATTCGACACGGTCGAGGGTATTCGACACAGTCGAGGGGTTTCGACACAGTCGAGGTGATTCGACACAGTCGAGAGTATTCGACACAGTCGAGGGGATTCGACACAGTCGAGGTGATTCGACACAGTCGACGTGATTCACACAGTCGAGGTGATTCACACAGTCGAGGTGATTCGACACTAAAAACCGTCTACACAGGTTGAGTACTTCCTATGTCGCCGCATACGTTAATGTCCTCGCGAAACATTAACGATCAACCTGTTCATAGACGCTTTACATGCCCATTTACAACACTAAAACTTTCCTATATTCATAAGATTCATTTGATGGAAACTCACAAATACATGGATTTACAAACTTTGGTAACGTTTTTCAAATTATACCTAAGTAAGAGGACGCGCTGATCCTGCTTACAAAGGTTCGTTTGGGCTCGGCCCATTCTCTCTCGTGCAGTGCACAAAGACTCTCGTGGGCTAGACTCACAGTTCTCATATATCATGCCAAGAAAATGATTTTACTATATTTTCTCAACAACTTTAAAACCGGTTATCAACAAGATTTCTTTTAAATTTTTTTAAAACAAACTATGAACTCGCTCCACTTTATGTTGACTTTTTCGCATGTTCTTTCTCAGGTTGCATTTTCAAAACTATGGAACGGTTGGAATAGGAGAACCCATGGGAATTCGAGTATTTAGCGGCGTTCATTTCCTAGAAGTCTTAGCCTGTTTGCTTCCGCTGTGTAATGAAGATACCGGTTCAGTCACGCCAGCTCTGATATTTCGGGGTGTGACAGATTGGTATCAGAGCTATAGGTTTCAGCGAATTAGGTTTCTGTAGAGATACCTAGGCTCTAACCTCACTATCCTCTGGGGACTTAGATTATTAAGACTGGAACACATATAGAACGCCTAAGACTCGAATATGGGTTCCAACCGTTGCCGAAAACAATGAGTCAACAATTTTTGTTTTAAACATACACAAGTGTTGTGTTGATACACGGTTCATGAAACATATTCATACATTAAGCAAAATTTTGAGAGTTTTGGATAACACGCATTTAGGACTTTTGGAAAACTTATGTCGAAATTAATTAAAGGTCCTCGCGTAGGAACCGTGACTATTAACTCGGGCAAACGCCATCATATTATGTCGTCTATGCTATTTCACTTACCCGAGCAGGTAACCTACGCGGAACGAAACGCTAGGGCGCGAATACACGTGAAACTTAAACTATACGTCAGCGGACGGTTAAATACATCACACACGACTTTCGAGGCAAGGCCTTTGGAAAACATGATTGAGCATGACAACAACAATGCTAACCCCGTCAATGGGAGAACTACTGGTCGAAAGCGGCAAATTGGCAAGTGATCCTGCAAATGACACGAATCATGCTGAGGTACGCTTAAACAAGATTTCATAACGATCGGTACTTAGTCTAAAGAGACTCACAATCATTGGTGCTGTAAAAGAAGTCACATGTCTCCGCATTCCCCCTATTTCATTTATGGCGATTAGGCTATGTTCGACATTCCATGGTAATGTCATTCAACAATCGGACATCGCACGAAATTCCAGGTAAAGTCTTTACATTTCTTTTGTTGAAATTTTGACTTCTTGCATATAGTGAGTAGATTTTTTTGCGTTTCTACTCCCCCTAATGGCCACTGCATCACGAAGATTTTATTTCATGATAACGAACACTTAATTGCTTCATTCTTGACAAATTCATATGTTACACATGCGTTGTTCGTTACGCATGTGGCTTCGCTCGAAATTGTTGCTTTATTAACGTTCAATATTGTTTCGCTATGTCGAATTTTACATTGTGATTCGGATGACCGTATTATTGCAAAACGTTGACTCTTTGATATCGGGTCAATGAGCTCACTGAAACTCATTTCCTTTCTAGCTACATACATGGGTTTTCGTTGTAACCATGTCGAAATTTTCTTGTTGATACATTCATCCATTGTTGGATTGTGCTTAAACCAAGTTCAATTGTTTGAACTTGCTCGTAATATATATTCGATTCAGGATTCCATATGATGGATTGAGGCCATCATATTCGAAATAATCCCCACAAGCACTTCATTTGTCTTGAACCATAATACACTTGTTTGGTCTTCGACTTTATCAAATCGTTTCTTTGATCACTATCACCTTGTGGTGGCGTCTTTCATAAGTTTGAAGCTTGCGCTAATCTCTTTGCTCACATCATACATGGATTTAATTATTTATTTGTTTATTGATATTAAATCCGCTTGTTCGATTTATTGTATTGAATCAGTCTTAATGCAATTGTGTGTTAGATTAACAAGTTCGAGTTGAATATTCTGGTGTACCTCTTAACGGTTCTTTCACCGTCGAGCGAACTTTTTGTGGTGTTCATTGCTTTTCATCTTCGCTCGAAAACATTATTTAATTATTTCATTTTCAGTCGAAAATCCTATGAGATTTGTTCGAAACAAACATTCAAATTTACTTCGTTGAGCCTTTCATTTGATTTCAAACACGGTGATACTTGTTCGATCACCGCTATTATTGAATTATTTTATTCACAACGACACCTTGCGGCGTCGATATAAACTCGTTGCTTGTGCTAATCATGATCAATCGCTTCATGCGAAACTATATATGTTTTTCGTTTGACACATCATTTAAGTAGTCTTAAGGCAACTATGTATTAAGACGATGATACACCAGTTTCGGTTGTATTTCATTTCGGTGTATCCTTGCAACTCAACAATGACAACACATTGATTTTGTTCATTTAATGGTTCGATTGATGACAAATCATTTTCGTGCTTCTATGTCAAATGAATTTTGTTGAATTCGAGTTTCATTTATATAACAACCAACGCAAGATTCCGTTGGTAGTAAATTCTGTTGTTTCAAGAATTGACTTGCTAATTGTGAACGTCCATTTGGAATTCTATTGGTAGAAATTCCTCTTTTGTTGAACCCCGTAAACTTGGTCCCATTGGTGACAGTATCACTATGCTTCGTTCACTCGACATTCAATTTTTGGAACAAACTCAGTTGAACCATTGGGTTCTTATTGATGCAAAATGTCCTTTCACTCACGTAATCTGGATAAGTTTTGATTTGATTACGCGGTTATTCACTTTGGCATTGTTCGGACTTACCTGTGAACGACACAACTCAGAGGAGATAACATAGTCTAAATTTCGAGGACGAAATTTCTGTAATAGGGGGAGAATGTGACAACCGGTAATTAACGGCTTCTAATTACGCGATTAACAAATGTTTAGGCGATAATAAATAGTGTTTAAGACACGAATTAACTTAATTAGGCTCTTGGTATGCCTAGGAACGCCTATTCGACCTTGCAAGTACGCGAATGATGATTTACAGAAAAATTGCGGAACGATAAGCAATAACGAACTGAAGCCGTACAAAACACTGACAACACCGACAAATACGAAGCTTATAAGTATAATTTAAACATATGATGTGGTTTTGCGAAAATATCATGCTTTCAAACGGTACAAACAATAACGAGAACGGAAGCATCAGACACGCGTATTAACTCAAAAACCGAAATTTTACGATATATTTAGCTCTATAACAAAATTTTTGTAACCACAGTCGAAATCGGATCGGAAAACAGATTAACACGGCAACGACGCGATTTTTTTTCGCGATTATTATCGTAAATGACAAACGAATGCGACGACAACAACTACCGGTAGTATTCTACACATTTTTAAAACTAAGATTTTATATTATGACGTTCCGTAAATCTTGGGTTTTGAAAACGGGTTCGTAGGTACTAACGGGCCAACTATAATACGGGGATTGGGCTTGTGGGCCTTGGGCCCAAGCCCATTTAGACAATCTAACCCTAGTATATAAGACTAATGAAACCCTAATAACTTCATTACACCAGCCGCTACCATTCTCTTTTTCCCTCTCAATTCTTGTCTGCACACTAGATACCCTAGACCTACACACTCAAACTTCATACATCTCTCACTTACTACTCTCACCCTCTCAATCATACATGCAGACACAAGGAAAAAGCCACACACACCCCTCGATCTCACCCTCTCCCTCTTGCTTGGATGATCGGCCGATAACACAGCCCCCCTGTTGACCGACGATGATGAGTTAAAGATGATGAAACAGTGATAATGGTGGAGACGACGGAAGCGGCTGCCGTATGCGGCGGCGACGGTTATTGATGTTGTTTTGGCAGAGGAGCGGTAGGAGGGAGACGGAACCGACACAGATCTGGTAAGAATCTCTGGCTACGGCACACGGCGACGGCGGTGACGGTGGTTCCGTCCGACGGTGGGGTAGCGACGTGACGAAGTTCCGGTGAGCATTCCTTTTTTTTCTTTATTTCGGGTGAACTCGAAACGACTACGCAGATTTTAATCAATATATTTTTATGTTGTTTGTTATGGTTCGGATGTTGATGGCGACGGTGGTGCTTTGATGTCAACGGCAGCAGTGGACGGCAGTCATGGTGGTGCACGGTTCGGGTTGGCCCGAGACCTGTTGTGGTTCAGTTTCGAGTCGGTTTTCGGTTCCGGTTCAACCGAGTCAACACAGCGAGTTGACTGGTTAATGCTGGTCAACTCGGGTTTGGTGATCGGGTCAAGGTTCGGTCAACAAGTCAGCAAGTTATTCTTCACAGATTCATGTTATGGGTTATCAGGTCAAGACGCGGGTACTAGTCAGCGGGTCAAACCTGGTCGACTCGGGTCAAACCGAGTCGACTCAGTCAACGCACAGTCAACCGTTGAGTCAACTGGTCAAAGCCAGCCAACTCGGTCAACTCAGTTCGTTTTGGTCAATGCCCGGTCAACTCAGGACCCGGTAAAGTTTTAACGATGCGTTAAACTTTATTCATAGATTCGTAGATTTTTAGTTACGTGACCGAGCTCGACCATATTCGATTAAGTATTAGTTTACATATTAATATACTTGACGAAACGCTTATATATATTGTTACATTGTGAGTAACTGGTTGAATTTTGAAAAAAATAAATCGACACTTAGTTGTCGGGATCGTCCAAAAACAGAGGAAACTCTGCCCGATTTTCATAAAAATCCGAAAAATGACAAATGATTTTATTCCAAAAAAGACACTTATCAAAAATCCGAGTTTTCTTATAAGATAAAATATGGAGTGTATTACTTATTTTGGCGTCGCTTACTAGTTAACGAAAAACCCGATACTTAATTTTAACAAATATAATTCTTTATATTTATTCCAAATGCCTAAAACTCGAAAACTTCTACAACATAACTATAATTAGTTATACTTCATTCAAACGACACTAATTCATGTGATTTTACAAATAAATATAACGTTTATATTTATTTCAAGCATCGTTGATTCATGTATTTTTATAAAATAAATAATATTAGTATATTTATTCCAAATGTCAGAGATTCATATACTTTTAGAAAATAAACATAATTGTTTCTCTTCAATCATCATAAATTTGAAGAATTCTTGAAAATAAATATAATTTTGTATATTTATTTCAAACGTCTAACCGAACGCGACACGTACTGCACAATTATAACACCTTACTAACCGGGTTAGTTGATAAAAAGTATATTTATTATATATACTTACACCTTACGAAAACTACGACAGATCGTTTTACTATTTCATCTACACTATTTATTCGCGACGACTAGCACGACTTCGTAAGTATATTTATATTTATATGTATATAAATATATTTCTTAACACTCGAAAACTAAGTCGATTTTGTGACTTAGTTTTATCCCGATTATAAACGGGACCAGATAACCAAGATTATGGTTAATCTAAACCAAAATAGAACACCTTAGGATCATTTAGTTAACGATTCGGTAGAGCTCGGACACGTAGTTTAGCTACGTCATTTTTGATTAGAAAGTTATAGTTATTCCTTGATTAGGAATGCTTTAGTTGCACGCTAGCGAGTTCACATTATTGGAATGATATCACGGAACCACGTTAACTAGCTTCGCACAGGAATGTCAAGGTGAGTTCATAACCCCCACTTTTTACTGTTTTACATTTTTATAAATGTTTTCGGGGGTGGAAAGACATGCAAGTTTGCAAAAATAAACAACTTTTCGATGAACGAAAACTCATATTTCTAAACCGTGTTGCGAATGAATTTCAAGCAACTTAAATGGTTTACGAATGATTTCGATCAAACATACCGGTTTTACAAAACGCGCGCATATTTACGAAACGTGCATGGTTTTCTAATGGGTACGGGCGACACAGTCGAGGTGATTCGACACGAGGGGATTCGACACAGTCGAGGTGATTCGACACAATCGAGGGGATTCGACACAGTCAAGGTGATTCGACACAGTCGAGGGTATTCGACACAGTCGAGGGGATTCGACACAGTCGAGGTGATTCGACACAGTCGAGGGGATTCGACACAGTCGAGGGGATTCGACACAGTCGAGGGGATTCGACACAGTCGAGGGGATTCGACACAGTCTACGTGATTCACACAGTCGAGGTGATTCACACAGTCGAGGTGATTCGACACTAAAAACCGTCTACACAGGTTGAGTACTTCCTATGTCGCCGCATACGTTAACGTCCTCGTGAAACATTAACGATCAACCTGTTCATAGACGCTTTACATGCCCATTTACAACACTAAAACTTTCCTATATTCATAAGATTCATTTGATGGAAACTCACAAATACATGGATTTACAAACTTTGGTAACGTTTTTCAAATTATACCTAAGTAAGAGGACGTGCTGATCCTGCTTACAAAGGTTCGTTTGGGCTCGGCCCATTCTCTCTCGTGCAGTGCACAAAGACTCTCATGGGCTAGACTCACAGTTCTCATATATCATGCCAAGAAAATGATTTTACTATATTTTCTCAACAACTTTAAAACCGGTTATCAATAAGATTCCTTTTAAATCTTTTCAAAACAAACTATGAACTTGCTCAACTTTATGTTGACTTTTTCGCATGTTCTTTCTCAGGTTGCATTTTCAAAACTATGGAACGGTTGGAATAGGAGAACCCATGGGAATTCGAGTATTTAGCGGCGTTCATTTCCTAGAAGTCTTAGCTTGTTTGCTTCCGCTGTGCAATGAAGATACCGGTTCAGTCACGCCAGCTCTGATTTCGGGGTGTGACATTTTAGTCATTATCTCACGACAATTTCATTTACATTCGTTTTACATACTCGAACTTCCGGATTATTTTACATGTCTAGATTCATTGTATTCATATTCATACTCAAACGTTTTATATTTTTACTTATGTGCCATATTCATAATCATACGTCTTATGTTTATACTTATACTCACATGCATATTCATACTTATACTTATGATCATACATGTATTTTTGTTCATACTCATATTCATACATTCGTACCTATACGTAAACGTAACCCGAGGGATTCGCTTATGTAGGTCACTCACATACTTAAACATAAACATGCTTATATACTACATTCTTATACATACACATTCTTATTTTCAAACTTAATATATACCTTAATACATACGTGACTAGTGCAAGCCATGCGGATCATGCGACGATCAGTATAATCGCGGGTGTACACAAGATTATAGTGAGAGGCGCATGAGAACCATAGAGTGTACTACTGTGTAAGGCAAGACTCGGAATGTAACATGACACCGAATAACGAAACAGACGAAACATGGTTAAAACATGGTGGATACGCCGCTGGTACTTCCTATATATAAGTGTTTTCACCATGTTACCAAACTTTCGTAAAACGTGCCATGAGAAATTCGTTGTTTCGCAGACCTTATTTAGACCCGACATACAAACTTTAATAACTCACAAACGCATTGCTAAACGCGCGATATCCGATTATCCACGACGTGACCTCATTCTTAACGCATCGCTTTCGTTTATCCAAAACACATAACATTCCTATCCTTGCACTTCTTTACTAGATCAATCATTCACTCTCGTACCTCCATTATTCTTTGTCTTCTATGCAAACCTCATTTACAATCGATCGGTTTAAACCTTCGAATCCTAAAATACTTTCCTTGCTTTAAAACTGTATTCCGTTCTTGTTTATGTGCAAACACACTTAGTTGGCCGGCACCTCCAAAACGATTTTAATTAAAAATACCTAATTTTCTTGTTTCTCACCAATAAACAATTTGTCTACAAAATTGAAACTTATCAATGCTCTCTAAAACCAATGAAACCTTTCATGCTAACTACCGTATGGCCACACTTTTCATCAACACACGAACCGTTTTGTACAACAATTTTTCCTTCTTAGGAAGCATATATTGAATACCTCTTCGTTTGGTTATTCCAAACTTGTTTAAAACTCTCTTTGTCTATATACACACATACACGTTTCAATTATGTTTATTATCTCCAATCATTTTGGCCAAACGAACTCTTTTTACGAACCTATCTATTCGTTCCTCAAATTTCATACTTTTCAAAACGTTCCAAAACTTCCTAGTCTCGATATTAGACAATCATTCCTTTAGCCTAAATGCCTTTCAAAGTCTTCCTATTAAATAAATTTCGGGATGAAATTTCCTAAAGGAGGAGAGACTGTAACGCCCCGATTTTTCGTAACTTTCCTTAATTAGAAAACGTGTCTTGTATTTCTATTTTTGGAAGCTTGTTCCTTTTGTATTTCGTATTTCGTTTCAAACATTGTAAATTCTAGACTTCGATCATAATGAAATACTATTTTTATACATGCTTATACGTGTTGCAATACTCGGGTTATACGTTACTAATCTCAAATGATTACGCGCAACCGATACTCGACATACTGGTACTCATAACTTATACATGCTTGTTAACTATTAAATACTTGGTTAATTCTAATAATTTTATAGTAATAATAATAATTCTAATAATAATAATAATAATAATAATAATAATAATAATAATAATAATAATAATAATAATAATAATAATAATAATAATAATAATAATAATATAACAATAGTATGTTCATATCTATTACATATGAACGTAAGTTTCATGAAACAAAAAAAAAATATACGGAAAGAAGATGGCAGTTTCTAATCACAAATTCAAGGGGGAAAGGATTGTTGTGTTTTAATTATTTTATCTCCAACTATACAATGATATATTTGATTAAGGGGTTAGGTATGTAATAAAATAATTTAACACAATCTAACAAACACCATACATCAATCACAACAACAAAAAAATAAAGGAATTGAAGGCTGTCTTCAGTCCGGTCGCAACTCTTTGGGGTTGTTTAATTGTTTTCTTTAATGTCTAACACCCAACTAACTTGTATTTAAAGCTTAACTACCTAAACCCTAAATACTTACCTATAAATACCACTTATAACCAGCCTCCCTACCACTTTTGCAACACTAAAACAATCTCAAAATCACTCCAAATCGCAGCTAGATTCTGAAGTTCGTACAGATTGTCACCTTCATACGAAAATGAGCATAACTCACTCGTTTCTTGTCCGATTTACTTGATTCTTTTTCCTACTTCTTTGGATTGATCTTAGCTACGTTTTCAGATGTTTTCCCTGGAAAACCAGAGCCTGGAACGTCGCCAAAAAGGCTCCAAAGTTGACTGATTTTTCTATTTTGTACAAGAACTTTGCTAAAACTTGAGGAAACTCATCTCAAACCTATGTCCTTATGCTTATAAGCACAACTATGGTTAGTTAGGCAAGGTTGATACATTTAAAATCAGAGGTATAAACCTCACAAACTTTCTGTTTTGTTCAAGGGTTTAACCCACAAGTGATGTTCAAGTTCAAGACTTGATGTTTGTGTGATTTAGGATTAACTTGGGTTATCCTACTTAAAAATCCACTCTTTGCTTGATGATTTCTCATAGATTAGTTGTTCATATTCTTGTATTACTTGTAAGTTCTTGACCCTCCTTGTATGTTCATAACATTAAGTGTAGTGGTGAACACTTAGAGGTGCCTAAATGGAAGACTTTTCTTCCTACCTCCTACATGAATTCTATGACACTTAAGAGGTTCCTAAATGGAGGATTCATCCTCCTACCTCATGCTTGAACTAATGGAATTATTGATATATTACATAATATATATAATACTTATATAAACTATCCAAATATTCAAACCTTTGATGATGAATTTGTGTTCATTCATCAAAGTACTAGATTGCATCATCTAAGACCTAAAACTTGTTATGATTCTTATGGGTGTTCTACCCATGAAAACATTCTAACCCTTGGGGTTTCATAGTGTCAAACAAGTATTATGTGTTAAAAGATGATTACTTTCATATCTTATATTCTTATGTTTTAAATACCGAATCTCGACTCTAAACATACCTTAAACTTTAACCCTTATACATTTGATCTCCTAATCTCATTGCTCGTCAACAATTGGATAACCAGAACGCATATGCAAATTTTGTGAGTATATTTGACCCATTTTACCGTTTTCACACTTTTGGGTGTAACATGTTTTTATATACAAAACACACTTAGTATACATACTCTTATGCAAATACATAAACAAACAGTCCAATACATGCTTACTATTTGTTATGCTTGATTCGTGTTTTCTGGGTGATTCTTATGTGATGAACTTGTCATTAGCTTCGTACAAGCCTCCACTTAACATGTATAGTGCTATAGGAGTAACGCATCACCCGTGAACGAGAGGTTATGTTAGGTTTATTCATTCGTACTTGCGTAAACAGAGGGTTGACTTGTAAATCGCATGCCAGTTTAATACGTTAATCTTGATAACTAGGTTTGCCATGTGGATTGTTCCTTATCATTTTTATACTTATATACTACGCACCAAACTTATATGCTCACCAATACTTTTTGTATTGAACTACACTTTTAAAACATGTTGCGGGTTTAGCGATGATGTTGGTGATGCATGGAATCTAGTAGGATGCTTAGATACACACTTTAAATTGGTATTCTTATTGTATTGTATTTCATTACTCATGTTGTATTTATTTCAAATATTTGTAATTAATCTTTAGAAATGAAATGGAAATTTATTATTTAAATACTTGTCACAAATAGTGTTATGAAGTCTCTTGCAATCTATTTCATCTCACTACGATGTTTCTGTTGGTGCATATTGTCTATAGCCTATGTCTACAGTCTAGGTCATGTCGGTAGCTTGTATAGGGGTGCAAAGTGTCAAATATGTAAAGTTATTAGTGTTAGAAGTCATTTCGCACGAAATAGCATTTGGCTATTTCGTACGAAATCAAAGTTAGCTATTTCGTATGAAATAGCATGTAGCTATTTCGTGCGAAATCAGTTGCCTATATATAGGCAGTCTTGGTTTTAATTTGGTACGAAATCAGTGTGTGTGTAACGAAGTGCTGCCCAATTTTCTCCGTGTAATCAAGTTGAATATCAATTAAAAACCAGTATTAAGTATAAATCTCTGTTTCTACACCTTTCTATCACTGATTCTCAGTTGTTTGACTGTTTCCGCCTTTCAAACAGCTTAGTATTGACTTTGAACGACTCATATAGGTCGCAAAACGATCCTACAACTGGTATCAGAGCTCAGGATGAGTCAATTCGTTTGAATCAGTGCTTAGAATTCTGTTTTTCTACACATTCTTGGATTTCTTGACAAATTCACGGACAAAATGGACTGATCTTTTGATATTACGTGTAAAATACAGTTTAACAAATCCTTAAAAGAATCAGACCTAAAATCAGACTAAAAGTGACAAAAATGGGCCAAAAACCTGATTTTGTTTGAACGAACACTATTTCGTTTGAAAAAAGTGAGTTGATTTCGTTACGAAATGAGCTATTTCGCGTGAAGATTCATCATTTCGCTTGAAAACTACGTTCATTTCGCACGAAATAGGCCGTTTCGCTTGAAAATGCATTTCGTTTGAAGTATTTCGCACGAAAAGACATCTGGATTACTGATTTCGTACGAAATGGCACTTGATTTCGCATGAAAGTGCTATTTCGTTTGAAAACCTGATTTCGTTTGAGAAACTGATTTCGCACAAAACCTGTTTTCGTGTGAAAATCCATTTCGTCTATGATTTCATTTGAAAGTCTATTCCGTGTGTAGAAGTTAATTTCGCGTGAAAGTGATTGTTTCCAAAAACTTGAAAATTTTTCCGAAACTGTTTTCGTAAAATGGATATCCAAGAGTTTTACAACTTGTTTGCCGGTGGGGGAATGAAAGCATTTCAAACACCAACCAGTATCGTGCAAAATGTGAACATGGAAAATGAACTCGGTACAATGCAGAAACCGCCGAAGTTGATGAACATTGATGAGTATGCTGGGTGGTCAGAAAGGTTTAAGACTTGGGTGCAAGCCAACCATTTCAAATGTTGGATGAAAATCGAGTCTATGTATGTTCCTCCAAAGAATGGTTCAGGAATTGAGAAAACAATTAGCAGTTTGACTCCACTTGAACAAGAAGATTTCAAGGCAGAAAAGAAAATGATGAGCATTTTACAACAAGCCAGTAAAGAGGATATCTTAGTACTACTGCAACATCAGGGAAACTCACAGTCCGTCTGTAATTCTTTGAAAGTAAAGTTTCTTGGAAGTGTGTCTATGATAAAAAGCAAGACTGCTTTGCTGAAGAAAGAGTTTGATATCTTCATGGGTATTAAGGGTGAGACAACTAAGGAATTGATAGAGAGATACTGTCATCTGGTTGTTGAGATGAAGAGGTTGAGCATAAACAAAACGGATGAAGAATGGGTTGATAAACTAGCGGATGCTTTACCATATGATGAATGGGGCACTTATCTGTTAGTATTGAAGAATAACTTGGAGTACGTCGGATTCAATCTTAGCACATTCATTGAAAAGATTGAATCACATGAGCTTGAGTTGAAGAAGATTAGAAAAATGAAATCTTCTAGTGTACAACAAGATGTTTCATTGTATTACAAAGGAAGTTCTCCAGCAACATCGAATCTAAGTCCAAAAGTTCAAACAGCGTTTAGTGCTGATTCGACATCCGGAGTTTCACCTGGCACATCAAGCAGCAATAATTCACCGTTTGCAAGTTTTGAACCAAATCCTAAGGTTTAAAACTCATCTGATCAATCTTATACCCAAAGTTCGTCAGGATCAAACAGTCAAAGTCAAGGTCCAGGAATATTGTGCAACATAGCGGTGAACATAAAGAATGCTCAAGACTTTACTGAATCATCAGCAAAACAACACATAGGACTACTTGCCTTGGTGCTTGAATCTTATGAAAGTTTGGTTGCAGGTTGAATTGGGAACCCTGATATGACAAAGGAAGATTATGATCAGATTGATCCAGAGGAGCTGGAGTTGATCGATATCAAATGGGGAATGGTATGCTTGGTGAGGAGAGCTCAAAGATTTATGGAAATTACTGGTCGAAATAGATTCTCAAGACCGGATAGCAAGCTCAGGTTTGATAAATCGAAAGTCACATGTTTCAAATGCAAAGAGAAGGGACATTTCAAACGTGAATGCCAAACTGAGAAGTCAACAATCACCAAAATCCATTCACTAACGACTACTACAGACAAGCAATTTATCACAAGACAAGTCAACAACCATTCATCCAAAGACCTCAGATCGAAAACAAGCCTGAAAAAGCACTTTTAGTGAATCAGGATGATGAGAAGGTTGTTGAAGGTTTTAGTTGGGATAAGTATATCCCTGGTAGTGAGGGTATGGCCATGATGGCAGAGATTGTAGAAGAACCGGAATGCGTTGTTGAAACAGAAGAAGTCAGTGAAGTCATGTCTGAAGAAAGTTTGGCTGATCTTGAAGAAGCTGCTGCAGAAGTCTACTACTATCATTCTGAACAGGAGATTATTGCTAGTTCTTTCAAATCAATAATGCCTCCTAATATGTTTGATTCTTTTGCAGGATTCTTCAGTGAGCCAACCACAGGATTCTGTCCATAGTACGATGTTGAGAAAGCTCCTGTTGAAAAGATAATAGACGTTTCCAAAGAAATAAATGAAGAGACTCTAAAAGAGATTGCTGACAAAGCATTGATGGGAAAGCTGAAAGAGGTCGAAACAGAATCTGTCAAACCGGAGTCTGTCGAACCGAGTCAGTTGAAAATGTGTCTATCGAAACAGAGTCAGTCAAAAAGGAGTCTGACGAGAAATCGGAAAATGAGGAGATCAAATCAGCAGAAAAGTCAGAGTCAGAGTTTGATGGGTTTGGTAAAACAGATTTTAAAATTGACCACGAAGAAAAGGTTTCTGAAAAAGTTGATTCAATTCATGAAATTTCATGCAAAAACTGTTCAAAACCCTGCATGGATTGTCTTGAAAAAGACAAACAACTTCAAGAATTGAAGAAATATACTGGTGAAGTAAAATATGATCTCGGTGAGATAAAAAAAGCATATGATACTTTGGCACGATCAATCAAAATGATTAAACATGAAAGTTTTGAAAATGATAAAGCCACGAATTTGCTAAAATCTACTGTCATGGATAAACAGATGGAGATTAACATCCATCTGGACACAATTGCTTCTTTGAAAAAAGAACTTGAGTTAATGAAAATTGAAACTGAGAGAGTTGATGAGAAACTGATGAGTTATGTTGCTTCATCATATGTGATTGTTCAAATTGTTCCGCAACAACCTGATGCGAAACCTGTCTTCAAAAGTGTTCCACCCCCAATGTGGAATCATTATACACAAAAGTATCCAGATGGGGTGGAAACTGCCTTGAATCTCAAGTTAAGAACCGTTGAAAATGAGTTGCCTGAGAATATTGATGTTACATTTTCTCCATCCGACGCTGATAATGAGTCATAGGTGATCAAAACCGTTGTTGACCAAGTGTTAGATGAAGAAAGTGATAGCTCGGAGTTTGATACTGTGAAAACTCATTTTGAAAACTCCTTTTCTGATTCTGAAGAAGATGGTAACTTTTTGGACAAGTTTATACCAAAATCAGAAAAAGTTGTGAATGATGATTCGATCATTGTGGTTTACACAATGACCGGAACTGACAAACTTTATTCTAATTTTGAGTATCCGATTCAAAATGCCAATTTGGAAAATGTGGAGAAGGTGTTTAAACAGGTTGAGATTGACATTTCAGAAGTGCACAACAACACATTTCTTTCCAAACCCAAAAAGTCTTTTGTGCAATCACAACCAAACAACTCGGGAAAGAAAGAGTGGGTGGGGAAAGATGGTAACAACAAAAGAAATGGAAACAATCTTAAAAGAAAAGGTGTTGGGTTTGAAAAGAAAGTGGGTAAGCAAGAGTTTAAGCCAAAAGAAAAGCTAAATGAAGTGTTTGTGGCTGGGAAGAACATTGTGGCTAAAAAAGACTATATTTTTAGTCAAAAAGTTGTTGACGATTTCAATGCGGCTAAAAAATTAAAAGAAGAGACAAACAAATCTACTTTTGTTGAGTATGACAAAAGAGTTTGTTACCGCTGCAACGAAATTGGTCACATGGCTAAGCAGTGTGTGGAGAAACCAGTTTTGCAAAAACCCAAACCAAAAATTTCAACTGATGTTAAGGGCAAGACACCAATGATTTCCCCCGTTCGAATCATGAAAAGAGGTGAATATTTGAAGTCCGAAGAAAAGCCGAAATCAACATTTGAGATTGGTGAATCTTCGAAAACTCGAAAGACTTCAAAGATTTATCCAAAGACAAAAATTTTGCAAAAACAGTTTGCCATCGGTTGGGGTGTGACACTACCTCCTACATGACTTATATGATATACAAAAGAGGTTCCTATATGGGGGATTCATCCTCCTACCTCATGCTTAACCTATATGACATGATGTACACTATATAATACTTATATATTATCCAAGTAATCCAACTCTTGATAGTGAACTATGGTTATTTGTCAAGATAGTAGGTTATATCATCTAAGGACCATAATGCTTGTCACGATTCTAATGGGCATTTAACCCATGAAAACATTTAAACTCTTTTTTCTTCATATGTTTACTTTCATGTATTTTAAACTTCGAATCTTAATCTTCCGTTAAACTCTCCATACTCACCCACCTATGTTTCTTCGTGTAGAAGGACAAGGTGCTCCAAACTAATCAACCAAACACTCGCGGAATATCAAGTGGAAAGCTTGCAAAACCGTGAGTATACTTGAACCCCCTTTTTCGTTTACCACTTTTGGGGTGTAACATGTTAAACTATAAACGACACTCAAACTTTTTTCTTTATGCATGCACAAAACAATCCGTATACATGAAACTACTTGTTATGCTTGATACGTGAACTTGGGTGATTCTTATGTGATACCATAGTCATTAGCTTCGTACGAGCCTCCATTTAACATGTATAGCGCTATAGGAGTAATGCACCGCCCGTAGACTTGTGGTCATGTTAAAACATCACTCGTTATTGCATAACAGAGGACTGCCTAGGATTATCGCATGCCATGTTACGTTTATCTTGAATAACTTAAGTTGCCATGTGGATTCGTTTTAAACTTTTATGCTTATACATATATTGAAAACTTGTATACTCGCCTTTGCTTTTGCATTGAACTTTATTTTAAACATGTTACAGGTTGAGGATGATGATGCTAAGAAATTGAAGTAGTGACGATGCTTAGATACACATATAGACGCCTTAGGTTTAATATGTTGTATCAATTTTGTTCTTGTCATTATGTTACTGTCTTGTATTTGTTGTTATTTAAATTTCCATGTAATGTTTGACAATTTGAAGTTATGAAATGAAACGGTTTTTATTTAATTATTGTCACAAAATAATGTTATGTGTGATGAGCAATCTTTCTTCGTCCCACTCCGATGTTTCCGCCATTGGTTGGGGTGTGACACCCGGGAGTATGACCAACATCATAAGGCTTCGGGTTTGTTAAAAGGTCATTCAGAGGTATAAATTAACATGTTGACGCTTTTAACCTTTAAATCACAAATTTTTGAATTAAATCACAAACGGTTTCGTTCGTCCAATCAAGTGGCTCGTTAACAAATACGCACACCGTAAAAGGTCATTTAAAGGCATAAATTAAGCATGATGACACTTTTAGTCCCTCCACATTCATCTTTCCATTGTTTGGTAAAAATAGTCCCTCCTAGGATTAGGGACGCGTGTCAACACATTATTGGACACGATTTTACAAGGTGTTACTGCTGACCCAGGATCCGGTGAGTTTGATGGTGTGACAACCGGTGATTTACGGCTCTTAATTACGTGATTAACAGGTGATTAACGTGATAACAAATATTGTTTAAGACGTAGATTAACTCATTTAGGCCCTTGGAGTGCCCAGGAACGTTTATTCGGCTGTACAGTGCGCGTATGGTGATTTACGGAAAGATCCGGTGAATATTAAGCGACAACGAACTGATGCCGTACAAAATACCGACAACGCCGACAAATATTAAATTTTTACGATATATTTTAGCTTCGTAATTAAATTTTAGTGATTGCAGTTGAAACCGGATCGACAAACGGATTAAAGACGACAACGATACAATTTTCTTTTCGCGATTATTACCGTTATCAACGCACGAACGCGACTACGATGGATACCGACCTTAGTTTTTACACATTTTAACTCTGTAATATTATTTTACTAGGCTACAGAGTTCGGGTTTTGATAACGGGTCTCGCAGGAATTACGGGCCGCTTAAACACGGGGATTGAGCTTGTAGGCCCTGGGCCCAAGCCCAAAACCCACAAGCCTAAACCTGCACATAGAGATTTTTTACTATCAAGATCTTATAAAATCCTTATAAAATCTATATAAGATTTATAAAATCTTACTAAATATTTCCAAAATCAACTCAAAGATACACAAGATCCACACAAGATTTGTAGAGATCTCCACAAAGATCTCTATAAATACACCCAAACCACAAAAATCCTTTGCCTGCCCTCCCCCTTCTCTCTCGATACATACTGGAACACACATAAAATACCCACATACAACTTGTCTTTCAAATACACACACACATAAAGATAAAGTCCCTCTATCTCTCTCTATTTCATTCAAACAAAACACAAAGAACCCATGTTATCAATTATACATACATAACATCTTCCTCACCTATGCACACCCACATCCGACACCCCCCTTCGATCTCTCACCCCCCTCTCCCCCTCGTCATCATGACCGGCGAATGGAGGTTGGAACTCCGGCGCCTCTTGTCTTCTCCGGTAAGTAAACATCACAGCCCCCCTTCTTCGATCCACATAACGGAGCACCACCACCGTCCGGTGGTGGTGCGGTGGTGCGATACAGAGAGAAAGAGCCGGAGATAAGAGTGCCGCCGCCGCTCACGGCGGCGGCGGTGGAGGAGACGGCGGTGGTGTTTTGTGTTTCCGATGGGTTCACCGAGGCCGTGGTGGATGGCGGCACGGTGATGAAATCAGAGAACGAGAGTGAGAGCAGCGAGAGTAAGGGAAAACAGAGACAGAGATGAGAGGCGACGGCGAAGAGGCGTCACGCCGACGACCGGAAGTGCGGGTACTGACGGCTGTTGGGAGTGGTTCCGGTAAGGGTTTCTTTACTGTTCAGGGTAAACACTTGTCTGAACACATTTGCTTATATTTTTTTACTTGGAATTGGTTGTGGTGGTTCCGACGGTGGTGACGGTGGTTCGGAGCTCAGGTGAGTTCATAACCCCCACCTTTTACAGTTTTACATTTTTCTAAATGTTTTCGGGGTGGAAAGACATGCACTCTTTGCAAAGCATATAAGAATTACACATTTCTAAACCATTTTACAAGCAAGTTTTAACTGACACAAATGGTTTACGAAAAGCTTATGTTTTATGCCGATTTTACAAAACAAATACGTATTATTGAAATGTGAATGATTTTCATGACTAGGGATGGATCGTCTGGTGATAATATAGAGAGACTAGGGAGTTAGCCTTAGAGGCTGGGGAGGTTCAGCCTTAGAGGCTGGGGTAGAATACATGTTACGAATGTTTAAACGATATGAATTAAATCATGTTAGCATAGATTAAATTTGAAATGCCATAAATTCTTAATTAGGGACGAAGATTAGATCTAACGGGTACGGCCGAACCCCACTCACGGTACGTGTGACTACTTGAGTGCTTCGGTGTCCCAGTCGAGGTGAATCGACACAGTCGAGGTGAATCGACACAGTCGAGGGTAATCGACACAGTCAAGGTAAATTGACACCGTCGAGGTTAATCGACACAGTCGAGGAAAATCGACAAGGGTATAAGCCTACTCATTCGGGTGCTCCCTATGCTTTCACATGTTTTAATCTCCTTGCAAAACCTTAATTTAATTTGTTCATAAATGCTTTTCATACCGGGGATTTACAAATTACATACCATGTTTTATACAAATTTAAAGCATAGGATTATGCGGGCATGAAGTCAAAGTCAGGGTGGGCATTGACGGTTATACGAACATTACAAATACGAGAGTTTACAAATATATGGTTTTACGAACATAATGCGTTACAAATACAAAGTTTCCATATAACTTGGCAAGAAAGTGATTTCTAAATTCGTTTTCTCAATATTATTTCACAAACTGGTCATTTAAAAGATTTATTTTAAATCTTTTACAAATAAACTATGAACTCGCTCAACTTTATGTTGACTTTTTCACATGTTTCTTTCCGAGGTTGCTTTTCAAAGTTATGGCACGGTTGGAATAGGAGAACCATGTGGAGTCGAGTACTTAGTGGCGTTCCTTTTCTAGAAGTCTTAGCTATACTTGCTTCCGCTATGCAATGAAGATACCAGTCCAGTCACGCCAATGCTCTGATAATTTCGGGGTGTGACAGATTGGTATCAGAGCTATAGGTTACAGCGAATAAGGTTTCCTGTAGGAATACCTAGGCTCTAACCTCACTTTTCTCTGGGACTTAGACTATTAAGACGTTGAATACATACAGAACGCCTAGTACTCGAATATGGTCTCCAACCGTTGCCGAAAAACAAACAGTCAAAATTTTGTTTCCAAACATACGCTAAAGTTGTGTTTTACACACGGTACACGAAACAATTACATACAATACACAAAACTCTGAGAGTTTAGGAAACATGCATTTAAGACCTTCGGAAACTTATGTTGAGGTTCATTAAAGGTCATCACGTAGGAACCACGAATATTAACTCGGGCACACACTATTATCCATGTTGTCTATGATATTTTAACTTCCCGAGCAGGCAGCCTATGCCTAACGAAACGCTAGTGCACGAGAATACATAGAACTCAATCTTTACGTCAACGGATGTTGGAGTACATCACATTTTACGTGGAACGAAACACTAGTGCACAGGTATACACGAAACTCAATATACACGTCAACGGAGGTTGAAGTACGTCACATACGACTATCGAGGCGAGGCCTTTGAAAAGAAGCAATGGCGCAATTCAACGACGACGCTAGATTCCTGTCAGCAAGAGAACTAACGATCAGGAAGCGGCAACTTGTCACGCGATCCAGCAACTACATGAATCACGCCATGAGAAGACGTATGTCTCCGCATTCCCCCTAACTCAATAACGACGAATACGCTATGTTCGACATTCCATGGTAATGTCACCTAACAACCAGTCATCACATGAAACCCCAGGTAAAGTCCTCAAATTTCTTTTATTGAAATTTCGACTTTCGCATTTACTGAGTAGATTTTTGTATCTCTACTCCTCTTAATGGTCATTGTGTCACGATCATTTCTTTCAGTATAGCGAATATTCATCTGCTTCATTTCTTGGAAATTCATATGTTACGCATGCATCGTCTGTTGCGCATGTGGTTTCGTTTCGAATAAGCGTTTCATCAAAGTTCAAATATTGTTTCGCTAAACCTAATTATTAATTTGTGATTCGAATGACCCGCATTATTGTAATTTTTGGCTCCCCTGTTATTAAGCCAACACATTTTCTTGAAATTTCTTTTCTTTTCAAGTTACATGCATGGTTTTTCGTTGTGACCATGCCGAAAGTTTTCTTGTCGATACATATATATATTGTCTGATTGCGCTAAAACCAAGTTCAGTCGTTTGAACTTGTCCATTTCACATATTCACTTCAGAGCATCATATGATGTATTGGGAGCATCATATTCAAAATTCGTTTTAACAAGTGTTTCATTTGTTCCGAGTCGAAGTAAACTTGTTTGGCATTCGACTCCATTAAATTGTTTGTTGATTTCGACACCTTGTGGTGGTATTTTCACTTATCTGAAGCTTGCGCTAAACTCGTTTACACGTCTCATGCACGGATTTAAATATTTATTTATTGATTTGCTTTAAATCTGCTTTGATTTATCATATTACAGCAGTCTTAACACAATCGTGTGTTAAGACAATGGTACACCAATTCATTTTAAATTCCGGTGTACCTACTAACGGTACATTCATTTATCGATCGAATGTTTTGCGAAATTCATTGCTTCTTCGTCTTCGATCGAAAACATTATTTCTTTGATGTTCCATTTTCAATTGAAAATTCTATAATGTCATTTGAAACAACTTTCAAATTCACTTTATTACGCTTTCATTTGATTTCAAACACGGTGAATTTGTTTGATCACCGCTATTATTGAATTATTTAAATCACTACGACACCTTGTGGCGTCAATATAACTTGCAGCTTGTGCTGATCACGATCAAGCGTTTCATGCAAACTAGTACATTTGAAATTGTTGATCCTAAGTTCATCCAGTGGATGTTATTGCTTCTAGAACTCATTTACTTGTTGTGAACGTTCATATGGAAATCGATTGGTCGAAATTCCTGTTCATTGTTGGATCCCTGTTAACTTAGTCACATTAGTGACTGTACCTATATGTCTTGTTTCTTTTGACACCGCTTTTGAAACACATTTCTTTTAAACCGTTGGGTTCCTATTGTTGAGGAATGTTATTAAATTCACATGATTCGAATAAGTCTTGTTTCGATTACGCGATCATTTACTTTGTTATTATTCGGACTTACCTGCGAACAACATAATTCTGAGGAGATAACATAGTCTAAGTTTCGAGGACGAAATTTCTGTAACAGGGGGAGAATGTGACAACCGGTGATTTACGACTCTTAATTACGTGATTAACAGGTGATTAAAGTGATAATAAATATTGTTTAAGACGTAGATTAACTCATTTAGGCCCTTGGAGTGCCCAGGAACGTTTATTCGGTTGTACAGTGCGCGAATGGTGATTTATGGAAAGATCCGGTGAATATTAAGCAAAAACGAACTGATGCCGTACAAAATACCGACAACGCCGACAAATATTAAATTTTTACGATATATTTTAGATTCGTAATTAAATTTTAGTGACTGCAGTTGAAACCGGATCGACAAACGGATTAAAGACGACAACGATACAATTTTCTTTTCGCGATTATTACCGTTATCAACGTACGAATGCGACTACGACGGATACCGACCATAGTTTTTACACATTTTAACTCTGTAATATTATTTTACTAGGCTACGGAGTTCGGGTTTTGACAACGGGTCTCGTAGGAATTACGGGTCGCTTAAACACGGTGATTGAGCTTGTAGGCACTGGGCCCAAGCCCAAAACCCACAAGCCTAAACCTGCACATAGAGATTTTTGACTATCAAGATCTTATAAAATCCTTATAAAATCTATATAAGATTTATAAAATCTTACTAAATATTTCCAAAATCAACTCAAAGATACACAAGATCCACACAAGATTTGTAGAGATCTCCACAAAGATCTCTATAAATACACCCAAACCACAAAAATCCTTTGTCTGCCCTCCCCCTTCTCTCTCGATACATACTGGAACACACATAAAATACCCACATACAACTTGTCTTTCAAATACACACACATAAAGATAAAGGTTCCTCTATCTCTCACCTATGCACACCCACATCCGACACCACCCCCCATTCGATTTCTCACCCCCTCTCCCCCTCGTCATCGTGATTGGCGACCGGAGGTCGGAACTCGGCGCCTCTTGTCTTCTCCGGTAAGTAAACATGACAGCCCCCTTATTCGATCCACATAACAGAGCACCATCACCACCGTTCGGTGGTGGTGTGGCGGTGCGATACAGAGAGAGAGCGCCGGAGATAGGAGCGCCGCCGCCGCTCACGGCGGCGGCGGTGGAGAAGACGGTGGTGGTGTTTTATGCATGGGCGGACCCAAGCCCACTACAAGGTGGGCGGGCGCACCCCCGGGGAAAAAAAATTAGTGTTAAATTCCGTCGAAAATCCCGTCCGCACCCCTTGAAATTTTTCGTCCGCACCCCTTGGAATTTTTTGACCGCGCCCTTGAAATTTTTCGTCCGCACCCCTTCGGTAAAAAGTGTTATCAATTTATATTTTAATTTTTTTAGTAAACTCTTATTTAAAAAAAATACTACCAAAATTATATAACTTTTAATACCTAACTAACTAAACCCAAATACCCATACATTTACCCACTTATAATTCCTAACTAGCTAGCCCACTAAGTCTTAGCCCATTAACCAAACCCAACAATATTTCAAACTATAATAAAATAATTAAAGCTCAAAACCTTTAGAAATTCTCTCCCGCTCTCTCCCTCTCTTGCGTCCCTGCACTGCCAACGAACAACATCACCCAGCAACAACAGTCCAACAGCCGGTGACCACCATAATCAGCCACCATACCACCGTCGTTTGACACCAAATCTAACCGGAATCCGAACATATTTGTTAGTGAAGAATGTTTGGCTTTTTCTTTTTCTGGTGTATATGTTGTTTAGATGATTTTTAGGGTTATTTACATTATGATTTCTAGGGCTTGAATAGTTGATATATTATGTAATATGTTATGGAGCCATGTTTTGGATAGATTTCAAAAAATAAAAACCCGTAGGGTGACGTTTTAATTATGTTTGTAACATGATTTGACATATTTTTGATGATTATATAAATTTAGTTCGATGTTCTTTTGTTTTACATGACCCGACCCGACCCGATACGAACTGATTTTTTACTTATATACATTGGGGCCTAAAATTTTTAAAAATTGTCCGCATCCCCATGAAAAAATTCCTGGGTCCGCCACTGGTTTTATGTTTCCGATGGGTTCACCGAGGCCGTGGTGGATGGCGGCACGGTGATGAAATCAGAGAATGAGAGTGAGAGCAGTGAGAGTAAGGGAAAACAGAGACAGAGATGAGAGGCGACGGCGAAGAGGCGTCACGCCGACGACCGGAAGTGCGGGTACCGACGGCTGTTGGGAGTGATTCCGATAAGGGTTTCTTTACTGTTCAGGGTAAACACTTGTCTGAACACATTTGCTTATATTTTTTTTACATGGAATTGGTTGTGGTGGTTCCGACGGTGGTGACGGTGGTTCGGAGCTCGGGGTTAGGACCGGGTCAGCTTCGATATTTCAGGTCTCGGCTCAGGTGCGGGTTACAAAGAAGCGAGTTTTAGTCGGGTCATGGGTCGGGTTATGATTCGACGGTTTGGTTCGGTGCGGGTCAAACCCGGTCAACCCGGGTCAAAGCAATCAGATTCGGGTGTGGGTCAGAAAGTCAAACACGGTTAACAGTGGCTTCGGTTCGGGTTCGGCACGGCCAGATTCAGTTTTGTGCAAGTTTGGTGCATTTGGGTCGACTTGGTCAAACCGAGTCGACTCTATTAAACCTGGTCAACTCAGTCAACCCGTTCACGTTACGACAGGAAGAGTGGTAAAGATTTTACGGCGCGTTTATTACATTATTTTCATAGTTTTATACGTTACGTGAAAAACGAGCTTGAACCGATTTGATAGAGAGTTAGTTTACGTTTTATACATATGATGAAGAGTAACATATTGATTATTGATTATATTGTTGAATTTTGAAAATAACGACAACTTATGTTGTCGGGGGGATCCAAAAACAGAGGAAACTCTGCCCGTTTTTCGAGAAAACTCGTAACCCAAAACATGTTTTGTTTTAAAAACGACAACCATCGATACCAAGCGACTTTTATGAAAACCAATACAAATGTATATATTATTTCAACGACACTCTATAACGTACAAGGAACAATGATAGCACGAATTATATTTATAAAGACAAATATGGTTATTTCAAATAAACAACAATACAATCCTTTTTTTACATATAAAATAAATAAATCATATATATTTTTGATTCAACATCAAATAATCCGACTTCTTTTTATGAAATGAATAGTTTATATATATTTGTTTCAAACGACAGCACTGAACGACTTTTGAAAGCAACGATTCGGAAACTATTTACAACAAATAAGTATAGTTGTTATATTTATTTGAAACTTTGGAAATTCGACGAATTCTTTTATAAAGGTACATATAGTCTTATTTCAAACAGCAAACAATTTGGATTCTTTTATAAAAATAAATATAGTATATATTTATTTCGAACATCAGGCGGTGCGAATTCGTTTTACAGAAATAAATATAGTTTATATATTTATTTCAAATATCGTCGACACGAGTTCTTTTATAAAAATAAATATAGTTATATATTTAATTTTCAAACATAACAACTCGATGATTATTTTATAAAATAATTATAACTTTTCATATTTATTTTATACGCCTAAACGGCATATACGAATGTTTTTACAAAAATCATACGAAACGCGATTTATAATACAAGTTTTTATATATCATTTTAACGTAAATATACACAAACGATTTCTCGAGACGACAAGCGACCTTAACAATATATTTATATGTTTTGATATAAATATTTATTTATTTCTAATATCTCAAGAATCAAGTCTTTTCAAGACTTGTTAGTTATTATCGACGATAAACGACACTTATCAAATATGACCTAATCTGTTCCGATAAGTTAACTACTTACCGTTGAATCGTTCGACTAACGATTCGGTAGAGCGCGGTGACACGTGGTCAAGTTACCGCTTTTACTTAGAAACTTATTAGATATTCCGTGTTAGGAATATTGTAGAATGCACGCTAGCAAGTCAAGTCTTGGAAACGACATCACGAAGTCGTATTTAGCTAGCTTTGCACAGGAATATTCAGGTCAGTTCATAACCCCCACCTTTTACAATTTTACATTTTTCTAAATGTTTTTGGGGTGGAAAGACATGCACTTTTTGCAAAGCATATAAGAATTACACATTTCTAAACCATTTTACAAGCAAGTTTTAACTGACACAAATGGTTTACGAAAAGCTTATGTTTTATGCCGATTTTACAAAACAAATACGTATTATCGAAATGTGAATGATTTTCATGACTAGGGATGGATCGTCTGGAGATAATATAGAGAGACTAGGGAGTTAGCCTTAGAGGCTGGGGAGGTTCAGCTTTAGAGGCTGGGGTAAAATACATGTTACGAATGTTTAAACGGTATGAATTAAACTATTAAATCATGTGAGCATAGATTAAATTTGAAATGCCATAAATTCTTAATTAGGGACGAAGGTTAGATCTAATGGGTACGGCCGAACCCCACTCATGGTACTTGTGACCACTTGAGTGCTTTGGTGTCCCAGTCGAGGTGAATCGACACAGTCGAGGGTAATCGACACAGTCAAGGTAAATTGACACCGTCGAGTTTAATCGACACAGACGAGGAAAATCGACAAGGGTATAAGCCTACTCATTCGGGTGCTCCCTATGCTTTCACATGTCTTAATCTCCTTGCAAAACCTTAATTTAAAGCATAGGATTATGCGGGCATGAAGTCAAAGCATATGATTATGCGGGCATGAAGTCAAAGTCAGGGTGGGCATTGACGGTTATACGAACATTACAAATACGAGAGTTTACAAATACATGGTTTTACGAACATAATGCGTTACAAATACAAAGTTTCCATATAACTTGGCAAGAAAGTGATTTCTAAATTCGTTTTCTCAATATTATTTCACAAACCGGTCATTTAAAAGATTTATTTCAAATCTTTTACAAACAAACTATGAACTCGCTCAACTTTATGTTGACTTTTTCGCATGTTTCTTTCCCAGGTTGCTTTTCAAAGTTATGGCACGGTTGGAATAGGAGAACCATGTGGAGTCGAGTACTTAGTGGCGTTCATTTTCTAGAAGTCTTAGCTATATTTGCTTCCGCTGTGCAATGAAGATACCAGTCCAGTCACGCCAATGCTCTGATAATTTCGGGGTGTGACAGATGGAGCTTTGGTCCCAAAACGACGTGTTCGGTGCGTTTATTACGACTAAGAAAGGAGTAGAAGATAGACACAACACCGACTAGTCACTTATAATCTGGTCTCTATTGATTATTCAACGTTTACAGCACCACGAGACCAGTTGGACAACATGTCCCCTCTGGGAACCAAAAGCTTGTCCAAATGGGAACCCCAAGTCCCTATTTGTAGACATCACCTACACTATGTGTCCATCCGATCGGATTGCCATTCGACCGGATGGTCATCCGTACGGCTGGACCTTCTATTCTATACAATATCCAACACACACTCTATCTAACTATTCGCACAGTGGCAGACGTACGAAATATGCACCAACAGATTCCCCCTCGGATGTCATTTTCGAATCGTCTTTAAAACATTGAAAACCTTGAGTCGTGTTTGAATATTCTGTAATCTTCAACTTATAGCAACTTCAATCAGGTATCTTGAAATCTGACTATCCAAATTCCCCCTCGATTGATGATTCGGGTTTGCTTTTGCCAAAGTAAAGCACGAATTCCCCCTGGAATGAATCTTCAGGTCTTTTTCACAGTTTACGACTCTCCTCTGATTTGCTAAACTGCAACCTTCACGAACAATCACCAACTTGAAACTAGTCAATGCAACATCCTCTGTTTCAACTTTAACCGCATCCGAGCTCAGTTTTTTATATGACATGTAAGCATCATGATCTCGCATTCCGCCTGCTCGATCTAAGAATGTACAAAAACTCAACCGACAAATGATAGAAACTTCAAATACCCCACTGGTTAACTTCAAATCCGTGATTCCCCCTGAAGATCTGATATCCCGTTTACCGTGATCAACGATAACGCACCATAAGAATGACAGATCCGTGTAAACGGTATTCTCCACAATCAGCATATCTTCATCGGAAAACAAATCATCTGGTAATGTAATCCGATCTCTGAAGCATTAGTCCACAATCAGATTCATCTCCTTGGATAATCTAGATCTCAGAAGCTATCATCCACGATCACTCTCAGATCTCCGATGCTCGATCAGATATCAACACCTCGGATCATCTTGATCTCGGAAGCTTACGCCCACGACCAGATTCACATCCCCCTGACTATCTGAAGTCGAAACTACCCGAATACTGTTGCAGTGTTATGAATTTCAAAAATGCCGGAATTTCAACATACGACATTGAAAATTTTTATCCCCCCTCATATTTGCAAATTCTGACGTTTCTATCACTGAATTCCCCCTCAAACTGAATTCAGTTTTCGATTCTATTCTTCGAAAAACTTGACCAAACTAGAATATCACAATATTCGCCACAATTGTTAGTTTTTCGACTTTTCGGATTTTACGTTTTGGCCCATAAATAGTCAGATAACCTGAATGATAAACATTCTGCACCATTATCATGACTACCCCACTAATTTCCACAATCTGTTATCGCATCATCAAGTCTATTCACTGAAGTCCCCGACGGTGTCCCCGAACAACCCAGCTTGGTCGTTAAAAACCCGAAAAAATTGTCAATCACCAAATTTTTTCTGGAGACTCTCCTCGTCGTTGCGATAAAAATGACTTTTTTAGGCATTTGATCATCTGGTCGAATGGCATTTGACGGATGGTCATCCGATCGGATTGCCATCCGATCGGATTGTCATTCGATCGAAGGACAGAATGAACAAGATGGTATGATGGATCAGATGGTCATCCGATCGGATTGCCATCCGATCGGATTGTCGTTCGTTGAAAACCAACTGATCTTTCAAACACACCATAGTGACATGGATCGGATGGTCGTCCGATCGGATTGCCATCTTATTGAAAGCATGTAAACCTTCAATAAGCCTTCAAACAAGATAGTGATATGGATCGGATGGTCGTCCGATCGAATTGCCATCCGATCGGATTGCCATCTGATTAGATATGTTCTAACAGATCAAGAACACTCCGAATCACGTTTTTTCAATCCAGAATATTTATTTGTGTGAATTTCATGATGAAACTTCACAGGATTGTGCGCGAATCAATTCCGAACAGAATGATATCTTCAATTCCAAAATCTATCCATGAATTGACCTTTATTTTGATGATTTTCTCTGTTTAACGTCAAAACTCTCGTTTAACCCAAAATTGATGAGCTTTGGGTGATTTAACCGACTGTTAGATCGATTAAATCGGTACCGTAGCTATGATACCACTGCTGACTCCAGGATCCGGTGAGTTTAACGAAGCTTCGGTCCCGAAACGACGTGATCGGTGCATTTATTACGACTAAGAAAGGAGTAGAAGATAGACACAACACCGTGCAGTCACTTATAATCTGGTCTCTATTGATTATTCAACGTTTACAACACCACAAAATCAGTTGGACAGCATGTCCCCTCTGGGAACCAAAAGCTTGTCCAAATGGGAACCCCAAGTCCCTATTTATAGACATCACCTACACTATGTGTCCATCC
The DNA here is from genome assembly GCF_002127325.2 of Helianthus annuus. Classification (NCBI taxonomy): domain Eukaryota; kingdom Viridiplantae; phylum Streptophyta; class Magnoliopsida; order Asterales; family Asteraceae; genus Helianthus; species Helianthus annuus. The sequence goes on along the minus strand of NC_035440.2, from coordinate 68,309,790 downwards.
GATCGGATGGTCATCCGTACGGATGGACCTTGACATTTACAAAACATGTCCAACTTCTCTATTCTATACAATATTCAACACACGCTCTATCTAACTATTCGCACAGTGGCAGACGTACGAAATATGCACCAACAGTTACAGTAAGGCCTTCTGATAAATAAGTTTCACTTTTTTGGCCCGGACTTGTATTTTCACTTGTTTACCATTTTTAACCCTTCTGATTTGATTTTTAAGATATATGAAGGGTATAAAGGCATATGTAACTTGGATTTTGTTCTGAAAATGTCGTGAATACCGTTTCGCTCGATCGTTATGTATTTCGTAAATAAAATATAAAATTTATTAAATAGTGTAACAATTCTCATTAAAATCCATAATTAGGATGATAATTAGTCAATAAAGAAACCCTAATTGAGACACCCAAGTAATTCTGCACTAACCCTAAAATTTCCAGAACAATCGGAATCAGGATCAGGGCCCCTAAAACTCAAGGGGGGCAAACCCTGGTGGATAATTATCCATAATTTGTGTTGTCACAATTGAAATTCGATTTTAAACTGAGTCAGCCAAGCTAGTCCCGAACCCAGCTAGCCTAGGTAATTAGACTGCACCCTTTACGGACCGTAAAGGAAAATGCCATACGGTCCGTAAGCCTGTCCAAAAATCGGTATAAATAGCAGACATTGGCAATTGATTTTTGTGTTGAAAACGACGTACAAATTCTCTGTAGACGTCAAGATATAGCAAGAACAGTCACAAAACACACACCTTAGTATCAAATTACTGCCGCAAAACAGGGTAATCACTCGATCGCTATTACGATTCATTTTCCGACTGATCAATATATCCAATGGATGTTTAAGTGCCGCCCACATTAGGGTGATACTATGTCGTTCGTCGTTAAATCGATGGATGTTTAAGTATCACACTTTGTCGTTCGTTATGAGAATTTGATCTCGTGAGTTATCGTAACTGCTGTATTGATCACTAACCCGGTTTTGTGTGCATTATTATTAAATTAGGTTAACAAGGCTAAATCATATTCTGCCCGTGTTAAATCTGCAATGTGAGTCATTCTCTTTTTATCAAATGTTTTACAATACTCCAAATTATTTTCAGAATTATAATTACAGTGATTAAGTTTATGTAATCACCAAATTACAGCCAGTATGTGGGGTATTGTGCACATTACTACTGTTTTAATCACATTAGGTGGGCGAACCTAAAATTAAGTGATATACGTCATTCATTGGGGCAGCCAATGGTGATATGACCACAGTCACAGATACGGTCGAGTGACAAATACTGTGGGTAGTTGGTTGATATCTGAAACATATGTAAAAACTCTTAATACTGTAAATTATAACAAATGTGTCGTTTTAGTAAAATGAATGATTCACTCAGTATTTCCCCGCTGACAAAATCTTTTTCAAACATGTTTCAGGTGATCTATTGTAATTCAGGAAAAGTGCTGGGAAGCAGTGCAGGCTTAAAATAATGGCTCATTATAAAATAAAGAAATACGTTTTGTAAAAATAAGGATTTCTCAGTAAAACCATGTTATTGTAAATTACCGGGAATTTATCCCGAGTTGTGAAATAAAATAATCAGGAAAAGTTTTTAGCTTTAAAACGATCCTGATGATAAAATTCCGCTGCTAAAATCACATAATTAAATATCACGGGATTTCTGTTCCGCGGCTCCTGAAACGGGTCAAACCGGGTCGGGGGCCGTGACAGAAATGAGGTGGTATCAGAGCCACTGAGTTAAGCTAATTAAGTATTTAGAGATACTTAATTTTTCCTGATTACTATTATATGATTATGTGTTTTATTTAAACTGATTATTTGTTAGTTACAGTATGGGTAAGAAAAAGCTGCAAGATATCTATCTTAAATTAGACAGGTCAATCTATGAAGAGGGAAGTTCATCTTCAAAACTTCCTACAATTCCTGAAGAAGGAATATTTGTGCGAAAAGCACAATATGAGAAACCGCTTTCTCCTAGAAAAAGGAGTATGATTATTAAGAAAAGTAAAGAGCAAATCCGAGAAAAGAGGATTAAAAAGGAAACCCGGGAGTTAATCAATAAATCACCTTGGGAAGATAAGCTAGATGAGAAATGGGCAAATTTGTATATGCTAGCCACTGTAGCAGAACATGCAAATCTTTAAATACCCTAAGTCTAGTAATAGCACTTCTCAGTAAATAAATAAATAAATCTGAGTGTGTTCTTTCCTGTTATTTTGTACAAATAGTGTGCAATAAAACTTCGATGTTTATTTGTTAAACTTTGTTCCAAAGTTTTAACTTAGCATTTTGTGCATTTTTGCATATATGCTACACAGCATGAGCGAGATATCTGAAGCTTTTCAGAACCTCGATCTTTACCCGGTGAATGTAGAAGTTTCTCAAGATTTCACTGGATACTTTGCTGATGTGGAACAACCTGTAGAATTCAAGGCTCCACCCTTGACAAAGCCAAAACGAAAGAAAAGAAAGAATTATGTATGGGGTAGTCGTATCCGTAGGAAAAAGCCAGTTCCGAAACTTCCTAAAATAAACAACCCTTTAGGAAAAGGAAAAGAAATTGTAATCAAAGAAAGTACTAAACAGCAAGAGATGAAAACTGAAGTCAAGAAAGATTCTAGGCAAATGGAAAAACAGTTTGAGGAATATTCTAAAGATATAGAAATGGAAGTAGGACAAGGTTCTAGACCAACTCAAATAGAAAATTGGAGAAAGTTCAAACCAAAACCAGGGAATAACTTTTCAGGATGAAATAGATTTTCTATTGGCAAACTGTGAAACTATTCAGCCTGTCAATACGAATGTTTTTACCTATCCTAGTGAAAATCCACTTCCTATGAACTTTGAACCAGCAATTCCAGAACCAATAGTCCACTCTCAACCTGTAGAAATGGACGAATGGTGGACAAATGATTGGCAATTTCAAAATATTGTCAACGACCCTTATTCCTTTTTTCCACAATTCGATCCAGAACCCATACCTAATCCACCAATGAGTAACGAAAATATGGCGGAACTTCGTCATTATGGTGAAGAATTGATGGATGCAGGAAATAGAATCAGGGAGATAGGGGGACAAATTGCCTGGAAATATGATGAAAGGGAAATGCGTTTTTAGGACAACAAGTGATGAGACAATAGGAAGATGGTAAAACTATAGTTGTGTAATAGTAAAAGTAAATAGTGAAATCAGTCTGTAACATAACTCCGAATAAAACTTTGTAAAATATCTGTGTGTAGTGATGCATACTATAACGGATATGAAATGGAATCGAGAAATCGACAGTTTTGACTAAATGTGTATTGTAAATTGTCTGATTGTTTGTGTATAATTGCTATTTATCAAATACTAATAAAAATTATATATATATATTATCAGATGGCAAATATTGGTAATGAACCGGTAAATGAGGTTAATCAGTCGGAGCAACATCCAGGAGATCAATATATGACTAGACAAGATATTGAAAATATTGTTGCTCAAGGGATAGCCAATGCTATTCCAGCATTCGTTGCTGCAGTAAAAAATCCAATCGAACCACAACATATCGTTCCTAGTAAACGTACTTCTGAAGATAACTTCAGTAATAGTATAAATGGGGGCAATAATCATGATAATGAATCTCAGCACACGCCGCTCCCTAAGAAACAGAAAGCTGCAACACTTGGTTGCACTTTCAAAGAATTCCTTGCTTGTAAACCCACTGAATTTGCAGGCAATGAAGGGGCAACTGCATCACTGCATTGGTTAGAGAAAACCGAAGCAGTAATTGCAATCAGTAAGTGTGCCAAAGATGATCAGGTCATGTACGCATCAAATCTGTTTAAAGAAGGAGCACTCGAATGGTGGAACACTGTGTTACAAGCTAAAGGAAGAAATAGGGCTTATGCGATGAATTGGGAAGAATTTAAGAGTCTTGTTGAAAGAAAATTCTGTCCCGAATACGAAAAGGAACAAATGGCAAATAAGTTCCTAACTCATCGGATGTTATGTGTGGATTGTCGTGGTTATACTTCGACATTCTTTGAATATGCTAGAGTGGTACCAACACTGGCTTCGCCAGAACCGGTACTCATTTCTCGCTATATTTGGGGATTAATTAGCGAAATTCGAAATATCGTTAAGGCTGCGAGACCTCGCACTATTGACGATGCAGTAGAATTAGCTAACATCCTAACCGATGAACTGATACGCACAAGAGATGAAGACAGAAAGAAGGAATTAGCTTAGAAAATTACCCAAGGATTTAGGGTGGGTAATAATAGTAATTTCAAGAAAAGAGGAGTAGGGCAATCTTCAACTCAGCCATTCTGCAAAATTTGCAAAAAGAAACATTTTGGAAAATGTAATAAACTTTGCAATTTTTGCAAAATGATAGGACATCGTGAAGAAAACTGCAGAAAGAAATCCATAATTTGTTACAATTGTGGAGAAGTCGGACATTTCAAAACAGAATGTCCTAAGTTAGCCAAACCAGTAGATAACAAACCCAAAGCGACCGAAGGAGCTACTAAGAAGAATGCCAGAGCTTTCCAGCTAACCACTCAAGAAGCAGAACTCATCCCGGATGTGATAGCCGGTACGTTTTTAGTTCACAACATTTATGCAAAAGTATTGTTTGACTCTGGTGCAAACCAAAGTTTTATAAATACTTCATTCTGCCAAGCTCTTAAGTTACCCTTAACTACCATTAGGCAAATTTTTACAGTCGAAACCGCAGATGGGAATTCAGTAAAAATCAATCAAGTTTTGCAAAAAGTAGGAATAGAACTTTCAGGTCATAAATTTGCTGCAAACCTATTACCTATGAAATTAGCTGAATTTGATGTGGTGTTAGGAATGGATTGGTTAATAGCCAACCATGCTCAAATCATTTGTGATAAAAATTCTATAGAAATTCAAGCACCTACTGGAGAAGTAATCATGATTACAGGAGATAAACCTCGAAAGCCACTGAAGTTCATATCAGTAATGAAAGTTGCTAATTATGAACGAAAACAAGGAATAGTATATATGATTTCAGTAATCATTAGTACTAAAGGTAAAGAATTTAAGGAAATTCCTGTAGTTTCAGAATACCCAGATATATTCCCGGAAGATTTACCTGGGTTACCACCAGATAGGGAGGTAGAATTTAGAATTCATCTAATTCCAAGAACTACACCGATAGCCAAGGCACCTTATCGATTAGCTCCTACCGAAATGCTAGAATTAAAGAAGCAATTAGATGAATTACTAAGCAAAGGATTTATACAACCTAGTTCATCCCCTTGGGGTGCACCAGTGTTGTTTGTGAAAAAGAAAGATGGATCAATGAGAATGTGTATCGATTATAGAGAGTTAAATAAGGTTACAATTAAGAATCGATACCCATTACCTAGGATTGATGATCTTTTTGATCAATTACAAGGCGCTAAATATTTTTCTAATATAGATTTGCGCTCCGGATATCATCAATTAAAGGTTCAAGAAGAAGACATACCTAAAACTGCTTTTAGAACTAGGTATGGACATTATGAGTTTACAGTCATGCCCTTTGGGTTAACTAATGCACCTGCGGCATTCATGGACATGATGAACAGGATCTGTAAACCATATTTGGATAAATTTGTAATTGTTTTCATAGACGATATACTTATTTATTCAAAAAGTCAGGACGAACATTGTCAGCACTTGCATGCACTCTTAACTTTGTTAAGAAAAGAAAAGTTGTACGCTAAATTCTCGAAGTATGAATTTTGGCTACAAGAAGTGCAATTTTTAGGACACATGGTGAATCATGAAGGTATTCACGTAGATCCTGCTAAGATAGAAGCAATTACCAATTGGAAGGTTCCACAAACCGCAATGGAAATTAGAAGTTTTATAGGTTTAGCCGGATATTATAGACGGTTTATTAAGGATTTTTCCAAGATAGTTGTACCATTAACTAAGCTAACTTGTAAAGCCATTAAGTTTGAATGGGGACCTAAACAAGAAGAAGCCTTTAGAATCTTGAAGCAGAAATTAACCAATGCACCAATCTTAGCCTTACCAGAAGGAACAGAAGATTTTGAAGTATATTGTGATGCTTCAAAATTAGGATTCGGATGTGTGTTAATGCAACGCAAGAAGGTAATTGCGTATGCTTCTAGACAACTGAAAAAGCACGAGGAAAACTATACAACTCATGACTTAGAATTAGGATCTATAGTTTTTGCCCTTAAGATATGGAGACATTATCTGTATGGAAGTAAGTTTACTGTTTATACAGATCATAAAAGTTTAAGGTATATATTTGGGCAAAAAGAGTTAAATATGAGGCAAAGGAGATGGATGGAAATCCTAAGTGATTACGACTGTGATATTCAATATCACGAAGGAAAGGCAAACGTAGTCGCAGATGCTTTAAGTCGTAAGTATCATGAAAAGCAAAGGCGAGTCCGTGCTCTTAGAATAAATCTACAAGTAGATTTAATGGAACAATTGAAGGAAATTCAAGAAACGGCAATCAAGGACGATGCTGAAGGAATGAAAGGTTACCTAAAAGAATTGGAACAAGGAAATGATGGAATTTGGAAATTCCACAAAAGCAGAATTTGGGTACCTAAACAGGGAAATTTAAGATAAAAGGTTTTAGAGGAAGCTCATAAATCTAGGTATACCATACATCCAGGAAACAATAAGATGTACCAAGATTTAAGAAAGAATTTCTGGTGGATAGGAATGAAAAAGGATATAGCCGAATACGTATCTAAATGTCTAACTTGTTCACAAGTTAAAGCCGAACATCAGAAACCTTCAGGTCTACTACAACAGTTAGAAATGCCTGTATGGAAATGGGAACTCATAACAATGGAGTTTGTTACTAAGTTACCCAAAACCAGAAAAGGTAATGATGCGATTTGGGTAATTGTGGATCGATTAACCAAATCTGCTCATTTTCTACCTATGAAGGAAACCTTTAGCATGGAAAGGTTAGCCAAGCTGTATGTGGATGAAATAGTATCTTTACATGGAGTCCCACTCTCCATTGTATCAGACAGAGATAGTCGTTTCACTTCCCGTTTCTGGACAAGCTTCCAAGAAGCAATGGGAACCCGACTCAATCTAAGCACTGCATATCATCCACAAACAGACGGACAAAGTGAAAGGACGATCCAAACTCTAGAAGACATGCTCCGAGCATGTGTAATTGACTTTGGTGGTAATTGGGATAACCATTTACCATTAATTGAATTCTCCTATAACAATAGTTATCACTCAAGCATCGAAGCCGCTCCATTCGAAGCACTGTATGGACGCAAGTGCAGAACTCCCATATGTTGGGCAGAAATAGGAGAAAGTCAATTATCAGGTCCAGAGATCGTACAAGAAACCACAGACAAGATAACTCAAATTAAGGAAAGATTGAAAACAGCCAGAGATCGCCAGAAAAGTTATGCAGATTATCGCCGCAAGCCACTAGAATTCCAGATAGGAGACAAAGTACTTTTGAAAGTATCTCCTTGGAAAGGAGTAGTACGATTCGGTAAGAAAGGAAAACTGAGTCCAAGATATGTTTGACCATTCCCAGTAATCCAACGAATAGGACCAGTAGCTTATCGCTTACAACTACCAGAAGAACTAGCTGGAGTACATGATGTATTTCATGTATCCAATCTCAAGAAATGTCTATCAGACGAATCCCTGGTAATACCTCTTCAAGATGTGGAGGTAAATGAAAAGCTGAAATTCATAGAGAAACCTTTACAAATAGAAGATCGAAAAGTCAAGTTTCTCAAGCACAAACGATTAGTACTAGTGAAAGTCAAGTGGAATTCAAAGAGGGGACCAGAATATACTTGGGAACTGGAGTCAGAAATGAAGCGGAAATACCCTCATCTATTTCAGTAAATCTCGAGGACGAGATTTTTCTTAAGGTGGGGAGGATGTAACAATTCTCATTAAAATCCATAATTAGGATGATAATTAGTCAATAAAGAAACCCTAATTGAGACACCCAAGTAATTCTGCACTAACCCTAAAATTTCCAGAACAATCGGAATCAGGATCAGGCCCCTAAAACTCAAGGGGGGCAAACCCTGGTGGATAATTATCCATAATTTGTGTTGTCACAATTGAAATTCGATTTTAAACTGAGTCAGCCAAGCTAGTCCCGAACCCAGCTAGCCTAGGTAATTAGACTGCACCCTTTACGGACCGTAAAGGAAAATGCCATACGGTCCGTAAGCCTGTCCAAAAATCGGTATAAATAGCAGACATTGGCAATTGATTTTTGTGTTGAAAACGACGTACAAATTCTCTATAGACGTCAAGATATAGCAAGAACAGTCACAAAACACACACCTTAGTATCAAATTACTGCCGCAAAACAGGTTAATCACTCGATCGCTATTACGATTCATTTTCCGACTGATCAATATATCCACTGGATGTTTAAGTGCCGCCCACATCAGGGTGATACTATGTCGTTCGTCGTTAAATCGATGGATGTTTAAGTATCGCACTTTGTCGTTCGTTGTGAGAATTTGATCTCGTGAGTTATCGTAACTGCTGTATTGATCACTAACCCGGTTTTGTGTGCATTATTATTAAATTAGGTTAACAAGGCTAAATCATATTCTGCCCGTGTTAAATCTGCAATGTGAGTCATTATCTTTTTATCAAGTGTTTTACAATACTCCAAATTATTTTCAGAATTATAATTACAGTGATTAAGTTTATGTAATCACCAAATTACAGCTAGTATGTGGGGTATTGTGCACATTACTACTGTTTTAATCACATTAGGTGGGCGAACCTAAAATTAAGTGATATACGTCATTCATTGGGGCAGCCAATGGTGATATGACCACAGTCACAGATACGGTCGAGTGACAAATACTGTGGGTAGTTGGTTGATATCTGAAACATATGTAAAAACTCTTAATACTGTAAATTATAACAAATGTGTCGTTTTAGTAAAATGAATGATTCACTCAGTATTTCCCCGCTGACAAAATCTTTTTCAAACATGTTTCAGGTGATCTATTGTAATTCAGGAAAAGTGCTGGGAAGCAGTGCAGGCTTAAAATAGTGGCTCATTATAAAATAAAGAAATACGTTTTGTAAAAATAAGGATTTCTCAGTAAAACCATGTTATTGTAAATTACCGGGAATTTATCCCGAGTTGTGAAATAAAATAATCGGGAAAAGTTTTTAGATTTAAAACGATCCTGATGATAAAATTCCGCTGCTAAAATCACATAATTAAATATCACGGGATTTCTGTCTTGCGGCTCCTGAAACGGGTCAAACCGGGTCGGGGGCCGTGACAAATAGGAAGACGATCGAAAGTGTACAGCGGTTGAAATTTTACAAATGTTACAAAAACCCACCCCAAGATCAGGGGGTGGTGTTCCCAGATGAGGTGTGTTATGTTTTGTTTTTTCTTATATAGCATTTTCTTTGAGAAGTACTTTTAACAAAAAAATGCTACGCAAATTGCATGTTAGGTTTTTATTGAGAAGTTTATAAAAAAATTTTGTTAACAAAATAAAAGCTTAAATTTATTGAGCATGAAACGAGACTTGCTGTAAAATACTTTTTAAATAAGATTGTTATATCAAAATACGATTTGTAGTTTCTTTTCCTAAAACTAAAAGCAAACAGCTTGAATCGCTCTTGAAAAAATCTCACTTACAAGTGAATGGGTTGTAAACCACTTAAAATTGAACCAACTTTAAACATGGCATCGTCCCAGATTACCATAAAACTAAATCTTCTTAATATAATCTAAACTTATATATTTAAAATAATTTAATTAGTTTAAAAAGGATTAGAAAAACATTAAATAATAAAAAAAATTAAGAGGTGAAATATAGTATTTTTTGAACTTATATATATATATATATATATATATATATAATATTTTAATATTTTAATTATTTTTGAAAACTCCTAAAATAACATCAACTAATAAACAAATCAATAAATAATAATAACTATAAGTATAACTTTAGGGTTAAATTTATTTTTGTAAGATTGTTTTCAGACCCGAACGAGTCGATCAGAACAGTTTATCTCAGTTTCAGATGCGGAAACTAAAAAACTGAGTTCAATTCAGCAAAAATTACACTTTAAACTGTCGTTTGATTGATAATAATGACGTTTACAGTGACTCGACACTTCGGCAACACTTTGTTGCAAACCGGAATGAACTTATCTATGATTTCGCTTGGGATGGGGTATTTATAGACCCTTGATTCCGCTTGAACATATACATGTTCAGTTCAAGCGGAATTACAGCATAATACTTCAAGCGGAATCATGACATTACACCTCCAGCGGAATTAGAATTATGTGATTTCGCTTGAAATTGTCTAGGTGACATTTCAAGCGGAATCACTCTAATACCCCACTATTTCGATTTTCGTGACGTGATTTGTCTGATACAATACAAGACTCGATACAAGACATAGACGACAGACGGATGCACCAACAAACTCCCCCTCGGATGTTGACGGAGTCTTCAGTGTCGAGTCTTCGCATCTTCAGTCTTTATCAGTCACTGGGCTTCTCTTGAAGTATCTGACGCTGTAAGTATCCTCAATCTCTATCTTCTCTTCTCTTTCAATCTTTCCTCGGATGTTGACGTCTTCTCTATTGATTAGTATCAACATACACTCCCCCTCAAATGTTGAATCTTTAATCTTATCAGTTCAGAATCCATTCCAAGATCGTGACCTGGCTTCTGCAACTTCAAGATCAATCTACCTGACTTTACCTGCACATTCTCTACCACAAACATAAGTTTTATGATAACCACTTGTTGGTAGAATATTCAAACAATGATTTGACACACTTAGATATCACATGTAGATTTGCTGATGAACCACTTGCAGGTTTATCACAAACCACTTGCAAGAATCCAGTTTTCATTTTAAAAAATTTCTTCATTTTAGTTCAAAAAAACTTTTCAAATCTTTTCTCCTAAACCATTTGTTCGTCATGTTTAGTACTTGAAATTTTGAACATCAACTTTTTAACACCAGTTGTCTAAAATCTTTTTGGATTTTTCAAAATTTATGCTAAAACACACACAAAATCTTTTTGAATCTTGAATAAAATGAAATGAAATATTTACAAACAATATTTTTGTGAGTTTGTGTAAGAGGATCATATCAGTTTGTGAGACAAATCACCAACACCATTAAGCTTGATTTCATTTTAAGTTCTAAACAATTTACCTAGATTGTCAGTATGTTGGTCCACTTTAAATTTTCACACAAAGTTCAACTGTTTCGAGATACGATATTAATGTTTTAGAGACTTAAACTTATTTATGTGTCCCACAACTTGAATATACTCCCGTATCCAGATCCCAATATTCAGTCTTACAGGTGAGTATACCACAGATGATATCTGTAAAGGGGTTAAGATGCGAGGGCCGTGAGAGCTCAGGTCGATACTTCCGTATACGCAGAGAGATGACGGCTTCGACTTTTGGTGTGTCCCCTTTAGAGGATCTTTTCTTCAACATCAATGATTATCAATTTTATTGTTTAACCATTTTTGCTGAGGCCTGCGCTGTATTTCAAGCATTTTGCAAAGTATTATACGGGGACTAGGTCAGAATTTCCATTCAGCAGAAGTCCCGGAATAATACCCCAGATATCACTGAGTATAAAGACCTAGTATCTCAGAAAGAGGGACCTTTCAAACAAGATTTCGGGGGTTACCCATATATCCAAGACATGTTACCCACGAGATAAGCAAGTTTGAATTTAGGTTTATATCTCGTCACAATCTACTAAATATGCAAAAACCTACTGGCACATCCACAGTGAGATTATTTATCACATTTTATCTTTACATTTCTTTAGCATGTTGTGATAGTCCACTGATGTACTATCATTTCCTCTTTTTACCAATCAAAAACTCAATTTTTGATTTTATCATGTTTTTGGCTTTTTCAAATTTTCTAATGTTTTTGGATTTTCTGAAAATTTTCTTACTCCCCCTAAAATGCAAACACATTAACAGAAATTTGAAAACAAACTGTACAGAAACTTGACAACCAATATCAAATCGCCTTAATTCATCATTCACTTGGCATAAACAATCAGAACTCCCCCTATCAACAAACTATTTTCCCATTTAGATTTCAAAACACTTTAAATTTGTTTTAATCAAAATGGTTTTTCCGGAAAATAAGTTTGTGTATCAACCATTTGTAGGGACGGGGATGTGGTTCATCATATTGTTCATTTTAATCATTTGTAGTAAATCAAATACAAGTTAATGTCCCTGATTTACTACTTGCAAGTAAAATCCAATCTCTTTACCACTTGTAAAATATCCAATCAAATATAAAGAAAGATGACGATTCATGATCCGCGATTACAAACTTGGGATCTCCGGCATGTCAGGTTTTTCATTCAAAGAAAATATCCACCCAGGCCTGACCAGCCTTGGGTGTTACCGAGCTACCAACACTCGGTTTCTTACCTCCCGACTTCTTCTCGTAGAACTCTTTAACCCCTTTGACTTTTCGGTCAATTATTTTTCCAAAGATATGTTTCACTTTGGGGTTAAAGGCCATATCAACATCAAAAACCTTTTTATCATCATAAAATTGGTTTGAAATCTCAACTTTACCAATTTTCTTTTTAAAATTTTCAGCCCGAAGTGGTGGAAAATTATCATCATCCACAATCGAAACTGATTTTTCTGGAGTCAGATTCTTCGCCAGAAGATAGCTCCTCTGATTTTGACTTATCAGAATCATCGCTAGAGCTATTACCAGACTTCTTAACAACCCATTTCTGGTTGTCAGATCTAGCTCTCTTCTTGTAAAACTTGTTTGAATATTCACTAATTTCAAATTTTGAATCATTGAAAAGTTTGGTTCTGTCAATTGGTGGTTCAAACACAATCACTTTTTCTTTCAACTTGTAAACTCCCTGTTTGGATTGAATTTCCTGTGAACAATTCCAAGCAATGTGATAAGTTTTTCCACATTTGAAACAGGTTCGATTTTTCTTCTTCTGATCAACAGTCTTCATTTCTTCTTGCCTTTTTGCAAGGAATTCCTTATTCAACTGCTTCCTGAATATTTGCTCTTTCTCTTCTTCAGAAGATGTACCTGAAACAAATGTCATCTTTGCTTTAAAATTTCGAACATATTTTTCATTTTTCTGTTGGAGTAAATCCCAACCCTTTCTTTTTGAAATTACCATGGTTAGGTTTCTTTTGAAAACCAGAACCAGAACCGTAACCTTTTTTCTTGTTTTCTCTTTGTTTAACTCTTGAGGTATATTTTTTAGGTTTATCAGTAAGATTTAAATCTTTTATTTCAGAAATATTGATTTCTGTTAGTTTGAAAACCTTTTTTTATCATTTTAGTTTTGACACCTCTTATTGGAAATTCCTCATCAGAATATAACTTGTCCGAATCATTTAAAGTATATGCCACTTTAAATGTTTCATCACTCAAATTAGATTTTGATAACAGGAATTTTTTATCATAAACTCTTTTGCCCTGTTTTTCTTTTTGACCCGGAGTGCTGGACTCAGACTTGGACTCCGACATTGACTCCGACTTTGACTCCTCAGTTTCATCGTTATCTAACACATGATCCACCACTTTTTTCATCAATTGAGATTGTTGATCAGTGTCAGACGATGTAGACGTGATATCAATACTTTCTGGCAAATTGACTGAGGACTCCGACTCCCACTGTAAAGTTTGTAGCCTTTTTGACTCTTTCATCATTTGGATTTCTGGGCAAATATCCATTATCCAACGGGGGTGGATACTTGTTGTAACTGACACCTTGTTTCTTACCAGATTTTTTCTTGTCAGTCTTTTTCTTCGTGTCATTCTTCTTCTCGGTCTTCTTCTCAGGAGTCTTTTCTTCAGAAACTATCCGTTCTTTAGTTACTTCATCATCTTCAAATGCCTCCATGCCTTCAACAGTTGGATAAATCCTGTCAATGACAAAAGAAGTACATGAGTAACTTTTCAACAAACGATTTACTCTCTCAGTCTCTATTCTTTGCAATTCCAGTTTCTGTTCAAGAGCAGCACACTTTTCAATGTAGTTATTCACAACTTTTTGCTTCGTCATGAATGCTCCTTGAAGAGTTTTCATAGCAGATGCCTGTTCTTCAGTTGTGTCATTATACATGTTCATTGCTTTGTTCAGCACATCGTAAGATTCCTTCAACCTATTCATGTTGTTGACCAACTCACTGTTTTTCTTCTTGATAATCTCACAGGTTTCACAGTTTACATGAATCTCTTTTGCAATGACATATTCAATAATCTTGAACTTTGGAACTTCTTTCACCTTTCTTCGGACAACCGGAGTTTCTTCATCATCACTGCTTACCGGTGTCTTGACCTTCTTCTTTTTCCGCTTGATTTTCTCATCTTCACTGTCACTTTCTACCATCACCTTCAGATGTTCTACCATCCTTTTTGCATAATATTCAGCACCATCATCATCACTATCTTCTTCAACTCGGGCAACAAAAGCTGTGTGACCAGGAGCTTGGTCAGGAATATAATCATCCCAAGTGAAATTCTCCCAGCTAAAACCTTCAGGTAACTTTTCATCATCTTGATCAATCACACATGCCTTTCCATCAGTTGGAATATATTTATCCCAGTTGAACCCAGTTGATGGCTTCTTTTCTTCTTGATTAACCACACAAGCTCTTTTTGATGAATCTTCAATCACATTCCTTCCATGAGCAGTTTGTGCCTGATGCTGAGTTGGTTGTTGAGCAACTTGATGGTAAATGGCCTTTCTGTAATAATCATTGTTGTTGTTGAAAGGATCTTGAGCCCCACTTGCTTCGCGGTTTGTGCACTCTCTCTTGAAGTGTCCTTTTTCCCTGCAACGAAAACAAGTGACTTTAGATTTGTCAAAACCCAAAGTAGAAACATTCGCCTCACGAAGATCATCTCTTCCTATGATTTGTTTGAATTTCCCAGCTCTCCTCAACACGCTAGCCAAACACCACTTTATGTCCATCAGCTCCATCTCTTCAGCATCTATTTGGTCGTAATCTTCTTTAGTCAGCATTGGATACCCGATTCGACCTGCAACAAAACTACCATAAGATTCCAAAACAGTTCCTAATAAAGACATATGACTTTTAGCTAACTCTTCTGAGTATTCCTGATCATTTTCAATGTTTAGCACAATGTTACATTGAAGCTTTTTGCCATTTCTAGATGTTGAAACATTTGGATCAAATGATGGAAATGATGAGAAACTTGTGTTGCTGTTTGATCCTTTTGAAGAACTTCCAGATGAGTTCTTTGCATTGTATGCGGTTTCAACTTTCGGTGACAAATTGGTTGTTTTCTCATTCAACCCTCCTTTGTAGTACAGCCCTATATCTTGTTCACCATCAAATACTTTCATTCTGGAAATTTTAATCTGCTCCATCTCCCGAGCTTCAATCTTCTCAATAAATTTGCTAAGTGTCAGACTGCTGAAACCCTTTTTGTTCCTTAGCATCATCAAGTAAGTTCCCCATGTTTCGTGTGGTAAAGCATCAGCCAGTTTCTCGATTAACTCTTCGTTGTCTTTGTTGATGCTCACTCTTTTCATGTTTACCAACAAATTGCAGTATCTCTCGATAATCTGTTTTGTGCTCTCATTCTTTAAACCACGAAACAAATCAAATTCTTTCTTGAGAAGTGATTTCTTGTTCTTGATCATTTCCTGACTACCAACAAACTTTGATCTTAGAGCTTTCCAAATTGAATAAGAACTTCCATTGTGCTGCAGTAAAACCATGATATCCTCTTTTACAGCTTGTTGTAGCAGGCTTAGCATCATCTTCTCATTCTTGTATTTTCGTTTATCATCCGCACTCATGTCTTTGATTGGAATCTCCTCCTCATCGTCATTTGTCGGTCGAATATATTTCGTCTCAACACATTCCCATGCATCTAGATAGTTTGCTTGAACCCAGTTTTCAAAGCGACCTTCCCAACCTTTATATTCCTCAATGTTCATAAGTTTGGGCGGTTTTTGCATCGTTCCCGTTTCGTTTTCCAACATCGTGTTCTGAGCAATACTGATCGAGGTAACCGGGGTAGCGAATGCATTATAAAATTCCTCGTCCATGATTCGGGTTTCAAAAAATTTATCACAACAGCCTGTTCAAGAGAAATACTAAACTTAAATAAAATTCCTTTTCAAGCGATATCACTGATTCAAGCGGAATCAGTCAACAAAGTTTAAGCGGAACCTTGGTTTGGAGCAGAATCAAACTGAAATTTCAAGCGAGATAACCAAATACTTTGAAGCGGAATTAACCCAATACTTTTCAAGCGAAATAACACGATTCGAGTGAAATCACAAGAATCTTTCAAGCGGGATCTTACGTTCAAGCGGAATACGATCCAAAATTCAAGCGGAATAACACAATTTCAAGCGAAATCAACTCGAAATGCTGCTGACGTCATCATACAATCGCTGTTTTTCAAGCGGAATTACCAATTTGTTCAGTTTTATATTGATTTTAAGCTTGAAACTTTCAAGGATTCTTTAAAACATGTTTGCGCACAACATATGTAAATTTAGCTGATTTTAACCCTGAAAAGTTTTGAATTTTGAAAAAGAATGGTGTAGAAACAGAAATTTCAACTGAATTATATAGAACTCTTCTTCCTGAGCTCTGATACCACTTGTAAGATCGTTTTCAGACCCGCACGAGTCGATCAGAAGAGTTTATCTCAGTTTCAGAGGCGGAAACTAAGAAACTGAGTTCAATTCAACAAGAATTACACTTTAAACTGTCGTTTGATTGATAATAATGACGCTTACAGTGACTCGACACTTCGGCAGCACTTCGTTGCAAACCGGAATGAACTTATCTATGAGTTCGCTTGGGATGGGGTATTTATAGACCCTTGATTCCGCTTGAACATATACATGTTCAGTTCAAGCGGAATTACAACATAATACTTCAAGCGGAATCATGACATTACACCTCGAGCGGAATTAGAATTATGTGATTTCGCTTGAAATTGTCTAGGTGACATTTCAAGCGGAATCACTCTAATACCCCACTATTTCGATTTTCGTGCCCTGATTTATCTGATACAATACAAGACTCGATACAAGACGTAGACGGCAGACGGATGCACCAACAATTTTAAATCAAACAATAGGGTTTGATTAATATATCACCTATTAATAAAAAGAACTGGGTGAAAAGCAATCAAATGAAGGTGGTCTAATTATATTTTAACCATTAATATAAGGGTCTAAGTGAAAAATTCACCACGGGGTCAGGGTTGTGGTGCTCTAGGTTGGGGTAAATTTGATTTTAACAAAATAAGAAGCCATGCCAAGCGCATGTTATGTTTTGCTTTTTCTTATATAAAGTTTTTGTTGAAGTGCTTTTAACAAATAAAAAAACATTACACAACGTGCGTGTTAGGTTTTCGTTGAGAAATGTTTTTTCTATCAATGTTTTTATTTTTAATTTTGTTGAAAATTGTTAAATTCCGTCGTGAAGCACAGGTTCTCACGCTAGTTACTATATAAATGATCTCTTTATTGTTCATTGTAACTTCACAAAAATTTTAAAACGCCTAACACAAGTTTAACCTGTAAGGTAGAATTTATTAATGCCATGAAAATGATTTCTTTCCATTTAACTCTTATTCTAAACCTTATTAATTAGACTCATATATAGCATGTAGACCTTTCATTAAGAAGTGTTTTTTTTATCTATGTTTTTATTTTAAATTTTTTGAAAATCGGTATGTCCCCCATTGTGAAGCACGGGTTCTCCCACTATTACTACTATATAAAGGAACTCTTGTGGCAACCATGTAATATAACTTCAATTTTAAGGCACTTATGAAGTTTTATAATGCATTTGGTACAAGTTTTAATGCATAAACAACTTGTTATTTACCATTTTATCCCACTTGTAATATTAATACCTTATTTAATAGATATAAATTTCACAAATATAGTTTTTATTTATAACATAATATTTAACATTTATTAATTGGTTGAATTTAACATTTTAATTTTAAATTAATTTTGTTCCTTTTTCATATAATAAGATGTTTGGTATTTAATAATACATATTGGTATGGTTGGGTCGGATCGGGCAACATGTCGTGTCAAAACATGTCACATAAAAAGGTATATTTTGATTCGATTAATACCTCTTTATGTACCAAAGTAGTCAACATTATAAATATACCAGCAAAGCTCGAACAAAGGAGAGTGTATATTTTTCCTGGAGGATACCGAGGCGAGCAAGCAAGCGAAGACAGAGACGTAGACAAGGCCAAGGTAGGGATGGTTCAACAGATGAATGGGTGATGAATACTACAAGGGGTATCTTGTTCGATTTGAATTTGAGAAGTATATCCTTAACTTTCTCTATTTACCCAGAGTAGAGCATAAAGCTAGAAAGATTAAAGAGACCCATTTAAGAACAAGAAAATGAACCAATGATCTCTTGGCCTAGTGGTTTAGGGGGAGGTGGGAAGCTTTGCTTATTTTGGAGATCCTGGGTTCAAGTCCAGGCAAAGGGATTTAATACTAACTTGGCGATACTAACATACTAACTACTAAATCGGTTAGCAATATCCAAACCGTACGCCGTTCAAAAAAAAACAAGAAAATGACATCGTGATTTAGATTGGATCTCGATGAAAAAGTTCATCAATGAGAAGTTAATTGAATAAGTTTAATGACTTTTTTTGGTATTATACGTTATAAGGACTGCAAACTCGTATTTAGTGAAAAGTCAAAGAAAATCCTTTTATTATTACTAGTTGTAGGACCCGTGTAACCACACGGGTAGGTTTAATAATGATCGAAATCAAATACTAAAAAACAGATTATAACATATCATTTAAATTTTGGTCTTTAGTTCTATATCTTTATAAAGTAATGTTAAAGACAGTATGTGTGACCACACGGGTAGCTTTAATAACCATCGAAATAGATTATAATACATCATTTAAATTGTTTGTATTTAGTTCATGTTTGATATAGAAATTAGCTAACTAACTGATAATTTCTTGTCTAAAATGAAAGCATGACCTATTTTATATTGTCTAATAATTAAAAAATGACCTAATTCAAATAACCAAATGTTATTGAACAGTTCAATAAATCCCCTTATATTTGATCCAATTAACCTTAATAATGGATTAGATTTTGTAGGCCCATTAAAACCCTTGTATCAAATCCGGCCCCAAATTCTAATCATTCATCTATCGCTCCATTTCCATCTCCGTTCTTCCAAGGGCGGCAAAGAAACGACAGGGAGTGTTAAAGATTTTTCCTTATCAGCAAAAGGTAATCTAAAACGTATTGATTCGATTTTGTTTTTCTGAAATCTTTGCTTCATGTAATTTTTATACCACGCTTGCATGTATGATTTTTGATCTTAGGTTTGTTCTTTTATATGAACTGTAATTTGTGATCATGTTTGTTTATTTGATTTGTTATACTTCAGATTCCATCATATGAATGTTCGTATTGATGTTCGATTGAAGTTTATACTTTTGTATGGATGTTCGATTGAGGTTTATATATTTAGGGCTATGTTAAAAATGATTGTTTATCAGTTGTTGTATAAAGATTTTTTAAGATTATGATGTTTAGTAAACTTTCAGTTGGTGTTTTGCGTACCCACTTTCGTGTTTTGCGTATCCATACAAAGTATCTAGGGAACTTTATATACTTCAAAGTTCTAGCAAATGCATCCGTTTGATTACATTTCATCCATTCTGTGAACATAGACATTTTCACAGTTGGGTTACTGACCACGTCACACAAGTTTGAATTATCGTCATAAACAATAGCCTGACCATCTTCACAGTGAATAGGTAATATTTCAACAGGTGGAAACCGATAGTGTATGTTAAACTTAAAGATTCTCCAAGCAGCTTCACACGTTGAAATATATCTACAATCAAGATATGCTTTAACGTCATCTACTTCTCTTTCGTTTGAGAGATTTTCATTATTTGTCATTTCCTCGTTTTGAGGGTTCACATTAGCAGTCGTGGTACTTTCGTAAACATAAGCTGTCACTCTATCCGGACCCTTATTAATGTATTTGAAGAGATATTTGATGGATCCTGTTTGGTTACACCACTCAACATTTATGTGGCACTGATACTTTTTGAGTAGTATAGCATTGTACGGAACTACAAACCTATTGTCAAGCAACACGCCATTTTTTTCTACTGTGTTGCATGATTGACGACGTTGGTAGACAGGATATCCTTCAGAATCAACACAAGTCTCATCTACATATTTTTTTGGAAACTTCTTCGAACATTTTAAATTAACCATGCATGGACAATGAGGATTGTCTGTACCACAAGGACCATGGATCATAAATTGTTTGACAAGTTCATACAGTTCGGCATCCATCTCTTTGTCAGGTATTTCAACACTAATAACCAAATCGATTTCTTTAGCCGTTGGAAACCTGTTCTCGGCACTTAAGAACAAACATATATGAGCATGAGGTAGACCACGTTTCTGAAATTCGATTGTATAAATAACTGAAATATTACATCCAAAAAAGTGTTAGTAAAAGTATTATTTGAGAAATTAATTAAAACAGTTTACAATGACTTACTTGCTTGTATCCCACCAAAGAATTTATGTTTCTTGAAATCTTGAATTAGATGATTGATTTTAATTTTGAATAACCGTGCGATAATATCCGGTCTATCTTGAGGGTTCAACCGTTTGTCTTTTAAACATCTATAAATCTCAGGCCAATTGGGATTACAAGTGACTGTTATGAAGGGATCTGGATATCCTACAGCTTTGCAGATTGCCATAACATCTAGATACTTTTGCATCATATATCTCGCTCCACCGGTAAATGAAGATGGCAACAAAATTCGTTTTCCACAATTTGACGCATCGCTTTGGCCACTTTGAACACTTTGATTTAAATTCTTAAACGTTTGACTTCTAAGTTTGGGTTGTTGTGTCTTTATGTAAGCTAACCGTGCAGATTCTATCATTGTATAGGAATCAACTAAAAACTGTTGGAATAGCTTTTGGGCATTGAGTAACAACGAAAATTGGTTGGCTCTGTCTTGTATTATGTAACTAAAGTACTCTCTCATTGTGTTGTTGGTTCTAAGTATATCACAATCAACTGAAACACCTCGATGTTTAATACCAAGTCTAAATCCATCTTCTCCATATGGGAAGATAAGTGGATATTGCAATGCAAGATAAGAGGGATGAAGCTCACTAATTCTCTGAAGATCGCCTGATTGTGTTTGAACTATGATATCCCTTTTATCAAATGCTCCATCAAAATCACCAATTATTAAGGCAACAATTTCTTCAGCAGTAGGCAAGTTAAAAATTCTACCATCCTTATCCCTTACTCCAATGAGCTTGAGTCTTATTTTGCCAATCATTTTCTTTAAAACAATCTCGTACCATTCTAAATGACTTCACAAGTGGATTTCATGAATCCAACATTTTTTTAAAACTCGATATGATGGCAAGATCAAGTTGTTGTTTTAGTGTCTGTCTTCGAACCTTGCTCGACACTGTGTAAAAATGACTTTATTATATAGATCAGATATATATATAAAACACTTGACATAAATCAGAATTTAGTGAATGCTTAATTTACCTTACAACCTTTTGACGGTTAAAATCCTCGTTTCGGGAATCATAAATATAAAGCTGTGAATATTTGGGCTCTTCACCATCATTCGGTAGCAGGCTACCAATGCGATGGTAATTTTGTCCTTGCAGTCCAAAAACATAAGAACCTTTGGTTTTTTGAAAAGTTTTAGAAACCTTGCCACCAAGGGATGTGAAGGAGAACATCATGTTATATGCTCGAATATTATTCATGAAGTTGCGGCTTTCAGGAGTAACTCTTTTGTAAAATCTTTCGAGCAGTGGAGGAGGAGCAGGTGAGGAAGGCAATTCAACGTCTCCGTTCGAACAACAAAGAGAAAGACGAATTCTTAGAATCCAAATTACCCCTAAGCATTTCATCTTTCCAAAGCATTGCATGACAGTAAGAACATACAAAAATAGCATCTCCATGATCAACGTATTCTACAAAATTATATAGGCAGGTAAAAAAATGATTATATAAGTGAAATATTAGGAGATCAAACTGTTATTTGGAAACATACTTTGATAAGTTTAAGGAGGGTATGTACCTCTTGCAATTCCGTAAATCTTTTTTACGATTGAAGATGGTAAACAATCCTCCGAATTGGAATCATCAAAGTTAGACCTTTCACCCGGGTAGGAATTTTCTTTTCCTGCCGTTTCATTTTGGAAATGACAATTAACATCGGTTCCAACAGATAGGAAGATAAGCAATAGATTTGACAAATATAGTGAATCAGAAACCTATATTTAGTTTTGCATTAAAAGTAAAACACATACCACTAAACGATACTACGGAACATTTTGGCAATTGTTGAGAAGTTCTAATGTCAATATTCTGAGGAGTTGGAATATCACTTCGACGGGACCTTACTATAACACGATCCACTTGCAAGACAAAATTTAAAAATGTTATAAAACTTACATTAACATTCAATGAATGATTAACAGTAATAACAAAAGTGTATACAACATACAGTTTGTAATATCCGTTAATGGGCTGCTATCAATTTTATGATTTGATGGTTCAAGGGGAGTGACCATTGAAGATGTCCTCCTTACATCAGCTACAATAGATAAATCAAATTTACTTATATCCATGGTTTTGAAACTTCGTTTCCTCTTTCTAGAGTCATAAACACCATAATTAGCCTTTCCGGATTGTCCGAAAATTCAAACAAAGGGACAAGGTCAAATCGGATAGCATACCTTAAAAAAATAAGATTTATAACCTTACCAAGACTGGATGAAGTCAGAGGAATTGTACTAACACATGTTCGATCTAACTTGTCGGGCGTGTGACATGCTGTACATGATGAGATTTGGTTAATTTATGCTACAAACACTTACAATTTTCACTTATTTTACATAGACATATTCAATAAACAACAACAGTCATGTTGTAAGATAATTAGAAAAGTAGCACAAGAGTTGTTTACCAATATTTTTAGAAGAGCATTCCAACGACATTACACTTTGTTTCTGATTTACACTGCATGGCTTGTAATGTAGAGTTGAGGCTTCGTACACACCTTTTGATGATACTTGTTGATATATATCAAGAAACTGATTTCAGCTAATATAACATTACATATATATATTTATTTAAAAAAATGACCATAAAAAAATACCTCTATTATCGTTTTTTTTGTAATAGTAACATTGCCCAGAAGTGAATCAATAATAGGAGGTGTCTGTACAAATTGAACCACACCCCTGTTTCTACGCTTATTCAAGATAGACTTTCTTATCTTCCTTGATTCTTTGGACTGTTGGGGACTGCACTGTGGAAAATACTCTCTATGTCTTGGTATAAAATTCTTTTTACTCTCCATAACTGTACATAAGAATTGAGCAAATATGTGTGATTTAGGGCTAGCTATAGGTGATTATTGTAATCCCTGTCCAAAAAACATTTATTCTCAACAGCTAGTGGTGATTGAACATCCCCATTTAAAACCTAACTAAATAAGTGGATGATCACAGACAAATGTTCAGAATAGATTTAAACAAATGAGATAGAAAAACCTACCATTTAGTGTTCATCGATTGCTTCCAAACTAAGTGTGTCTTGAATTATAACTTGAGTTTTTGGTGCTAACTTTTAATCTTCACTTTGATTCAGTCGAAAAAGAAGCTATAAACATAGCGGACATATGAAATTGTGATTTAACAAACCTAATTCATTTTGTCGGCCTTTGACAAGATTTTATGGTTCATAACTTATGGGCCAGAAATTATTGAAAGACTTAAACCATTTAATCGCAAAAGGCAGCCAAATTTGGGCCCTTTGGTTGATTTTATTTGGTACTGATTTTATTTGTTAGTATGTTTACATACTGGGTTTTGTATAAAAAATATAAGCAAGTGAAATTGAAAAATCCATAATTTATATGGATTTAAATACTACATATTTTTTTTTATCATCCTTGTCTTGGTTTTACTAATATATTGGTTCCTACAATAAAGTTATTATAACGCGATCCACAAGATTTATATTTTGGAGTTGAAGTTTAATGATAGATTTTTACCGAGTCACATTGTCCGATAATTTATGTGCACCAAGAAATTTATATGGATTTAACTACTACATGTT
This sequence comes from Helianthus annuus, assembly GCF_002127325.2. Classification (NCBI taxonomy): domain Eukaryota; kingdom Viridiplantae; phylum Streptophyta; class Magnoliopsida; order Asterales; family Asteraceae; genus Helianthus; species Helianthus annuus. The sequence goes on along the minus strand of NC_035440.2, from coordinate 68,285,523 downwards.
TCTAAACATTCTTGTCTTGGTTTTATTAGGAATTCGTTGGACCCCTTAGAAACATCATAATTTATATGGATTTAAATACTACATATTTTTTAATCATCCTTGTCTTGGTTTTACCAATCTATTGGTTACTACAATGAAGTTACTATAACGCGACCAAATAGCCAACTTATATTTGAAGTTGAAGTTTAACTCAAAGAATTATATTTATGAATTATATCCTATCATAACGAAAATTGATTTAACTCAAAGAATATAACTTCTTTCACATAATTTGTAGATGTTAACAATTTCTTTGTAATGCGATTATAAAGTAAACATACATTCAAACTCTATATTAAAAAAGTAGAATTTAGACTATGTCAAACTAATTTAGACATCTCATATACTATATTCACAAATCAAAACACACATTATAAGCAAAGATTATATTTCCCACTTACCAACGACAACCAAACTTCAAACAACCACATACTTAAGTACATACCAAAAACATAGGTTTGCTTAAACATCAAAATATAACGACGTGAAAGGAGCTAAGTGTTAAGCCTAGATGGCTTCCTGTATTCTGTTTTATGATTATTCATCTATCATCATAGGTAAGTTCTGTGAAAGGGAACCACCTGCAATCAAAAAGTCTAAAACAATGTTTGAAATGACTGTTGGGTTAAAACCATCGTTGGGTTAAAAAAGTGTTTTGAAACCACTGTTGTGTTAAACAGTTTTTCGAAATGGCTGTTAGGTTAAACAGTGGTTTCGAAACGACTGTTAGGTTGAACGGTGGTTTGAAAACACTGTTGGGTTAAAACAGTGTTTTGTGGAGAAAACAGTGGTTCTTTTTTTCCAAAGAGTAGTTTGACTTTGGTCAAACAACGTTTTAAGTTTGGTCAAAGAGTGTTTTAACTTTGGTCAAACAGACTTTTGAACCACTAAGAATCATATTTTTCCAAACAGTTGTTTGACTTTGGTCAAACAGACTTTTGAACCACTAAGAATCATATTTTCCGTATTTTGACATTTCGACTTCTAACTAATGCATGAGATGGGCGTATATGAGGCACGTGGGCATGGGAGGCACCAGCGAAGCTTCAGCGCCTGCTATATGTGGGTAGATTTTGTGCTTCTTTGGGCTGTATATGTTACCTTTTTAGGTTCTACATAGAGGTTATGTATATGTTAATCGTATATAGAGGTTTTATTATCTAAGTTCTGAGTATTCAAGGAGTGGTACTAATCATTATAGTAAATATTATGTATCTTCGGCTCATAGTAGATTTTCTGATTTTAGGTTTAGGGTTGAAGGCTTGCTGTACAATTATCTTTTTTTTTTTGAAAGGTGAACTTCTTTTAAGGCTATTCACATCCCCAAATCGGGGACCCTAACCAAGATCTGCCCAGACTTACGTTGTCTTAACCGGGCCCGCGCTGGGTAGTCAGACTTGGCTACGGCTTTCGCCCGGAAACTGTGCCGCCTCCACACGAGTGACCTCGCTGGAGTAACGGCCGGATGAAAACCGGGGCCGGCTCAGGCTCGAACTTGTGCAACTAGTGGCTAACAAGTTCTTACCATCATTGCCTGGTCCTGCCCCTTTCGCCACAACAAGAGTCGAACTGGCGCCTCATGAAGAGGACACCGGCCCAACTACCAACTGGGCTATGGGACAGGATTGCTGTACAATTATCTAACCTTCTATATTTGATGTCTACCATTTGATTAATGAAATTTCTTCTAAGTGTGTATTAAGTGCGGCTGATGCAGGACCGCCTCGACAACCAAAGTGTAGTCTTTAATGAAGCATAAGCAGCCATTAAGTTAATAAGTCTACTTACAATGTCACAACTCGTGATTAAGTTTATGAAAACTTTATGACTTTTCTTATAGCGGGAACATCAATATGTCATACTTTTTGTATGATTTTAAGGTGTATTAATCATAAATAGTTTTTAACAAAGTAATTTTCTCGAGCCCGGGAAGCATTCCCGGGTAAAAACCTAGTATACTATATTCACAAATCAAAACACACATTATAAGCAAAGATTATATTTCCCAGCATAAAACCTAGTTTGTAATACAAAAAAGTAAACCACATAATGGTTTACCACATGTTCCAAGTTCATAAATTACCAACATCTAAAACATAGAAAACAACTGTTTGAGGAGTTTAACACTTACCAACGACAACCAAACTTCAAACAACCACATACTTAAGTACATACCAAAAACATAGGTTTGCTTAAACATCAAAATATAACGACGTGAAAGGAGCTAAGTGTTAAGCCTAGATGGCTTCCTCTGGTTCCTTTTGTTGTTAGAAGAGAGTTCCCCAACATTTTGACCTTCCACATCCTGCAACGAACGTTTACCATTAGGAGTGGTGGCCGAATCCTTCTCGGCTTCGACAACAGAAGAGTCAGCCATAACAGATACAACATCCTTCAATTAAATCACAAAACAACTACTAAGGTATCAAATAATGTAATATAATCTACACTCAAGCAAAAAACAAAACCATAGAATTCTTATTCACCTTTAAAAAAATCAGTACCGGCCACTGTGAGGATTCAGATAATTGAACAACTTTAATTTCTGAACCTTTTTGACTAAACACCTAATATCAAAATATTACCAAAAGGGAATTTAATTAAGATATTTAAACTACAAAAATTGGAAAGAAAAAAATAAATCAATATAAGATATACAAAAACACTTACCTCATCAGCAACCTCAAGAGCATTTCCATTACCAACAACCAATTCAGCGATTATGTCAAGATCATCACATACTTTTTGGATAGTGTAGACGTGGTAGTCATGGTTAAGGTTGTAATCAGAAACTTCAATTTTAAACGCCAACTTCTTTTCGACCAACCGTGATATTTCATGGGGAAAAGTTTCATTATCATCGACCTTCACTTGGCGTTCCCTTATATCATTCGCAGTTGAACCAATAAGCTTCATTACATCTTTATCAAACATCACAAAAGAAATGCTGCCAGTTTCATCTTGCACTCTCAAATGTACTTTGAACCTGTAATAAATGTCAAGTAAATTACAACTAAAACCATAGCAGTTCTGGACATAAAAAGATCGGACGTTGACTTACTTTATGGTTATCGATGTGCATTCTTTATCACATTTCGGACAAACCAATGAAGTAGGTGACAGATTCATGACCTCATCAGAAATGGTTTTAGCATATTGTAAGTACTCAATTTTGGTCAACACCTTCTTGTTACAATCTCGACATGCCGGATAAAACCGGCCATAGTTTTGTTGAACAATTTTGATCGTTGCAACTACCACACATGACATTACCTACGATATCACAGATAAAGCTTTATTAACATGCTCAATTGATAAAACATAGAAAACATTAACAAAATTAAATGCCTATTAATGTATATAGAATTATTCATACGCTATCAATCTCAATAATTTCATCAACATGTCTCTTAGGAGTCTCAATTAGAAATTCTTGACGGACTGGAAATACACTCTGAGATGAAAGAATGGTTTGAGAAGAAGAAGCACCAGCTTCAAATTGTTTCACTAAAAGACTATAAAAATAAAACCACAATTAGCGTTAATACTCACACTTATGTTAATAAAAATATGAAAAATATGAAATATAAATCAGCGATAGTACCTCCTGCGAAGTTCATTAATCTCATCAATTTCTTGGTTGAGAAATAGACGACTTCCAAACTTATCACTCTGAACAGTATATTGACCTGCAAGAAACAATATACATATCCAACAATTCATTACAAATCACTAAAGAAATAAAAAAATGTTCTTAAAAAATGTTACAAAATGGAGATTGGAAAAACTAAACGAAATAAATCAGTCAAATATAAATTACCCTGCCACTTCCTAATCCTCGCATGCTGAATGACAGCCATCACAGTATCATTCGGAGAGTTTTGAGACAAAAAATCATTAAATTCTTGTGCATACGCATTCCACAAAGTACAACGGACTACTTCCCCCCTAAAAGAAACAAATAAAAAAACAGCACTAAAAGTTCATACAATCATTTACTGTGAATATTGTATATGATTTACTAATCATTTACATTAAATAATGAAAATGATTTACTATGAATATACCATTAAATGCAATAAAGAATCTTATATATAAAATAATCTAATCATTGGTATTGTATTAAATAAGAACAACCATTTAATGAACTTTTATGTAAAATAATCTAATCATTGGTATTGTATTAAATAAAATCATAACACACAAACAAATTTATACAAATGACAAATTAGAATTTCCAGGACATCTTGAAGATCCAAGTTCATCTTTTTTCTTTCGTTAGGAAAGATTTCCATATCTCCACACCAGACAACAATTCCAGCAACATCTAAAATGGTAAACATAGCAACAGAAATTATTGAGATTCGAAAGGGAGGCAAAACATATATCAGATTATCAGAAACAGTCATACCACACGTGAGCAGATCCTTTCCTTCTCTATTAACAATGTGTGAATGTGCGATGAAATTAAATCCGTAATCAACACCTTGCCAACCATTCGCACGTGTAACAACCGTACACCGGTAAAAGTTAATCATGTAACCATGGTTAATAACTTTGTAAGCATCAGTGTTTTCTCCAACACCAAATCTGGAGAGAATAACAACTTCATCCTCATGAAGCTGTGAGATAAACATAGGTATCAATGGAACCTTAATCCCTGCCTGAATCTTACGGCCTTGACAAATAAGTGAAATCACATACTTTAGAAACAAACAAACAAACAAATAGTATCTCAAAAAAATATAAAAGATACTCAGCTAAAGTCTCCACATATGAAGGATCAATAACCAACTAATATTCATGTTTGTTTCATTGTGCCTAATCCTATAACAAAGAAACAAACAGTAACTATCTATAAATGACCAAAAACCAACCAAACTATTAGTCTTTTTATCATTATAACTAACCCTAAATTACACAAAACAGAAAATACATAACCATGTAACTTTAGTTACACAAACCTAAATTACAAAAAACACTTTCAAAACATAAAGAATATTCGTATTTGTTTCATTATTCCTAACCCTAAAACAAACAAACAAACAGTAAACAATAATCATCTATGAAGGATCATAAACAAACTAAACAAATATTCATCTTTGGTTCTTTATATCTAACCCTAGTAAATCAACGATCCAAAAAAAAAAAAAAAACAAACAAACAAACAAACAAAAAACCATCTTTCTTTCTTTAAAGAAAGAAACAAACACTAACTTCACAATAATTATCTATTAATCATCTATTTCTTTGGAAAAAACAAACAAACAAATGTTCATCTTTGTTACTTTATATCTGTAACACCCCCAAAATTCCACCTGCGGAAACCCCGCGAGGCGTGTTACGCATCAGAGTTCGAGCCACCAATCACATTGAACCAATAATAGATATTTAAATAAGTCATGACATTAATTACTAATATAAAATGTCAACATGTTATCAATTCTCAAAAGTTGTGTAGCGGAAGCATGTATTAATTCGTTTAGTAATAGTTTCATGATAACATTCAAAATCAATGTAACGTTTATAAGTCACCCAAGAGTCTCGATCCATGACCACTCCAGCACTCCCAGATAGCAAGTCCATGTTCCAAACGTTAACGACCTACAAGCATGCAAACAAGTGTGTCAGACTACGCTGGTGAGTTCAAAGTGTTGCTTACGTGTTTGTATTACCAGATATATGTTAATACGATTCAATGATATGTTACGATGTTGCTCAAGTTAGATTACCCTAGGGACTACGCCCTTACGTAACCGAGGAGTGTGCCTCTAAGCAACCCACTATGTTGTTCGGTTAGTTACCCTAGGGGAACCGCCCTTACGTAACCGAGGAGTGTGCCTCTAAACAACCATAGTGAAACCCAGATAATTAGTACTTAATAGCGCTATCAACTAATCACCCCCATTGCCCTCCAGGCAATAACCAAAACCGATTAAGTTATTTACCCAGTGTTTCCCTTCCAAATGTTTACCAGTTGTCCCAAACCACCGGGACGCATGCTTGAGAAAAGTGCAGTGAACTCACCTTAGGGTTGCTCGGTAAGATTAAGTGCTTGTTTAACAGTTGATTATTCAAACCCTATCGTGGTTACGAAGACAGTCAGTTTACATGCACGTAAATCCCACATTCAACATTCACATTGCACAAGTAGAGTTCACATACATCACAAATCATTATGCAGTCGTAGTAAGAGATCATGTAACACAATAATCCATAACAACATATAACAAGTATTCGGGTCTCCTGTGACGTTCACATTACACGTTCATGTTTCACAATACGCTTAACAGTTATTTTGTTATTCACATAAAAGTGTGACTCAGTTATTATTAGGCCCATTGGGAGTATGCAACATGGCCTGATCCGCCAGCCTATCTGAATCAAACATGCAGTATACGGCCCAACATGGCTAACCCAGTTATAGTGTGTGTGATCCAGGTCTCAGTGATACGACCGAAGAAGTAGTTTGCGACCCACTTCCTCCGTGCGGCCCAAGCTTCAATGTGCAACCCCATGTTTTAACTAAAGTCGCCCAAAACAATTTAGAATAGATGTGGCCCAACCGGTTGATAGTTCACATAATTGATTTTTATTCCAACAACACATAAGCAGGTCATCGATCATCATCCACTTACCTAAATCCAATTATTATTGCTAATTATTAACATGACTGCTACTCGGTTAGACCCAACCCACGATTATTTGTTACACCCTTATTATATATATGGCTTTGTGCATTAATCAAATACTTCATAGTTTATGTAAAAGTCCCTGGACCCTCATATAATCGCTACCCACTTAAATCTCTTAATCATAAGCATTATCATTAACAACTAATGGTCCCCTATCCTACCCACTGTTATACAATTCGAGTAAAAACCACAACATATCCACATTCATTCATTATTAATTTTAAGAAAACACATCAGGTAATATTTGCATATATCCTTTCTACGTGAACCAAGTACTACAACATTGTCCCTTACACATAACACTTTTGACTATCAAAAAATCATTAACAGAATATTCATACTATCTCAATCGTTTGTGATTATTAGCCTAAATTACGAACCATTAATAGCCACGAGGGGCGTACATCAAACCAGGAAAACTACACCTCAATTACATCCACATAATGACATCAATCAACACAACTGATCATACAACGTCACGAGCACAGTTTCAAACACATCAATACATGTTCTCATATAATCGAACAAGTGGTGATACTAACCGGTGATGGCGATCTCGACTGGGGGTTGCTTCTACTGTCGCAGTTCGATTAGAAGGGTGGGGGTAGGGTTTGTTTATTTGAGTCTGATTATGATTGTTACGTACCCAACATATATTAATAACAATGAACTAAAGTCGGTTCCTTACTTGGCCAGCCGATAATGGATTCAAGCCCAATGTTTAATCAGCCCAATAATTAGTCTAGATGTATACAAGTCCATTTACTTGGTTGATACTATTTAATTTAGGTTGCCGTGAGATGTAAGTAAACTGTTTCTATGATGGGCCGATTTCAGCCCAATATGTTCCTATTGGACCACAAGGGTTTTGGGTGCGGCCCAATTAAAACGGCTATTATAATACGAACACGAGGACATGGAAACATATGAAAGAGAAATACGAGAAACCAGATAACGTGACGAATAGATACCGACCTTGAAAGTTAGGGTTGTCACATCATCCCCAACTTGAAAAGAATTTCGTCCCGAAATTTGGCAAGCGTCAAGTGTGAGAGAAACGAAGTGACAAATCAGAGTTGTTGCGGGTTCTGCTCAGTTGTGACATCATCCCCAACTTGAAGGAAATTTCGTCCCGAAATTCACCAGCGGTGACAAGAGTTGGTTCAATCCCTTAAACAATTGAGAACATTGAAGTTTTAACATATCCTTCCGTTCCTACGCGAACTTCTGTCCACGTATTGGAGTTTAACAAGCCCTCACGATTGTCATAAGACTCCTGCTAACGAACCTTGACTTCTTAGCCCATGCTTTCGATAGATTCCCTGATATATACAACTGATCCGATGACCTCAAATTCCGGTAAGGGTATCACCAAGGTTTCACCGGGCCACCACTGCCTTAAACCTAGGGTGTACATACCATTACAATAGATATTCCGTTTCATCAATTAGCCTGAGTTTGTGAGCCAAGTCACCGTTTGTTCCAGTAATCCGAATGTCTCACGCGTCGTAAAGTAAGGTTGCCAAAGAATGGGACCCAAATGTGTCCAGTTATGTAGTAAGCGTCGTCTGCCTTCTGTTCTAATCGCTGTCGTGAGCCACGTATGGCTTCGGCTTTGACATTTTCGGGTTTCAATGCTTCCACCTGAGCATTTCGTATTTGTGCTGGAAGGCTAGGCTGAATCGTAAGCTGTAGCACTCGCACGTGCCGAGGTAGAGTGTCCTTCCGACTGAGGGCGTCAGCCACAACATTGGCCTTGCCTGGATGGTACTTGATAACGCATTCGTAATCGTTCAGTAGTTCAACCCATCGTCGTTGACGCATGTTTGAATCCTTCTGCTTAAGAATATACTCGAGACTCCTGTGATCGGTGTAATCGTGCACCGGGTACCGTACAGGTAGTGTCGCCATATCCTAAGCGCGAAAACTGCAGCTCCCAGCTCTAAGTCGTGTGTCGTGTAGTTCCGTTCGTGATTCCTAAGTTGGCGCGGAGCGTAAGCAATGACCTTGTCACACCGCATTAATACACATCCGAGACCTTGGATGGATGCGTCACAATATACTACGAAATCGTTTGTGCCCTCTGGCAAAGAGAGAATAAGTGCGCTGCAAAGCCTATCCTTCCGGTGCTGAAGAGCAGTCTCCTGGGGCTCTCCCCAACGATAGGTGACACCCTTCTAGGCCAGTAGTGTAAGTGGCTGCGCAATCTTCGAGAAATCCTTGATAAGATAAACCGTCTGTAGTAACCTGCCAAACCCAAGAATTGGCGTATCTCCGTTGGCGTACATGGTGCAGGCCAGTTCCTGATCGAGTCTACCTTGGATGGATCGACATGGATCCCATCCTTGTTCGCTACGTGGCCTAAGAAGTGGACTTCACGAAGCCGGAAGTCACATTTCGAAAACTTGACGTACGGCTGTTCCTTTCGAAGAAGCTCCAAAATAAGGCGTAGATGCTACTCGTGTTCCTCCTGACTCTTGGAGTAGATTGGAAATGTCGTCGATGAAGACAATGAAGAACTTGTCTAGTTAGGGTTTGCACACCCTGTTCGTAAGGTCCATAAATACGGCAGATGTGTACAATAATATCAAACCATCCATCATATCAAACATAAAGTATAGTAGTTAAAATAATTCATAAAACCAAATACGATTGATGTTCAAACCAAACTTTGTTTGAGTAGCGAAAACATAATAATGAAAACCCAAAATAAGTTATAAGTTCAAATATCGTTCATCGCGTCCCCTTGTCCTAACACGAAAGCTCGACCTCTTGCCTCGTTGCCATTGTTGTTGTTTCCAGCATTGTCGTTATTCTGGCGGTTGTTGTTGTTGGCGTTCTGGTTTAACTGAGGGCAATCCCGTTTAAAGTGACCCTCATCACCACACTGATAGCACCCCTTCCTGAAGCCCTGGTTCTGCTGGGGTGGTTGCCCCTGTTGTCCTTGGTTTTGCTGGTTCTGTTGCTGCTGGTGTTTGGGTTGTGAGGTCCTACAATCCCTGGCCTCATGGCCTGACTTACCACACTTGTTACACGTCCGACCACACGACCCCCAATGATGATAGCCACACCTGTTGCATCGTGGCTTCCTCCCTGCATACGAACCCTGGCTGTGGTCGCTTCCATGGCCTGGATTGACAGAAGACGACTGGCTGATGTTGCGGCTGCTGTTGTCTGGCCTTTTCTGAGTCTGGCCAGCACTAGATGCTTTGTCATGATCACTCCACTTCCGCTTGTTAACATTAGCGGACGCAGTGGCAGTGGGTGCAGCAGCAGTAGCGGCCGAAATACGCGGGGGTAACGATTCGCTTTCTACTTCTTGGTCCACAATCTTATGAGTCAGACGAACGATCTGTGTCAGATCATTGAGATGGGCTGCAGTGACCAAGCTCTTCACACGCGGAGGCAACCCTTTGATGAATAACTCAATCCTCCGAGACATAGGCCGGGACAAGTTCGGGCACATGTCGGCCAGTTCATACGATCGCTTCACATACGCTTCGACTTCAGATCCAACCATCTTCAAGTCGTAGTACTCGTTTTCCAACTTCTGAACTTCATCCCGAGGACAGTACTCCTCCCTGATCAGTTCTTTAAAGTCTTCCCAGGTTGTCGCATTCGCTGCCTCGATGCCCAATAACTGTACCTGGGCGTTCCACCACGTTAGGGCACCATCTGCCAAGGTACCCGCAGCATATTTCACCCTGTCCCCAGCGGGACAGTTACAGATAGCAAACACAGACTCTGCTTTCTCGAACCATCTTAGGAGTCCCACAGCCCCTTCAGTCCCGGTGAAGGTCTGTGGCTTACAGTCCATAAACATTTTGAATGTGCACGCAGGCTGGTTAGGTTGAGGTTGCGCTTGTTGACCTAGATGACGGAAGGGAACACATTATAGGGGTGAAAAGACGTGTACGTGGTATAAGAGTAAAAAGTACTTGGTACATTCCGTACCAGCTTGATAGGCTGCTAAAGCCTCAGCCACGCGAGTATTGATTAGGGTAGTCAACTCAGCCTGAGTCATGGTGATGTTACCACGTCCGTGTCCTCGTCCGCTCATGTTTCTATAGTTGGGAATAAACTGGTTTAGGAATCGAAACGAGATAGGAGTCAAGTATCATACTGATATTTACGTACTACCAAGTTCACACATAGTAAGGCAGAACCCTTCTCACGCTCGATAAGCCTCACTGGGACTTGCATGCACCCCACGTTATTATTAAGTGTGCACCCATAATAATAAGGCAATTTGCATGCTTATCTCAGTGCCTCTTAGCTTGCGCTCAAAGCTTCCCCTCGTTCAAACAACACAACAGATGATATCACAGTTTTATGGTTTACATGAGTCAAAGAGTAGTGTCACACTATCGAGTCACTATGGTGTTAAATGTTTCAGTTCATGTATGCTGTGAGTGTGTGACTGCTAAGCAAGTAATGCATAAAGTGAGAGAGAGAGACGGACCTTGCAATCTGGAGCTGAGTGTCATGATCGATTTTCGAAGTTGTTCAGTTATAGTCTGGTTTTACAAAACGTTTTAAAACCTAGTTCGCTATAACCAGTGGCTCTGATACCAAACTGTAACACCCCCAAAATTCCACCTGCGGAAACCCCGCGAGGCGTGTTACGCATCAGAGTTCGAGCCACCAATCACATTGAACCAATAATAGATATTTAAATAAGTCATGACATTAATTACTAATATAAAATGTCAACATGTTATCAATTCTCAAAAGTTGTGTAGCGGAAGCATGTACTAATTCGTTTAGTAATAGTTTCATGATAACATTCAAAATCAATGTAACGTTTATAAGTCACCCAAGAGTCTCGATCCATGACCACTCCAGCACTCCCAGATAGCAAGTCCATGTTCCAAACGTTAACGACCTACAAGCATGCAAACAAGTGTGTCAGACTACGCTGGTGAGTTCAAAGTGTTGCTTACGTGTTTGTATTACCAGATATATGTTAATACGATTCAATGATATGTTACGATGTTGCTCAAGTTAGATTACCCTAGGGACTACGCCCTTACGTAACCGAGGAGTGTGCCTCTAAGCAACCCACTATGTTGTTCGGTTAGTTACCCTAGGGGAACCGCCCTTACGTAACCGAGGAGTGTGCCTCTAAACAACCATAGTGAAACCCAGATAATTAGTACTTAATAGCGCTATCAACTAATCACCCCCATTGCCCTCCAGGCAATAACCAAAACCGATTAAGTTATTTACCCAGTGTTTCCCTTCCAAATGTTTACCAGTTGTCCCAAACCACCGGGACGCATGCTTGAGAAAAGTGCAGTGAACTCACCTTAGGGTTGCTCGGTAAGATTAAGTGCTTGTTTAACAGTTGATTATTCAAACCCTATCGTGGTTACGAAGACAGTCAGTTTACATGCACGTAAATCCCACATTCAACATTCACATTGCACAAGTAGAGTTCACATACATCACAAATCATTATGCAGTCGTAGTAAGAGATCATGTAACACAATAATCCATAACAACATATAACAAGTATTCGGGTCTCCTGTGACGTTCACATTACACGTTCATGTTTCACAATACGCTTAACAGTTATTTTGTTATTCACATAAAAGTGTGACTCAGTTATTATTAGGCCCATTGGGAGTATGCAACATGGCCTGATCCGCCAGCCTATCTGAATCAAACATGCAGTATACGGCCCAACATGGCTAACCCAGTTATAGTGTGTGTGATCCAGGTCTCAGTGATACGACCGAAGAAGTAGTTTGCGACCCACTTCCTCCGTGCGGCCCAAGCTTCAATGTGCAACCCCATGTTTTAACTAAAGTCGCCCAAAACAATTTAGAATAGATGTGGCCCAACCGGTTGATAGTTCACATAATTGATTTTTATTCCAACAACACACAAGCAGGTCATCGATCATCATCCACTTACCTAAATCCAATTATTATTGCTAATTATTAACATGACTGCTACTCGGTTAGACCCAACCCACGATTATTTGTTACACCCTTATTATATATATGGCTTTGTGCATTAATCAAATACTTCATAGTTTATGTAAAAGTCCCTGGACCCTCATATAATCGCTACCCACTTAAATCTCTTAATCATAAGCATTATCATTAACAACTAATGGGCCCCTATCCTACCCACTGTTATACAATTCGAGTAAAAACCACAACATATCCACATTCATTCATTATTAATTTTAAGAAAACACATCAGGTAATATTTGCATATATCCTTTCTACGTGAACCAAGTACTACAACATTGTCCCTTACACATAACACTTTTGACTATCAAAACATCATTAACAGAATATTCATACTATCTCAATCGTTTGTGATTATTAGCCTAAATTACGAACCATTAATAGCCACGAGGGGCGTACATCAAACCAGGAAAACTACACCTCAATTACATCCACATAATGACATCGATCAACACAACTGATCATACAACGTCACGAGCACAGTTTCAAACACATCAATACATGTTCTTATATAATCGAACAAGTGGTGATACTAACCGGTGATGGCGATCTCGACTGGGGGTTGCTTCTACTGTCGCAGTTCGATTAGAAGGGTGGGGGTAGGGTTTGTTTATTTGAGTCTGATTATGATTGTTACGTACCCAACATATATTAATAACAATGAACTAAAGTCGGTTCCTTACTTGGCCAGCCGATAATGGATTCAAGCCCAATGTTTAATCAGCCCAATAATTAGTCTAGATGTATACAAGTCCATTTACTTGGTTGATACTATTTAATTTAGGTTGCCGTGAGATGTAAGTAAACTGTTTCTATGATGGGCCGATTTCAGCCCAATATGTTCCTATTGGACCACAAGGGTTTTGGGTGCGGCCCAATTAAAACGGCTATTATAATACGAACACGAGGACATGGAAACATATGAAAGAGAAATACGAGAAACCAGATAACGTGACGAATAGATACCGACCTTGAAAGTTAGGGTTGTCACAATATCTAACCCTAAATTATAAAGGATCCAAAAAACAAACAAAAAACCATCTTTCTTTCTTTAAACAAACAAACAAACAGTCACTTTACAATAATCATCTATTTCGGATAAAAAAAACAAACAAACAAATATTCATCTTTGTTTCTTTTTATCTAACCCTAAATTACACAAAACTCAAAATGAAAATGGTAAAAAGAGTAAAAAAGGACAAATGCTTGACAAACACTAATACCTTCTCATCGAGCAAGATCAGATCCATCCGAAAGGAATGAACCCATTTCCGGATGATTCGACACACTTGAGATTCCACATATCTTTGGACGGATTCAAATCATCAATGAAACTGAGTGACAAAGATGGTGGTTCACCATTGGATTTCTTGCCGGATGACATAGTTTGCACAGAAGATGCGGACATTTTGAAATGAGAAGAAAAGGGTGAAATGGAATCGGTGAAGTTAGATAATGAGAAGAAAGTTTGAATAAGAAAGTGTGAAGAAGAAGGAGAGAGAGAGATATGAGTACTTCTTACAGTGCATTAAATGGTAATTTCTTCTCCCCATGAAATTTCAAAATTCCCTCCTAAAGAAAACCCTTTTTTACTAATAATAAAATCAGATTATATATTTTTGATAGATTTATATATATATTGAAAAAGGAATTATGACATGAGTGAGTACATGTGGCATAGCTTAAAAATTGACACGTAGGCAGTTTTACATCAGCTCATAATCTCTTATTATAGATAGTATAGATTATTACCAAAGAAAATCCTTATTATTATTATTATTATTATTATTATTATTATTATTATTATTATTATTATTATTAAAACTTATAAATAAGCAACAAATTTGGTTGTACCATGGGCTTTGGGTGCTTTTAAAAAAAATGTATCATATGGTTCGTGATGTGTGCAAAATGTAACATATAAATTATATCAAATGAGGCGTAAAACTAATCTTTTTTTAGTACTAATGTTGGAAAAAAGTGTGTTTTGTCTTCCTTTTAAATTTACAGGACCAAATGAGCTTAAACGGACAAAAGGAACAAATATACAGCCAAAACCAACATAAATACAATGAAAAGGAATAAACATGACATGCCCGACCCCTCGGCAGCATCCCCAAAGCAAAAACAAAGAAACAGAAGACTGACCACGGGGTCGTGCCCACTGGACACGGGGGCGTGGTCAGGCACCTGTAGAAAAGACAAAGCTGTGGAAGCTTCCATGCCCACCACGGGGGCGTGCCCAGCTCAACACGGGGCGTGGTCAACGTTATATTACGCTTACGATGGGTGCACTTGCCCAAGTGTGTCCTTGGACGACCTCGGTATCTTACCAACGCTATACTACGCTCACGATGGGTGCACTTGACCAAGTGTGTGTTTATTGTTAGTAGAATATTGTGTTTTATAAATTTAAAACTTGACTAATGTGTAAAATGAGCTTAAAATATCAATAAAAATATATCACGCTTTGCACACACCAGTTCGCTTCATATGCGTGTCCACACACTATCATCTTTCCCACCATAAAACCCTACTTTCATTACTGAGTTATAAGGTTTGCAACTTAATTGGGGGAAATCTTGATGTCGCCCGTAGTAGCACGACGCCACCGATTTCAGTTGAGGATATCGTCTTGTTGTTTTAATGGTATGCTCTTTTATGTTCTCTTGATTTATTCCTTTAGAGTTCTTTAATTTTTCTTGTGGATCATGCCTACAGTCAGATTTTCATGTTATTATTTAGGTTTAGCTGATTGTCTGATTCTAATTTAGGGCTTCTGTTGTGATGTTTTCTGTTTCTTCTAATGATTCAGTTTATTTTGCGTTTAGATGATTCTCACTTGGGCTATGTATTTTGACCTTCTTTTAGTCAATTTTCACACTTATAGTTTTTGTAATTGAGGGATGAGCTCATATCTATTTGTAGCTTCTTCGCCTGCACTAACCCTAAATGGACCCTTCATTTGGCATTAGGCTTTTCTTCAGTGAAAGTTTGTTTATCCTTGCATAATCGTCTAAATATCATTGATTTGCATAGAATTTAATCGTAGATTTGTGGAAATCACCATGGGTTCATGGAGATGGAGTGTATTACTGAGTTTCGGATGAGTAATGTTCACATTGGACCAAGAAAATGGCAGCGACTTGGCTGGGACGTTGTTCGTCTGGCTGTTACGGTATTAGATTTATTTCGTTTTCTTCAAATTTCTCTGATTTTGTTGGCGTTTTGTTTTGGTTATCTATATTTTGCTAGATCCTATTGAAATGTGAACCGTTAACTAGGAACATAAAAGAAAGGAAATTTAACTGGATATAAATTTGTTAGGGTTGCAATTAGGTGATTAGATATGTTTTTGTCTTTTTTTATTGACGATGTTGGAATTTGATGATGATAGCTTTTGTTGTAGTTTGCTTTGACAATTTACGAACCATTTTCACCACCAAAATCCCTATGCAATTACATCTTTGTTTACAAGGTAAGTCTTTTTTTCAATTATGGATATGTGATTTTTGTTGTTGTTAGTTCTTCAATCAGTTCACAGTTACATATATGTCTAGATTTTTTAGAGTGTATACAAGCCCTAGAATGTTTTCAAGAAGAGGAAGGAATAAAATCATACTAAACACATATAAAAGAATTGTAAACTTTACATTCATGCTAGTAGGTATGGTGCATGACAACACATTGTTTTATAGCAACCTTTAGAGCTTTGATGTACCTATGCCTATTCACATTCCTTGATATTCAATTTCTCATTTTTAGAAGTTTAAAAAAAAACTCTACATTGGTGACTAGAACTGGATTATACTAACTTATGTTACCCTAAATTAATAGAACATGTAGGACTATAAATTCTCCATTATGAAGAAAGTCAAAAGTATAAGCCTCATTTTAACTACATTTTTATGAGTTCACCACAAATAATTGTGACGAGGTAAGGTACTTGACCCGACCCAAATGGTTACATGTTACTTATCGCCTTTTAAATTAATGTTTATTATTATTGTGTACTAACCCGCGAAGATCAGCGCGTTGTGGTTTATACTACACTAGGCTGTGGGCTTGTAGAGATAACCCCTAATTGGGTCTAGCCCATTGAGGTTAGGGTTTCCCATATCTCCTATATAAGGAGGTCTCCACCTCCTTATTAGGGCATGCAATGTGGGGCAAACACTTTTGTAGCTAGAAATAGGGGATTCTCCCCCTACCGGCCGTCTCTACATCCCCGTTTTTCTCTCTTATTCTTATTTGTAGGTCTAGGACGAGGCAGAGAAAACGAGGTGTGGCCATGTCTGTATTCATCACTGTAGAAGTACCGACCCGCTCGAGTTCACTCTTTTACATTGGCGCCATCCGTGGGACTGCTACAAGGCTCACTTCATCTTCTTCACGCCAACATCTAGATCTGTTTAGATTAAAGATCCGTACGCGATTTTTGGAGATGCAACCTTCGGATATGTTCTCATTCAGAGTCTATACGCGATTTGGAGAGCGTCGACTTTTAGACGGATGCTCGTTCGAGCTGTGTGCACGATTTCCCGACCAACGGCTTTTAGATTTGGTATTTTCTGGAACTACATGTTTAGGTTTGTGCCCGTCGAGTATTGGATCTAAAACCTTTTCAAATTTGGTACTAAGTTTCGATATATGCTTGTGATTATAGATCTGTTTGGTTTTCGTAAAACCATTCTACACCCAATCGTATAATCACGATGTGTGTTAAGTATGTGTATATTTTTGTTTTATGCTATAAGTCACATCACCCTAAACAAGGACACATGTGTACCACGGTTGTTTAACCAAGAATCACATCATCTTGGAAACACCTGAATTATCTAGTAAGGTATAATTATAATACAATGTCTCCAATAACAAGTTGGCTAGAGCCTAGCACATGAAATCAATTTAACGACGTGATTAGTAGTTAAACGTTTTAGCAATTCATAGCCATATGATATTTATTACACATACATGTATCATTGCTTATCATTATTCAAGTTCAATATTACTAACGTTTATTCAGCAGTAATAAACCGTCATAGCGTAACCCCCAATACAATCAAGACCGGTCATCTACTTCAAAAATAAACATGCGACAAACGTCCAACCGGGGGATATTACATGTATTATCTTCTGATACAACCCTTTACATACGAGCACGCCGGTTTCCATATGAGTCTGCTGCTCTACATACGAGCATCTCAGCCTCCATGCGAGCCTGCTGCTCCACATACGAGCACATAAGTCGCCATACGCACATGCTCTTTTACATACGAGCATGTAAGTCGCCACGCGCGCATGCTCCTTTACTTACGAGCGAGCACACATGCGTTAGCTGTCGCATGCTCCTCTACATACGAGCACGTAAGTCGCCATATGCGCATGCTCTTTTACATACGAGCACGTAAGTCGCCACGCGCGCATACTCCTTTACTTACGAGCGAGCACACATGCGCTAGCTGTCGCATGCTCCTCTACATATGGGCACGCAAGTCACAATACGCGCATGCTCTTTTACATACGAGCAGGTAAGTCGCCCACCCGCACGCATGCTACATTACTTATGAGCACGTAAGTCGCCACACGCGCGCACATGCTCCTTTACTTCAAGCACGTAAGTCACCCACGCGCGCATTCTGCTTTACATACGAACGCATAAATCGCCCGCTCGCGTATACTTAGTTACATACGAACACACTTATAAAATATAAACCGCACTACAAATGCACGCACCACTTTGGGTATACGCAAAAACACATGGGCTTCCACATCATTACCCTGACACAACTTTATACCAATTCTCATCTGCGATAACCTGCACAAAGTAGATTAACACGTGCAAATATTGTAGACAACAATTTATATAGATTTAAACACCAGGTATATGTTTTCCTCAAGGCTTGAGAGGCGTACACTTCTCTTGCCGTTCCCCTCTCATGCATTGGCTGAAACTAGAAACGCCTCACTATATGGCGCTTTCCAGAGTGATTCGTTGTTTAACCATCACACTCTTAGACGCCTTACCAGTTAGGTTGCGTGGTCCTTCTTGCCCGCACCGCTACCAGCGGAAGCTTTTATTCAACCCGCCACTACCGACGGAAGCTTTTATTCAACCTGCCACTACCGAAGGAAGCTTTTATTCAATCCGCCACCACGGGCGAAAACTTTTATCCACCATGCAACTCAGGCGGTCGCTCTTCATCCACCCACACCTCTTGCGGACACGTTTGTTCGTTTCGCCACTCCCGGCGGACAACTTCCTTCGTCTCGCCACCCCTGGCAGACAACCTCTTAGGTCACGCCATCTCCGGCATACACCTTTCCTGGTCGCGCCACCTCCGGTGGGCACCTTTATTTTCCGCGCCCCACCATCTCCGGTGGGATACCATCATGCTCCAACTATCCTCGGCGGGTGACTGTTTTAGTCACACCATTTCCACACCCTAAACACACAACGTAGAACAGACTCAGCCATCTGCACAACGTGCCAGGCCGACGTGCCAGCAGACACACCTCTGTCACCGTGCGCAGCAGGCCACACCACCGCCAACGCGCATGAACATGAAGCTTTACCCACCGCACATGCACAGACTTGTGTCTGATCACCACTCGCAACTAATATTGCTCCGCCCCCTCTCTAGCAGACTATTATCCAGGTCCGCCACATCCAGCAGATCATCAACATGCAGCCCGCGACTCAGGCGGTCGCTTTTTACCCACCCGCGCCTCTAGCAGGAGCTTTCATTCTACCCACCACTCCGACGGACTTTTTCATTCACTCCTACCTTCTCTGGCGGATACCTTCCTTGCTCGCGCCATCTCCGGTGAGCACCGTCCTAAGTCACGACTTTGGTCACGCTTATAAATATATTTTAATATATATCAAAACACGAGAGTACCTGTTGGAAATTCTCAGCTGTCATGCAGAAAGATATACCTTTCAACCTTCTTGCCTATTATTATAAATGGGGTTGTGGCGCATTTAGTCATGCCACCGCTGTAGCGCCTACGTCGTCGCTGCTCCACCCATGTATGTTGCACATACACCGGCGTGTCGCTTTAATTCGTGTTACTAGAGCTTTTCACGGAACCAGGTCACTTAGAATGGTTCAATACTTTCCTCTTTATACAACAACACATTTTACATGTGCCGAGGCTTTATAGCACGAGATCGTACAACCGCTATTGCACCACTTTTACACATATATGAGCATGTATTCATTTAACTAAGACTAGGGGGTGTCGGGTAGCCTCCCCAACATCCACATCATCTTCCACATCATGGACATGCATTTATGCTAACTAACATGAGCTGATACTTGAAATTTGGTGGCACATCTAACCTCTACCATTAAAAAGAGCATACATAAATCATTTTCTTCAAAATGATCGAAACTACATAAATATTATCATCGATGTATAATACCGCCATGGGCCAGATGTGTTAAAAAGCAACCAAGCTCGATCATTTCGACTTGTACATAAAATAGTCCTTGTCTAAGTAGGACGCGTTTTGGCAAATGATGCGTGTTAGTGTGTATATATTTTAGATATATATTTTAAGCCCTTTTTACACTTTTTAGCCAAGTTTTAAATTTATAAAACACGATATTTACTAACACTAAACACACATATGGGCAAGTGCACCCATCGTGGACGTAGTATAGTGTTGGTAAGATATCGAGGTCGTCCAAGGACACAAGAGCTTTTAGTACCGGTTTATCCTCAACGTCTAATCAAATCAAAATGTTAGAAAAGATTTTTAAACTAAGAAAATAAAACTAACTTAATGCTGAAAAATAAAATAAAAATAAAAACAGATAGACAAGATGAATCACTTGGATCCGACTCGTGTATTAATATAACCTTTGATTATTTTCGCACTTTTGCACTTGTTTAAGAGATTATCTTAGTTATTGTAGTAGGCCCCTCTTTTGAAGGCAACGTTACCCTCAACCCAGTAGTTTGAGTCAGCAAGGATATAATCCTAAAGGGTCGGATTATTGAAAGATAATTAATTAAGTTATTAATGCAAATTATGGTAGGCCCCTCTTTTGGAGGTGACGTTACCCTCGACTAAGTAGTCTGAGTCAGCAGGGATACAGTCCTAAATAGCCGAATTATAGTATTAATAGTAGTTAACTTATGAGGGATCAAAGAGTTTGGACCCCCGCCATCCAATACTTTTGGGTATTGAAGGAGGTCCTACTAAATTTGACCCAGGTCCCTTGCAGGACCTCTAAACGCTGAACAAGGGCAAGACCCTTACCAAACCGTTCCCTTAACCCCCGACCAGGTAGCCAACATACCTCCATATAGACCGTGGAGATATGAATGGTGAAAATCTTTTATTTTATATAGACAGTAAAATAATGCCAAGACACCACGGACAAACGATAAGGAAAAATCACCTTCAACATAAGAAACTAGTTATTAAAGTCATTAATACAAAACCAATTAAGAAGTGCAAAAGATTAAAAATAAAAAGTATTATACTAAACACTTGTCTTCACCAACTGATGTAAGAGACTTAGGCAAACATGGCCTTGATTGTCAAGAACTCTTACGCTCAATCTTGGATCCCGAGACGACTCACACACTCTATGATGGACAATGGATGATGGTGGTGGATGATGGTGTTGTGATGGTGGTGGGTGGTGGATGAAGTGTGAGAGAGGTGGTGTGCCAATGGATAAGTTGCAATGAATCCAAGCACTCCTATTTATAGGCTGAACAGAGGCCTGGGCGTGGCCCCGTGTCCGCTGGGCACGGCCCCGTGCCTGTCTGACACTATCTCTCTTCATTAATTGTAATTCGCAATTACAATTAATGCGTCTGCAGTACTTTGGGCACGCCCCCGTGTTTACTGGGCACGGCCCTATGGTGAGCAATATAAGCTTCTGCAGGTTTGTCTTTTCTGCTGCTTCTTGGGCACAGCCCCGTGCTCGCTGAGCACGGGGCGTGTTCAGTCTTCTGTCTTTTTGTTTTGCTTGGGAGGATGCTATCGAGGGGTCAGGCAGTCCACTTTTGTTCCCTTTCTTGTATTTATGTTAGATTTGGCTGTCTTTTTGCTTCTTTTGTTAATTTGAGCTCATTTAATCCTGAAAATACAAAAGGAAGACAAAAACACACTTTTTCCAACATTAATACTTAAAAAGGGTTAGTTTTATGCCTCATTTGATGTAATTTATATGTTGCATTTTACACACATCAAATATCCCCACACTTGAATTTTTGCTTGTCCTCAAGCAAAACTCTTTAATATGTGGCTTGCACTCCCAAATGGAATGGGTAGAAGAGAAGGTTTTGGGCTTGTCATAGAGTGTCGGGATTTTCCAAGATTGTTTAGGTTTTATTTTTATTTATTTACAATCCTATTCGTCATGATTTATTAAAAACTGTTCATAAGATAAATTATTTATTAAGGCATAACATGCCTTTCTAAAATTCCATTTATATACAAGTTCACATACCTCACGGGAGAAATCACTCACACTCGGCCGAAGGTGTATTTTTAGTGAATTACTCGAGAGCGGCATGGAACTTATTCCTACCATAAGCTTGCCAAGCAATCAATCCTCCTCCTTTTTAACTTTATACATTTGTAAATATCAAGAGGACTTTTTGGGTGAAGGGTTAGGCTTGGGCTAAAGGTGGTTAGTTGGGTTAGTGGTTAGTAGAAAAGGGCGAAAGTCGTAAAAAGCGTCGGTTTTCGTAAAACATTTTGTTTTTGTGACTTTTTTTTAATGAAGTATTTATTCAAACAAGCTTTTGTTTGAGGAGCTTTGTTTGTTTATTTCCAACTTCATTGTAAAATATGTTTTTTTTCCATAGTCACATGAAAACCGAGCTTGTTACTAAAATAAAAGGTAAAAACAAAAAGGGTTTTTGGTGGGTAAAAAGGGTTTTGGGTTAAGAAATGAAAAGGTTTAGGCTCAAAGGGGTTAACTAGGGGGAATTTTTGGGTAGGTAAAAAGAAAAATAAAAATAATGGTGTTGAAAGAAAAGGGGTTAGTCCTAATGCTTCCATCATTTACTTACTTGGGTTTAAGTTGGTAAGGACCGGGAATGAATTGTCGTGGCAAGTTCTAGAGTCGTAAGAACCAAACGGCTATTCACACAAGAAACGCAAAATGATCATTTAACGTAAAGATGTATATTTGTATGCTCAATAAAGGCTCAAAACTCACTTTTGTGGGAATGGGTTTTTATGTGATCAAGTATATATAATCAAATTTTAACTAAGCTTGTCATGCCGTTTCATAATTTTCTTATGTTGGTTCTTTTTATCACGACGCTATCGGTTGTAAACATTATAAAAATATAACCTTGTTAGTCTTAGAATTCCCAACTTAAACTTAGACAAAAAAAATGAAAATTTTTGAAAAAAATTTGGGGTGATTAGCGGTTCCAATAGAGTTTTGTGTAAGGCTTGTTATTAGGACTTGCAAAATTCAAGGTTTTAGCATCCCCCACACTTAAATTACACATTGTCCTCAATGTGTCCTAAAAATAAATTTTTAGGTTGATTGAATGTGTAAAATGGTGTTAAAAGCAAAATTTTTATGTTACTGGCAGTCTGGCCACGGCCCCGTGGTGACCGGGCACGGCCCCGTGTTCAGGTGCCAGTAACAATAATTAAAGAAAAGAAACAGAAGCCTGGACATGGGGGCGTGTTTGGTGAACACGACCCGTGTCCAGTTACCTGAACTGGGCATTTGTCTGCAGGATGTTCAGCACGGGGCCGTGTTGGCTGGGCACGACCCGTGCTGAACTTACTGTAATGAAGAAATTGTTGTCGGATTGCCCTGTTTTCGTGCATGGAGCTATGTTTCTCGTTTCCCTTGTTATCCTTGAACATCCCAATTGTGTTTTATTTATTATGACACCACTCAAACCTTAAAACCATCATACCATTAAAAATCATAGAGAGATACATAGTCCTAAAATGATATTAAGCTAGATAAGAAAACACAAGAAGCATAAACCATGGAGTTCTAGCCTACAAGTTATTTTAATTAGCAAAATTTCCAAGAAGCTAGTAGTCTTGGTTGGATGTGGCTTTATAGAACTCCTTCTTCCGGGTGTGGTTTCCTCACATGTCGGCGAGCCACTCCTCTACCTCCCTTGGGAGGAGAAAAGAGGGCTCGTTAGTGTTAGTTTGAGGAGTTACGACTTCCACCGGGATTTCTTGTAGATGCTCCATGGGAGGTTCTGCCGGAATGTCGTCCCACCCGGTAGAGTTGTTAACTTCAAGTGCTAGGTTCCAATCCTCTTGAGGGAGGACCGGTTCCATCGGGGGTGTTACACGAATGTTTAACCTCTGGTGCAAGAGGTTAATTTCTTGAAAGCTGTTCTCCAGCCCCACGGTAAGATAGTTGATACGGTCGATTAGGACCTCCTCTACTGACGTCATTTCGTCGAGAGCCTCCCTTAATGCTATGACATAGTGTACAAGTGTAGCCTCAATGGAAGGCCTTCTCCCTCTTCGACTGTTTGATGAATGCACGGAAGATGTCTCGCTGTTTTCACTCGACATTCTACGAAAATAAACTGAAAATAGTTTATTTTACTGAAACAGTAATCTGGACACGGCCCTGTGCTCATTGAGCACGTCCCCGTGTTCATCTTTCTGCAGAGTTTTGAAACAAGGAATCTTGAAGTTTTAAGTTATTTTCTGAACTTGTGAGGTCTTTTTGGGTATTAGTAACTTAAAACAATGTTATACAACTTATTTTTAACAAGATTCTTTTGAATAAAACTCAATAATCCTTACCACAAAGCTTGAAATTTCAAACTTTAATGGAGGTTCTTGGAGAAAGATGAAGAAGAAGGAAATGGATAAAAGAGGAAAGGACAAGATGGTTTGTTGGAACCTTCTTTTAGAACATACCTAGGATAGTTGAGAGAAGATTCCTTCAAATCTCTGTCCCAAGGTGGTCCAAATGTGCAGAATTCTTGGCTGTATTTATAGAAAAAGACAGCGTGCTGGACACGGCCCTGTGTGCAGATAGAATTCTGACACAGTTTGTCCGTATTCTGACGTAAAGGTCAGAAGGGAATCTTTTGGTGGACATGGGGGCGTGTTGCCTGGACACGGCCCCGTGTCGAAGGGGCTGATTATGAAGTTTGTCTAATTTTTTAAGGAACTTAATTGTATCGGGTGGTTCCTTACTGGTTAGAACAACCCCAGAGTGCCTATGATACCTTAATTGTCCTAGACTAAGGCGAGAACGCAAGAGGTTGTTGGTGAGGGTAATTCCTATTTTTATTTTAGGTGGACAAGTCCAACCCTTTCCCGGGCTCTCATTAAAGAAGGTATATGCCGAATCGCTCAGGTCTATGTATGCACCGAACGAAGTCGATGGAGAGTCCTTCACGGCACAATCGGCATAGGGACGACTATCGTCCATGTTTTTGCTAGGTATGAAGGTAGGATTGGGAACAACGAGGTTGTTTTCATGCGACCCCAACATTTCTTCTTGGTCATCGTCTTGGGATGGATTGATGAAATCCTTCCTAAGCTCTTTTAACCAATTTAGAACTAGATTTTCTAGTTGAAATAACTCGTCAAGTAGCATTTCTCCTAGAATATCTGGCTGGGCGCATTCGAGGGAGAGATAGTGATTATTTTTACTTTCGCCCCTCTTAAGGTTATAGGGAGACGGTGGGTCTACA
Organism: Helianthus annuus; assembly: GCF_002127325.2. NCBI lineage: Eukaryota > Viridiplantae > Streptophyta > Magnoliopsida > Asterales > Asteraceae > Helianthus > Helianthus annuus. The sequence continues at coordinate 68,260,127 of NC_035440.2, read as the reverse complement.
TAGTGGGGCTTATAATTTAGAAAGTAACATTCTAATTCTTTATGTTTGCCTCCACATAATTGACACCACGTACTATAAGAGTGCCGAAAGTAAAAAGAATTACCATCACTCATGTTTGTGTCAGAAATTACCAACCGTCGGGATCTAACGGTTTTGTTTTCAGTAACTGAATCTTGGGCACGGGGGCGTGTTGAGTGAGCACGGCCCCGTGTTCAGCTTACTGTCTGACTTAAAACAAGATTGCCAGTTCCAATGATTTGGGCATGGGGCGTGTTCAGCGGGCACGGCCCGTGCTGAGCTCTGCAGAAGCTGAAAAATTAAGAAAATCCTAAAAAAATAAAAAGAAAATAAAATAAAAAATGATTAGGCCGTTGATTCCTAACTTTCTTAAAATCCTTGTGTCCCCGGCAACGGCGCCAAAAACTTGATGCGTGTTAGTGTGTATATATTTTAGATATATATTTTAAGCCCTTTTTACACTTTTTAGCCAAGTTTTAAATTTATAAAACACGATATTTACTAACACTAAACACACATATGGGCAAGTGCACCCATCGTGGACGTAGTATAGTGTTGGTAAGATACCGAGGTCGTCCAAGGACACAAGAGCTTTTAGTACCGGTTTATCCTCAACGTCTAATCAAATCAAAATGTTAGAAAAAGATTTTTAAACTAAGAAAAAAAAACTAACTAAATGCTGAAAAATAAAATAAAAATAAAAACAGATAGACAAGATGAATCACTTGGATCCGACTCGTGTATTAATATAACCTTTGATTATTTTCGCACTTTTGCACTTGTTTAAGAGATTATCTTAGTTATTGTAGTAGGCCCCTCTTTTGAAGGCGACGTTACCCTCAATCCAGTAGTTTGAGTCAGCAAGGATACAATCCTAAAGGGTCGGATTATTGAAAGATAATTAATTAAGTTATTAATGCAAATTATGGTAGGCCCCTCTTTTGGAGGTGACGTTACCCTCGACTAAGTAGTCTGAGTCAGCAGGGATACAGTCCTAAATAGCTGGATTATAGTATTAATAGTAGTTAACTTATGAGGGGATCAAAGAGTTTGGACCCCCGCCATCCAATACCTTTGGGTATTGAAGGAGGTCCACTAAATTTGACCCAGGTCCCTTGCAGGACCTCTAAACACTGAACAAGGGCAAGACCCTTACCAAACCGTTCCCTTAACCCCCGACCAGGTAGCCAACATACCTCCATATAGACCGTGGAGATATGAATGGTGAAAATCTTTTATTTTATATAGACAGTAAAATAATGCCAAGACACCACGGACAAACGATAAGGAAGAATCACCTTCAACATAAGAAACTAGTTATTAAAGTCATTAATACAAAACCAATTAAGAAGTGCAAAAGATTAAAAATAAAAAGTATTATACTAAACACTTGTCTTCACCAAGTGATGTAAGAGACTTAGGCAAACATGGCCTTGATTGTCAAGAACTCTTACGATCAATCTTGGATCCTGAGACGACTCACACACTCTATGATGGACAATGGATGATGGTGGTGGATGATGGTGTTGTGATGGTGGTGGGTGGTGGATGAAGTGTGAGAAAGGTGGTGTGCCAAGGGATGAGTTGCAATGAATCCAAGCACTCCTATTTATAGGCTGAACAAAGGCTTGGGCACGGCCCCGTGTCCGCTGGGCACGGCCCCATGCCTGTCTGACACTATCTCTCTTCATTAATTGTAATTCGCAATTACAATTAATGCGCCTGCAGTACTTTGGGCACGCCCCCGTGTTCACTGGGCACGGCCCCGTGGTGAGCAATAGAAGCTTCTACAGGTTTGTCTTTTCTGCTGCTTCTTGGGCACGGCCCCGTGCTCGCTGAGCACGGGGCGTGTTCATTCTTCTGTCTTTTTGTTTTGCTTGGGATGATGCTGTCGAGGCGTCGGGCAGTCCACTTTTGTTCTCTTTCTTGTATTTATGTTAGATTTGGTTGTCTTTTTGCTTCTTTTGTTAATTTGAGCTCATTTAATCCTGAAAATACAAAAAGAAGACAAAAACACACTTTTTCCAACATTAATACTTAAAAAGGGTTAGTTTTATGCCTCATTTGATGTAATTTATATGTTGCATTTTACACACATCAGCAAACCTTATGTATACATACAAATAATGCAATTTTCTCCCTTGTTATTTCAATGCTACTAATGTTTATTTATGCAGCAATAGACCGGGAGACTAGCACATCGGGCTAATCAATCACGCCCCATCTACAATCAAGTCTTAAAATCTGACACTTTGTAAAACCGAGCGGTACATCGGTAGGAACTGACATCCTCAAACTAGACAGTCTTCCTGATAATGTTCTCGCCTTCTCCATCATGACACATCGAGCACATGATTCTCCTGCTAACATTATCTAACAACATCGAAACAAGGGACAGGAACAGTGTAACACTAAAAACACTACAGAATGTAGTCACCAAGATCAAAGGTCTTGGTTCGGACATTCGATTTACTGTCACACCCTGGCTTTTGCGGAAGCGTGGATTTATTTGTTGTGACTTCTTAATACCATAGCAACAATCACAACAATGCTATATGATAAAAATACGTGATGTTCATCCACTAAAACAGTTTAGAAAAATGCATAACAACAATTGTCTTAAAATGTCAACCGAAATACATTACAAATCATGACCTGATTTAAATGAGTTCGTAAGACTCAACGAATGACTACCAACAAAACAAGGATTAGGGACCTGCAACCCGTCCAGGAAGGAGTTACACTTCCCCAAACCCTACAACCATGGATGACATCCTTATTAAGTACGCAGCTTGACTAACATGCAACAATTGCCAGATCCAATTAATTCCCTGAAATACATGTAGTTTAAAAATATCAACAAAAAGTTGAGCGAGTTCATGTGCAAGTTTGTGAGTATAAGCCTTTAAAATAAGTCTTGTATGTATAAAAGTCCCTGGTATGTAGCAATAAGGAAAAACTGATCACCATTGGGTTGCAAAGCCAATAGTATGTGTGAAATGATGCAGGAAGACTCAAACCTAGCAAATTTATCTCCGGTATGAAGACATAGTCACCACTATGGGCCCCCGGCCTCATGGGTGTGGGCTCGCTACACCCAAATAGATCTATCACTCATGCCCCGTGGTCCTACAATGAGGATTAATGGCTTTAAGTGTCATGCCCACCACTCACTTGATCGCGTAGTAAAAACCATCCTTAAGCTAACCATACCATGTATAAAATGTCTGTAATAAACCGTAACATGTATTCCACCCCCGAAGTATAAAACTAAAATATAAAAGGGGGACATGAACTCACAATAGTGTGTCTTGAATGGTATCTCAAACTCTGTCTGCTACACGACAACCTACAACGTACTAATGTCTATTAAACGAACGGGTCGTGCCTTGGCTTAGAGTTTAAGGTTTTGAGTTGCATTTCTTATATTGTTCCGAGTGATAATTATTTGTCAAAATAATTAATATGTTAACTTAGTCATATGTCATGTTGGGATATTTGTTCGTTCAATATTCTAGTGTTTGTACTCCTAAGATATCTTATATACGCGTTTCATTCCCAAGGATGGGATGTCGGAAATATATTTTTAAGTCCCTTTTTGAGAATATATACTTAACCATATTCATGTATAAACCAACCTCCGATACTTTGTATTTTGTGATAAAAATTATGGCGAGTTTTATCTTTGAAAACATAATCTAAAATATACTAGTAAAACATTCGCTTCGAAAATATTTTCTAAGTGTTAGGATTTTCGGAAAATTTCGCCATAGTCTCCTTTGTAAATGGAGGTGTCCATGCTTAATAGCATATAATTTTCTTTTACATATATCCCGTAGATCGTTCTCACATATCCAACCCGACAATTAGACATGCAATATACTACCTATGTCATTTCAGCTTTATTAATCTAAACTGGACTGTTTTCAAACATTTTAATAAAATAGTTAACCTTCTCCAAAAATTCCCAAATTTTTACAGAACGTCTTATACGATCCAAATTTCATTGTGTAAAAATATCGCGGTCCAGTTCATTACCAATATTTTATAGAAATTCATTTACCGGACTGCAATCAGATTTGTCACTTTCTGATTGCAGTCTACGGAATAATTCACTAAAAATTAATCGTAAGTCCGATTGACGAAATTCCAGTTGCAGGATCACGGCGACAACAGTGACCATCTACAGTAAAAATTCCATGAGCCGTTTCTACTCAGTTTTTAAGTTATGACTCCGAATACAACACACTTTTTCTGCAGCAAACTCACAGCTTGAGCTGCTGTCCAAAAACAGCCCTTTAAAAATAGTAAACGACCTCGAAAAATTACGATTCTAGTGCCATTTGTTCAGTTTTTTAAAAATACATAATTTAGACTTCAGAAAATTCGTTTTTCGATTTATAATTATCCAGTTACACCCTGTTGAAGTTGGCTGAAAATACCAATCAGCATGCTTTTTAGTGTGTATATGTTACTAAAACGCGTTAACGATTGTTCTAACAGCGGGTTTATCGAGAAATCAATGATCAAACAACATGCATACTTATACCAACATAATCCAACCAGATTTTACCATTATATAAGTTTATGTTTAGCTTCCTTGTTCACTTTCTCTTTGTGTTCTTATTTTAAACTTCAAACAACAATGTTTCGAACAATCAATGTAGAAGTGATTCATGAGTTAGGTCGAAGACTTACAACTAGCACAAGGGCTAGGGATGAACTTGTGAACAAGAAATGATGGTGAACCTTCTCCAAAAATTCCCAAATTTTTACAGAATGTCTTACACGATCCAAATTTTATTGTGTCAAAATATCGGGGTCCAGTTCATTACCAATATTTTATAGAAATTCATTTACCAGACTACAATCAGATTTGTCACTTTCTGATTGCAGTCTATGGAATAATTCACTAAAAATTAATCGTAAGTCCGATTGACGAAGTTATAGTTGGAGGATCACGGCGACAACAGTGACCATCTACAGTAAAAATTCCATGAGCTGCTTCTACTCAGTTTTTAAGTTATGACTCCGAATACAACATACTTTTTCTGCAGTAAACTCACAGCTTGAGCTGCTGTCCAAAAACAGTTCTTTAAAAATAGTAAACGACCGCGAAAAATTACGATTCCAGTGCCATTTGTTCAGTTTTTCAAAAATACATAATTTAGACTTCAGAAAATTTGTTTTTCGATTTATAATGATCTAGTTACAGCCTGTTGAAGTTGGCTTAAAATACCAATCAGCATGCTTTTTAGAGTGTATATGTTACTAAAACGCGTTAACGATTGTTCTAACAACGGGTTTATTGAGAAATCAATGATCAAACAACATGCATACTTATACCAACATAATCCAACCAGATTTTACCATTATATAAGTTTATGTTTAGGTTCCTTGTTCACTTTCTCTTTGTGTTCTTATTTTAAACTTCAAACAACAATGTTTCGAACAATCAACGTAGAAGTGATTCATGAGTTAGGTCGAAGACTTACAACTAGCACAAGGGCTAGGAATGAACTTGTGAACAAGAAATGATCGTGAAAGTGGCGTGAGAATGCAAGTGGTGATGCTTCTTCAAGGCTCCAATGCTCCAAGCTCCACAAGGTTCCTTCTAACACTTGTTTTAGACTTGAAAATGGATCAATGGAGTGAAAGTTGAAGTGGTGGTGATGGTTTCGGCTATGGGGGAACCGAAAATGAGAGAGAGAGTGAGTGAGAGTGGGAGTGAATTGAAGGTGGTGACGATATAGAGTGCATTGGAACTCATGAGCCACCCTAGGAAATCTTAGAGGAAATGATTACTTAGATTTTTGGCCAATCACAATTAAGAAATTAAAAAAAATAAAATCCAAAGAATATATTGTGATGATAGTGACCGAGATTTGTTGGGGGGGGGTAATTTGTAAAATTTGAAAATTAGTAGGTAAATAATTAGGAGGTTAAGGGTATTTTCTAGAATAGTAAGTGTATGCCATACTTCTATAGTGTGTGGGGATTTTTGAGACCATAATTATCTAAGAATAATAAGGTGATGTTTCTGACAAAATTTTGGTGTCCCGGGAAATATCCGGTTGTTCGGTTACGTACCGTTTCGTAAAAGTGTTAAATTGTACCGCATAGTGTCTTTTATGCATCTTTTTGTAACGAATTTAATTCCAACACTTAGGAAAGCGTTCAGGACCATTTAGTAATTTCTCTATATAATACGAGTATGTTAAAAACTGAACTTTTGCTGAAAATGCAGAATGCTGCACTTAAATTGAGTTTTAGGCACTTTCCGGCACTCAAACTATCACCTAGTGACACAGTCTTATGGTCCTCACTTCCCTACACCCATACTAGTGTAGTACTTTGTCCTGACCCATACTGGGTCTCAAAACACTGTCTGTCTGTGTACTGGCACTGTCAGTATATCTCTGAGTTATCCGCTAACCGTGCTAACTGTGCTTTGTGCATTAAGTATGTCACTAACGTTTGTATGTAATGAGTGGAGTGACAGTATGAAATGTGATGCATATGTATGTAAGTTACAGAAATCAGAAAGCAGTTTTCGTCATCAGTAGTAATCAAGCACAGTCATATAGCACGTAATTAAGATTAATTAATTGTACGGATACCTGGTTTAGTGAGGGTTGTCACATTCTCCCCCCGTTAAGAAAATTTCGTCCCGAAATTTTAAGTTCTGCTTCTAGTTGCAGGGGTCTTGGGAACAAGTGTGGGTATTTCTCCTTCATGCTATCCTCACATTCCCACATGAACTCTGGGCCATGTCGTGCATTCCATCGGATCATGACGAGTTTGACACTACTCCTGCGTGTTTTGTTAACTTTCCAATCCGTGACCTCAACTGGTTCTTCAGTAAAATGGAGTGTGTCGTCAATGTGGATTTCGTCGGCTGGAATGACCACTGTTTCTTGAGTCGGACTCTTTTTCAGGTTTGATACATGGAATGTATCATGTACGCCATTTAGTTCAACAGGTAGGTCCAACTTGTAGGCTACAAGACCAATCCTCTCCAGGATTTTGAATGGACCAATGTACCTGGGGTTCAACTTCCCACGCTTCCCAAAGCGTGCCACACCCTTCCAGGGTGAAACTTTCAACAATACCATATCTCCCACCTCAAATTCCAGTGGTTTTCTTCTCCGGTCCGCATAGCACTTTTGTCGATCACGAGCCGCCTTGATGCGCTCTCGGATCTGTGCGATTTTGTCTGTCGTCTCCTGGACCAATTCTGGCCCGACAAGCTGTCTATCTCCTGCGTCAGCCCAATATATCGGTGAACGACACTTGCGTCCATAGAGAGCTTTGAACGGTGCGGCTTGAATGCTTGCATGATAACTGTTGTTGTATGAAAACTCTACCAGTGGTAGGTGAGTGTCCCAACTTCCACCTAAATCCATTACGCAAGCTCGCAACATGTCTTCCAACGTCTGAATCGTTCGTTCGCTCTGTCCGTCTGTCTGCGGATGAAAGGCAGTACTCAGGTTCAACTGAGAACCAAAGGCTTCTTGAAAGGATTGCCAAATCCTTGACACGAACCTTCCATCTCTATCAGATATAATTGAGAGAGGCACTCCATGACGTGCAACAATCTCTCTCAGGTATAGCTCAGCTAACTTGCTCGTGTTGTCTTTTTCCTTGACTGCTAGGAAGTGTGCAGACTTGGTCAGACGGTCCACGATTACCCAAATCGTATCGTGACCTCTGGGTGTTCTTGGCAATTTCGTTATGAAGTCCATAGAAATCTGCTCCCATTACCATTGGGGTATTTCAGGCTGTTGCAAGAGACCTGAAGGCTTCTGGTATTCAACTTTTACCTTGGCGCAAGTTAAACACTTGCTGACATATACCGCTACATCGCCTTTCATTCTTGGCCACCAGTAGAAATCCTTAAGATCTTGGTACATCTTATCCGATCCTGGATGGATCGAGTACCGTGACTTGTGAGCCTCATCAAAGATAACATCTCTCAGACCACCAAAGAAAGGAACCCAAATTCTTCCCAAGAAACTTAATGTTCCATCCTCCTTTGGTACCAATTGCTTCTCCATTCCACGGAGGTATTCATTCACAAGGTTTTCCCCTTTTAGAGCATCTATCTGCGCGGCACGAATGCGCAACGAGAGGTCTGTCTGAACAATCATTTCCGAAGCCCTAACCCTTATGGGCTTAATCCTTTCCTTCCGACTTAAGGCATCAGCGACTACATTCGCCTTCATTGGGTGATACTTTATCTCACAGTCATAGTCGTTTAACAATTCAACCCAGCGTCTTTGCCTTATGTTAAGCCCCTTTTGATCGAAGATGTGCTGCAGACTCTTGTGATCCGTAAAGATGGTACACCGCGTGCCATATAAGTAATGTCGCCATATCTTCAATGCAAACACCACAACGCCTAACTCCAAGTCATGCGTGGTGTAGTTTTTCTAATGAACCTTCAGTTGGCGCGAAGCATAAGCTATAACTTTTTGTCGTTGCATCAACACGCAGCCCAAACCTTGACGCGAAGCGTTGCAATATACCACGAAGTCGTCAGTGCCTTGGGTAGAGATAAGATTGGTGCGTCACAAAGTTTGATCTTCAATAATTGGAATGCTTCTTCTTGTTTGTCTTTCCAATCGAACTTCTTGTCTTTCTGCGTAAGGGCGGTCAAAGGTTGAGCGATTTTCGAGAAATCCTCAATAAACCTGCGATAATACCCAGCCAAACCCAAGAATTGCCGAATCTCGGTTGGCGTTTTTGGGGACTCCCAATTCTTGATCGCCTCGATCTTTGTGGGATCCACATGGATTCCATTTCCATTTACCACATGACCATGGAACTGAACTTCGCGTAACCAGAACTCGCACTTTGAGAACTTCACGTACAACTTCTCCTTCCTAAGCAGCTCTAGAATAGCTCTTAGATGTTGTTCGTGCTCTTCTTTTGTCTTTGAATAAATCAAGATGTCGTCAATGAACAATTACAAACTTGTGGAGGTATGGCTTGCAGACTCTATTCATTAAATCCATGAATACTACGGGCGCGTTTGTCAGACCAAACGGCATAACCAGGAACTCGTAATGTCCATAGCGAGTCCTAAAAGCAGTCTTGGGAATACTTTCCTCTTGTATCCTTAACTGATGATATCCAGATCGGAGATCGATCTTGGTGTAGAAACTTGAACCTTGCAACTGATCGAATAGATCATCAATCCTTGGCAACGGATATCTGTTCTTGATTGTCAACTTATTCAGCTCCCGGTAGTCGATACACATGCGAAAACTACCATCTTTCTTCTTAACAAACAGGACTGGAGCTCCCCAAGGCGAGAAGCTTGGCCTGATAAATCCCTTGTCTAGCAACTCCTGGAGTTGCGTCGACAACTCCTGCATCTCTGACGGTGCAAGTCTATAAGGTGCCTTAGCCACCGGCGCGGCGCCTGGGACTAAGTCAATATGGAACTCGACTTGTCTTTGCGGTGGCAATCCTGGCAAGTCTTCTGGAATGACTTCAGGATATTCCCTTATGACAGGAATGTCTTCTATCTTTGGCTCAACGGCTTCCTTATTCACGATGTGTGCCAAGAAGGCAACACATCCCTTCTTCAAACATTTCCTAGCCTTCAAGCAACTAATGATCCTTAAGGGCGTATCACATTTCTCTCCGTGTACCACTATCGTTTCTCCATTCGCCACTGGGATGTGAATGATCTTCTCGTGACATACAATCTCGGCTCTGTTGCTTGACAACCAATCCATTCCTACTACCACGTCGAAGCTTCCCAACTCGACTGGCAGTAGATCTAGTGTAAACTCTTGCTCTCCCAGCTCTATCACGCATCCTTTGATGACTTTATTCGTTTCAACTAGCTCTCCATTAGCCAGTTAAATTGAGTACGGAATATCTAACTTACTAGCAGTTAATCTAAGCATACTCACGGAATATCTAAATTCTAACGATACAAAGCTATAGTCGGCACCAGTGTCAAATAAAACAGATGCAAAGCGTTGATTTATCGGGAACGTACCAGTGACAACGTTCGGGTCCTTGCGTGCTTCCCTTGCTCCAATGTTGAATATCCTTCCCTGGGCTTGATTGAGTTTTGGGCATTCGCGTTTGAAGTGCCCGACGTCTCCGCAATTAAAACATCCCAGTCCTCGACCGATAACATTACCATTTCCTCCGCAATTGGCGTTAGCTCCCCGGTTACCAGCTTGATTCCCATTCCCGCCATTTCCTCCCTGTTGGCGGTTTCCATTCCCTCCTCCATAACCTTTTTGATTTCCACGACCCACACCAGTACCAGCCCAGCACGTTTCCTTTAAGTGGCCAGTCTTCCCACATGACTCACATTTCCTGAATTTGCATGGGCCCGGGTGATGATATTGGCATGCATCACACTTTGGCAGGGTGCCCATGTATCCTCTTCCTTTATTTTCGGCACCGGTTCTGACCCTTGTTGGTGCACTTCCCTCTTCTTTTTTGCTAACACTGCTGGTACCCTTTTTAAAGTTTGAGAACTTACTCTTGTTCTCACTTGGTGATGATTCAACATGTGCTTCCTTCTTTTTCGGTTCAGAGATTGCAAACTTGTTCAATTTGATGGCTTCCTCTGTAAGTGCCACACTGAGATCAATGGCTTCGGTAATCGTTGGGGGCTTAGACGTCGTCACCATGCTCATGATTTGGGGTGCCAATCCCCAGATGAAACACTAAATGCGTTTAAACTCAGGCTCAACCAGATACGGCACAACGCGTGACAAGTCATGAAACCTTTGCACATATTCAGCAATCTTAGGACCATCCATTTTGAGGTGTGTAGGATCGAATTCTGACCCGAACGAGTCTATCAGAGGAGTTTTGATCAGATACAGGTGCGGAAAACAAGTACCTGATGTAGAAACAGCTAGATCTTCACTTAAATCACTATTTTGATTGATATAACAGCGTTTACAACCAAATCTCACACCGGCAGCACCTCGGTATGGAAAACAAGAACATTACAAATGATTTCGCTCATGTGGTATTTATAATGTAGGTGGTTTCGCTTTTATGTACACGTACATATAAGCGGAACCTCTCATGTTCACAAAAGCGGAACTACTCATGTCCATATAAGCGGAACTAGTGGTTTCCCACATACGAACATAGTAGTTTCCCACATACAAACATAGTGGTTTCCCACATATGGACATGGTGGTTTCCCACATATGAACATAGTGGTTTCCCACATATGAACATAGTGGTTTCCCACATACGGACATGTCGGGAAATCTCGTACAGTGTGCCCTAATCTAACATTCTAAGACTAAGACTCGATACAAGACGAAGTCGACAGCTGTATGCACTAACAAGGTGCCAGAACTCAGTTTCCAGTTTCTGTATCTCGGCCTGTGAACAGTATTTCTTCCTCATGAGCTCCTTTAGCTCAGTCCATGTCATAGCATACGCCGCTGCTTCCCCCAGGGTCTGTACTTGAAGGTTCCACCAAGATAGGGCACCATCAAGAAAGAGCCCTGAGATGTATGTAACTTGGTGCTCGGGAGCACACTTGCTCATCCTTAAAACAAAATCCGTCTTCTCCGTCCACCTAACGTGTCACACCCCCCAAAATCCCACCTGCGGAGTACTACCGCTTGGAGGCGTGAGTGACCAGGATCCAGCCACCAATCATACTGAACCAGCATATAAGCAGTTATAAAAGTTTAACCATCACGATTGGTGTTCCAAAACAAACAAGTTAAGTTGCAAGCGGAAGCATAAGTTTAAAGTTATAACATAAGTTCAAAAGTTTCAAGTTTAACATAGTACGCAGCAATCCATGTCCCACAACGATCCTCCTCCATGCAAGCTCCAGCTGAGTACCTATGGTCCTGCAAAGCATGTAGTAACGAGTCAACAACTAGTTGAGTGAGTTCACGGTTGGGTGTTTGTTTTAGTTGTTTCAAAAACAGTTTCCTTTAACTGGCGTTCTGCCGTGGGGGTTACCCCGAAGTTTAAAAACGTGACATGTTCATTCCCAGTTACTCCGGAATTCCAGCCGTGGGGGCTACCCCATGTTAGTTATCAGGCATTTCGGCCGTGGGGGCTACCCCATGCGTACACTAGACTCGTTACCATATCGACTGCTGACTGTAGTCATGTTTATGTGCCCTGAAAACATCAATGTCTATCATCATTGACGTGCCCCAGATCCATTAGTTCACGCCCGTCCTCTGCGGCACGGTGTGAGGCTTGTCAGACCTAAATAGCGCTATCTAACTAATGACCCGCTCGCCATTGGCCCGGCGATTAGTCGATACAAAAAGGAGGGACTTCGTGATAGAGTTTTAGTCTAGTACGTTTATCCGTCCGTCCGGACGAGGAATCACATTCCTGAACCACTGACGTCCTACCCAAGGAGGACGAGGAATCCACGTTCCTTAACCCCGTTCCCAACCCAGGGAATCCCATGCTTTGTAGAGGGTGTGAACTCACCTTGGTTTGCTCGGCAGTTAATCACAGAAAGTCAATCAAGTCGCAAGTAGTCAATAACGTCCTAACACGGATATCACTTATAATCAGATTCGAACCAAGCAGTGCACGTACAAGTAGCAGTTACGGCATACAGTTTCTATCATGGCAGTTTAACAACAGTGCACAGTATCACATTTGGCCCACAAGTTCTACCTAAACCCAATACACGTATTAAGCAGTTAACACAGAAGTCCACAAGGCCGGCCCATTGACTAAGGCCCATAAGTGGTCTCGAGTCGCAACCGGACTCGCAAGCATGGTCTCGAGTCATGCTGTTTGTGCTGATCTCAGGTGGTTGCGAGTCGCAACTGGTGTCGCAACTATGGTTTCGGCTTGTCATGCTGAGGTCTCGAGTCGCAACGGGACTCGTAACCTGTGGTCTCGGCTTGTCCTGTTATGGTTGCGAGTCGCAACCGCGTGGTCTCGAGTTGTCACGCCGTGGTTGCGAGTCGCAACTGGGTGATTGCGAGTCGGTATGCTGTCATTTTCACGTTCAGTGCTGATTCAGGTATGGTCAGTTTAATGGTACAATGTAATCAGGCCCAAATCAGGAAACAACCAATAGAATTCCACTAACAGTTTTCCTAATCAGGCTATTAGTCAAAATGGATCAAAAATCACAAGGGTTTTCATATCTTCAACTATTATTCAAAGTGTTCTTCATATATTCAAACCCATATTCATCAAGTTCATATCATATTTAGCACTTATTCAACCTAAACTATGAACAAACATCAAAACTCTTAGCATAACACACAACTCGGTTTTCATATAGGTCCGATTTCATGACAAGTGCAACCCGATTTCATGTATTATCAATAACTAGTATTTTGAACTTCATTAAACACAAGGTATCATGAGTTCTTTAGCAACACATTCAATCATTAAAACTTTTTAACACACATTAAACATCATTCATGTGATAGCATTCTTTTTGACAACAATTAATAAGAACATTCATGCATAAATCATATTGTCATAATCATCAATCCAAACACCAAAACACAACATGAACTACTAACATGTCAAGAAATACTAACCGGTTGGTGAAGTGTGGGTGTGTGCCGATCCAAAGTTCTAAATCCGAGAGTTCTTGTGCCAACCGATTGGATCCGAAAACTTGGTGGTGTGTTTGTGTTCTAGAGTTTTTAGTGAGAGAGAAGTAGGAGAGTGTGTGTGTGTCCTTGTTCAACAAATGGTAAAAATGACTAAGGGTGGTTTATATATATAGTCAAGTTCCAAGTGGTGCACCCTTCATGGGTTTCGGCTAAAGGTTTTCGGCCCAAATGGCCCAACCGGCCAAAGGCCCAAACCGGCCTAATGGTTACGGTTCACTCGAGACCACATGGTCTCGAGTCGGGTCCTTGTTGTTTCGTGTTGGGTTCTCGGCTCGCATACATACATAGATACATACGAATGCACACATAACAAAGCACATAAAAGTTCACGTTTATCATTAAGTTTAATCAGTTAACTAGTCACATAATGTACAAACAAGTTTCAACAAGACACAACGAAAGGTTCTAGATTTCGAGTTGTCACATCATCCCCAAGTTGAAAGAAATTTCGTCCCGAAATTTGATGGCACTCACTGAGGAAGCTAGTCAAGTTGCATGGTTTTCCTGGTTCTCCTGGGGTGTCACATCCATCCCCCGTTGATCTGGAATTTCGTCCCGAAATTCCGTAGCTTCAGCCTCAGCAGCGTTTGTACTGTTCTCAAACAGTTGGGGATACTTTTGTTTCATCCGATCTTCGCGCTCCCAGGTAAACTCGGGGCCGCGACGTGAGTTCCAACGAACTCGAACAAGAGGTATTCTAGTGCTCTTGAGGACCTTAACATCCCGGTCCGTGATTTCGACAGGTTCTTCGACGAATTTCAACTGTTCGTCGATCGTGAGTTCCTTCAGAGGAACTACGTGCGTCTCATCTGACAGACACTTCTTCAGATTCGACACATGGAAAACGTTGTGAACTGCACCGAGTTCTGCTGGTAAGTTCAGTCTGTAGGCCACCTTGCCTATTTTCTCAATGATTTCAAAAGGTCCAACGTATCGTGGGTTGAGTTTGCCGCGTTTACCAAAACGAACCACACCCTTCCAGGGTGAAACTTTGAGTAATACCCGCTCCCCAACCTGGAGCTCAAGTGGTTTCCTGCCCTTATCGGCGTAGGCCTTCTGACGGTCACGAGCGGCCGCCATGCGTTGTCGTATTTGAGCAATCCGCTCAGTAGTGTCTACCACATGTTCTGGACCAGTGATTTGACTATCCCCCACCTCTGCCCAACAAAGAGGTGACCGGCATTTACGTCCGTACAATGCTTCAAACGGAGCAGCTTTGATGCTGGTGTGGTAGCTGTTATTGTACGAGAATTCCACGAGTGGCAGATGCCTTTCCCAGCTGTTGCCAAAGTCGATTACACATGCACGAAGCATGTCTTCTAGGGTTTGAATAGTGCGCTCGGACTGCCCGTCCGTCTGCGGGTGATATGCTGTGCTCATATCTAAACGTGAGCCAAAAGACTTGTGCATTGCCTGCCACAGTTCCGAAGTAAAACGTGCATCTCGATCAGAGATGATAGAAGTGGGCACCCCGTGCCTCGAAACAACTTCCTTGAGGTATATTTCTGCTAAAGTGGAGAACTTATCCGTTTCCTTAATTGCCAAGAAGTGTGCGGATTTCGTGAGTCGATCTACAATTACCCATATAGTATCGTTTCTGCGCTGCGATCTAGGTAGGCCAGTAACGAAATCCATGGAAATTTGCTCCCATTTCCATTGTGGTATCTCTGGTTGTTGGAGTAGGCCTGAGGGTTTCTGATATTCCGTCTTGACTCGCGCACAAGTCAAACACTTGCTGACGTAAGTTGCTATGTGGGCCTTCATGCTAGGCCACCAATACGTAGTCTTAATATCGTGGTACATCTTGTCCGAACCAGGGTGTACCGAGTAGCGAGATTTGTGCGCTTCATCCATCACGAGTTCCCGTAAATCGCCATAGAGTGGGACCCAGATGCGTCCTGTTACATAATAAGCACCGTCTTCCTTCTGTTCTAAGCGTTGCCTTGACCCGCGTAGGGCTTCAGCTCTAACGTTCTCTGGTTTCAGTGCTTCTATCTGAGCAGCTCGTATCTGCGAAGGTAGACTAGAATGGATCGTGAGTTGTAAAGCTCTTACGCGCTTAGGCGTAGTGTCCTTTCGACTCAGAGCGTCGGCCACAACATTGGCCTTGCCCGAGTGATGCCTGATAGAGCACTCGTAGTCATTCAGCAGCTCGACCCATCGTCGCTGCCGCATATTCAGTTCCTTCTGCTTGAATATGTGTTCTAGACTTCTGTGGTCGGTGTAGATGGCGCACTTGGTTCCGTAAAGGTAATGCCGCCATAGTTTAAGTGCGAAAACAACAGCTCCCAGCTCTAAATCATGCGTAGTGTAGTTCTTCTCGTGAACTTTGAGTTGTCGTGAGGCGTAGGCTATGACTTTATCTCGTTGCATCAATACACAACCAAGACCCTGAATTGATGCATCACAGTAAACCACAAAATCGTCTGTGCCCTCTGGCAGTGAAAGGATAGGTGCACTACAAAGTCTATCCTTTAGATGCTGAAAAGCCAACTCTTGTGCATTTCCCCAATGATAGACAACGCCTTTCTGTGTTAACAAGGTCAGAGGCTGCGCAATCTTAGAAAAATCCTTAATGAATCTCCTGTAGTAACCTGCCAATCCCAAGAATTGGCGAATCTCCTTTGGTGTGCGAGGCGCAGGCCAGTTCTTAATAGAGTCCACTTTGGATGGATCAACGTGAATCCCGTCCTTGTTCACCACATGCCCTAGGAAATGGACCTCTCGAAGCCAGAAGTCGCATTTCGAAAATTTCGCGTAAAGCTGTTCCTTCCGAAGGAGTTCCAAAATAAGTCGTAGATGTTGTTCGTGCTCCTCTTCGCTCTTAGAATAGATCAGGATGTCATCGATGAAAACTATAACAAACTTGTCCAGGTACGGTTTGCAAACTCGGTTCATCAAATCCATAAAAACTGCCGGTGCGTTCGTCAGCCCAAACGGCATGACCAGAAACTCATAGTGCCCATATCGAGTCCTAAAGGCTGTCTTGGAGACATCCTCTTCTCGAACTCTCAGCTGGTGATATCCCGATCTCAGATCGATCTTTGAGTAGTAGCTCGACCCCTGCAACTGGTCGAACAAGTCGTCAATGCGCGGTAGAGGATAACGATTCTTCACAGTCACCTTGTTGAGTTCACGATAGTCGATACACATTCTGAAGGTACCATCTTTCTTCTTCACAAAAAGTACTGGAGCTCCCCAAGGCGATGAGCTAGGACGAATGAAACCCTTATCCAAGAGTTCTTGTAGTTGCGTGGAGAGTTCTTCCAATTCTGATGGCGCTAATCGATAAGGTGTACGGGCTACAGGCGCAGCTCCAGGAGCTAGTTCAATCTGAAACTCGACTTGGCGATGGGGCGGAAGACCAGGTAATTCCTCGGGGAATACCTCAGGATAGTCGCGTACAACGGAAAAATCTTCTAGCTTCTTCTCCTTCTCTGTGGTGTCAGTAACTAGAGCCAAAATCGCAGTGTGCCCCTTTCGTAAACACTTCTGGGCCTTAAGAAGAGAGATGATGTTCTCAACAGCACTTCTCTTGTCGCCACGAATCATGAGAGGTTCACTACCAAAACCAGGAATACGAACGATCTTCTCGTTGCAAAGAATCTCTGCTCGGTGTTGGGATAACCAATCCATTCCAATGACAACGTCGAAACTACCCAAGACAATAGGAATAAGATCAATAGAGAAGGTCTGGTTAGCGAGAATAAGCTGGCAACCCTTGACTACGTGTGAGGCTTCCAAACTCTTACCATTAGCTAGCTCTACAGTGTGCTTGTCGCTCAGGGGTGTAGGAATACGCTTAAGCATCTTACTAACTTCTAGTGACACATAGCTAGTATCGGCACCCGAATCAAATAAGACTGTAACATAAAAGTCGTCGAGAAGGAACTTACCCGTCACCACGTTGGGATCATTCCTTGCTTCACCTTGACCAATCACGAACACTCGTCCCCTAGCACCATTGTTGTTGTTGTTCCC
The DNA here is from genome assembly GCF_002127325.2 of Helianthus annuus. Taxonomy (NCBI): domain Eukaryota; kingdom Viridiplantae; phylum Streptophyta; class Magnoliopsida; order Asterales; family Asteraceae; genus Helianthus; species Helianthus annuus. The sequence continues at coordinate 68,242,506 of NC_035440.2, read as the reverse complement.
ATTGATACCATTCCCCTGATTGTTGTTGTTGTTCTGATTCAGTTGGGGACAGTCTTTCTTGAAGTGGCCTTCAGCTCCACACTGAAAGCACCCTTTGTTGTTGCCCTGCTGCTGTCGTTGGTTCTGCTGAGGTTGCTGACGATTCTGATTGGCAGGGTATGCGCTCCTGCAATCCTTTGCAACATGACCAGGCTTGTTGCACCGATGACAGTTGCCCCGGGTGCATGGCCCACTGTGGTGTAGGTTGCAACGATTGCATTTGGGGTGATTTCCTTTGTACCCACCATGACTTTGACCACCAGACGACTGCTGACTGGGGCTCTTGTGATCGTCCGTCTTTCTCTGCTGAGACTGAGTTTGCACCGAAGTTGAACCCTTGCTTGAAGTTCCATCCCATTTCCGTTTATCCCCACTAGAAGTACCAGAAGTAGTTGCAGTTCCTATACGCTTCGGTAACTTGTTCTGCTCCACCGCCTGATCAGTAAGACGGTGAGCCAACTGAACAACCTGCTGGATAGTAGTCAAGTTTGCTGAAGTCACATGACTTTGGATCTCTGGCACCAAGCCCTTGAGATAGAGTTCAATTCGCTTATACGGAGGATCCACCATAGTAGGACACAACAAGGCAAGCTCATGCGATCTCTTAGTGTATGCCTCAATCTCTGACCCCGACATCTTGAGATTGTAGAACTCATCTTCCAGCTTGTGAATGTCGTCACGACTGCAGTATTCCTCCCTGATCATTTCCTTGAAGTTTTCCCATGGGGTGGCGTTGGCAGCAACCAACCCTAACATCTGCACTTGAGCATTCCACCACGTGAGGGCCAAACCCTCGAGAGTACCAGTAGCATACTTTACCTTGCGCGCTTCAGGGCATTCACACATTTCGAACACAGACTCCAGTTTCTCAAACCAGTGTAGGAGACCTACTGCTCCTTCAGTGCCGCTAAAAGTTGTGGGTCGGCAGTCCATAAAGGTCTTAAAAGTGCACACCGGTGCCTGAGCATATTGACCTAAGGTAGGTGAAAGAAAGACAGAGTTTAACACAAAGGTTGGTTCACGAGAGTAGGATCCAAATGATCCTAGAACAATTTCGGACTGCAGGATATACCTCCTGCGTTTGCAGCTGCAAGCGCTGCGGCAACTCGCTCGTTGATCAAAGCCGTCAACTGGGCTTGTGTCATGTTAACGCGTCCAGACATGATTCTTCATAATAAGAGTAATACGTGTGAGAGAGGTTCGCGAAAGTACGATAGTAGGACAGAGTAAGCACGCACGTGTTCAAACAACAGTAGTTATACTAATCAAGCATACCATGAGCAATGTACTATGTAACTAACAAGTAGGCAATATACACACATCATATTACCTAGAACGTCGAGCCTTGCATGAGGAGCGAAGTGTCGTTGTGGACCGTTGAGCATTAAACCGGTTATAGTCTGGTTTTATCAAAAACGTTTCTTCTTTAAAACCAAGTTCACTATAACCAATGGCTCTGATACCAATCTGTCACACCCCCCAAAATCCCACCTGCGGAGTACTACCGCTTGGAGGCGTGACTGACCAGGATCCAGCCACCAATCATACTGAACCAGCATATAAGCAGTTATAAAAGTTTAACCATCACGATTGGTGTTCCAAAACAAACAAGTTAAGTTGCAAGCGGAAGCATAAGTTTAAAGTTATAACATAAGTTCAAAAGTTTCAAGTTTAACATAGTACGCAGCAATCCATGTCCCACAACGATCCTCCTCCATGCAAGCTCCAGCTGAGTACCTATGGTCCTGCAAAGCATGTAGTAACGAGTCAACAACTAGTTGAGTGAGTTCACGGTTGGGTGTTTGTTTTAGTTGTTTCAAAAACAGTTTCCTTTAACTGGCGTTCTGCCGTGGGGGTTACCCCGAAGTTTAAAAACGTGACATGTTCATTCCCAGTTACTCCGGCATTCCAGCCGTGGGGGCTACCCCATGTTAGTTATCAGGCATTTCGGCCGTGGGGGCTACCCCATGCGTACACTAGACTCGTTACCATATCGACTGCTGACTGTAGTCATGTTTATGTGCCCTGAAAACATCAATGTCTATCATCATTGACGTGCCCCAGATCCATTAGTTCACGCCCGTCCTCTGCGGCACGGTGTGAGGCTTGTCAGACCTAAATAACGCTATCTAACTAATGACCCGCTCGCCATTGGCCCGGCGATTAGTCGATACAAAAAGGAGGGATTTCGTGATAGAGTTTTAGTCTAGTACGTTTATCCGTCCGTCCGGACGAGGAATCACATTCCTGAACCACTGACGTCCTACCCAAGGAGGACGAGGAATCCACGTTCCTTAACCCCGTTCCCAACCCAGGGAATCCCATGCTTTGTAGAGGGTGTGAACTCACCTTGGTTTGCTCGGCAGTTAATCACAGAAAGTCAATCAAGTCGCAAGTAGTCAATAACGTCCTAACACGGATATCACTTATAATCAGATTCGAACCAAGCAGTGCACGTACAAGTAGCAGTTACGGCATACAGTTTCTATCATGGCAGTTTAACAACAGTGCACAGTATCACATTTGGCCCACAAGTTCTACCTAAACCCAATACACGTATTAAGCAGTTAACACAGAAGTCCACAAGGCCGGCCCATTGACTAAGGCCCATAAGTGGTCTCGAGTCGCAACCGGACTCGCAAGCATGGTCTCGAGTCATGCTGTTTGTGCTGATCTCAGGTGGTTGCAAGTCGCAACTGGTGTCGCAACTATGGTTTCGGCTTGTCATGCTGAGGTCTCGAGTCGCAACGGGACTCGTAACCTGTGGTCTCGGCTTGTCCTGTTATGGTTGCGAGTCGCAACCGCGTGGTCTCGAGTTGTCACGCCGTGGTTGCGAGTCGCAACTGGGTGATTGCGAGTCGGTATGCTGTCATTTTCACGTTCAGTGCTGATTCAGGTATGGTCAGTTTAATGGTACAATGTAATCAGGCCCAAATCAGGAAACAACCAATAGAATTCCACTAACAGTTTTCCTAATCAGGCTATTAGTCAAAATGGATCAAAAATCACAAGGGTTTTCATATCTTCAACTATTATTCAAAGTGTTCTTCATATATTCAAACCCATATTCATCAAGTTCATATCATATTTAGCACTTATTCAACCTAAACTATGAACAAACATCAAAACTCTTAGCATAACACACAACTCGGTTTTCATATAGGTCCGATTTCATGACAAGTGCAACCCGATTTCATGTATTATCAATAACTAGTATTTTGAACTTCATTAAACACAAGGTATCATGAGTTCTTTAGCAACACATTCAATCATTAAAACTTTTTAACACACATTAAACATCATTCATGTGATAGCATTCTTTTTGACAACAATTAATAAGAACATTCATGCATAAATCATATTGTCATAATCATCAATCCAAACACCAAAACACAACATGAACTACTAACATGTCAAGAAATACTAACCGGTTGGTGAAGTGTGGGTGTGTGCCGATCCAAAGTTCTAAATCCGAGAGTTCTTGTGCCAACCGATTGGATCCGAAAACTTGGTGGTGTGTTTGTGTTCTAGAGTTTTTAGTGAGAGAGAAGTAGGAGAGTGTGTGTGTGTCCTTGTTCAACAAATGGTAAAAATGACTAAGGGTGGTTTATATATATAGTCAAGTTCCAAGTGGTGCACCCTTCATGGGTTTCGGCTAAAGGTTTTCGGCCCAAATGGCCCAACCGGCCAAAGGCCCAAACCGGCCTAATGGTTACGGTTCACTCGAGACCACATGGTCTCGAGTCGGGTCCTTGTTGTTTCGTGTTGGGTTCTCGGCTCGCATACATACATAGATACATACGAATGCACACATAACAAAGCACATAAAAGTTCACGTTTATCATTAAGTTTAATCAGTTAACTAGTCACATAATGTACAAACAAGTTTCAACAAGACACAACGAAAGGTTCTAGATTTCGAGTTGTCACATAACGAAAGCAACAACACCCCCAGTACCGTCATAGTTCAAGGGCTTACAATCCAGGAATTGTTTGTAGGTACAACTGTTGGGCGGGTTGTTGTTGTTGTTTGGGGTATTTCTGCTTGTTTTGGCCTGCGAGGCCTCATAGTCAGCTATTGCCTTTGAAATACGTTCCTGTAGTTCGGCTTCAGTAGTAGGCTAGCGCGTGTCTCGTCGTGGAGGCATCTTTCATAAGAAGATCGTAACAGTCAGGTCATAGTAAGTATAGTAAATAATGTGCGTAGGTATAACACTAATCAACATAATAACACATAACATCCCATGTCAATATCACAACAAATAATCAACAATGCATGAAATGAGAAGGCTGCGATTAAGCTTTGCATACAACAAAAAAACCACCAATACAGTTTTACAATTGTATCATATGTCAAAATAAACTAAGGGCTACATCACCCTTGTCTGAGTACAATAACCAATAAATCAAAAGTCAAAAACGTGGTCTTCGAAAGTCTTCATAATCATGGCTCGATTGTTGTCTTTTCTCCAAAAGCAGTCTGTCTGTCGAAGATCTGGAATACCTAATGCCCCTGTACACCTAATACTCCTAAGCTGATGGAGGAAGAGGAGGAAAATGAGAGAAAAGTAATCGGCGCATGAGCACCCAATCCTCCTCTAAGGCCTGAACGACGCGCAACAAATAAGCAATCTGCTGCTCAGATGTAAGGAAGCGGGCGACCGAGTCAGGGTGCAATCCAAGAGGAGCTGGCGGTGTTGCGAAGGGCGACTGACAATGACACGGGGTAGGACGTGGAATCCTTTCCAGCGCCTGGATACGCCGGCTCAACGCATCCTGCTGTAACTGCAAGGATATGAGTATGTCATCTGTGGTGTAACCCACATGGAATGGGTGGTATGGGTCTGATAAGGGCATAACATTGGGCGAAGACCACATGAATGGCTCGCCCGCCGGTGCTGTAGAAGTAAAAGCCGTGTGTGCAGTCGATGTAAACGGGGGTATGTATGAAAAAGCGGCTGATGTCAAAGGTGGCATGTGACCATGCAGGCCAGTAGAAGGTCCTTCCCCTGGACGAGGAGGGGGTATGTCCTGGAGAAAGGTAATGGGTAAGTCGGTGCGGTGAGTGTCAGCTACATGTGGGTGAAAAAGTGGGACATCAACAGGAGCGGAAATAGGTACAGCAGGTGGAGTGACAGGTAGAACAAATGGAGGATAGTCATCATCATCCTCAATCCACCCGCTACGGGTGTCGGCGTATCTCGGATCAATATGCGTAGCAAACGGTGCAAGGTCATCAAAAATCGGCATATGGTCAGGTAAAGGTGCAGCAACTGGGACCTCGGTAGCTGGTTGTGCAACGGCTGGTGCATCAACAGGAATAGGGTCGGGAGCAAAAATAGGCTCAGGTGCGACTCCAAGCTCTGGATCAGCTGGAGCAGGCTCATTATGTAAAAACTCGACCTCAGGCTCCGGGTCAAAGTCATGGAAAACGATGGGTGCAGCAGACATCGCCATGTCTGAATCAGTGTCGGTGTAGTAGTGCTGCACGTCCTGGGCGTGAATAGTGGCGGATGATCCTGACTCAAACGGGTATGAAACGGACAGATCGGGTAAGGCCTCCACAGCAGGAGCCTCAACAGGTGGCACAACAAGCGCATCATCAGCAGGAATCTCAACCATAGGAACAATGGGGTCAATAACTGGGATATCAACTAGTGGAACATCGTCCTCCATCGGGGCCCCGCCATCTTGGTCTCCCTCCGGGGGACCCTCAATAAGCAGATCGATGTCGCCATCAGGTAACACGTCGAGATGCTGTTCCTCAAAGGGAACTGCGGCAAATGGGAGAGGGGCAGGGATCGGGACAAGGAGTAGATCCTCTCCCGGTGGACCATCAGCTAAGGGTACGTCGTCTCCAAAGATCGGTAGGGCAAAAGGCTGAAAATCGTCTTCATCGGTGCTCGTGGTGTCTGAGGTGTAAACCTCCAAATCCGTGGCTATCTCGTCATCTGAGGTAATGGCCACAGGGTCGATCGTGTTGGACACTCCACTATCAGAAGATGCCATGGTGTCTGTAACACATCCACAACATATGCACATAAATCAGATAAGCATGTAAACAAATAGCATTGTAATCATGTATGCATCCTAATCTCCCTGGACTATCCCTCCCAATCTCTAAGATTGAACTCCCTAGTCTCTCAGACTAAATCCCTGGTCTCTAAGATCAACTCCCAGTCTCTAAGACTCAAACTTTTCCCCAGTCTCTAAGACCGAAATTTTCCCCAGCCTCTAAGGCTGAACTCCCTCAGTCTCTAAGACTGAATTATATACATAGCCTTTGAAATGTGTATTTATGCCTTTTGTTTGTAAAAACGTTTGTTTCCCGGATCTGAACATTTAGTGTATGCAATGTAAAAATGTTTGAAAGCATTTTCGTGAGAGCCCTAGTGATCATAGTCTAGACTCGAGAAAGAATCCTAGTTCGTTATGATCGAGGCTCTGATACCAAGCTGTCACACCATGGCTTTTGCGGAAGCGTGGATTTATTTGGTGTGACTTCTTAATACCATAGCAACAATCACAACAATGCTATATGATAAAAATACGTTATGTTCATCCATTAAAACAGTTTAGAAAAATGCATAACAACAATTGTCTTAAAATGTCAACCGAAATACATTACAAATCATGACCTTATTTAAATGAATCCGTAAGACTCAACGAATGACTACCAACAAAACAAGGATTAGGGACCTGCAACCCATCCAGGAAGGAGTTACACTTCCCCAAACCCTACAACCATGGATGACATCCTTATTAAGTACGCAGCTTGACTAACATGCAACACTTGCCAAATCCAATTAATTCCCTGAAATACATGTAGTTTAAAAATATCAACAAAAAGTTGAGCGAGTTCATGTGTAAGTTTGTGAGTATAAGCCTTTAAAATAAGTCTTGTATATATAAAAGTCCCTGGTATGTAGCAATAAGGAAAAACTGATCACCATTGGGTTGCAAAGCCAATAGTATGTGTGAAATGATGCAGGAAGACTCAAACCTAGCAAATTTGTCTCCGGTATGAAGACATAGTCACCACTATGGGCCCCCAGCCTTATGGGTGTGGGCTCGCTACACCCAAATAGATCTATCACTCATGCCCCGTGGTCCTACAATGAGGATTAATGGCCTTAAGTGTCATGCCCACCACTCACTTGATCGCGTAGTAAAAACCATCCTTAAGCTAACCATACCATGTATAAAATGTCTGTAATAAACCGTAACATGCATTCCACCCCCGAAGTATAAAACTAAAATAGTTAAGAGAAAGGGAGGACATGAACTCACAGTAGTGCATCTTGAATGGTATCTCAAACTCTGTCTGCTACACGACAACCTACAACGTACCTAATGTCTATTAGACGAACGGGCCGTGCCTTGGCTTAGAGTTTAAGGTTTTGAGTTACGTATCTTATATTGTTCCGAGTGATAATTATTTGTCAAAATAATTAATATGTTAACTTAGTCATATGTCATGTTGGGATATTTGTTCGTTCAATATTCTAGTGTTTGTACTCCTAAGATATCTTATATATGCGTTTCATTCCCAAGGATGGGATGTCGGAAATATATTTTTAAGTCCCTTTTTTGAGAATATATACTTAACCATATTCATGTATAAACCAACCTCCGATACTTTGTATTTTGTGATAAAAATTATGGCGAGTTTTATCTTTGAAAACATAATCTAAAATATACTAGTAAAACATTCGCTTCGAAAATATTTTCTAAGTGTTAGGATTTTCGGAAAATTTCGCCATAGTCTCCTTTGTAAATGGAGGTGTCCATGCTTAATAGCATATAATTTTCTTTTACATATATCCCGTAGATCGTTCTCACATATCCAACCCGACAATTAGACATGCAATATACTACCTATGTCATTTCAGCTTTATTAATCTAAACTGGACTGTTTTCAAACATTTTAATAAAATAGTTAACCTTCTCTAAAAATTCCCAAATTTTTACAGAACGTCTTATACGATCCAAATTTCATTGTGTAAAAATATCGCGGTCCAGTTCATTACCAATATTTTATAGAAATTCATTTACCGGACTGCAATCAGATTTGTCACTTTCTGATTGCAGTCTACGGAATAATTCACTAAAAATTAATCGTAAGTCCGATTGACGAAATTCCAGTTGCAGGATCACGGCGACAACAGTGACCATCTACAGTAAAAATTCCATGAGCTGTTTCTACTCAGTTTTTAAGTTATGACTCCGAATACAACACACTTTTTCTACAGCAAACTCACAGCTTGAGCTGCTGTCCAAAAACAGCCCTTTAAAAATAGTAAACGACCTCGAAAAATTACGATTCTAGTGCCATTTGTTCAGTTTTTTAAAAATACATAATTTAGACTTCAGAAAATTCGTTTTTCGATTTATAATTATCCAGTTACACCCTGTTGAAGTTGGCTGAAAATACCAATCAGCATGCTTTTTAGTGTGTATATGTTACTAAAACGCGTTAACGATTGTTCTAACAGCGGGTTTATCGAGAAATCAATGATCAAACAACATGCATACTTATACCAACATAATCCAACCAGATTTTACCATTATATAAGTTTATGTTTAGCTTCCTTGTTCACTTTCTCTTTGTGTTCTTATTTTAAACTTCAAACAACAATGTTTCGAACAATCAATGTAGAAGTGATTCATGAGTTAGGTCGAAGACTTACAACTAGCACAAGGGCTAGGGATGAACTTGTGAACAAGAAATGATGGTGAAAGTGGCGTGAGAATGCAAGTGGTGATGCTTCTTCAAGGCTCCAATGCTCCAAGCTCCACAAGGTTCCTTCTAACACTTGTTTTAGACTTGAAAATGGATCAATGGAGTGAAAGTTGAAGTGGTGGTGATGGTTTCGGCTATGGGGGAACCAAAAATGAGAGAGAGTGTGAGTGAAAGTGGGAGTGAATTGAAGGTGGTGGTGATATAGAGTGCATTGGAACTCATGAGCCACCCTAGGAAATCTTAGAGGAAATGATTACTTAGATTTTTGGCCAATCACATTTAAGAAATTAAAAAAATAAAATCCAAAGAATATATTGTGATGATGGTGACCGAGATTTGTTAGGGGGGGGGGTAATTTGTAAAATCTAATAATTAGTAGGTAAATAATTAGGAGGTTAAGGGTATTTTCTAGAATAGTAAGTGTATGCCATACTTTTATAGTGTGTGGGGATTTTTGAGACCATAATTATCTAAGAATAATAAGGTAATGTTTCTGACAAAATTTTGGTGTCCCGGGAAATGTCCGGTTGTTCGATTACGTACCGTTTCGTAGAAGTGTTAAATTGTACCACATAGTGTCTTTTATGCATCTTTTTGTAACGAATTTAATTCCAACACTTAGGAAAGTGTTCAGGACCATTTAGTCAATTCTCTGTATAATACGAGTATGTTAAAAACTGAACTTTTGCTGAAAATGCAGAATGCTGCACTTAAATTGAGTTTTAGGCACTTTCCGGCACTCAAACTATCACCTAGTGACACAGTCTTATGGTCCTCACTTCCCTACACCCATACTAGTGTAGTACTTTGTCCTGGCCCATACTGGGTCTCAAAACACTATCTATCTATGTACTGGCACTGTCAGTATATCTCTGAGTTATCCGCTAACCGTGCTAACTGTGATTTGTGCATCAAGTATGTCACTAACGTTTGTATGTAATGAGTGGAGTGACAGTATGAAATGTGATGCATATGTATGTAAGTTACAAAAATCAGAAAGCAGTTTACGTCATCAGTAGTAATCAAGCACAGTCATTAAGCACGTAATTAAGATTAATTAATTGTACGGATACCTGGTTTAGTGAGGGTTGTCACATTCTCCCCCCGTTAAGAACATTTCGTCCCGAAATGTTATGTTTTGCTTCTAGTTGCAGGGGTCTTGGGGAACAAGTGTGGGTATTTCTCCTTCATGCGATCCTCACGTTCCCATGTGAACTCTGGGCCATGTCGTGCATTCCATCGGACCTTGACGAGTCATGTGCGCCTATATCATTACTTTTGATACTCACGTTCCGACACATGCATGGGGCCACGCTCGATTGGTCATCTGACGTGTCATGTGCGCCTATATCATTACTTTTGATACTTAAGTCCTAACATGCTTAGCATCGTTGAACTGGGTAATTTGTTCAAGACAACTATGCTATGAGCGGACACGGTCATAATATTTACACATGCTAGACTATACATTGAATAATCCATACGCAAGCCCGCGGACTTAGCTAGGTAATTTCTCACCATGCCGCCTCAATTGCTGAATTATCATATCCGATAGACAGTCTTGAACTCGGCGCAACTGTTATGTCAGACATCTACGCGCAAGACTCATGGGTGACAGGTTCTTAATCTCATCCTTAAATATGGTACTCTCACATAACTAGATAGCTTGACGTAATACTCCATAAGCCATATATTAAAAATGTGCCTATTAGAATTTCCCACTAAACAAAAGGTGTTGATAAAGGTCTCACCTCTATTTTACGCACACTTATCTACAATCCATTTAAATTGATTAATAAGCATGTCGGAGTCTTCTTAGTATGTTATACTTCATGTTTACTTGTCGATTTCTTTTTATTACCTATCAAGTTCAAAGCTACTAAAATACTTTAGCAGCGTTGAACTGGAGGACTAGCAGGGTATAGCGCCATTACGCCTTAAAAGTGACCATCTTCTCTCAGGCTGCCCATTTAGGTGATACCCACTGCACATTATGCCGCATCGGTTCTTATATAATGTGGATGTTTCAATACGCCAGACGATATTTATACTTCTCACATCATTTGGCCTACGGCTATACCACTTGATACGACTATAAGCGTTCCACACACCGGTGCGCGTCCAGGAAAAGCACGTAGTAGCTTACATAAAGTGCTCATTTACGCCTAACGCGTATAAAGCATTTTATTATCTCAATGAATGTTCACTCACACCAAGCACGTAGAAAGCACTTTGTTACTCAAGTGTTCATTAACGCCACACGCATTATAAAGCACTTTTTGATATCAACAAGTGTTCATATAAACATTTGTAAACACAACATACCATCGCATCTGAACTGCACAATACGGTAAAACATAAAATGACAATAATAAGTGTAACGTAGTTAATACAAATACCTACACATACAAAATAGTATTGCTTACAAAATACAGCGCTAAGAGTGGGCATCTTGGTAATAGATGTACTCAACCACTACTACTCCAGTGGGTATCTTGGTAATAGATGCACAATCACTGATGAAAAACCAAGTACTTGTCCCACAATTATACAAACATTGTGGGAAACATAAACAATGCTCTGAACACCCTTCCGAGGTCACTGAGCATAGCAAGCACTTCTGCAGGGATGCATTGTATATCATTCTTTCCGACTGCAACAATAATTGCTATAATCAGATCATCAATAACAACGACTGGTACAACCACCAGCGGTTTCACACTCGCCTAAGGTGGCATACCATCCGCATATGTGTCTATGGCCACCAATGGCTGCACATTACGACAGCGGAGATCCCGGTGACACGGACGCGTGGTAGGGATCGTCGTCACATCAACATCGACTCTTTCAATGGGTTGACGCCGTTAGTGTATCATATGCTAACCAACGAAAGTCACACCAAAAGTGAATATTGTATAGTAACACACACGACCGTGTGCACGCCGCTAAGGTAGGGCCACACCCGAAAAAATCATCCAAAGGCGAGACGTTGAACTACCAAAACTCAGCCTGTTCCAAAGCTCATATACGGGACCTAACCGCTTACGCGCAACCTTAAGAAGCTCTGGTAATGCAAACGAAAATTGTCTATAACCAATCAACGTGCACAAACCCCAACCAATTTCCACGATGAACAATCGTGTACTATTCATTGCTCCATTATCTCCACTCACAGCTAACGACAACCACAACCAACGTAGCCAGCAACTTTCTCACACCCCGATGTCATGTAAGCCTAAAACTCACAATCTTCACTCCCGAGCTCCTAATAAGTCCAGTGCTACTCCCAGCGCTTGCAAGCGGGAGCAAAACTAGACTTGGGGGACATGACGAGGTAAGGTACTTGACCCGGCCCAAATGGTTACACGTTACTTTTCGCCTTTTATATTAATGTTTATTATTATTGTGTACTAACCCGCGAAGCCCAACGCGTTGTGGTTTATACTACACTAGGTTGTGGGTTTGTAGAGACAACCCCTAACTGGGCTTGGCCCATTGAGGTTATGGTTTCCCATATCTCCTATATAAGGAGGTCTCCACCTCCTTATTAGGGCATGCAATGTGGGGCAAACACTTTTGTAGCTGGAAATAGGGGATTCTTCCCCTACCGGCCGTCTCTACATCCCCGCTTTTCTCTCTTCTTCTTATTTGCAGGTCTAGGATGAGGCGGAGAAGACGAGGTGTGGCCATGTCCGTATTCATCACTGTAGAAGTACCGACCCGCTCGGGTTCACTCTTTTACAAATTGCAAAGTATACAATTCTTATGTATCTGTGTGTATCATGCATTCATGTTACAACTAACATGTCTAAGACGCATATATAATATTATAGATACTATATGTAATTATAGAAATTATTCTACACAGTTATAATCTAAATCTTAAAGAAAGCGATATAACAAGTTGTTCATATTGGAGGCTTTAACTTTGTAAGCATTCCTGATTTATCATTTTTTTACTGTTAACAGATACGAGTCTTTAATGGTTTGATTCGAGTTGTTATATATGTACCGTTATTTCTACGTCTTCCAGCTAACTAATAATTATTTAATTTCGATTGTTTCATATCATGCATTAGTTTTACATTATTATTATTATTACCAAAGAAAATCCTTTTATTATTGTTGTTGTTGTTGTTGTTATACGTGAGAAGGATCATCTTTTTACGGCGTGTACGATCGCAAGTGGGGTTTGGGGAGGTGTTTCTTCTTGGTGCAGAATATCACCATTGTTCATGTTCGCATTTAACGATGTGCTTCAAGTGGTTAAGCATTTGGACGGGTCAAAGATGAGGAAAGAGGTTATTTACGGGTTGCTTATCATAACATGTTGGTGCCTTTGGAAGGCCAGAAATGACAAGATTTTTAATAATAAGGCTGCTAATGTGGTTCACATTGTATCCGATGTAAAAGCGTTAAGATTTCTTTGGTATAAGAGTAGGCACAAGGAGGGTAACGTAGATTGGAAAGGGTGGTGTCATTTTAGATTTGATATGATGTAATGTTTGTGCGTGCGGTTATCTCCGTCTTGGAGTTCCGTTTCGCTTTGTGTTAATGAAGTTCACCTTCAAAAAAAAATAAACAGAAAAAAAAAATTGGAATCTACACATTCATTCTTTTATTTTTGAACCATATGCATCAAAAGGCGCTTATAGAGTCAAAATGCTTTCCGGGCAATATAGTTTCAAGTCAGAACATGTCACATATTATTAAGTATTTATTAATTAGTTGAATTTTGATATTTTCATTTTAGATTTCTTTTATTTTTATTTTTTGTTAATAATATATTTGTTATTTGTTTACACCTATTCATTTTTCTTTTAATAATAAGTTTGATATTTAATAATACGTATTCGTCAGGTCGGACCAGATGTCACATAAAAAGAGTTATTTTGGTTCGATTCAAAACAGGTTTGATCCATTATTTTGTTGAGTTTAAGATTTTAATTTTAAAATTCTTTTAATCTTTTTTCTTTTCATAATACGTTTGGTATTTAATAATACGCATTGGGCGGGTCATGTCGGGCAGTATGTCACGTCTGAACACATCACATAAAAAAGACTATTTAGTTTGAGTCAAAACGAGTTTGGGTGAAAACAATCACGAGTCTAAACAAGTCATATAATATTTAATATTTCTGTAATTACTTGAATTTACAAATATAACTTTTATTTATAACATAATATTTAATCTTTATTAATTAGTTGAATTTAATATTTGAATTTTATTTTTATTCATTTTTCGTTATACATTTGGTATTTAATAATATGTATTGGTCGGATAAGATCGGGCAACATGTCGTGTTAGAACATGTCATATTAAAAGGTTATTTGGTTCGAGTCAAAACGGGTTTGGGTCAAATCCGTTTCATGGCAAAACATGCCACATAATATTTAATATATTTTTAATTAGTTGAATTTAGTAATTTAGTTTTAAATTTCTTTTATTTATTTTTCTTTCTTTTAATAACACATTTGGTATTTAACAATACGTATTGGTTGAGTCAGGTTAGGTTGAGTAGCATACCGTGTCAGAATAGTTCACAAAAAAATGATTATTTTGTTTCAACTCAAAAAGGGTTTGTGTTATTAATTAATCAATTTTAAAATTTTAATTTTAATATTATTTTATTCACTTTTTTAATAATATGCTATGTATTTGATAATACGTATTGGTCGGGCCAGGTTGGGTTAGGCAACATGTCGCATTAGAATATATCACATAAAAATGATTATTTTGGTATGAGTTAAAGCGGGTTCAGGTCAATACAGTTTCGGGTCATAACACGTCACATTAGTTAAGTTTAATATTCTAGTTTTAAATTTCTTTTAGTAATACGTTTGGTATTTAATAATACTTATTGGTCGGATTGGGTCGGGAAGCATGTCGCTTCAGACATGACACATAAAAATGATAACTTTGCTTCGAGTCAAAACAGGTCATATAATATTTAATCCTTATTAATTAGTTGGATTTAATATATTAATTTTAAAGTTCCTTTATTCATTTTTATTTTAATAATACGTTTGATATTTAATAATACGTATTGGTTGAATCACTTACACATGTTAAAACCTAGCAAACCTGGTAGTGAAACACGGGCTCAATTGCTAGTCCCTTTTTAAAGGTTTTGGGCTTTTGTGATATTTATCATTATTATTAGTTTAATGGGTCAAGACATTTATTACGTTAAGCATTGTGTAGTTAATTGTGGGCCGAGTCTGACCATTATCAATTATCAAACCCATCGGTTTGGGCTGTAGGCAAATCAACAGGCCGATCACATCACTATCGGTCTAACTAATGAATTTAGGTTGATGAAAGGATGTAGCACGTTGAGTTATCAATCTAAATTGGGAACGGGTGCTATAGATCAATCGCTTCGTTTCAACTCGTTTATATATCGACTGTCCAGAACATTAGGGTGTCGCTTTGTATTTCAAGAACAAAATGAATCCAAAGCATTAGCTGTAGATGCATGCATCTTGTAACTTTCTTGTTTTGTCTTTGAACTTTTAGAAATGAAGGTCTAGTTTGAATCTTCATGCATTCCTTTCCACATTCTTGCTTCTTCTGCTCTAGCTCCTTCCACTATGGCCCCTTTAGCTTTTAGAACAACCATCCACGTACTTTCTTCCATGCATCAGATTCTTCACTTGGATTCCCCTTAAGATAAGCACTGAGACAACCATCCACTTTCTTCCATACATCAGATTCTTCCTATCCCAAACCATCTTTAACCCGATTCCTCTGATTACTACCCGAATCTTCATTATACGATGAAATACTAAGGCAGTGTTCGTTTCATGGATTGTAATTAGGGCTGTAAACGAACCGAAGGCCTTGTTCGTGTTCGTTCGTTAAGGAAATAAATGTGTTCACGAACGGTTCATGAACACTTACCGAACGAGATTTTATGTTCGTGTTCGTTCATTAAGGAAATGAGCGTGTTCGCAAACGGTTCACGAACACAAACGAACACAAATAAATTTGGCGAACGCGACGAATGATAAAGATAGATGGCCCAGAGAGTAGCACTCGAACTTGAATCCCTTATTGTGGAACGGAGGTAGATCGTATTCGTGGATGTAAATAATGAGAAATGAAAGGGAAATGATGCATAAACAAGGTGAAAGTGGTTTCCTAGTTTAATTGTTAAGGAAATAAAATAAATAAAAGTTTAATAATATAAAAAGTAAAAATAAAATATAAGAAAGTACAAAGATCTACAATTAAAACACAAACATACGAACATAAACGAACGCAAATCAACGAATGTTCACGAACACCTTACCGAACGTTCACAAAAACAATCGAACGAACGAGACCTCTGTTCATGTTCGTTCGTTTATTAAACAAACGAACATAAACGAACTTCCCGCTGAACGGTTCACGAACGGTTCGCTGAACGTTCGGTTCGTTTACAGCCCTAATTGTAATGGAATAGGAATTCGCGCATAAATTGATATTTGATTTATAATTCGTGCATAAACATTCCAATTCCCTTAAAATTTCATTTCATTATATGAAACGAACACGACCTAAGCATCTCCACCTCATAATATAGATTATATGATGTATTTTTGTAGTGGTTAACAAAATTTACTATGGGTTTTGAGGATCTCGATTGAGATGGTCTTGTGTACCTATCTCTATGCGATTGCTCCCTCAACACTATCTGTAACAGCTCCTCATCATTACTGTCTCTCATTTTGGGAATTTAGTATTTCGAGTTCTTTGTTTGCATCCACCAATTTGTGGAGAGTTTTATATGAATATTATATGCAATAAAATAGTACCAGTGGAGATTCAGAAAATAAATTAAAGCAAAAAGCTCCAAATAATCTGCAAATTAACAACACGTCTATATTCATTTGATATATATGTTGAACGACTGACAACTCGACTTTTCGACTTACACTGCACGTTGACTTTGACTGTTCAAGTGTTTGACTTGATTGACTTGTAATTGTACGCGTGGTGTGGTAATGAAACGTATTGTCGTTATGCATATATGTGATTTCTTGCTTTGTAAAATATAATATTAGAATTATTATAGAACACTTAAATCACGAATCGAGATGTAATATATTATCAAACAAACTGGACGAAACAGAATTGTTAATTGCCATCCAATTCGCCGAGAGCCCAAATTCGCCAAAGCCCAATGCGGCCCAAACTTGTATGCGTAAAAATATATATGAGAGTAGGGAACGGTTATGAAACTTCTGAAACCCTAGAGTTCTTCCCTACTAGCGGCAGCCGTGAGTCTCGAGACCCTCAAAGAGCGATCAAATACTTCTTTGTTATTCGTGGTCGTGTGTAGCGGACCTATACATTTAACTAACTCTAGAAGCAATAACATACCGAGCAAACCAAGGTGAGTTCACACAGCCAAGGCATGGGGTTCCCAGGGTGGGAATGGGATTTGATTATTTACTGGTTCTTATCTATACTGGAACGTAGTGATGTGATTTGATGAACTATGGTACATACTCCGCTGATTGAACTACGACTAGACTAGTAACACTTGTTGAACTGATCTTCGCACACCTGCCAAGGGTTGGCCGCGATATTATGACTGACTTCGCACACCTGCCTTTAGAAGGCCGCGAACTGTAATTTTCTAATCTTCGCACACCTGCCTGGTAGGCCGCGATACAGGTAAACCTAGTCTAGAATACACGGGATGAACATCCCCTAATATCTTCGCATACCTGCCTGGGAGGCCGCGATGGAAACTAATACGATACATGACATAACGAACGAATATACTACTACTCACACTGTACTGTTACTGAACTGTTAACTGTGAACTCGCTCAACTAGTTGTTGATCCTCTGTTACATGCCTTGCAGGTCGTTAGATACTTATGGAGCTTGCACAGGGAGGAGCAGGTCGTTGTGGAGCATGGATTATGTTTTGAAACTTATTGAACTTATGTTACACATTTGGGGTTTCGTACTTATGCTTCCGCGATACTTAAAAACTATGATTATGTTTTGATCACCTATCGTATTGAATGATTGGTTTACATTTATTATGCTTGATATTAATTACATGTTCAATATGATTGGTGGCTTGATCCTGGTCAGTCACGCTCCCGAGCGGTGATACTCCGCGTGTGGATTTTGGGGGTGTGACAGATTGGTATCAGAGCCATTGGTTATAGAGAACTTGGTTTTAATATGGGGAAAACGTTTTTATTAAAACCAGACTATAACCAGAACAGTGCTCTCAACGATCCACAACGACGCTTCGCTCCACGTGCAAGACTCGACATCCTAGGTAATAAGGTTTATGATTATTGCCTACATGCTAGAATTGCATAGAACTTTGCTCGTAGTATGCTTACATTACTTTGGTCACTACTTGTTACTGCTTGAGAAGACCTATATGCCTACACTTTTCTGTCATCGCATTACTCGCGAACCATTCATACTTATGCTACCTTTACTGCTCGATCGTGTCTGGACGTGTTAACATGATTCAAGCCCGGTTGACGGCTCTCATTAACGAACAAGTTTCTGCGGCGCTTGCAGCCGCACAAGCAGGAGGTATAACCTGCTATTCCAAACCTATTCTAGGATGTTAGATCCTACTCTCGTGACCCAACTCTCGCGCTTAACCTTGACCTATCTTTCTCGCGCAACGGGTCAGAACGCACAGCAACCTGTCTGCACATTCAAGAACTTCATGGACTGTCGTTCAAGCACATTCAGTGGCACAGAAGGAGCAGTGGGACTACTCCATTGGTTTGGGAAGCTCGAGTCGGTATTCGAGATGTGTGAATGCCCTGAGGCTCACAGGGTCAAGTACGCCACTGGTACTTTGGAAGAAATCGCGCTAATCTGGTGGAACGCGCAAGTACGGATACTAGGGTTGGCAGCTGCTAACGCCACCCCCTGGAGCGAATTCAAAGAACGCATTAAAAGGGAATACTGCACGCGTGATGACATCCACAAGTTGGGAGTGGAGCTCTACCATTGGAAAATGACGGTGTCACACCCCCAAAATCCACACGCGGAGTATCACCGCTTGGGAGCGTGACTGACCAGGATCAAGCCACCAATCATATTGAACATGTAATTAGTATTAAGTAAAATAAATGTAAACCATCCATTCAATACGATAGGTGTTCAAAACATAACCATAGTTTCAAAGTGTAGCGGAAGCATAGTAAATAAATCAACAATAGTTAGTAGTTTTAAATGTCATAATAGTTCAACGTAGAAACCACGATCCTTGCCCACAACGACCCGCTTCTCCAGTGCAAGCTCCAAGTACCTAACGATCTGCAAGGCATGTAACAGAATGATCAACAAACTAGTTGAGCGAGTTCACAGTAAATAAGTACGTAACAGTAAGTACAGGTTGGCTCTACTGGGCCGATAGTAAGTTATATAGGTGGGGGCTTCCCATGTTATGTGACCACTAGACTATTCGTATTATCCCTGTTCTTCGTCCGAGAACAGTAGCGCGTATGAGGTGTGCGTAGCACGTATCCTTTGTATCGAGGATAGTAATTAGTATATGACCATGTAGGTGTTATCCCAACCTACGGAAGAAGTAAGTAATGCGTACACGTAGGTTTTACGTGCGTGCCTGACATCCGAGGCAGTAATGGCATATGACCACGTAGGTGTTATCCAACCTACGGAACCACGTAGGTGTTATCCCAACCTACGGAATTAGTATATGACCACGTAGGTGTTATCCCAACCTACGGAACCGTCCTGACATCCGAGGACCATGATAGGTGATAGTCTAGTAAAAGCGTTTGTACGTTATAAGTCAATTGAAACCTTTAACCCATTCCCACGACCCGGGAATCCCATGCCTTAGTAGGAGTGTGAACTCACCTTGGTTTGCTCGGTATGCTAGGGTATGCACTCACAAGTAATTAATCAAGTCCTATCGTTTGCACGTATAACAAATCAGTTCATGTTCGCAAAGATACGCATGCAATTTAATGTTCACATAACAGTCAGTTTGCATATCGGCACAACACGTATTATTTCACATTAAATCATCAGCTAGTGTGCACGAATACAATTATTAACATTTATCACCAAGCATGGCATGCCAAATAAATCAAACATATGTTCCGTTATTCAAAGCATGTTCATAACCTACAATATCTTTCGAATCCACCCTTATCTTTCGACGCACATCTTATCTTTCGACGCACATCTACCTTTCGGTTCATGTGTTATCTTTCGTCAAAGCTATCCTTCGATCCCAACAACTATCTTTCGAGTAGCAAGTAACAACAACTATCTTTCGAGTAGCAAGTAACAAACACATCACAATATCCTAGATGCCTTAGTGGCCGACACCTATCCCCACCGCCAAATGCTATAGGACCGATCACTTTTTAGTCAAATGAGGGGTGGCGGCCATGTGCAATTTAGTTACCCATGACTTGGTTCTCTAGCCCCATTGGGCCAAACCCACACCCAATGGCCTTCCACTTGCCGCCCACATCCCTAAATCACATACTAAACAACATACGGCAATATCAAGCACATGCGTCTGACATGAAACCTAAATTTAATCATTACTTCAACAATATTACCTCTAGACATAAATCCGGTTGGCACCTTATAGTGGGCCGCTAAAGTCGGCCAATGACCTCCCTTGGGCCGCCCATACTACCCAATTGTGTTGTTTTCCCATTACCATGTATTATAATATTCATTTGTTTAATTCCATGAAACTAACCCAAACACATGTCATCATTGATGACAGCCGACATTTTCCTTTTGCTGTTGGAGTTTACAAAAGTCAGCATGCTTTATAATATTGATTGATAATATTGATTTGCTCAATCTCATAAAACTAACCAGATCATCATCACGCTGTACATGAATACATATAAGTTATCATATCAAAGTGGCTATCAATTAATCATATGCAGTCAATTTACTTTTGGTACTAAAAATTATGATTGGACCTACACAAGTCCCAGCCGCCATTTTATCCAATGATGTACACAATTAACTCATAACACACATGTATGATAGCTGACATACATATATAATCGATTAACAATGTAATAATAATATAAATGGAATAATATTGATAATGATCGCCGTCGATGATCACCAATAATTAATAATCCTCACAAACGACAACTACAGTATCAACAATCAACAATAAAAGATGCTATCATTACAGAAGACATGCAAACATAACATTCAAATAATCGTAGTAAAACACACAATCATATAGGGACTTGCACTAACCACGATAAATCAAGGAAGGAATCTTAATCGTTCTTTGAGAGTCTTGAGGTCTCAAGGCTGCCGTCAGTAGGTGAGGAGTTCTAGGGTTTAGAGTTTTTCCTGTAACCGTTTCCTTAACCTAATGTATATATTTATTTACGCAAAACAGACGAGTTTGGGCCGTGATTTGGGCTTTGGCGGTTTTGGCGAATCAAGGCTCGGCGAAACACATATGTTTCATCGAGTCGGTTAAATGGCGAATATAATTCTGTTTCGTCGAGCATTACGTGATTTAGTCTAAGCGTCTTATAATAATCCTGATATTATTTTCTACAACAACAAGTAATCACATATATGCAAAATGACAACACGTTTCATTAAAACACAACGCGTACAATTTCAAGTCCACAATCCAAACAACTAAACAGTCAAAGTCAACGCGCATCTAATGCGAAAGTGAAAGTCAGAAGCTCGAGTTGTCACATTATCCCCAACTTAAAAGAAATTTCGTCCCGAAATTTGGTACGCACTCACTGAGGAAGCTAGGTAAGTTACATCGTTCATTGGTTTTCCTGGGGTGTCACATCATCCCCCCGTTGATTTGGAATTTCGTCCCGAAATTCAGTAGTAGTAGCTTCAGCCTCAGTAGTGGATGCATTGGTTTCGAATAACTGGGGATACTTTTCTTTCATTTGATCTTCGCGTTCCCAGGTGTACTCTGGGCCACGTCGGGAGTTCCAACGAACTCGAACAAGAGGGATTCTCTTGTGTTTGAGGACCTTGACATCCCGGTCCGTGATTTCTACTGGTTCCTCGACGAACTGCAACCGCTCATCGATAGTGAGTTCCTTGAAAGGAACTATGAGGGTCTCATCTGATAGGCATTTCTTCAGATTCGACACGTGAAATACATTGTGAACTGCACCGAGTTCAGGTGGTAGGTTTAATCTGTAGGCTACTTTGCCAATTTTCTCAATGATCTCGAACGGTCCGACGTACCGCGGATTGAGTTTGCCTCGTTTACCAAATCGAACCACACCCTTCCAGGGTGAGACTTTAAGTAAAACCCGGTCCCCGACCTGAAATTCCAATGGTCTCTTACGCTTATCCGCGTAGGCTTTCTGACGGTCGCGTGCTGCCGCCATGCGTTGTCGTATCTGCGCAATCTTTTCTGTGGCGTCCACTACAATCTCTGGACCCGTAATTTGACTATCCCCCACCTCTGCCCAACAGAGAGGTGACCGGCATTTACGTCCGTACAATGCCTCAAATGGAGCGGCTTGAATGCTGGTATGGTAGCTGTTATTGTATGAGAACTCCACCAAAGGGAGATGCTTTTCCCAGCCGTTGCCGAAATCAATAACACATGCCCGAAGCATGTCTTCAAGGGTTTGGATAGTTCGCTCAGACTGCCCATCCGTCTGAGGGTGATATGCTGTGCTCATGTCTAAACGTGAGCCGAAGGATTTGTGCATCGCTTGCCATAGATCTGACGTGAATCGTGCATCCCGATCCGAAATAATAGATGTTGGCACTCCGTGCCTCGAAACAACTTCTTTCAAGTAAATGTCTGCGAGAGTGGAGAACTTATCCGTTTCCTTTATCGCTAGGAAGTGTGCAGACTTGGTGAGTCGATCCACGATTACCCATATTGTATCGTTCCCACGCTGAGATCTCGGTAGGCCTGTAACAAAATCCATGGAAATTTCTTCCCATTTCCATTGAGGTATCTTGGGCTGTTCGAGTAGACCTGCGGGTTTCTGATATTCGACCTTGACTTTCGCACAGGTCAAACACTTGCCAACATAGGTGGCGATGTGGGCTTTCATACCTGGCCACCAATAGGTTGTTTTGATATCGTGGTACATTTTGTCCGCACCTGGATGTACCGAGTAGCGAGACTTGTGCGCTTCATCCATCACAAGTTCGCGTAAACCGCCATAAAGTGGGACCCAAATACACAACTTTGAGTTGCCGCGAACCTTGAGTTGCCGCGAAGCGTAGGCAATAACTTTATCCCGCTGCATCAATACACAACCAAGCCCCTGTATCGATGTGTCACAATAAACCACGAAGTCATCTGTGCCCTCGGGCAGTGAGAGAATAGGTGCGCTGCAAAGCCTATCCTTTAAGTACTGAAAAGCGGTCTCTTGCGTATTACCCCATCTGTAAACGACACCTTTCTGCGTTAGCATAGTAAGTGGTTGCGCGATCTTGGAGAAGTCTTTAATAAATCGCCTGTAGTAACCCGCCAAACCCAAGAATTGGCGTATTTCTGTCGGTGTACGTGGTGCTGGCCAGTTTCTGATCGAATCAACCTTGGATGGATCGACATGAATCCCATCCTTGTTCACCACGTGGCCTAAGAAGTGGACTTCACGAAGCCAGAAGTCGCATTTTGAAAACTTTGCGTACAATTGCTCCCTTCGAAGAAGTTCCAAGATAAGACGTAAGTGCTGCTCGTGCTCCTCCTGACCCTTGGAGTAGATCTGAATACCGTCGATGAAGACAATGACAAATTTGTCCAGGTGGGGTTTGCACACCCTGTTTGTAAGGTCCATAAATACGGCAGGTGCGCTCAATAATATCAAACCATCCATCATACCAAACATAAAATATACAGGTAAAATAATTCATAAACCCAACATGATTAATGTTCAAACCAAACTTTGTTTGAGTAGCGTAAACATAATAATGAAAACCCAAGACAAGTTATAAGTTCAATTAGCGTTCATTGCGTCTCCTCCTCCTAACACGAAAACTCGACCTCTTGCCTCGTTGCCATTGTTGTTGTTGTTTCCCCCGTTATTGTTGTTATTGTTCCCGTTGCCCTGATTGTTGTTGTTGTTCTGGTTCCTGTTTAGCCGAGGGCAGTGTCTCTTGATGTGACCTTCAGCACCACAATTATAGCACCCCTTGTTGCCCTGTTGCTGATTCTGCTGTGCTGGTAGCTGCTGCTGGTTCTGGTTCGCAGGACGAGGGCTTCTACAGTCTTTGGCCTCGTGACCCATCTTGAGGCATCTTTGACAACGAACCTTGTTACACTGGCCACTGTGATGTTTGTTGCAGGTGTTACACTTTGGAAGGTTTCCTCGATACCCTCCCTGTCTGTGGCTGCTTGAGGAGTGCTGACTTGGACTCTGGTAACTGTCTGTCTTTCGTTGTTGAGCTTGCGACTGTACTGAAGCTGACCCCTTGCTAGAATCCCCATCCCATTTTCTCTTACTTTCACTGGGAGTAGCAAGTGTAGTAGAAGCAGTAGCGGTAGTAGTAGCACTGACACGCTTAGGCAGTTTATTCTGTTCCACTGCCTGATCGGTGATGCGATGAGCGAGACGCTGGATTTCCTGGATGTTGTTGAGGTTAGCCGAGGTAACGTGGCTCTGTATTTCTGGTGCCAAACCTTTGAGATACAACTCAATACGCTTGTATGGAGGGTCCACCATAGTTGGACATAACACAGCCAACTCATTTGATCTCTTGGTGTAAGCTTCGATTTCCGAACCAACCATTTTCAAGTTATACAACTCGTCCTCCAACTTGTGAATGTCTTCTCTAGTGCAGTATTCCCTCTTGATCAGTTCTTTGAAATCATTCCAGGGTGTGGCGTTAGCAGCTGCCAACCCTAAGATCTGCACTTGTGCGTTCCACCAAGTGAGCGCAATCCCTTCAAGTGTGCCAGTGGCGAACTTCACCCTGCGAGCCTCAGGGCATTCACACATTTCGAAAACCGACTCGAGCTTTTCAAACCAGTGGAGGAGTCCAACTGCTCCCTCCGTGCCACTGAACGAGCTAGGACGACAATCCATGAAATTCTTGAAGGTGCACACAGGTTGTTGCTGAGCGGGTTGACCTATTGTGTACGAATAGGGCAAAGTTAAATACGAGAATTAATGTAGGATCTAAAGATCCTAGTGTCTATACTGCAGGGTATACTACCTGCTTGGGCGGCTGCAACTGCCGCAGCAACGAGAGCCTCTAGCTGGGCTTGAGTCATGTTAATTCGTGCGGCCATTGATCTTCACATCAAAGGCAACATAAGTGAGAAAGGTTCGCGAATAGTGCGATGACAGAAGAGTGTAAGCACATAAGTATTCTCAAGCAATGACAAGTAGTGAGCAAAGTAATGTAGGCATACTACGAGCAAAGTTCTATGCAGTTCTAGCATGTAGGCAATAAACATAAACCTTATTACCTAGGAGGTTGAGTCTTGCACGTGGAGCGAAGCGTCGTTGTGGATCGTTGAGAGCACTGTTCTGGTTATAGTCTGGTTTTAATAAAAACGTTTTTTTTTTTTTATTAAAACCAAGTTCTCTATAACCAATGGCTCTGATACCAATCTGTCACACCCCCAAAATCCACACGCGGAGTATCACCGCTTGGGAGCGTGACTGACCAGGATCAAGCCACCAATCATATTGAACATGTAATTAGTATTAAGTAAAATAAATGTAAACCATCCATTCAATACGATAGGTGTTCAAAACATAACCATAGTTTCAAAGTGTAGCGGAAGCATAGTAAATAAATCAACAATAGTTAGTAGTTTTAAATGTCATAATAGTTCAACGTAGAAACCACGATCCTTGCCCACAACGACCCGCTTCTCCAGTGCAAGCTCCAAGTACCTAACGATCTGCAAGGCATGTAACAGAATGATCAACAAACTAGTTGAGCGAGTTCACAGTAAATAAGTACGTAACAGTAAGTACAGGTTGGCTCTACTGGGCCGATAGTAAGTTATATAGGTGGGGGCTTCCCATGTTATGTGACCACTAGACTATTCGTATTATCCCTGTTCTTCGTCCGAGAACAGTAGCGCGTATGAGGTGTGCGTAGCACGTATCCTTTGTATCGAGGATAGTAATTAGTATATGACCACGTAGGTGTTATCCCAACCTACGGAAGAAGTAAGTAATGCGTACACGTAGGTTTTACGTGCGTGCCTGACATCCGAGGCAGTAATGGCATATGACCACGTAGGTGTTATCCAACCTACGGAACCACGTAGGTGTTATCCCAACCTACGGAATTAGTATATGACCACGTAGGTGTTATCCCAACCTACGGAACCGTCCTGACATCCGAGGACCATGATAGGTGATAGTCTAGTAAAAGCGTTTGTACGTTATAAGTCAATTGAAACCTTTAACCCATTCCCACGACCCGGGAATCCCATGCCTTAGTAGGAGTGTGAACTCACCTTGGTTTGCTCGGTATGCTAGGGTATGCACTCACAAGTAATTAATCAAGTCCTATCGTTTGCACGTATAACAAATCAGTTCATGTTCGCAAAGATACGCATGCAATTTAATGTTCACATAACAGTCAGTTTGCATATCGGCACAACACGTATTATTTCACATTAAATCATCAGCTAGTGTGCACGAATACAATTATTAACATTTATCACCAAGCATGGCATGCCAAATAAATCAAACATATGTTCCGTTATTCAAAGCATGTTCATAACCTACAATATCTTTCGAATCCACCCTTATCTTTCGACGCACATCTTATCTTTCGACGCACATCTACCTTTCGGTTCATGTGTTATCTTTCGTCAAAGCTATCCTTCGATCCCAACAACTATCTTTCGAGTAGCAAGTAACAACAACTATCTTTCGAGTAGCAAGTAACAAACACATCACAATATCCTAGATGCCTTAGTGGCCGACACCTATCCCCACCGCCAAATGCTATAGGACCGATCACTTTTTAGTCAAATGAGGGGTGGCGGCCATGTGCAATTTAGTTACCCATGACTTGGTTCTCTAGCCCCATTGGGCCAAACCCACACCCAATGGCCTTCCACTTGCCGCCCACATCCCTAAATCACATACTAAACAACATACGGCAATATCAAGCACATGCGTCTGACATGAAACCTAAATTTAATCATTACTTCAACAATATTACCTCTAGACATAAATCCGGTTGGCACCTTATAGTGGGCCGCTAAAGTCGGCCAATGACCTCCCTTGGGCCGCCCATACTACCCAATTGTGTTGTTTTCCCATTACCATGTATTATAATATTCATTTGTTTAATTCCATGAAACTAACCCAAACACATGTCATCATTGATGACAGCCGACATTTTCCTTTTGCTGTTGGAGTTTACAAAAGTCAGCATGCTTTATAATATTGATTGATAATATTGATTTGCTCAATCTCATAAAACTAACCAGATCATCATCACGCTGTACATGAATACATATAAGTTATCATATCAAAGTGGCTATCAATTAATCATATGCAGTCAATTTACTTTTGGTACTAAAAATTATGATTGGACCTACACAAGTCCCAGCCGCCATTTTATCCAATGATGTACACAATTGACTCATAACACACATGTATGATAGCTGACATACATATATAATCGATTAACAATGTAATAATAATATAAATGGAATAATATTGATAATGATCGCCGTCGATGATCACCAATAATTAATAATCCTCACAAACGACAACTACAGTATCAACAATCAACAATAAAAGATGCTATCATTACAGAAGACATGCAAACATAACATTCAAATAATCGTAGTAAAACACACAATCATATAGGGACTTGCACTAACCACGATAAATCAAGGAAGGAATCTTAATCGTTCTTTGAGAGTCTTGAGGTCTCAAGGCTGCCGTCAGTAGGTGAGGAGTTCTAGGGTTTAGAGTTTTTCCTGTAACCGTTTCCTTAACCTAATGTATATATTTATTTACGCAAAACAGACGAGTTTGGGCCGTGATTTGGGCTTTGGCGGTTTTGGCGAATCAAGGCTCGGCGAAACACATATGTTTCATCGAGTCGGTTAAATGGCGAATATAATTCTGTTTCGTCGGGCATTACGTGATTTAGTCTAAGCGTCTTATAATAATCCTGATATTATTTTCTACAACAACAAGTAATCACATATATGCAAAATGACAACACGTTTCATTAAAACACAACGCGTACAATTTCAAGTCCACAATCCAAACAACTAAACAGTCAAAGTCAACGCGCATCTAATGCGAAAGTGAAAGTCAGAAGCTCGAGTTGTCACAGACGGGGTCAGAAATCGAAGCTTATACGAAACGGTCGAGCGAATTGGCCATCTTGTGTCCAACCATGGTGGACCCTCCAAGCAAGCTTATCGAATTGTACCTCAAGGGTCTAGCCTCAGAGATTCAGAGCCATGCTACATCGGCTAACCTCGACAATATCCAAGACATTCAGCGTCTTGCTCATCGCCTCATGTATCAGGCAGTGGAACAGAACAGGCTGCCTAGTTGTATCAGCGCTATTACTACCGCTACTACTTCTGCTACTCCCGCTACTCCTAGTGACAACAAGCGGAAATGGGATGGGTATTCCAGCAAGGGTTCAGCTACCGTTCGGTCTCAAGCACAGCAGCAACAGCAAGCAGAAATCCTATGCAAAGAAAAGATTGTTCGCATTCCTCATTCTGGTCAAGAACCTCTCGAAGTCCAAGGCGACAAGAGTGGTGCTGTGGTTGGCATCACCTCTTTCTTGAAGGCTCAGAAATGTTTGCGGAAGGGCCACACCGCAATTTTGGCTCTCGTTACTGACGCATCAGCGAAAGAAAAGAAGTTGGAAGACCACCCTGTGTACGCGACTTTCCTCAGGTGTTTCCTAAAGATTTACCTGGTTTACCGCCTCATCGTCAGGACGAATTTCAAATCGAGCTCGCTCCAGGAGCAGCACCCATAGCTCGAGCACCGTATCGCTTAGCTCCACCAGAATCGGAAGAACTGTCGACGCGGCTAAAAGAAATCTTGGATAAGGGATTTATCCGACCTATCTCTTCGCCTTGGGGAGCTACAAGAACTATTGGATACCAATTATCGGTGAAAAGGAAGGATGGCACCTTCAGGATGTGAAATTGATTACCGTGAACTGAACAAGGTCAAAGTGAAGAACCGTTATCCTCTTCCGCGCATAGATGACTTATTCGACCAGTTGCAAGGGTCGTGTTACTACTCCAAGGTTGATCTAAGGTCTGGTTATCATCAGCTGAGAGTCCAGGATGAGGACGTCTCCAAGACAGCATTCAGAACTCGCTGCGGCTATTACGAGTTCTTGTCATACCATTCGGGCTTACGAACGCACCTGCAGTTTTCATGGATCTTATGAACAGGGTGTGCAAACCCTATCTTGACAAGTTCGTCATTGTTTTCATCGACGACATTCTGATTTACTCCAAGAGTCAGGAGGAACACGAGCAGCACTTACGTCTTATCTTGGAACTTCTTCGAAAGGAGCAACTGTACGCAAAGTTTTCAAAATGTGACTTCTGGCTTCGTGAAGTCCACTTCTTAGGCCATGTGGTGAACAGGGATGGGATTCACGTCGATCCATCCAAGGTAGATTCGATTAGGAACTGGCCTGCACCGCGTACACCAACGGAAATACACCAATTCTTGGGTTTGGCGGGGTATTATAGACGATTTATTAAAGACTTCTCTAAGATCGCGCAGCCGCTCACAATGTTGACACAGAAAGGTGTCATCTACCGTTGGGGAGAATCCCAGGAAAACGCTTTTCAGTACTTAAAGGATAGGCTTTGCAGCGCACCTATTCTCTCATTGCCAGAGGGCACGGACGATTTTGTAGTATACTGTGATGCATCCATCCAGGGTTTTGGATGTGTGTTAATGCAGCGCGACCAGGTCAATGCTTATGCTTCGCGCCAACTCAAGGTTCACGAACGGAATTACACGACGCACGATTCAGAGCTGGGAGCTGTTGTTTTCGCGCTTAAGATATGGCGACACTACCTGTACGGTACCAAGTGCCCTATTTACACCGATCACAGGAGTCTCGAGCATATCTTCAGACAGAAGGAATTGAACATGCGCCAACGTCGATGGGTTGAACTACTAAACGACTACGAATGCGCCATCAAGTACCATCCAGGCAAAGCCAATGTTGTGGCTGATGCTCTCAGTCGAAAAGACACTCTACCTAGGCGGGTACGAGCTTTGTAGCTTACTATTCAGTCTGATCTCCCTGCACAAATACGAGCTGCACAGATAGAAGCATTGAAACCCGAAAACGTCATGGCTGAAGCCTTATGCGGTTCAAGGCAACGAATGGAACAAAAGGAAGACGGCGCCTACTATGTAACGGGGCGTATTTGGGTCCCACTTTACGACGGTTTACGAGAGCTTGTGATGGACGAAGCACACAAGTCTCGCTACTCGGTACATCCAGGGTCGGACAAAATGTACCACGACATCAGAACTACATATTGGTGGCCTAGCATGAAGGCCCACATTGCAACTTACGTCGGCAAATGTTTGACTTGTGTGAGAGTCAAGACAGATCAGACCTACTTCAGCAACCCAGGATACCTCAGTGGAAATGGGAAGAAATTTCCATGGATTTCGTTACAGGCCTACCCAGATCCCAGCGTGGGAATGATACTATATGGGTAATCGTGGATCGACTCACCAAGTCTGCACACTTCCTGGCTATAAAAGAAACGGATAAGTTCTCCACTCTCGCAGACATCTATCTTAAAGAAGTTGTTTCGAGGCACGGGGTGCCCACCTCCATTATTTCGGATCGGGATGCACGATTCACGTCAGAACTATGGCAAGCGATGCACAAATCTTCCGGCTCACGATTAGACATGAGCACAGCGTATCATCCTCGGACGGACGGGCAGCCTGAGCGCACGATTCAAACTCTAGAAGACATGCTTCGGGCGTGTGTTATCGATTTCGGCAACAGCTGGTAAAAGCACCTCCCTTTAGTGGAGTTTTCGTAAAATAACAGTTACCACACCAGCATTCAAGCCGCTCCATTCGAGGCATTGTACGGACGTAAATGCCGGTCACCTCTCGGTTGGGCAGAGGTGGGGGATAGTTAGATTACAGGCCCAGAAATGGTAGCTGACGCTACTGAACGAATTGCACAGATACGACAACGCATGGCGGCAACTCGCGATCGCCAGAAAAGCTACGCAGATAAGCGTAGGAAGCCATTGGAAATTTCAGGTCGGGGACCGGGTTTTTACTCAAAGTTTCACCCTGGAAGGGTGTGGTTAGTTTTGGTAAAAGAGGCAAACTCAATCCACGGTATGTTGGACCGTTCGAAATCACTGAAAGAATAGGCCAAGTAGCCTACAGACTAAACCTACCAGCTGAACTCGGTGCAGTTCACAACGTATTCCACGTGTCGAATCTGAAGAAGTGCCTGTCAGATGAGACCCTCATAATTCCTTTTAAGGAACTCACTATCGACGAGCGGTTGCAGTTCGTCGAGGAACTACTTGAAATCACGGACCGGGATGTTAAGGTCCTCAAACACAAGAGAATCCCTCTTGTTCGAGTTCGTTGGAACTCCCGACGTGGCCCAGAATACACCTGGGAACGCGAAGACCAAATGAAAGAAATGTACCCCCAGTTATTCGGAACTAATGCATCCACTACTGAGACTGAAGCTACTACTGCGGAATTTCGGGACGAAATTCCAAATCAACGGGGGGATGATGTGACACCCCAGGAAAACCAGTGAACAGTACAACTTACCCAGCTTCCTCAGTGAGTGCGTACCAAATTTCGGGACGAAATTCCTTTTAAGTTGGGGATAATGTGACAACTCGACTTTTCGACTTACACTGCACGTTGACTTTGACTGTTCAAGTGTTTGACTTGATTGACTTGTAATTGTACGCGTGGTGTGGTAATGAAACGTATTGTCGTTGTGCATATATGTGATTTCTTGCTTTGTAAAATATAATATTAGAATTATTATAGAACACTTAAATCACGAATCGAGATGTAATATATTATCAAACAAACTGGACGAAACAGAATTGTTAATTGCCATCCAATTCGCCGAGAGCCCAAATTCGCCAAAGCCCAATGCGGCCCAAACTTGTATGCGTAAAAATATATATGAGAGTAGGGAACGGTTATGAAACTTCTGAAACCCTAGAGTTCTTCCCTACTAGCGGCAGCCGTGAGTCTCGAGACCCTCAAAGAGCGATCAAATACTTCTTTGTTATTCGTGGTCGTGTGTAGCGGACCTATACATTTAACTAACTCTAGAAGCAATAACATACCGAGCAAACCAAGGTGAGTTCACACAGCCAAGGCATGGGGTTCCCAGGGTGGGAATGGGATTTGATTATTTACTGGTTCTTATCTATACTGGAACGTAGTGATGTGATTTGATGAACTATGGTACATACTCCGCTGATTGAACTACGACTAGACTAGTAACACTTGTTGAACTGATCTTCGCACACCTGCCAAGGGTTGGCCGCGATATTATGACTGACTTCGCACACCTGCCTTTAGAAGGCCGCGAACTGTAATTTTCTAATCTTCGCACACCTGCCTGGTAGGCCGCGATACAGGTAAACCTAGTCTAGAATACACGGGATGAACATCCCCTAATATCTTCGCATACCTGCCTGGGAGGCCGCGATGGAAACTAATACGATACATGACATAACGAACGAATATACTACTACTCACACTGTACTGTTACTGAACTGTTAACTGTGAACTCGCTCAACTAGTTGTTGATCCTCTGTTACATGCCTTGCAGGTCGTTAGATACTTATGGAGCTTGCACAGGGAGGAGCAGGTCGTTGTGGAGCATGGATTATGTTTTGAAACTTATTGAACTTATGTTACACATTTGGGGTTTCGTACTTATGCTTCCGCGATACTTAAAAACTATGATTATGTTTTGATCACCTATCGTATTGAATGATTGGTTTACATTTATTATGCTTGATATTAATTACATGTTCAATATGATTGGTGGCTTGATCCTGGTCAGTCACGCTCCCGAGCGGTGATACTCCGCGTGTGGATTTTGGGGGTGTGACAACATCTATACAATTAATTGGGATCCAACAAATCCTTTATCTTATTACCAAACTATATATTCCGTTCTAAATCTAACAATCCACAAATTAAGATGTAGCATCGGCTATTATTTCATCATGTGTTACTTTCCAATATTGTTTTGTTTTTGTTCGTTTATCATAATGGTCTTGCATAAAAAACATTTGTCATTGTTATTATCTTATTGTCTTGGGTATTGATGAGCCCGACTCGTATATCGTTGGGCCAATTAAGAACCATCACGAGTTATGAGAACTATGAGAACTCCTACTTTCCGCACGAGTTGGGCCACAATTTTTTGCACAAACGTAGATAAAAATATTGTAAACACATCTGTAAAAAAACAAAAAAAAATTGTCGAGTCGGTAGTTGCGCCAGATGTAAGGTATCAAAAAAAACTGTTATATAAAATACTTTTATTTGATGTGTAACATTGACTGTATGTTACATCTTTATAGGTATTAAAAAAACTGTAACAGTCTCTTTCTTGCAACTCCATCAAAAAACGTAAACATAAAAACATGTAAATGTTATATAAACATGAAAATGTAACATATAATGTTATACACAAAAATGTAACATGTAAAACGTTACATAAATATGAAAACATACCATGTGCAACAATAACAAAAACCACTTTATGTAACACATTGTTTCTGTAAACATTAGTAACAAATATGTAGGATCGTGTCTCGACCCGAACGAGTCGTTCAGAGGAAATTCTATCAAATACAGGTGCGGAAAACAAGTATTTGAATTAGGAACAGCTAGCAAATCACTTTAAACTTCTATTTGTATTGATTTCTGACAGTGTACATTCAAATCTTGATCCGGCAGCACTTCGGTACGAGTTTCAAGATCGTTACAAATGTTTCGCTTGGAAGACTATATATAGTTGTTGAAATTTCGCTTGAACATACATGTCGTTCAAGCGAAACCTTCAACTGACATTTAAGCGAAACCATCAATGTCACTTCAAGCGAAACTACTACATAAGACCATACAAGCGAAACCTATGACTAGCACTTATACAATCTCCTGTTTTCTCGTAAAACGTGCCCTGATCTAACACTCTAAGACAAAGACTCAATCCAAGACGAAGTCAACAGATGTAGTGCACCAACAGACTCCCCCTCAGATGTTGACGGAGTCGTCCATCGAGTCACGACAATGTTGTGTCTTCTCATCTTCAGTCTTGATCAGCCTCTGGGCTTCTCTCTTTCTATCTTCATCTCTTTCTCTCCTTTATCACCAACAAACTCCCTCACTTTGATATTGACATCTTTAGAGTTTCTCAGCTCCAACATGCACTCCCCCTCAAATAATGATTTTACCTGCATAAAACTCTACCATATGCATAAGTTTTATGACTAACAACTAAGCATATAAACTTTCACAAACAAATCAAACAATCAGATACTGATGAACCACTTGGAATCGTAACATTTTTCATCAAAACAACACACTTTCCCAAGCCGTCTGTTCATCATGTTTAGCACTCAGAATTTTGAAAATCTGCTTTTCAATATCAGTTATCGAAAATCTTTTTGACTTCTTCAAAATTTATGCTAAAACACACCAAAAATCTTTTTGGATTTTCTGACATAAAGGAAATGTAGAAATGAACTATTTACAGACAATATTTTTGTGAGTTTGTGCAAGAGGATCATATCAGTTTTGAGACAAATCACTAACACCGTTAAGCTTTAAACATTTTCAGTTCTAAACAATTTACCTAGATTGTCAGTATATTGGTCCACTTTAAATTTTCACACAAATTTCAATCGATTCGAGATACGATATTAATGTTTTAGAAACTTAAACTTAATTGTGTATCACTCCACTTGAATATACTCCCGTATCCAAATCCCAAATATTCAGTCTTACAGGTGAATATACCACAAATGATATCTGTAAAGGGGTTATGTGCGAGGGCCGTGAGAGCTCAGGTCGATACTTCCGTATACGCAGAGAGATGACGGCTTCGACTTTAGGTGGGTCCCCTTTAGAGGATCTTTTGATTACAACAGCAGCGACTATCAATTTTATTGTTTCATCAGCATGCTGAGGGCGATGCTATGTTTCAAGCATTTTGCGAAAAGCATTATCCGGGGACTAGGTCAGTACTTCCATACAGCAGAAGTCCCGGGATAATACCCCAGATATCACTGAGTATAAAGACCTAGTATCTCAGAATACGGGACCTTTCAAACAAGATTTCGGGGGTTACCCATATATTCAAGAATAGTTACCCACGAATCAAGCAAGTTTGAATTAGGTTTATATCTCGTTTCAATTTACTAATGTGCGAAAACCTACTGACACATCCGCAGTAAGATTGTTTATCACTTTTAAACTTTCCAATTCTTTAGCATGTTGTGATAGTCCACTAATGTACTATCATTTCCTCTTTTTCACACAAAACTTATTTTTGATTTTATCATGTTTTTGACTTTTTCAAATTTTCTAATGTTTTTGGATTTTCTGAAATTTTCTACTCCCCCTAAAATGCAAACACATTAACGAAAATATGAAAACAAACTGTACAGAAACATGACAACCGATATCAAATGACATCAATTCGCCATTCACTTGGCAGAAACAGTCAAAACTCCCCCTATCAACAAACTATTTTCCCATTTAGATTTCAAAACACTTAAGTTTGTTTTAATCAAAATGGTTTTTCCGGAAAATAAGTTTGATTGATTTTACCACTTGTAGGTTTGTCAAACAAATGTTCGGGGATGTGGTTCATTATATTGTCTCTCAACAACTTGTAGGAAAATGCAAGTACAAATTAATGTCCTTGATTTACCATATGCAATCAAATCATCTAACCACTTGTAATTATAACCAACAAACATAAACAAACCTCTTTACCGTTTGTATGATTGACGTTACCGAATAAAACTTAAGAAAGATGTCGATTCATGCTCCACGCTTACCAACCTGGGAGCTCCGGCAAGTCCTGAGACTTATTGTTCATAATACGTACCATCCCAGTCACAAACTAGGGATGGTTCAACCTTTTCTTTCTTTGTTTTCTTCTCATAAAATTCTTTAACCCCTTTAACTTTTCGATCAATCATCTTGCCAAAGATATGTTTTACCTTGGGATTAAAGACCTTCCCAGCATCAAATTCCTATTTATCATTATAAAATTGGTTAGAAATTTCAGTTTTACCAATTTTCTTTTTATAATTCTCAGCCCGGAGTGATGGTAACTCCTCATCATTCATAATCGGAACTGAGTTTTCAACTTTTACATCAGCTTCACATTTTGAAACAACTTGTGGCTCAACTGATTTTATGGAATCAGTTTCATCGCCTGAAGATAGCTCCTCTGATGTTGACCTATCAGAATCATCGCTAGTGCTTTCACCAACCATCTTAACAACCCATTTCTGGTTGTCAGATTTAGCTCTCTTCTTGTAAAACTTGTTCGAACACTCACCAATTTCAAATTTAGAATTTTTAAACAATTTTTCTCTATCAATTGGTGGTTCAAACTCAACCACTTTCTCTTTGAGATTGCGAAATACTCCCTGTTTTGATTGTATTGCATTAGAACAATCTTTTGCAATATGACCAACAGTGTTGCATCGGAAACAAGTTCTTGTATCTCTCTTCTGTTCGTCTTGCTTCTTCGCAAGGAACTCACTATTTGATTCCCTCCAGAAACTTGTCTTTTCTTCTTCATCAGTTGATGTTCCTAAAACAAATGACATTTTGGATTTAAAATCACGAACATATTTTTCATTTTTCTGTTTTTCTGTAGGAATAAAACCTAACCCTTTCTTTTTGAAATTACTGTTATGGTTTGATTTCTTTTGGAAACCAGAACCATAATAGTAATTCTTTTTCTTGTTCAATCTTTGTTGAACTCTTGAGGTGTAATGTCTTGGTTTTTCATTAAGACATAAGTCTTTTATTTCAGAAATATTGATTTCTGTGAGTGTGAAAACCTTGTTTATCAATTCAGTTTTGACACCTCTTATTGGAAATTCCTCATCAGAATATAATTTGTTAGAATCATTCAAAGTGTATGCAACTTTGAACAATCCATCATCCAAATTAGATTTTTATAACAGAAACTTTCTATCATAAACTATTTTGTCCTGTTTTTCTGTTTGACATGTTGTGCTTGACTCAGACTTTGACCCTGACGCGGACTCCGACTTTGACTTCTCAATGTCATCATTTTCTAACACATGATCCACGACTTTCTTCATCAATTGAGACTGTTGATCAGTGTCAGACGATGTAAACACAACATCAATACTATCTGGTAGATTGACTGACGACTCTCACTCCCATTGTAAATTTGTTGCCTTTTTGACTCTTTCATCGTTTGGATATCTTGGCAAGTATCCATTTTCCAGCGGGGGTGGACACTTGTTATAACTGATACCTTGTTTCTTACCAGAATCTTTCTTGTCAGTCTTTTTCTTCGTGTCATCCTTCTTCTTTTCCAAAGTCTTTTCATCAGCAATTTTCTCAGCTTCCTTTTCTTCAGTTACCTCATCATCTTCCCATGCCTTCATACTTTCAACCGTCGGATAAATCCTGTCAATGACATAAGAAGTACATGAGTAACTTTTTAACAAACGGTTGACTCTTTCAGTTTCAATTCTTTGCAGCTCAAGCTTTTGTTCCAAAGCAGCACACTTCTCGATGTAATTGTTCACAACTTTCTGTTTAATCATGAAAGCTCCCTGAAGTGTCTTCATTGCTGTTGCTTGTTCTTCACTCGTTTGGTTGTATTGGTTCATTGCTTTGTTCAGCACATCGTAAGATTCCTTCAAACTGTTCAAGTTGTAAATCAGTGTGTTGTTCTGCTTCTTTATAGCTTCACAGTTCTCACACTTCACTGGAATCTTTTTCGCATCAACTTCTTCCTCAACCTTGAATTTAGGAACTTCTTTCACCTTTTGTCTTCTAATCACTGGAACATCTTCATCATCACTGCTCACTGGTGTCTTGATCTTTTTCTTTTTCTTCTTGGCCTTTTCATCTTCACTATCACTTTCAGCAAGCAACTTCAAATCAGCTTTGAATTTTCTTGCCCAATACTCAGTATCATCATCACTATCACTTTCAACCTTTGCCATGAAAGCAGTGTAAGCTCTAGTTTGATTAGGAATATAATCATCCTAAGTAAAATTTTCCCAGCTGAAACCCTCTGGTAACTTTTCATCTTCTTGATCAATCAAACAAGCTTTTGCATTTTCTGGAATATAATTATCCCAATTGAATGACTTCTTTTCATCTGGATTAACCACACATGCTTTCTTTCCAGAATCTTCAGTTATTGGTCTTCCATGTGCAGTTTGTGCTTGATGTTGATGTTGTTGTGATGGTGATTGAGCAACCTGATGATAGATGGCTTTTCTGTAGTAATCATTGTTGTTATTGAACGGGTTCTGAGCTCCACTTGCTTGGCGATTAGTGCACTCCCTTTTGAAATGTCCTTTTTCCCTGCACCGAAAACAAGTGACTTTAGATTTGTCGAAACCTAAAGTAGAAACATTAGCCTCACGAAGATCATCTCTCCCCGTGATCTGTTTGAATTTCTCAGCTCTCCGTAACACGCTAGCCAAACACCACTTTATGTCCATCAGCTCCATCTCTTCAGCATCTCTCTGGTCGTAGTCTTCCTTTGTTAGCATTGGATTCCCGATACGACCTGCAACAAAACAACTATAAGATTCCAAAATCATTCCTAATAAAGACATTTGGTTTTTAGCAACTTCCTCAGAATAATCTTGATCATTTTCAAGATTTAATACAATATTGCACTGAAGTTTCTTCCCATTTTTCGTTACTGAAATGTTTGGATCAAAAGACGAAAATGAAGTAAAACTTATTTTGCTGCTTGATCCTTTAGATGAACTTTCAGATGAATTCTTGACACTGTAGGCAGTTTCAATTTTCGGAGATAGATTTGATGATTTCTCATTTACCCCAGCTTTATAATATAATCCGATATCCTGTTCACCATCAAAATCTTTCATTCGAATAACTTTTCGTTGTTCCATTTCTTGAGCTTCGATCTTTTCAATGAACTTGCTGAGTGTCAAATTGCTAAAACCTTTCTTGTTTCTTAACATCATAAGATATGTGCCCCAAGTTTCATAAGGCAAAGCATCAGCAAGTTTT
Source organism: Helianthus annuus (assembly GCF_002127325.2). Classification (NCBI taxonomy): domain Eukaryota; kingdom Viridiplantae; phylum Streptophyta; class Magnoliopsida; order Asterales; family Asteraceae; genus Helianthus; species Helianthus annuus. The sequence goes on along the minus strand of NC_035440.2, from coordinate 68,203,461 downwards.
TCGATCAACTCTTCATTGTTTTTCTCAATACTCAATCTCTTCATGTTAGCAAGCAAATTACAGTATCTTTCGATAATCTCTCTTGTGCTTTCATTCTTTAACCCGCGAAACAGATCAAATTCTTTCTTTAGAAGCGATTTCTTGCTTTTGACCATTTCTTCGCTACCACGAAACTTTGACCTTAAAGCTTTCCAAATTGAATATGAAGTTCCATTATGTTGCAAAAGCACCATAATATCCTCTTTCACTGCTTGTTGAAGAAGACTCAACATCATTTTCTCATCTTTGTACTTCTTTCTAGCATCAGCACTTAGATCTTTTATCGGAACAGGCTCTTCATCATCATTCAACAGTCGAACGTATTTTGTCTCAACACAGTCCCAAGCATCTAGGTAATTAGCTTGTACCCAATTCTCAAATCGACCTTCCCAACCTTTAAATTCTTCTATGTTCATGAGTTTGGGTGGTTTTTGCATTGTACCCGTTTCATTCTCAAGCATTGTATTGTGTGCAAAAGTGATCGGTGTAACCGGAGTAGCGAATGCGTTGAAAAATTCTTCGTCCATTTTCAAATTTTATCAAATTTCACACAACAACTCTTATAAGCGGAACCATAGAAGCGAAACTATTTAGTACACACAAGCGGAACAGGTAAGTTCAAATAAGCGGAACCATTACGTACAAACAAGCGGAACCTTCTGAAATGTTCACTGAAGCGAACCAACTATTTGTCTCAATAAGCGAAACCTTCAATAATCCTTGAAGCGGAACTATCAGGTACAGACAAGCGGAACTGTCTGTTCAAGCGGAACAATGAAGCGAAACCAATGAATATTGAAGCGGAACCTCCTGATGAAATGTATCCAGAAGCGGAACTAACAAACTTTGAAGCGGAACCTGTTGAACTGATGTAATGATAAGCGAAACTATTACGTTCTTTCAAGCGGAACTATAAAGTGTCCGTTTAAGCGGAACCAATTTGGACATTCAATTGACCCATTTTTAATGCGAATTTTAACACCAAACTTTCCAGGGTTTGTCTATACACTATTACACACAATCCGTGAAATTTGGAACTGATTTTAACTGGTAAAAATGTCTGAACTGAAGAAAGAAGGTGTAGAAGAAAGAAATCTTGACAAATTCCAGCTATTCTCTGCAGAACTCCTCCTCCTGAAGCTCTGATACCAATTGTAGGATCGTGCCTCGACCCGAACGAGTCGTTCAGAGGAAATTCTATCAAATACAGGTGCGGAAAACAAGTATTTGAATTAGGAACAGCTAGCAAATCACTTTAAACTTCTATTTGTATTGATTTCTGACAGTGTACATTCAAATCTCGATCCGGCAGCACTTCGGTACGAGTTTCAAGATCGTTACAAATGTTTCGCTTGGAAGACTATATATAGTTGTTGAAATTTCGCTTGAACATACATGTCGTTCAAGCGAAACCTTCAACTGACATTTAAGCGAAACCATCAATGTCACTTCAAGCGAAACTACTACATAAGACCATACAAGCGAAACCTATGACTAGCACTTATACAATCTCCTGTTTTCTCGTAAAACGTGCCCCGATCTAACACTCTAAGACAAAGACTCAATCCAAGACGAAGTCAACAGATGTAGTGCACCAACAAAATAACACTTTGTTTCTGTAACATGATAGATAGATGTGTAACAACAACAAAACCATATTTTTACATGATAAAAAATGTAACATGCACCTTCACCACCATCTTCAACCACCTACAAAAACCCTTTTCTCCTTCACTATGGCGGCGACGCTTCTGTCAAGAAATAAACTTCAAATAATAACAATAAAGTTTAACAATTAAACAAAGTATAAAACTTTCATGGATCTGAACCCAGCAAACAAGAACCATCAACATGGATGTTACACAAAAATTGTAACACATCCATGACCAATTTACTTTCTGTTACATAAAAATGTTACATTGTTAAGACCCAGTTGTTACACTCATATGTATCCCTCTGACTTTGCAAACTAGCATATTTGTTTCATGTAACAAAATTCACTTTATTTTTATTATACAAAACCCACCTTGTTTCATGATTATATCAAGAAAAAACTACAAGTAATAACATTAAACAAGAAAGTAACTTCGATTTTAATCCAATAAACAAGAACTTAAATCAAATTGTTTTGATTGGTATAGATCTAAAACAAATTTTACACAAAAAAATGATGCAATCAATAATAAAAACAACAGATCCATAAAACAAGAACTTAAAAACCTCCATCTTTTTTAACAAAAAAAATTGCAGATCCACAAAACACAACAAAAATGCAGACTAAAAAAGTGTAGATTTGCAAACAAAGATGAAAAACAAACATACTTATTCACCTTCTTGAACAAAAATTTCGAACAAAACCCTTCAGCCTCCTCAAAAACGTAAAAAAATGTGTAATTTCACCGGATCTTTGCCTGGTTCGAACAGAAAGTTCAACCATCTCTTCGATATCTGATTCATCATCTTCTTCAAAATAAACCAAGGAGGATCCTTCTTCATGGGGTTTGAAAGAAACATGATGGATCCAGATCTAGATGACGAGTCTAGATCTAGATCTTGGCGGGTTTAAAAGAAACATGATGGATCCAGATCTAGATGATGGTCCAGATCTAGATCTAGATGGCGTCTACATGGATCTCATGCTCATCAGTTTCTCCGATTTCATTTGTGATCTTGTTTTATCTATTGGAACAAGAAAGAGATAGGGAAAAGTGTGGTAGAGAAGAGAGATGAATGAGGAGAGATGTAGTTTTAATAGAGATGAATGAGATCTGGTGAGTTTTTTTATAAATTGTAGAGAGAGAAAGTGTACAAAAGTTGTCATTACAAATCCATAAATACCCTCTCGGATACATATTCAGTCAATAGGGTAAATGACGAAATTACCCTTGGCTTCATCTTTATACATAAAGTGACGTGGCTAAATCCTAGCCACACAAGAGGGTTTATTGGGTTTTCTTAACTGGTGTGAGTTTTCTCATTATCATTAGCCTATATATATATATATATATATATATATATATATATATATATATATATGGTAGGGTTCATGTGAGAACCACCCTTATTGCGAGAACTGCGAGAACCGCGAGAACCAATGTGAACAGGGGGCAATTTTGTAAATACCGAACAAATTTTAAAATATTGGACTTCAAGCACAAATTAAATTACATTTAATACAAACTTTCATGTCCACTCTCTCTAACCTCTGATTAGATCTAGATCTCTCAACATTTCTCAACCTTCAACCTGAATCTCTCAACAATACTCAACAGTTCGTCCCTGAATTTCTCAACAATACTCAACAGTTCATCAATTACATCATCGTCTCGAAGACATCATCACTTCACCGTCACCAGTTCACCATATTGAAGCATCTGGATTGAGATTTTATCTCAGATCTGATATTTTACCAGCAGATAGTCATATAATTGAGGTTAGTTCCCAAAGTTCGCCCAAAATTAGTCGTATAATATATATTAGGAACATAATAATCGAACGTACGTTCTTCATCCGTTCGTAATTAAGGCAACATGATTATAAGCATTGTGGATTTTTAATTGATCGTACATTCTTCATCCATTCGTAATTAGGGCAACGTGATTATAAGCATTGTGGATTTTTAATCCGTTCGTAATTATGGCAACGTGATTATAAGAATAGATGATTCAATGAGTGTGTCATAGTGAATTTGAGCAAATAAAGTTAATAATATTATTCATGTGCATAGTGAATTTGAGCAGATTTGTTTAGGATACGTGTAGATGATTTTGTGTAATTAGAATATGCTGGTGTTGTTGTTTTAGGTAATGCACACGTGCATAGTGAACTTGGGCAGTTTTGTGTAAGATACATGATTTTGTGTAATTAGGATATGATGGTGTTATTGTGATTTTGTGTAATTAGAATATGATGATGTTATTGTTTCATGTGATGAACATGTGCATACCGCACATGAGCAGTTTTGTTTAATATACGTGTTTATGATTTGTGTAATTAGATTCTGCTGATGTTGTTTAAAGTGATATATATGTGCATATTGAATTTGAACACATAACATTGAACTTTACGTATGGATTGATTTTAAATATCATTATAAGAATATGTGATGCACGTGTGCATATTGATGCACAAAGTGCATATTGATGCACAAAGTGCATATAGATGCACAAATGCATATCGTTTACAATGATGAAAAAAGGTGTTTAATGCACATACTAATTGAAATTGCATTTTGGTTATATTATGTTTCAATTATTTTTGTAGGTAAAAACGGAAAAAACGAAGAAAATAACATTTGTGTTGAGATAGAATGAAGAAGGGGCAACAAAACTGCCAGATGATAAGGAAGGTGAAAATAAAAGTGTTAAACGAAAAGGCAAAAGAGGTTCGTTATTAGTCGATGATGCAGTTGGTAGTATATGCACATGGGCATCCAATTGTTACTTTCATGTTACTTTCATGTTGAACGATGTTGTTTGATGTCATGTGCAGTTATTGCAGGAGAAAGAATACAAGGAATAGGACAAGTAAAAAGCACGATGTGATGGATGACAAGGGAGACGAGACGGTGGAAAACTCCCACCATTAATGAAAGAAAGTTGCATAGAACATGTTATATTGAAAAATATGGTTATTTTAATATGGTGGTTTATATGTTAGTTATTTTTTATTGATAATCTATATTTGTTTATTGGACGATGACAACTATACAATCGTTAATTCAGTAATTTGATGTAATATGGTATAGTATATGTTGGAAATGCACATGTGCATAAGGTGAATTAGTATGCATAGTGGTGATATATGACGTGTTTCCAGATGATTATAATCAGTTTACAATGTTTTCAAATGTTATATGGTGGTTAGTATAGTATATGCTAGAAATACACAAGTGTTTATTGTTGTGACGTAAATGATTATGTTGCCAATGCACATGTGCATATTTATATATTATTATGCATAGTGGTAATGTATGATGGTGTTTGGTATAGGATATGTAGTTTACAATGTTGTATGGTGTATGGTGTATGATATAGTATATGTTGGAAATGCACAGTTACCTATTGGTGTGATATGATGAGTGGCATAGTTTATGTTGGCATTGCACATGTGCATAATGTATACGTTGCAATGTATAATAGGTGGGTTGAAAATGCAGTACATGTAGCTAAAACATAATGGCATTAAAAACTGTGCATCGATAAGTTTAGATGGTATGGTTTCAATGTTGAAAATGCACGCGTTGGGTAATGCACATGTGCATGATGTTAAAACAATGGACATGTTGGTAATTTATGTTAATTGGTCATGAATACAACAGTGAATACTACACCGCTAAGTAGATAAAAAATAAGTCTAAACAAGGAATGTTAACAAAAAAAAATAAGTGATAATCAATTTATAAGTAGTTCAAGTATTTTTTTGGTTGTCCTTCTTTTGAACATAATATGTATCATCCTGTACCGATGTGTACAATGCTCATGTTCCAATATATAAACAAAAAATAAAATGAATAAAAAGAAGATATAAATATCATAATTAATAAAATATATGGAATGTGTACGCACAATGTTGAAACAGTCAACGACGTATACATGGTCAACAGTTTATCGGTCAACCATTTATACATGGTCAACAGTTTATCGGCGATGATTATAGTGGGCCAACAGTTTATCAGTGATGATTATAGTAGGTCAACAGTTTATCTGTGATAATTATAGGGTGATAGAGTGATAATTATAGGGTGTTAGCGTTACGATGCACATGTGCATGGGAAATGTGCTAATGGTTAACATATGATTATAGGGAGATGATTAAAGGGTGTTGGCAATGTGATGCGCATGTGCACGGTTATGTATTAATGGTTAACAGTATGAGTAGTTATGATTATGAGGTGTTGTTAACGTGATGCACATGTGCATGTTCATGTTAATGATGGTTAACAGTTTACGGATGACGAGTATATGGGTTATCAACATAATGCACATGTGCACGATCGGTGACGAGTATGGGTGTTATCAACATAATGCATATGTGCATGATCGTTGTATTGATCAATCAGATAAACAAAAAACGAACAGTATTAAATAAACAATGATACAGTAACATAGAGTAATTAAGCAAATGTTAATTTTTTTAATAGCAGCAAAACTTCTCATACCACAAAAGAAATACCAGCGATTAGCTGGTAAAACAGCAACAAGGGGTAAAAATCTAAACAAGACAAAAAAGTGCAGAACCTACTCTGCACATACACAGCCATACAAAACATAAAATAACAAAAAAAAAACAAATTAACCCAGCCTTCCCAGCTATCAACACAGAACTTCGAACGATATTTTACCCATCTAAACGAGAGGTTAATAACATCCTCGGAAGCCGACTCCAAAGAACGCTTGCCCCCCTTAAAGAGCCTGTTGTTACTATCCTTCCCAATTACCCATAAAATGGAGTAAATTATACCCAAAAATAATGTACTATTGACATAAAAATATAGTCGCGTATACCCCTGAACATGTTGCTCCAGGGATGAGAGGCCTGTAAGGTCCCAGTTACACCAAACAGAGATTTTCCTCCACACCGCCTTGGCTATCGGGCACTCAATAAAAACATGCGTGACTGACCCCAAAACCCCCCGCACACTCTATGCAGCAACCAGTAATGGTACTACCCCTCTCACACGCAGTTTTTCCCCAACCGGAACCTGATTCGCAGCAACCTCTATATGAAACCATTAACTTTAATAGGGACCCAGTTAAGCCACTCAGACACCTTTAAATCTGGCCCAAAGCAAGCTTCTTCGAGGACTTTTCTAGCCGCTTGAACTGTGAACCCATCAGATTGACGAGAAGGGTATATATGTGATGAATCAGAAGATGCCATATGTATCACAAAGGGGTTACAAGTGAAATCATGTTTATTTGTAGTTAGATAACAAATAACAATATAATCGGACTAAGTAATCGTATAAGGACACTTACAGTGGGAATTGGTAACAACATAGTGGGAATTGGTAACAACATAGTAATTGGTAACATAATGTATGTAATAAAAAAGTATGTAATTTGTTGTGATTACCAGATAAATGATATATTCAACCGAGTAATCATAGAAGGACAAGCCAAATTAGTTAGTGTAGTGGTGACTTATGAGCAGATGTGTTAGTGCATATGTCTGTTGACTTCGTCTTGTATCGAGTCATGTAACTAGATTGATAGACCAGGACACGTAGTTCGAGAAAAACGGGAAAAGGGCTGAACCAGCCACCTCACACGAGGTGACAGTTCGTGCGACCTGGCAGTAGCCAGTTCGTGCGACCTGGACATGACTGGTTCATGCGACCTGGATATGACTGGTTCATGCGACCTGCATCTCCTATAAATAGTGAGTCTTGGGTCTTCATTTGCAACATTCTGATTCCGTTAGCGAAGCTCTGCCGAAGTGTCGTCAGCTTTTGTAACGTTGTGAAATCAATACAATCGACAGTTAAAGTGATTCTAAGTGCATATCAAGCTGTTATAACATCAATACGTCTGATTCCGCCTTTCGTATTGATCGAGAACTCTTTTGATCGACTCATTTGATCGAATCTCCGATCCTACAAGTGGTATCAGAGCTCAGGAGGAAGAGTTCTTACCATTTCAGCTTGATTTCTTCAAAAACAACTTCTTTCTACTCATTTTCTACACTTTTTCTTCAAAAGTTCAACGAATTTACGGATAAAATGATCTGGTTTTGTGATATAACACATAAAACACTGTTTTGAACAATCCGTGAACAAATCAGAACCAAATTCAACCTAAAACTTGATAAAAATTGACAAAATGATGAACTATTGGATGAAAAACATTCAGATCGTGTGAAATTGTTGTCTCAGATCGCATAGTTTGAACACTTCAGGTCGCACGAGGTGTATCAGGTCGTTTGAAAGTTGATCAGGTCATTTGAAAATAGATCCAGGTCGTGCGAAGTGACTTCAGGTCGTTTGGAGGAGGTCCAAGTCGCTTGGAATTGAGTCAGGTCGCACGGATTGACATCACATCAGGTCGTACGGGGTGTCAGGTCGCTTGGAATCAATCATCAGATCGTTTGAAAAACATCAGCTTGTTTGAAAAACAACGTTCAGGTCGTGTGGTTTGACCAGATCATTAAACAATCTGTTATTGTGAACTTTTAAAACCAAAACATGGATTCTGAATTTTACAACGCATTTGCTACCCCGATCACTATGGCTCAGAACGTGAACTTAGAGAATGAAATAGGCACCATGCAAAAACCGCCTAAGCTCATGAATATCAAGGAGTATAGTGGATGGGTGGAACGTTTCGAAAATTGGGTTCAAGCGAATCACTTAGAGGCGTGGGAATGTGTTGAAGAACGATATGTTAGACCGATTGATGAAGACGGAGAGATTGTTGCGATTAAAGATTTAGATATTACAACAAGAGATGACCAAGAGAAAAAGAAATACAAAAGTGAAAAGATGATGATCAGTATATTACAACAAGCTATTAAGGAAGACATCTTGATCTTATTGCAACACAATGGAAGTGCACACTCAATGTGGAAAGCATTAAAAACAAAGTTTGTTGGAAGTTTAGACATGATTAAGAACAAAAAATCGCATTTGAAGAAAGAATTTGATCTATTTCGTGGATTGAAAACTGAAAACACCAAAATGATTATAGAAAGATATTGCAATTTGGTGGTTAACATGAAGCGATTGGATATCAAGAAAGATAGAGAAGAATGGGTGGAAAAGTTGGCTGATGCATTGCCACAAGATGTTTGGGGCACGTATCTTATGATTTTGAAAAATAATGGTGAATTTGCGAATCTATCGCTGAGCAAGTTTATTAAGTTTATTGAAAAACTAGAAGTTCAAGAGATGGAACAACGGAAGATGGAGAAAATGAAGAATTCTAATGGTGAACAGGACATTGGTCTGTACTACAAAGGAAGTACGATTGATAAGACCAACATTGCACCAAAGATCGAAACTGCATTTAACGCAAGTAGTTCTTCTGGAGGGTCATCTCAAGGATCAAACAACAATAATGGGTTCTCTTCATATCCATCATTCGATCCAAATTTTTCAGCAACCAATTTTAAACTGCAAAGATCATACAACAGTAATGGCCAAGTTATACAATGCAACATTGCATTACATCTTCAGAATGGTCAGAATTTCTTGGAAGAGGTTGCCAAAGGGCATATGTCTTTATTGGTGACCGTATTAGAGTCTTATTAAGTTTGGTAGCCAGAAGAATTGGTCATCCAATGTTGACCAAAGAGGATTATGATCAGATTGATGCAGAAGAGATGGAACTAATGGATATAAAGTGGTGTATGGCTAGTGTGTTGAGAAGAGATGAGAAGTTTAAACATATCACTGGAAGAGATGATTTCCGTGATGCTGGAACTTCGCCTTTAGGTTTTGATAAATCTAAAGTTACTTGTTTTCATTGCAGGGAGAAGGGGCATTTTAAGCGAGAATGCACAAATCGCGAAGCAAGTGGAGCTCAAAATCCATTCGGCAACAATGATTATCATCGAAAAGCGATCTATCATCAAATTGCTCAACAGCCGCATCTACAACAATCGCCACAAATTTCACATGCTAGGAAGGATCTGATCGAAGAGCCATCAAAGAAAGCTTATCTAGTACATCAAGAAGATAAAAGAATTCCAGAAGGTTTTAATTGGGATCATTATGATCCTAACAAGACTTCAAATTCTAAAGCATTTGTTGCTCAAGTTTTTGAAGATTCAACTGCTGAAGAAGAAATAGCGTATGCTTATTACGAATCTCACCAATTCAGTCCGAAAAAGAAAGAAGAAGAACCAGTTACAAAAGAAGAGGCTTCAGAAAAAGCACCAATCTTTGATCACTCATCAGATGAAGAGAGTGATGATGACAGTAAAGAAATTCGAAAACTTGAATATTATAAAAGAGAATTTTCACCTGATTGGTATAATTTGTATTTTGCAGGTAAAATGGAAGAGATCAAAGAAAGACAAGTTGCGAAAAAAGAAGAATCATAAGGCATCAACTGTTAAAGAAAAGATCAAACCTGAGGAAAATGTTCGAGTAGTAAAGAAGCAGGTTAAAGAAATTCCAGCTATCAAGGTTGAGAAGGAAGCAGATACTGGAAAGATACCTGAGAAGTGTGAAAATCGTGATACTGTGAAAAGGCACAACAACAAATTGATTCATAACATGAACAGACTGAAAGAATCTTCTGATGTTTTAAACAAAGCTATGAATCAATATAGCAAGTCAAGCAATGAACAAGGGATAGCTATGAAGACACTCAATGGAGCATTCATGACAAAGTAGAAAATCATCAATCAGTACATTGATAAATGTGCTGAACTTGAACAAAAATTGGAAACTCAGAGGATAGAAACTGAGAGGGTAAACAGGTTATTGAAAAGTTATTCATGTGCTTCTTACGTGGTTGACATGATTTTCCATACAGTAGAAGGTATGGAAGCATTTGAAGAGAAGAAATCTGAAGTAAAATTATACAAAGTGTCCACCTCCGCTTGAAGAAGGATATTCTCCACGAAATCCTAATTCATAAAGAGTCAAAAAGGCAACCAATTTACAGTGGAAATATGAACCTTCAGATGGATTGCCAGATAATATTGACATCACCTTCACAGCGTCTGACACTGATCATGAGTCCGAATTGATTAAAAAGTGGTCGATCAGGTGTTGGATAAAGATGAAGAGTCAAAATCAGAGTCTAAATCTGAAAACTCGATTTCATCAGACAAAAGCTCGAGTTCACCAGTCAAAAGGGTTTACAATAATGATTTTCTGATATCAAAAAATAGTTTGAATGACGAAACATTCAAAGTAGCATATACTTTGAATGACTCCGAAAAATTATATTCTGATGAAGAATTTCCAATAAGAAGTGTACAAACTGAACATATTAAAAAGGTTTTCAAATTAACAGAAATTAATATTTCTGAAATAAAAGATAAAAATCTTTCTGAAAAACCTAAACAATACACTTCAAGAGTTCAACAAAGGTTAAAGAAGAAAAAGGGTTACAGTTCTGGTTCTGGTCTGGTTTTCGAAAGAAACCAAACCATAGCAGTAATTTCAAAAAGAAAGGATTAGGTTTTATTCCACTAGAAAATTATAAAAATAAGAAAATTTATAAACCAAAAACTAAATTTGTTTCAGGAACATCTTCTGAAGAAGAAAAAGATAATTTGTTCAGAAAGCAGACGAACAAAGAATTCCTTGCTAAGAAGCAAGAGGGAATGAAGAATGATGTTGCTCAGAAGAAGGAAATGAGAACCTGTTATCAGTGTAAAAAAGTTGGGCACATTGCATGGAATTGTCCAAAGGCAACCCAAACAAAATAGGGAGTCTCTGAAAACTTGAAAGAAAAGTTGGTTGTTAATGAACCACCAACCGAACAATTTAAAGTGTTCAAAAATTCAAAATTTGAGGTTGGTGAGAGTTCAACACGTTTTTACAAAAGAAGTGTGAATCTGAACAACCACAAGTGGGTTGTTAAGAAATCAGAGGTAAATTATGGCGATGAATCTGACTCGTCAAAGTCAGAAGAGCCACAAGTTGAGCTAAAAAGTGATAATTCCTTTCCGACAATGGGTGATGCAAATTTTCCACCATTTGTCAAATGGGAACTTAAAACAAAAAATTGGCAAAGTTGAGATTTCAAATCAATTCTTTTCTGAAAAGAAAGAATTTGATGTTGAAAAAGCCTTTAACCCTAAAGTTCTAAATATTTTTGGAAAAATGGTTGACGGGGGGGTCAAAGGGGTAAATAACTCTATGAAAAGAATAAGAAAGGAAAGTAACCGAGTGATGATGACTCGGAATCACCCAAGGACCGTCAGGCTTGGGTAAATCTCTTTAACTGAAAATCCTGACTTGCCGGAGCTCCCAAGTTGGTAATCGTGGAGCATGAATCGGCATCATTCTTGAAAAATGTTTTTGTGAAAAACCTACTAGTGTTAGATTTTACAAGTGGTTAAAAAAAAGGGATTCATTCATAAGCTGTTGAAAGAACAAAATGATGAATTAAACCCCATGATGTGTGAAATCAACAAAACTAATTTTCCGGAAAAACCATTTTGATTAAAACAAACTTAAGTGTTTTGAAATCATAATGGGAAAATAGTTTGTTGTCAGGGGGAGTTCTGATTGTTTCAGCCAAGAGAATGGAGAATTGAAGCAATTCACATCAGTTTGTCATTTTATTTGTACAGTTTATTGAAAGTAAAAGCAATATTTTCAAATTTTCCCGCAAAATCAAAAATTGAAACATATTTTTGATTTTAGGGGGAGTAAAAAATTTAGAAGTTTTGAAAATTTGAAAAATCCAAAAACATGATAAAATCTAAAAAGCCAAAAACATGATAAAATAAAAAAAATCCAAAACATCGAAAAATCAACAATGAGTTTTGTTGAGAAAAAGAGGAAATGATAGTACATCAGTGGACTATCACAACATGCTAAAGAATTGGAAAGTCAAATGTGATAAACGATCTCACTAATGATATGCCAGTAGGTTTTTACACGATTAGTAGATTGATTTGAGATATAAACCTAAATATCAAATACTTACTTATCGCGTGGGGAACATCTCTTGGATATATGGGTAACCCCCGAAATCTTGTTTGAGAGATTGCCTATTTCTAACATACTAGGTCTTTGTACGTGATGATATCTGGGGTATTATACCATGACTTCTGATTTTGCGGGAGCAATAGCCTAGTCCTCGTATAATCCTCTGCACTGCTTTAATCCTAAAGCCCACCCTCAGCATAAAAAATGATGAAACATTGAAAAATGCTAAGCATGTGCTGTTGAAGAAAAGATCCCCAAACGGGACACACCTAAAGACGAGCCATTATCTCTTTGTCTTAACGGAAGTTCTAACCTGAGCTCTCTTGGTCTCGCATTACCCGTTTACAGATATCATTAGTGTACATTCACCTGTAAGACTGAATATAGGAATCTTGATACGGGAGTATATTCTGAGGTGGGACACGCGAATAAGTTAAGTGCTTAAAACACTAATTCTCGTATCTCGAAACAGTTGAACTTTGTGTGAAAATTTAAGTGGATCAATATACTGACAATCTAAGTAAATCGTTTAGAACTTAAAGACTAAAAAGGTCAACGGTGTTAGTGATTTGCTCAAAAAACCGATATGGTCCTCTTACACAAACTCATAAAAATATTGTCTATAAATATTTCTTTATTGCATTCTAACACACTGAAAATCTTAAAAAATCCAAAAATAATGTGTTTTAGCATAAATTTTTGAAAAATCAAAAAGATTGTATTTCATTTTATTTTCGACAACTGATGTTGAAAAGCTGATTTTCAAAATTCCGAGTGCTAAACATGATGAACAACAGTTGATTGGGAGAGTGTGCTTGAAATGAAAAATGAAGCTAAAGTTTGAGATAATTTGAGAAATGTTTTAAGATAATCTCACAAGTGATGTTTTGAGGCTGATTTTACTGTTAGTTAATCAAGGTCATTAATTTGAACTTGATATAACTATTATTGATGATTGAATGATATCTTCAAGTAGTTTCTAAAATTGTTAAATTTTTAAAATTGTGAAATTTACTTTTGGGTAGAGTATGTGCAGGTAAAAAGCTATGAAAGAGCTAGGTTTCGACTCCTGAAGATTTTCCGTATAAGCATATGCAGATTAGAGCCAGGTTTCTGATCTTGTTGCTATGGAGAGCCAGGAGACGGTCCTGAACATGTGAAAGCCTGTAGATAGAAGATTCCAGACTGCGATCCTAGTTGCATTCAAGGGGGAGTCTGAAGTTATGAACTTAAGGAATCAAGAGATCTGATCAAGAGAATTTGAAGAGTCAGATTGAGATTCTGATAGAGTAAGAGAGAGATTGAAGAGGATGCTTACAGAGAAAGATACTTTTGAAAGAGCGAGAAGACCGATCAAGACTGAAGACTCAATACACTGAAGACTCGTCAACATCCAAGGGGAGTTTGTTAGTGCATATGTCTGTTGACTTCGTCTTGTATCGAGTCATGTAACTAGATTGACTGACCATGACACGTAGTTCGAGAAAAACAGGAAACAGGGATGAACCAGCCACCTCACACGAGGTGACAGTTCGTGCGACCTGGCAGTAGCCAGTTCGTGCGACCTGGACATGACTGGTTCATGCGACCTTCATCTCATATAAATAGTGAGTCTTGGGTCTTCATTCGCAACATTCTGATTCCAGTAGCGAAGCTCTGCCAAAGTGTCGTCAGCTCTTGTAACGTTGTGAAATCAATACAATCGACAGTTAAAGTGATTCTAAGTTCATATCAAGTTGTTATAACATCAATACGTCTGATTCTGCCTTTTGTATTGATCGAGAACTCTTCTGATCGACTCATCTGATCGAATCCCCAATCCTACATGATGTATGAATGTCACTGGATGAGTTGTCGGAGGAGGAGTTGTTAGCGAAGGAGTTATCACGATGGTGGTGCGGTGGTGTCGGTGGTGTCGCGATGGTGGCAGAGGTGATGTGTCGACGACGGCAGCGGTTGTCAGGGGAGTGGTAGCAGTGAACGATGATTTGAATGAAGATGTAAACCCTAACTATTTGAACAGAACGAAGATGGAAGATGTTGTGACAACCGGTAATTAACGGCTTCTAATTACACAATTAACAGACGTTTAAGTCGATAATAAGTAGTGTTTAAGGCACGAATTAACTTAATTAGGCCTTTGGAGTGTCTAGGAAAGCCTAAGTGACTTTACAGCGCGTGTACGACGATCTGCGGAGAAACCATTGAATATTAAAAGATAACGAATCGAAACCGTAAAAAATACTGACCACACCGACAAATACGAAGTTTATACGTATAACTTATAATTATGAATATGGTTTTGTGAAAATATCATGCTTTCAAACGGCACAAAGCGCAAACGTGAACGGAAGCGCGACTGTAAGGATGCACCGGCAACGAAATGGAAGCATCGGACACGCGTAATGCCTTCAAAACTTAAATTTTACGATATATTTAGCTTCGTAATTAAATTTCAGTACTCGCAGACAAAACCGGATCGAGAAATGGGTTACCGACGACGAAAGAAATATTTTACGCGAATTTTTAACGAGACATCGTTCATACATGTCAAACATTCATTTCTGACATCATTCTACGCATTCTTACCATAATATTATTTCCTATGACATTTTTACGACGTTCGGGTTTTGATAACAGGTACCGTAGGAAATTTTAGGCCACTTGAACACGGAGATTGGGCTTGTGGGCCTTGAGCCCACGCCCAAAGCCCACTAACCAAACCCTAATACTTAAATCTAGTGAAACCCTGATGTCCTCATATGTTCAGCCGGTACCAACATTCCCTTTCATTTTCCTTGTCTGCAACCTAAGACTAAACACACACACAAATGAAGAATCAGATCCTATCCATCTCACATCCACCTCTCGGCTCCTCCTCTCCTCTCGGCCTCCGATTCCGGCGACCAGCGCAGCGGCGCTGGGTGACGACCGACAGCTCCCTCCCCTCTTACAACATCACCCACAACCCTTCCCTTCTAAAAATGGGGCATGCACAGCCACAACTTCTCACCTCGTCACTATGTGACTCCGATGAACAGTAAGGGGCCGGCCACCACCAACCAGTGGTGGTGTACGGCGGCGTAACACAGACAAAGAGAGAGAGAGAGAGAGAGAACGAGGGAAGAAGAACTAACGGCGAAAACCGTCGCCGGCAACGACGACAGAGATCTGGTTCGGGTAATGAGGATATCGAGCAACTGAGGTTAGTTCAACACCAGATTTTGTTTAATTCAGTTTCGATTCGGGTTTGGGATTGGTTCCAGGATCGAGTGAGTTGTGACGACAGAAAAACAAGCCGACGCACGCCGGCTGCCAGCGTCGGCAGTGGGGGTGGTTATGCTTGGTTCCACTTGATTTTGGAATAATCAAAAGACGTGGTTATTTTTACGACGTTATAAGTAACGAAAAACCGATATTTAATTGAAATAAATATAATTATTTATATTTATTTCAAACGCGCAAAACTCGGAAACTTTCACAACCTAACTATAGTTAGTTATATTTCGGTAAAACGTCTTTTTTCATATAATTTTTATAATATAAATACAATTGTTTATATTTATTTCAACGTCGTTACTTGTTATTTTGTGAAATAAATATAATCGTCTACGTTTATTTTAAGCGTCGACTTGAAACTTTCTTACAAACTAAATATAGTTTTTATATTTATTTCAAACGAGTGAACTCGGAGTTTATATTCCAAATGGCGCGACGTAAAACAAATGTGTATATATATACATACATACATATACATATTTATTTCCACTTTACGACAACTACGACGACACGAACCGCTATCCACCTACTTATTTCTATTCGCGATAACTAACACGACACCGTAAGTATATTTATATTTAAATATAAAAAGGGGAAAGTGAATAGTGCTGTTAGACGCCTAAGCTTGTATGTCAAACTTATCAAAACTACATAGTTTTAATTAAAAATCTCATCAAGTTCAATTAGAATACATCGATGTTCACAAATCACGTCCCTGCTATCCCTCGTTCGTATGCTTATCGATTTTTTTCTCGTAAATCTTGAATCTTTTCCATTTATTCAAACGTTGAAATCAAAAGTATAGTTGTTGATATCCTAATATGCTTATAACTCTCTGTTTTGTTTTTGTTTATCGATGAGCCTATGTTTTCCTTGATTGACTGTTGGTTTGTCTCATTATAAATATTTAGCCCTTTTGTTCTCTGTGATTAGAATAATTGATAGTACTAAAATACCCCAAAATTCTACCATGATTTAGCAATTCAATTATGTCTTTCAATCATATTACAACCAAGATGAGTAAAACTACCTACTAATATGAAAAAATACAACAGATCACGAGAGCATAAAATCATGAAGAATAAGTTGATTTAATAACCAACAGTTGAAGAGTGTGATCAATCAACAAAAAACATGTAATACATGAAATATACATGAAATCAATATATCAAGCTTGGTGAATATTCTTAACTTTTTCTACCTTGAGTGTTTCGGATGTGGCTTGGAATCCATCAGAGGTAGTGATGTTTAGGTTTTAGACTTATGTGTAATGATTCGCAAGGAAGCAAAAGTAGGGTTCCATCAACAAGTTTAAAAGCAGACGAATGAAAAATGATCTGTCTCAAGTTCGGTTTATACTTTTGTTATATACCCTTGAATCAATGACGAAAGTTTTAGGGCCGCCCTAGCAATTCTAAAGCTAATGAATGAAACAGGTATGTCATTTATGAAATGGGTATAAACATTGATGTATTCTAATTGAACTTGATGAGAATTTAATTAAAACTACGTAGTTTTGATAGGTTTTACGTACAAGCTTAGGCGTCTAACAGCACCGTATTCACTTCCCCATATATATATATATATATAGAGTGGGGATCCTACGGAAAGTGTGTTTTTCCTAAAAAGTGTAAAAAGTCATAAAACACAATAATTTCAGGCATAAAACACACCTAAAACTCACAAATAATAGAATGAATATTACTAAAACACCATATTCAAACTCTAATAGTCCATAAAAACTTCAAACACACCATCGTAGAACTATGAATATAAAACACACAATGCTAAACAACATAAAACACAATAATATATGTCATTCCACAATCAGAGCCTTAACATCTAAAACACAACACAAAACCCACATACACGATGTTTTAGTAATCTTCATCATATTATTTGTGGGTTTTTGGTGTGTTTTATGGTTAACATTATGGTGTTTTATGACTTTTTACACTTTTTAGGAAATTTGGACTTTCTGGCCAACTCCTATCCTATATATATATATATATATATATATATATATATATATATCTCATAACACTCAAAAACTAAGTCGATTTCGTGACTTAGTTTTATCCCGATTATAAACGGGATCAAATAACCATAGATTGATTATTCTAAGTCAAGATAACACTACCTTAGAGTCGTTTAGTTAACGATTCGGTAGAGCTCGGACACGTAGTTTAGCTACGTTGTTTTGTTTAGACACTTATAAGTATTCCTTCATAGGAATGTCATAGTGGCACGCTAGCTAATTCACGTTCCTGGAACGACACTACGGAATCACACTAAGCTAGCTTTGCACAGGAATATCCAGGTGAGTTCATAACCCCCACTTTTTCCTAGTTTTACGTTTTTACAAATGTTTTCAGGGGTGGAAAGACATGCAAGTTTTGCAAAGGTAAACAATTTTTCGATGAACGAAAACTCATAGTTCTAAACCATGTTACGAATGGATTTCAAGAAACTCAAATGGTTCACAAACGATTTATACTTAACATACCGGTTTTACAAAACAATTGCGTATTTTCGAAACGTGCATGATTTTCATGACAAGAGACGAGAATGTCCTAGTTACAACAACGGGACTGGGTTGGCCTGCGTACAAAAAATGAGACAACTCAGTGAGATTATGTCCCCCTTTTCTTTCAACGTTTCAGTTTACAACTTTCGGGGGGAAAATACATGTCAAACTTAGGTATGATTAAGTTATGGAATGAACTCTTAGATCATGTGAGCATAGGCTGTAACTGAGGTGCCATTAATCCTTTTGAGGACCAAGGAACAAAGGTTAGATCTAATGGGTACGGGCGAGCCCCACTCACGGTCCAGGGGTGACCACTAGAGTACTGTTGTGTCCAATGTCGAGATTTCGACACTTAAATTGCCTACGCGGGTTGAGTACTAGGGGTGCTAAACGGGTCGTGTTCGCGGGTTGGCGGGTTCAACCCGACCCGAACCCGAAAATTTTACACAAACCCGAACCCGACCCGAACCTTAAAATCGTATCATACATAAGAACCCGAACATGACCCGAAGTTTCGTGGGTTGACCCGAACACGACCCGTTCAACCCGATTTTTTTTATTTTTTTTCTGAAATTAATATATTAAAATTAAAAATTACTTAAAAAACACAAATGTATATAATAATATCATATTTAAATTATAAAATCTATGTTAATTTCTCTTTTTAAGTTATAATCATGGCATAAAATACACACCCCATTTAATTTATGACATAAAATATATTGTAAAAAAAAATAATATAGTATAAATTTGTTAAACGGGTCAACCTGCCAACCCGACCAGGTTGACCCGAACCCGACCCGTTAACCTCAACGGGTTCGCGGGTTCAACCTGAAACTGACCTGAACCCGTTTAGACTAAACCTAAACCCATGAATTTCGTGTTAGGTTCGTGTCGGGTTTTCGGGTTGTGTTAGAAATTTACACCCCTATTGAGTACCTCCTATGGGTCGCATATATTAATGTCCTCGCGAAACATTAATGATCAGCATGTTCATAGACGCTTTACATACCAACTTACAAAACTATAACTTTCATATGTTTTTAATATTCATTTGACGCAAACTCATACTACATGGGTTTACAAATTTGGGTAACGTTTCCAACTTATGTATAAGTAAGAGGACGAGTTGGTCCTGCTTACAAGGACTCTAGTGGACTAGACTCATAGTTTTCATACAACATGTCGAGAAAATGATTTTACTAATTTTCTCCACAACTTATAAAAAGCGGTTATTCAAAAAGATTGATTCCAAATGTTTTACAAACAAACTATGAACTCGCTCAACTTTATGTTGATTTTTCGCATGTTCTTTCTCAGGTGGCTTTTTTTTTCAAAACTATGGAGCTGTTGGAATAGGAGAACCCATGGGAATTCGAGTACTTAGCGGCGTTCATTTCCTAGAAGTCTTAGTTTTTTTGCTTCCGCTGTGCAATGAACATACCAGTCCAGTCACGCCAGCTCTGATATTTCGGGGTGTGACAGATTGGTATCAGAGCTATAGGTTTCAGCGAATTAAGTTTCTGTGGAGATACCTAGGTTCTAACCTCACTATCCTCGGGGACTTAGATAGCAAGACTTGAACACATACAAAACTCCTAGGACTCAATATGGGTTTCCAACCGTTGCTGAAAATAATGAGTCAACTGTTTTCGTTTTAAACATACACAAGTGTTGTGTTGATACACGTTACACGAAACAATTACACACAAAAATTTGTATAACATGCATTTAGGACCTTTGGAAAACTTGTGTCGAAACTCATTAAAGGTCCTCACATAGAAACCATTACTAACAACTCGGGCAAACACCATTATCTATATTGTCTATGCTATTTTAATTACCCTAGCAGGTAATCTACGTGGAACGGAACGCTAGTGCGCGAGTGCACATGAAACTTAAACTATACGTCAGCGGACGTCGAAGTATATCACACATGACTTTCGAGACAAGGTCTTGGGAAAACATGGTTGGGCACGATAGCAACGATGCTAATCCCGGCGGCGGGAGAACTACCGAGTGCAATGCAGCACTTTGCCACATGATCCTGCAACGACACGAATCACGCTGAGGCACGTTTAAACAAGATTCCACAACGAATGGTACTTAGTCTAAAGAGACTCACAATGGTTTGGCGTTGCAAAGGAAGTCACACATCTTTGCATTCTCCCTACTTTATTAATGGTGACTACACTATGTTTGACATTCCATGGTAATGTCACCTAACAACGGTTATCACACGAAATTCCAGGTAAAGTCCTTAAATTTCTTTTGTTGAAATTCCGACTTTTGCATATCGTGGGTAGAGTTTTGCATTTCTACTCCCACCCAATGGTCATTGCATCATGCAAATTTTATTTCATGATAGCGAACACTCATTTGCTTATTTCTCGACAAATGCGTACGCTACACATGCATTGTTTGTCACGCATGTGGTTTCACTTCGAATGGTTGTTTTGTCAACATCTCATATATTGTTTCGCTATACTTGATTCTTGCATTGTGATCTAGATGACCCGCATTGTTGCAAAGTGTTGACTCTTTGATATCGAGTCAACGAACTCATTGAAACTCCTTTCTCTTGAATTACCTTACATGGTTTGTACATTGTAACCATGTCGAAATTCTTTTGTCAATACATGCATTCATTGTTAGAATGTGACTAAACCAAGTTCAATTGTTTGAACTTGCTCGTAATATATATTCAATTCAAGATTCCAAATAATGGATTGAGGCCATCATATTCGAAATAATCCCAACAAGCACTTCATTTGCTTTGAACCATAACAGGCTTGTTTGGTCTTCGACTTCACTGAATCGTTTCTTTGATCACGATCACCTTGTGGTGGCGTATTTCACAAGTTTGAAGCTTGCGCTAATCTCGTTGCTCACATCATGTACGAATTTAATTATTTATTTATTTGTTTAATTATATTAAATCCGCCTTGTTGATTTATCGTATTAAATCAGTCTTAATACAATTGTGTGTTAAGACAATGGTACACAAGTTCATGTCATATTTCGGTGTGCCTCTTAACGGATCTTTCATCATCGAGCGAACATTTTGGTGATATTCATTGCTTTTCATCTTTATTCGAAAACAATGTTTATTTGTTTCGTTTTCAGTTGAAAATCCTACGAGATTTGTTTGAATAAAAATTCAGATTTACTCCGAGGAACCTTTCATTTGACTTCAAACACGGTGAACTTGTTTGCTCACCGCTATTATTGAATTATTTCAATCACTACGACACCTTGTGGCGTCGGTATGAACTTGTAGTTTGGGCTAATCATGATCGAGTGTTTCATGCAAAACACAGGTGATACTTGTTCGATCACCGCTATTATTGAATTGTTTCATTCACTACGACACCTTGTGGCGTAGGTATAAACTTGTAGCTTGCGCTAATCATGATCAATCGTTTCATGCAAAACTACGTACGCTCTTTGCTTGGCTAATCATTTAAATAGTCTTAATGCAACTATGTATTAAGACGATGATACACCAGGTTCGGTTGTATTTCATTTCGGTGTATCCTTGTAACACGTTGATTTTATTCATTTAATGGTTCGAGAGTTGATAAATCATTTTTATGATTCTACTTATTTGAGTTTGTCGAATTCGAGTTTCATTTATATAACAACCAACGCTAGATTCCGTTGGTAGTAAATTCTATTGTTTCAAAAATTGATTTGCAGTTACTGAACGTTCATTTGGAATTCCACTGGTTGAATTTCCTCTTTTGTTGAACCCCGTAAACATAATCGCATTGGTGATAGTATCACTACACTTCGTTCATTTGACATCGCTTTATGGAACAAACTCAGTTGAACCGTTGGGTTCTTATTGATACAAAATGTCTTTACACTCATGTAATTTGAATAAGTCTTGATTCGATTACGCGGTCATTCACTTTGGTATTATTCGAACTTACCTAGGAACAACACAACCTGAGGAGATAACTTAGTCTAAATTTCGAGGACGAAATTTCTGCAACAGGGGGAGAATGTGACAACCGGTAATTAACGGCTTCTAATTACGCAATTAATAGACATTTAAGTCGATAATAAGTAGTGTTTAAGGCACGAATTAACTTAATTAGGCCTTTGGAGTGTCTAGGAACGCCTAAGCGACTTTACAGCGCGTGTACGACGATCTGCGGAGAAACCATTGAATATTAAACGATAACGAATCGAAACCGTACAAAATACTGACCACGCCGACAAATACAAAGTTTATACATATAACTGATAATTATGAATATGGTTTTGTGAAAACATCATGCTTTCAAACGGCACAAAGCGCAAACGTGAACGGAAACGCTACTGTAAGGATGCACCAGCAATGAAATGGAAGCATCAGACACGCGTAATGCCTTCAAAACTTAAATTTTACGATATATTTAGCTTCGTAATTAAATTTTAGTACTCGTAGACAAAACCGGATCGAAAAATGGGTTACCGACGACGAAAGAAATATTTTACGCGAACTTTTAACGAGACATCGTTCATACGTGTCAAACATTCATTTCCGACATCACTCTACGCATTCTTACCATAATATTATTTCCTACGACATTTTTACGACGTTCGGGTTTTGATAACAGGTCCCGTAGGAAATTTCGGGCCACGTGAACACGGAGATTGGGCTTGTGGGCCTTGGGCCAAGCCCAAAGCCCACTAACCAAACCCTAATACTTAAATCTAGTCAAACCCTGATGTCCTCATATGTTCAGCCGCTACCAACATTCCCTTTCATTTTCCTTGTCTGCAACCTAAGACTAAACACACACACAAATGAAGAATCAGATCCTATCCATCTCACATCCACCTCTCGGCTCCTCCTCTCCTCTCGACCTCCGATTCTGGCGACCAGCGCGGCGGCGCTGGGTGACGACCGGCAGCCCCCTCCCCTCCTTCAACATCACCCACAACCCTTCCCTTCTAAAAATGCGGCATGCACAGCCACAACTTCCCACCTCGTCACTATGCGACTCCGACGAACGGTAAGGGGCCGGCCACCACCAAGCAGTGGTGGTGTACGGCGGCGTAACACAGACAAAGAGAGAGAGAGAGAGAGAGAGAACGAGGGAAGAAGAACCAACGGCGAAGACCGTCGCTGGCAACGACGACGGAGATGGGGTTCAGGTAATGAGGATATTGAGCAACTGAGGTTAGTCCAACACCAGATTTTGTTTAATTCAGTTTCGATTCGGGTTTGGGATTGGTTCCGGGATCTAGTGAGTTGTGACGACAGAAAAACAAGCCGATGTGCGGCGGCTGCCGGCGCCGGCAGTGGGGGTGGTTATGCTTGGTTCCACTTGATTTTGGTTCGGGTTCGCGGCTCAGTTCAGAAGTTGTCAACGGTCGGGTCCTGTTGATTCAGTTCAGGTCAGTTTCGGGTACATCGGTTCGGCTCAGTGAGTACACGGCCAAGCCAAGAGTTTTGGTCAACAGGTTAGCGGGTTTGGGGTCTCGACTCGGGTTCAGTCAAACCTGGTCAAAACCAGCAGATGTGTGTGGTTTCGGTTCGGGTCAAGTGAGTTTAGGTTCGGGTACTACTCAGCTTTCAGTTAGGGAGTCTCGGGTTAGATGCGAGCTTTGGTTCAGATTCATGTTCTGGTGTTTCTGGTCAACAAAAGTCAACGGCCAACTGTCCGGTCAAAACCAGTCAACGCGTGACCCGGTAACCTTTTAACAACGCGAAACTTCGCTAATTAGTCATAGATTTATATTTTATTGTTGTCGTGAAACCGAGCTCGAACCGAATATATTTAGTGGTTGGTTCTTATATTTTTACAGTACTTGACGAAAAGTTTTGGTATATTTTGATTAAATATATTGTTTGCGACATTGTTGAATTTTGACAAAATGACGACAACTTGAGTTGTCGGGGTTATTCCAAAAACAGAGGAAACTCTGTCCTTTTTTAGTAATATCCGAAAATACAAAATATAAATATATTGTTTAAACGACACTTGTTGAAATCCGAGTTTTCTTATAGAATAAATAAAAAGACGTGGTTATTTTTACGACGTTATAAGTAACGAAAAACCGATATTTAATTGAAATAAATATAATTATTTATATTTATTTCAAACGCGCAAAACTCGGAAACTTTCACAACATAGCTATAGTTAGTTATATTTCGGTAAAACGTCGTTATTCTTATAATTTTTATAATATAAATATAATTGTTTATATTTATTTCAACGTCGTTAATTCTTGTTATTTTGTGAAATAAATATAATTGTCTACGTTTATTTTAAGTGTTGACTTGAAACTGTCTTATAAACTAAATATAGTTTTTATATTTATTACAAACGAGTGAACTCAGAGTTTATATTCCAAATGTCGCGACGTAAAACAAATGTGTATATATATACATACATACATACATATACATATTTATTTCCACTTTACGACAACTACGACGACACGAACCGCTATCCACCTACTTATTTTTATTCGCGACAACTAACACGACGCCGTAAGTATATTTATATTTATATTTAAATATATATATATATATATATATATATCTTATAACTCTCGAAAACTAAGTCGATTTCGTGACTTAGTTTTATCCCGATTATAGGATCAAATAACCATAGATTGATTATTCTAAGTCAAGATAACACTACCGTAGAGTCGTTTAGTTAACGATTCGGTAGAGCTCGGACACGTAGTTTAGCTACGTTGTTTTGTTTAGACACTTATAAGTATTCCTTCGTAGGAATGTCATAGTGGCACGCTAGCTAATTCACATTTATGGAACGACACTACGGAATCACACTAAGCTAGCTTTGCACAGGAATATCCAGGTGAGTTCATAACCCCCACTTTTTCCTAGTTTTACGTTTTTACAAATGTTTTCGGGGGTGGGAAGACATGCAAGTTTTGCAAAGGTAAACAATTTTTCGATAAACGAAAACTCATATTTCAAAACCATGTTACGAATGGATTTCAAGGAACTCAAATGGTTCACGAACGATTTATACTAAACATACCGGTTTTACAAAACAATTGTGTATTTTCGAAACGTGCATGATTTTCATGACAAGAGACGAGAATGTCCTAGTTACAACAACGGGACTGGGTTTGCCTGCGTACGAAAAACGAGACAACTCAGTGAGATCATGTCCCCCTTTTCTTTCAACTTTTCGGTTTACAACTTTCGGGGGAAAATACATGTCAAACTTAGGTATGATTAAGTTATGGAATGAACTGTTGGATCATGTGAGCATAGGTTGTAACTGAGGTGCCATTAATCCTTTTGAGGACCAAGGAACAAAGGTTAGATCCATGGGAGGCTTTGATGGTGTGCGGGGAGGACCTCCGCACAAGGCCCACGATTTTGAGGGACATGCGATTTAAAAAACTCTGATATGTATATGTTATTTTTTTTTTAATAGTAAATACATACCACTTTCAATATGGGCCCATTTACAAATCATTTTTTATAGTTTAGAATTTAGTCCACTTGGAATTAGATTTATTAAGCCCAATACTAATGATTTGATCTTTTTTAAATAATAACAAAACATAACAGAAGGGCACATTTTTTTAATCTCGAATAGGGTACGTGAATTCTCAGAGACGCCTCTGGTTAGATCTAATGGGTACGGGCGAGCCCCACTCACGGTCCAGGGGTGACCACTAGAGTGCTGTTGTGTCCATTGTCGAGAGTTTGACCTTAAATTGCCTACGCGGGTTGAGTACCTCCTATGTCGTCACATATATTAATGTCCTCGCGAAACATTAATGATCAACGTGCTCATAGACGCTTTACATACCAACTTACAACACTATAACTTTCATATGTTTTTAATATTCATTTGACGCAAACTCATACTACATGGATTTACAAACTTGGGTAACGTTTCCAACTTATGTACAAGTAAGAGGACGGGTTGGTCCTGCTTACAAGGACTCTAGTGGGCTAGACTCACAGTTTTCATACAACATGTCGAGAAAATGATTTTACTAATTTTCTCCACAACTTATAAAAACCGGTTATTCAAAAAGATTGATTCCAAATGTTTTACCAACAAACTATGAACTCGCTCAACTTTATGTTGATTTTTCGCATGTTCTTTCTCAGGTGGCTTTTTTTTTTCAAAACTATGGAACAGTTGGAATAGGAGAACCCATGGGAATTCGAGTACTTAGCGGCGTTCATTTCCTAGAAGTCTTAGTTTTTTTTTGCTTCCGACGTGCAATGAAGATACCAGTCCAGTCACGCCAGCTCTGATATTTCGGGGTGTGACAGATGTAAACCCTGTTAGATGGAATTTCACTTTAATTACAAAAATGCCATGTGTTTACACTGGTTCTCGCAATAAAGGGTGGTTCATAACGGATCATTATCCTATATATATATATATATATATATATATATATATATATATATAGAGAGAGAGAGAGAGAGGGAGAGAGAGAGAGATATGGGAGTTGGCTACAAAGTCCATTTTTCCTACAAAGTGTAAAAAGTCATAAAACACCATGACGTCAACCATAAAACATACTCTAATCCCCCCAAATAACAAAGTGAAGATTACTAAACGCCATATTTGTGGGTTTGTGTTGTGTTTTGGATGAAAAGGCTTTGATTATCGAATAACTAATATTAGTGTGTTTTACGTTGATTATCCTGTTGTGTTTTATATTCATAGTTCTAGGATGGTGTGTTTGAAGTTTTTATGGATTGTTAGGGTTTGGATATTGTGTTTTAATGATCTTCACTCTGTTATTTGTAGGTTTTGAGTGTGTTTTATGGCTAAAATTGTGGTGTTTTATGACTTTGTACACTTTATAGGAAAAATAGACTTTGTAGCCGAACCCCACCATATATATATATATATATATATATATATATATATATATATATATATATATATATATATATATATATAGGGTAGGGATCCTAAGAGAAGTCCACCCTATTTGAGAAACTTGAGAAGCAATCTGAACCACACATTTTCCCTAAGCAAAAAATGCAAAAAAAAAGGTGAAAAAATGGAAAAAAAATTATTTTTTTATTTTTTTATTTTTTTTTGGAAAAATCGCAGCTTTTTCTTTAAGGATTAAATTTTTTATTTTTTTTAATTTTTTTTTGGGATTTATACATATGTGTATATTGTTAATCTTTTAACTAAACATATATGTATATTGACAATTATACATATATGTATATACATGTTTAAAATTAAAAAAATATGTGTTATAAATCCTAAACCTTATACCATAAACACTAAAACTAAACCTTAATGCTAAACCCTAAACCCTAAAGCTAAACCCTAATTCTAAACTCTAATTCTAAACCCTAAAGCTAAACCCTAATGCTAAACCCTAAAGCTAAAACTAAACCCTAAAGCTAAACCCTTAATGTTAAACCCTGATGCAAACCCTAAAGTTAAAGCTAAACCCTAATGCTAAACCCAAAAGTTAAACCCTAATGCTAAACCTTAATGCTAAACCCTAAATACTATTACTAAACCCTAAAGCTAAACCCTAAACCCTAATGCTAAACCCTAAATACTAATGCTAAACCCTAAATAACACTTATTTTTCAATTTTAAACACATGTATATACATATATGTATAATTGACAATATACATATATGTATAGTTAAAAAGATTAACAATATACACATGTGTATAAATCTCAAAAAAAATTAAAAAAATAAAAAATTAAATTCTTAAAGAAAAACCTGTGATTTTTCCAAAAAAAAAAATTGCATTTTTTTTACATTTTTTTTTTTTTGCATTTTTTTGCTTAAGGAAAATGTATGGTCCAGAATGCTTCTCAAGTTTTTCCAATAGCCTACTACTTTTCACATGATCCTTATCCTATATATATATATATATATATATATGTTTGTATGTATATATATAGGGGATGGATCATGAGAAAATTAGTTTAAATGAGAAAACCAAAAAACTAACTAATAAAACCTAA
The DNA here is from genome assembly GCF_002127325.2 of Helianthus annuus. Classification (NCBI taxonomy): domain Eukaryota; kingdom Viridiplantae; phylum Streptophyta; class Magnoliopsida; order Asterales; family Asteraceae; genus Helianthus; species Helianthus annuus. The sequence goes on along the minus strand of NC_035440.2, from coordinate 68,175,036 downwards.
AAAACATACCAAATTTTGTTTTTTACAATTTAAAAAAAAAAATCGCTTTCATATATGAAAAAAAAAAACTCAATTTTTTTTTTGTACTGCACATGTGCACTAATAAGGAAAGCCTAAACCACTTAACCCACCCCCACCCACACCCCCCAAAAACCTAACCCCCCCGACCCACACAAACAAAACCTAATCCTAATCCTAAACCTCCAAAAAAACTAACCCTTAAAGCTAAACTAAACTCAAAAACTAATTTTAAGCATGTAATGCATATGTGTAGTACACATATAATGTACATGTGCAGTACAAGTTTTTTTTTTAAATTTGTTTTATATACAAAAAATAGCGATTTTTTATAAAAAAAAAATTGTAAAAAAATTGGTATGTTTTTTAGGCTTTTTTAGTTAGTTTTATAGTTTTCTCATTTATATTTAGTTTTCTCATGATCCTCTCCACATATACATATATATGAAAATTCCAATATGTATTATTTAAAACATTTACATTAGTAACCTAGGGGGTGCGTCGAGCTGATAAGCATTAATGTTATAAACCTAAGGGGACATTGTTGGGCCTTTGAAGGTTTATACATTAGTAACTAATTAGTGTTGTGGGCTAGAGGTTGATTAGTTGTTTTGGGCTTGTAATGTGGGCTTAGAGTGGGGGTGATATGGGCTTAGGTTTAGGGGAATTGTGGGCTTGAACTCCCTTAAAAATACATGTTTAGTCATTATGTTTTAGGTTATTGACTCTAAGTGTTTCTGCTGTAACTTGTATCAGACAATTATATTGTATGCAAGTTAAGCTTTTGGTCATAATCATTCTGTTTCATCTACTTTCTTGTGCTTGTTATTGAATCGGTTTGATTTTGTGATTCCGCCACCAATCAAACTAGTTGTGATATCATTGTTTGATCTGATTTCGGGACTTACAAGATGAGGTATGGTTCCAATGGTGGAAGCCAGACGATCCCATAAGTTCACATTTCAATGAAACATACGACGACGTCCACCTGGATGAGGCCCTGGTTTAGCCTTTGGAGCTTCGACAAGTTGAGAGCTCACCTAAGACAAGTTTGGTCAAACACGCATGTTGTTTATCTATGTGAGAAGATTTGGCTCTAAATGGGTTAACAATTCGTGGAGGTTCAATTTTGATAGTATACTAGCGTCCAAAAAATTTGTTTTGGCACCAAGATGATTGTATGACTCTTAACTTGAAAGCCAATATTTAATAAGGATTGGTCTAACACTTGATGAGTTCGTTTGACTCTAACTTGAGAGCACATTTTTAAGGATTTATCAACACTTGATGAGTCATTCGACTCTCAACATTAAGAGCATATTTATTTATTTATTTATTTTTGTAAGGAGTGGTAAACACTCGATGAGTCACCAACTCTAACTTGAGAGCCAATTTTATATAAGGATCGGCCAACACTTGTTAAGTCGTCTAAGTCTAACTTGAGAGCCATTTTATAAAAGGATTGGTCAATTGTTGATGAGCCTCGCGACTCTAACTTGAGAGGCAATAACTAATAAGGACTAATGAACACTTGATGGCCCGTTCCATTAGAGAACCAACTTTTTATAAGGACGCGCTTAACTTGATCATCCGTTTGGTTCTAACTTGAAAACCGTATCTTTATAAGGATTGGTCAACGCTTCATGAGTCGCACAATTATAACTTGAGAGCTAACATTTTGTATTAGGAGTCGACCACAATAAATGCATCGCCCAAGTCTTTTTGAGAGCCAACCTTTCTACGAGGAACGGTCAACAACTGATTAGTCTCTTGCCACTAATTTGAGATCCATATTGTTAAAATAAGTGGTCGACACTTGAAGAACCACCTCATTCTAACTTTGATACGCAACTTTTTATGAGGAGCAGTTAACACTTATTTAGCCTTCTAACTCTAACTTGAGATCCGTAATTTTATAATGATCGATTAGCACTTGCCACACTGCCACACTCTAACTTGAGAGTTAGTTTTTAAAAAGAGTGGTTAACACTTGAGAGCCGTCTAACTCAAATTTAAGAGGCACCATTAATTATATAAGGACAAGTTAACACTTGGTGAGCCGTCCAACTTTAACTTAAAGAGTCATTTTTTACAAGGATTGATCAACGTTTAATGAGTCATCCAAATCTAACTTGAGAGAAATATTTTCACAAGGATCACTCCCACGTATGGTGCCAAACATTCTTATGAAATCCACGTAGTTTGACTTGGATAACTATAAAGGTGATTATCTGTGTTTGGAATATTCTGGAAGGTCTTATGGCACTGTTCTTCGTCACCCCTAACCCAATCTCGAGTTATAAACAAACAAAATGAAGCGTTAGAAGGTGTCACGCAGTTCGAATCTAAAAGGGTACCCTCCAACTATCAAATCAGCATATTCGGATGGACAAATGTACACAAATCATCATAATAGACATGTATTATGAGTGTTAAAATAATGTGACAGTATGCCTCATTCATTTGTTCACATAATATTTATTGTGTTATAAGTCATTCTTATAATCTTGTGGACTAATGTGTGCAGAGTTTTGTTTATCAGGGGTTTATGTGAACGATTAGAAGGACTACGATCTTCATGTGCCATACTTGGAGGGCCTGGCTGTAACATTCGTTCACTTGGCATATAAAAGAGTCATCAACAGTGCAGAGCATTCATTCTCTCACACTTTTTCACTTGTTCTATAACAACCCTCGAAGATCACCCCTAAATGCCTTAATTATACCCCGTATACTCATAAACAGACCCGATCAACCCTAATATCATTAAAAATCAAATAAAATAATTGTTATTGGGTTCTCGCAGGTCGCAACAAGGTAAAGGGTGCGAGTCGCGGGGCGCGACCCACCTTTACTTGTTGGATACCCTTTGTGACGTGTGTCGTCACACTTGTCGAGACTACATGCATGACCAGCCAACCCTACACCCTAGCTAAGACCCTCGCGGGCCGCGAGAGAGGGAGACCAGCAGCTCGCGGGGCGCGAGCCACCCTTTGACCAACCTATATAAGGAGGCCTCATGCCTCACTTCAAATCGTTCAAAATTCTGAATTCTTTCTCAATTTCTATAGGCAAAAACTATAGCCAAATATACCCCCCCCCCTAAAACACAAAGCTTTGCCTCGTTGTAAGTATTTTAACCCCTGGGCACTAAGTCGATACTCTGCTCGATTGATCTAGGACTCCGTAACGCATGTCAAGGCTCTGCCTGACTCTGTTCGTTGGAGTTTTGTCTCGTGTTGTACGGCTAATGTGATTTGGGTTATCTTACTAACACGTGTGCATTGTATGTTTTTCATAGAAACTCAAGGAAATAATCCAGAAATATTACTAGGAAGCCCGTAGAAATACCTAAGTCTACAATGTGAGTATATTCTCTTTTTGTAAACCCTTTTTGTGAGTCATTCTCCTTTTGTCACATTTTGAGATACCATTATTTCAAAAGGTTCTACAAAAAAATATTTATGAGATATAATTACGGTGATTGAGTCATTGTATTCTGGAATTGCTGCTAGTATTATGGGGTTTGTATACAATACTTGATAACCTTCACAATTGGGCACGGGTATCCAATGTGTGATATGACCATAGTCACAGATCCGTCGAGTGACAAGTACTGATGAGTAATTGGGTAGATATAAACATTGTAATCGTTCCCAATACTGTAAAATTATAAAACTTGTTTTGATTAAACTAGGATGCATTCACCAGTATATTTCCTGCTGACAACATCTTTTTAAAACGCGTTTCAGGTAACTTAATGTGAAAGCTAATAGAAGCCAACTGGAAAGCATGAAGGCTTACAGAAGTGGCTATAAAAGTTACCTAAATAACAAGGAGCTTATGTTTTCAATAATTAGGGTTCATCCCTATAAATGTATTGTGAACAAACTTGGGTTTCATCCCATTTATTTATTATAAAAATTTTGGTATTTGAAACTCTGAAATTATTTCCTAACTGCCGTCCTGATGAAAATTTTCCGCTGCATAATGAATAAACACCGATACCATCTGACTGGCTAGCGGCTCCCGCTCTCAGGGTGGGGTCGGGGGCTGTGACATGTTCTCTCTCTCTATTAGTTGTTAGGGTTTGTTATAGTTGTTGTGTTGAAGATTGTTGTGATAATCTCTCGTTTATATTTCCAGAGAGAGAGATTGATCTTCTAGTATTGATGATCATCAGGATATTTCTGTATTTTGTATCATTTGTAGATCTTACGATTTGTAAGATCTAAGGTTCTGGGGGTTAAACGTTTTGGGTTGGTTTAATAAGATTTGGTCACCTGTTTTATCGTTATACCGTGTGTTTGTTCGTTTTATTTACATACCATTGTTCTCAGCAATAGGGATATGTATGAAGAAGACACACATATATGAGATAACTGAGCCAAACCTATCGGATTAGCGTTGATTCTAAACCCATTAAGTAGCCTCTACAAAATAATTGAATTTAGAGTAAATTGCACTTTTTGTCCCTAATGTGTTATACAAGTTATGAAACGTGACCTTAAAAAAATAATCACACATTATGTCCAAAAACACCATGTTATGTCACATTTTATATCCTTTTAACCTAACAGAGTTAATTATCTTTGTTAGGTTAAATCAAGGTAAGGATAATATTGTCTTTCACATACCATAAAGGACACAAAGTGTAATATACTCAGTTAGTTATCATTAAGGACACAAAATGTAATTTACTCTTAACAACATTTTTATCTTTTAGTTAATATTACAAGTAAAAAAAAATAAAAGTTTAATTATTTATTATAAATATATATATATCTGTTTTATATAAACACTTATAACAAATTAAGTCGTATTCGATTTATTTTAGTTAATTATTTGAAATAAATTGCTAAACTTTAAAAATTGAATTAATTAGTTTTACTATTAAACCTAATCAAATAATTATTTGATTATTCATAGGAATTTGTGTCATGTATTACAAATATTTTTATAAACCAAATACGATTTAAATTTTACAAGTGTTTATATATAAAATAATAATTAAACTTTTAGTTTTTTTATTTTTAATATTAACTAATTTATAGGAATTTGAGTCATATTTTATATTTTATAGATTTGTTTATTAACCGAATACGATTTAGTTTTTATAAGCGTTTATTTAAAGCAATATATATGTATATATACATATACATATATGAGTTAATAAAAAATAACTAAACTTTATATATATATATATATATATATATATAAAGTTTAATTGTTTTTTTATTAATTCATATATGTATAAATATAGTGTTTTATATAAACACTTATAAAAACTATGTCGTATACAGTTTATAAAAATATTTATATAATATGACACAACTTCCTATAAATTAGTTAATATTATAAATAAAAAAAGTAAAAGTTTAATTATTTATTATCATTTCACATATAAACACTCGTATTCGTTTTATAGAAATATTTATAAAATATGACCCAAAATTCCTATAAATAATTATTTGATTAGGTTTAATAGTAAAAATATTTAATTCAATTAATTATTTAAAATCTAGGAATTTATTTTGAACAATTAACTAAAATAAATCAAATACGACTTAGTTGTTATAAGTGTTTATATAAAACACACACACACACACATATATATATATATATATATTAATAATAAATAATTAAACTTTTAGTTTTTACTTTTAATATTAACTAAAAGATAAAAATGCTTTTAAGAGTAAATTACATTTTGTGACCTTAAGGATAACTAACTAAGTATATTATATTTTGTGTCCTTTATGCTATGTGAAAAGACAATATTGTCCTTTTCTTGATTTAACCTAACTAAAATAATGAACCCAGTTAGGTTCAAAGGATATAAAATGTTACATAATATGGTGATTTTGGACAGAATATATAATTATTCATTTAAAAGTCACGTTTCATAATTTGTGTTATATATAAAACACACGTATAATTTACTCTTGAATTTATGAAACGTTAAATTAGTCATAGTATATTAAATTATGAGTGCCATTTATGAAACGTTAAATTAATCATATTATATTGAATTATGAGTGCCAATAAACATTTTAATTTGTTGTTACTAAAATTAAAATTTATATTTTTTAACATAAATTTTTTAGGTGTTGCTAAATGCACTTCCATTTTTTTTAATTTTATTGGTTGTACCCCCTTGAAGTTTGTAAATAAATACAATGAACCCTTATATTTTATATAGAAAATATCCCTATTTTTTCTAGGGGTTTATCTGCTTGGCATAATTTGAATATTTAAATATACATGTGAATACATAACAATTCTATCAAAAAAACCGATTGAAAGAAGGAGATTAAGAAAAAGCTTGAAGAAACATTTTTTTCAAGTTTGATTTTCATCAAAGTTCAACGTTGTTTGGTATAAGTGTGTTTCGATAAGCTTCGGTGTGGACACGATGTATTTGGTGTGAAGACAATTGATTTGGTGTTATTCAATTAGTTGTGACGATTTGACGTGATGTAAAAGACAATTTTTGACAACTATTTTTAGTTTTTTTTTCAAAATAAAACAAAACTTATTGTGACAAAGGGTTTTAGTCACAAAAGGCTTTTTATTAGTAAAAGTTTTAGTGACAACAAGGGATATGGTGATAGAGTTTTAGTGACAATTATTTTTAATTGGTGAATTTATTTGTGAAAGATTACATTTTTATATTGGTACCTTGATGAAAAGTTCGTGGGAAAAAAAAACAAGAAATGCTGAAGAAAAGGTTTGTGTGGGCAAACATAGAATCGTTGACAGATCAATACAACAGATACAAATTTTTAATCGATGAACTTCAATTAGTGGGTGTTGAAGTTGAAAATTCGTAAATTATGAACACGTTTCTAAATTTGCAACCATCTGTATGGCCTCTTTTAGCTACAACCATCCTAAGACAAGAAAATATGAAAACTATTTTGAACGGGTATTGTTTCAAATTCATATTATTTAACTTTAAATAATTAAAACACTATACAACAACAGATAATATATAAAAAGTAAAGGTGAAATTTAAAAAATTATAAAAATGATATTTTATAAAAGAGAGGTATAAAAAGTAAAAATGGGGTGTATTTAGCCAACCCCAAATTTTTCCTTAATTTCATGATGTTGTAACAGTATGCATCAATAGATGAATGATTTTTTAAACAGATATAATGAATTATAGTTAAAATGATATTTTTAACGGCTAATTTCTTTAATCCCTTTCGTCTGTGGGACATAGGTGTTTTTAAATAAAGGCTTTGTCTTTAGGCTACACGGTATGGTGATGGTCCTCCCTTGGAGAATGATCCGTCACATAAGCGCCACGTAGGATGGGCGTGAGGATGGAGGTAAGGAAATGGGTGATAATCCTAATATGTATATATATATATATATATACTAGTGGGAAACCCGCACGTTGCAGCGGGGTCGACAATACGAGGCCTGGAAAAAACTCAAAACCTTAAATGATAAGCTTTTTAATAGATACAGGGCACGGTTACATGATAGGATGCTATTCAAAATTACCAAATTTAGTTTAATGCATATTACAATTAATAAAAAAATGTCACGAAAATTGTCTTTTTAGGGGGCCTAAGACTATATAATCATTCAACTTAACTATTCAAAATTACCAAATTTAGTTTATAGGACTTTACATATATAAATCTAAATAAAATAGGATTCTTTAACAATGATTTTAGTTGGCAATTTCATCAGATTCGTAAATTATAAGGTTTGGCCAAAGAGAAAATAAGTCAAATGGGTCAAAAGTCACTCACAAGTGTATTTTTAATGTATATTACGATTAATAAAAAAAATATGTTTGTAATACTGCAATTAACTGTAATTGTACAAATTATGCCTTAAAACACAATCTAACAAATATATATGATCATAAAAACAAGAAGCAGATGCTGTATATAATTTAGATTTATACATTTACATCATACCTCCAACCACACAAAAGTGCGCAGTCATGAAGTAGAGCTGTTCTTGTGACTTCCAACAATGGTTTCACATCTTCCTGGAACATAAAAAAACAAAACTCATGAGTAAAAATAGATAAAATGCCAATATAACTTCACTCCTTGTACTTAAAAAGTTCAACAAAAAGATTCATCGATCTATATCTATTAAATCACTTTATCCACTCTGAATGAGAATATTCAAAATCACAAATAACGATTAAGATGTTAATATTCTTACAACATCAACATGGCATAAAACAACAAGAAGGTTGAAGTTCTTTCCCAATTCCCTTATTTGGTAATATAAGTAATCTGGGTGATGCAGATGATACCTAAGGCTGCAGTTAAAACATCACAATGATTAATGAGAGTAAAGAAAAGATAAGTTAAAATATTTTTAAAAAATAAAGTAAAAAGGTACATATAGTTATATATGAGTAACTGAATGTGTTGTTGACGGCTAGTGAATTGAGTTGATTGCTTGTTATAGTACAAACCTAAGATAAAGAGCGCATGAATTTTTCCCCAACATGTAGCCACAGACAATATCTGAAAAAGCCCATCTCACATTTCTTATATGTTTGAGCAAAGGATTCCCCTCCTGCATGAAAAAGAAATATATAATATATAGGTGAGAGATGATTATATACGTGCAGAGTTCCAGGCAATGGATCGCACCGGGATTCTGATTATATCTGAAACGTTTCCATTAAGTTACAAACTTACAAAGCATCGTACAAACATAAATGAACCTTTTCAATGAAACCAGGGGCGGTTCTTAGAAGGCCCGTGCCAGGGCCACGGCCCTGGCAAGCTTTTCGGCCGTAGCGCTAAGTTTCCGTATTTCGATCAAAATTTTTATATATACTATGTTCGGCCCGGGCCATTTTTTAGTGCTCGTGTCTTTCGGCCCTGGGATGTTCAACAGGCAAGATCCGCCACTGAATGAAACTACTTCATGAGGTGAGTGTAATTATAATTAATCTTGAGTCCATATAATTTTATAATTAATCTTGAGTCCATATAATTTTTTCTTCATCAACGAACATGAAATTCCAATCACTGTTAATTTACCATATGCCATCAATTTTTCCATCTAGATATGCAAGTATGAGCATGTATATCTATTTCCATCCTAAGTATTAGTACCCAGACTTTCAAAAGTTCCCCATTTGTTGACACTCAGTTAAATACACAGTATATCATATTTTATGAAAACAAAAAACAAAAGTTGCAATCATAACTGCAACCTGCTTAATATCAACAAAAATCTCTTTAGTTGATTCATTGCAGTTCTTCCTAATGAAAAGACTCGCACTACGATTCTGGTCCTTAAATGTGACATAAATAAAGACAACACATATAACAAAGCACACCAATAACATATGGAATGTGGTGCCTACGTAACCTTAAAACTTTTCAAGCATAAAGATTTAACACCAAATAACAAAATCAAACAAAACTGAGTAATAACTGATAAACAATAATTAACCATACCTATTGGGTGGTGAAGTTGACTGCGGATTGAAACTCCTCCCGTGCAGAAACTCGTGTCGGCTTAAAAACCGTTGCGATAAATGATCCCAGTTCAAAATGAATAAAGCTACTGCAGTTGATGTTCCGAATCCGAATCATGAACTTCAATACTGTTCTTGCATTGAAGATTTAAGCTGCTGGATGCTTTTGTTGTCTTTCAGGTATTAGTAATAAAACTCAACTGAATAAACTGACCAAACGAAAACAAAAAACCGACACGAAACAAAAAAAAAACTGAAAATATTGAAACCGATTCGAAACGAAGCCAAAAAAACCTTAGGAGGTGGCGTGGTTGTAACTTGTAAGCTTTTCGAGTCCGTCTAGCAGATATCTTAGGGGTTGTTTATGTTTGTTTGTTTGTTTATAATATAAACGAACCTTCCGATGAACTGTTCACTGAACATTCGGTTCGTTTATGGCCTACAAGTTAGTGATAGAATCCTAGGAAGCATCCTAAGGATGAGGCCAGTGTCTAGTGATTAGATTACCAAGCCAAGCCAGTGGTGTAGGCTCTTGGTCGGTGGTTGTGAGTAGATATAGACTATATAACATGTCAACAGGCATCCTCTGTCCTACATAAGTACCATAACCATTCGTTGTGAGCCAGATGTTCATCTGCTCAAACACTTAGTATTGACTAAGATTTCATGATTATGAATTCCCACTAATTGTCATACATCAGGTTAGGTTGGGTTTTGAAAATCTTTAAATGTTGGGTTAGAAATTCACAAAACCCCCAATTTCACTCAAGAATACTAAAAAATATTTTCTCTTTTAACAAAGTAATCAAGAAGGGTGGGTTCTAATAATCCATCAACATGAATAATAAACAAATGAATGATGTCCTCAAAGCAAATGAAAAAAAAAACAGTTACTACCATAATATAAATAAAAAAAATACCATAATTGTGTAAATTTGAGCACTTATTATCAAACATATAGTCATGTAAAGAAAAAAATACCTTCATTTTTATGGAGCTTAACTTGTTCGTCTTGATGCTTTAAATACTCTGCGTTGACATAGCATTCATAAGAGTCTCCATATAGACTCCAAAAATGCCTTTGAATGTGACCCTCCTGTCGTTATACCAGGGGAACAAATTTACAAATAACAAACCCTAGACATATAATCATATGAAAAATAGGAAACACAAGAGACACAAAAGAATCAGAATTCACATACCTTGAACGATTTTAGGGTCTTGTAATCAAATCTACAAAATCCAATAAACACTCCAAACAATCAAAATCAAATTAATAGAAAAACAAAAAAACAAATCGAAGCACCCAGGGTTAGGGGTTACCTATTTCTGAATCTTCGTGGGAGGATCTCAAATCAACTGCAATCTTCGTTTTCACCTTGCAGTTCTGACATTGAACCCTAGATTTTTGAACAATCTATCCATCTCACAAGATCTGGTTGATTAAGGTAAGAAACGAAAAACAAGCCACAGGGGAGATGAGATTCATCGCCATTGATGGAAGCTTTAAGAATCGAACATTAGGTTATAGAGGAGATGGGAACTGACGAGTACCGAAAGGTCGCATTGAACCATGGCGTTTGATGTTCAAGAACGACAATGAGTTAAAAGCAGGGGCGAAATCCCTAAATTGCCACCATGGCGTCTTAAAATTATGTGCTATTTCCTAATATAATGGCTTGTATTGTGTTGTACATAATGCTATAAAATCTATACATATGGTAAAATTACTATCATGTCCATCACTTCTCCTTTTTATAATAATATAGATATAGATAAGTTGTATGTATAAGTGTGTGAGAGAGAGGGAGGAACGGATCAAACGGCCGCAGGGGGACGGGGAGGAGGCCGGCAGGGGGCGAAATGGCTGGAGGAGCGACGCTAGTGGGGGACGGTCCAAAGCCGATCCCCATATCAAACAGCCTTATCAATGGACCACCACCCATTAGTAGTTAAAATAATACTGATAAATATATATTGTATCTTTAACTTCCTCGAATCTAGCAAACCTATGCATATGTTGCTAAGGGGAGTGGGGGTGGTCACTAGTGATAGAATTCTATCACTCACAATATCCAATTAACTCCTGCCATGTCATCAGCCACTATTCTATCACTCACAAGCATTTTGTAGTGGCGGTGGTCATCACTAGTGATAGAATTTCATCACTCACAATTTTTTTTAATTTTTTATTTTAAATTAGAAATTAACAATAAAACACTAAATTATAAATTTCATTAAAATTAAAACACACTAATTCAATTTAACATACTAGAAATATTTTAGACTACAATCCACGGATATTGCAACCGACTTAAACGGGTGGCATCTCCCAACCCCACTTTTTGCAAATCTCGCGCTTTTGTTGAATTACAACTGACTTAAACGGTTCGTCGAGATGGGCAATTAAAATTTATATAAAGATGAGGGACCTGAATTGCAATTAAAGGAAAGCTATTTAAAAATAGCTAACAAAAGTTGAGGGGCTAATTTGCACTTTTCATCAAACTTGCTATTAATTCAATTGCATAAATGACAAAACAATCTGAATTGCACTTTTCGTCAAACAATCTTTTCAACGCATGATATAAAGAACGCGTTACAAATTCGCGTGATACATTAGGCGGCGACGGTGTGCGTTATTTTTTAATGAGTGATGGAGTGACCATCACGGACCACCCCAGTACCCTTTGTTATTTTTACACGTTTTTCTCGAAAATTAACATTACTTTGTTTTTTTCCCACTTGGAAAACCTCGTTGACTGATTTTTACGAGAATTTATGTTATTTTAAGAAACATGACTAAACATGAATATAAAAGTAAAAAAAGGGTACGAGTCAAGATTAGATTATAATTATTCCAAAATAATAATAGTAGTAGTAGTTAGAGATGCTTTAAAAATCTGGGTTTTAAACTGGAACCTAAAATCCAAATGGTATATGTGAAAACTATTTTGAAATCACTACAACTTGTAGGTTTCTAACCGGTTTGTTATCATCTTATTTAAAATCGGTTTAAATTGAACGTAAGTAGTAAAACATAGTCAACGTATCAACAAAACCCGAACTGGTTTGAAACTCAACCTTGTATAGACTTTTCGTTGACAGAATTAACGCTTTTAAGGTTTGAACCTGTTTGTACACCAGTAATAGTACTATAGTAGTAATAATCATAGTTGTACAATTTTAATAATTCAAACTATGACTTATCAGTTGATAATAATTTATGCAATTCAACATTTCAACCGACGTCACTCCACGCTTTCACTTTCATATATATATAAAAATTCTCAAACACGTAATTATCATAGATTTTCATGATTAAAATCGAAAATAAAGCACGTTCTTTGAAAATAAAATCAAACATAAATCTGTAATACTAAGAATCCAAATAAGAACAAAATTTGAACATGAAAGAGTCCATCAACCTCATAATAAAAATACCTTATTATTACCTCATAATTAAAAATATCTTATTATTTATGAAAGTGATCATTACAATCACATGACCACTTTCACAACTAAAAGTCCAGAGGCCATCATCAAAAAAAATATCTTATTCTTTCCACTCTCGTCTTTCTAACAAATTTCCATTATTACAAAAGCAGCTCAAGAATTCCACATTTAAGAACACCAGTTTGTAACAGTTGCTTATTTTGACCAAAAAGTCAACTTCTTTTTGTCTCCCATGATCCTTCAGTAACCCTTTGTTTGTTTCTTAATTAGTTTATGGGTTTTGAATCTTTGATCCAAACAAACAAACAGAGCTCTAAGATTCATACATGAGGAAGATGAAGAAACCCAGTATTGATATGCGTGAGATAACAGAGTTCTTGAATCAGATGCTGGTGGAGAAACCACTTTATCCGTTGGTGATTCCTCTGTTATTTGTTTTATGGAGTATTGAGAAATGGGTTTTCAATCTTTCCAATTGGGTTCCTCTTGCTGTTGCTGTCTGGGCTACTATTCAGGTTTTCTTTCTTAACTATTTCACTTTATTATTTATATAATTTTCCTTGTTTGTATACTTTTTTCTAGTACAATTTGGTAAACACTTAAGACAGGAGTGTGGTACACAGCCCCGGCCCACTCAGCTATTTTGGCGCCCCTCCCCCATCCCGCCGTAGCCAAAGGGGCGCCATGGCATGACTTCGCCAATGGGGTGTGGGTGGGGGGTAGCGTGAAAGAGGAGAGAGAGTCACCCAGCCAATCAGATTTTTTTTTTATTTTTTTATGTATAGTAAAAATGAGGGCTGGCTTTATTCACACGGTACAAGTTAACAATAACGCCCTCGATTACGTGTCGCCTCTCCATATGAGGTGGCGCCTGGGTGTGCTGACTTGGCATAATAAAGCCCATAGAGCTTTAAACCACACCACCAGCCTAACTTATTAAGTTCGAATATTGCTTCCACCAAATTTCCTATCATATCTGCTTGATGCCACCTGTTTAGCACAAATTGAGATTTTTACTTGATCGTTGTTGGTTAGCAGGGTATCAGTGGGATCAAATGGTTAACACACACACAAAAAAAAAAGATCAGTTAAAACTGGATTTCGGTTTTGGGTTTTTTAATAGGAAATTTTTGTCAAAAATATATTGAAAAACTTAAATTGATGTTAAGTTGTGTGCATAAATGTTGTTTAAGTCATAGTTATTAAAGGCGTTAAGCGCACTTAAGGCGCATAGGCCTCGTTTGGGGCCTAGGCGTAAAGCGCAAAAAAAGCGAGGGCCTGAGAAAAATTAAGCGCATAATGAAAAAAAGTTCAAACTATATTATGTATTAGAAAAAGAATACTATTCTTTAAATAAAATAAACAAAATCTATTATATAAAACTATATATCATCTATTTAGAACCAAAAGTTCTAAAAATATTCGTGTATTAATGTTGAAAAGTAGTTTTCCTTATATAAAAGTAGAAAGCTGGCTAGAATCTTGTCGGAATTTAGAGAATTTGGCCGGAAACTCTCTGGAATCTAGGAATCTCGCCGAAATGTGCGCCTGAACCATCACCTAGAGAATTAAAGCGCAATTTCCTCGACTTAAAGCGCAACTCCCTCGCCTTGCCTGAAAAATGGGCCTAGGCGCAAGAGGCGATGGCTTTTAACAACTATGGTTTAAGTCTTAGGTTATTGAGTCACAACTTGCAGGATGGTGAATTGAACTGCACTCTAAATTTGTCTTTTTCCAAGTGAGCTTGCTTTAGACATGTTTGTTGTGTAGATCTTTGTTGTATTAACTAATTCCCATGTGCATTAAAGTGGGTTTCACATGGTTCAGTTGTTTAATACATATATAATCTGATAACAGCTTTTTTTTTTCTTTTGTTTTTGGCTTGACTGAAAAGCAAGGGAAGTGACATATTAAAAAATTCAAGAATCACAAAGCTGTTTATTGTATACTTGTTTAAAACTTAAAATTTAATTATCAGTTTCTTATATACCAAGTTGATCAAAACGTTTTCATATCTTGGTTTTAAAAAGTGTGAGGTGCACGCCTCAAGCAAATCTTACTTGCGCCTCATGTACGACCGCACCACATGCCTGAGCACGAGGCGGGCTTTTTAGGGGGTTGGGATACTCCACTTTCCATCAGTCACCACACTCAATCATGTTCCGCCACATCATCGAACTTGGTTCCATCACTAGTGATGGATTTTAGTGGGGGTGCCCATCACTCACCACACCCAATCACGCCCAGCAATTTCCCTCAACGGTAACAATTTCCCTCCTCAACGCGTTATGGCTACAACGAGTGATGAGGTTCACACGTGATGGGCAAGGGTGTCGGCGGTGTTCCACGTTAAACAACGCGTGGTCACCGTGCTACAACGTAGCGCCCCGAGTGGCCTTAGAACCAAGTTTCATACGCGTCAAGACGATGATATGTTTTTTTAACGAGGGTTGATTTGCTTATGCCACAAGCTTTAAATCAGATAAATAGTTGTCTGTGCCCTTGTCTTGTAAACATTATCTTTCTTTATGTACATGATGCATGTTGTGCCAAAAGTCCTGATAAATGATGAGTTATTATTGACAATTAAAAATGATTTATATTATACATATTAAAATTTTATGATACTGATGTTTTGCTCCGCAGTATGGAAGTCATCGTCAGCGAATTGTTGTGCAAGACTTGAACAAAAAGTGGAAACAACTAATTTTACAAACATCCGTACGCTCTTTTTTTATAAATTTTTAATTATGGTTTCATTGACATAATACAAGTTCAATGATGCATTTTACTTCACCAGCATACAACACCATTGGAGCACTGTGAGTGGCTCAACAAGCTCTTAATTGAAGTTTGGCCCAATTTCATTAGCCCAAAGCTTTCATTGAAGTTTTCATCCATTGTTGAGGTGACTATCCCTTTCTTATAGCTATATATATATGTGTGTGTGTGTGTGTATATAGCTGGTCAGTTTAGGTTGTATTTCATTGGTAATGAGTAAAATATAGAAATTTAGCTTAAAATGAAACAGGTCGAATGTGTTAAACACGTCAAAAGTTGCCTAATGTGTATGCAAATGCTTACAGGATCCTAAATCTTTTGATTTCAAGAAAGCCATCTCCAGTTATTAGTAGTACATATGCTCATATTTACTAATGCAAATCTATTTTCCTCATGCAGAAACGTCTAAAGCATCGGAAGCCAAAGCTAATTGTAAGTTATTTCATCCTTTTGAATGGTATTTACAGGAATTTAATGTTTTAAAAAGCGTCGTTTTTTTCTTGTAGGAAAAGATTGAGCTGCTAGAGTTCTCGTTAGGTTCATGCCCTCCTATATTGGGAATGCATGGCGCTCAATGGTTAACCGCAGGCGATCAGGTCTTATCTGTTAACCACTTAAACTCTTTCTTGAATGTTAAGAAAATCCATTGGGCTTAATGTTTCTAAATTTAAGTTGATATATACTTGCTGATTGTGCTTACAGAGATTCATCCGTATGGGTTGTGACTGGGACACAAGTAACATAAGTATTATGTTGCTTGCAAAGTTGGCTATGGGATCAACTCGAATAGTTGTAAATAACGTCCACGTCAAGGGTGATGTATGTACAATTAATTTCGTCTTTTTAGCTTACATATATACATACGTGTACTAATTTCCTTTCTTGACTCTGCAGCTTCTGTTATCGCCAATTCTAGACGGAAAAGCAATTCTGTACTCGTTTGTGTCAACTCCGGAGGTCAGAATAGGTGTCGCATTCGGAAGTGGTGGCAGCCAATCTTTACCTGCAACAGAAGTCCCTGGTGTTTCTTCATGGCTGGTAAGCTTCTTAGTTCTTACTTTACAAACTTTATTTATTATATGATGATAGTATATACATTAAACTCTTTAACGGGTCACTAAAAGAATATATCAGCTTGGGTCGAATCAGTCGAAAGCGGACCAAAATGTATTCTTAAATCACAAAACCTACTAAATCTAATAATTAGTTTATTATTGAAAAATTGTAATATTTGTTTGTGATAGTAATTATATATGGAAATTCATGTTTGACAAGTGGTCTTTTGTGTTCGACCCATCCCGTACAAACAATTACTTATTTTGCTTTTAACCTGTTTTGTCCCGTTTTCGAAAGCTTCCCAGTTTGCCATCTGTAGTCACATAAGTACATAATAAGACCGTTGAATTGGTAATAACACTCTTTAATTAATAATGTTTTTAATCCCAGGTTAAATTATGTAATGATTCCTTGAATAAAACAATGGTTGAACCTCGACGGCGTTGTCTTTATTTGCCAGCAGTGGACCTAAGGAAAAAGGCGGTTGGGGGTGTAATCCATGTCACGGTTGTGACAGCTGGATCACTTTCGCGTAATAGTTTTAAACGAAGGTCTAGGATAAATGATGATGGGAGTGTAGTAGTAGTAGATAATCATAATGACACCATGGGTAAAGACTTTCATACATTTGTTGAAGTGGAACTCGAAGATTTGACTAGAAGAACACTTGAAGTAGCGGGACCCAACCCAACATGGGATTCAACATTTAATATGGTTCTGCATGATGATGCTGGAGTTCTTAAGTTCAATCTTTATGAATGCTGTTCAGATAGTCTCAATTATGATTACCTTGCTACCTGTGAGATTAAGGTACGTGTGTTATGCTCTGTTTTGCAGTCAAACTACTTTCACAATCAAGATGGATCATTGATCTCTACACAGATTTATGGAAACGGATCAATTCAAGTTGTATTTCTATATAAAAACTGAAACGGGTCAAAAGTTTCCTAACATGTATTTAAATGCTTACAGTATATAGTTTACTTGAAAGAAGATATATTACTAATTTAGCAATCGAGTTTCTGTAATCGTATTTACCATTTAATACACTATTAGTTCGATTGTTTTAATAACAATAAAATTGTGTTGGTGGATTGGCCCAACTCGGCCCTGCCATTATTTGAACCTGGTAGTGTTCATAAACAGTTGAAACAGTTTCGGTTACATAGATTCATTATAACCGTTGCAGTCTTCTTTTTGACATTAGAGGATGCATGTTGACTTTGATATACGATGATCTGTTGAGTTTTTAAGTTAAGTGCACCTCTTATAGAAGTTAACCTTTTCAACGGTTGCAGCTGAGATACTGCGATGATGATTCAACCGTCTTTTGGGCCGTTGGACCAGATTCAAGCGTGATAGCGAAGCATGCTGAGTTTTGTGGACAAGAAGTTGAAATGGTTGTCCCGTTTGAGGGCATTAACTCAGCAAAGGTATGATCTTTTCTCACAGACTACATTTGACTGGATTTTCAACATTCCTTAAATAATTAATTCTTCCAGTAATGTACGCTTCTAGCATCCGCAGGATGTGTGACAACTAAAAGGTTAAACAGGTAAAGTCAAAGTAGTCTGCGTAGAAGGTATTCGGTCAAATGGATCTAAATCCGCCCAATGTGTATTTATAAGGCATATTTATGATACAATTTTGATAAACTAATTAACTATCAATAAAATTTTAAGTTTGGACAAAATGTGTCTCGGCTGAACTTAACCTGACTTGTTTTGCTCTGTACCAAAGAATTACTCATTTTGAGCGGTTACACAACCCTCCTTACCTGTGTATTTTGCCACCTGTACATCTTAGAAATGGTAATAATGATCTGATGCAAAGGATAATCGTATTACCCGTGCAGCTGAAAGTGAAACTCACTTTAAAAGAATGGCAATATTCTGATGGGTTACATAGCTTAAGTGGTCTGCAACTTAGCTCGCGAGGATCGTCACTACATGGGTCCATCTCTAATTTCCAGCCAAGAACCGGAAGGAAGATTTATGTGACCGTTGTTGAGGGGAAAGACCTTTTAGAGAAGGAGAAAAGCGCAAAGTCTTACGTTAAACTACAATATGGGAAGGTAGATGTTTATGCTTTACTAAAGTAGATGTTTATGTTTATATACATACACACACCTAGTGCATAAAAAATAATAAAAAGTAGTGGGAAAGAGAAAAAGAGGCGGTTACATTATCATCTTGTGTATCACATTTTATATACATACAAAAGGCATGGAGGGGAATAGTGTCAGGCAGCTGCCTGACACTTCCCCGTTGGTCCAGCCAAATTATGATTCCCTGTTTAAATTTGCAGTTTTGCCATTAGTTTTGTTTTTTCTCTCCCAGCCTAATTACGATTTTGCCCTCGGTTTCAAATTTACAGGTTTGCCATTGTTTTTGTCTTTTTTCCTATCAAATTACGATTTTGCCCCCAGTGTAAAATTACAGTCATGCTATCGTTTTAGTCTTTTTTTTTTTACAAAACTATGGTAGTGTTTTGTTTTAATTGTTGACTTGGTGTAATTTTTGTTCGTGTCAGGCGGTTGCACCGCCTGGCACATGCTCATTTGTCCTGAAAAATTACAATTTTGCCCCCAATTAAAAATTATAGTCTTTCTATCGTTATAGTTTTTTTAGCAAAAGTATTGATAGTGTTTTGTTTTAATTGGTTTTCTCGACTAATGTTTTTTGAGATCGTGTTATGAGTAGTATGTACAAGTAATCGAAACACAGACATATATGAAAGAGAAATATTTGGCTTAGTGCCCCGCAACGCGGGCGGGGCAAAACCTAGTTTAACACAATAGGTATATATATTGAGAGAGAGAGAGAGAATCTTGAATATTGAAATGATTGTTCAGACAATCCAAAGAACAAGAGGTGCAGCAAATTCACACCCTGCATGGAATCAGAAGTTTGAGTTTGAAGAGATCAGTGATGGTGAATATCTAAAGATAAAATGCTATAACGAAGACATGTTTGGAGATGAGAATATCGGGGGTGCAAGGGTAAATTTGGAAGGTCTGATCGATGGGGTGGTGAGGGATGTATGGGTTCCACTTGAGAAAGTCAACAAGGGTGAAGTCCGCCTTGAAATTGAAATGGTAACCATCAATGATTATAATCAAGGACCCATGGTATGCAATTACTTCTTGTAAACTTTCGGCTTTTGCTACTTTCAAACTTCATATGCTTTTGTGGGTTTTTGATCTATTCTAGGCCTCACAAGGAGGTTTGATCGAGCTTGTTCTTATTGAAGGAAGAGATCTTGTTGCTGCCGATATTCGGGGAACAAGCGATCCTTACGTCAGGGTACAATATGGAAACTTGAAAAGAAGAACCAAGGTGAGGAGGAACACTTGCTTTTCTCCTTTTGGCCATTTCATTCGATTCTAAGTCTGTGTTTGACTTAAACAGGTGATGTATAAAACTCTGACTCCCCAGTGGCATCAAACTTTCGAATTCCCAGATGATGGAAGCCTCTTAGCTCTCCATGTAAAAGACCATAACGCCCTTTTGCCGACATCAAGTATTGGCGATTGCATTGTTGAATATCAGAGATTGCCTCCAAATGAGATGTCCGATAAGTGGATACCTCTTCAAGGAGTCAAAAGGGGTGAGATTCATGTTCAAGTTACTAGAAAAATTCCACAACTACAAAAGAAAGTTTCTGATTCCGAGCCACCTTCAAGTAGAGGACAAAAAATTTCTACCCAGGTTACAACTCGTATTCTGTTTCTTTTATCTGCCTCAAAATCTTTATATAGCAAACTTTTAAAATCTTTTTTATCTTAGAAAATCTTTAAACATGAATCTTGAAAGTTATACCCAGGTTACAACTTGTGTGCTTTTCTATCTTAAATATGAAACTTATCATAAATATTTGAAAGGAGTTAAATGTCATTTTAGTCCCTGTGGTTTGGGTCATTTTGCCAGTTTAGTCCAAATGTTTCATTTTTCACCTATGGGTCCAAAAAGGTTTCACCGTTGCCATTTTAGTCCACTGGGTTAACTTTATCCATTTTTTCTATTAACGAGAAGGGCAATTCGATCATTTTATATGTAATTTTGTTAACTAGAAGGGCAATTCGACCATATAAAATGACCGAATTGCCCTTCTCGTTAACATAAAAAATGGATGAAGTTAAACTAGTGGACTAAGATGACAACGGTGAAACCTTTTTGGACCCGCATGCGAAAAATAATAAACTGGCAAAATGGCCCAAACCACAAGGACTAAAATGGCATTTAACTAAACGTTAAACCCAGGTTACAACTTGTATACTTTTTTATTATAAAACTTATCATAAAAATCTTCTAGTATGAATCTTAAAAAATCTGGCCATGTTACAACCTGCATTTTGTATTTTTTTTTTTTTGTTATCCGCCTTTCTTGCTATGGGAATATAAAAAAATCTTAAAAAATGAAGCTTGTCACTTAATATGGTTTTTTACATATGAATGAAACATTGAATTGGTCCTTTGAGTTGGGCAGATGAAGCAAACGATGATGAAAATCCGGTCTCTGATTGAAGAAGAAAACTTTGAAGAAGCATCTATGATTCTGAGTGAGTTGGAAAGCCTGCACGACGTTGAACAAGAATGCATCGTTCAACTTGAAACAGAGCAGATGCTTTTACTTAACAAAATCAACGAGCTCGGTCAAGAAATCATCAACGCATCACCCAGATGACCCTAATTTATGCTTGTGGATAAAACTATAATAATTCTGATATTATATGCAAAAAATGATGATGCTTTGTGTTTCTAGGATGGGAGTGTACTGATACAGTATATAGTCAAAAATTTATATACCTGTCAACTTCTTTGTGTAGTATACATTTTAAATCTATAAATGAAAAGGTAAAAATTTGGTGGTGGTAGCTTGTATTTATTGAGGCGGATGTTTGTATGAGAATAAGTATGATGTTAATTTGTTTCCTTAATTGCAGTCTATGTTTTGAATTTTTTTTTTTTAATTTCTGAAGAATTATTGATTTTGTTTACTAGATGTTGGCATAGTATTCGACAATCTAAAGGAATTACAGTCTCCTTGTTTCGAGATGATGAAGAAATTGTTGGAATTGTAATTCATGATAACTTGGATATCTCTGAAAATTGTACAAACACTTTCAGATTAGTTATTCGTTGGTACTCGTGAATATTCAATCGGATAATTCTCAGACAGATCAAGAACGAGTGCAAAATTTGTTAAGAAACTTGTACTCTAAACTGATGAAATTGATTTCCATGTATAGGGGTGAACTAGTGCAATGAATCATCGCAACCCTTCTTGAAACGTAACGACTCAAGTCCACAGAACCGTAAATCATACAACAACAAAGGGATTAAAATCGAAATCTGCTCTTCAATTTTATTAACAAAGAAAATCACTCAAAACTTTGTTCCACACAATCGAAATCAGCACGATGGATTTGTTACAGTATATAGACATCGCATGTTAAACCAAGCGATCCACCTCCATAGCCGACTCCTGCCATCAACAACAGTCTGATGATCAGACAACATTCCGATCAAACAACTACAATAACTTCCGCATACAACAGCCTCTGATCAGATGATTATTTTTCCAGCCATAACAACAAAATCTGATCAGACACCATTTTCCGATCAAACCACAACAATTCCGATTACACCCCATGGCTTCAATTGCTGCCTTCACCCTCTCCCCCAACAAAATGTGTGTATACCTAGAGAAAGGAAAGAAAAGATGTGATTTTTTTCGTGTTACCGAGTTTAATGTAAAGTAATGGAAAAGAAAAGAAATCAAGTATTTTATGTGTTCCCGAGTTAGGAGGAAAAGAAAATAAAGTAACAATTTTATCATTATACCCTTTAAACATAAAACATTTTAATTAGATATGAGGGCAATTTAGTAATTAATATAATCTCTCCAATTTGAGAGGATGAATATATGGACAAATTTCCTTCCCTTTTTCCCTCCCATCCTAACCTTAAAAAAACTCGGGAACATGATTTTTTTATATTTACATCTCTTTTCTTTCCCGTCCTCCTGTTAAATGAGACTCGGGAACAGAGACTGTTGCACCAGTCAAGTCAAGGCAGGTGACTCTTCCTCAACTATTAAGTTATTATGTTCCCGAGTCTCATTTAACAGGGGAGGGGAAATGATGCTCATATCCGGACGATCATCCTATCCAACATATCAACGTGTTCAAGATATGACTTCTAGAGATCTTTGGCTTTCCTTAGAACGTGCATATGCACCAAACACGGCCTCTGGTGAGTATACGTTAAAAACTCAATTGCTCAGTTGATGAAACCCTAATCACTCATTTAACTAGAGCCATGGAATATGCAAACTACTTTAGCCAATACTGGGGAACACACGAAGGACAAAGACCTTGTTATGCTAACCATATATCTCTGGATTACGAGATGAATATCACGGGTTAAAATCATATCTTTTGACTCGTCACCCACCAGTAACTTTCCATGAATTACATGGCCTCTTGGCAAACTCTAATATTTGTGTTCCACAACCACAAGTTTTTGCTCACTGGGATATTAGAGAAGAAGATTATAAGTTAGGGGTTAGGATCAAATACAAAAAGATAAAATAAATAAGAGGGGTAAGAAGGTTTCTAGTCCGTTGATCTTAGATTTGGAGGGTTGGGATTAGTTGTAGGGAAAAGAAGATAATAGAAGGGTAAAAAGGAAATCCTATATTTATGAATTTTCTCTCTTCACATGCAAGACACATGTCAATTCCCCCATCGATTTAAAACGTCCGTAGCCTTTTCATACGACATTTTTTTTAAAAAAAAAATTCACCATAATAACGAGCGTTTTTTTATCTTTAATATGAGTACCATATTATCATATAAAAATAAAATAAAAAATTTCATTTTTACTGAGTTTTTTCGCATTGTGTTAAAGGTTCAGTTCATTGTGTCTTTTAACTGGGTTTTGGTCATTACGTTTTTGTAGAGTTTCTATACATTATGTTATTATCAAAACCTATAACACAATGTTAATTTGGGTTCTATCCATTGCATTTTTATAAGAACCTATAACACAATATATGACACAATGAAGATGGTGTTATATCTGGGTTTTCTTTAAATTGTGTTATTAGTTCAGGTCATTGTGTTTAATATGTTTTCTATTGTGTTTTAATAATTTGTTCAATTTTTTATTATCTTGTTCATTATGTTTTAGTTTGTTGTGTATTGTGTTTTTAGTTTGTTTTCTATTGTGTTTCACTGCTCTACATTGTGTCTTTTATCTGCTGTCATTAATTGTGTCTTTTATCTGTTGTCATCAATTGTGTTTTTATTTAATCTGATATTTATTGTGTTATATGTTATCGTCATTGTGTTATACATTATGGTCATTGTGTTTTAGTATGTTGTCAATTGTGTCTTTATCTGTTTGTCATTGATTGTGTTTTTGATCTACTTTACATTGTGTTTTACATCATGTCCATTGTATAATATGTAACTGGGTTTTTGATTTTTTTTTGTGAAAAATACTAACAATATGGTACTCATATTAAAGATAAAAAAAATGCTCAATTTTATGGTATAATTTTTTTAAAACAAATGATGTATAAAAAAGTTACGGACGTTTAAAAATTGGGGGGGGGGGGATAGCATGTGACTTGCATGTGCACATTCTCTTTCCTCTTGTAGACAAAATTACCCTTTCCATTTAATTCCTCCTAGGACACAGCATGTGACTTGCATGTGCACATTCTCTTTCCTCTTGTAGACAAAATTACCCTTTCCATTTAATTTCTCCTAGGACACTTGTCACTCTCTGGTGGCTTCTTACCCTTCTTATTTCTAAATCATTTGCATTATAACTCAACCCAGCTATATATATGTTAGTTTAGATATAATATATGGTTTATGTAACATTATTATCATTATACTTTTAACCTAAGTATAGACGGTTATCCGCATGGAAACCTCCGTATATATCTGTATCATATTCAAATTACCAATTCAATTCAAGAACAAGTTTTATCTTCTCATTCTGAAATCCAAACTGTTAGCGAATTCAATTCTAATAAAATGGTATCAGAGCCACCGATCCACAAACGCAGATCATACATCCATTCGGAAAATTATCAAAGTCTATAACCCTACATTCTCAGAAGGCATTAATACATGACGACAAGTGGAGGAATTCAAACCCAGATTCCAAAATTACTGGGACAAAATTACTATCACTGGCATATACAAATGAGGGTGTTGTTAAAGATTTATGGACGATTGTGGAAGAAGGATACACTGAACTCGCTTCCGGTGCGTCTGAAAACGATCAAAATATCCATAAAGAAAAAATTAAAAGGGACAAGAAAGCATTACACATCATGTTTTAGGCCGTCAACGAAACAGTCTTTGAACGAATTGCAACGTGCAAAACTTCTAAAGATGCATGGGATGTTCTACACAAAGCATACAGGGGTGAAAACAGGGTAAGAACGGTAAAACTTCAAACCCTACGATGTGAATTTGATGCTTTAAGAATGAAAGAGAATGAATCGATAGAAGACTACATTAATCGGACAACGATAATAGTAAATCAATTACGCTTAAATGAAGAAAGAATAGAGGAACAACGAATTGTTGAGAAAATTCTCCGAAGTCTGACACGGAAATATGAGTCGGTAGTAGTAGCCATATAGGAATCCAAGGATTTAAATACAATCTCTACGGAGGAATTACTTGGTATTCTTCAATCACATGAATTAAGATTAAAACAGTATGATTACGCACCAACGGAGCAAGCTTTTCAAGTTCAAAGCAACAATTATGATCGATCTAGACAACCTAGATCAGAATACACAGGAAGAGGACATAGTAGAGGAAGAGGAAGATTCAATGGGCCGATTCGTTGTTATAATTGTCAGAAATTAGGACACACGGCACGACTCTGCAACAAAAGAGATGAAAATGAAAGATCTGGAAGTGCTCTTCTACATATAGACGATATAGAAGAAGAAAATGATGAAACCATGTTTACAATTTTTAATGTGGAAGAAGTAATAAAGAATGATTGCTGGTATTTAGATAGTGGGTGCAGTAACCATATGACAGGAGACAAGAACCTGTTCATCAGTTTAAACGAATCGAAAAGAAGAGAAGTGAGGACCGGAGACGATAAACGGCTTGAAGTGCTAGGCTGTGGAGACGTAACCATCAGAGTAAAAGGTCTAGAAAAACGAGTTCCAAACGTATTTTATGTAGAAGGTTTAAAACATAATTTGCTAAGTGTTGGACAACTAGTTCAAAAGGGATATGAAGTGAGATTTAGCAATCAAGAATGTACGATTAAAGATCCAACCGGAGCTTGCATTGGGACTATCAAAATGACTGGAAATAAGATGTTCCCACTAAACTTGAATCATGACATAACACCTCGAGTATGCAACATGACAACACAGGATTCATCTGCACTATGGCATCGGCGGTATGGGCATCTAAACTTTGATACTTCATACGATATGGGTATGAATGAAACTGTAAAAGGTCTACCAAAAATCACTAAATCACAAAACGCATGTGAAGGATGCATTTTTGGTAAGCATGCCAGGAAACCGTTCTCAAAACAAGCAACATGGCATGCTAGTAAACCACTAGCTTATTCATTCAGACATATGTGGTCCTATGAGGACTCAATCTATAGGGGGTTGTAGATATTTCATTACCTTCATAAATGACTTCTCAAGGAAAACATGGGTGTATTTTCTAAAACTTAAGTCAGATGCTTTGAGTTGTTTTAAAAACTTTAAAAGGCTTGTGGAAAACCAAGTGGATTACAAGACAAAGAGTATACGAACAGACAGAGGAGGCGAGTATTGTAGTGATGAATTCCAAAACCTTCTCAAGGAGAATGGAATACAACACCAGCTTACCACAAGTTACACCCCTCAACAGAACGGGGTAGCCGAAAGGAAAAATAGAACACTTATGGAGTTGAGTAGAAGCATGCTGAAAATGAAGAGTCTGCCAAATTCATATTGGGCTGAAGCAGTGGCGTGTACTACATGTCTACTGAACCGGGCCATCACCAAAAGTGTACCTAAAGTGACACCTCAAGAAGTCTGGAGTGGAAGAAAACCAAATGTTGAACATCTTAGCATCTTCGGCTGTATTGCATATGCTCATATTCCGAAATAACATCGCAGCAAACTAGATGACAAAACAGAAAGAGCTATATTCGTTGGTTACAGCGAGAATAGCAAGGCATATAAGTTGTACAATCCGACGAAAAATAAAATTTTTATAAGCAGAGATGTTATATTCAATGAAAGTCAACATTGGGCTACAAATAAAGAGAGCCAAGGAGTGTTGTATGTTGAAATAAGTAATGAAAGTGATGACAATCAAAGGGTATCCGTGGAGGATCAAAGTGCACCTGTAACTTCAGAGGTAAGTGATCAGAATGAGAATCAATCTAGTGATGATGAAGCTGAGGCATACACCAATGATCATGAAGATGCAGACTCTTCGTCATCATCAGAAAATGAAGTGTTAAGTATTCGAACTGTTGCAGATTTGTATCAAAAGTCGAAGGCACTTACAAAAGCACAAGTCGATGAACTCTATGAAAGAAATCAAACCAACACCAATAATGTAGCCAATTTTGTAGTTTTTGCTGATACTGATCCCACCACATACATGGAAGCATGCAAGGAAACAAAGTGGAAAGAAGCCATGGATAAAGAAATGGAGTCAATACTGAAGAATGAGACCTGGGAATTGGTGGATCCGCCAAAGAATCAAACACCGATCAGTATGAAGTAGATATACAAGACAAAATATGATGAACATGGAAATATAAGTAAACATAAAGCACGATTGGTGGTAAAAGGTTACTAACAGAAATATGGAATTGACTACCAAGATGTTTTCGCTCCAGTAATAAAGGTTCGATACTGTTAGGCTTGTTTTAGCATTAGCTCCACATTATGGGTGGTACCTACATCAAATGGACGTAAAAACAGCCTTTCTGAATGGTAACTTAAAAGAACAAGTATTTACCGAGCAATCAGAAGGGTATGTCACGAAAGGAGAAGAAAAGAAAGCATGTCGTCTCAAGAAAGCCCTATATGGTTTGAAACGAGCCCCGAGGGCATGGTATAGTAGAATAGAAGGATATTTCACGTCACGTGGTTTTAAGAAATGTGTGTATGAACATACTTTGTTCACTAAAATATCCAAGGATGTGAAGATAATAATTTGCTTGTATGTGGACGATCTCATCATAGCCAGTGACTCCTTAAACATGATAAATCAGTTTAAGGAATCGATGAAGACAGAGTTTGAGATGACTGACATGGGAATTCGGCATTATTTTCTTGGAATGGAAGTATCATACAACAACGGGAACATCACCGTTTCTCAACAGCAATATGCAAGGAGTTTGTTAGATAAATTCAAGATAACGAATTATACTACTATCTCAACTCCAATGGAATATGGTTTGTGCTTATCCAAACAAGATCCAGAAGATGAAGTAGATTAGAATATTTACAGGAGTTTAGTCGAAAGTCTCATGTATTTGACAAACACCAGACCTAACATTATGTTTGCTGTTAATAAGATAAGTCAATTTATGGAACAACCCAAGAAAAGCCATTGAGAAGTGACGTGATGTCATGGTCACAATCAAATTTAATCCAATTACTACTAAATAGATAGCGGTAAGTGGGTATCGAACACAGGGAGTTTGTGGAATATGTGTTATTTGAAGATTTATCTAAGTGAACTAAGTTAAGCTAATTGCAAGAAAAGTAAAATTCAAGAGTTGGTTTGATTGGATTGGTTTCTTTTAAAACTACGATTACTAATTAATTTGCAAAATGAGAATTGAGTTTGTAAACAATTTTAGAGACAAATGACTATCTTGAGTTTCCGGTTTGCTTCGACTTTTGTGCTAACATTCAACTAGAAAGAACTACATAGACATAGTTCGTGTATGACCAATTGCAGTGATGAAAGGGAACTAAATACTCAGATTCCTAGAACGTGAGGTTGTTACCCGATGATCAATTAACCCTTACCCAAGCCTAACTATACCCATGATATCTCAATTGCCAACGGCACCAAGAACGTATGGTTTCTAATTAGTTTAGCATAAAAATCAATACTTTACTAACAATCAATCATGCACCATAACAAACAATTCAAAGAGAAAGGAGTTGTTATTCTAGAAATATAAAATAAAAGCACAAGTCTTACACAACCTTCAACCCAAGATAATCATAGAATGTTAGCCACACATGGCTTGAAGTGACATCATAATGCAAAAATAGAAGGTAATGTTGTTCAACAAGATCACCAACAAAACTAGATGAAAGATAGATGATAAGATATGTTTTTCACTTCTAAGTGCCTCAAATATACTCCCCCAACTCGTCCCCCATCTTCCGTAACCGAATACCCATGATAAGATCCCATAAATCCTCATGAAATGGCCAATAAATGTGTAAGTTACATTTTGAGATCAGTCGGAGGCGTAACCTACGGCTCCCAGCCGTAGGTTACGGCTGTCAGCAGCTCCAAGGTCAACATAGGGTGCCGTAACCTACGGCCCTCAGCCGTAGGTTACGGCTCTGAGTGGTTCTTTACGGCAAGGAGCTCCTGTCTTACGGCGATGAAATTTGGACATGTTGGAGCCGTAACCTACGGCCAGAGCCGTAGGTTACGGTGCTGTATGTTATGTTTTTTCTTGTTTCTTTCATTACAAGTGGAATCAATAATTCTTGTTTACACCATCATCTAGCATCCATCCAAGCTCCATAATATCCATCTTTTATGCACTTTAACACCTGCAAAATCAAACATAGAGTGGTTACCAAGTTCAAGCAATTAACTGAATAAAGCATGTAATGTGCGTACATTTAGACCTTTTAAGGGTTGTCCTACGGACCACCCGTCACATCCCCATACTTACTCGTTGCTTGTCCCAAGCAACTCATTCACAAACTATTTTCAACCCTCAAGCAATCAATCATGTAAACCAAGCTAAAGTGCCGTCCTTTTACTAACTTTCAATCATTCCACAAGGCACATGATGTGTGTAAAATGCAACATATAAATTACATCAAATGAGGCATAAAACTAACCCTTTTTAAGTACTAATGTTGGAAAAAGAGTGTTTTTGTCTTCCTTTTGTATTTTCAGGATTAAATGAGCTCAAATTCACAAAAGAAGCAAAAAGACAGCTAAATCTAACATTAATACAAGAAAAGGAACATAAGTGGACTGCCCGACCCCTCAACGGCATCCTCCCAAGCAAAATAGAGAAGGCAGAAGACTGAACACGCCCCGTGCTCAGCCAGCACGGGGCCGTGCCCAAGAAGCAGCAGAAAAGACAAACCTATAGAAGCTTCTATTGCCCACCACGGGGCCGTGTCCAGTGAACACGGGGGCGTGGCGAAAGTACAGCAGGCGCATTAATTGTAGTTGCGAATTAAAATTAATGAAGAGAGAGAGTGTCAGACAGGCACGGGGGTGTGTCTAGCGGACACGGGGCTGTGCCCAGCCTTCTGTTCAGCCTATAAATAGGAGTGCTTGGTTTCATTTCAACTCATCCCTTGGCACACCACCTCTGTCACACTTCATCCACCACCCACCACCATCACAACACCATCATCCACCACCATCATCCATTGTCCATCATAGAGTGTGTGAGTCGTCTCGGGATCCAAGATTGATCGTAAGAGTTCTTGACAATCAAGGCCATGTTTGCCTAAGTCTCTTACATCACTTGGTGAAGACAAGTGTTTAGTATAATACTTTTTATTTTTAATCTTTTGCACTTTTTATTTGGTTTTGTATTAATGACTTTAATAACTAGTTACTTATGTTGAAGGTGATCTTTCCTTATCGTTTGTCCGTGGTGTCTTGACATTATTTTACTGTCTATATAAAATAAAAGATTTTCACCATTCATATCTCCACGGTCTATATGGAGGTATGTTGGCTACCTGGTCGGGGGTTAAGGGAACGGTTTGGTAAGGGTCTTGCCTTGTTCAGCGTTTAGAGGTCCTGCAAGGGACCTGGGTCAAATTTAGTAGGATCTCCTTCAATACCCATAGGTATTGGATGGCGGGGATCCAAACTCTTTGACTCCCTCATAAGTTAACTACTATTAATACTATAACCCGGCTATTTAGGACTGTATCCCTGCTGACTCAGACTACTTAGTCGAGGGTAACGTCACCGCCAAAAGCGGGGCCTACCATAATTTGCATTAATAACTTAATTCATTATATTCCAATAATCCAACCCTTTAGGATTGTATCCTTGGTGACTCAAACTACTGGGTTGAGGGTAACGTCGCCTTCAAAAGAGGGGCCTACTAAAATAACTAAGATAATCTCTTAAACAAGTGAAAAAGTGCGAAAATAATCAAAGGTTATACTAATACACGAGTCGGATCCAAGTGATTCATCTTGTCTATCTGTTTTTATTTTTATTTTATTTTTCAGCATTTAGTTAGTTTTTATTTTCTTAGTTTAAAAAAAAACCTTTTCTAACTTTTTGATTTTATTAGACGTTGAGGATAAACCGATACTAAAAGCTCTTGTGTCCTTGGACGACCTCGGTATCTTACCAACACTATACTACGTCCACGATGGGTGCACTTGCCCATATGTGTGTTTAGTGTTAGTAAATATCGTGTTTTATAAATTTAAAACTTGGCTAAAAGTGTAAAAAGGGCTTAAATATACATCTAAATTATATTACACCTAACGCACATCAAGTTTTTGGCGCCGTTGCCGGGGACACAAGGATTTTAAGAAAGCTTAAAATCAACGGCCTAATCAGTTTTTCAAAACCTTTTTAAAACGCGCGCATATTTTTCTGCATTTTAGTTTAGTTTGCATTTACAGTAGCCTGAACACGGGCCCGTGCTCACTGAACACGCCCCCGTGCTGCATTTTTTTAGTTAGATACCCAGATACAGAGTCTGAACACAGGGTTGTGCTCACTGAACACGCCCCCGTGCTCAACGTAACCAGTAACTTTAATTAAAACGCCCAGATACAGACCCTAAACACGGGGCCGTGTCCACTGAACACAGGGCCGTGTCCAGCTTCTGTTTCCGTCCTTGTTTTTGTTTTCTGGTCCCGAGACTCAGTTGTGGTCTGCTGAGTGATTCTTATGGATCAATACTCAGGAGGTTACAACTACACTTATGAGGCGGATGATTATATGAGAGACTATTGCACTAATTGTGGAAACCCGCACTTGGTACAATATTGTAACTTGTTTCAACCATCCGCTTCATACAACTATTATGAGGAGCCCAGGTACGAGCCATCAACTTCATACACATCCTATGAAGACCAAAGGTATGAACCTCCTCCCTCATACTCATATTTTGATGAACCAATGTATGAACCTTCATACTCATACTTTGAAGATTCAAGATATGAGCCGCCACCTTCATACACTTATTATGAGGAACCATGGCGTGAACAACCCACCTCATATGAGTGCTATGAAGAACAAAGTTACGACCCTTATCCATCATATACTTACAATGAAGAACAATGGTGTGGACTATCTACTTCATATGGGTACTATGAGGAACCAAGGATCGAACAACCGGATTCAAGCTTTGAGGATCCCAATTCTTTTTCTCTCACCGAAGTGACCAATAGGATATTAGAACACATTAAAACTATCGAACGTTGCATAAAAGAATCTCGCGCAAGGGAAGAGGAGTCCCGCGCAAGAGAAGAATTAAATTTTAATAATAACATAGAGATAGTTGAAAATGTAAAAATGGAAGAACAAATAAGTGAAAAACCGACACATGAGTTAAACAAGGAAAGGGGTGAGGTCGATAACGTTAAATTACAAGAAGACTCTAATATAGAAGAAATTAATCTCTTGTCACCTACTTTCGAAAATCATTGTTTAGTAACCCCTCATGCTAAGTTTTTAAAAGAGTTAAACACTAATACTAAAGTTGAAGAAATGGTAAGTGTTAAGTTAACTAATGATCAAACCTCGCTAATAAAAGAAGATCCTTTTGAAATTAACATTACACCGGTTCCATGTTTCTTTCAAAATTCATTTATTAGTAATATCACCATTGATAAAGATCTTTGTGTTAACATAATGCCTAACTACATTTTTGAAAAGTTAAGTATTAGTGAATTTGCTCCACTTCAAATACCCATTTTTCTATCCGATCGGAAAGTGATAAAATCAATCGGTGTAGTTGAGGATGTCTTGGTACAAGCAAATCAAATGGTAATCCCAACCGACTTTGTCATCCTCGATGACGCTCCTTTAGTCTTGGGAAAACCTTTTGTGCAAACTCATAAAGCTTTGAAAAACAGGAAATTCAACAATCTACCTCTTCAATTAGGGGCATTCAAAAGGAGCATAGATCTTGAGCGTTCAATGAAATATCCTTTTGGCAATAATGACCCCCTAATTGAAGATGAAGATGAACCACCCGATACAATTGAAGAAGATGACCACTTTGTTGAAGAAGAGATCGCCATAGAACAAACCTTTAAGGTTCTTGATCTAAATGAGCCACAAAATAAGGTGTCTTCTAAAGACCCACCCATTGAGCTCAAAGAACTTCCTAAAGGTTTGGAATATGCTTTTCTAGACAAAGATGGTAATTTACCTGTAATTATTTCATCTAAATTAAATAGCATAGAAAAAGAGAAACTAGTTAATCTTCTTAAAAAAACACAAAAATGCGATCGCTTGGAAGCTTGTAGATATTAAAGGAATAAGTCCTTCCATGTGCACGCACAAAATTTTAATGAATGATGATTACAAAACAGTAATTCAACCACAACGGAGAGTAAATCCCAATGTACAAGAAGTGGTTAAAAATGAAGTCATCAAGCTACTTGACGCCGGACTAATCTATCCTATCTCCGATAGTCCATGGGTAAGTCCCGTCCAAGTAGTCCCAAAGAAAGGAGGTATGACGGTAATAACTAATGTGAAAAATGAATTAATACCAACAAGAATTGTCACAGGATGGAGAGTCTGTATAGACTATAGACGATTAAATGAAGCAACAAGGAAAGACCACTTTCCTTTGCCCTTCATTGATCAAATGTTAGAACGACTATCCGGTCATAAATTTTATTGTTTCTTGGATGGTTTTTCAGGTTACTTTCAAATACCGATAGCACCTGAAGACCAGGAGAAAACAACTTTCACATGCCCCTACGGAACTTTCGCTTATCGACGCATGCCATTCAGTCTATGTGATGCACCTGCAACATTCCAACGTTGTATGGTAGCCATTTTCCATGATATGATAGAAAAGACAATGGAAAGTCTTCATGGACGACTTTTCTATCTTTGGAGACTCATATGACCAATGCCTCGATAACCTTGAACGAATGCTATCCCGATGTGAGAAAAGTAACCTCGCCCTTAACTGGGAAAAATGCCATTTCATGGTAACAGAGGGAATAGTACTCGGTCATAAAATCTCAAGCGAAGGTATGGAAGTTGATCGAGCAAAAATAGAAACTATTTCTCGATTACCTCCACCATCCTCCGTTAGAGCAATCAGAAGTTTCTTAGGGCATGCCGGATTTTATAGAAGGTTTATCAAGGACTTTTCAAAAATTTCAAGACCTCTAACAAAATTACTTGAAAAAGATGTACCTTTCATCTTTGACAAGGAATGCAATCAAGCATTTCTAACCCTCAAGGAAATGCTAGTCAATGCACCTATCATGATAGCGCTTTCGAAATCATGTGTGATGCAAGTGACTTTGTCGTTGGAGCAGTCTTGGGACAAAGAAAAGAAAAGCATTTCCACCCAATTTATTACGCTAGTAAAACACTTAACGATGCACAAGAAAATTACACAACTACAGAAAAAGAATTGCTAGCTGTGGTGTTTGCTTTTGATAAATTCCGTTCTTACCCTGTTCTTTCAAAAACTGTAGTCTATACAGATCATGCAGCTATCAGATACCTCTTCAAGAAACAAGACACAAAACCCCGTTTGATCATATGGATTCTACTCCTCCAAGAGTTCGACATTGAAATCAAAGATAAAAGAGGAGCAGAAAACACTGCTGCAGATCATCTTTCACGCCTAGAAGACCCAGCTTTGGAGGCGACCAGGGACGAGCAGATCAACGAAAAATTTTCCACGGAGTCCTTGGAGATGATGGAGAGTAGACAAGAACCATGGTATGCCGACTACGCTAATTATTTAGCTAGCGGTATAGTCACCAAAGGATGGCCGCATCACCAAAGGAAGAAATTCTTTGCTGATGTAAAACATTACTTTTGGGAAGACCCTTATCTTTTCAAAATGTGTGCCGACCAACTCATCCGAAGGTGCGTCCATGGTAATGAAACACGAAGGATTCTCCGTCATTGTCATGAAAGTCCATACGGAGGACATCATGGTGCCACTAGTACCGCACGAAAGGTATTTGATTCAGGATTTTATTGGCCAACCATTCACAGGGATGCACAAAATCTTGTAAAGACATGTGACGCTTGCCAAAGATCAGGTAATATTTCTTCCAAAAACGAAATGCCTCATAACGGCATTCTCGTTTGTGAAATTTTTGATGTGTGGGGACTCGATTTTATGGGACCTTTCCCACCGTCAAAAGGAAACAAATATATACTTGTGGCAGTCGATTACTTGTCTAAATGGGCAGAGGCCGAAGCTCTTCCAACAAACGACGGAAGAGTAGTGGTAAAATTTCTGAAAAAATTATTCTCTCATTTTGGAACACCAAAAGCTTTGATAAGTGATAGAGGTACCCATTTTTGCAATCATCAACTCGAAAAAATATTAACAAGGTATGGGGTCTATCACCGGGTCTCAACAGCATATCACCCTCAAACAAATGGGCAAGCCGAAGTGACTAACCGAGGTTTAAAACGAATACTTGAAAAAACCGTAGGTTTAAATAAAAAGGAATGGGCTGATAAATTAGACGATGCTTTATGGGCTTTTCGAACTGCTTATAAAACCACTATAGGCACAACCCCATATAAGCTCGTCTATGGAAAAAGTTGTCACTTGCCGGTAGAAATAGCTCACAGAGCCTACTGGGCAATAAAAAACGTAAACCTAGACTTAGAAACTGCAGGTAAAAATCGATTATGTCAAATGAATGAATTAGACGAATTAAGGAACTACGCATACTCTAACTCCGAAATTTATAAGGAAAGAATGAAAAATTTACATGACAGATATATTAAGTCTAATGAATTTCGGGTAGGAGATCAAGTTCTGTTGTTTAATTCACGACTTCGATTATTTCCGGGTAAACTAAAATCTAGGTGGTCAGGACCTTTTTCCGTCACCCATGTTTTTCCTCACGGTGCAGTAGAAATTAAAGCTCGAAATGGTATACCATTTAAAGTCAATGGCCAATGGCTAAAACTCTATCGAGGATCCATTGAGGATGAAGAGGAGGAGATCTCACTTCAAACGGTTGACGAATGAAAAGCATCCACATCATACCCGACATGTTACGAACAAGCGAGTATACATCAAAAACCGGTAAGTCTTCTAACCATTTTTCGGAAAAATAGGGGCCTACACACGAGCACAAAAAAAATTTAAAACTTTTGCTCGGCACGAGGCCGTGTCCGTTGGACACGGGGCCGTGTCGAGGCAACTGTCGGGATAAAACCCTCTTTTCATAACAGTTACCTCATTCCACACGCCCCGTTTTGCCGAAAACGCTCTGGTTCAAGGCGATTTTCCGCAGATTTTCGACGTTACCTCCACATTTAACAACATCAAGGTATGATTCTATCATCATTAGTAGTTGGATTAGTTACTTGCATGTAGTTAAACATCAAAAATTTAGGGAAAAATCTAGGGTTCTTCAAGTTCATCCGGATCGAACTTCAAATTTTTGATGAAATCTGTTAGTATTAGTTTAGATTAGTATTATGGAAAGTAAATACACTTGTATTGTTGATAGATTTGTCCGATTTCTCACCAAAACCTCAAACCCTTGTTTTTTAACCGAAAAAGATGAAATTGGAAGGGTAAATGGGTTGTTTTGGGAAAAACGACACTTAGGGTTTCAATTTCGGGGGAAACCGCACATACTTGGCCAAAAATTTTCAAATTTTCGGGACCGGGACGAAAAATGAAGTTTTTGGGTTACAGACGTCTGGACACGGGGCCGTGCTCGCTGAACACGGGGCCGTGTCCAGCCCGCTGTTTGCAGTTTCCTTAAAAATCTCATTGTTTCGTGCTAACTTTTGGTGTATTCTTTCAGATGGCAAAGTTCACAAGGTTCAATGCAAGTGAGCTCGATGCTAGGGCAATATACGAAATACTTCAAACAAGACCCGAGGAGTACCCCAGGCGAGCATGCACGGACCTGTTAACCTTGGTAAACCAGCTGGACCGATTCAACAACATCGTTACGAGACCACTAGCAGTTGCATTGAACACTCGGCTTCGGTCGGTGCATCAATGCACCATGGAGTTCTACAGTACTTTCACCTTCACTTCAAGGTGTGACCCGTTCGACAATGAAGGGGTTGCATTTCGGTGTGGCGGGACAAAGTACTCGATCTCTATGGCACAGTTTGGAGCTATAATAGGACTGTACGGGGAAGAGGAATCGGGAAACGAGGAAAATACCGGGGGATTACGAGACTTGGATGAAAATGAACGTCAAGCCGCATGGGCTCAAATCGGTGAAGGAATCTACAACCCTAGCAGCACCAAGAGTACTAAGCTGAGGGATCCGCTCTATCGCTACATTCACAGGCTCCTCACATACTCTCTTAACCAACGTCACGACAGTAGTGGCGTTGTAGGGTTGAAAGATTTGGTTGTCCTTCACTGTATCCACAACCGGAAGCCTCTCGATGTTCCATATCTCCTGTTACGAAACATGCATCTCAACCGCCTTGCTCGCGCTCCAACACCTATCTTCTTCGGAGGGTGGGTGTATGTAACACCCCAAAAATATGCAATTTATGAATGTTATTTAAAATGTTTAGTCATGTTATATTTAACCTAGTAAAGTATATATGTTAGTAACTTGAATAGAGGGAAGGTTATGTGACAAATAGCAAATTAAGTAAATAGGGGGACTAAACTTGTTAAAAGATGGAAGTTTTATGATTACTAGTAAATAAGAATTTATAAAAAAACAAAAACACATATACGTGTGTTCTCTAGAGATCGATCAAGAAGGGGAAAGCAAAGGGAAACCCTAAATTCTGCAAATTAGCAAAATTGAAAGGGAAATCAAGGCCAAATCACATGCATGAACTCGAAACCTTAACTATCTAAGCTAGTACAACAAGTGGTAAGTCGAATTTTCTGTTTTGGATGAATTGTAGAAACTGGGTTTTAACCCAATCATGAACTTATGTAGAAATCTTGTGTAATCGTGAGTTAGGAATTCACAATAAATTGAGGATTTTGTTTAATTTCGATTGTTTGGGTGATTAGGGTTCATACCCACTTGTTGTAGGAATATGTTGAACATGGTGAATTATGATATTATGCTTATGGAGGTAAATTGATACATAATCTGAATGAGATAAGAAAAATTTAGATAGGATGAAAGAAAGATGTGAATTTGATTGTTTCTTGTTAGATTAGAAAAGGAACATGTAGAATTATGCTATGAACACTTGTACCTTGTGCTTTGTTGATATTGTGCACACCAAGTGTTTGACAAATTGCCTCAATGAAAATGTTAGTCTTGTAAGCCATAACTTTATGTGAATTGAATGTGATTATGAATGCGTGAAGTAAATCGTATGATGTTTAATCGATCGTTATGTGAAATTGAGTATGAAACATAATTTAAAAGAATGGATGGTTATGTGTAGGCGTTAAAGAAGAAAGTTCGAGTCAAGTGAAGCAACTAGAGAATCAAGACCGAGGTACGCTTCTTGTACTAATTTTGGTTTTCATTATAGATATGTGTTTATGATTAATGTGTTAATTCGAATCAAGTATGGAAAAAGATGTATGTATAGACCCTTCTATTGAACGGGTCGAATGATGTTTTTGTAAGTCTAGAAGAAATGGTATGAAGTTCCGTTTGAACACATTGCCGTGCAAGAATGAAAGAATGTAGTAAAGCACAAGTTGTGAATGTCACAATTTTTTCAAGTCCGTAAGTTAGATTCTTGAGTCAAAGAAAGTAATTTTTGTTCTAATGAGTTTTCGATGTTGTGTCATGTAGGTAAATCTCATGTACTTTGTCACTTATGTTTTCGTCTAGCATCTAAACCTAGTTTTTATTATGTTTGTCTTTGGAAAACTTGTCGTAAGTACGTACATAAACTTAATGGTTTTGCAAGTAAAACATGGTGTGTTTTGACGTGTATGTTGTGTCTTTCGAATGATTTTGGATTATGTAAAACAGGGGACCGCTCGTTTTTCAAACGGGTCATGCCCAAATTTCGTTAGAAAAGTACGTTGTTATTTAATAAATTTAAAAAGAAAATTATGGACGTTACAGTGTACCGTCTTTTCAAGCATTTCACACGAATTCCGAGGTCCTTTGAAAGAAGCCCATGGTCGGGACGAGTTGACTACCACATTTGCCGAGCCATGAACTTACTTTATGAGGCGGAAGACGGGTCGGTGAGCTTCCAAAGGATGCAAGGCTATGCATGGAACCCACAGGAGGCCTTAGTTCTTCACGCACCACCTCCCCACTACCAGTATCAACCCCATGGTGATCCGGGCCAATCCTCCTCACAAGGAGGCGGTTTTCCTAACTTTCAAAACTTACATGATCTTTTGCAGGAAAACCTCATGTGTATCAGGAACACCTACAACCTCGCCAACAACACATACCACCGGGTTGGAGCTGTTGAACGCAACATCAACGATATACAAGACGATATCAGCAGCATCCGGAAGTATATGGCAGGGCATGGGGATGGAGGTGATGATAGCGATGAAGACATGGAGTAGGGGGTTTGAAGGAGCAGGAGCGGGTTGACGGCGAGCCCACAGGTTTAAGTCCCTTTATCTATCGAACAGTTTGTGGCCTGCGTGCCAAGTGTTGAACAATTTACTTTCCTTGACTACTTTTATTTTCCGTTTTATTTTTCTTTTACTTTATGCTTGAGACAATTAACTATGGTAATGTAGGATGTTTGTGTTGCTTGGTGTGGTATTAAGTGATGAAACAGGTACAAACCAAGGCTTGGAGTGCTAAGCCTTAGCACTTATAAGGCCAGGATGGAAAAACCGGGGGAAGAAACCTGTTTTTCAGGCTTACAGACTGTCCACACGGGGACGTGTCCAGCCAACACGCCCCCGTGCTCACCTCCTAGACCTGCTGTTTGGTTACTGTCCTGCAGATTTTTGTCAGACACGGGGCCGTGCCTAACCAACACGCCCCCGTGTCCGCCTTCTGTAAGTTTTCGTTACTGACAGTTCACCACGGGGTCGAGTCCAGCGGACACGGGGCCGTGTCCAGACTGCCAGTAACATAGATTTTTGCTTTTAACACCATATTACACATCTAATCAACCTAAAAATTTATTTTTGGGACACATTGAGGACAATGTGTAATTTAAGTGTGGGGGGAAAGCTAAAACCTTGAAATTTTGCAAGTCCTAATGTAACAACTCTCGCTAAAATTAATACTTAGTATGATTAATTAATCAGTTAATCAATATTAATTAAGCTAACAAGATTAATTAAGCTAAGTAAGGTTTATTAAAAATAGATATATATGGGGTCGTATAAGAATGTTTAATATTAATAATAAAATATATTATTTTTTTTCCTTACTCCGTTTTTAATGAAACTTAGGTTAAAACGTAGATAAAAATATGCTCGTTCTAAAGACATATTCGTCGTTTTATAAAACGTTATATTTTAAAAGTTATACGAGAAAAACGAGTGAAGCAGCTGAATTAATATATATAAGCAAGCTAGCTAGCACGTCAAGCAGGTAGGCAGGCACGTCACTATCCCACCAGAATTAGGTTGAGGTGCTTGCTTGCTTGCTTACTATAAATAGGAAGCTTAGGATTCATTTTTCTTTGCTCATTTCTCTTCTTCTCTCTATACGTTGGTGTTCTAACCAATAATCACCGATACGATATTCTGTTCGGTCGATTCAGGAACCAACTAACGGATGCCAAAGTATTATACTTTGTGAATTTCGTTAAACGGAATCCAAAGTACTACTTTGTGAGTTCGTTAAACGGATGCCAAAGTGCTATACTTTATGAGTTCGTTAAACGGATGCCAAAGTACTGTCTGAATAAGACTACACTTTGTGAAGTTCGTTAAGGTTCGAATCTCGTGACTATCGTTGAGGTTTGATTTGGGTTTTACACAAATATGTATTCCATTCTGTTAAGCTATATGTTTAACTACCGAAAATACTCCCCACCACACACACATGCGAATCACTAATTAGTATAGCATGGTGCTGCTACGATACAGGGTATTAACTCGATCGCTATTACGATTCATTTTCCGACCGATCAATATATCCAATGGATGTTTAAGTGCCACCCACATTAGGGTTATACTTTGTCGTTCGTCGTTAAATCGATGGATGTTTAAGTATCGCACTTTATCGTTCGTTGTGAGAATTTGATCTCGTGAGTTATCGTAATTGTTGTATTAAGTTACCTACCTAGTTCGTGTGCACTAGGTTACAAGGCTATTTCAATAGGCTAAGCTTTGCCTGTATAAATCTGCAATATATCAAGGCTTATCTGTAGACTAAACTTTGGCCGTATGAATCTGCATGTTTATAATGTGAGTCATTCTTCTTTTTAAACTGTTTTCTCACAGTTTGTGAGTAAGTATTACAATACTCCAAAGTTATTTTCAAGGTTATAATTACAGGGATTAAGTCTTTGTAATCACCAAATTACAGCTGGTATGTGGGGTATTGTGCACATTACTATTTTTATCACTCTATGTGAGTGAATATTACTCTATGTGAGTAATTATTACTCTGTGTGAGTAAACCGTCATTATTGGGGCGACGGGACCCAATAGTGGTATGACCACAGTCACAGATCCGGTCGAGTGACAAATACCCATTCTTGATAATTGGTTGATAAAAACATTGTAATCGCTCTTAATACTGTGAATTATAACAAATCTGTTTTTATAAAACCTGAATGAACTCACTCAGTATTTCCCGCTGACAAAACCTTTTTAAAACGCGTTTCAGGTAATTACAGTAGATTGGAGTAAGGATTAGATCCAGCACTGAAGGACTTCAAGAAGTGGCTTATTTCATTAATTAAATCAAATTAAGAAATATCGTTTTTATATTAAAAGCTACCTTTGTAAAACATGGGTTTATCCCATCTATTTAATAAATAAAATCCGGTGTTTCTAAACTCTGATATTTTTCCTAACTCACGGTCCTGATGAAATTTCCGCTGCAATGTTTTTCAAAATAAAAATAATCACCGGTACCACTGGACTGCTCACGGCACCCGATTCCGTCCAGGGTGGGTCGGGGGTCGTGACAGAAGGTGGTATCAGAGCCACTGCTTTAAGCCTATAAGTGTTGTGATAATAATACTTAAGCTTAAATAAAAAGAGTTAGGAGATTTCTATTAAATGGTAGCACAGCTGATAGCAGTTAGACTTGAACATAAGAAAAGATGCCTTAGTATAAGCTAAGCCACTGGTTTACACAATTAGGTGTTATAATAATACCTAAGTGAAACGGAGAATTAGAAACTTAATATTATCTGATAGCACTCCGGATGATATTTAGACTTGAACTTAAGAATTTTGCCTTAAAATAAACTTTAAGGTAAATTACTTATATAAGTATAATGTAATGGATACTGGTATGATGGTTAGCAGGCAATAGCACTTAATTGCTATTCATTCTTGCTTATTGATATTATTTGGTCTAGAATAAAGATATGTTATGGGAATACAAATTTCCTTGATTCTGGATAAAAGCCTTAATAAAAGAGGCACTTTTTGAAAAGATACTATTTATGGGAAATAGAAAATTTTCTCCGGCAAAACTGGGTATAGAGTAGCAGACTCTCCAGCTTGTCCGGACATATTGAGATTACCGCTCCGGCGCGAACCGGATAAGACGGGGTAAATGATATGTCAAATCAGTGACAGAATTTCCCTAAATAGTATCATGATCAAATACCTAAGTGGTTCTTGGAAATATGAATCTGTTAAATACATTGACCTGATAAATGGTATGTTTATTTCAGCATGTGAAATATGTGATTATATAGATAGGTACATCTATAAGGAAATTCCAAAAAACCATAAGGATTGATAAATTGAAATAAAGCACAAGCATCCGTGTCTAGAATTCTTTATCAGGAATCTCTTTTCCAATATCAAACATTATTTTGTTTGATCATTTACCTCGTAACTCATGCAATGAGAACTCTTTAAAGATGGGATATCATCGAAAGTATAAAAATTTACAATGCACAAGTAAGAAACATATAAAGTTGTGCTAATGCACAAGAAAACACATGAAACTTAAAATATACGTCCACAGACGTTGAAATATATCACACACGACTTTCCAAGGCAAGAACTTTGAAAAGTATAAATTGGGCACGATGACACCAATACTAATTCTGTCAGTAGAAAGCTACTAATCAAAAAGAAGCACTTTGCCACGTGATCCTACAAACGATCTACATTTCGCTGAGGTACGTTGGAACAAGATTTCACAATCATCGGTGCACAGTCTAAACTAAGTCATAATTATTATCACTGAAAAAGGAGTCACATACCTTTGCAAATCCCCTGTTCCATTTCAGTTCATTCGACATTCCTTGATAATGGCACTTAACAACGGGTATCACACAAAATTCCAGATAAAAGTTCTTATATTCCTTTCGTAGCAATTCTGACTTCTGCCTATAATAAGTTGACTTTCGTGTTCTTTTAATGGTCATCATACCATAAAGAATTCTTTCATAATAGCAAATATTGATCCATTTCGTTTCTTGGTAAATCCATACGATACACATGCACTATTTGTTGCGCATGTGGTTCATTTGAGTTATAAGACCCTAGGAAGGCTTCATTCCAAATTATTGTTTTATCCAACCTCAAATATCATTTCGCTATACTTGATCTTTGCATTGTAAACCGCGTTTTGCAAAATGATTACTCTTTGATATTTGATCGATAAATTTTTTTTTGAAAAACTCGATTTTCTTTTTGAAGGTTATACATGGTTTCTGTTGTGATCATGTCCGAACTTCCTTATTAAAACTCGTTTTATCCAAACCCAGTTAACTTGCTCTCAATACGTAATCAATTCGAAGTCCCATATGATGGATTGAAACCATCATATTCAAAATAGTCCCAACAAGCACTTCAATTCTCTTGAACCATAACATGCTTGTTTAGTCTTCAAATTCATCAAATCATTTCTTTGATCACGATCACTTTGTGATGACATTTTCACAAATTTGAAGATGGCGCTAATCTAGGATTTAATTATTTATTTATTTATATTGAATC
Source organism: Helianthus annuus (assembly GCF_002127325.2). Lineage (NCBI taxonomy): Eukaryota > Viridiplantae > Streptophyta > Magnoliopsida > Asterales > Asteraceae > Helianthus > Helianthus annuus. The sequence goes on along the minus strand of NC_035440.2, from coordinate 68,130,771 downwards.
CGCTTTGTTGATTTATTTTATGAAAGCAATCTTAACCCAATTATGTGCTAAGATAATGATCCACCATTTCATGTCCTAATTCCGTAGTCCTTACAACCTCAATCGAGCCTTTCGTGATATTTCTTACCCTATCATCATTGATCGAAAAACATTATATAAACTTAATTGATTATATATAGAAACTTACAATATAGTATACCTATATTTAAAATTTTTGTTAAAACCATTAAGGTAAAGAATTTATATTTTTACGTATAAAATTTTGTTTGAAGTATATTCTCATTTAAGTTTATGCATTTATTATTGGCAATTAATATTAGTTTTATTATTAGTAATAATATATTAATAGTAATAGTGTTAGTATTATTTTTAGATACTAGAGTTATTATCAAGGGCATGTATTGAATAGCCTAGCCTTAGTTAGGCATGGACTGGCCACCTATGCTTAAACAAGGCAGCACTAACCAATATCCGCCGTGATAATGACTAGTTAATTAAGTCATCATACTTATTTAGTAAATTTCAGTTATATATAAAAATATTTTTATATTATATATATAGAAATATATATACTTGTAAAACAATTAAAAGGGACGAATAGAATTATCTAAATAATCATAAACAAAACATATTATAAATAAATGTTCATCTTGATTAATATTTCACAACCATTAAATACTTATAGAAATATTCTTTTATATTAAAATATCAAATGTTATTTACGCAAGCCAATACTTAAGTATGCTTGATATTAAAATAAACATTTATTATTCTACTTTTATGATTTAAAATACCATAATCTTATAGTTAAACACACTTGATTTTAAAAAAATAATAATCATAAGTTCTAGAATATTGGGTAAACCTATATCATTATTTTGTCAAAATTACCACGGGTTTTGATATTTAAATCTATCTATATTTATTTATTATTCTACCTTATGATAACATAAAAGGAAAAAGAATTTTAATAAATCAAAATATCACCTATCTTTAATCAAACATTTTGATTAAAATCATCTGAATACAATTATAAGACAAAAATACACTAACTTTATTGTCTTTTCATGTATTCTTACAAATCACCCATCTCAACACATTAATTTTCTCATATCATAATTTAATATCTGACAAAACATTTTCATGTTTTCATTTTATTTTGACCCGGTCAATCTTAAGTCTTCCTTAGGTACCAATCAAGGTAAGTTTTCTTCTGATAAAGAATTTTACTAATTCCAAAAAGTTCTTCACATTCATTTTAAGAATCTATAGATCATATATCTGTTGGCTTGAACCCAATCACCTTGAAAAAAAAATATATATACCATTTCATCTTATTCGTTTGAACATTTCATCTTTTGAAATATCCAGATTCGCCTCCTTGAAACTCTCAAATTCGAAAACAATAAATTTATTCGGTCATCATTGAATTCTTTACAAACACTTTGTAGCGTCCGAATAGATTTGTAGCCTGTGCTAAACCCTATTCATACGCCATTCGTTTGATTTGTCATATTCTTGGTACAATTATGTACTCAGATTACGATACACTAAATTCTATTGTCCAGTACCATTTAAGTAAACGATATTGACTTTCGGATAATCATTGACAAATCATTTTCCATACTTCCATTCACAAATAGATATTTATCAATTCAGAATCTCCCCTAATTGATCAAAGTAAGTTCATTTCGGATATTGAATCCAATTGTTTCTATAAATCATTTCTATTTTTAAAATTCATACCCCTCAAAATATTTTTTGATTCCATTCCGCGATACATTGTTTCTCTTAATGAGAAGAAGAAACATAACCCAAGAAAATATCATAATCCAAATCTCGAGGACGAGATTTTATTAAGGTGGGGAGAATGTAACAACTCTCGCTAAAATTAATACTTAGTATGATTAATTAATCAGTTAATCAATATTAATTAAGCTAAGTAAGGTTTATTAAAAATAGATATATATGGGGTCGTATAAGAATGTTTAATATTAATAATAAAATATATTATTTTTTTTCCTTACTCCGTTTTTAATGAAACTTAGGTTAAAACGTAGATAAAAATATGCTCGTTCTAAAGACATATTCGTCGTTTTATAAAACGTTATATTTTAAAAGTTATACGAGAAAAACGAGTGAAGCAGCTGAATTAATATATATAAGCAAGCTAGCTAGCACGTCAAGCAGGTAGGCAGGCACGTCACTATCCCACCAGAATTAGGTTGAGGTGCTTGCTTGCTTGCTTACTATAAATAGGAAGCTTAGGATTCATTTTTCTTTGCTCATTTCTCTTCTTCTCTCTATACGTTGGTGTTCTAACCAATAATCACCGATACGATATTCTGTTCGGTCGATTCAGGAACCAACTAACGGATGCCAAAGTATTATACTTTGTGAATTTCGTTAAACGGAATCCAAAGTACTACTTTGTGAGTTCGTTAAACGGATGCCAAAGTGCTATACTTTATGAGTTCGTTAAACGGATGCCAAAGTACTGTCTGAATAAGACTACACTTTGTGAAGTTCGTTAAGGTTCGAATCTCGTGACTATCGTTGAGGTTTGATTTGGGTTTTACACAAATATGTATTCCATTCTGTTAAGCTATATGTTTAACTACCGAAAATACTCCCCACCACACACACATGCGAATCACTAATTAGTATAGCATGGTGCTGCTACGATACAGGGTATTAACTCGATCGCTATTACGATTCATTTTCCGACCGATCAATATATCCAATGGATGTTTAAGTGCCACCCACATTAGGGTTATACTTTGTCGTTCGTCGTTAAATCGATGGATGTTTAAGTATCGCACTTTATCGTTCGTTGTGAGAATTTGATCTCGTGAGTTATCGTAATTGTTGTATTAAGTTACCTACCTAGTTCGTGTGCACTAGGTTACAAGGCTATTTCAATAGGCTAAGCTTTGCCTGTATAAATCTGCAATATATCAAGGCTTATCTGTAGACTAAACTTTGGCCGTATGAATCTGCATGTTTATAATGTGAGTCATTCTTCTTTTTAAACTGTTTTCTCACAGTTTGTGAGTAAGTATTACAATACTCCAAAGTTATTTTCAAGGTTATAATTACAGGGATTAAGTCTTTGTAATCACCAAATTACAGCTGGTATGTGGGGTATTGTGCACATTACTATTTTTATCACTCTATGTGAGTGAATATTACTCTATGTGAGTAATTATTACTCTGTGTGAGTAAACCGTCATTATTGGGGCGACGGGACCCAATAGTGGTATGACCACAGTCACAGATCCGGTCGAGTGACAAATACCCATTCTTGATAATTGGTTGATAAAAACATTGTAATCGCTCTTAATACTGTGAATTATAACAAATCTGTTTTTATAAAACCTGAATGAACTCACTCAGTATTTCCCGCTGACAAAACCTTTTTAAAACGTGTTTCAGGTAATTACAGTAGATTGGAGTAAGGATTAGATCCAGCACTGAAGGACTTCAAGAAGTGGCTTATTTCATTAATTAAATCAAATTAAGAAATATCGTTTTTATATTAAAAGCTACCTTTGTAAAACATGGGTTTATCCCATCTATTTAATAAATAAAATCCGGTGTTTCTAAACTCTGATATTTTTCCTAACTCACGGTCCTGATGAAATTTCCGCTGCAATGTTTTTCAAAATAAAAATAATCACCGGTACCACTGGACTGCTCACGGCACCCGATTCCGTCCAGGGTGGGTCGGGGGTCGTGACACCTAATAACAAGCCTTACACAAAACTCCATTGGAACCGCTAAACACCCAAATTTTTTTCAAAAAATTTTCATTTTTTTTACTTGTCTAAAGTTTAAGTTAGGAATCCTAAGATTAATAAGGTTATATTTTTACAAATTTACAACCGAGAGCGTCGTGATAACAAGAACCAACATAAGAAAATTATGAAAAGGCATGACAAGCTTAGTTAAAATTTGATTATATATACTTGATCACATAGAAAAAACCCATTCCCACAAAAAGTGAGTTTTGAGCCTTTATTGAGCATACAAATTTACATCTTTAGACTAAATGCTCATTTTTCTTTTCTTATGTGAATAGCCGCTTGGTTCTTACGACTCTAGAACTTGCCACGACGATTCATTCCCGGTCCTTACCAACTTAAACCCAAGTAAGTAAATGATGGAGGCATTAGGACTAACCATTTTTCTTTCTACACCAATATTTTTCAATTTTTTTACCACCTACCCAAAATCCCCCTAGTTAACCCCTTTGAGCCTAAACCTTTCATTTCTTTACCCTAAAACCCTTTTACCCACCAAAAAAACCCTTTTTATTTTTACCCTTTATTTTAGTAACAAGCTCGGTTTTTCGTGTGACTAAAAAAAAATGAATGATGAAGTTAGAAATAAACAAACAAAGCTCTTAAAACAAAAAGCTTGTTTGGAGAAATACTTCAAAATAAAAAGTCACTAAAACAAAGTGTTTTATGAAAACCGACGCTTTTTACGCTTTTCGCCCTTTTCTACTAACCCATTCACCCACCTTTAGCCCAAGCCTTTACCCAAAAAAGTCCTCTTGATATTTACAAAGGTAACAAGTTAAAAAGGAGGAGGATTGATTGCTTGGCAAGCTTATGGTAGGAATAAGTTCCATGCCGCTCTCGAGTGATTCACTAAAATACACCTTCGGCCGAGTGTGAGTGATTTCTCCCGTGAGGTATGTGAACTTGTATATAAATGGAATTTTAAAAAAGGCATGTTATGCCCAAATAAGTAATTTCTACTATGAAACGTTCTAAACAAATCATAACGAATAGGATTGTAAATAAATAAAAACAAAACCCAAAAAGATCTTGGATTCTCAACACTCTATGACAAGCCAAAACCTTCTCTTCTACCTATTCCATTTGGGAGTGTAAGCCACATATTAAAGAGTTTTGCTTGAGGACAAGCAAAAGTTCAAGTGTGGGGGTATTTGATGTGTGTAAAATGCAACATATAAATTACATCAAATGAGGCATAAAACTAACCCTTTTTAAGTACTAATGTTGGAAAAAGAGTGTTTTTGTCTTCCTTTTGTATTTTCAGGATTAAATGAGCTCAAATTCACAAAAGAAGCAAAAAGACAGCTAAATCTAACATAAATACAAGAAAAGGAACATAAGTGGACTGCCCGACCCCTCAACGGCATCCTCCCAAGCAAAATAGAGAAGGCAGAAGACTGAACACGCCCCGTGCTCAGCCAGCACGGGGTCGTGCCCAAGAAGCAGCAGAAAAGACAAACCTATAGAAGCTTCTATTGCCCACCACGGGGCCGTGTCCAGTGAACACGGGGGCGTGGCGAAAGTACAGCAGGCGCATTAATTGTAATTGCGAATTACAAATAATGAAGAGAGAGAGTGTCAGACAGGCACGGGGGCGTGTCCAGCGGACACGGGGCCGTGCCCAGCCTTCTGTTCAGCCTATAAATAGGAGTGCTTGGTTTCATTTCAACTCATCCCTTGGCACACCACCTCTCTCACACTTCATCCACCACCCACCACCATCACAACACCATCATCCACCACCATCATCCATTGTCCATCATAGAGTGTGTGAGTCGTCTCGGGATCCAAGATTGATCGTAAGAGTTCTTGACAATCAAGGCCATGTTTGCCTAAGTCTCTTACATCACTTGGTGAAGACAAGTGTTTAGTATAATACTTTTTTATTTTTAATCTTTTGCACTTTTTATTTGGTTTTGTATTAATGACTTTAATAACTAGTTACTTATGTTGAAGGTGATCTTTCCTTATCGTTTGTCCGTGGTGTCTTGGCATTATTTTACTGTCTATATAAAATAAAAGATTTTCACCATTCATATCTCCACGGTCTATATGGAGGTATGTTGGCTACCTGGTCGGGGGTTAAGGGAACGGTTTGGTAAGGGTCTTGCCCTTGTTCAGCGTTCAGAGGTCCTGCAAGGGACCTGGGTCAAATTTAGTAGGATCTCCTTCAATACCCATAGGTATTGGATGGCGGGGATCCAAACTCTTTGACCCCCTCATAAGTTAACTACTATTAATTGTGACAACTCGAATTTCCAAGATTCCTATTTCGCAATTATTGCACGTTCATTGTTTATGTAGTTAATTATTTGTACAATTAGTTGCTATGGAATTGTATACATTTTGATACAATGAAGTGTATTGTGTGATTGTGCATGGTTATGTGTTAATTGCGATAAATTTGTTAAATGTATAAACTTGGTGGTGAAACTGTGAAATTGTTTGAGGTGGTGCACTATTGTAAAATATAATAACTAAGGGTGTATAGAGTTATTAGTGTAACCTAAATTATACTTAACCCTAATCCCTTGTTCACTAATCATTTTCACAAAAATCCAAGCACGTACATTCACTTTCTCTGGCAATCATCATCACCATCATCATTGACACAAGACACTCAGCACTCTTGATTCCTCTCTTTCTCTAGAATCATTCAAGGTAATTGTTTATTGATTATTGTAATACTTGTAAACCCTAATTGATTGTTTGATTGTAGCAATTCTTGATTCTTGTGAATTCTTGAAAACCCTAGCTTTCATATGATACTTCTGTGGTTTTTGATTGAGTTCTGATGATTTAGAAATGATGTAGTTTAGTGTATGATCATTTGCCTGATGATAAGACACAAGACATGTTAGAATGATTGACTGTTAATTGAATTCTGCTCTGCTAAATGTGTGATTTAGGGTTCCCAGATCGTGAAAACAATGAACGTAACTGTCAGTGCATATGAATGTTTGAATAATGTATATGATAGTCTGAGTTTTTGTTTTGGAGATATGTCCGAGTTCTTTATCACATGTATTGTCCGAGTTTTATGAGTTATAATATGAATCCGACTTTTATAAGATACACATATAGGTCCGACCTTTAAGTTGGTAATGCTGTCCGATCTTTAACCCTTAGAGGGAGTCCGAGCTTTAACATGATGCTAGGGGTCCGAGTTTTTGTTTTGTGTTAAGTGTCCGATCTTTACAAACCACAAAAGGTCCGATCTTTTAAGATGATTGAGTGTCCGATGGTCCGACTTTTAAACTTGTAAGTGTGTCCGACTTTTGGCTTCATGTTGTCCGATTTTCATGAAGGGAAACCCCTTGTCCTTGTCCGAGTTTCTTGTCACATATGGTTGTCCGAGTTTTGGCCCCCCAAACCCTTTGTCCGACCTTTAAGCTTGAAAGGGGGTCCGACTTTGTGACCCATGCCCCTTGTGTTCGAATTTTGATCCCAAAACCCCATGATCCGAGCTTTAACCCCCACCCCCCCTTATGGTCCGAGTTTCATGGCCTAATTCCCTTATCCGACTTTTAATCCCCATGTGCTAGTCCGACTTTTAAACAGGGGAAACCCCCCCCCCCCCCCCCCTCACTTTTGTCCGAGTTTTAAGGGCAAGGCCCTGTCCGAGTTTTATGTGTAATGATAGTCCGACTTATGTATGCTTTGTACATGATGCATGATCAAGTTCTGTTAGTTCCATTAAGTGTGTAACCCTGATTTAAGTGGGTTGTGTTGTAAAGTTATCGATTCTGTACGTATGAATAAATAAATAAGGGTTTAGGATTATGACAAACACCAGTAATTAAGCTTTCTGAATACTTCTGTATATAATTGCATGCAACTGTTCATTTCTGCATATAACTGTATGATTCGATATATGATTGTATGAAGTTGAATGCAACTGTACGATCCTGCATGCGTGAACATTCTATGTGATATCATCATGTACACAATAAACACCCAAAACACAGTTGCTTGAATATCAAGGATTTGTAAACCCTAATTTGATGCAAACACTTACATCGTATCATGTGCAACATATCCTAGGTCGTGTGTAACGGACTTAGACGATTAATAAACCCTAGAAGCAATAACATACCGAGCAAATCAAGGTGAGTTCACACAGCCAAGGCATGGGATTCCCGGGTGGGAATTGGGTTGGAAGAATTGAATTGGATAATTACTCGTACTTACACTATTGCTAGACTATAGACCATTGTCCTCAGGTTAGTCAGGACACTTACGTAAATCCTACGTAAACTAGTATTTACCATTGTCTCCCGGGTCGGGAGGACACTTACGTAAAACCTACGTAAACTAATACCTACTACTGTCTTCCGGGTCGGAAGGACACTTACGTAAATCCTACGTAAACCCCACACGTACCACTGTCCTCGGGGAAGGGCACGCACGTAAATCCTACGTGTCCTTGTTCGTATTCCTGTTCTCGGATTAAGAAGAACACATGGTTGCAAATAGTCTAGTAAGTATAAACATGGGAAGCCCCCATTAGAAAGGTTAAACGTGGGAATCCCCCACTGGAAATAAATGTAAACTTGGGAAGCCCCCTCCAATTGAACATACGTATTACTGTTACAAACTTACTTTCTGTGAACTCGCTCAACTAGTTGTTGACTCTTTGCTGCATGCCTTGCAGGTCGTTAGATACATGGAGCTTGCACAGGGAGGAGCAGGTCGTTGTGGAGCATGGATCGTGGATGCCATGTTAAAACATTTAAACATTTGAACTATGATATAAATTGGATTTTCGTACTTATGCTTCCGCTACAATTGATACTATGATTACGTTTTGAACACCTTTCGTATTGAATGATTGGTTTGCATTTATTTTACTTGATATTAATTACATGTTCAATATGATTGGTGGCTTGATCCTGGTCAGTCACGCTCCCAAGCGGTGGTATTCCGCAGGTGGATTTTGGGGGTGTGACAGATTGGTATCAGAGCCATTAGTTATAGAGAACTTGGTTTTAATATGGGAAAAACGTTTTTATTAAAACCGGACTATAACCAGAACAGTGCTCTCAACGATCCACAACGACGCTTCGCTCCACGTGCAAGACTCAACATCCTAGGTAATAAGGTTTATGTTTATTGCCTACATGCTAGAATTGCATAGAACTTTGCTCGTAGTATGCTTAGATTACACTGCTCATTACTTATTATTGCTTGAGAACACCTATGTGCTTACACTCTTCTGTCATCGCACTATTCGCGAACCTTTCTCACTTATGTTGTCTTTGACGTGAAGATCAATGGCTGGACGTGTTAACATGACTCAAGCCCAGTTGACGGCTCTTATCAATGAACAAGTTGCTGCGGCACTTGTAGCTGCAAACGCAGGAGGTATACCCTGCAGTCGTAACTCATTCTAGGATCTTTAGATCCTACCTTCCTAAACAACTCTTATGTTTAACCTCGTTCTGTTCTTACACATTAGGTCAACACGCTCATCAGCCAGTTTGTACTTTCAAGAACTTTATGGACTGTCGTCCAAGCACATTCAGTGGCACCGAGGGGGTAGTGGGACTCCTCCATTGGTTTGAGAAGCTAGAATCAGTATTTGAAATGTGTGAATGCCCTGAGGCTCGCAGGGTGAAATATGCCACTGGTACTTTAGAAGGGATTGCGCTAACTTGGTGGAACGCGCAAGTTCAGATTTTAGGGTTGGCAGCTGCTAACGCCACCCCTTGGAATGACTTCAAGGAACTGATTAAACGTGAATACTGCACCCGGGAGGATATTCACAAGTTGGAAGACGAGTTGTATCATCTGAAAATGGTTGGGTCAGAGATCGAAGCTTACACTAAACGGTCGAACGAGCTGGCCGTGCTGTGCCCAACTATGGTAGAACCTCCAATCAAGCGCATTGAGTTGTACCTCAAGGGATTAGCGCCAGAGATACAGAGCCATGTGACATCGGCTAATCTTGATAATATCCAGGCTATTCAACGCCTCGCTCATCGCCTCATGGATCAGGCAGTCGAACAGAACAAGCTGCCAAAACGCATCAGTGCTACTACTACTGCTGTCACTACTTCTGCTACTCCCAGTGACATCAAAATAAAGTGGGATGGGGATTCCAGCAAGGGATCAGCTTCAGTTCAGTCTCAGGTTCAACAGCAGAAGATTGATCACTACCAGAGTCCTAGTCAGCAATCTTCTGGTGGTCACAGGCAGAAAAGGTATCAAGGATTTCACCCCAAGTGTCACAACTGTAACAGGCATCACAGCGGCCAGTGCAACAAGGGTCGTTGCCAAAGGTGTCTCAAGATGGGTCACGAGGCCAAAGACTGTAGGAGTCCACGGCCTGCAAATCAGAATCAGCAACACCCACCATCAGCTCCATAGAATCAGCATCAGCAACAACAACAGCGGGGTAACAGGGGATGTTTTCAGTGTGGGGCTGAAGGTCATTTAAAGCGTGATTGCCCCCAGTTAAACCAGAACCAGAATCGCAACAACAACAACAATCAGGGAAATGGCAACAACAACAACAATGGTGGGAACAACAATGGTAACGAAGCTCGGGGTCGTGCTTTTGTGCTGGGTCGAGGTGACGCAATGAATGATCCCAATGTGGTTATGGGTAAGTTTTTTCTCGATGATATTTATGTTACTGTTTTGTTCGATTCGGGTGCGGATACAAGTTATATATCGTTAAAAGCAAGTAAAATGTTAAAACGTACACCAACACTTCTAAACACCAAACATGTCGTAGAGTTAGCAAATGGCAAGAGTGTAGAAGCCGTTCATGTAGTCAAGGTTGTAACATCGTCTTAGCTGGTCAGACCTTCTTGATTGATCTCATACCCATAGTTTTGGGTAGTTTCAATATCGTCATTGGCATGGATTGGTTATCCAAGCAGCAGGCAGAGATCCTTTGTAAGGAGAAGATCATTCGTATTCCTTGTTCGGGTAAAGAACCTCTCGAAGTTCAAGGCGACAAGAGTGGTGCTGTGGTTGGCATCATCTCTTTCTTGAAGGCTCAGAAATGTTTACGAAAGGGGCACACTGCCATTTTGGCACTTGTTACGGATGCATCGACGAAAGAGAAAAGAATAGAGGATATTCCAGTTGTACGTGATTTTCCTCAAGTGTTTCCTGAAGATTTACCTGGTCTACCGCCTCATCGCCAGGTCGAGTTTCAAGTAGAGCTAGCTCCAGGAGCAGCACCTATAGCTCACGCACCGTATCGTTTAGCTCCAACTGAACTGGAAGAACTGTCTAAGCAACTACAAGAGCTCTTGGATAAGGGCTTCATTCGTCCAAGCTCTTCGCCTTGGGGAGCTCCAGTACTATTCGTGAAAAAGAAGGATGGCACTTTCAGAATGTGCATAGATTACCGCGAACTGAACAAGGTCACAGTGAAGAACCGCTATCCTCTTCCATGCATTGATGATTTATTCGACCAGTTGCAAGGGTCGAGTTACTATTCCAAGATTGATCTAAGGTCCGGGTATCATCAGCTGAGAGTCCGGGATGAGGACGTCTCCAAGACAGCATTCAGAACTCGCTACGGTCACTACAAGTTTCTAGTCATGCCATTTGGGCTTACGAATGCGCCTGCAGTTTTCATGGATCTTATGAACAGGGTGTGCAAACCCTATCTAGACAAGTTCGTCATTGTCTTCATCGACGACATTCTGATCTACTCCAAGAGTCAGGAGGAACACGAGCAGCACTTACGTCTTATCTTGGAACTTCTTCGAAAGGAACAACTGTACGCCAAGTTTTCAAAATGCGACTTCTGGCTTCGTGAAGTCCACTTCTTAGGCCATGTGGTGAACAGGGATGGGATTCATGTCGATCCATCCAAGGTAGATTCAATCAGGAACTGGCCTGCACCGCGTACACCAACGAAAATACGCCAATTCTTGGGTTTGGCGGGATACTACAGACGATTCATTAAAGACTTTTCGAAGATCGCACAGCCGCTTACTATGCTGACACAGAAAGGTGTCACCTACCGTTGGGGAGATTCCCAGGAAACCGCTTTTCACCACTTAAAGGATAGGCTTTACAGCGCACCTATTCTCTCACTGCCAGAGGGCACAGACGATTTTGTGGTCTATTGTGACGCGTCGATACAGGGGCTTGGTTGTGTATTGATGCAGCGGGATAAAGTTATTGCCTACGCCTCGCGACAACTCAAAATTCATGAACGGAATTACACGACGCACGATTTAGAGCTGGGAGCTGTTGTTTTCGCACTCAAGATATGGCGACACTACCTGTACGGTACCAGGTGCACTATTTACACCAATCAAAGGAGTCTCGAGCATATCTTCAAGCAGAAGGAACTGAACATGCATCAACGACGATGGGTCGAGTTACTTAATGATTACGAATGTGCCATCAAGTACCATCCAGGCAAAGCCAATGTTGTGGCTGACGCTCTCAGTCGAAAAGACACTCTACCTAGGCGTGTACGAGCTTTACAGCTCACTATTCAGTCTGATCTCCCTGCACAGATACGAAATGCTCAGGTTGAAGCATTGAAACCAGAAAACGTCAAGGCTGAAGCCTTACGCGGATCAAGGCAACGATTAGAACAAAAGGAAGACGGCGCCTACTATGTAATAGGACGTATTTGGGTACCACTATACGGCGGTTTACGAGAACTTGTAATGGATGAAGCTTATAAGTCTCGGTACTCGGTACATCCAGGGTCGGATAAAATGTACCACGATATCAGAACTACATATTGGTGGCCTAGTATGAAGGCCCACATTGCAACTTACGTCGGCAAATGTTTGACTTGTGCGAGAGTCAAGACAGAGTACCAGAAACCCTCAGGCCTACTGCAACAACCCAGGATACCACAGTGGAAATGGGAAGAAATTTCCATGGATTTTGTTACTGGCCTGCCTAGATCCCAGCGCGGGAATGATACTATTTGGGTGATCGTTGATCGACTCACAAAGTCTGCACATTTCTTGGCTATCAAAGAAACGGATAAGTTCTCTACATTAGCAGACATCTACTTGAAAGAAGTTGTTTCGAGGCATGGGGTGCCCATCTCTATTATTTCGGATCGTGATGCACGATTCACTTCAGAACTATGGCAAGCGATGCACAAAGCTTTCGGCTCTCGATTAGACATGAGCACAGCTTATCACCCTCAGACGGATGGGCAATCTGAGCGCACGATCCAAACTCTAGAAGACATGCTTCGGGCGTGTGTTATCGATTTCGGCAACAGCTGGGAAAAGCACCTCCCGTTAGTGGAGTTTTCGTACAATAACAGCATACAAGCCGCTCCATTCGAGGCATTGTACGGGCGTAAATGCCGGTCACCTCTCTGTTGGGCAGAGGTGGGGGATAGTCAGATTACAGGTCCAGAAATGGTAGTTGACGCTACTGAACGAATAGCACAAATACGACAACGCATGGCGGCAGCTCGCGACCGCCAGAAAAGCTACGCGGATAAGCGTAGGAAGCCATTGGAATTTCAGGTCGGGGACCGGGTTTTACTCAAAGTCTCACCCTGGAAGGGTGTGGTTCGATTTGGTAAACGAGGCAAGCTCAATCCATGGTATGTTGGACCATTCGAAATCACTGAAAGAATAGGCAAAGTAGCCTACAGACTAAACCTACCTGCTGAACTCGGTGCAGTTCATAACGTATTTCACGTGTCGAATCTGAAGAAGTGTCTGTCAGATGAGACCCTCATAATTCCATTGAAAGAACTCACTATCGACGAGCAGTTGCACTTCGTCGAGGAACCTGTAGAAATCACGGACCGGGATGTTAAGATCCTCAAACACAAGAGAATCCCTCTTGTCCGAGTTCGTTGGAACTCCAAACATGGCCCAGAGTACACCTGGGAATGCGAAGATCAGATGACAGAAAAGTACCCCCAGTTATTCGGAACCAATGCAACCACTACTGAGACTGAAGCTACTACTGCGGAATTTCGGGACGAAATTCTAAATCATCGAGGGGATGATGTGACACCCCGGGAAAACCAGTAAACGATACAACTTACCTAGCTTCCTCAGTAACCGCATGCTAAATTTCGGGACAAAATTTCTTTTAAGTTGGGGATAATGTGACAACTCGAATTTCCAAGATTCCTATTTCGCAATTATTGCACGTTCATTGTTTATGTAGTTAATTATTTGTACAATTAGTTGCTATGGAATTGTATACATTTTGATACAATGAAGTGTATTGTGTGATTGTGCATGGTTATGTGTTAATTGCGATAAATTTTTTAAATGCATAAACTTGGTGGTGAAACTGTGAAATTGTTTGAGATGGTGCACTATTGTAAAATATAATAACTAAGGGTGTATAGAGTTATTAGTGAAACCTAAATTATACTTAACCCTAATCCCTTGTTCACTAATCATTTTCACAAAAATCCAAGCACGTACATTCACTTTCTCTGGCAATCATCATCACCATCATCATTGACACAAGACACTCAACACTCTTGATTCCTCTCTTTCTCTAGAATCATTCAAGGTAACTGTTTATTGATTATTGAAATACTTGTAAGCCCTAATTGATTGTTTGATTGTATCAATTCTTGATTCTTGTGAATTCTTGAAAACCCTAGCTTTCATATGATACTTCTGTGGTTTTTGATTGAGTTCTGATGATTTAGAATTGATGTAGTTTAGTGTATGATCATTTGCCTGATGATAAGACACAAGACATGTTAGAATGATTGACTGTTAATTGAATTCTGTTCTGCTAAATGTGTGATTTAGGGTTCCCAGATCGTGAAAACAATGAACGTAACTGTCAGTGCATATGAATGTTTGAATAATGTATATGATAGTCTGAGTTTTTGTTTTGGAGATATGTCCGAGTTCTTTATCACATGTATTGTCCGACTTTTATGAGTTATAATATGAATCCGACTTTTATAAGATACACATATAGGTCCGACCTTTAAGTTGGTAATGCTGTCCGATCTTTAACCCTTAGAGGGAGTCCGAGCTTTAACATGATGCTAGGGGTCCGAGTTTTTGTTTTGTGTTAAGTGTCCGATCTTTACAAACCACAAAAGGTCCGATCTTTTAAGATGATTGAGTGTCCGATGGTCCGACTTTTAAACTTGTAAGTGTGTCCGACTTTTGGCTTCATGTTGTCCGATTTTCATGAAGGGAAACCCCTTGTCCTTGTCCGAGTTTCTTGTCACATATGGTTGTCCGAGTTTTGGCCCCCCAAACCCTTTGTCCGACCTTTAAGCTTGAAAGGGGGTCCGACTTTGTGACCCATGCCCCTTGTGTCCGACTTTTGATCCTAAAACCCCATGATCTGAGCTTTAACCCCCACCCCCCCCCTTATGGTCCGAGTTTCATGGCCTAATTCCCTTATCCGACTTTTAATGCCCATGTGCTAGTCCGACTTTTAAACAGGGGAAACCCCCCCCCCTCACTTCTTGTCCGAGTTTTAAGGGCAAGGCCCTGTCCGAGTTTTATGTGTAATGATAGTCCGACTTATGTATGCTTTGTACATGATGCATGATCAAGTTCTGTTAGTTCCGTTAAGTGTGTAACCCTGATTTAAGTGGGTTGTGTTGTTAAAGTTATCAATTCTGTACGTATGAATAAATAAATAAGGGTTTAGGATTATGACAAACACCAGTAATTAAGCTTTCTGAATACTTCTGTATATAATTGCATGCAACTGTTCATTTCTGCATATAACTGTATGACTCGATATATGATTGTATGAAGTTGAATGCAACTGTACGATCCTGCATGCGTGAACATTCTATGTGATATCATCATGTACACAATAAACACCCAAAACACAGTTGCTTGAATATCAAGGATTTGTAAACCCTAATTTGATGCAAACACTTACATCGTATCATGTGCAACATATCCTAGGTCGTGTGTAACGGACTTAGACGATTAATAAACCCTAGAAGCAATAACATACCGAGCAAATCAAGGTGAGTTCACACAGCCAAGGCATGGGATTCCCGGGTGGGAATTGGGTTGGAAGAATTGAATTGGATAATTACTCGTACTTACACTATTGCTAGACTATAGACCATCGTCCTCAGGTTAGTCAGGACACTTACGTAAATCCTACGTAAACTAGCATTTACCATTGTCTCCCGGGTCGGGAGGACACTTACGTAAAACCTACGTAAACTAATACCTACTACTGTCTTCCGGGTCGGAAGGACACTTACGTAAATCCTACGTAAACCCCACACGTACCACTGTCCTCGGGGAAGGGCACGCACGTAAATCCTACGTGTCCTTGTACGTATTCCTGTTCTCGGATTAAGAAGAACACATGGTTGCAAATAGTCTAGTAAGTATAAACATGGGAAGCCCCCATTAGAAAGGTTAAACGTGGGAATCCCCCACTGGAAATAAATGTAAACTTGGGAAGCCCCCACCAATTGAACATACGTATTACTGTTACAAACTTACTTTCTGTGAACTCGCTCAACTAGTTGTTGACTCTTTGCTGCATGCCTTGCAGGTCGTTAGATACATGGAGCTTGCACAGGGAGGAGCAGGTCGTTGTGGAGCATGGATCGTGGATGCCATGTTAAAACATTTAAACATTTGAACTATGATATAAATTGGATTTTCGTACTTATGCTTCCGCTACAATTGATACTATGATTACGTTTTGAACACCTTTCGTATTGAATGATTGGTTTGCATTTATTTTACTTGATATTAATTACATGTTCAATATGATTGGTGGCTTGATCCTGGTCAGTCACGCTCCCAAGCGGTGGTATTCCGCAGGTGGATTTTGGGGGTGTGACAGATTGGTATCAGAGCCATTGGTTATAGAGAACTTAGTTTTAATATGGGAAAAACGTTTTTATTAAAACCGGACTATAACCAGAACAGTGCTCTCAACGATCCACAACGACGCTTCGCTCCACGTGCAAGACTCAACATCCTAGGTAAAAAGGTTTATGTTTATTGCCTACATGCTAGAATTGCATAGAACTTTGCTCGTAGTATGCTTAGATTACACTGCTCATTACTTGTTATTGCTTGAGAACACCTATGTGCTTACACTCTTCTGTCATCGCACTATTCGCGAACCTTTCTCACTTATGTTGCCTTTGACGTGAAGATCAATGGCTGGCCGTGTTAACATGAGTCAAGCCCAGTTGACGGCTCTTATCAATGAACAAGTTGCTACGGCACTTGCAGCTGCAAACGCAGGAGGTATACCCTGCAGTCGTAACTCATTCTAGGATCTTTAGATCCTACCTTCCTAAACAACTCTTATGTTTAACCTCGTTCTGTTCTTACACATTAGGTCAACACGCTCATCAGCCAGTTTGTACTTTCAAGAACTTTATGGACTGTCGTCCAAGCACATTCAGTGGCACCGAGGGGGCAGTGGGACTCCTCCATTGGTTTGAGAAGCTAGAATCAGTATTTGAAATGTGTGAATGCCCTGAGGCTCGCAGGGTGAAATATGCCACTGGTACTTTAGAAGGGATTGCGCTAACTTGGTGGAACGCGCAAGTTCAGATTTTAGGGTTGGCAGCTGCTAACGCCACCCCTTGGAATGACTTCAAGGAACTGATTAAACGTGAATACTGCACCCGGGAGGATATTCACAAGTTGGAAGACGAGTTGTATCATCTGAAAATGGTTGGGTCAGAGATCGAAGCTTACACTAAACGGTAGAACGAGCTGGCCGTGCTGTGCCCAACTATGGTAGAACCTCCAATCAAGCGCATTGAGTTGTACCTCAAGGGATTAGCGCCAGAGATACAGAGCCATGTGACATCGGCTAATCTTGATAATATCCAGGCTATTCAACGCCTCGCTCATCGCCTCACGGATCAGGCAGTCGAACAGAACAAGCTGCCAAAACGCATCAGTGCTACTACTACTGCTGTCACTACTTCTGCTACTCCCAGTGACAACAAAATAAAGTGGGATGGGGATTCCAGCAAGGGATCAGCTTCAGTTCAGTCTCAGGTTCAACAGCAGAAGATTGATCACTACCAGAGTCCTAGTCAGCAATCTTCTGGTGGTCACAGGCAGAAAAGGTATCAAGGATTTCACCCCAAGTGTCACAACTGTAACAGGCATCACAACGGCCAGTGCAACAAGGGTCGTTGCCAAAGGTGTCTCAAGATGGGTCACGAGGCCAAAGACTGTAGGAGCCCACGGCCTGCAAATCAGAATCAGCAACACCCACCATCAGCTCCACAGAATCAGCATCAGCAACAGCAACAGCGGGGTAACAGGGGATGTTTTCAGTGTGGGGCTGAAGGTCATTTCAAGCGTGATTGCCCCCAGTTAAACCAGAACCAGAATCGCAACAACAACAACAATCAGGGAAATGGCAACAACAACAATAATGGTGGGAACAACAATGGCAACGAAGCTCGGGGTCGTGCTTTTGTGCTGGGTCGAGGTGACGCAATGAATGATCCCAATGTGGTTATGGGTAAGTTTCTTCTCGATGATATTTATGTTACAGTTTTGTTCGATTCGGGTGCGGATACAAGTTATATATCGTTAAAAGCAAGTAAAATGTTAAAACGTACACCAACACTTCTAAACACCCTACCTTCTGGGGTAGCCCAGTTGGCCAGTCCCACCCAGGCCTCTTCTTGAGGTCACCGGTTCGACTCCTGGCAATGCCCTATTGGGGTGTTGGGGCTCTTCACCGTGGGTACTCACCGCCAGGGAACATTGGGACGTTGTTAGCTTGCGGAGTTGCAATACTCCGGCGGATGGGAGGTCCGTGCAACTACCCCCCCCCACTTCTAAACACCAAACATGTCGTAGAGTTAGCAAATGGCAAGAGTGTAGAAGCCGTTCATGTAGTCAAGGGTTGTAACATCGTCTTAGCTGGTCAGACCTTCTTGATTGATCTCATACCCATAGTTTTGGGTAGTTTCAATATCGTCATTGGCATGGATTGGTTATCCAAGCAGCAGGCAGAGATCCTTTGTAAGGAGAAGATCATTCGTATTCCTCGTTCGGGTAAAGAACCTCTCGAAGTTCAAGGCGACAAGAGTGGTGCTGTGGTTGGCATCATCTCTTTCTTGAAGGCTCAGAAATGTTTACGAAAGGGGCACACTGCCATTTTGGCACTTGTTACGGATGCATCGACGAAAGAGAAAAGAATAGAGGATATTCCAGTTGTACGTGATTTTCCTCAAGTGTTTCCTGAAGATTTACCTGGTCTACCGCCTCATCGC
The DNA here is from genome assembly GCF_002127325.2 of Helianthus annuus. Lineage (NCBI taxonomy): Eukaryota > Viridiplantae > Streptophyta > Magnoliopsida > Asterales > Asteraceae > Helianthus > Helianthus annuus. The sequence goes on along the minus strand of NC_035440.2, from coordinate 68,111,772 downwards.
CAGGTCGAGTTTCAAGTAGAGCTAGCTCCAGGAGCAGCACCTATAGCTCGCGCACCGTATCGTTTAGCTCCAACTGAACTGGAAGAACTGTCTAAGCAACTACAAGAGCTCTTGGATAAGGGCTTCATTCGTCCAAGCTCTTCGCCTTGGGGAGCTCCAGTACTATTCGTGAAAAAGAAGGATGGCACTTTCAGAATGTGCATCGATTACCGCGAACTGAACAAGGTCACAGTGAAGAACCGCTATCCTCTTCCACACATGGATGATTTATTCGACCAGTTGCAAGGGTCGAGTTACTATTCCAAGATTGATCTAAGGTCCGGGTATCATCAGTGGGGCCTACCATAATTTGCATTAATAACTTAATTCATTATCTTCCATTAATCCAACCCTTTAGGATTGTATCCTTGCTGACTCAAACTACTGGGTTGAGGGTAACGTCGCCTTCAAAAGAGGGGCCTACTACAATAACTAAGATAATCTCTTAAACAAGTGCAAAAGTGCGAAAATAATCAAAGGTTATACTAATACACGAGTCGGATCCAAGTGATTCATCTTGTCTATCTGTTTTTATTTTTATTTTATTTTTCAGCATTTAGTTAGTTTCTATTTTCTTAGTTAAAAAAAAACCTTTTCTAACTTTTTGATTTGATTAGACGTTGAGGATAAACCGGTACTAAAAGCTCTTGTGTCCTTGGACGACCTCGGTATCTTACCAACACTATACTACGTCCACGATGGGTGCACTTGCCCATATGTGTGTTTAGTGTTAGTAAATATCGTGTTTTATAAATTTAAAACTTGGCTAAAAGTGTAAAAAGGGCTTAAATATACATCTAAATTATATTACACCTAACGCACATCAGCATACCCCTCACAAGAACTCTCGGTGACAAGATAAATTAGCATGTTATGCTAAATCACTCAATACGTGTGTGTGTGTGTGTGCGACAATAAGCTTGTATAAGAATCAAGTTTCCTCCTAACAAATATCTAGCATGCTTATGAATCAAAGGGACTTACGGATTGTAACGGGGCTAAATGCAAAGGTAGGGAATAGTGGAATACACATGAAGAAGCTAATTGATTTGACCCGGTTTTTATTTCTACTACTAAACAAAGCAAACATCAACTATATACACAACTTCATCAACATTTTCAACTACTATCGCAACTAACTCTTTCTTTTTGCACTTTTCTCATATTTTTTCTTTTTTTTTTCTTTCTCTTTCTCTTTTTTTTCTTTTTTCTTTCTTTTTTTTAATATAGAACTCAACAATATATACAAGAGTATCAACAATCACAAACTAAATTCCTAAACCGGGTCGTCTCAATAGGTAAAGTTTTGTAAGAAGTAGGTTTGGGTCACAACCGAATGGTTTAAGGCTCAAACATGGCTTTCTAAAGGACCAAACCCCCACCACTCACAATACCAAGCTCATATATGTAAAGTATGAGGTCCAACCCACCAATCCCGCACTCTCACACATCTAGACGAGGCTTCCTAAAAGTCCCCTATCATTTCCAAAGGCATGCTAACTCTAGGATTTAACAAGTATTCACACACAAGTTCTATTAACACACTACACACACCGCCACTCAAACAAAGAAATATCAATAACACTCATATGTGGCTCGATTCTTACCAAGAAAAGACTAGGAATGGGTGTCGGTGTGTCAAATGGCACAATATCAAGTTTTCAAATTTTTACACTTCTCGCTTGGATTTACAAAAAATTTAAAATTCTCAAAAATTCCCCCATCCCCACACTTGGGATACATTGTCCCAATGTATGATTTTGAGGAAAAGATCGCTTTAACCAAGAACATCAACAATTGCTTATACTCTCAAACCCCAAGTTTCTTTTTTTTTTAACATCACACCACTAACTAGCCCAACCCCAAAACATAACATCAAACTAATACACCCCCAAACCTCCCAACCATAAACAAAAGAAAACAACTAACTACCAAAATTTCAAAGCTAAAGAACATAACAAGACTAAGGAAAGAGTACATTGACCTGGTGAAGTTTGACACAACCGATGTTGTAGACAATCCGACTTCTTATCACCACCTTCACACAAATATCCATACATCTTCCCCACACTTGAATGTCGCCATGGCCCTAAAACATAGAAAGATAAAAACAGCAAGATCAATGTAAAACCCCGGGTTGCCTCCCGAGCAGCGCTAAGTTTCTAGTCTTCAGCCAGACCGTGCCACCCCTATTTATGGTGGCTCAAAGAATCGATTCCTGCCATCTCCATCACTTCCTTGTGCCATTGAGCAAAATGAATCCATCTTGTTTTGACTCGGTGGGTAATCAAATACGCTCTTGCTTGAACCCATATGCTTTTCTTCACGATCCAGTGGGTGATTTCTTCTCATTCTTTGGAACACCTTTTTTATACAATCACTAGACTCACCACCCTTCCCCTCAATGGATTCATAACTAATCACTTTAGTTTGAACATCCAAGGACAACTTACGCTTCTTTTCGATCATGGTAATAATCCCGTCTCTACAATTAATTTGAGTATTTGCTATGTATAGAAACGGTCTACCTAAGATTACCCTTTGTTGTGCTGCCATTTTGGTAGAAGCATAGTCTAGAACTAGAAAATCCACCGGGTATTCGAATTCTCCCAACGAATCATAACATTCTTAACTATTCCCCGTGGACGCCTCCAACTCTCATCCGCCAAGCTCACCATGGTGTCTACATCTTCAAGCGGACCGAAATCGTACATGTCATATAGCTCACCCGGTAACACACTCATGCTCGCCCCATAATCCAACAATGCATGAGGAATTTTTAGTTTCCCCACTCGGATAGGCACGATTGGCGCTCCATACTCTTTATCATTCTCAATTTCGGCATCTTTTTCCAAACCTGCATTCACTTGATATGAAGAAGTTAGCAATGTTTCATTAAATTTAGTACTAGGAACGGTGCTTACCACATTGATATTAACACTTTTAATGTTTTTGGGATTTATCAGCGTGTCACTTGGTAACTGGCCTTTTGCTTTTTTCAATATCGCCACTTCACTTGCAAGTTGACCCATTTGGGTGGTCAAAGTTTGAATCGCTTTATCACGGGCCTCGTCCTTTTGCATCCGAACCTCATCACGTTGATTCATTCGTTGCATTTCAACTTGCATCACCTTTAACATCTCTATTACTTCGTTTCCACCCGAAGAGCTTTGACCCGTTTGATATTGCCTTTGAAATCCTTGGTTTCCTTGGAAATTCGGGTTAGCTTGATTTGAAGGGTTCCCATACCGAAAGTTTGGGTGGTTTCTCAACCCGGGGTGGTAAGTGTTAGAATTCATATTATAGTTTCTACCACCCCCTCCTTGACCTTGTACCGCATAAACTTCTTCATATTGCCCTTCCACCATTCCGTGGCAATTTTCAGCCGCATGACCTATTTCATTGCAAATAGCACAAACATCATAAATTTGATTAGAAGTTTATACATTACCATCATCAACCGCATGCCCTTGTGTTCGGGTAACGGCCGGTCGTGCTCCTTGATGCTTGAGCTTTTCTCTTTGATGTAATGGCCATTTGCTCCAAGAACTCCCAATCGTCATGCTCATAGTTTGTGCCAAAAGTCCCATTTGTGATGGACATCAAATCTCGTGCATCTTCGGCACACAACCCTTCATGAAAGGCGTTCATCAACTCCCAAAGCTCAATTCCATGATGCGGACAATTTTTAATCATCATATTTAAGCGCTCGAAGGCTTCATGGAACATTTCGCCTTGTTGTTGTTGGAAACTTCTCAACCCTTTCCTAGCATCATTGGTCTTTTGGGCGGTATAAAATTCGTCTAAGAAAGTTTATTGCATTTCCCCCCAAGTATAAATAGATGCCGAAGGCAAAGTGTAGAACCACTTCTTTGCCTTATCTTCCAAGGAGAATTGAAACAAAACCAACTTTACATCATCAGCCGAAAAACCTTGACTCCCAAGAGTATTGCAAATTGAGTCGTAGGCTTCCAAATGGAAATAGGGTTCCTCCGTTGCTAGACCCTTATATTTTTGCAAGCTTTTCAAGGAATTCGTTCTTACTTCAAATGTCCTCCCTTGATCATTGTGAGGAATGACTACCGGTGAAGGATTATGAGTGATTACCGGCCTAAAATGCGCTTCAATACCCCTCGCATTTTCTCTAAGATGCCTCCTTGGTACACCAAACCGACCCCTTGGACGAACTTGACCCATTGGTCTTGGTATATGCCCTTGTGGTGCAATTGGTTGATGAAATTGTTGTTGTGGCATCGGTGGGCGTTGAATTGGCCTTTGGAATTGTGGTTGCACATTTTGTGGACGAACTTGTTGCAAAGGTACCGGACGTTGCAATTGCGGCCCTTGTGGCCTTGGCCTAATATGTTGAGATATGAGTTGTTGTTGTTGCACCCCACCAACATTTGGAATCACTTGCATTTGGCCTTCCATATAACCGTATTCCCCTTGATCTCCATCACCCCCGTAAACATATCTGTCTTCATCAAAACCCTCAAACTCCTCAAATCCTTCATCATACCCATCTCCTTGAATTCCCGAAGATTGCCCAAATGGAAGCGTCGAGTATTGGAAACCCGACTGGTTTGATGGTCGAAATTGGTGCTATGGTATGGCTTGCATATGACGGACCCGCACCCGGGAAGAAATGGGATAATGGTGGTATAGTAGTGGAAGGATTAAAGGTAATGGTTGGTTCTTCTTGGGTAGTAATGGGTTGTGTGGTGATGGTTGGTGTAACATTTTGGATTATGGTAGGTTCGGTAGTATTTGGTGGAATGGTGGTATTTGGTGAAGGTTGAGTGGTTGATGGTACAAAGGGTTGAAAAGGTTCACCCGTAGTGGGTGGTGGTGGATCCCTATCCATGTATCGAAGTGGTGTAATTGGTGTAATTGGTGTTGTTGGTGAACTGCTGATTGTATTTTCTCTTAATAAAATCCTGTTTGCTCGCAAAGTTCGTTCGATTTCCGGATCAAATACTAGTGTGAAAGCTTGTGAGAGCTTCTAGTACGCATGCACCTGTAAATACCTGCACACTAACACACCCCGCGTAAACCAGAAAAATAACAAACTTAAAACGAACAACAATAACACACGTTGCGCACTACTCCCCGGAAACGGCGCCAAAATTTGACGTGATGTCGTGGTCACAATCAAATTTAATCCAATTACTACTAAATAGATAGCGGTAAGTGGGTATCGAACACAGGGAGTTTGTGGAATATGTGTTATTTGAAGATTTATCTAAGTGAACTAAGTTAAGCTAATTGCAAGAAAAGTAAAATTCAAGAGTTGGTTTGATTGGATTGGTTTCTTTTAAAACTACGATTACTAATTAATTTGCAAAATGAGAATTGAGTTTGTAAACAATTTTAGAGACAAATGACTATCTTGAGTTTCTGGTTTGCTTCGACTTTTGTGCTAACATTCAACTAGAAAGAACTACATAGACATAGTTCGTGTATGACCAATTGCAGTGATGAAAGGGAACTAAGTACTCAGATTCCTAGAACGTGAGGTTGTTACCCGATGATCAATTAACCCTTACCCAAGCCTAACTATACCCATGATATCTCGATTGCCAACGACACCAAGAACGTATGGTTTCTAATTAGTTTAGCATAAAAATCAATACTTTACTAACAATCAATCATGCACCATAACAAACAATTCAAAGAGAAAGGAGTTGTTATTCTAGAAATATAAAATAAAAGCACAAGTCTTACACAACCTTTAACCCAAGATAATCATAGAATGTTTAGCCACACATGGCTTGAAGTGACATCATAATGCAAAAATAGAAGGTAATGTTGTTCAACAAGATCACCAACAAAACTAGATGAAAGATAGATGATAAGATATGTTTTTCACTTCCAAGTGCCTCAAATATACTCCCCCAACTCGTCCCCCATCTTCCGTAACCGAATACCCATGATAAGATCCCATAAATCCTCATGAAATGGCCAATAAATGTGTAAGTTACATTTTGAGATCAGTCGGAGGCGTAACCTACGGCTCCCAGTCGGAGGCGTAACCTACGGCTCCCAGCCGTAGGTTACGGCTGTTAGCAGCTCCAAGGTCAACATAGGGTGCCGTAACCTACGGCCCTCAGCCGTAGGTTACGGCTCTGAGTGGTTCTTTACGGCAAGGAGCTCCTGTCTTACGGCGATGAAATTTGGACATGTTGGAGCCTTAACCTACGGCCAGAGCCGTAGGTTACGGTGCTGTATGTTATGTTTTTTCTTATTTCTTTCATTACAAGTGGAATCAATAATTCTTGTTTCCACCATCATCTAGCATCCATCCAAGCTCCAAAATATCCATCTTTTATGCACTTTAACACCTGCAAAATCAAACATAGAGTGGTTACCAAGTTCAAGCAATTAACTGAATAAAGCATGGAATGTGCGTACATTTAGACCTTTTAAGGGTTGTCCTACGGACCACCCGTCAAGAAGCTGGGAAAAGAATTCTAAGATACATAAAAGGGACTCTAGACCAGGGACTCGTATATTCTAAAGGAGGCAAAGGAACACTAATCGGATTTAGTGACAGCGATTATGTAGGGAATATTGATGATAGTAAAAGTACGTCCGGGTATGCGTTTCACTTAGGTTCAGGAGCTGTAGCCTAGAAATCGAAGAAGCAAAAGGTGGTAGCTTTATCTTCAACTGAGGCAGAATACATTGCACTTTCCATGACTGGTTGTCAAGCACTCTGGCTTAAAGGAATCCTAAATGAACTTCAAGAAACTATTAATTGTCCTCTAATAGTTTACTGTGATAATAAATCAACCATTTGCTTAGCTAAGGATCAAGTTTATCATGGTAAAAGTAAGCACATAAGGGTCAAATATCACTTCATTAGAGATTTGATCAAGAATAGTGATGTTGAAGTCTGATTCTGTTCGACTAAACATCAAGTCGCAGATGTTCTTACCAAAGCTTTGCAACCAAGAGACTTCATACATATGAAGAATCTTCTGCATATTGCTGCATTCTAGCTTACGGGAGGGTATTAGAGAAGAAGGATTATAAGCTAGATTATATATATGTTAGTTTAGATATAATATATGGTTTATGTAATATAATATATGGTTTATGTAACATTATTATTATACTTTTAACCTAAGTAGAGACGGTTATCCGCATGGAAACCTCTGTATATATGTAATATTCCTGTATCATATTCAAATTACCAATTCAATTCAAGAACAAGTTTTATCTTCCAATTCTGAAATCCAAACTGTTAGCGAATTCAATTCTAATATGGGAACCCTTACACTATCCAACCACAGCTACACAATTTACAACAGTTAGGTTATCAATTAAATCCTATTATGGTATTACCCCATCCAACCCTCAACCACAGGCTTACTATGCCGCTCCGCAGCACCTACCGTGGCAATTACAACAATCGGTGTTGTGACAACACCTACACTGGTCCTACCTAATAGTTGCTTGGGCATCAACTCAAAACATGGTGTATGGCCACTGCAATTGGTGTGGTATAAGACTCCTCCCATCTCAATGCCCAAATCAAATTACTATTGCTTAGACTGGACCTCAAGTTAATTTTGCAAGTTTTTTAGATACCAGATCGACATCAAAAGCCACATGGTTCCCTGACATCGGTGCTAATAGCCATGCTACTCCTGACTTATCAAACCTTGACAACTCTGAAGTCTACCAAGGTAATGATTCCCTCCACGTTGGTGACGGTAAGCCTTTGCCTATTCTCCACATTGGTTCATCTAAATCTTTTTCACCTAATAAAACATTTAATATTTCTTATATTCTTCAATTACCCGCAGATCAAAAGAATTTATTATATTTTAAACATTTTTGCCTTGATAATAACATTTATTTTGAATGTTATTCTTCTTCTTTTGTTGTGAAGATGAGTGCTCACACACTACCCTTATCATGGGTGCAAGTGATAATGGCCTATACTCCATCCATGTCCTCCACTTAAAGCCATTCCCAAGCACGTCTTCACATCAACCAAAGCTTTATCAATCATTTGGCATCAACGTCTTAAACACCCACATGAACGTGTTTTTCAGTCTATTGCTTCATCTTGTTCTTTACCAGTTTCTACTGAATTTTGTTCATCTTTATGTACCCCTTGTAAGTTGAAAAAATCATCCAAACTTTCTATGGATAACTCTAAGTTCAAGGAAATAATATTTTGGATTTGATAAACAGTGATGTTTGGGTACCCTCTCCTACTGTATCTCTTGATGGACATCGTTTCTTTTTGTTATGTGTTGATCATCTTCCACAACGATTCTGGCATTTTGCTTTTGAAACCGTTGTTTATCTCATCAATCGACTAGCATCCAGAATATCTTCAAATAAATCTCCCTTTCAGCAGCTTTTCAATCACAAACCGGATTACTCATTCCTTCATGTCTTTGGGTGTCAATGTTTTCCCTATCTTCGACCGTACAACCGTCAAAAATGGATTTTCACTCTACATCAGGTGTTTTTCTTGGTTATAGTCCAAATCATCATGGTTATCGTTGTCTTGATCCTATCACTAAACGAATATACATTGTCATGCATGTTCGTTTTATTGAAGATTCCTTCCCCTTTCAAACTCTTGTTACTCAACCGAAAGCCCTTCCATCTTCCCTATATGTCTCTGTTTACCCCACACCGATTCCATACTCCTCTACTGAACACATTCAAACAAAACCACGTTCTACCACACCTACATAACCTACTTCTCCCACACCACAATAATCACCAATACCACATTCTTCACATACCATTGTTCCTCTTTACCTCCCTCACAACATTCTGACCCTACTTCATCAAAACCAAAACAACCACTCATTATAATTCGTATTCTTTTAATGCCACGCGTTCTTCCTCTCTAATCGAACCTAGCTATTTTACCTTTGCCAACATTCCTCGTAGTGGCGCCATGCCATGACTAAGGAGTTTGAGGTGCTTTATTAGACTGGAACACGATCTTTAATCTCGTATGTCAACAACACTGATATTATTGATTGTAAGTGGGTAACCATATCAAAGAAAGATGCACATGGCAAAGTCACTTATTAAAAAGCACGTATTGTTGCCAAAGGATTTACTCAACAATCCGACATGGACTATCATGAGATGTTCAGTCTAGTGATCAAAGTAACCACTCTTCGGGTTATCTTGTTTCTTGTTGTGACAAGCGACTAGTCTCTTTGCCAATTGGATGTGCAAAATGCATTTTTATATGGTGACTTGAAAGAAACAGAATCAGGTGTGTCTTCTTCACAAATCTCTTTATGGGCTTAAGCAAACTCCCTGGGCCTAGTTTAATTACTTATCGACAATTCTTTATCAACTTGGTTTTTGGACTCAAACCGATCCCTCAATCTTCATTCTAAACTTAGGTGGCATTCTTATCTATGTTCTTGTTTATGTAGACGACATCATCATTACCAGTAACAACAACTTAGTCATTCACAACATTGTTCATCGCCTGAGTTCCATTTTTGCAATTAAAGATCTTGGCAAATTTCATTATCTTTTGGGAATTGAGGTGGTTAAGGATATTAAGGATAAAAACATGTAGTGGATACATGTAAGATCTATCTATGTATATGTAGCGTGAAATCTAGGATACAAAAGGGTAGTCTGATAGAATGTGTTACATATTCATGTGTAGAGCTCGTACTTGATCATGCTAAATGTTGCAAGTGTTTTTCTGTAACGCCCTGCGTCCCTGAACTTTTACCTTTTGTCAATTCTAGTACTTATACTATGTGAAACTTGACTCTTATGATACTTTGTGAATCTTGATACTTTGAAACTTAAATATTGGTGATTCTTGATACTTGATTCTTGATACTTGATACTTAATATTAGATACTTGATTCTTAAAAACTAGAGACTTGATGCTTGACTCTTGATACTTGATTCTTGACCCTTGAGACTTGTGAAACTTCGAGACTTTGTCAAACAAGAAACTAGAGACTTGACACTTATGTAAACTTGGAAACATGGAAACTTTCGTGTTAATAATGTTGTCATGTAATAATACTACACAATAATACGCAACGCAACACTTAATCTAGCTCGCAAAACGAACCAAAGTCGGAAAATCTAGCAAACGGGTCTCGGCTGTCTGAATGGAGATCCGATCAGATGACCATCCGATCGAAAGACCATCCGATCGGAGGGCCTTTCGACCGAACAACCATCCGATCCACACTCGTATCGCCTTTCTCTCCTCTTGCACTACAAATACAAGCTGTCACATCATTCTTCACTGATGTGACAGTCTCCTCCGACCAGACACACACACTCTCGTTTTAAGGCACTTTTCTTCCATTTTTGGGCTATTCTTGTAAGTTTTCCACTTGATTCTTGTACAACTTTCATCTATACACATTTCCTCACATGATTCTTCATAAAAATCACACTTTTCATCGTGAAATCACTAAGATTCTAGATCTTGAGGATGACATCATCATGGCGGTTGTACAATTAGCTGTGTGATGTCATTTTCGTCAAGTTTTAGCTCAGATCTAAGAGATTTCTACGTGTTTTACCACGAATCCTTACAAAATCTAAATGTTTTCGGTTAATTTCATACTTTCTTCAAACTTTCTTAAACTTTTACTCAAAACGGTGGTGTCTGGAACCAAAACAGGCCAAGGACTTGTTCCTTAGTCTGGAGTCGGCTTAATAATGGATTTCCACCGGAGAGATGACCAAGTTACGGGTCAGACATGAAACTTTGTCAGGAACGGCCGTCTGATCGAACGGGGTGATTCCCATCCGATCAGACAGGCTGAGCCTTGGTGACCTTTCCGTTGTCTTGATACGTACCACGTCGTCTCCGCTAAATTCAAACTTAGAAATCTTTACAAAGGTCGCTAAGGGTGTGACAACTCGAGATCTCAAGGCCTTTCCTTTACGCATTACTTGTTCTATGATTTAGCTGTTCATTGTGTAACTTATACATGTTATTACTTGTTCTATGATTTAGTTGTTCTATGTTTTAATGTTATGTTAATGTATTGCTCATTGTGTAATGGCATAGCACATACCACACATGGTGACTTTCGACACACACACACACGACGAAACATGATGTTTCGTCGCCACTAAGGAGCCTTGGCCCAGGTTGTTTCGGCCCACACACAAGCTAGTCTTCGGCCCACTGTTATGAGTTTGTTATTTGTATATGTTGGATTATTCAAACGTTTGTTACCCTTGGCCCGTTCTCGCAAGCCCAAACCAAACCAAGCCCATCTTCTAAATTGTTTGTTACGTAGAGTTTGTATAAGAATACTTGAACACATACACAAACCCTAGGCTCCCCTAGACACTCGACGACAGTAGCATACCCCCCCCCCATGAGATATTATCTTCTTCTATTAAGTCATTGGTTAGTAAACTATATCCGCACTAACTGTTAAATTGTCAATTGATGTTTATGTTTATGTATAATCTTGGTTATAGGTGTTTTGGTGTGAATGGATCATGATCTTGGTGCTTATGTGATAACATGGAAGATTAGAATGATTAGGGTTTGCGTGTCTTAATGGCCACTATTCTGTTTGAATGTTAAGCAAGTAATAATCGGATAACTGTTATGAATATGGGTATTGTTAATGCCTTGATTACACGTTAATGTTAATCGGAAACTTGATGATTGGTTGTTGAAATATGCCGAAACTGTTAGAGGACTAGGGTTCTTGAAAAACTCGAAACTGTAACTGATGTCATGAGATGTTTCGTCGCTGTTTGGTCTCGACGAAACTCTAGAGATTCGTCGCTGTTTGATCTTGACGAAACACAAGGGATTCGTCGCTACTTGGCCTCGGCGAAACACAAGATGTTTCGTCATTGGGTGTTTCGTCACCATGGCCTTTCGTCGCCAGGGGTGTTTCGTCGAGACAGTAAGTAAACCAATCTAAACAGTAGGCTTGCATGATGATGTGTATGTATTAGTTTTTGGCATGATGATAGGATTTTGATGATTAATCTTGTGAACGTGTAAACCGTTATACAACCATGATGTGCTTGACATAAAGGATTTCAATAATAGTGGGAAGTAGTTGGGTCGGACCTTCACTTTGGGTCAAACACACATCAGTCGGGTCTCATGTCTTATGGGATCAACCTCACAATGTGAATACTTGATAAAATGGGATTTGTGTTTATGAATATTAACTGTTGCATGAAAACGATACCGTCTATACACGGAAAATCTGACTTGCCTGGAATGGTTAGAACATGCACCTGATGATGTGTTGAATTGTGGTAATCATAGTGGATAGGGACTTGCATGGGAAATTAAGTACTGGTACATGTCATGCCATGATTTTTGATAACACGGAACCTGCGTGATCTCCTGGTTTGGGGACACGTACCACATCCTCTTTATTGAAGGGTGACAATGCTGATACTAGACCAAAAACTCTATCATGAAATCCCTCATTTTATATCGAATTAATCGCCGGGCCAATGGCGAGCGGGTCATTAGTTAGATAGCGCTATTTAGGTTTGACAAGCCTCACACCGTGCCGCAGAGGACGGGTGTGAACTAATGGACCTGGGCACGTCAATGATGATAGACACTGACGATAGGGCACCAACTTACTTTAGTCAGTGGTCGATATGGTAACGGGTCTAGTGGTTCACATGGGGAAGCCCCCACTGGTTATGGTTTGGGAAACAAGGAATTGGTTAACACATGGTTTTCGAAAAAAACTTATGGTTTTTGGAACAACTTTAAAAATGGACAACCAACTGTGAACTCGCTCAACTTTGTTGTTGATTCGTTGTTACATGCCTTGCAGGTCTTTAGGTGCATATTGTTGGAACTTGCTGTCTGGGAGGCTGGAGTGGTCATGGGTCGAGATACATGGAATCGCAACACAAGACTAATGGTTTTTACATGTGGTTTATAAACACTTAATGAATGAATTATGCTTCCGCTGTATACTGTGAATTATTTGTAACGTTGTAACACTTAATGTTAATAAATGAAAGTTTTATTTAAATATACCTATGACTTCAACGTGATTGGTGGCTAGATCCTGGTACGTCACACACCTCGCAGGGGTTTCTGCATGTGAAATTTTGGGGGTGTGACAAAGGGAAACGGATCACACAGACGAATGACCATCCGATCGGAGGGTCGTCCGATCGAACGGTCATCCGACCGAATGGCCTGGTTCCCATAGCCTTCAACACTTAAACTATTGAACCAACGTTTTGAACTATGAATCTTACACTCGAACAGTCATTCGACGGAACGGTCATCCATCCGGATGACCATCCGATCGAATGACTTAGATTTATACTACAACAAAAACTTCAAAAGTTTGAACATTTGGAAGCACACCTTTTGATTGAATGACCATTCGATCGAATGGTCATCCGTCTGGATGACCATCCGATCGGATGGTGGTCTGTTTAACTCAACAGGTCATCCCACCGGATGGCCATCCGATCAGGAAAGCCTGGTCCGACACTTTGCACTCTTCGTTATTCTATTCAACGCTTACACTGTAAACTATAATCAGGCTAATCTCAGTGCTCTCTTCGATCCAATCAGTAGGTGTCGATACTTAGCACCCACTGTGAGTATACTCGATCCCTTTTTGTTTTAAACACTTTTGGGATGCAACATGTATTCTATAAACTTGATACTTGAAACTTGTTTGGAAACATACTCTATCCTCTGTGAACGTGAAACTTGATAGTTTTTGGATTCTTGATACTTTATGCTATGTGAACGTTTAATCCTTGTGTGTAGTTCCGCCTTAACAATAGTAGCTCTATAGGAGTAATGCACCTCCCCCTTATTCTCGGGGGTATTGTTAGGAGGAGACATTTATCTTCCCATTATTCTCGGGGAAAAGCTTTTAAACGCATTGGGATTCTTGGGCTATCACTTGGACTGCGTAAACTAGCATGGTTGAAACTTTTATATGTTTACATGACGGATATGAGTCGTTTAAACTATTATGATACTGTATACTCAAACTTGTATACTCGCCAGTACATTATTGTATTGACATTATTTTAATACATGTTGCAGGTTGATAGTAGCCGAGGAACAAGAAACTTGCTAGGATGCTGCTAGAAACACACCCTAGTTAATTTTTGAAACTTTTGAAACAATATTTGATGGTTTGTAATTGATACGCTTGGTGGTTTGATGTTTAGACAATCTATTTCATGAAACTTGATTAATTACTATTGAAACAATTAGCATTATGGGAACTCACGAGCAATCTGAACGCTTAGTGCCACACCCCGATGTTTCTGCCATCGGTTGGGGTGTGACAGATATCAGAGCCATAACTATAGGGAATTAGGAAAAGTAGGAATGTTTTGCCTGGTCTATAGTTCTAGGAATCTTGACTCTTATCTGTTGCTTAAGACTTATGGATCCTACCGTACTTGCTTCCTAGCAACACATTTACTGTTAAACTTACATGCCTTTCCTAAGGCTAACACAATATACACTTGGATACTTTGAGAACACTGCTGATCAGTGTTTGTATTTTGTACGAGATTCACCTTCAAGTCAGGAGTGACATCCGAACCTTGATGGGAAAATTCCATAATATATTCTAGTAGGTCTTATCTTTTGATAAGTGCCGACAACAATTAGGGTACGAAGTTGTCAAGATAGAGGTGAAACTTATACCTTGATAACTAGTCCCACTCTTTGATTTTTTTCTGTCTCGCCAAAGTCTCGAAATTCCCAATCAATTAGGAATGTGTAATGATCGAAAGGACAGATATCGTAGGCCTAACATCGATGACGTATTTGTCTAAGTAAGTCAAGACACGTTGCCTCAATTCGAAAGGGGTTCGATTCACTTTGGCTAGTCACCGTTCCTCTACCCGGAACAATCCTATGTTTTATGAGCCTATCTTTTATGTTTTATGTTATCTCGATTTTTATATGTGGTTTTAAACTTGATTCTTCGTTCATTTAGAGATTTTTACACAAATCACACGAATGTCCGCAATCTAAAACAATAATTCTAATCTCTCAGGATCGAACTAAATTTATGATGCTTTATTCATATTGGTAAACTACGTGGAATCTTGATTAAACTATGAGAAACGTGATTGAACGTGATACTATGAGAAACTACTTGTTTAATCTATGAGTTGTTATGGTAGCAAAACACTATACGTAACGTGGAACCGAAAGACGAGACAGAAGTAACATGGACGAAATATGGTGGATACGCCGCTGGTACTTCCTATATATAAGTGTTTCCAACAGGTTACCAACTTTCATACCACGTGCCATGCGAAATCTAGTGTTTTGCAGGCCGGCGATGAGAATGTTGAACTCTAAGCTATGTGAAACTACTTGTTTAAATCTATGTGTACTCTAATGCGTATGTGTTGTTGTGAGTGGCAAAATACGATACGTAGCCTAGCACCGAAGACGAGACGGATGTGACATGTCCGAAACATGGTGGATACGCCACTGGTACTTCCTATATATAAGTGTTTCTGACATGTTACCGAACTTTCGTACCACATGCTATGTGAAATTCGTAGTTTTGCAGACTCGTGGTGGAAATGCTGAATCTACTTGATTGATCTATGTGAAAATGATGGAGTCTAATGTTGTGGTTGGCGAAACATGACACCGACGACGAGACGGACGTGGCGTGATCGAAACATGGTGGATACGCCACTGGTACTTCCTATATATAAGTGTTTCTATCATGTTGCCAAACTTTCGTAACACGTGCCATGTGGAACTCGTTGTTTTGTGGACTGTGATGAGGATGTTGAACGATAAGCTACGTGAAACTATTTGATTGATCTACGTGTATGTGATAATGGTGGAGTGTATTGTTATGGTTGGCAAAACGCGACATGTAACATGACACCGAATACGAGGCGAACGTGATATGCCCGAAACATGGTGGATACGCCGCTGGTACTTCCTATATATATGTGTTTCTGACATGTCGCCGAACTTTCGTACAACGTGCCATGCGAAAGTCGTGGGTTTGCGGATGTTGAATCTTTCGAACTATGAGAAACTTGTTGAACATTTTGAAACTATGTAAAACTTGAGTCTTTATGCAACCATGTGCGAATCTACATACTGGGAGACTTTGTGATCTAGACTTCTACGATCCTTTCCTTTAGATGTCTTCCCACAAACTATCCGACTCTCTCAAGAGATCCAGGGAAAACTCTCAGAAGAAGATGATGTCATTCATGGCCGATCAGATCGCTCGCATCGTGCCAAAGATCGTCTCTGAGATCCAAGGATAAAACACCCCTCCTTCCTCTGTGGAATCTAAAGGAGATAAGCTAAAGCCTACAAAGTTCAGCTACAAACACTTCGTCTCTTGCAACCCTAAGCCTTTCACGGGCAGTGATGGGGTGACTGCAATGCTAGAGTGGATCGACAGCATCGAGGTTACCTTCATTAACAGCGAGTGCCCAGAACACTTGAAGACTAGGAATGCAACTGGCATGTTTCAAGGCAGAGCTCTGGAATGGTGGTCCAATGAGAGAAACATCCGCTCTAACGAAGAAGATTATGCTCTTCCATGGTCAGAGGTGCGAGAATTGATGATGCTCGAATTCTGCCATCCCCATGAACAGCTAAAGCTTGAGGAAGAGTTCTGGCATCTCAAGCAGATTGGTGATGACAATCGGGCTTATACTACCCGTTTCAAGCAACTCAGCATAATCGTTCCTCACTTGGTTTCTACCCCGAAGCGCATGATAACCAAGTACATCAATGGGTTACCTCCTGCGATGCGTGATTCGATTGAAGCAGCTCAACTGGAGACTATTGAAGAAGTTTATCGCCTCGCCGCAAGTTTAAATAACAACCGTGTCCGTGACAAACAGTTCGCTACTCCTGCTCCCTCAAAATCAGCAAACCAAGTTACCCAGCAGCCTAGTGGCAGCAGAAACAAGAAACGAAAGTCTCCGAGTTGCTGTAATGCCATTGTCCCTGCTGCGAATGCAAACCCTACAGGCAAAGCTATTGTGCCTGCTACTACTACTGCTGCTGCTGTTCCAAACCCTCCTGCTCCTGAGAACAAAAAGCAGTACACTGGGCCTCATCCTAAGTGTGCAACTTGCAACTTTCATCATCATGTTACCTCTGCTTGTCGCTTGTGTACCAACTGCAATCGCTATGGTCACACGACTCCCTCCTGCCGTCAAGCCAACCAAGCTCAGCAAGCGCCAGCTCAGGCAACTCTACCAGCTCCTCCAGCTCCTCTTTAGAATCCTAGACCAGTCAACATTGTTCGTGCATGCTACAAGTGTGGAGACACTATTCACCTCCGTAATCAGTGCCCTCAGCTAAACCAGGAGCAACAGCCAGCCGCTCGTAGACGAGCGTTCAACATTAATGCAAAACAGGCTCGTAACGACAATGACGTCGTTAATGGTACGTTTCTCGTCAATAATCTTTACGCTTCGATACTATTTGATACTGGTGCCGACATAAGCTTTGTGTCCGTAGAATTTGAATCTTTGTTAAACTGTGCACGCTCTAAGCTACCTAAGTCGTTTTCGGTTGAGATTGCCGATGGTAAGTCTATTCTAGTTGATTCTATTCTCAGTGGTTATTCCTTGACTCTTAACGACCACGTATTTACTATTGATCTTATACCCATGCAATTGGGTAGTTTTGATGTCATAATTGGCATGGATTGGTTGCGTAAGAATCATGCCGAGATCGCGTGTCACGAGAAGTTTGTTCGTCTTCTTCTTCCGTCCGGTGATATTTTACACGTCTATGGAGACCGACCTTCGAGAGGACTGAAGTTGATGTCATGCACTCAGGCGAACAGGTGCTTACGTAAACAGTACTTTGCCTTCTTGGCCCACGTTGTGGAACAAAAAGGCAAGGGAAAGAACATAAGCGACGCTCCAGTAGTATGTGATTTCCCTAATGTCTTCCCTGAAGATCTTCCTAGTCTTCCTCCTCCTCGATCTGTTGATTTTCGTATTGATCTCATACCTGGTGCGACTCCTGTCGCCAAGGCTCCTTACCGACTTGCACCTTCCGAGATGCAAGAACTATCTAGTCAACTACAAGAACTGCTCGACAAGGGATTCATTCGTCCAAGTACCTCTCCGTGGGGTGCTCCTGTGCTATTTGTCAAGAAGAAAGATGGTTCGTTTCGTATGTGTATCGACTACCGCGAGCTTAATAAACTTACTGTTAAGAATTGTTATCCTCTCCCTCGTATCGATGATCTATTCGACCAACTACAAGGCGTGTCCTATTTCTCAAAAATCAGCCTTCGATCTGGTTATCATCAGCTCTGTGTTCTTGAAGACGATATCCCAAAAACTATTTTTTTTTTTGCACTCGTTATGGACACTACGAGTTCATTGTTATGCCTTTTGCCTTGACCAACGCACCCGCTGTGTTCATGGATCCTATGAATCTTGTTTGTAAACCGTATTTGGATCGTTTTGTGATAGTCTTTATTGATGATATTCTTATTTATTCGACAACTAAAGCTGATCATGAATGTCACTTACGCTTGATGCTTGAGCTATTACGTGGTGAACGCTTATACGCTAAATTCTCTAAGTGTGAGTTTTGGATTGGTGAAGTATAATTTCTAGGGCATGTCGCTAGTAAGCAAGGTATTCATGTTGACCCTTCTAAAATTGAAGTTGTGAAGAATTGGAGTACGCCTAAATCTGCGTTCGAAATCCGTTCCTTCCTAGGATTGGCGGGTTATTACCGCCGATTCATCTCGGACTTTTCTAAGATTGTCATTCCTCTTACTTCTTTGACTCAGAAAGAGAAACCTTTTGCTTGGGGTCCCGAGCAAGAAGAATTTTTTCAGACTCTTAAGACTCTTCCGTGTAACGCTCCTGTGCTTACTCTCCCTGATGGGAATGATGACTTCGTGGTATATTGTGATGCCTCGAACCGTGGCTTGGGCTGTGTGCTCATGCAGCGGGACAAGGTTATTGCTTATGCCTCCTATCAACTCAAAATACATGAGAAAAACTACACTACTCACGATCTAGAGCTTGGTGCAGTTGTATTTGCATTAAAGATCTGGCGACACTACCTATATGGAACTAAGTGCGTGGTTTTCACTGACCATAAGAGCCTACAACACATCTTTGACCCAAAGAAACTGAACATGCGACAGAGACGTTGGGTGGAATTGCTTAATGACTACGATTGCGAGATTCGCTATATCCTGGCAAAGCGAATGTCGTGGCCGATGCAGTAACGCCCTGCTTATTTGTACTTCCCTTTTATAGCAAGTCTTGTTCGTATTTCTATTTTTGGAAGTCTTGTGTTCTTGTAATCATTCTTTCTTTGTAACCGTTGTTAAATCCGAGACTTGGATCATAAATAAAACTCATATTTTGTTAAATTCATGTTGTACATACTTTATACATGCTCATACATTCAATTTCGTGAAACAATTGATGCTTATTCGTAATTCTTGGAAGCTATGTGCTAAACTTGCAAACACTCAAACCCACATCCTTATGCTTATAATCACTTCTATGGTTAGTTAAGCTTAAAAACGGGGCTGAGATATATAAAATCAGAGGTTAATCCTCATATACTTTCTGTTTTGTTTAGGGTTTTTGACCCACAAGTGGTGTTCAAGCTTCAAGCTTGATAAAGGTGTGATTGTGGACTCACTTGGGTTGTCCAACATAAAATCCCCACATCCCTTGATGATTTCTCATAGTGTAGATGTTTCTTATTCTTGTATTGATATTAGTTCATGACCCTCCTTGTATGTTTTTACATCAAGTGTAGTGGTGAACCATAAGAGGTACCTAAATGGAAGCTTGTTCTTCCTACCTCCTACATGAATTCTATGACACAATAGAGGTACCTAAATGAAGATTTATCTTCTACCTCATGCTTGACTATTGGACTAAATAATACATATAATACTTATACATATATATATACTATTCGAACTCTTGATGGTGGACTTGTGTTCATTCGTCAAGATATTAGAAAAACATCATCTAAGACATAAGACTTGTTACGATTCTAATGAGTATATTACTCATGAAAACATTAACCCTTGAGGTTTCATAGTGTCAAGAACAAGTACTTGGTGTTAAAGGATGATTACTTTCGAATACATATCTTCTTTTGTTTTAACTTCCTAAATCCCTAAATCTTCCGAATGCCCAAACTCACACACCTATGTTTCCTTTGTGTAGAAGGACTTGGTGTTCCAACTTCCTAATTAACCAACTCACTCGCGGGATTACCAAGTAGAAGACTTGCAAAACCGTGAGTATACTCGCAACCCCCTTTTTATGTTTATCACTTTTGGGGTGTAACATGTTTACCTATTAAACTACACTTAAACTTATCCTTTATGCAATGCACGAAAACAATCCTTATACATGAATACTATGTTATGATACTTGATGCTTATACGTGGACCATACTTATGTGATATGTTTTAGTCATTAGCTTTCACGAGCCTCCATTTGACATGTATAGCGCTATAGGAGTAACGCACTACCCGTAGACTAGTGGTCATGTTGAATTATATCATTTTTGCGTAAACAGAGGATTGGCTAGAAATATTGCATTCCATAATAGGTTGATCTTGTATAAACTAAGTTGCCATGTGGATTCATTTTTAAATTTTTATACTTATACTTATTCTTAAACTTGTATACTCGCCTTTGCTTTTGCATTGAATTGTATTTTAAACATGTTACAGGTTGATGATTGATGATGCTAAGAAATGGATTAGCAAAGATGCCTAGATACTCACTTAGATGTTTAGGTTTAAAGTGTTGTATCAATTTTGTTATGTTATGTTAAACAATGTTGTTATTTGACTTTCTTGTAACGTTTTGACAATTTATTTATGAAATGAAACCGGTTGAATTAAATATTGTCACAATTAGTGTTATGAAGTCTCTTACAATCTTGAACAAGTCCCACTCCGATGATTCCGCCATTGGTTGGGGTGTGACAGATTGGTATCAGAGCCATAACTATAGGGAATTAGGTAGAATTGCCATGTTCGACCTAGTCTATAGTAGGAACCATATTTTTGACCATTCTTGTTTCATGCTTAAAACTTTATGCTTCCTTCTTTGCTCCTTTCTCTTCTTTTGGTCTTAATACTTACATTATGTCTTTCCTAAGACATTTTACACAATACACTTGAAGACTTGAAGACACTCTTTATACAAAAGGGATGAGTTTACCAAAATAGGCGTGAAACCCACAATTTGGTGAACGACTCTCATTCCGCTTATTCTTATTTTGCACGAAATTTCGCCATTTAGCTAGGAGTGAAATCCACATCTAAATGGTAAATTTCCAATTCAAACTCTAGTGGACCCTCGTTATAGTGTCGAAATTATATTTTGACCCGACGAGTACCAACCACATTAGGGTACGAAATCGTCAAGTTAGGGGTGAAACCCGCACCTTGTCGATTGAGTCCCATTCCTCGATTTTTGTTCTCGCCAAAGTTTCGATTGTTTCAATCGATTAGAGACGTGTAGTAACTGGAAGGGTAAGATACCGTTAATCGCTTCTCGACGAGAGTATCTTACCTATAGGCCAAAGCACGTTTCTCTAATTTGAAAAGGCTTTCGATTCACTTTGGAATAGTCAACGTTTCTCTACCTGAAACAATCCTATGTTTTATGAGCCTCTCTTTTATGTGACTCAATTTCTATGTGGTATATTTTGTTACGTCATTCATATTAAAACCGTTACACAATTCGCACGTCTCGCGCAATCAAAAACAATAATAATCCTTGTGAACAACTAAATTTATACTCTTTTTATGTTACTTGTTGAATACTTATTGAAATCATGCTTAACTATGTGAACCATATGTGTTACATCATGTTTACATGTTTAAAACTTGCAAACTTATTTTGAATTTATGATCAGGTCTCATCCTTTTCCTTCTCTTTCGATTCCTTAGATGTCGTCCAACGATGCTTCCAAGAAAGCCAAGTCAAAGAAGGGTTCGACCTCCAATGCCAAATCCAACTCCATGTCACAAAGGGATTGCATGAAATTCATGGCCAAGCAAATGGCTAAGGTCATACCCAACATTGTTAGCAAGATTCAGCCAAACACCGATTCACCGCATGGTTATGTCGATTTATGGCTTGTAAACCTTTGGAGTTTACAGGCGAAGATGGCGCTACCGCCATGATGAATTGGTTTGACGCAATTGAGCTTACGTTCTTGCAAAGTGGTTGTCCTGATGAGCTGCGAACCTTGAACGCAACTAGAGTCTTTCGCTCGAGGGCACTCGAGTGGTGGACCACCGAACGCAACAAGAGGGGAAACGACGTTGCACACGCGTTACCTTGGGACGAGCTTAAGCAGCTTATGAAAGACCACTTCTGTCCTCCTCACGAGCTCCAAAAGTTGGAGAACGAATTTTGGAATCTAACGCAAAAGGGGAGCGACATGTTTGGTCTAATTACGCGCTTCAAACAACTAAGTGTCCTCTGTCCTGGACAAGTCGACTCCGTCCCGAAAACCATAGCCAAGTTCATCCGTTGTGTTGCACCTGCCGTGACTAACTACCTTGCCTCTGCTAACCCTAAAACCATAGAGGACGCCTATACCATAGCCACCGAACTTAACAACAACTGTGTCCTTCAGGGAGTCTTTGATAAGGCTTCAACGAAGAATGCACATCAAGCTACAACCGACACTGCCACGGTTGAGCCCTCACCCTCCCAATCGTCCAAGAAAAACCAAGGCAAGAAGCGGAAGGCTTCGAGCCAAAATTGTGCGATTGTCACTCCGCCAAACCCGCAACCCGTACAAGCTTTAGCCGCCTTTGCACCCGCAAACACCGAACCACCAAAACAAGGTTATGTTGGATCTCATCCCAAATGTACCACCTGTTTGTTTCATTATCCTACCAACGTACCCTGCCGCAAGTGTGCCAACTGTCAGAGGTATGGTCATTTTGCTAACCGGTGTCGAAACTTCCCTCAACCTCAAAATACTCCTGTTAGAGCATGCTTCAAGTGTAACGCCCTGCTTATTTGTACTTCCCTTTTATAGCAAGTCTTGTTTGTATTTCTATTTTTGGAAGTCTTGTGTTCTTGTAATCGTTCTTTATTTGTAACCGTTGTTAAATACAAGACTTGGATCATATATAAAACTCATATTTTGTTAAATTCATGTTGTACATATTTTATACATGCTCATACATTCAATTTCGTGAAACAATTGATGCTTATTCGTAATTCTTGGAAGCTATGTGCTAAACTTGCAAACATGTGAAACTTATGCATAAAACGTGATTTGATCATAAACAATATTTAAATACGACATTCATATGGTTAATTATACTTTGATTATGCTCGTCATACTTTATTTGGCTTTAAACTATGCTTTTATGGCAAAACTAGTCCCTAAAACACCCTAAATGCAAAAAATAACAAACTTCAGGGGCCTTTTGGTAATTAAATGAAACTTGGCCCTCCCCCCTTCATGCTGGCCATGTAAGCTTAGCCTTGGGGCTACGCTGGCCACCTGGCAACCTACAGATCAGTTTCCCTTGATCAGCTCGCGAATTTGAGCGGGATATGGTGCCTAACTTGAGTTTAAACTTGTTTCTAGCATTAAATATCCCACCAAAACCTAACCTAATCCTTCCTTATAAATACCAAGTGCCTCCCAAGTCTTTTTCACTTTACAAACACTCTCAAACTCTCAAAAACGTTGCTGCAAGTTCAAGTTCTGACAGAAGTATCAAGCTCCACTAAAGTGAGCATAACTTCTTCGTTTCTCATCCGTTATAGCTCATTCTTTTTCCAGAACACTTGGCTTGACCTTAGCTTCGATTCGATTCCATGGGTGTTTCTCAGTGAATAAGTCCCTGGAACTCCGGCAAATAGGCTCCAAAGTTCACTGTTTTCATTTATCTTTACTAATCCTTGTTCAAACTTGAGTTTAACTCACTCAAACCCACGTCCTTATGCTTATAATCACTTCTATGGTTAGTTAAGCTTAAAAACGAGGCTGAGACATACAAAATCAGAGGTTAATCCTCATATACTTTCTGTTTTTGTTAGGATCCGAGGCTGACATGACTGTGCTTGTTTGTGATGTTTAAACAAATCAAATAGATATAAACATTTTAAGTGCAGCGGAAATGGATAACAAACTTTGTAAACACAATCAAAGGAGAATATAGTTTGGTAAACAATTGCTTTTTCATAGAGTCGAAAGATTACATTAAAGCAAAAGATTACAATGCAAGCTTACAGACTAAACTCCCCCTCAGCCTGATACTCCAGAGTTGGTTGCACAAGATGAAAGGATTGAATTGAGGAGAAGAGCTCACTCAAAATGAATCAAATATAACAGTACAGAGTACTGTCATATTTATAGGCAAACCAAACTACTGATGTACCTCAGCTGACGTCACCATGATAGTGACATCTAACGACCTAACAAACTATAAACAATGATCTATACAAAACTACTGATGTCTAACAACTGATTGATAATATAATACAAAACAAGTCTAACACTGTTCACGCTCCACTGTTGTAGCCTAAGAACTGGTTACTTGAATCATCAGTGCTTTCTTCAAAAGGTGATCAGTCTTTGAATGAGCAGTGCTTGGATCTTCAGCAGTACTTATGAGACAGCAGTAGATAGAGCTCAGTGTTTGCCTTCAGCAGTCTTTAAGAGTATCATCAGTGTTTAGTTTCATCAGTTGTTGTAGTGAGCAGCACTTAAGATTCATCAGCTGTTAGAATGTCACTGTCAAGGGGAAAGCAAAGAGTAAACTGCTGCTTATTGATAGTCCACTGATGTGATCCGGTTTTGGCTTTACATTATTTGTTCCTCTGTTAGGGTTCAATCCCAACAATCTCCCCCTGGAACAGATAATGCCAAAACCCTTCATTATTCAGTGTTGGTGCACGAATGTCTATCGCCTTCGTCAATCCGAGCCGTAGCAAGAAACCGAAGAAATCGAGCTTATATTGTAATATTTAGTTAGAATTAGTAAGGTTGCGTTTTGGTAGTTAATGAGAATTCTCATTAATTCCAAGGCCTATAAATAGGATTGTGATGTCATAAGTTAGAAAACTCTTGGAAGACTTTCCTCCATTTTAGAGATCTTGGAGATCCAAGTTTATAGAGAGAAAGTCTAGAGAGATAAAGTCATTGTAAACGTGAATCTTGTACCGGAATTGTCATATTTCTTAATAGATTCTCGTTAGTTGTACGTTATTGAGTGTTCGGTCACGTACGTTCACGGATTCCGCACGTGAAACGTTCGTTACGCAATCGAACGGCGTCAAAACCGGTCCTACAATCTAGGTCAGTATTTCCATACAGCAGAAGTCCCGGAATAATACCCCAGATATCACTGAGTATAAAGACCTAGTATCTCAGAAAGAGGGACCTTTCAAACAAGATTTCGGGGGTTACCCATATATCCAAGAATAGTTACCCACGAATTAAGCAAGTTTGAATTTAGGTTTATATCTCATTTCAATTTACTAAGTGTGCAAAAATCTACCGACACATCCGTAGTAAGATTGTTTATCACTTTTAAACATTACATATCTTTAGCGTGTTGTGATAGACCACTGATGTACTATCATTTCCTCTTTTATGCAACAAAAACTCATTTTTGATTTTTCAATGTTTTTGACATTTTCAAATTTTCTAATTTTTTTAAAAATTTTCTCCCCCTAAAATCAAAATATGTTTCAGTTTTGATTTTCTGGGAAAATTTGAAACAAACTGTACAAACTTGACAACATGATGAGAATCACTTCAATTCTCTATCCACCTGGCATACACAATCAGAACTCCCCCTCACAACAAACTATTTTCCCATTTAGATTTCAAAACACTTAAGTTTGTTTTAATCAAAATGGTTTTTCTGGAAAATTAGTTTTGTGTGTCATTTCATAAACTCGGGGTTTCATCACCTTGTTCTTCAAATTACCACTTGTAGGAAAGATGAATCAAGTACAACTTAATGTCCCTGATTTATCTTTTGAAAGACGAAAAATCACCAGAGTGAAATTTCTCAAGAAATGTGCCGATTCATGTTCCACTCTTACCAACCTGGGAACTCCGGCAAGTCAGGATTTTAAGCAACTAATGCAGGCACCCAAGCCTGACCAGCCTTGGGTGTATTTGAATTATTTTCACTCGGGGTTTGAACATTCCTTTTTGTTTCATAAAATTCTTTAACCCCTTTAACCTTTCCCTCAACCATCTTTCCAAAAATATTTTTCACTTTTCCATTAAAAGCCTTTTCGACATCAAATTCTTTCTTTTCAGAATAGAATTGATTCGAAATTTTCACTTTACCATCTTTTTGTTTAAAATTTTCAGTTCGCAATGGTGGAAAGTTTGTGTCATCCATTGGCGGAACTGAATTTTCACTTTTGAGCTCAACTTGTGGCTCCTCTGATTTGGACGAATCAGAATCATCGCCTGAATGTGGCTTGTCTGACTTTAATGAGTCAGATTCATCGCCGGAAGGTGGCTTGTCTGACTTCGACATGTCAGATTCATCGCCGACCATTTTCTTCTTTTCCTTTAGCTCCTCTTTTGTCCTCAGATTTGCATCTGACGAATTCAGTTTACTTCACTTTGTTGTCAAGTGAAGCGATTCATCGGTACTCTTATTCGATCTGTCGGTTGAACCCGAGGACAAAATCTTCTCGAGATACTCTCGTGCTTTCTTCCTCTTTTTCCTCAGTTTGTCTTTTTGCCCTTGAGAAAGCTTCACTTTCTTTTTTTGAATTTTAGGTTCTTGAACCTTCTGCTCTTTGGGCTTGACATTGACTGGTTTCTTTGCCACTTTCTGAAAATTAACCCTTAATCTTTCACTTGATTTCCTTGGGCAATCTCTGGCAATGTGACCTCTGATTTGACAATTACAGCATCTTATCGATTCAAACCTCCAATTCTGGCAGTTAACAGCAATGTGTCCTTGATAACCGCATCGGTAACACACTCTGTTATCGTACCATGTACCACCTTTTTCACACCAAATGCTCAGGTCAAAGCACTGTTTGGCTTGGTGATATTCCTTCCTCCTCTTGATTGCTGGATTTGACTTTTGAGCACTGTGGTCCGACCTGCACCACTTATTACCAACAATTTTTGAGTTTTCGTTTTTCAATTTTTGTGATTTTTGATTGCGATTGGATGATTGATCTGATGAGCTTTTATTATCTTTTTGAACAATTTTCAAATTTTTAACTTTTTGTTTCTGTTCCACTTTCTTCTTAACAGGTTTTTGCTTTGAGCATTCACCTATTTCAGTAGATTGCAAAACAGTATTTTTGAATTTTTCTTTTAATTCTAAAAACAATTTTTGTTTTTCAATTTTTTTATTTTCATCATCAGATTTCTCATCACAATCTTCAACTTTGACATTGTCAAAGTTTGTGACATTGTCACTTATTGGGATAGAATTGATCGGTTTTGGGCATGAAATATTCACATACGCTGAAGAAGTCACAAAACCTTTCAATTTATTTTCAAGCTCACTGATTTTCTTTCGAGCTTGTTCTCCTTCTTTTTCAAGTTGAATAATCTTCTGAAGATGAGAATTTATCATTTTTTGCTTTTCAATGTTGTTTTTGCTAAACACATCTCTCCCATCTTCAAGAATTTTTATTTGACTTTGAAATTCTTTTTCCATTTTTAATTTTTCATTTTCTAAATTTTGTTTTTGATTTTTCAAAACATTTTCTGAATTTTTAAGATTTTCGTTTTCTAATGTCAAACTCTCTAAATCCCTCAAGAGTTTGGCATTTTCAGATTTCAGATTTTCACAGTTTGAGCACTACTCAGTCATCTTTTCAGCTTCAGCTTTCTTCTCCACCTTGATAGCTGAAATTTCTTTAACCTGCTCCTCTTCCTCTCGAACATTTTCCTCAGATTTGAATTCTACTTTATCATTTGCTGCTTTATTCTTTCGGAGTTCAAGTTCTAGTTCTTCAATCTTCTCGATAAAGAAGCCCAAAGTCAAGTTTAAATGTATCTTCTTCAAATCTAACACATACGTTTTCCACATATCACCCGGTAAAGCATTTCCCAATTTGTTAACCCATTCCTCATTGGTCTTGGTTATCTTCAATCGCTCCATCTCCCAATACAACTCGACATACCTTTTGATCAATTCTTCAATTGATTCTCCCTTGATACCTGTAAAATTTTCAAACTTGTTCAGTGTAGTATAAATTTCAGAATCCATGTTTTAGATTTCTAGAGTTTACATAGTTTACAAACGATCTGGAATTCAACCAACTTGAACAATTCATGTGAGTTGGTATACTTCAAACGACCTAAATAACAAACAGCCCAATAAAAAATCTGGCCCAAGAATCTACTAACTCTAAACCAATTTTCAAATCACATTTTAACAAGTTCACGGCCCAATGTCAAACAATCCACTATCTTGTTCAATATGAATTTTAATCCCAAAGACTTTAAAACTCAAAACTTGGTCTCAGTTGATATACTCTTGAAATTTTAGACTCCTCTTGAAATTTTTAGATTCTTGAAATCCAAAAAAAATCGCACACAATGTTCAAACCTGCTGTCACTATCTTTTAAAACTTTGAGATTTTTAAAACCTTTCTCAAAATAATCGTTTTAAAAAAAATCATCATTAAAGAATTTTTTTACTTTTCAAAACTATAAAACGTCACTTTCTACCAATCATTTAAGTTCAGTATTGATTGGTGATTTTTATTATGTTTCCACAAACCCTAAGTGACTTTTAATATTATCTTTCAACAAAACAACCAAATTATCATGAAAATCCAACCATTAAAACTCAATCTCAGTCACTCCTTCTTCCAAACAAACCAATTTCTGCAAAATCTTCTTTTGAAGTCGATATCAAATCTGAAGACAAACCTAATTCATCCAAAACGATTTTGCCGACACACCTTATCTTTTGCAGCGACACAAACCAATCAATTACTGAACATCAACTATGAATATGAAATCATTTATCAAAAAAATTCAGCTTGTTTCATTCAATTCTACTTCATTTATCAAGATAACCAGCAATCAATTCGTTTTAACAGTGATTGGACCTAACAATCAACACAACAGACAAATGATTAGTCCTTAAAAATAGTGGGGCGGTGCAATGGCTGCAAAATCACACAACAAAAACCTATGATTGGGCCGACAATCTCACTAAGCCCAGTTCATTTAATATTCCAAACCTTGTGATCTGGACGTTGAGATGTAAACTACCAGAACAATAATTGGGCCAATAAATTGGCTGTAGGAAAGCTATAGGGCCTCAAAAACCACTATCACATGCAGCCAACAACAACAACAGACAAATGGGCTGTGAAACAATGACTGTGGTTGGGCCGATCTCTTTTAATGGGGCGGTGCACATGGATTTATACAATGATTGGATCACAAAGTCTAGTGGATCGTCTAAAAAAAACTTCACGTGATATCAATAAAGACAATCAGCTGACAAACACTTAAACATCGATTGCTTTGATTGGGCCGGCAATTGTATGGGCGGTGAACATGGCTGATTAATGAGACTGAACTACATTCAAGACCTTTATTACTCATCAAGAGTGCCTTAGCTTGATCCTTGAATTCAGCTTCAAATTCCTTGGCACTCTGGTCATCTTCATCCCTACACAGTGAAAGTTCAAGGAGATCCTGCAAATCTTCAACACTTAGGCCTAGTGCTTCTTTCCTTGATATGTACTTCACTTCGCCATTGGCTCTGACTAGGGTCAATACGTGGTTCTTTTGATCAGACATCCACTTTAGTATTTTTAAGCCAAGTGGGTTTCTTGGGAGAGACTTATTTGCAGATGAGTTGAGGGAAGATGGCCTTGAAAACACATGCAGACTTTCAAACATTCTTTTGAAAGCTTCTTCAATGACTTTGTCTGCTGCAGCTATGTCTTCTGCAGTTTCTTGTTCAATAAGTTCTTGTCTTTCAATTTCTGTCTTGTCTTTTGCAGTGTTTGGAGATGCAGGTTTGTTCAGTACCTT
The DNA here is from genome assembly GCF_002127325.2 of Helianthus annuus. Taxonomy (NCBI): domain Eukaryota; kingdom Viridiplantae; phylum Streptophyta; class Magnoliopsida; order Asterales; family Asteraceae; genus Helianthus; species Helianthus annuus. The sequence goes on along the minus strand of NC_035440.2, from coordinate 68,081,705 downwards.
CATAAAAAGGTTTTGAAGCTTTGATGAGCTGTCTTCTTTCAGACCCATTTTTAAGATTGTGTCCTTGAGATACTCTGCTTCCTTTTCTTTGACCTCTTCTTCAGTCAGCTGTTTACCTTCATCTTGATTTGACCCAAGAGTAGGATTGTCTGCTGATTTTATCATTGTTTTGAGGTTTTCAATTTTCTGTTCAAGCTTCATCATTTGTTCTCTTTTCTTTGAAGCATATGAAACAGTTTTCTTTCTTTTCTTTAGCCTCTCATAGGCTTCATCAGTCTGTTGCCTAGACCATTTTGATATGGCTTCAGCAGTGTCCATCTTAGCATCCACCAGCTCCTTTTTTCTTTCCTTTGTATTCAGCAGTGAGGTCAGCAATGAGCTTTTTGTATTTGCTCCAGTTTGGAGCATTCTTCCTTTTTGAAGGATCATTCTTTATTCTTTGAATCCTTTCTGCCTCATGCTTTAAAGCTACTAATGGCCATTCTTTAAACTGTTGTTCTTCAGCAGGATAGAATTTCTCATTCATGATGAAGGCTAGAAGTTGTTTTCTTAACTTCTTCTTTTGATCAGCCTTTTCTTTGTTTAACTCTTGTACAAATTCTTCTATCTGCTTTACTTTTGAAAGATAGAACTCCAGTCTTTTAGCAATGCCTTCTTCGCTTAGACTTTTCTTTTCACTGTCAACCTTAGCTTTTACTTTAGCTTGCCTTGCCTTTATTTTGAGATAATCATCCATATCCTCTGGTGGCATGTAGCCTATGAGTGAGGATAATCTTCTTTTTGAAGGATCTTCTTCTGTAAAGAATTGCCTCATCTCATTTTTGAGAGCTTCAATTTCCAATGGATATTTTGCAGCATTAGGATCATGTGTTCCCTCATTGGCAGGTATTGGCTTTCTTTTTCTACTGAGAAGCTTTGGTTGTGATGTAAGAAAAGTGAGAACAGTGGTGGATGGCTGACTAACAATAGTTGAAACAACTGGTGTCTCAACTGCTGTTGTCATTACAACTGCTGATGTATCAGCAGATGTCTTCTGCTTTTGAGCAGGGGTTATTGTGGTGGTTGTTTGAGTGGTGATCAGTGGTTGACTAACAGTAGTTGAATCAACTGGTGTTTCAACCACTGTTGCCATTACAACAGATGTTATAACATCTATTGTCTTCTGCTTTTTGGCAGGGGTGATGATGGTTTGGCTGTTTGTGATGGTAGTGGTGGTTTTTGTGTTGTAGACACAGATGGTAGTGGAGCAGTAGTTGTGGTGGTGTGTGGTGATGTGGTGTGTGTTGGAGGTGTGTGTGTTGATGACATGGCAGCTGTTTGGCTATTAACAGCAGTTTTTGTAACTACTGATGTATCAGCTGTTTGATTTGAAGATTTTGTATCAGCTGTTTTTGTAACTGCTGATGTATCTTCTGGTTCAATATACATCCCATCTTCAATTCCTTTCTTTCTCAACTTGATTTTCTCCCCCTTTTTGGCATTATCTGCAAGGGGTGTATTCATGAAGAGGATTGAGGATGGAGCTTTTCCACTTTGGGCAGTCTTTTGTATACTAGCTTTTATAGCCTTGATGTCTGCTTGAGTGTCTTTGAACCTTGATTCCACCATGTTGGTCAGCATTTGTACTTGAATAGCATGCTTTTTATCAGCCATGTGTTGCTTTTTTTCAAGCATTGGTTGGAAAATATTCCAAAGCTCATTTGCAGCAAATGCATGTTGTGCAGGTGCTTGAGCAGGAACAGCTATAGCTTGTGCTTTCTGAGCTTTTAGAATCTCTTGCACCATATCTTTAATCTCAGTAACTGAACCTTCAAGTTTTTCAACTCTATCCATCAATTCTTGATAATTTGAATCATCACCTACATCAACAGGATCATCTGAATCCCCACCAGTGGTGGTTGTACCAATGTGTGACTTAGGAACTGAGTCCCAAAAATCATCCATTGATGCCCCTTTTTCTTGGTACTGGGGACTTCTTTCTTCAGCACTCGATAGACCTTTGATTGTACCGATGGTTAAAATTAACTCACTGGTGGTTACCGATGTTGTCATGGAAGAAATTGCCTTCAAGGGAGTCTTATTAATGTAACAACTGTCCAACTGAAGATCTGTTGATCCATCAGTTGTAGTTGCTGCTCCACTTGAACTACCACCGAGAGTTACTTGTAACTCAGGGGGTGTAACCTCCTCAGCTGTTGCTGGGATAGCAGAGGTACAAGCATCAGACCCAGTCACTTATGGAGGTATACTCTCAGTAATGGGTGATAGAGAGGAACTGGTTTGTGTCTGTGCAATATCAACTGCATGCAACAGAGGTATTATTGATTGTGGCATTATGATTGGTGAGGGTATGGGTGTTGAAAGAGACATGTCCTTGGGATCAGGACTGTGGAAGATGGATCCGAGTGGATCCAGAGCTTCATAATTTGGTGTCCCTGTGGTTACAACCTGATCCTTTTGTGAGGATGCAGGAGGAGTTTGAGGCTGGGGTTGGGGTTGAGATCTTTCTTCCAACTGCTGTGAGGAAGTAGCAGCAGTGGTTATTGGTGACTTTTGTGCTGTCACTGGCATTGTCTCTGGGATCTCATCTTCCAGAGATGCCTTTGTTGTGGGTTTGGTGGGTTTTCTGGATGTTTTTCTTTTTGTCTTTTTGGTGGCAGGTGTGGGTTTCAAAGCAGTGGGTGTGCTACTTTGATCACCTGGAGCAGTGGGCTCAGCAGAGGTTGCCTGAGGATCAGTGGCAGTTTCTAAAACCTGCTCAGGCACCTTTGCTTTTAATTTTATTGGTGCCATCATTCTTGAAAATGTTTCAATTGTTAAACAGTTTATTTTGAAAGAGACACCTTGTTTGGGCAAATCTGCATCTTTCTCTACAAATTTTTGTTCAAAATAGTAGCTTAGAAATCTTGGAAAGAGCAGAAATGCCTTATTATCAACGTTTCTTACCAAATCATCAAATATTTCCTGGGAGTAATTATAGTTTTTATCGTTTAAAATTGCATACCCCAGGCATTGGATTTTTGTTGGTATTTCATTAAAAGACGTTGTTTTATTAGAAACACACATTAGTAGTGTGTGGAGTAAAAATCTGGGTGCAGAAGGGAAGTAACCCTTTTGTAGGGTATCCCTATTCGGTTGTTCTTGTTAGGTCAAGAGTTTTATGCTTTATCTTTATTGTATTTATTTATATTTATTGGGTTTAGAGTAGGTCTTGGGCTTGGGCTAGGCCATGTGGGCCAATGGGGTAGTGGCTCCTGTATATAGTCCTGATTAGGTTATTGTAGTAGAGTTCTCCCATTAGTTATCATGTAGCCCCAAATAGAGAGCCTTGTACCCGACAATCCTAGGGATTGTGTGCAAGGTTCTCGAAGATCGTACCAGACAGTCCTTGAGACTGTGTGCGATCTAAGCAGCTGCACTATGTTATGTAATGAAATATTTCTTTTTGTTCTTGTCGGTTTGATCTTACTTTCCGCATTCGATCGAACCGTTGAGTGATATCACGGGTTTTTTGGGACTAACAAGTGGTATCAGAACCATTGAAGTCTTTCAAAGGCTCGGTTTTAATATCGCTCGAAGAACAAAAAGAAGTTTCGCTCAGTGTCCGGGAAGGATTTGTTCGTGAATGGAATCTGGTACATTTTGGTTGCCGGAGGTGAGTGATGGAGGTCCGACGAAGGTGGTTGTGAAGATGTAGTGTGAAGAGATGATGAACGTCGGTGGTAAGGATGATGGTCGTCTGACGTGAACACGGTGGTCGAAGGTGGTTGACGATGGAGGTGCGGTGACGGTGTGCGTGCAGACAAGGGTTGCTGTACGAAAACAAGAACAGTGATGATTGAAGGTGGTGGTTCGTCGGACGGTTCAAACGGAGAAGACGAGATGGTTAACAGTGTGATGATGAATATTGTAAAGGTAGTTGCAGTGATGGTGAACGGTGGCGTTGAGCAGTTTGATGATGTTTAGCGATGGAGGATGGTAACAGTGTGATGATCGATGAAGATGACAAATGATGAAGGTCGTTGATGGAGGTGGTCGCCGGACAAGATAACCGGAGAGTGTGGAGATGATCGGAGACGTGGCCGGAGACGATGAAGGTGCACGGAGGTGTTCGGTGGTTAAACAGGTGACCGGAGGTGAATGACGGTTAGAAGTGATGAATGATGAAAATGGAAGCTGTTATGGTGTTCGAATAATGACGTGGTGAGATGGAGTTGCAGGCTTTCGGTGTGCGGTGGTTCAATGTGGTGGTGATGGTTATAATGAACGTTGATGATGAAGATGTGATGAACAGAGATAAGTAACAGAATGATGAAAAGATGATATTGATGAGATGATAATCACCGATGATGTCAGCTGATGAGTTTGAAAAGAATGATGATGATTGGTGATTTTGATTAATGTTGTTGTCGGCTGCTGTTAGTAATAATCTCGGACGTTGATATTTTCCGATGAATTCAAATTATTCAGATGATGATGATGACATCAGCAAAGAATGTTGGAACATTCTTTTGTCGGCTGCACATGCACATGGTGTCTCTTCAAATTTCTCAAAAGAACCCTAAGGATTGTCAACCGTCAGATGGGGGAGTGATCTACGGTCAGTAAGTTGGGACATTTTTTTTTAATTCTTGTGCAATATTATGTGGGGTCAACAACTGCAGCCGAGAAGTTACTATGGCTGATGACTTTTCAAGCCCAAATGTTATTGGGCCTTCATCAGTGGTGGACTTAAATTTGGGAGTGGATACTGGGTCATATAAGAAAGATGATTATATGGATTAAAATGTCTCTAAAGATGCAACTGGACCGAAGATTGTGAGACCAAATAGCTGTAATGAGCTTATTTCAGAGAATGATGGAGATGGATCAGAAGTTAAAAGAATTTTCATTGGGTTAGAATTTTTTTTTTTTGGGACCAAAAAGGTGTTTTTTTGCGCAACTTGAATACCAGACGGATCACTTGAATCCGTGTGTTCTTGTTAGTAAAAAGTTCATATCATTCTTCGGTCCTGTATCAGACATCATCCGTGACACACTTCAGCTTATCCGCAATCATCCGAGATGCAACTTTTATTTTATCCGACATCATCCGCAATCCATCCGAGATCAAGCCTCATCCGAGATACGTTGATGTTCATTGCTGGGCCACTAAAAGGAGAAGACCCAAGACTGGAGACCATCTAAACCGTAATAAAGAGAGCATAAAACTAGAGGGAGATTGTTAGGTCAAGAGTTTTATGCTTTATCTTTATTGTATTTATTTATATTTATTGGGTTTAGATTAGGTCTTGGGCTTGGGCTAGGCCATGTGGGCCAATGGGGTAGTGGCTCCTATATATAGTCTTGATTAGGTTATTGTTGTAGAGTTCTCCCATTAGTTATCATGTAGCTCCAAATAGAGAGCCTTGTACCCGACAATCCTAGGGATTGTGTGCAAGGTTCTCGAAGATCGTACCAGACAGTCCTTGAGACTGTGTGCGATCTAAGCAGCGGCACTATGTTATGTAATGAAATATTTCTTTTTGTTCTTGTCGGTTTGATCTTACTTTCCGCATTCGATCGAACCGTTGAGTGATATCACGGGTTTTTTGGGACTAACAGTTCTGCATAGCCCCTGTTCATGAAATCTTTTTTCAACTCGTCTTTAGTAAATGAGGTTTTTCCTTTCAAATCATCGAGTTTAAAGATTTCAGAGATGGATTTTGGAGAGATTTGTACCTTCTTACCCTGTATCGAGGAGTTGATGGCTGTGACGATATCTCCTTGTTTTTCAAGGGTGGCATTTTTCCAGAACTCTCTCTGGGTATCAAGGTAAATGAGAGCGTCTGCTGTTATCAAAGTTTTGTACTTTGACGCAGATAGGATGTCAATGATGGAGTCAAAGGTGTGGTTGTCAGTAGGTTTTGTGAGTATACCCACATAGTTGTGTGGAGCTTTGTAGCGAATCTCCATGGTTTCAGCGGCCATTTGAGTGGCATCTGCTGTGGTGGAGGAAGAAGATGGTTTTGATTTTGACTTCGATTTTGGTTTCGTCATTTTTGATGAAGAAGATCGAAGAAGGTTTTGGAGTTATGAGAGGGAAACTGCTTTGTGAAGAGAATGTTTGGAATTCAATTCGACAGTAAAACCCTGTTTGGGTATAATCAGGGTTTTATTTAGGGAAAAGGTGAATGCTGATGTGGGAGCGGTTATAATGATCTGACGGCTAAAAACTGACCACGTGCCAACCCTTGATGTAATGGTAAATAATAGAGGACAGTTGTTTTGACAACTACTGATGGAACAATCATCAGTAGTTACAACGGTAATGAAATGAAGCAGTGGGTGTATCAGTGGATGGAACAATGATTTTAAACATCAGTGTTTTTGAAAAGCAGAGGTTGACTATCAGCAGTGGACAGACTTTAGAGAGCAGATGTTGAGACACAACAGCATTTTAGGTACAACAATGGTAGAAAATGAAATGAGGACTTTTATTACAACAACTGATAGAGCAGCATTTTAGAGAGCAGTGTTTTAACCTTTAACAAATAATGTTAGCATCTGCTTGTTCAGAAGTAGGATTTGATTTTATCTTATCCAACATCTGTTGAGCACCAGAGATGCTATTCTTAACAAAATACACTTTAGATGTACATTATCAAGATTAAATTGTCAGCAGTTGTCTACAGAAATTTTGTTCAAGGTTTTGCCAAATGTCCATTATTTGAGACAGTGGTTTAGCATCCCAGATGATGAAAACATTTCTACTAGAGCTGCTCATTTTGTGTCTAATTACTTGAACTAGAACATGAGTATCTTAGTAGTTCGAAATTAATTTGCAATCAATTTATGATCTATGATAATCAAACTTGAGCTTAACATGACCTTGATATATGTGCCATTTCCTTTTGACCAGATTTAGGATAGTAATTTTACACAAAAACAAGTAAATTACATCCTGAGCAGAGATGAATTTTTACTATAAAAAATGAGTAAAAGTACATAATATATTATAAAAAGTAATATATATCTGGTTTTATTAGGAAGAAAAACACCTTAGAAAAATAAAGGAAGTTTTGAAAATCAACGAAAGGATCTGACAGCTTTACAAATATGTTCATGATCATATCATTCTCAAGTTTTTTTGACCATTGTTTGGGGTCATTTTCTAGACAATTGATTGTAAATTCTTCTTTTAAGAACAATCACTGGGAATGTCATTGTTACCTGAACAATTTCTGTATTGATGAATGCACACAGTTGCATGAATCCAATGTTTACCCAAACTTTGACCTCAAGAGTGTTTTATGCTTATACACTTTTCTTTTGATTTCAAAAGTTTTGAGAAAAGCACACTTTGAGATTTGTTCATTTTCTTTTTCCCTTTTCACCCTTCCCATACTCATATCCAGAAATACTCACTAGGAGATTTTATTTTGAACAAGCTTAGTCCAGAATCATTTTGAAGTAATGTTTTGGGAGATCTGGCCACATTTGTACATGTTTTATTACCAGATCTCACATTACGTATGACTTGGACTTGTTTTGACATTTTATTGTTATATAAACACATCACACATCCCATAACAATAGTTGAAATCAATTTTGCATGAAGATCTACCATAGTTACCAGATAAGTTTTTCAGATCTGGAAACTATGAGTGATTTGTGCATGACATCACCAGTTGTTATGAGATTTGTGAATCTTATGACATCTTGGTTGATTTACAGAGCTTTTGAGTCATCATTTTGAACATGATTTTCTCGTTACTCTGTTTTTCAACAGAATACAATCAACCTTAGTATCAATGAATTTTGAGCTGAACTGTTATGTCAAATTGATTTTTAGATCGAATTTGACTGTCCAAGCTCTGATACCAATTGTTAGGATCCGATGCTGACATGACTGTGCTTGTTTGTGATGTTTAAACAAATCAAATAGATATAAACATTTTAAGTGCAGCGGAAATGGATAACAAACTTTGTAAACACAATCAAAGGAGAATATAGTTTGGTAAACAATTGCTTTTTCATAGAGTCGAAAGATTACATTAAAGCAAAAGATTACAATGCAAGCTTACAGACTAAACTCCCCCTCAGCCTGATACTCCAGAGTTGGTTGCACAAGATGAAAGGATTGAATTGAGGAGAAGAGCTCACTCAAAACGAATCAAATATAACAGTACAGAGTACTGTCATATTTATAGGCAAACCAAACTACTGATGTACCTCAGCTGACGTCACCATGATAGTGACATCTAACGACCTAACAAACTATAAACACTGATCTATACAAAACTACTGATGTCTAACAACTGATTGATAATATAATACAAAACAAGTCTAACAATGTTCACGTTCCACTGTTGTAGCCTAAGCACTGGTTACTTGAATCATCAGTGCTTTCTTCAAAAGGTGATCAGTCTTTGAATGAGAAGTGCTTGGATCTTCAGCAGTACTTATGAGACAGCGGTAGATAGAGCTCAGTGTTTGCCTTCAGCAGTCTTTAAGAGTATCATCAGTGTTTAGTTTCATCAGTTGTTGTAGTGAGCAACACTTAAGATTCATCAGCTGATAGAATGTCACTGTCAAGGGGAAAGCAAAGAGTAAACTGCTGCTTATTGATAGTCCACTGATGTTATCCGGTTTTGGCTTTACATTATCTGTTCCTCTGTTAGGGTTCAATCCCAACAGTTTTGTTTAGGGTTTTTGACCCACAAGTGGTATTCAAGCTTCAAGCTTGATAAAGGTGTGATTGTGGACTAACTTGGGTTGTCCAACATAAAATCCCCACATCCCTTGATGATTTCTCATAGTGTAGATGTTTCTTATTCTTGTATTGATATTAGTTCATGACCCTCCTTGTATTTTTTTACATCAAGTGTAGTGGTAAACCATAAGAGGTACCTAAATGGAAGCTTGTTCTTCCTACCTCCTACATGAATTCTATGACACAATAGAGGTACCTAAATGAAGATTTATCTTCTACCTCACGCTTGACTATTGGTGCGTGATTATGTACACATATTATTTACATTAATTTTACACACACACGTGGGCTTTAATATTTATAAAAATGGTTTATACCTTAACATTAAAACACACACAACAAAGGACACGTGTATCCCGTCATATATGCAGCAAAGTATTGGTAAGAGCCAGATATCGATCCATGGAACACGGGCGTTATAATGTACTAAATCTTTGTCCTTAGATTACCAGATATAAAGAAAGGTGAATGATTGTTTAACTAAGTTATCTAAATTACTTCTAAAACATAAATATACTAATATCTTGTTTCACAAACAACCTAAACATGTTATCTATCAGATATGTCACAAAAGCACTTAATCAATTTTCCAATTTCGAGACAGTTAGTCATCCGCTAGGAGTTTTCTAACATGATGATTCTTCGGAAAGTTAACACGATAAACACATGTTAACCACCTAAACTCATGCTTTAGCGAGCTATTGATATTCATTCATGTGAACCTTTAAAGATAGATTAGTCATCCGCTAGGAGTTTTTTAACCTCACTTATCAAAGAAAGCAATACCGATGGTCACAATACAGCCACGAGGATAAGCATTTAAGTAGATCATATAACAACATATTTCACCTTTACAAGTCTTGAATACAAGCCTACCATGTCAGCAATTTCAGACCAAAACTACTAAACAAGGATCATAAACCGCATGCAAGAACAAGTAATCAACACCATATAATTCGTTGGAACCCTTACGTGCAAGAAAGTATTCCTAATCAAAATAAGATATATCTTGGATAAAACCAATACCCCTCTCGAGTTTCATGGTGTAAACAAGTTTACAAACAAGTGATTAATCAAGAAATAGTTATCATCCCACTAACCACAGATTCATTATCCAAGACAATCAAACATAATCAGGAACTCAACATCAATGAAACGTTCATTATATAATCATGAAGATTTAACAAGAAAAAGTACTAAGTTTCATATAAACATGATTACAACATAAAGATTATTCAAGAAACAAGTTCATTACTACTATTACATAAACTACATTAAACATAAACTAACATCAGCTCATAACTTGCAAAATGATCAGAATACATGTTCAAGAACAAGGAATCGAACCATAAACAAGCAAGGAATTGATGGGTTGGATCGGTTATGCTTCCATTCGATCTTTAAGCTTCAAATGGGTCTGATCAGGACTGTTTCGGAACCCAGAAATCACCCAGAAACATGGAGAAAAACCCAACCATTGAACTAGTAGCGAATGCTGCTATTTATAGGTGATTTCCAGATTGGCACGGCCGTGCAGATTTGGCACGGTCGTGCGGTCAGATGTTGTCGGGTGACGTCAGTTTCAGCGATCCCGAGTCAGCCAAGTGGACTAGTGGACAAGTTGCTTGGGTCAGCAGATCGGCACGGTAGTGCCGTTGGTGGCACGGTAGTGCTACTCCTCAGAAATGTTGTTCAGAAGGCTTGATTTGGCAATGGCACGTTCATGCTTCGGGTGGCACGGTAGTGCGGTCCGAGAAACAGTTGGCACTCCTGGTTGCACTAGCAGTGCTTCCGAGATCGTAGCAGTGGCACGGTAGTGCCGCCGGTGGCACGGTCATGCCATACCTGGCAGTTTATCAGATTTTTGCCATTTTCATCAGAAATGCATCAGATTTTGTCCGTTTTCACCAGATTTTTCCATTATGCTCTGTTTAAGACCTGAAAATATAAAAGTACCGGATTTGGTACCTAAATGTTGCGTTTTCGGTCAAAAAATGCTTAAAACGGAAGTGTTTTGGGGTATAAAAACATGTATAATTTAACGTATATCAAACATCCCCACACTTGAACTTTGCTTGTCCTCAAGCAAACTTAAAATAAAATACGGAATCAAATCTGAATATTTACAAAGTTACTAATTTGTTTGGTGGTCAATTTGGTTTTCAAAAAGTCATCATCAAAGATTTAAAACAAACAAGCTTTGTTAAATGTATGAAAGGATAATTATAAAGCAATAATTCAACTTTCGAATGACTTTTGCATGCGAATCCTTATATTTCTCACAATGTTCACACACACTCGGTTATTTTTCTGAATCATACATATAATGTGTATGTTAAACACTCGATGCCTAGTCAATGAATCATGCAATACTATAAGCTTGTCAAAAGATCTAATCTTCACCAATTAATATGTGAAAAGCATAAATCAAGAGGTCTTTGATGGGTTGTAATGAAAGGCTAAGGTTCAGGGTATGGAATGGATATTTGAAAGTAGCAAGAAAGGTTAAAACTTGGCTAAAAACTTGGTACTTTATTTTCAAGAATTCTGAACACGTTGCTAAGCTACTTGTGCAGGTCTTCAGAGTTTATTCTTTTTATACATCAACTCTCTATTTTTCATTCTTGATAGTCTTTCCTTAATTTCCCTAGAGAGTTTTGACAAACGGTTTTTTTTTCAATGAAACATGTACTAAAGTGAAACTTATATCAAACTAGAAAACTTATCTGGCCGAATTTTAACGAAAATAAGGGTGAATGAGAAAAGGTTATATTTGGGTTTTAAATTTTTGGGTAAAGTTTAAGAAAAATACGGGAAATAGGTTCAACATGGCGAACTAATGGATAGTGTTGGGTGCGGGATATAAACAAAGAAAAAGGCTAACAAAGGGGTATCCTAAATGCCTCTATCATTTCTATGTAATTTCACATATTCATGATTTTGAAAAGTATACAAATGACAAGTTCTAAATTACATAAGACATCCGGCTCACTCATTTTTCCGCAAAAACAAAGAAGCATTTGACAAGAAAGCTTTTAAAGGCTCAAAAATATGCTCACGTAAACGGAAGGAATGGTTATAAATATAAAGATAAACATGCAAGTCTTTCGTTTTGTTTTATCACTGCTTTTTAGTTATCTTTTTCAAACATGAATTTGACTTGTCGATTTTTATCAAATTTGATGCTTCCTAAAGAACACAAATTGACCATTTTTCTTTTATTATATACAGAAATGAGAATCATTTAAGGACAAACAAAGTTTAAAATCTTTTAAACCCCTCCCCACACTTGAACTTCACATTGTCCTCAATGTGAAATACATATTAGTTAAGCAATTATGAAGAGCTAAACTAATAATGTGAAAAGGGAAAGATGTACTCCCTCAGAGTTGGAGTTGACTTGTTTGAGTAGAATTTTTGTTCGAAGTCGTCTCAACTTTGTGTGCATTTCTTTACAAATCTGCCAATTATGTCACTCGTTAAAATAGCCAACATTACCATTGTTCAAAATGTTAGATAATTCAACCAGATCCGTTATTCAAACAAAGCAAACATAATAAAGTACTTAAAACAGACATAAAGTAAAAATATCCCAAACAAAGTACTGAATAACATAACATAAGCTTCTGAACTGTTTCACCCTACCTCCTCCTACTCCGCATCATCATCACCATGATGGTGGCGTGTTCCAGATGAACCCGCCCCATAGGTACCTGTGTCTCCAAATGGAAACTGTGGAGGGTTGCCGAAATGGCCCGGATATACACTTTCTAGCCCTCCAAAGATGTAGGAAAATCCTGCATACACTTCCTGCCGCATGGTCTGCTGAGATGCCCGTATAGCTAACTGGTCGGCTCTCATAGCGTCTTGAGTTGCCCTGATAGCATCTTGAGAAACCTGCATATGTTGGAACTGCTCATACAACTCAGGGTAGGAAGGTATACCTGGAGGCCAGTTTTGTTGGTACTGATACTGATGCTGGTGCTGGTGCTGGTGCTCTTCATGTTGTGGCTCATCATATGGTGGTGGCTCGACCTCTGCCATGGTGACGTCTTCATTCTGTGGTGGTAACTGTAGTGGATCCCATATTTCCCCATTTGGACCCCTCAGTCGCGGGCCATTATCTGTATCTACTACCAACCCCATCGCCCGTAGAGACCATATATCCACATCTCCTTCTGTGTGAACCATCGTGAGACCGCTGACTACATCATCTTTCATAATACCCAAGTTGTATGCCAACTGAGTCACATATTCACCACCATGGATTTCACTGCTTGTGGCTCTCCCCGCGTTGTGTATAAAGAATTCAGCTATTCTAGCTGCGAGGTTTACATGCACTCTAGTCACTAAGGAATATATGAAAAGAAGATCTGGAGTGGGACAGTTCCCTGCACTGTCCATGCGTCCACAGATGGTGTGACTCATGACCTGATGAAGGACCCTCAGAAGCGGGTCTCGTAGTCGTGAAGCTTTAGCTTTCCTAGCTTTGTAGGGTGGTCCAACTGCCACTTGTGCCCAAAAGTTGGCCCGTTGTTGATCATTAGCAAACTTGTAGATATTAGTGAAAAGTTCTGAATCGATGTCTTCGGATGAGTATATCCCCAATCTTCTTCCAAGTTTAGCAACTGACCATTTGTGCCACTTTTTCCCCAACCTGAACTGTATTGTCTCTCTGTTTTTGAAGTCTGGATTCTCGCTTCTTGGCTTTTCATAAGTGTATGAAGCAAAGAATTCCAATGTTAGTTCAAGATAAACGGGTCGCGCAATGTTTAACAACCTTGACATCGGATGTGACATCATGTTAGATAGCCTCTCTTCTTGGTTCAGGGCTGTCAGAGTATCCCAGCTGATCTTTCTTGGTTCACCGATTTGTCCCCGTCTATTCCATAATGCTTCTAGTCTGGCAATACACGGCTGTTCTCTCGCTTTGTTCTCGCTGAACTGGAGGAATCTATGATTCATCTGCACACAGGAATACAATCAAATAAGAGCATAACATAAAAATTTCATTGCTGCCACCGGAACAGGCTGTTTTCAAGCTTCTGTTTCTGTTTACGTCAGTCGCACGGTCATGTCACTTTGGCAAAGCCGTGTCATCTCCTGATCGCTAAACAGCTTGTTACCGGTAATCAATGCCGCACCACCGTGCCAAATTGGCACTGTCGTGCGACTCGGCGTCGCAGCTCAGAATAGGTGATTTGTGCTTGATTTTTAACCAGCACTGTCATGTCGTGACCGTGCGACAACAATTTTTACCAGAAAATAGTTAATTTCACTGATTTTAACGTGTATCTTTCAAAATTTTACTGTAATCAGCTAATAAACTTCGAATCAAACATCAGAACTACCGATTTAACACTAATCATTCAAGAATTAGGGTTTATTTGACATTTATGAAGAAAACCCCAAAATTTCTTGGTTCAAGCGTCAGATCTACATCAGAAACTAAGTTTAATCCACAAAATAAGTAGGAAACATACCTTGGAGGATGATTGAAGCGAAATCCAGGCCAAATTTAGGTGATTTTCGGGTTTGGGCGACTAGGAACTCCCGTGCGGCGCTTAGGGTTTCGGAAAAATGAAGTATTTTTACTGCAGAATCGTTTAAATACCCTAGGTTTTACTGTTCGGTTTTCGAGTCGCATGGTCGTGCGGATTTGGCACGGTCGTGCCGTTCCGGACAGCTGGCCTGGGTCACTCTATGCTATCGGGTAACAAGGTAGTGCAACGGTCGCACGGTGGTGCGATCCGATGACTGTCCTGTGTCCGAATTACTGACAAGTTTTTGACTAAGGGTTGCACTACCGTGCCGATTTGGCATAACCGTGCAACACCTGGGCCTTTTTGTGTAATTTTTAACAGTAACCTCATAACTCCGAAATTTTACCAAAAATTTCCATTTTTGCATTATTTCATATATTATAACATTTATTCAACTTCAAAAGTCCAAAAATTATGGATCAAGGTCGTATGCACCTATGGTTAAAACCGAAAATTTAACGAACTAGAATATAATATTAAAAACTAATATATACAAAATTACCTTTAGCGTGTGAAAACACGCTCACTAAATTTGTCAGCAAGTCGATAGCTAGACTCATTCTCCCCACACTTGTTTTAAGTGTGTGGGATGTGGAGTTCGAGAATTTCCTCCACCGGGTCAACCGGTCCTTGATGTAACGTTTTAAACGATGACCGTTGACTTTAAATGTCTCCCCGCTTAAGTTTTTTATGGTAACGGCTCCGTATGGAAATACTTCTTTGATAGTATAAGGACCCGTCCATCGAGATCTTAATTTCCCGGGGAATAGCGCAGTCATGAGGAGTACAACAAAACAAGATCTCCAACGCGGAAATCTTTGTGTTCTCTTATTCTTTTATCATGAGACCTCTTGACTCGTTCTTTGTATCTGCTAGAACTTTCATAGGCATGGTTTCTTAGTTCCTCGAGCTCGTGAATTTGCAGAAAACGGGCTTCACCTCCGCTCTTCAAATCCATATTTGCCGTTTTCAAGGCCCAATATGCCCTATGTTCTAGCTCGACAGGTAGATGACAAGCTTTTCCATAAACCAACCTAAAGGGTGTGGTCCCAATAGGTGTCTTGAATGTTGTTCTAAAAGCCCACAGAGCATCATCTAGCTTGTCTGACCAATCCTTGCGGTTGTGATTAATGGACCGCTCAAGGATTCTTTTCAAACCCCAATTTGTGACTTCGACTTGCCCGCTTGTTTGAGGGTGATATGGCGTAGCCAATCTATGATGAACACCATAACGGGACAAGGCTCGTTCTAATTGCGCATTACAAAAATGCGTTCCACGGTCACTGATTAGTGCTTTTGGAGCACCAAAGCGGGCGAATAAACTTTTTAAGAACCTCACAACTACCCTAGCATCGTTTGTAGGCAAAGCTTGAGCTTCGGCCCACTTTGAAACATAGTCTACAGCAACTAGGATGTATTTGTTACCTCGTGAGGCCGGAAATGGTCCTATGAAGTCGATACCCCATATATCAAAGACTTCACAGACTTGGATTGGATGCTGAGGCATTTCACTGCGTGCGGAGATATTTGTTGCCCTTTGGCAAGAATCACACGCTCTAACCCATTCATGTGTATTACGAAAAATTGTGGGCCAGTAAAATCCAGAGTCTAACACTTTCTTTGCAGTGTAGTTCCCTCCATGATGACCTCCGGTTGGCCCCTCGTGACAGTGGCGTAAAATGCGAGCTGCCTCTTCTCCAAACACACATCTTCGGATCCCCTGATCGGCTTCGATTCTAAACAAGTATGGTTCGTCCCAAATATAATATTTCAAATCTGCAAAGAACTTCCTCTTTTGCTGATATGATAATCCTTTGATAAGGATTCCACACGCGAGGTAGTTTGCAAAGTCTGCGAACCAAGGTGACTCGTCGTTCATCTCGATACTTAGCAGAAATTCGTGGGGGAAATTGTCATTTATTGGTTCCCCCAACGAATTTTCTGAATTGCCATGCTTAAGTCTCGAGAGATGGTCGGCTGCAACATTCAAAGCTCCCTTTTTGTCTTGGATTTCAATATCGAATTCTTGAAGTAACAAGATCCATCTGATAAGACGCGGTTTTGCGTCCTGTTTGCTAAAAAGGTATTTGATTGCTGCATGATCCGTATACACAATTGTTTTGGACAACACAAGGTATGACCTGAATTTGTCGAAAGCATAAACTACTGCCAAAAGCTCTTTCTCTGTAGTCGTGTAATTTTCCTGAGCATCGTGTAGAGTTTTGTTGGCATAGTAAATAGGATGAAAATGCTTCTCCCTTCGTTGTCCTAAGACTACTCCTATTGTGTAATCACTAGCATCACACATTATCTCAAATGGCAACGCCCAGTCGGGTGCAACTAAAATAGGTGCTTCGATAAGCCTTTGTTTAAGTTGCTTGAATGCTTTCATGCATTCGTCTGAAAATACAAATGGAGCATCTTTTTCTAACAAACGGGTCATAGGTCTTGCGATTTTTGAAAAGTCTTTTATGAATCGCCTATAGAACCCTGCATGACCCAGGAAACTTCTAATCGCTCTGACCGAGGTTGGGGGAGGAAGTTTAGAAATGATATCCACTTTTGCTGGATCAACTTCCAACCCGGCTTCAGAGATTTTGTGTCCGAGAACTACCCCTTCCTTCACCATGAAGTGGCATTTCTCCCAGTTAAGCACAAGATTAGTTTCCTCACATCTCATTAACATTCTTTTCAGATTTCTAAGACATTGATCGAAAGAACTCCCGAAAACAGAGAAATCATCCATGAATACCTCCATGGAGTCTTCGATCATGTCATGAAAAATAGCTACCATGCAGCGCTGAAATGTGGCTGGTG
The DNA here is from genome assembly GCF_002127325.2 of Helianthus annuus. Taxonomy (NCBI): domain Eukaryota; kingdom Viridiplantae; phylum Streptophyta; class Magnoliopsida; order Asterales; family Asteraceae; genus Helianthus; species Helianthus annuus. The sequence goes on along the minus strand of NC_035440.2, from coordinate 68,064,590 downwards.
CATTACATAGCCCAAAAGGCATACACCGGTAGGCGAATATGCCGAAAGGACATGTGAAAGTAGTCTTCTCCTGGTCTCCAGGAGCGATAGGAATTTGAAAATATCCAGAGAACCCATCCAGAAAACAGAAAAATGACTTCCCCGACAGACGTTCCAACATCTGGCCGATGAATGGAAGCGGGAAGTGGTCCTTACGGGTGGCATCATTGAGTTTGCGATAATCGAAGCAAACTCGCCATCCGGTGACGGTACGGATAGGAATAAGTTCATTCTTATCGTTTGGAACTACAGTAATACCACCTTTCTTGGGTACTACTTGCACTAGACTTACCCAAACAGAATCAGATATAGGATAAATCAGCCCTGCATCTAACAACTTAATTACTTCTTTCTTCACCACGTCTTGCATGTTAGGATTCAATCGCCTTTGATGTTGTGCACTAGGCTTGTAATTGTCTTCCATGAGAATCTTATGCGTACAAAAAGAAGGATTGATGCCTTTTATATCCATAATCTTCCACGCCATGGCCTTTTTATGGAGCTTTAGAACTTCGAGAAGCTGTCTCTTTTCCTCTTTTGTTAAGGATGCTGATATGATGACTGGTAAGTGACACTCCTCGTCTAGAAATGCATATTCGAGATGCGGTGGGAGTTCTTTTAACTCCAACGACGGTGGATCTTCAACCGATGGTTTAGAATTTTCTTCAACTTCACGGTCAATCTCCACAAACTGATCAGGACCTTGAGAACCATCATCATCGATTTGGCAGACTGGCTGCTCCTGTGAAATGTCGTTTTGGTTCTCACACAAAAGAGGTGTGTCCATATCAATTTCTTCAATCGTGCCTTTGAAATGAGAGCTTACACAAGTATCGACAATGTTGACATAGTAAAGCATGTCATCGTGACTTTGCGGATGTTGCATTGATATTTTAATATCAAAAGTCACGTGCTCGTCATTTACTCGGAGCGTGATTTGGCCAGCTGCCACATCAACGATCGTTCTCGCAGTACTGAGAAACGGGCGTCCAAGTATTAATGGCACTTTTGAATCTTCGTCCATGTCTAAAATAATAAAATCTACGGGAAAAACAAATTTATCGATTTTAACAAGCATGTTTTCAACGAATCCACCCGGATACTTGATCGAACGATCTGCAAGTCGAATGCTCATTCTAGTGGGCGAAGGGTCACCCAGATCTAATTTAGCAAAAACCTTATAAGGCATAAGGTCTATGCTAGCTCCTAAATCGGCTAATGCGTGACTGACAGACATGCTGCCAATGAGACATGGAAGAGTAAAACTGCCCGGATCTCCCATCTTTTCAGGTAGACGGTTTTGGAGAAGGGCTGAACGATTTTCATTCATCAACACACAAGACAAGCTTTCGAGCTTTTGCATGTTTGTGAGGATGTCTTTTAAGAACCTTGCGTATTTAGGCATTTGAGCCAACGCCTCAACAAATGGAATGTTTATGTGTAATTGTGTAAACATCTCTAAAAACTTACCATGTTGTTCATCGTTCTTTTGCTTCTTCAGTCTGCTTGGATATGGGACAGGAGGAATGAAATCTTTAACTGGCTCCTAAAACTGTGCTGTACTTGCTGGGACTCGCCTAGCGTGCACCTTGTCTGAAGCGTCAGTTTGGACCGTATCAGTGATCGGTGGTGAGTCCAATTTGTCAGGTCCCGTGGCTTTACCACTCCTCGTCATTACTGCATTAACATGCCCTCTCGGGTTTGGTTCTGTGTTACCTGGGAGACTACCTTGTGGTCTTTCAAACAACATTTTGGCCAATTGGCCGACTTGATTCTCAATGGTTTGAATTGAAGCCTTCTGGCTCCGCATTTCCCCTTCCTGAGCCATGAAACGCTCATCATGCTGCTTGTATCGCTTTTCAGATATTTAATTGGCATTGTTGGAGTTGTTTAAGGGCTGCGCCATCATCTCTTCTAGTTTTGAGTTGGTTTGAGAGGTTTGAGGCTGGGAAGTGCTTCCTGAACCTAAATTATTGTAACGTGGTTGAAAAGTTTGCCCTGATGGCTGAAAAGATTGTCCATGGGGCTGAAAGGATTGCCCCTGGGACTGTTGTGGTGCGGGAGCGCGTTGAGCATATCCGAGTGGGTTATGGTTATTGGAATTAGCTTTCCACCCAAAGTTTGGATGATTCCTCCAACCCGGATTGTACGTGTTGCTATAGGGGTTATTTTGGGGCCTAATTTGATTGCCCAAATAGTCCACCTCTTCGTGGCCTGTAAACATAACACCCTGCTCACATGTACCTGGCTCGTGTGACACTCCACACAGCTCACATGATGATTGTACCTGCGAAACGTTCTGAGCTTGATCAAATCTTGCTGCCAAAGCTCCAATCTGTGCTGCAAGAGCCGTATATGTATCCACTTGATGAACTCCAGGAATAGATGATGCTTTGTTTCGCACTCCACCGTGACGAGAACTTGACTTCAAGGTAGCTTTCTCTATGATTGCATAGGCTTCGTTGGGTGTTTTTGTTCCAAGATCGCCTCCTGCATATACATCTAAACGTTCTTGTGAGTCGTAGTTGAGTCCTTGGTAGAAGTTCAACACAAGTTGCCTTTTGGACAACCCATGATGTGGAACATCGATCAAAAGATCTTTGAACCTCTCCCAAGCTGCGTATAGAGATTCTCCTTCGTCCTGTTTGAATGTCATGATACGGTTCTTAAGCTTAGCTGTCTTTTCCGGCGGAAAATATTTTTGCATAAAAAGATCGGCCATCTCGTTCCAAGTCGTGATGGAACCTGCTGGAAGTGACAAAAGCTAAGATCATGCTTTGTCTCGCAAAGAAAATGAAAAGAGTCACAAACGGATTGCGTCTTCAGAAACGTCTCTAATTTTGAAAGTCGAGCACACCTCTCCTCCTGGACGGCCGGTCTCATTCAGAGGCTGGTCGTCTTCTGCCATAATGCTTCCTGTGTCGTCCTCTGAACTCTCGCTATCAGAAAGAATCACTGGTTCGTCGATTGCGGCCGCAATCCTTTGTGCAACAACAAGTGATCTTTCGCAAAGCCGCCTGCTTCTTCTTAGATTATTTTCTGGTTCGTTGGCTAGCTCAGCGTTAGCGGGTGCAGGGGGTGTGGACATTAGCCTGCACATAAAAAAGGAAGGCATTATACAGAAAAAAGAACATAATAATAATATAAGAAAAAAGTATATATAATAATATTATTACATAATATACATATATATGGGTTATTAAACATATGTATTTAAATATTTACTGAATTATTTACTTATTTACATCAGAAAAATACTTTTTTTTACCAGAATTTCTGATGACAATCATCAGAAATCTGAGGTAACTTCGTGTTTTATATATATATATATATATATTAGAAAATCTGATATATCTTATGAAATTCTGATAAAAATCTGATGAAAGCTTTCGTTCCATCAGAATTTCTGATAAATCCATCAGAATCACCAGAAAATCTGGTAAATTCATCAGAATTGAAAACTATTGTTTTTAGAACATCTAATGGGTTTATCAGAATCCATCAGAAAATCGGATAAATTCATTGGAATTTATCAGAACATCTGATGATTTTATCAGAAAATTATATTTTATTTTTATGAATTAAATAAATAAACAAATGAGTACAATAATTAATGAATGAACAGATAATTAAACAGACAGAAATAAACAAATAAATAAATAAATAAATAAATAAATAACTGAACGTTAATAGATAAAATACTGAATTAGATATACTGAACTGAAATAAATAAATGAATGAAGTACAGAAATGAAATTACTGAAATTAAAATACTGAATTAAATACTTGCCAGTACACGGTTCGATTCCGAACACATAACTGAATTAAATAAATAAATAAATAAAATGTTAGTTGAACAATAAATAAAAAGTTAGTGAGTTAGTAAAGTTAGTTGGTTAGTGGTTAGTAAAACAGAAAAGAAAAGTTAGTCAAAAGTTAGTCCTAGTGGGCGTGCCAGGCTAGGTATTTACAAGTTAGTAAATAAAAGAAAACAAAAGTTAGTTAAACAGTTAGGTAAAAGAAAATAAATAAATACAAAAATTTACAGATATTAACAGTTATTGACAGTTTGTACACCAGTAAAATGACTCGGATTGTTCCATTAATTTTGCCGAGTTCCCCGGCAACGGCGCCAAAAACTTGGTGCGTGATTATGTACACATATTATTTACATTAATTTTACACACACGTGTGGGTTTTAATATTTATAAAAATGGTTTATACCTTAACATTAAGACACACACAACAAAGGACAAGTGTATCCCGTCATATATGCAGCAAAGTATTGGTAAGAGCCAGATATCGATCCATGGAACACGGGCGTTATAATGTACTAAATCTTTGTCATTAGATTACCAGATATAAAGAAAGGTGAATGATTGTTTAACTAAGATATCTAAATTACTTCTAAAACATAAATATACTAATATCTTGTTTCACAAACAACCTAAACATGTTATCTATCAGATATGTCACAAAAGCACTTAATCAATTTTCCAATTTCGAGACAGTTAGTCATCCGCTAGGAGTTTTCTAACATGATGATTCTTCGGAAAGTTAACACGACAAACACATGTTAACCACCTAAACTCATTCTTTAGCGAGCTATTGATATTCATTCATGTGAACCTTTAAAGATAGATTAGTCATCCGCTAGGAGTTTTCTAACCTCACTTATCAAAGAAAGCAATACCGATGGTCACAATACAGCCACGAGGATAAGCATTTAAGTAGATCATATAACAACATATTTCACCTTTATAAGTCATGAATACAAGCCTACCATGTCAGCAATTTCAGACCAAAACTACTAAACAAGGATCATAAATCGCATGCAAGAACATGTAATCAACACCATATAATTCGTTAGAACCCTTACGTGCAAGAAAGTATTCCTAATCAAAATAAGATATATCTTGGATAAAACCAATACCCCTCTCGAGTTTCATGGGGTACACAAGTTTACAAACAAGTGATTAATCAAGAAATAGTTACCATCCCACTAACCACAGATTCATTATCCAAGATAATCAAACATAATCAGGAACTCAACATCAATGAAACGTTCATTATATAATCATGAAGATTTAGCAAGAAAAAGTACTAAGTTTCATATAAACATGATTACAACATAAAGATTATTCAAGAAACAAGTTCATTACTACTATTACATAAACTACATTAAACATAAACTAACATCAGCTCATAACTTGCAAAATGATCAGAATACATGTTCAAGAACAAGGAATCGAACCATAAACAAGCAAGGAATTGATGGGTTGGATCGGTTATGCTTCCATTCGATCTTTAAGCTTCAAATGGGTCTGATCGGGACTGTTTCGGAACCCAGAAATCGCCCAGAAACATGGAGAAAAACCCAACCATTGAACCAGTAGCGAATGCTGCTATTTATAGGTGATTTCCAGATTGGCACGGCCGTGCGGATTTGGCACGGTCGTGCGGTCAGATGTTTCCGGGTGACGTCAGTTTCAGCGATCCCGAGTCAGCCAAGTGGACTAGTGGACAAGTTGCTTGGGTCAGCAGATCGGCACGGTAGTGCCGTTGGTGGCACGGTAGTGCTACTCCTCAGAAATGTTGGTCAGAAGTCTTGATTTGGCAATGGCACGGTCATGCTTCGGGTGGCACGGTAGTGTGGTCTGAGAAACAGTTGGCACTACTGGTTGCACTAGCAGTGCTTCCGAGATCGTAGCAGTGGCACGGTAGTGCCGCCGGTGGCACGGTCATGCCATACCTGGCAGTTTATCAGATTTTTGCCATTTTCATCAGAAATGCATGAGATTTTGTCCGTTTTCACCAGATTTTTCAATTATGCTCTGTTTAAGACCTGAAAATATAAAAGTACCGGATTTGGTACCTAAACATTGCGTTTTCGGTCAAAAATGCTTAAAACGGAAGTGTTTTGGGGTATAAAAACATGTATAATTTAACGTATATCAACTATTGGACTAAATAATACATATAATACTTATACATATATATACTATTCGAACTCTTGATGGTGGACTTGTGTTCATTCGTCAAGATATTAGAATAACATCATCTAAGACATAAGACTTGTTACGATTCTAATGAGTATATTACTCATGAAAACATTAACCCTTGAGGTTTCATAGTGTCAAGAACAAGTACTTGGTGTTAAAGGATGATTACTTTCGAATACATATCTTCTTGTGTTTTAACTTCCTAAATCCCTAAATCTTCCGAATGCCAAAACTCACACACCTATGTTTCCTTTGTGTAGAAGGACTTGGTGTTCTAACTTCCTAATCAACCAACTCACTCGCGGGATTACCAAGTAGAAGACTTGCAAAACCGTGAGTATACTCGCAACCCCCTTTTTATGTTTATCACTTTTGGGGTGTAACATATTTACCTATTAAACTACACTTAAACTTATCCTTTATGCAATGCACAAAATCCTTATACATGAATACTATGTTATGATACTTGATGCTTATACGTGGACCATACTTATGTGATATGTTTTAGTCATTAGCTTTCACGAGCCTCCATTTGACATGTATAGCGCTATAGGAGTAACGCACCGCCCGTAGACTAGTGGTCATGTTGAATTATATCATTTTTTTGTAAACAGAGGATTGGCTAGATATATTGCATGCCATGATAGGTTGATCTTGTATAAACTAAGTTGCCATGTGGATTTGTTTTTAAATTTTTATACTTATACTTATTCTTAAACTTGTATACTCGCCTTTGCTTTCTCATTGAATTGTATTTCAATCCGCTATGGGTTCTCAATTGAATCTTAGTACGGCTTTTCATCCGCAAACGGATGGACAGACCAAACGTACTATCCAAACCCTAGAGGATATGCTCCGTTCCTGTGTCATCGACTTTGGTGGTAACTGGGATGTACATTTACCATTGATTGAGTTCTCGTACAACAACAGCTATCATTCCAGTATTCAGATGGCTCCTTTCGAAGCTTTATATGGTCGCAAGTGCCGATCTCCTCTCAGTTGGCATGAGGTTGGTGACAAGCAACTTACTGGCCCTGAAATCATTCAAGAGACAACGGATAAGATTCTTCAGATCCATGATAACTTTATCAAGGCTAGGAGCAGACAAAAGAGCTATGCTGATAAAAGGCGCAAGCTTCTAGAATTTGATGTTGAAGATCGGGTTCTTCTCAAGGTATCTCCTTGGAAGGGAGTAGTTTGTTTTGGTAAGAAGGGAAAGCTCGCTCCTCGCTATGTGGGTCCTTTCACGATACTGGAAAGGATTGGCAAGGTGGCATTCAGACTCGACCTGCCACAAGAACTAAACAACGTGCATCCGGTGTTCCACGTATCTAATCTTCGTAAATGCCTAGCTGACGAGGAACTGCAGGTTCCCCTCGAAGACTTGCAAATAAATGAAGCTCTACACTTTGTGGAGAAACAGGTCGAAATCATGGATCGAGGTGTCAAGCGATTGAGGCGCAGCAAAATTTCCATAGTCAAGGTTCGATGGGAAGGAAAGTGTGGCGCTGAATTCACTTGGGAACTCAAGAGTGAGATGAAGACCAAGTATCCGCAGCTCTTCGAGCAATCTTCCTCTTAGATTTCGGGGACGAAATCTCCTAAAGGAGGGGAGACTGTAATGCCCTGCATCCCTGAACTTTTACCTTTTGTCAATTCTAGTCCTTATACTATGTGAAACTTGACTCTTATGATACTTTGTGAATCTTGATACTTTGAAACTTGAATCTTGGTGATTCTTGATACTTGATTTTTGATACTTGATTCTTGATACTTGATACTTGATACTTAATACTAGATACTTGATTCTTAAAAACTAGAGACTTGATGCTTGACTCTTGATACTTGATTCTTGACCCTTGAGACTTGTGAAACTTTGAGACTTTGTCAAACGAGAAACTAGAGACTTGACGCTCATGTAAACTTGGAAACATGGAAACTTTCGTGTTAATAATCTTGTCATGTAATAATACTACACAATAATACGCAACACAACACTTAATCTAGCTCGCAAAACGAACCGAAGTCGGAAAATCTAGCAAACGGGTCTCGGCTATCCGAATGGACATCCGATCGGATGACCATCCGATCGGAAGACCATCCGATCGGAGGGCCATTCGACCGAACAGCCATCTGATCCACACTCGCGCCGCCTTTCTCTCCTCTTGCACTATAAATATGAGCTGTCACATCATTCTTCACTGATGTGACAGTCTCCTCCGACCAGACGCACGCACTCTCGTTTTAAGGCACTTTTCTTCCATTTTTGGGCGATTCTTGTAAGTTTTCCAGTTGATTCTTGTACAACTTTCATCTATACACATTTCCTCACATGATTCTTCATAAAAATCACACTTTTCATCAGAAACGCATCAGATTTTGTCCGTTTTCACCAGATTTTTCAATTATGCTCTGTTTAAGACCTGAAAATATAAAAGTACCGGATTTGGTACCTAAGCGTTGCGTTTTCGGTCAAAAATGCTTAAAACGGAAGTGTTTTGGGGTATAAAAACATGTATAATTTAACGTATATCAACTATTGGACTAAATAATACATATATATACTATTCGAACTCTTGATGGTGGACTTGTGTTCATTCGTCAAGATATTAGAATAACATCATCTAAGACATAAGACTTGTTACGATTCTAATGAGTATATTACTCATGAAAACATTAACCCTTGAGGTTTCATAGTGTCAAGAACAAGTACTTGGTGTTAAAGGATGATTACTTTCGAATACATATCTTCTTGTGTTTTAACTTCCTAAATCCCTAAATCTTCCGAATGCCAAAACTCACACACCTATGTTTCCTTTGTGTAGAAGGACTTGGTGTTCTAACTTCCTAATCAACCAACTCACTCGCGGGATTACCAAGTAGAAGACTTGCAAAACCGTGAGTATACTCGCAACCCCCTTTTTATGTTTATCACTTTTGGGGTGTAACATATTTACCTATTAAACTACACTTAAACTTATCCTTTATGCAATGCACAAAATCCTTATACATGAATACTATGTTATGATACTTGATGCTTATACGTGGACCATACTTATGTGATATGTTTTAGTCATTAGCTTTCACGAGCCTCCATTTGACATGTATAGCGCTATAGGAGTAACGCACCGCCCGTAGACTAGTGGTCATGTTGAATTATATCATTTTTTTGTAAACAGAGGATTGGCTAGAAATATTGCATGCCATGATAGGTTGATCTTGTATAAACTAAGTTGCCATGTGGATTTGTTTTTAAATTTTTATACTTATACTTATTCTTAAACTTGTATACTCGCCTTTTCTTTCGCATTGAATTGTATTTTAAACATGTTACAGGTTGATGATTGATGATGCTATGAAATGGATTAGCAAAGATGCCTAGATACTCACTTAGACGTTTAGGTTTAAAGTGTTGTATCAATTTTGTTATGTTATGTTAAACAATGTTGTTATTTGAATTTCTTGTAATGTTTTGACTATTTATTTATGAAATGAAATCGGTTGAATTAAATATTGTCACATTTAGTGTTATGAAGTCTCTTACAATCTTGAACAAGTCTCACTCCGATGATTCCGCCATTGGTTGGGGTGTGACAGATGCCCTTAGTCGTAAGACTAATGTTAATACTATTCATTGTTTTCACATCTCTAGTGATCTTCATGCTTGTATTCGTGAAGCTCGGTATTCGTCAGCTAATGAAGGCAGTCTATTTATTGAAGTACGAGGTGCTACTGTTGATCAACTCGAAACAAAGTCTGATGGACTTCAATACTATCTCAATCGCATTTGGGTGCCAGATCGCGACAATCTCCGTGAGCTCATTATGAACGAGGCTCACAAATCTCGAAATGCCTTACTTGCACGAAGGTAAAGGCCTGGTATGAAGAAGGACATTGCTGCTTACGTCTCGAAATGCCTTACTTGCACGAAGGTAAAGGCTGAACATCAACATCCTTCAGGACTCCTGGAACAACCCGAAATCCATATTTGGAAATGGGGTAGCATTGCTATGGAATTTATAACTAAACTACCCCGTACACCCGTTGGTCATGATAGTATTTGGGTAATCATTGACCGTTTGACCAAATCAGCTCACTTTCTTCCTATTCGTGAGGATTATAAAGTGGAGAAGCTTGCTCGAAACTATACCGGTGAAATCATGTGCCGTCATGGCATACCTCTTGACATAATCTCTGACCGTGATGGTCGTTTCACTTCCCGTCTTTGGCAAACGTTTCAATCCGCTATGGGTTCTCAATTGAATCTTAGTACGGCTTTTCATCCGCAAACGGATGGACAGACCAAACGTACTATCCAAACCCTAGAGGATATGCTCCGTTCCTGTGTCATCGACTTTGGTGGTAACTGGGATGTACATTTACCATTGATTGAGTTCTCGTACAACAACAGCTATCATTCCAGTATTCAGATGGCTCCTTTCGAAGCTTTATATGGTCGCAAGTGCCGATCTCCTCTCAGTTGGCATGAGGTTGGTGACAAGCAACTTACTGGCCCTGAAATCATTCAAGAGACAACGGATAAGATTCTTCAGATCCATGATAACTTTATCAAGGCTAGGAGCAGACAAAAGAGCTATGCTGATAAAAGGCGCAAGCTTCTAGAATTTAATGTTGAAGATCGGGTTCTTCTCAAGGTATCTCCTTGGAAAGGAGTAGTTTGTTTTGGTAAGAAGGGAAAGCTCGCTCCTCGCTATGTGGGTCCTTTCACGATACTGGAAAGGATTGGCAAGGTGGCATTCAGACTCGACCTGCCACAAGAACTAAACAACGTGCATCCGGTGTTCCACGTATCTAATCTTCGTAAATGCCTAGCTGACGAGGAACTGCAGGTTCCCCTCGAAGACTTGCAAATAAATGAAGCTCTACACTTTGTGGAGAAACATGTCGAAATCATGGATCGAGGTGTCAAGCGATTGAGGCGCAGCAAAATTTCCATAGTCAAGGTTCGATGGGAAGGAAAGTGTGGCGCTGAATTCACTTGGGAACTCAAGAGTGAGATGAAGACCAAGTATCCGCAGCTCTTCGAGCAATCTTCCTCTTAGATTTCGGGGACGAAATCTCCTAAAGGAGGGGAGACTGTAATGCCCTGCATCCCTGAACTTTTACCTTTTGTCAATTCTAGTCCTTATACTATGTGAAACTTGACTCTTATGATACTTTGTGAATCTTGATACTTTGAAACTTGAATCTTGGTGATTCTTGATACTTGATTTTTGATACTTGATTCTTGATACTTGATACTTGATACTTAATACTAGATACTTGATTCTTAAAAACTAGAGACTTGATGCTTGACTCTTGATACTTGATTCTTGACCCTTGAGACTTGTGAAACTTTGAGACTTTGTCAAACGAGAAACTAGAGACTTGACGCTCATGTAAACTTGGAAACATGGAAACTTTCGTGTTAATAATCTTGTCATGTAATAATACTACACAATAATACGCAACACAACACTTAATCTAACTCGCAAAACGAACCGAAGTCGGAAAATCTAGCAAACGGGTCTCGGCTATCCGAATGGACATCCGATCGGATGACCATCCGATCGGAAGACCATCCGATCGGAGGGCCATTCGACCGAACAGCCATCTGATCCACACTCGCACCGCCTTTCTCTCCTCTTGCACTATAAATATGAGCTGTCACATCATTCTTCACTGATGTGACAGTCTCCTCCGACCAGACGCACGCACTCTCGTTTTAAGGCACTTTTCTTCCATTTTTGGGCGATTCTTGTAAGTTTTCCAGTTGATTCTTGTACAACTTTCATCTATACACATTTCCTCACATGATTCTTCATAAAAATCACACTTTTCATCAGAAATGCATCAGATTTTGTCCGTTTTCACCAGATTTTTCAATTATGCTCTGTTTAAGACCTGAAAATATAAAAGTACCGGATTTGGTACTTAAACGTTGCGTTTTCGGTCAAAAATGCTTAAAACGGAAGTGTTTTGGGGTATAAAAACATGTATAATTTAACGTATATCAACTATTGGACTAAATAATACATATAATACTTATACATATATATACTATTCGAACTCTTGATGGTGGACTTGTGTTCATTCGTCAAGATATTAGAATAACATCATCTAAGACATAAGACTTGTTACGATTCTAATGAGTATATTACTCATGAAAACATTAACCCTTGAGGTTTCATAGTGTCAAAACAAGTACTTGGTGTTAAAGGATGATTACTTTCGAATACATATCTTCTTGTGTTTTAACTTCCTAAATCCCTAAATCTTCCGAATTCCAAAACTCACACACCTATGTTTCCTTTGTTTAGAAGGACTTGGTGTTCTAACTTCCTAATCAACCAACTCACTCGCGGGATTACCAAGTAGAAGACTTGCAAAACCGTGAGTATACTCGCAACCCCCTTTTTATGTTTATCACTTTTGGGGTGTAACATATTTACCTATTAAACTACACTTAAACTTATCCTTTATGCAATGCACAAAATCCTTATACATGAATACTATGTTATGATACTTGATGCTTATACGTGGACCATACTTATGTGATATGTTTTAGTCATTAGCTTTCACGAGCCTCCATTTGACATGTATAGCGCTATAGGAGTAACGCACCGCCCGTAGACTAGTGGTCATGTTGAATTATATCATTTTTTTGTAAACAGAGGATTGGCTAGATATATTGCATGCCATGATAGGTTGATCTTGTATAAACTAAGTTGCCATGTGGATTTGTTTTTAAATTTTTATACTTATACTTATTCTTAAACTTGTATACTCGCCTTTGCTTTCGCATTGAATTGTATTTTAAACATGTTACAGGTTGATGATTGATGATGCTATGAAATGGATTAGCAAAGATGCCTAGATACTCACTTAGACGTTTAGGTTTAAAGTGTTGTATCAATTTTGTTATGTTATGTTAAACAATGTTGTTATTTGAATTTCTTGTAATGTTTTGACTATTTATTTATGAAATGAAATCGGTTGAATTAAATATTGTCACATTTAGTGTTATGAAGTCTCTTACAATCTTGAACAAGTCTCACTCCGATGATTCCGCCATTGGTTGGGGTGTGACAGATGCCCTTAGTCGTAAGACTAATGTTAATACTATTCATTGTTTTCACATCTCTAGTGATCTTCATGCTTGTATTCGTGAAGCTCGGTATTCGTCAGCTAATGAAGGCAGTCTATTTATTGAAGTACGAGGTGCTACTGTTGATCAACTCGAAACAAAGTCTGATGGACTTCAATACTATCTCAATCGCATTTGGGTGCCAGATCGCGACAATCTCCGTGAGCTCATTATGAACGAGGCTCACAAATCTCGAAATGCCTTACTTGCACGAAGGTAAAGGCCTGGTATGAAGAAGGACATTGCTGCTTACGTCTCGAAATGCCTTACTTGCACGAAGGTAAAGGCTGAACATCAACATCCTTCAGGACTCCTGGAACAACCCGAAATCCATATTTGGAAATGGGGTAGCATTGCTATGGAATTTATAACTAAACTACCCCGTACACCCGTTGGTCATGATAGTATTTGGGTAATCATTGACCGTTTGACCAAATCAGCTCACTTTCTTCCTATTCGTGAGGATTATAAAGTGGAGAAGCTTGCTCGAAACTATACCGGTGAAATCATGTGCCGTCATGGCATACCTCTTGACATAATCTCTGACCGTGATGGTCGTTTCACTTCCCGTCTTTGGCAAACGTTTCAATCCGCTATGGGTTCTCAATTGAATCTTAGTACGGCTTTTCATCCGCAAACGGATGGACAGACCAAACGTACTATCCAAACCCTAGAGGATATGCTCCGTTCCTGTGTCATCGACTTTGGTGGTAACTGGGATGTACATTTACCATTGATTGAGTTCTCGTACAACAACAGCTATCATTCCAGTATTCAGATGGCTCCTTTCGAAGCTTTATATGGTCGCAAGTGCCGATCTCCTCTCAGTTGGCATGAGGTTGGTGACAAGCAACTTACTGGCCCTGAAATCATTCAAGAGACAACGGATAAGATTCTTCAGATCCATGATAACTTTATCAAGGCTAGGAGCAGACAAAAGAGCTATGCTGATAAAAGGCGCAAGCTTCTAGAATTTAATGTTGAAGATCGGGTTCTTCTCAAGGTATCTCCTTGGAAAGGAGTAGTTTGTTTTGGTAAGAAGGGAAAGCTCGCTCCTCGCTATGTGGGTCCTTTCACGATACTGGAAAGGATTGGCAAGGTGGCATTCAGACTCGACCTGCCACAAGAACTAAACAACGTGCATCCGGTGTTCCACGTATCTAATCTTCGTAAATGCCTAGCTGACGAGGAACTGCAGGTTCCCCTCGAAGACTTGCAAATAAATGAAGCTCTACACTTTGTGGAGAAACAGGTCGAAATCATGGATCGAGGTGTCAAGCGATTGAGGCGCAGCAAAATTTCCATAGTCAAGGTTCGATGGGAAGGAAAGTGTGGCGCTGAATTCACTTGGGAACTCAAGAGTGAGATGAAGACCAAGTATCCGCAGCTCTTCGAGCAATCTTCCTCTTAGATTTCGGGGACGAAATCTCCTAAAGGAGGGGAGACTGTAATGCCCTGCATCCCTGAACTTTTACCTTTTGTCAATTCTAGTCCTTATACTATGTGAAACTTGACTCTTATGATACTTTGTGAATCTTGATACTTTGAAACTTGAATCTTGGTGATTCTTGATACTTGATTTTTGATACTTGATTCTTGATACTTGATACTTGATACTTAATACTAGATACTTGATTCTTAAAAACTAGAGACTTGATGCTTGACTCTTGATACTTGATTCTTGACCCTTGAGACTTGTGAAACTTTGAGACTTTGTCAAACGAGAAACTAGAGACTTGACGCTCATGTAAACTTGGAAACATGGAAACTTTCGTGTTAATAATCTTGTCATGTAATAATACTACACAATAATACGCAACACAACACTTAATCTAGCTCGCAAAACGAACCGAAGTCAGAAAATCTAGCAAACGGGTCTCGACTATTCGAATGGACATCCGATCGGATGACCATCCGATCGGAAGACCATCCGATCGGAGGGCCATTCGACCGAACAGCCATCTGATCCACACTCGCACCGCCTTTCTCTCCTCTTGCACTATAAATATGAGCTGTCACATCATTCTTCACTGATGTGACAGTCTCCTCCGACCAGACGCACGCACTCTCGTTTTAAGGCACTTTTCTTCCATTTTTGGGCGATTCTTGTAAGTTTTCCAGTTGATTCTTGTACAACTTTCATCTATACACATTTCCTCACATGATTCTTCATAAAAATCACACTTTTCATCAGAAACGCATCAGATTTTGTCCGTTTTCACCAGATTTTTCAATTATGCTCTGTTTAAGACCTGAAAATATAAAAGTACCGGATTTGGTACCTAAACGTTGCGTTTTCGGTCAAAAATGCTTAAAACGGAAGTGTTTTGGGGTATAAAAACATGTATAATTTAACGTATATCAACTATTGGACTAAATAATACATATATATACTATTCGAACTCTTGATGGTGGACTTGTGTTCATTCGTCAAGATATTAGAATAACATCATCTAAGACATAAGACTTGTTACGATTCTAATGAGTATATTACTCATGAAAACATTAACCCTTGAGGTTTCATAGTGTCAAGAACAAGTACTTGGTGTTAAAGGATGATTACTTTCGAATACATATCTTCTTGTGTTTTTACTTCCTAAATCCCTAAATCTTCCGAATGCCAAAACTCACACACCTATGTTTCCTTTGTGTAGAAGGACTTGGTGTTCTAACTTCCTAATCAACCAACTCACTCGCGGGATTACCAAGTAGAAGACTTGCAAAACCGTGAGTATACTCGCAACCCCCTTTTTATGTTTATCACTTTTGGGGTGTAACATATTTACCTATTAAACTACACTTAAACTTATCCTTTATGCAATGCACAAAATCCTTATACATGAATACTATGTTATGATACTTGATGCTTATACGTGGACCATACTTATGTGATATGTTTTAGTCATTAGCTTTCACGAGCCTCCATTTGACATGTATAGCGCTATAGGAGTAACGCACCGCCCGTAGACTAGTGGTCATGTTGAATTATATCATTTTTTTGTAAACAGAGGATTGGCTAGAAATATTGCATGCCATGATAGGTTGATCTTGTATAAACTAAGTTGCCATGTGGATTTGTTTTTAAATTTTTATACTTATACTTATTCTTAAACTTGTATACTCGCCTTTGCTTTCGCATTGAATTGTATTTTAAACATGTTACAGGTTGATGATTGATGATGCTATGAAATGGATTAGCAAAGATGCCTAGATACTCACTTAGACGTTTAGGTTTAAAGTGTTGTATCAATTTTGTTATGTTATGTTAAACAATGTTGTTATTTGAATTTCTTGTAATGTTTTGACTATTTATTTATGAAATGAAATCGGTTGAATTAAATATTGTCACATTTAGTGTTATGAAGTCTCTTACAATCTTGAACAAGTCTCACTCCGATGATTCCGCCATTGGTTGGGGTGTGACAGATGCCCTTAGTCGTAAGACTAATGTTAATACTATTCATTGTTTTCACATCTCTAGTGATCTTCATGCTTGTATTCGTGAAGCTCAGTATTCGTCAGCTAATGAAGGCAGTCTATTTATTGAAGTACGAGGTGCTACTGTTGATCAACTCGAAACAAAGTCTGATGGACTTCAATACTATCTCAATCGCATTTGGGTGCCAGATCGCGACAATCTCCGTGAGCTCATTATGAACGAGGCTCACAAATCTCGAAATGCCTTACTTGCACGAAGGTAAAGGCCTGGTATGAAGAAGGACATTGCTGCTTACGTCTCGAAATGCCTTACTTGCACGAAGGTAAAGGCTGAACATCAACATCCTTCAGGACTCCTGGAACAACCCGAAATCCCTATTTGGAAATGGGGTAGCATTGCTATGGAATTTATAACTAAACTACCCCGTACACCCGTTGGTCATGATAATATTTGGGTAATCATTGACCGTTTGACCAAATCAGCTCACTTTCTTCCTATTCGTGAGGATTATAAAGTGGAGAAGCTTGCTCGAAACTATACCGGTGAAATCATGTGCCGTCATGGCATACCTCTTGACATAATCTCTGACCGTGATGGTCGTTTCACTTCCCGTCTTTGGCAAACGTTTCAATCCACTATGGGTTCTCAATTGAATCTTAGTACGGCTTTTCATCCGCAAACGGATGGACAGACCAAACGTACTATCCAAACCCTAGAGGATATGCTCCGTTCCTGTGTCATCAACTTTGGTGGTAACTGGGATGTACATTTACCATTGATTGAGTTCTCGTACAACAACAGCTATCATTCCAGTATTCAGATGGCTCCTTTCGAAGCTTTATATGGTCGCAAGTGCCGATCTCCTCTCAGTTGGCATGAGGTTGGTGACAAGCAACTTACTGGCCCTGAAATCATTCAAGAGACAACGGATAAGATTCTTCAGATCCATGATAACTTTATCAAGGCTAGGAGCAGACAAAAGAGCTATGCTGATAAAAGGCGCAAGCTTCTAGAATTTGATGTTGAAGATCGGGTTCTTCTCAAGGTATCTCCTTGGAAGGGAGTAGTTTGTTTTGGTAAGAAGGGAAAGTTCGCTCCTCGCTATGTGGGTCCTTTCACGATACTGGAAAGGATTGGCAAGGTGGCATTCAGACTCGACCTGCCACAAGAACTAAACAACGTGCATCCGGTGTTCCACGTATCTAATCTTCGTAAATGCCTAGCTGACGAGGAACTGCAGGTTCCCCTCGAAGACTTGCAAATAAATGAAGCTCTACACTTTGTGGAGAAACAGGTCGAAATCATGGATCGAGGTGTCAAGCGATTGAGGCGCAGCAAAATTTCCATAGTCAAGGTTCGATGGGAAGGAAAGTGTGGCGCTGAATTCACTTGGGAACTCAAGAGTGAGATGAAGACCAAGTATCCGCAGCTCTTCGAGCAATCTTCCTTTTAGATTTCAGGGACGAAATCTCCTAAAGGAGGGGAGACTGTAATGCCCTGCATCCCTGAACTTTTACCTTTTGTCAATTCTAGTCCTTATACTATGTGAAACTTGACTCTTATGATACTTTGTGAATCTTGATACTTTGAAACTTGAATCTTGGTGATTCTTGATACTTGATTTTTGATACTTGATTCTTGATACTTGATACTTGATACTTAATACTAGATACTTGATTCTTAAAAACTAGAGACTTGATGCTTGACTCTTGATACTTGATTCTTGACCCTTGAGACTTGTGAAACTTTGAGACTTTGTCAAACGAGAAACTAGAGACTTGACGCTCATGTAAACTTGGAAACATGGAAACTTTCGTGTTAATAATCTTGTCATGTAATAATACTACACAATAATACGCAACACAACACTTAATCTAGCTCGTAAAACGAACCGAAGTCGGAAAATCTAGCAAACGGGTCTTGGCTGTCCGAATGGACATCCGATCGGATGACCATCCGATCGGAAGACCATCCGATCGGAGGGCCATTCGACCGAACAGCCATCTGATCCACACTCGCACCGCCTTTCTCTCCTCTTGCACTATAAATACGAGCTGTCACATCATTCTTCACTGAGGTGACAGTCTCCTCCGACCAGACGCACGCACTCTCGTTTTAAGGCACTTTTCTTCCATTTTTGGGCGATTCTTGTAAGTTTTCCAGTTGATTCTTGTACAACTTTCATCTATACACATTTCCTCACATGATTCTTCATAAAATCACACTTTTCACTATGAAATCACTAAGATTCGAGCTCTTGAGGATGACGTCATCATGGCGGTTGTACAATCGACTGTGTGATGTCATTTTCGTAAAGTTTTAGCTCAGAGCTAAGAGATTTCTACGTGTTTTACCACGAATCCTTACAAAATCTAAATGTTTTCGGTTAATTTCGTATTTTCTTCAAACTTTCTTAAACTTTTACTCAAAACGGTGGTGTCTGGAACCAAAACTGGCCAAGGACTTGTTCCTTAGTCTGGAGTCAGCTCAATAACGGATTTCCACCGGAGAGATGACCAAGTTACGGGTCATACATGAAACTTTGTCAGGAACGGCCGTCCGATCGAACGGGGTGATTCCCATCCGATCAGACAGATCAGACAGGCTGAGCCTTGGTGACCTTTCCGTTGTCTTGATATGTACCACGTCGTCTCCGCTAAATTCAAACTTAGAAATCTTTACAAAGGTCGCTAAGGGAAAAGGATCACACAGACGAATGACCATCCGATCGGAGGGTCATCCGATCGAACGGTCATCCGACCGAATGGCCTGTTTCCCATAGCCTTCAACACTTAAACTATTGAACCAACGTTTTAAACTATGAAGCTTACACTCGAACAGTCATTCGACCGAACGGTCATCCGTCCGGATGACCATTCGATCGAACGACTTAGATTTATACTACTACAAAAACTTCAAAAGTTTGAACATTTGGAAGCACACCTTTTGATCGATTGACCATTCGATTGAATGGTTATCCGTCCGGATGACCATCCGATCGGATGGTGGTCCGTTTAACTCAACAGGTCATCCGACCGGATGACCATCCGTCCAGATGGCCATCCGATCAGGAAAGCCTGGTCCGACACTTTGCACTCTTCGTTATTCTATTCAGCACTTACACTGTAAACTGTAATCAGGCTAATCTCAGCGCTCCCTTCGATCCAATCAGTAGGTGTCAATACTTAGCACCCACTATGAGTATACTCGATCCCTTTTTGTTTTAAACACTTTTGGGATGCAACATGTATTCTATAAACTTGATACTTGAAACTTGTTTGGAAACATACTCTATCCTCTGTGAACGTGAAACTTGATAGTTTTTGGATTCGTGATACTTTATGCTTTGTGAACGTTTAATCCTTGTGTATAGTTCTGCCTTAACAATAGTAGCGCTATAGGAGTAATGCACCTCCCCATTATTCTCGGGGGTATTGTTGACATTTATCTTCCCATTATTCTCGAGAAGAGCTTTTAAACGCGTTGGGATTCTTGGGCTATCACTTGGACTGCGTAAACTAGCATGGCTGAAACTTTTATATGTTTATATGATGGACACGAGTCTTTTAAACTATTATGATACTATATACTCAAACTTGTATACTCGCCAGTACATTATTGTATTGACATTATTTTATTACATGTTGCAGGTTGATAGTAGCCGAGGAACAAGAAACTTGCTAGGATGCTGCTAGAAACACACCCTAGTTAATTTTAGAAACTTTTGAAACAATATTTGATGGTTTGTAATTGATACTCTTGGTGGTTTGATGTTTAGACAATTTATTTCATGAAACTTGATTAATTACTATTGAAACAATTAACGTTATGGAAACTCACGAGCAATCTGAACGCTTAGTGTCGCACCCCGATGTTTCCGCCATTGGTTGGGGTGTGACATTTTTTGTATTGTTTTATAAATCCGTCTTTTTGCTAAACTCACTAGTGAAGTGAAAACAGATGTATGTCTTTTTAAGCACACATTTGAGGTTGTTATTAAAAATGAAGCAAGTAAGAAATTAAAAAAGCGAGGCTAAGAACTTGAGCTAAATGAATCATGTAGCCGTTTAAGAAGTTTCTATTTTGAGAAATGTTTTTAAGTAAGACATGATTAAATGTTTTAAGTTGTTTTTTAAGAGATGTACTCTTTAAATATTAAGCTTTACAAATGACCCATCTGTATTTCCTTTGCTTAAGATTTGTATCAATTATCACATTAAGCCCTGTGAAAACATGGTGTGATAGGTTGGTATTAGAGCTTAAGTTTAAGGATTTATGTGCTTGTACCAAAACTTAATTTGAGACTTTGTGGACGAATTAGTATGTTGCAGGTATTAGCCTTTAGGTGCCTATTGAAATACCTAGCTTCTACACAAAAATGTGATATGGACAATAATGGTTAAGATATTGTTAAGAGATGTCTGTGCCATATTATTTTCTATTACTTGATTTCGAATTTATGTAGCTGATGCGTGGTTGAAAACTGGTGTTCTAGGATGTTTAAGTTGATGTTTTTACATAACTTTTAATTTCGAATTGCCTACTTTTGATTGGTATTGTGTTTTACAGGTCTAACGGAGTTTAAGGAGCTATTTGGAAGCTATTTGGAGTATCGGGGCGGAAAACGGGTCAATCGGAAGCGAGAAATGGAAAAAACAGAAACCAAGAAAATGGGACATCGTCGCCGACGCCCTCTGGGCCGTCGGCGACGCCACCTTGATAACCCCGTCGGCTAGATTGTTGCGTAGACAGTAGAATTGGACGCCCGAGGAATACCCACAAAAGACAAGGTGTCACCGACGCCATACTAGGCCGTCGGCGACGGCCTCCTCTGCACTACTACGTGAATTTTAGTTTTTGAACACTTGGAAACGGGATATAACTTGAATTTTGGGGTTTTTCAGGGGAGTTACGTTTTGTTTTGAGTTTTGAACACTATCTTGGTGCCAAGAACACCCCAGCCTTCATCTCTAATCCATCCGATTCATCCAAATTCATCCAAATCACAACCACCATTCCATAACCCTAATTCAAATCCATCATCATCAACATCCAATCCACAACCCATTCATTATCACCATTATTCACAAACCCTAATCATCATCCATCATCACTTTCAAGGCTTCAAGATGCTCAAGATCAAGTCTCAATCATCCGGTGATCAAGTTTCATACATCATGAGCGACTAATCTTCTCGGGTTTCACCCCGGTGTAGACTTTTTTAAGGTTTAGGTCTTGCTATTTGTTCTTTGGTTGATTTGTGACAAATTGATTTGTATTTTGAATTGATTGATAATTGTCTTACATTTGAACTAGATTTGTGAATTGTCGAATGATTATAAAATTTTACTTTGCAAAATAAGTTTGTGTATTTATGCTTTATCTTTCAAGAGGTTTTACTTGTCTGAGGTAACGAAGTGCATTGTGGTCCGTTATACGCGTTGATAGCAATTGGCACCTAAGCTTCCTGATAGAAATCCGTTAATGACATATTCAATTGAATCAATCTAAAAATGTTTAGCAACCCTAGGCTTTGCAATTGTTGAACCGGGTGTGAACCTTGTTTCTCAATTATTCTTTTAAAGTATTAAACCAAGTCTTGCAATCGTTCCAGTTTCTAGTAGCTAATCAATTAAAAACAAACTCGTCGGTTTAATCCGACATCCCTTTTCAAAAAAACAAGTTAATCAATTTCTTAGCAAGCTTCATAAAAGTGACAACATTCTTAAAAATCAATCTCGTCCATACACAAACCACAAAACCTTTGTAGTTCGACCCCTTACTACCACTAACGCATTGTTAAGGGTAATTAGGGCATATAAATATTATATTTGTTCCTTTTCATGAGGGGGACAAAATTTCCTTTCTACCATTTCCTTAAATTCTCCACAGTTCACGGCATAGGCCATGTCGCTTCCTTTTTCCTGAAGAATAGTATTCCACTGCTATTCCACCATTCTAAGGTTTCTTCCTAAAAGAGATTGGAAGCGTAGATTACTTTATCTTGTTCAACACATTTGCTGATTTTAAGAACAAGTTCCATCTTTTCTAACCATCGCAGAGCAGTCGTAGCTCCTTCACTGCCTGCGAACTCAGTTGGCTTACATGCTAGAAATTCCTTGTAACTACATCCGATAGTCATTGCCTTCATCTTCTCAGGAAATGGGGCTTTGATAATATCATCATTGCCTCCATTAACACAGTGAGTAAAGTCGTTACTACGAGTTGCTACTCACAACTTTGATAATATCATCATTGCCTCTATTAACACTGTGACTAAAGTCATCATTGCCTCCAGTTCTTTTGGTTGTTGTTGCTAGGGCTTTCTTCTTCCTTCTTACCTTCCAATCTAATATTCTCTTTCTTTTCTTAGGCGGTGCTTTTGGTAACGGTTGTGCCTGAAAAATCATCGGTTCGTCTGTATCTGCTTTGTACCCAGATTGATTCTCAGCAGTATCCATATCTATACGATTAACAAATATATTTTGGAAATCGTCTGATAGCTCTCTTGCGCTCATACTTTTAGTAAAAAACAAAAAAAAAACAACGAACTCCGAAACTCGAATATATAGTATTCAATTAGTATCACAGATTTCACAGAAGTATTTAATCTAATTCCTGACTACTAATTTAAGTATTTTTACAATACTTAATTAGCTTAAATCAGTGGCTCTGATACCACCTTCTGTCACAACCCCCGACCCTACCCCAGGTTGGAGCCGTGAGCAGATACAAGTGGTACCAGTGTTTATTAAAATTATCATAGCAGAAAACTTATCAGGGCCGGATGTCAGGAAAAATATCAGAGTTTGAAAACACCAAAATTTCATTGCATAAACTGTAGTGTAAAACCCATATTTACATGAAGGATTTTCACGGGGATAAATCCTTGATTACAAAAACATGTTTTATTTAGGTTTACATAGCCACTTATTTAAGTTGAGTGCTTCATAGCACTTTCTCCTCTCTTCACGGTAAATCACCTGAAATGCGTTTTAAAAACATTTGGTCAACGAAAAATACTGGTGAGTTCATTCAGTTGTTCAAAAACACATTTGTTATAATTACAGTATCAAGAGTTTTTACATTTGCTTATATCTTTCAATTACTTAAATCAGTATTGTCACTTGGCCAATCCTTGTACTTGTGGTTATATCACTATTGGATCCTGTCATCCAACAGTAACGCTAGACTAGTAATGTATACAAAACCCCACATACTGGCAGTCATTTCAGATTACAAAGACTTAATCACTGTAAGTATAACTGAAAAACATTTAGGGTTTTACAAAGTATCTTGATAAAAGAGAATGACTCACTTTGCAGATTTAAGGTGTCTGTACTAGCCTGCTGGTTTAATGCTTGTATTCCTAATTAAACACACAATGCACA
The DNA here is from genome assembly GCF_002127325.2 of Helianthus annuus. Taxonomy (NCBI): domain Eukaryota; kingdom Viridiplantae; phylum Streptophyta; class Magnoliopsida; order Asterales; family Asteraceae; genus Helianthus; species Helianthus annuus. The sequence continues at coordinate 68,040,572 of NC_035440.2, read as the reverse complement.
TGTATTAGTGTATTAACTCAATTCAACTTTAACGATAATCACAAGATCAAAACCCACAACGAATGACAAAGTATAGACGTATACATGTAGCACTTAAACATTCGTCGGATCGGTTTCAATCGATCGGACAAAGTACCGTACCAGTGATTCGAGTTATTATTCTGATAACGGGCAAAGTTTTGGCACTCCGAGTATTGTGGGTATAATACTGAGCAGTGTGTCGAGAGAGAGAAGAAAGTTTTGAGCAGGTTTGAATGGCTGAATCTCGCTCAATTTATAGCAGATTTACAGGAGTCCTGCGCCCCGCGAGAACCCCTAGCTAGGGCATAGCTGGCATGACTCAACGAGTAGACTTTACACGTGGACAACACGTGTTCGACGCATGTCTCAGGCGGTTTATGGGTTCCTCGCGGCCCGTGAGGGTTTTGTACAAGGTTGTCGCGGCCCGCGACAGTCCATAAAATCTTTTATTTTCGATTTTTCATGATGGTTTTCGTCATACATGTTTGGTGTTACGATTACGGATTGATGTGGAACCTATTTAAGGGTTGTTATATATAAATAAATGACAGTTTGTGTAATTTACTCGAAATATTAAATAGCTAGTAATAAAAAAAATAATATATTATTATTACTTGATGAACAACTTTTGATAAATTTTATGCCTAATAAATAAGTTTTTTTAATGGCATTAGGTGTCACAACCCTATGAATTTAAGATCTGTTTCTGTTTTTTTCTAATGGCTAACTGTTTTTCATGTGTAAACCCACTCTTTCGGAGCTATGTCCAAAAGCCGACTTGTGACAACCGGTAATTTACGGATCTTAATTACGTGATTAACAGATAATTAACGCGAAAATAAATAGTGTTTACAGCGCGAATTAACTTAATTAGGCCTTTGGAGTGCCTAGGAACGTCTGTCCGACTATACAGTGCGTGAACGGTGATGTGCGGAGAAACATACTAAACGTTAAGCGACATCGGATTGAAACCGAACAAGAATACTGACAATGCCGACAAATAGTAAATTTTTACGATATATTTTAGCTTCGTAATCAAATTTTAGTGACTACAGTCGGAACCGGTTCGAAAAACGGAGTAAAGACGGTGACGATATAATTTTACGCGCTTTTTACTCAACCGACAACTAAACGTACAAACAGCGACTACCGACCGTATTGTATGTATTTTAATACATAAATTTTATCCTTTGACGTTAAACGGAGTTCGGGTTTTAACAACGAGTCTTGTAGGAATTACGGGCCACTTACACCCGAGACGGACTTGTGGGCCCAGGGCCCAAGCCTAACACCCACAAGCCTAAACCTGCACATAATACATTAGATCTTATAAGATCTATATAAATAAAATATTATCAAATCCTACAAATCTTATTAAATTCCTATAAATCTATACAAATCTCTTCAAGAGATCTTGGTTCAAAAGATATAGCATTTGACCTGAATGAAAACTGAATACATAAAAGACAATAGAACTCATCCCTTCTATAAATCACACTCCACCTTCCCTGAGTTCTCTCACCCCAAACCCGTGTCCATGCATACCCTCACCTCCTCTCTCTCGGTCATGTATCCAAACAACCAAACACACACTCAAAACAAAACCTTATCTTCTACCATTTTGAACACACTGATAAAAAGGGAGCATACACAAACAAACACAGAGAAATCAGTTCCTTCACACACAAAACTCTCTCACCCAACCCCAGCTCCTCACTCTCTCGATTCCCTTCTCTCCCTCTGACGAAGACACGGCCGGCTACCGGTCGTATTACCGGCGGCGGATGTTCCAACCGACGACAGATAACCCCCCCCCCCTCTTGCTTTCTGTTCGGTCACCGGAGAAACAACGGACCGCCGGTCATTCTTTTTATCCGACGGTTCGTTCCAGTTGGCGATGCTACGAGAATCAGAAGGAGAGAGAGAGAAGGAGAGAGAAAGATGGCGGCGGAGGCGGTGGGTCTTCACGGCGGCGACTGTAGCCGCCGAAAACGACGACGGTGGAGGAGCCGGCGGTAGTTCGAGCGTGTTCACCGGTATCCTTTCAACTCTTTTCTCTTTTCTTCAAGATCCATACAGATCTGAGTTTCCACGGTTGATGTTGGTTGTTCAGGTAAGAGGAAGGACTGGGGTACGACAGCGACGGCAGACGGAGGTGCCGTCTCCGATGACGCCTTGATGTCGGCGGTGGTGCTTGTTCTCCGACAATGCTACGGTAAACCCCCATTCTTTATTTTCTATTTTGTTTTTGAAAGATTCTTGATGATGGTGCTGAATGTTGTTGAAGATGATGTGAGAGGTTCGATTTGTTCATGATGAGATGGGTCAGAATGGTTTTTGTTCGGGTATGAACGGTTCGGGTCGCGGCTGGGTTCACGACGGGTCAAGGTTTCGGGTCTGGTCAAACCTGGTACAGACGGTCAGCGGATCGGGTCTTGCGGTTCGTGGTTAGGGTCCGGGTCGACTCGGTCAAACTCGAGTCAACTCGGTCAACACAGTCAAAGCAAGTCAACTCAGTTGACTCGGTAAACTCAGTCAACCATTTCCGATGATTCGACACGAAGACTTGGTAAAATTATCAACGCATTTAATGATTTCATTATTTATGGATTACGTGAAATACGAGCTCTCGAACCGAACAATTTAGTAATTTTTTTTAGATTTACTTGGAATTACTTATTGTCGTGTTTATATAAATTGATTACATACGTATACATTGTTGCAATTGATTGAATTTTGGGAAATAACGACAACTTGTGTTGTCAGGGACGTCCAAAAACAGAGGAAACTCTGCCCGTTTTTTTTCGAGAAAATCCGTAAAATAAAGGGCGTTTATTTATAAAAGAAAAAAAACAAAACATGTTTTATTGGGAAACGACGACTAGTGATATCAGGCGACTTTTATAAAAACTAGCAAAAGTATATAATTACTTTCGACAACACTTCGCAATTTTCGAAAACGACGATTCAGAAAGTAATTTACAACAATAAATATAGTATTTATATTTATTTTAAACTTGGATATTTCGACAACTCTTTTATAAAAATAAATATAGTCGGTATATTTATTTCAGATAACAAACCATATGACTTCTGTTATAAAATAAATATAACTATTATATTTATTTTAAACGACTTCAACGCGAAAACCCCATTAAATAAATATAAGTTTTTATATTTATTTCAAGCGCCGAAACGGCATATATGTATATTTTTGGCAAATATACACAAGACGTGATATATATAATACAAGTTATTATATATTATTTTCATACGAAACACGATATATGATACGAGTTTGTTATATGATATTTTCATAGAAATATTCTTTTATACACGTATGACTACTCGAGACGGCTAACACACTTACAACGATATATTTATATATTTTTATATAAATATTTATTCATTTTAAGTCTCTCGGAAACTAAGTCTTTTTTCAAGACTTATTAGATTGCTACTGTCATTAAACGAGACTTAACAGGTATAACTTAATTTTTTTCCATTAAGTTAACAACTTACCTTTGAATCGTTCGATTAACGACTCGGTAGAGCTCGGTGACACGTAGTGTAGTTACCGCAGTTATTTAGAAACTTATTAGATATTCTATGTTAGGAATATTGTAGAATGCACGCTAGCGAGTCTCAGTTTGGAAACGACATCACGAAGTCGTAATTAGCTAGCTTTGCACAGGAATATTCAGGTGAGTTCATAACCCCCACTTTTTACTGTTTACGTTTTTGTAAATGTTTTCGGGGTGGAAAGACATGCACGTTTTGCAAAAACATACAAAGTTTTGGAACAAACGCAAAACTAGTATTTCTAAATCATATTACGAAGGGATTTCGAGAAACTCAAATGATTTACGAAAGGTTTATACTAAACATACCGGTTTTTACAAAACAAATGCGTATTATCGAAAGGTGAATGATTTTCATGACTAGGGATGAGATCATCTGGTGATAAGATTGAGAAAGGATCAGTCTTAGAGACTGAGGGAGGATCAGTCTTAGAGACTGGGGTAAAATACATGTACAATGATTTCAGACACTTACAGACATTTTTATACATGGTATGGTTAGCTTAAGGAGGGTTTACTACTTAGATCATGTGAGTGGGTAGGCGGAAACTTGAGGCCATTAATCCTCAGGGTAGGACCGAGGGATAGGAGCGGTAGATCTATCTGGGTGTAGCGAGCCCAGCCCCAGGCCCAACAGTACGGACCTCGTTGTGACTTTGTGCCCGACGCATAAATCTGCTAGGTTTGAGTCTTCCTACTTGCACTTCACACATACCATTGGCTTTGCAAACCATTGGTGATCTCTCTTTTTTTTTCCTTATCGCTACATACCAGGGACATATATACTTACGAAACTACTTGTTCATATAAATTAATACCATGTTTTATACAAAATTCAAAGCATAAGATTTTGCGGGTATGGAGTCAAAGTCAGGGTGGGCATTGGCGGTTATGCGAACATTACAAATACAAGACTTTACAAATACATGGTTTTTATGAACATACTGTGTTACAAACACAACGTTCCCATATACCTTGGCAAGAAAATGACTTTTGATTCGTTTTCTCAATACTATTTCAAAAACCGGTTATTCCAAAGATTTATTTCAAATCTCTCAACTCAAAAGGTTTATTTCAAATCTTTCACAACTCAAAAGATTTATTTCAAATCTTTTACAAACAAAATATGGACTCGCTCAACTTTATGTTGACTTTTTCGCATGTTTCTTTCTCAGGTTTCTTTTTCAAAGTCAAGGCACGGTTGGAATAGGAGGACCATTGGAGACTCGAGTACTTAGTGGGCGTTCAGTTTCTAGAAAGACTTAGCTTATTTGCTTCCGCTGTGCAATGAAGATACCAGTCCAGTCACGCCAATGCTCTGATATTTCGGGGTGTGACAGATTGGTATCAGAGCTATAGGTTACAGCGAATTAGGTTTCTGTTGTGATACCTAGGCTCTAACCTCACCTTTCCCCCTGGGGACTTAGATCATTGAGACATTGAACACATACAGAACGCCTAGTACTCGAATATGGTCTCCAACCGTTGCCGAAAAACAAACAGTCAAAATATTGTTTTCAAATATACGCTATTATGGTGTTTTATACACGGTACACAAAACAATTACATACAGTACACAAAACTCTGAGAGTTTAGGAAACATGCATTTAAGACCTTCGGAAAAGGAGATTCAGACTGAGAAGCTGGGAGGATAGACTAGTGGGACTAGGGGAATTACTTGATTGCTTATTGGTGACTAACATGTTTATTTGATTATATGATTGATTATTTGCGCATGTGTGTGTTTATTAAAGGTCATCACGTAGGAACCGCGAATATTAACTCGGGCACATATTATTATCCATGTTGCCTATGATATTTTGACTTCCCGAACAGACAGCCTACGTATAACGAAACACTAGCGCACGAGAATACATGGAACTCAATTTTACGTCAACGGATGTCGGAGTACATCACATTCTACGCAAAACGAAACGCTAGCGCATGAGAATACATGGAACTCAATTTCTACGTCAACGGATGTCGGGGTACATCACCTTCTACGCGGCACACAACGCTAGTGCACAGGTATACGTGAAACTTAAGCTATACATCAACGGAGGTTGAAGTACGACACATACGACTATCGAGGCGAGGCCTTTGAGAAGGAACGATGACGCAAATTTAATGACGACGCTAGATTCCTGTCAGCAGGAGAACTAACGATCAGGAAACGACAACTTGTCACGCGATCCTGCAACGACACGAATCACGCCAGGGAGAAGACGATTGTCTCCGCATTTCTCCCCCCCCCCTACCTAATTAATGACGAGTACGCTATGTTCGACATTCCATGGTAATGTCACTTAACAACCGGATATCACATGCAACCCCGGGTAAAGTCCTCAAAATTTCTTTTATTGAAGTTTCGACTTTTACATTTACTGAGCAGATTTTCGTATCTCTACTCCTCTTAAGGGTCATTGTATCACGATCATTTCTTTACAAGTTACATACATGGTTTTTCGTTGTGACCATGCCGAAAGTTTTCTTGTCGATACATATGTTTATTGTCGGATTGGGGCTAAAACCAAGTTCGACTGTTTGAACTTGTCCATTACACATATTCATTTCAGAGCATCATATGATGTATTGGGAGCATCATATTCAAAATTCGTTTTAACAAGTGTTTCATCTGTTCCGAGTCGAAGTAAACTTGTTTGGCATTCGACTCTATTAAATTGTTTGTTGATTTCGACACCTTGTGGTGGTAATATCACTTATTTGAACCTTGCGCTAAACTCGTTTACATATCTTATGCACGGATTTAATTATTTATTTATTGATTTAGATTAAATCCGTTTTGATTTATCACATTACAACAGTCTTGACACAATCGTGTGTTAAGACAGTGGTACACAAACTTATTTCTATATTCCGGTGTACCTATTAACGGTTCTTTCATTATCGATCGAATGTTTTGAAAAATTCATTGCTTCTTCATCTCCGATCGAAAACAATATTTCCTTGATGTTCCATTTTCAATTGAAAATTCTATGATGTCATTTGAAACATACCTTCAGATTCACCTTATTACGCTTTCATTTGACTTCAAACACGGTGGATTTGTTTGATCACCGCTATTATTGAATTATTTAAATCACTACGACCCTTGTGGTGTCAGTACAAACTTGTAGCTTGGGCTAATTATGATTGAGCGTTTTATGCAAAACACAGGTGATACTTGTTCGATCACCTCTATCATTGAATTGTTTCATTCATTGCGACACCTTGTGGCGTCGGTATGACTTGCAGCTTGCGCTGATCACGATCGGACGTTTCATGCAAACTATTACATTTGAGATTGTTGATTCTAAGTTCATCCAGTGGATGTTATTGCTTCTAGAACTCAATTACACATTGTAAACGTTCGTATGGAATTCGATTGGTCGAAGTTCCTGTTCATTGTTGAATCCCTGTTAACTTAGTCACATTAGTGACTGTACCTATACGTCTCGTTTCTGTTAACATCAATTACTGAGACACATTTCTTTTAAACCGTTGGGTTCTTATTGTTGAGGAATGTCATTAAATTTACCTGATTCGAATAAGTCTTGTTTCGATTACGCGGTCATTCACTTTGTTATTATTCGGACTTACCTGCGAACAACACAATTCTGAGGAGATAACATAGTCTAAATTTCGAGGACGAAATTTCTGTAACAGGGGGAGAATGTGACAATCGGTAATTTACGGATCTTAATTACGTGATTAACAGATAATTAACGCGAAAATAAATAGTGTTTACAGCGCGAATTAACTTAATTAGGCCTTTGGAGTGCCTAGGAACGTCTGTCCGACTATACAGTGCGTGAACGGTGATGTGCGGAGAAACATGCTAAACGTTAAGCGACATCGGATTGAAACCGAACAAGAATACTGACAACACCGACAAATAGTAAATTTTTACGATATATTTTAGCTTCGTAATCAAATTTTAGTGACTACAGTCGGAACCGGTTCGAAAAACGGAGTAAAGACGGTGACGATATAATTTTACGCGCTTTTTACTCAACCGACAACTAAACGTACAAACAGCGACTACTGACCGTATTGTATGTATTTTAATACATAAATTTTATCCTTTGACGTTAAACGGAGTTCGGGTTTTAACAACGAGTCTTGTAGGAATTACGGGCCACTTACACCCGAGACGGGCTTGTGGGCCCAGGGCCCAAGCCTAACACCCACAAGCCTAAACCTGCACATAATACATTAGATCTTATAAGATCTATATAAATAAAATATTATCAAATCCTACAAATCTTATTAAATTCCTATAAATCTATACAAATCTCTTCAAGAGATCTTGGTTCAAAATATATAGCATTTGACCTGAATGAAAACTGAATACATAAAAGACAATAGAACTCATCCCTTCTATAAATCACACCCCACCTTCCCTGAGTTCTCTCACCCCAAACCCGTGTCCATGCATACCCTCACCTCCTCTCTCTCGGTCATGTATCCAAACAACCAAACACACACTCAAAACAAAACCTTATCTTCTACCATTTTGAACACACTGTGACGAAGACATGGCCGGCTACCGGTCGTATTACCGGCGGCGGATGTTCCAACCGACGACAGATAACCCCCCCCCCCTCTTGCTTTCTGTTCGGTCACCGGAGAAACAACGGACCGCCGGTCATTCTTTTTATCCGACGGTTCGTTCCAGTTGGCGATGCTACGAGAATCAGAAGGAGAGAGAGAGAGAAGGAGAGAGAAAGATGGCGGCGGAGGCGGTGGGTCTTCACGGCGGCGACTGTAGCCGCCGGAAACGATGGCGGTGGAGGAGCCGGCGGTAGTTCGAGCGTGTTCACCGGTAACCTTTCAACTTTTTTCTCTTTTCTTCAACATCCATACAGATCTGAGTTTCCACGGTTGATGTTGGTTGTTCAGGTAAGAGGAAGGACTGGGGTACGACAGCGACGACAGACGGAGGTGCCGTCTCCGACGACGCCTTGATGTCGGCGGTGGTGCTTGTTCTCCGAAATGCTACGGTAAACCCCCATTCTTTATTTTCTATTTTGTTTTTGAAAGATTCTTTATGATGGTGCTGAATGTTGTTGAAGATGATGTGAGAGGTTCGATTTGTTCATGATGAGATCGGGTCAGAATGGTTTCTGTTCGGGTATGAACGGTTCGGGTCGCGGCTGGGTTCACGACGGGTCAAGGTTTCGGGTCTGGTCAAACCTGGTACAGACGGTCAGCGGATCGGGTCTTGCGGTTCGTGGTTAGGGTCCGGGTCGACTCGGTCAAACTCGAGTCAACTCGGTCAACACAGTCAAAGCAAGTCAACTCAGTTGACTCGGTAAACTCAGTCAACCATTTCCGATGATTCGACACGAAGACTTGGTAAAATTATCAACGCATTTAATGATTTCATTATTTATGGATTACGTGAAATACGAGCTCTCGAACCGAACAATTTAGTAAATGTTTTTAGATTTACTTGGAATTACTTATTGTCGTGTTTATATAAATTGATTACATACGTATACATTGTTGCAATTGATTGAATTTTGGGAAATAACGACAACTTGTGTTGTCAGGGACGTCCAAAAACAGAGGAAACTCTGCCCGTTTTTTTTTCGAGAAAATCCGTAAAATAAAGGGCGTTTATTTATAAAAAAAAAACAAAACATGTTTTATTGGGAAACGACGACTAGTGATATCAGGCGACTTTTATAAAAACTAGCAAAAGTATATAATTACTTTCGACAACACTTCGCAATTTTCGAAAACGACGATTCAGAAAGTAATTTACAACAATAAATATAGTATTTATATTTATTTTAAACTTGGATATTTCGACAACTCTTTTATAAAAATAAATATAGTCGGTATATTTATTTCAGATAACAAACCATATGACTTATGTTATAAAATAAATATAACTATTATATTTATTTTAAACGACTTCAACGCGAAAACTGTGACAACCCTCAAAATTACATGTAATTCGTACAACTTATTTAATGATAATTAAAGTGCTTGATGATTGTGCTAAATCATTTAACTGCTCTATGATTACTGTGTTATACTTACATGTGCGTGTTAACATACTAGTGGTATACATAAAATTTACTAAATGGTCCTGAATATTCTTCCTATGTGTTAGAAATTAAAAGTGTTACAAAAATATATATAAAAGACACTCTACAGAATAATTAAACACTTTAACGGAACAGTATCCGACCGAACAACCGGACATTACCGGGGACACCAAATATTTGCCAAAAATATTATTTAATTTTACTTGGCTAGTCATGATCCCCGTTTGTCATAACACCCACTAAAAAAAAAACCATATAACTAATATATTACCTCAAGTTACTTGCTATCTAACTTATACTTACATTTTAGTTGAAACTTTGCAAATATACCCCCCCCCAACCAATTTTTGGTCCCTCATGGACCCCACCATATATTTTCACCATGCTCTAAATATTTGTTTTGATTCTTGCCATTTGTTTATTAGATTACTTACTTATGTAAGTAAACAAAATGTGTAAGAAATCTATAAGAAGCATGGTCTTGAGATATTCATCATTCCACCAAGATTCACACTCAACCCTCATCACTCTACTCTCTCTCTCATTCGGTTCCCCCAAAACCGAAACCCTCACCATCACCCTCACTTTCACACCATCTCTTCCATTTTACAAGTTCATTCCAAGCTTGAAGTGAGCCATGGAAGGTGCATCTTGAAGGAGCTTGTTTCAAGACTTTTCACCATCTTTTCTTATCAACTTTACAGTAGATTCATCCCTAGCTATAAGCTAGTAGTAAGTCTCTTGTTACACTCTTGTTAATCTTGTTTCTATGATCAAAGGGTGTAGTATGTTTAAAATCACTAAAGTGTCAAGAACAAATAGATAAATATAAAAGCTTACTTATGATTGATACATAAAGATGAAAACTTGTTGGTTTAAGGGTGGTTAATATATATATATGATGTTTGATCGTCAAACTTTTGATAAACCCGTTGTTCGGACACTTGTTAATACGTTTTAGTAACATTTAAACCACAAAATAGCAAGCTGAGTGATGATTTCAGCCGACTTCATCAGGCTGTAACAGGACCATAACTTAACGAAAAATGTATTTTCTAAAGCCTAGATTTATGGGTTATAAAATACGGTTCTAAGGGCACCGGAATCGTAATTTTTGGACTTCGTTTACTATTTTTAAAGAACTGATTCATAACAGCAGCTTAGGCTGAGTTTTTACAGCAATAAATGAGTGTTGTATTTTCTATTGTAACTTGTATTCTGTGTAGAATCGGACCATGAGATTTGTACAGTAGATGACAACCGATGCATTTGTAATTACCCCACTGGAATTTCGTAAATCAGACACTCGATGAATTTTTAATAAATTGTTCCGTGGACTGTGGTCAGAAATGCATAAATCTGAGTTCAGTCCGGAATATGTTTTTTTATAAAATATTGGTAGTGAACCGGACCCCGATATTTTTACACAATAAAATATGGAACGTTTAAGACATCTTGTAAAAATTGGGAATATTTGGAATAATTTAACTATTTTATTAAAATGTCCGAAAACAGCCGGTTTTGAATATAAATGCTGAATTGAGATAAGTTGTGACTTGCGTGTCTAAATGTCGAGTATGCTATCCGTGAATGATCTAACATGTTATATATGTTATGTGCATTATCGTATGTTTGATTTTGAGTGGGGAATGGATGGGAAACTTAGATGGGCATAAACCGTTAAAACGATGCATGTTGTGTAATAGATACGTGTAGGAACTTTGTGTTCTATTTGAAAGCCACTAAATGACTAACTGGTAAATTATATTAGGACGTGACTGACCGACCTTGTCTGTTAGCTATATTTGAGAATCTAACCGAGCAAACCGAGGTGAGTTCACACACTTTCTAAGGCATGGGATTCCCGGTGGTTTGGGAATGGGTTAAAGAACTTAAAATTGAATCTACATATCCTCCTTGGGTAGGATATGTACGGCCATCCTCCTTGGGTAGGATGCCAATATTATTCCTGCGTATTCTCCTTGGGTAGAACTACGTACGTTCGTCCTCCTTGGGTAGGACAACAACTTTAATACTTACTAGACAAAACTCTATCATAAGTCCCTTATTTTATATCGACTTAATCGCCGAGGCCAATGGCGAGCGGGTCATTAGTTAATAGCGCTATTAGGTTTAACAAACCTCACACCGTGCCAGTCGGACAGGCGTGTACTAATGGACTATGGCAAACCATCAGTGATGATAGACCCTGATGTAGGGCACAACTTACTTGCATAGTAGTCGATATCATACGGTCTAGTGGTTCACATGGGGAAGCCCCCACTAATCATGGAAATGGTTTGGGTAATAAAGAATGAACTGGTTAATCTTACTTTCAACTACGGGGTAACCCCCACGGCAATTACGCCAACGAAAGACAAACCACGTTTTCAGAAACAACTCAAAACTAAACAACTAAACGTGAACTCACTCAACTTTGTTGTTGACACGTTGTTACATGCCTTACAGGTCGTTAAATGCTTGGAGCTTGCACGAGGAAGGAGTCGTTGTGGGATACGGACTGTCATGTTCCGTAATAAACACTTAATCCTTATGAACTTATTAAATCTACGTTTTGGATTTTAAACTTATGGACTATGAACTTATATTTTGGTATCACGTATTATGCTTCCGCTGTTTAATTTAAAACTTGGTTAACTGGCTTTTGGTCACCAATTGTATTGTGGTTGGTTTTATTTACTTAAATACGTTGTTCAATATGATTGGTGGCTCGATCCTGGTCACGTCACGCCTCCTAGCGGTGGTACTCCGCATGGTGGATTTTGGGGGTGTGACAAAAACCCCATTAAATAAATATAAGTTTTTATATTTATTTCAAGCGCCGAAATGGCATATACGTATATTTTTGGAAAATATACACAAGACGTGATATATATAATACAAGTTATTATATATTACTTTCATACGAAACACGATATATGATACGAGTTTGTTATATGATATTTTCATAGAAATATTCTTTTATACACGTATGACTACTCGAGACGGCTAACACACTTACAACGATATATTTATATATTTTTATATAAATATTTATTCATTTTAAGTCTCTCGGAAACTAAGTCTTTTTTCAAGACTTATTAGATTGCTACTGTCATTAAACGAGACTTAACACGTATACCTTAATTTTTTTCCATTAAGTTAACAACTTACCTTTGAATCGTTCGATTAACGACTCGGTAGAGCTCGGTGACACGTAGTGTAGTTACCGCAGTTATTTAGAAACTTATTACATATTCCGTGTTAGGAATATTGTAGAATGCACGCTAGCGAGTCTTAGTTTGGAAACGACATCACGAAGTCGTAATTAGCTAGCTTTGCACAGGAATATTCAGGTGAGTTCATAACCCCCACTTTTTACTGTTTACGTTTTTGTAAATGTTTTCGGGGTGGAAAGACATGCACGTTTTGCAAAAACATACAAAGTTTTGGAACAAACGCAAAACTCGTATTTCTAAATAATATTACGAAGGGATTTCGAGAAACTCAAATGATTTACGAAAGGTTTATACTAAACATACCGGTTTTTACAAAACAAATGCGTATTATCGAAAGGTGAATGATTTTCATGACTAGGGATGAGATCATCTGGTGATAAGATTGAGGAAGGATCAGTCTTAGAGACTGAGGGAGGATCAGTCTTAGAGACTGGGGTAAAATACATGTACAATGATTTCAGACACTTACAGACATTTTTATACATGGTATGGTTAGCTTAAGGAGGGTTTACTACTTAGATCATGTGAGTGGGTAGGCGGAAACTTGAGGCCATTAATCCTCAGGGTAGGACCGAGGGACAGGAGCGGTAGATCTATATGGGTGTACCGAGCCCAGCCCCAGGCCCAACAGTACGGACCTCGGGGTGACTTTGTGCCCGACGCATAAATCTGCTAGGTTTGAGTCTTCCTACTTGCACTTCACACATACAATTGGCTTTGCAAACCATTGGTGATCTCTTTTTTTCCTTATTGCTACATACCAGGGACATATATACTTACGAAACTACTTGTTCATATAAATTAATACCATGTTTTATACAAAATTCAAAGCATAAGATTTTGCGGGTATGGAGTCAAAGTCAGGGTGGGCATTGGCGGTTATGCGAACATTACAAATACAAGACTTTACAAATACATGGTTTTTATGAACATACTGTGTTACAAACACAACGTTCCCATATACCTTGGCAAGAAAATGACTTTTGATTCGTTTTCTCAATACTGTTTCAAAAACCAGTTATTCCAAAGATTTATTTCAAATCTTTCTCAACTCAAAAGGTTAGTTTCAAATCTTTCACAACTCAAAAGATTTATTTCAAATCTTTTACAAACAAATTATGGACTCGCTCAACTTTATGTTGACTTTTTCGCATGTTTCTTTCTCAGGTTGCTTTTTCAAAGTCAAGGCACGGTTGGAATAGGAGGACCATTGGAGACTCGAGTACTTAGTGGGCGTTCAGTTTCTAGAAAGACTTAGCTTATTTGCTTCCGCTGTGCAATGAAGATACCAGTCCAGTCACGCCAATGCTCTGATATTTCGGGGTATGACACGACTACTCAACCACTGCTAGAAAGCGTAGCACACCCCTGATGCGCGGGAACCCCGTGGAATGGGTAAACTTCCCCCCCCCCCCCCGTTGGACTCGAACCCGGGTTGAATCCCGAGCCGAGCCTTCACCCGGATGTCTCATCTTTTCATATTTTAATTTTTAAATTTTGAAATTCAAATAAAGTTAATTAAAAAAGTGAGTTAGTTATTTATTAGACATAGATTTTATCTTCACCAAGTAATTAATTAAGTTCTTTGAATTTAGATAAGTAATTGACTAACTAAATACCTATATTTTTAGTCATTTTAATTTAATAAAACTTACCTAAATTTATATAATTCCATATTTAACTCTAGAGTTCAGATTAACTCCAAATATATCAGAAATTACTCAACATATTCTTTGTTTTATATAATTTTAGATTATATATTTTACTATAAGAAATAAAATTTCAGTTATTACAATTACAATTATCTTTGTTTTTGTACTACTTAAATTTAAAGGTTTTCTGTACGATTTTTTTTGGTTTCAATTGATAACGATTTTGAAAGTTTCAAGGTGACAATTCAACTCATGATTTAACCTTACCGTAAGTGGTCGACTTGAATCATATTTAGATCCTGCGGGGTGTAGGCTTGGGTTTGGGTTTGGGAGGTTGGAAGCCAACGAACGCCGTTTTAGTTACACCGGGTCAGCGTGGGTAGCGGCTATGTCCCGCTGGTGTGACTATGAAGCCTGGCGTGGGGCGGGTTGAGGAGATGATGTGGATGGCTGGGATTGGCTAGGAAAAGTCGACCGTTTGGGGTAGCCGTTGGGTAACGGCTAGATAAAAATAATATTTCTTTTTCAAATTTATAAATACTCACCTATTTTTTAAAACTTTTTACCACTTGTCTACTTTCACCTTCTTCATTCTCTATATTTTTTATAAATTCAACCCATAATCCTCTACAATGCATTCATTTAACCGAAACCTCGACCCGAACAACCCCTTCGCTTTCCAAGAGAACCCGAACCCTAGCCCGCCACAAAACCGCCAACCACCAAACCCGACCCAAATACCCCACGGCCAACCACAAGGTTTTGTATACTCACCTTGTCTAGCCGGAATGACGTCGTATATAGGGGGCGTATTTTCACGAACTTTCCATACGACGATACATCTATTCCAATTAACATATCCCAACCCGATTTCGTACCCGAAACACAACTGCAAGACGTTGGTGGTTCGTCATCCAAACCAGCCAAAAAAAGAAGTCACAAAAAAACGGATGAAGAGAAAGCAATAACGACCGCTCAACGAGTACAAAAAAAGTGGACGGCTCAAGAAGAAGTTACTTTGACGAGATGTTATATTGACGAATCGCAAGATTCGATCAAAGGTATTTTATATATAACAATATTATTTTTTTCGTTTATAATTTTTTTATAACGACTATTTTTTTTTTTGGAATAGGGAATGCACGACACCGCACAGATTTTTGGGATGCCATAAAAAATCATTCCACATACAAATGCAAAGCAAGGACGTGTATCGTGAAAATGATAGCCTCTCGTCCAAGTGGAGTGAAATAAATAACCAGGTCACCTTGTTCAATAGTTGTTTCCATAAGGCGAAGAACTCACCAAAGAACGGTGAAATCAAAGCCGACTTTATCCAAAATGCCATGGTCTCGTATAGAGATAACAAGGGGGCCGAGTTCAAGTACATGGATTGTTGGAACATATGTAGGTAAGCTTCTAAATGGGCGACAGTCCCTACTGCTAGCGAATCAATCTCATCCAAAAGGGCAAGAACACCCTCGTCCCAAGCCCAATCCGATGCTCGTGATCAAGAGCTTGATCTAAGTTTCAATGATTTTGAGGATTCTCTTTCCCGCCCACCCGTTAGAGACACTTCAAAAAAAGCAGGTCTAAAGAGGTAGACCGGGCTCGACATTGGGTTCGACCCGTAGTTCGGGTAAAGGTTTGTACTCCGACCAGTTGGAAGAAATTGGGACGAAAATTGACACATTCAATTTCATCCAATAACAAAGGGTCGAGGTGAAAAAAAGGCATCTCACAAAGAAAAACTTGCGGATATGAAGTTTCTCGCCATGAACGTCGATCACCTTAGCGGAACAGAATTGGCCACGACGTTGGAGATGAAAAAAGAGGTCTTGCAAAAATATAACATGGATAAATGATGAAATGTTTGTTATTATTTTTTTAATGTACTTGTTTTTTTAATTTTATGTAGTTTTTTAGTTAGTTTATAATTTAGTTAAATGAAATTTTAATTAGTTTTAAAAAAATAGCAGTGCCATATGTTCATCCACGCCAGCTAGCCGACGCCGCTAGCACATCCCACTTTTTTTGGGATGGCATGGTAGAGCCCATCTCCGTCACATCAAACGAAACCCCCAACCCAAACCCAAAACCCCAAACCCAAACCTCACTCCCATCAGTCTTACATCAATATCCTCTTTTTTTTTTTTTTTTTTTCTCTTAATTTGCTAACTGTTATTTCGAACCTCTTGCACTTGCTTTAGTTTCATATTTCACGTGCTTGCTTTTACATTCAAATTATTATTACTCTTACAATTTAAATCAAAAGTTTGGTATGATTTTTAGACCATCGAAATTTTGAATCACAGATGGATAAGATGCACAACCATTTCGTATAAGAATGATGAAACTTACAGTACAGATTCCTAATTTGTATCATTTTAATATTTATTATATATGTCGTTATAAATATAATATTTTAGTGTTATCATGTACCATATATGACGTTGAATATTTATAATAGTATTATAATAGGAGTGTCGTCTTTATTGGTTAAGAACATGACATAGATATGAATGAAAGAGGTAGGAAAGTGAAGCGTATGCATTGATGAACGCTATCCGTGAGGGAGGAGGGGAGTGGGAGAAGAATTACGTGCAGGTAGGGACGAACATCAATGTAAAAAAGATGGGCATTGAGCATCCATGAGGACTAACCATTGCTGATGCGATAACAAAGTTAATTCTAAAAAAACAAGAGTTAAATGCCATTTTAGTCCCTGTGTTTTGGGCCATCTTGCCAGTTTAGTCCAAATGTTTCATTTTTAACATCTGGATCCAAAAATGTTTCATCGTTGCCATTTTGGTCCAACTGACTTAACTCCATCCATGCTCCTCAGTTAGTCAAGGGGCATTTTTGTCTTTTACATTTTTGTTTCTTGTTTTTACTTTTTGTCCAACCACACAATCCAATCATCATCGGCTGAAGTAATCCAAAACCCCAACGTCCATTGAAAGCGAGATCGATTGGCTATAGAACCGATGCCGCCAAAGGCGAAGCCCAACGGCCGCCGGCAGCATGATTAAGTCTCAGATCAGGTAAACCTAACCATCATCGACTAAACAACTTCAAAAGCCCCGAACATCGGCCAACAAAACAAAAGAAAATCGATACTTGTTCCAATGTGAGAACAGAAGGATGCATAGAACCCTGACCACCGAAAACCGACGTAAATCGTTGGGATCGACGACAAGCAAAGTTCCGAATCTAAAAATCGGAGCGAGACACAGTTGACCCACCCTTATAACCTCTTGTGCAGACACACAAGTTTGAATCACCCTCATCAAACATCGTGCTCCACCGTCACCACACAACTCCGAACACCATCCATGCCCACAAACTCCGACCACCATTCGATCGTCTTCTCCGGCCACCATCTTTTCTTCAACAAAACACCATATGTTTTAAAAACCCAAACACCACCACCACCAGACCATTGACACCACTGTTACCAGCCACCAGACACTTGAAATCAACCACCATCACGATCTCTGGCTAGAAACCACTCACCATCTCCGGTTAGTTACCATCTTCATCGAATCTATTCACATCCAAATAACCAACGTCGTTCCATCGCCATCATATTTGGGGGTTTCGAAATAGAATTCACACAAAATTGGGGGTTTCGAAACAGAGTTCAACGCCACCAAATTTAGGGGTTTCGATTCGGTTTTGGGGTTCTTGTCGCTTGAGTTTTGCTGTAAAGTTGGATGTTTTGTTGTAGAGTTATAGGGTTTTCATCGCTGGAGTTTTAGCTGCAGGGGTTCTTATCAGATTTGGGGGTTACGGGTTGCTGGTGGGGTTAAGGTGGTGGTCGGCTGAGGTGGTTTGGTAGATTGGTGACGATGTGTTGATGGTGGGGTTGGAGGTTATATGACGACGATGATGATAGAAGAAGGGTAATAAACAACTTTAATAAAAACCTTAATTAAAATATTATGGGAAACGACAAAAATTCCCCTTGACTAACTGAGGAGAATGGATGGGGTTAAGTCAGTTGGACCAAAATGGCAACGATGAAACTTTTTTGGATCCAAATGTTAAAAATGAAACATTTGGACTAAACTGCCAAAACGGTCCAAACCACAGGGACTAAAATGGCATTTAACTCAAAAAAACAATTATATAATTGTATTGTAAATCTCATTCAAATTGGTACATACAAAAAAGTTATATGATTTGATTCTAAGATAAATACCTTTATATGAGCTTCACAAATATTTCAATTTATAATATACAGAAATATTATTATATAATGTTTCAATTAATTAATAAATTTATTGCATTAAATTAGAAGAGAAAAACAAATAAGATAAGAAGAAATATCTTAAAAGATTTATAAAATATAAAATAAACTTAAAAGAAATAAGAATTACCTAAAAAGAAAAAGAAATATATTTTGTAAATCTCTCTCATCCCTTTTCCATGAATAGTCATCCTACCTCCCATTTCAAGCTTCCTCTCTTCACCCCCATCAATTCTCCTTCTCTCTCTCTCCCTCTCTGCAAATAACTAACATCCCTTCAACCAAGGTCTCTCTCTCTCTCTCTCTTGTACGCCATTTTCGGATTCCATTTTAGAAGCTTATATGATTTCCATATTATGAATATTATGTTTCTGTGCAGGTGGTGTTGTTGATTTTGCCTCGCATTCCAAGAGTCTCGAGATGATGAACCGTTTTGTGTTTGCAAATCAACAGCAGAACAACAACACCGCTGGAGAGACCATGAACGACGTCGTTTGCCCCAAACCTCGTCGTTTGCGTCTCCTCAACGAATCCATCATATCCTCCTCCTCCTCATCTGCTCACATGTATAATTTCAGTTGTTAATTTTTGTTTAGTTATATATGCAGCTGTTTGTTTAATTACGTTTTGTTTTTCTAACAGTCATCAAACTGAATCAAATTCCAGGACGGAGCTTCTAGATATGATTCTCACCAAGGTTTTTTTTTTTCTTTCGTATTGTTACATCTCAATTTTTCACTTTGGTCACATCATGATTTTCGGTAATTAGAACCAGTCAAAGTTCCGTGAAAGCTCCTATTTTTTTATATTATTTGTTTTGTTATGGGATTTAAGTAGTGTTAAATTGTTTATTTGTTATGATTTGAAAGTGACATTGCAGTCCAAGATTTTGTTTGTTTCCGGTGAACTTTTTTTAAATATATTTCAGACTAATTTATTGATTTTTCTACATTTTTTTTGGTCATCCTAATAATATTCCATGTAGACTTGATTGATAACAAAATGATAATTTAGGAAATTGATGAAATTTACAACATTTATTGGTTTTATTTATTTATTTATTTTATTATTTGTTTGTCACCGTAAATTATGTATGTTTAAGTTTTGATGAAACAAGTTGAGGTTTTATCTACTTAAAATTAATGGAGTGTTTAATGTTACATTACTCCCTCCTCCCCCTACTTTGAATTTAATGGACAAAATTAAGTTTCATAGACTTTGTTTATGTTTTACTTTATTAAATTAAATAATTAAGAACAAAGATATCAATTTTGGCCATTGGATTGGATCATATTTGAATGAATGGCAGAGATTATCTCCTCAAAAGACAAAAAGCATTTGATTTGATCATACTGTCAATGACATAAGATTAAGTGTATATATATTTTTGTTTATCATTGATGTTTTTGCTCATACTTTTCTTATAGGAATGTTACGATGGTGAGAAAGTCGATAATCCTGTACCGTCGTCACCACCATTCTTTTGTGGTTCTCCACCAAACAGGGCATCCAACCCTTTGGTCCAAGATGCCCTGTTTGGTAAGGAAGACCCGAACCCATTTTCACATGCTTTTGAAGCCTCACCGTCTTCATCGGCTCGAGGAAGCTGTGCTCGAGGCCAAAAGCACCCTGCAGTTAGGGTCGTGGGGTTCAACTCCCGCGGCATCTCAGCCGTTGCTTAAGGAGAGGCAAATTTTGATGAGGGGTCTAGAATTTTTGTTTTGTTTTGTTAATGTAGAGGGTAAATTCTTGTTTATGAAATGTGCCTTTGGGGGTTCAAATGTGTATATGTGTTTGGAGAGAGGAATAACAAGCCAGATGAGGGGCAAAAGGGTAATTTCCTTGTTAGTGATTTAGAAAAGAGACTTGTCAGAGGAGAGAGCGGGGTTTAACAATGTTCCTTTATTGTAATTTTGTTAAGAAAGAAAGGAGAAAATTGTCTTTTAAATTGCAACTTGTTGACTTGTTTTTATGTGATTATTTTATTTTATTTTATTTGTTTACTTCAAGTGCTGACTGTATATGATAAGATTTGTAGAGATCATAGGAGCACGTGGCTGTGGAACTTTTATGTAACTTTATTCTATCAAGAAGTTGTTGGATCTATAAGGTTGGTACAAGATTGCCTTAAAAATAGGTGATTAAAACTTTCTTGAGAACTAAAAAATATGATAAACTGATTATAAAACTCTTATTTATCATCTACTAAACATTTTGAGTTATTCAACTGATAACTAACCAAATGTAAGTATAAATTTTTGACTGGTTATTTATTTATTTATTTATTTTTTTTTTGAAAATAGACTTTCATAAAAAAGATGCCCACCATAAAAGGGTCCACTCAACAGAACAACCAAAATCAAACCTTCACTTGCAACATGTCAAACTTTCACCAACTTTCCCAATTTATACATTTATTTTTAGATCTATATTTGAACCAGAGATACTCTTAAGTCCCCTCCGCAGTGATACGCGACATAACGCCAAACCGGGATATAGCGCCCCATCGCGTCGCCGTCGCCGCACACCGCCCTGGGCGTCGCCATACGACAGATTCTCTCTCTCAAACACACACACACACACACACACACACACACATATATATATATATATATATATATATATATATATATATATATATATATATATATATATATAATTGAAGGGGTATAACCACACGACACACCTATGTGATATAACCCCCCTCTCTTACGCAAATTTCACGTGTCGAATAACCCCCCATGATGAGGGGTGACCACTACACATGGCTTAAAGATTGATGTCTTGACAAATGTCTTCTATCTTGGCCTGCCTATTGAAAAATCTATGCCCGTTTCTAGCTTTCTAGATACACTAGCACGAAACCATTATAATACCGTGGACCGCAATCTTCATATCATTAGAGCATGACAACCCCGAACGCAGCTCGAGGAGATCCCGGATCGAAAAAACAAAGATAGGCGGTATCTTGTAGGATCGTTGTTGAACCCGAATGAGTCAATCAGAAGAGTTGTTTATCCAATTCAAAGGCGGAATCAATGAATTAGACACTCAAACTAATTATAATGCTTCTTTGATTGATTTAACAATGTTTACAACCTGAAAGCAAATTGGCAGCACTTCGTTACACTTTTCAGAACCGTTACCAAATGAACAACATGTGCACTATATATAGGTGAGGTAGGTTCGCTTTAATGGACAATGTCCATATAAGCGGACCTGCTTGCTAATCCACCAACTTTCGTTTCTCGAACCTCGTGCACTGGTTATTCTAACCTATCCTATTCTATTACATGATACAAGACGAAGTCAATAGACGTAATGCACTAACAGACTCCCCCTCGGATATTGACGAAGTCTTTAGTGAACATTCTCTGTTATGACACCTCTTCAGTCTTGATGATATTGCCTTCTCAATCAGATTGTAACAATGTAAGCATCTTTCAATCTTTCTCTTTGATCAGCTTCTCTCTTTAACTTATATATCAGAATCTCATTACTGACTTTATCATCAACAGCTTCATCATCAGCAGACTCCCCCTCTCGTCAAGCTTCCGTGCTTCTAGGGATCGACACCTATCTTTTCAGCTACAAGCTCATCCTCACTTTCAGCTTGTCTTCAGACTCCCCCTCAAACTTTGCCTCCGGGATCGTAATCTGGTATCTTTCTTATCCTGCAATCACTCAAACACTATATAAGTAACAACATTTTAAAACCAACAAATAAATTCTCTAATCCACTCCCCCTATCAACCAACTTTACAGATATGGTAGCATTAAAGAATCCAACTCCCTCACACTTTATCAACCAAGTTCAAGTCAATGACCTTGGAGATATCACAAACTGTTTTTTTTTTTAATTTTTGATTTTAATTCAAGTATCAAATTACTGAACTTGTTTTATTTTCAGAAACACAATCAGCTTACTTAGATTTTGAAACTCAGTATTTCAGACAACGGTTGTCGAAAATAAAGCAGAAATCAAAATCTTTTGTATTTTCTGAAAATATAAAGCAGTAAGAAATATGTACAAACATATTTACAGATAATATTTTTGTTTTAAGTATGCGTCAGAGGATCATATCAGTCTTTGACAAGTTACAAGTACCGTTAAGCTTTAAATCATACTCAGTATTAAACAAT
Organism: Helianthus annuus; assembly: GCF_002127325.2. Taxonomy (NCBI): domain Eukaryota; kingdom Viridiplantae; phylum Streptophyta; class Magnoliopsida; order Asterales; family Asteraceae; genus Helianthus; species Helianthus annuus. The sequence continues at coordinate 68,017,625 of NC_035440.2, read as the reverse complement.
TCATGTAGATAGTCTCTAAATTCTCAACACAATTTTCAATCTATTCAGGATACGATTTAGATGTTTTATGAACTTAGCTCATTCATGTGTCCCACCTCTTGAATATACTCCTGTATCCAGAATCTCAAACTTCAGATTTACAGGTGATTGTACTAAAATTATGTCTGTACATAAATTAGGACATGCGAGAACTGAAGGATCTTAGGTCGATACTTCTGTATGCGCAGAGAGATATCAGTTTCGACTTTGATATGTCCCCTTTAGAGGATCTTTTAGCTACAACAGATGATTATCAATTTTATTGTCTAATCAACTGAGGGCTAATGCTGTGTTTCAAGCATTTGAGGAAAGTATTATCCAAGGACTAGGTCAGAACTTCCATTCAGCAGAAGTCCCGGAATAATGCCCCAGACATCATTTAGTATAAAAACCTAGTATATCAGAATATGAGACCTTTCAAACGAGATTTCAGGGGTTACCTATATATCCAAGTAGTGTTCCCCACGAATTTCGCAAGTTTGAAATTTTTAAGTTTATATCCCGAATAAATCTACTAAATGTGTAAAAATTTATTAACACATCACTCGTGAAACTGTTTAATACTTTATACTATACAAATCTTTAGCGTACAGTAACTGTCTACTGATGTTCTATCATTTCCTCTTTTTACGCAAAAACTCAAATTTTTGAATTTTTATCATGTTTTTGGCTTTTTCAAATTTTCTAATGTTTATGTATTTTCAAATTTTCTAATGTTTTTAAATTTTCTGACAATATTTCTCCCCCTAAAATGCAAAATCATTAAAAGAAATTTGACAACACGATACTGATAGCTTTGTCTCGCCATCCATGTTCTGCTAATCATTCACTGAATTACACTAAAAACAGTAATTACCCCCATGATTTACAACACATTGATTTTTACAGTTTGAAAACCGTTTTTCAATCTGATGAATGTAATCATGTTTGTTCAGCCGTGAGGGTTTCGGCGTATTCAATCAACATTTATTCAAACAAAACTAAAAACAAACATATTTTGGGTTTTTAATTTTTCAAGTTTTTAGGGTTTTGAAAATATTGTTTATTTATGTACAAACAACACTCAAACTAAACTCCCTGTTCAACCAAACCAGGGTCCTGCAACCTCTTCCTCCTCTCCAAGTACCAGACTGCTCCTGTTTTGATTCTCACAGTCTTTGGTTTCGATGAGCACCTGCACATTTCAACAATTTGATTATTTGAACAATTTAGCCCAGGTCTGTTGGACCTTAGGCATTTTAACACAATAATTTTCATTCAATTTTGGAAATTCTTTGTCATTTAAAACTTTTTCAGCTTTGATTTCAACTTTTACATCTTTTACCGACAACACTTGTTTCTTAGCACTCCACACTTGACCTTTCGGAGTACCTTTTTTGTAAAAATTTATCTCTTTTTGAACCTTTTGATGTTGAAGAACATTTTTAGGTTTCCAAAACTCTTGAGATTTTGTCATATCAATAGATTTTCTCCAACTTTGTGTTGTTTTGAATCTGGGTGTGTGAGAATTCCAGGTCTGTCTTGAATCGAACCTGTTAGGGCTTGATTTCCATTTTTGATTGGAAGCAAACTTGTTCGTATTGTATCGCCAAGTTTGTTTCGAATCAAATCTGGTTGACCTTTGTTTCACACTCTCAGATTTCTGTTTTTCAACATCAACAGGCTTTGGATTTTGACATTTTCGTGCAACATGTCCAATTTGATCACATTTAAAACACACTTTCTTTGTAACATCCTTGGCCTGTTGTTGTTTCTTTTTCATAGCATCAAACTCCTCATTAGACTGTTGTCCAAATTTGAGTTTTTCCTCTTCTTTCAAGTTTTTCCCTTGAACAAAATTCATCTTTTGTTGCAAATTTTGTTGTTTACTTTTTTTCCAATTTTGTTTCCTTTTATAACCCAAACCAGCCTTCTTGTTTTTCTTCTTAGAACCAGGTTTGTTATAAAAAGATTTATGTCCTTTACCAGCAAACTTCTGAATCTCAGACTTTTCAATCTCAACCATTTTGAAAACTTTATCAACCTTTTATGAGATCACATTCTGAATCGGGAATACAACATATAAGAATAATTTGTCCGATCCAATCATGGTATAAACCAATCCCTTTGAATCATCATTCAAATTTCTCTCGGATTTTGTGTTTTTCAGATAACCATCATAAAGATTTCCTTCATCTTCATCCTGTGATTCAGACTTACCTTTTGCAGACTCATCTTTCAAAACGCTATCAACAACCTTACTTACCACCTCTGAATCATGAGCATCATCAGATTTGGTGTAAGTCACATCGATACTTTCAGGTAATTGGTCAGCTATGTTCAAACCCTTTACCACCTTTTCCTCATCATAAAAAGTATAATTGTTTCTCAATGGTGGTGGTACCTGATGAAATTCTGAACCAATACCCTTTTTGCAATTATTAGTATCTTTGTCATCTGGTGTGATGTTGAAAATGCGTTCGAGAATGTACGAAGAGTTATGATAACTTTGAAGTTTTGTAACAATCTTTTCTTTTTCAGCCAAGACTTGTTTAAGATTAGCAATTTCATCAACACACTTGTTCAATTCAGTTTGCTTTTCTTTAAACTTTCTTTCATACATTTCTTTAGTGACTAAAGTTTCAGACAATCTTTGATCAAAACTTTTGACTTGGCTTTTCAAAGTATCATAAGCTTCTTGTACTCTCTGACTCGACCACTTTAAAGAATCATACTGTTTTTGTAAATCCTGAAATTTTGATTTTTTTTCAACACAATCGACACATTTTGCTGTACACAATTGTCGATAAACCTCATTTTCTTTTTCAAGACCTTGACATTTCTGTGTTAGCTTTTCAACTTTTAATTTTAAAATTTCTTCTTTTTCAATCATTTCTTTGCATTTTGCTGTGAAAACATTTTCAAGTTTAACAATGTCATTGTCTTTTGTTTTTATGATATCATCTTTTTCAGTACAGGCTTTGCACATTTCTATGCAATTCCTGCACTTGTTTTCCTTTTCATCAATTAAATCACCATTCGATAAGTCAGAAGATTTTCTTACTTCAGTCTCTTCAAGCACCGATTCTTCTGTCTCAGTTTTCTGATCATCCACTGTCTTCTCCTCTTTTCCTTCTTTAAGTGCTTCCTCGATCTACTGTTCTTTTTCAACTTTCTGTCCCTCTTCAGCATTCTGTTTGTCTTCAGTTTTCTGTTCCTCTTCAGCAGCAATCTTCGCAACAGCCTTTACTTTTTCAATCATCTTCTTCAATTCTTCTTCTTTTCTCTTCTTCATCTCTACCACCTTCGGTAGACTTGCTTCACAAACCTCTCTTATCTTTTTCTCCAAATCAGGCAGATATGCTTTATCAGATAATCTTCGTGTGTTGAAAGTAGCCTGTCTTGGAAGCAAATCTGTTACAGCTTTGAAATCCACTTTTGATGGGTCAGCAACCGGATTACCCTGTGGATCCATGTAACATTCCAATTCTTCATTCCATCGTTTGGCTCTTTGGGCTTCTTTGAAATGTTCATTTAATTTTCCAATTTCCCATCTTGCATAGTCTGCTTTCCACCATCTATCAGTATCAGCATCAGCCACAAAAGCATACCCAACAACATCTTTTTCCTGGCAAACTTGACTCCAGTCGTAACCTTCATCGTCATATATGACTGCAAGAGCCCTTGACCTTTCTGCAGGCTGTTTCAATCTTGGTGGCTCAGACTTGTTCTGATGGTAAATCACTTTCTTGTAATAATCTTCGTTGAACGGGTTTTCAGAATCATCAGCAGCATACGCATTTCTGCACTCGCGCTTGAAGTGACCTTTTTGTTTGCATTTGAAGCATGTCACTTTGGATTTATCAAATCCCAGTTTGGTAGATGGTCCACCAATTGACTTTCTCCCCGTGATCTCCATGAACCGCTGTGCTCGACGAACCGCACTGGCCATGCACCATCTTATATCCATCAGTTCCATCTCCTCGGGGTCTAATTGATCATAATCTTCTTTCGTCAAGTTGGTGTTGCCAATCTTCCCTGCAACGAGGCTTTCATACGATTCAAGTACAGATGCCAAGAAAACCATTTGTTGTTTCGCCGATTCTTCGCTGAAATTCTGCCCATTCTTCAAATCAACTGCGATATTACACTGGAATAGATTCTTTGAAGTAGATTGGTCTGAAGTGTTTGAAGAAGATCCACTGTGAAGACTTTCATTGTTTACTGAATTTGAACTTCCTGCAGAAAATGCTGTTTTTGGAGACCCAGCCTGCGGTATATTTCCTCTGTAGTAAAGCTCCTCATTCTGCTGACAAGCTGAACTGTTGACTTTGGATCTTTTTATCTCCAACTCATGGCTTTCAAGCCTTTCAATCAGCAAATCCACTTTTAAATCATCAGGCTTGATTGTATTTTTCAGCATTAGAGCGAAGTATTGCCACTCTTGATCATTTGGCAATGAATCAAACAATTTATCCACCATCTCTTCTTCAGAATATCTGATTTCATGTCTGGCCAACTCCATTTTCAGATGTCAGAATCTCTCGATCATTTTACAAACAGATTCATTTTTCATACAACTGAATAAATCAAACTCTTTACGCAACAATTTCTTTTTGTTTTTGACAATTTCATTACTTCCTATACACTTTCTCCCTAATGCTTCCCACAAACTCTTTGACATTTTTTCTTGTTCAAGTAACGAGATAATATCCTCTCTCACTGACTGCTTGATCAACGTAACCATTTTATATTCAGCCACAACATTCTTTATGTCTATATCTGTGAAATCTTTTGGATCTATCAACTCTCCTCCCTCTTTCACTGGTTCAATGTATCCATTTGTCAATTTTAACCAGCTTTCAGGAGCGAAAGCTTTTACCCAACCCTCAAATCTGTTTTTCCACCAGTAATAGTCTTCAACTTTCATTAACTTTGGTGGCTTCTGTTGGCTTCCGTACATGTTCTCAAACTTCAAATTCTCCAAAATCTCTCTTGAATATTCTTTCAACTCAGATCTTCTATCTATCGATTCAGAAGTGAAAGCGTTGTAGAATGTGTTGTAGAACTCTTCACCATTGTTTGACATCTTTAATCACCTGAAAGTCAATAACCTGAAAGCAAACAAACAACCTCAATCAGTTTTAAACAATATCAAGTAATCTGAAATACACTGACACTCGATTGTCGTGAAATGATCTTGACACTTGGGCGAAAACAGATTGTACTGATGAGCGAAACCCAAGTTGACTAATGAGCGAACCCCGATTGGACTAACAAGCGGATCCCCTATTGGACTAATAAGCGAATCTCCTATTGGACCGAATGAGCGAACCCTTATTGGACCAATAAGCGGACCTTGTTAAGCTGAATAAGCGAAACCTTTGATGACAACTAAGCGGACCAGGTTATGTCTGGATGAGCGAACCTGGTAAGTGTCCGTTCGAGCGGATCTACAAATTCGAATAAGCGGACCTAAAATGTACGTTCGAGCGGATCTACTTGATGTCCGTTCGAGCGGATCTACTTGATTATTTTTGAGCGAAACTAATGTATTTCAAGCAGAACTATGTGTCTTTCGAGCGAACCTATCCACTGTCTGAATAAGCGGAACCACATCCGAAGGTTACTTTGTCCATTTTTAGGTCGATTTTTGATATGAAACTTTCAAGGGTTTGTTATTATCCACTAATACACATCCTGTGAAAAATTTGGGCGATTTTAACCGTGGAAACTTGTTCAAATCGAAAAAGAAGGTGTAGAAGACAGAAAACAGATCCAGTTGAGCTAAACTCTTCCTCCTGAGCTCTGATACCACTTGTAGGATCGTTGTTGAACCCGAATGAGTCAATCAGAAGAGTTGTTTATCCAATTCAAGGGCGGAATCAATGAATTAGACACTCAAACTAATTATAATGCTTCTTTGATTGATTTAACGATGTTTACAACCTGAAAGCAAATTGGCAGCACTTCGTTACACTTTTCAGAACCGTTACCAAATGAACAACATGTGCACTATATATAGGTGAGGTAGGTTCGCTTATATGGACTGACCATATGAGCGGACCTGTTTGCTAGATAGGTTCGCTTTAATGGACAATGTCCATATAAGCGGACCTGCTTGCTAATCCACCAACTTTCGTTTCTCGAACCTCGTGCACTGGTTATTCTAACCTATCCTATTCTATTACATGATACAAGACGAAGTCAATAGACGTAATGCACTAACATATCTTACACCAGACGCTCACGAACTGCCATATATGAGACGCCACCCAGCAGGAGGAGAAAAGACGCTCGGGTGATTCCGTGTCCGACAATAAAAACAGTCTTTAGCCGCAAATTTGACGTTATATTCCGATACTCTTTAGGCGTGTAAGGTCAACAAACCTGTTAGACAGTTGTAATTAAATACCACAACAATACTAGTTAAAGACATGTATCGAGGACTAATTCCTAGGTTTAATTAGCAACAAGTTTTAAATAAACTAAATCTAAGAAAGTGCTAAGTGAAAAATTACTTCCTATTTTTTTTCTTTTTATAATTCGTGACTAAATCATACGTCTAAAAAACATGGAAAAAAACTTTAGCTACGTGTTTGCAACCACAAGAACTAGGTTTCGTCTTTACGTAACAATACAAATTACGTTTTTTTGTAGAAATTTAGCGACCATAAGAACGCCGTATGCATCACATAATTTTCACATGACGTTAAAATATTTGTCATAAATCTGAAAATACATTGTTCAATAAGAAAACAACTAATAATAAGGCATGTCCACGTTACAGTGCGTGTACATCACAAACATTGAATAGATTAGTCAAAGCGTTATCATCAATCCCACTAATAGCAAAGCTAAGGTAAGGTTTGATGGGGGTAAAATATAGACAGCCTTACCTCTACCTCGTAGGAATAGATAGACTGCTTCCAGTGAGACCCCGACTCGATAGTAGTTTTGCATCAAGCCTTGGACATAAGGCACATAACACTCAGCAGCAATTAAGACAAATGCCGATTAGTGCATGTACTCCCTTGTCTTTCGGCTATCAACGCCACCACATGATGCATGATTAATCATCCCCCTCTTTTAACGTTATTTTCACGAAATTAGTAAAATAACATTAAAATTAGTGCACTTTCTTTTAGCCCCCCTGAGCGCCCACACATATATACATTATATGCACATACCGCAAACGGGGCGTTAGTCAAGGCGTTATGTAAATCGTTAATCATATGAAAACACGTGTTTCGATGTATCTGATTGAACTAAATGTAATTTTTATAAGTATTGTGATTTGATCAAAATGTAAAGTAGATCGAATTTGTAACGAACAATCATAACGTATTATATGGGATAAGTTAGAGCTTTTTAAAAAGGGGGGGGGGGGAAGAAACCACAATTTTACTCCACTCGGTTTGGAACAAAATTTACGAATGTACATAAGATAAGCACGAAACGTATTATATTTGACCTAACTCGTTTTCCAAAAAAGTTTACGTCGAAACGTAGACCAACTCGAATTTATTCTGACACGTACATAAAAATATGCACGTAAAAATAATTTTTTAAATGCAAACGTATTATATTTGACCTGAATCATTTTGTAGAAAAAGTTTACATCAAAATGGTTTTTTAAATAAAATATGCACTTAAAAAAAGTATTTTTAAGGTAAAAGAACAATAAGGGCAAACAAAATAAATTAACGAACGAGAGTATTGAAGGAAATTAAATTAGTAAAAAATTAAAAGATTATAAACGTATATTATATATGGTATAAGGGTAAAGTTGGAACATTAGAAACTAGAGAGGTAGTTTATAAAACTTGTAAAACAGGATAAAGGTTAAAAGTGCCAATTGCCAAACTAAAGGGTAGTAAAAATGGAGAAGGGCTATAGGTGACAGCTTCAAAAGTGAAGGGCGACCGCAGATGGGAAACCCCACCTACTTTGGTTTTTAAGATAGTATATAAATATTTTAAGGGGGTGTTTGTTTTTTCTTCTAACATCTTCAAGGAGTTGATGTCTGCAGGCGCGCAGACATTACCCTTGAAGATTGTTTTTTTTTAAATAGATCTAAAAATGGTTTCTTTCATCTTTAAAAAAAACTATGGAACCCTTTCTTCCCCTCTTTCGCCACCAAACCCCACAGCCCCTTCATCCACCGCCATCAAACTGTGACAACTGGCACTTTTCCATGTATTCCATACAATAATAAACAGTAATATGTGCTCTAATGACTGTGCATGATATAATTAACAAGACGAATGAATTCCTGATTACTGTCATATACATACAAAGGCATTTCATGTTGCAAGATTGTTCATCATTATTACATGCAACACAATATGATTCAATTAGTGACATAACAAAGTTAGCACAGTTATCAGACAAATTAGAAGAACTGATGGGAGTTCAGTACTCAGACAGACATGATGTTAAGACACAAAATAAGTCCCGGAACCAAGTGTTACACTAGAATAGTGTGTAGGAAAGTAGGGGTTACAAAACTGTCTTCCTAGTGATGATTTAGGTGTCGGAAAGTGCCAAAAACACATTAAAACTGCAGAATTCTGCAAAAAGCACCCAAATTCAGCAAAAATCAGCTTTCTAACATCAAAATATAATGCAGAATTATGGTTTAATGGTCCAGAATACTTTCCTAAGTGTCGGGAATCGAAACTGTCATAAAAGACAGCATAAAGCACACTAAACTACGTTATTTAGCACTTTAACGAACCGGTAACCAACCGAACAACCAGACACTACCCGAAAAACCAAATTTTCACTAGAAGCATTGTTTTAGTGTTACGAAGCTAGTTAAGGTCACCGAACATCATAAACATCATAAAAACCCTAAACACAAGTAATACTAACTAATACCCTTACAATCTAACCAAGTCCCTAACTAATGTTTGAAAACTAACTAATACCCCCCCCCCCCCCCACCATAGTGAGGCCGGTTACATGAGGGCCCACGTGTGGATTTTTTTTGAATATTTTAATAGATATGTCTAAATGATTTGGAACATGTTAACCATAGGTTAATTTAAAGTTGGGATATTTTTTTATATAACCACAAGGTCATCATTCTAATGTTTCAACACTTCAAACAAACACCATCTCCTCTTCTTCTTCTCCTTTACCTACGGCCCAAGTCACACACACACCCTCCTCCATTTTTCAATCCATTCAACACAATCTAAGGTGAACTAGAGGTGTAAGAAGCATATCTAAGAAAGTGGGAGGCCTTGGAAGTTGAAGGACCTCATCAAGGAGCTTTTATCCATCACATTCATCATCTTGTTCATCTTGATCTTCCCTAGCCTTAGAGCTAGTAGTAAGCTTCTTTGATCCTATTTTTACTCATGAATTTAATGGTTAAAGTGTAAGGTAACTTGTTAATCATAAGAATCTCAAAGAAACATAAGCATGAACATAAGTATAAAGCTTAAAAACATGAAGAACAAGTTGTTTTAAGAGTATGTAATATACTTGATTGTTGATTTTTTTTGTGTTTATGATGTTGATCATCATAAGAAGCTTGCTAGATTGTGATTAAACACATAATCTAGCAAGTATGAGGATGATTCTTGAGAAAATCATAATGATCATCCTTTATGTGGAACATGAACTTAAATATAAGCTTGTTTTCGTGTATGATGATGATGAATACATGTATTAAGTCTTGTAAGTGGATGATTACAAAACGAGTTTTCTCAAGAAATCAAAGTTATTTACAAGATTTACATAACTATGATTTTGAAAGAAACTAATCATATTTTTAGTGTTAAATCAAAGCTAGAAACATACTTGTAACAAGAAAAATACAAAAGAATTATTTTTAGAAAAATCATCCTACAAGTTGTAAAGGACCAAATTTTGCAAGAATGTGATTTTACAAACAAATAACCATATTTTTAAGGATAACTAAACCTACTAAATAACATACTAAGTTACTACAAATTTTTACAAAGTTTCAAGTTCATGTCATAGTGTAAATTTCATATTTTTGGCACATGGTAAGTCTTGAATGATTTGTTGATGATTGATGATGATTTTTAAAAGAAAATGATATGCTTTGAAAGCATGGAAACCTCCATTTTTAAGGGGAAACTATGGCAAAATTTTTGTAAAATATAAACACTTAGAAAAAAAAAATTTAAACAAGTGTTTATAAGTAAGTTTTAACCATGGTTTTTCATATAAAATTTGCCATAATTTTTGTTACAAAAATTTCAAATATTGGAGGTTGGTTTTTGATAAATAAAAGTGACTAAGTATATATTTAGGAAAATATATATTTCGATGTCACAATTTGTGTGATTACTTGTATATTATGTGTATTAGTTATAATATTTTAGGAACTTGAAAATAATATAACACACCAAATACCAAAAGTTATAATACAAAGTAATACCAAAATTCCAAGAAAACAAATATATAATTTATACCCGAATATTGGACTAACCAAACAAGGATGTATGAAATACACTTATATATATTCCGGAAATAGATATATATTTTGACAAATGAGTTAAACAGTATTTGGAAACCAAATGAATGGAAATTACAATTTTTACAAGTGTTACAAAAATATATCATATTTTTGTCAAGTAGAAAATACATTATTTTTTAGTGGAGGAAAATAAATATATTTTCTTAAACAATTACAAGATATACTATTTTTGGAGAAAATATATATTTTCCTAAACAAATTAAGAATATATTATTTTTGGGTGAAAATCTGAAACATATATTTTCTAAAGTTAATCTTAAAAATACATATTATTTGTGAGATATATATGAAGGTGTATTTATTTTGCCAAGTAAAGTTGAAGATATTTTTCTATAAAAATTCTCTTAAAATATGAACATTTTAAGAATATACTTTTGGTGATTTTTAGTTGATTAAAAATAATATTCCGGCAAATTTAATACAAGATCAAGTATAAAATACTTAATAAATACAAGAAAATACGTATCCTTATACGTGCAAATACACACCGGAATATGTCACCGATACTTGGCAAAAATATACAAGTCTAAGAATACGAGTATAAGTATACCCATCCTTGGGGGAAAATATACATGTATAAATACATGATGTATCAAGTTAGAATATATTATTCTAACTAACATTCCAATAACTAATAAATATAATTTAAGTTAAAATATTATTGTTTTAACAAATAAGTATATACTTTGGAATTATATACTGCACATCAAAGATGAAACTCAAAGTATGCCAAGATTTCCAAAACAAGTCTTAATGATCAACTAAGACAAAGAGTCGTTACACGACCTAAATGTCTAATAAGACCTGGCATGTCTGTAGGTAGTTGTACGACTCATAGGAGGACCTTTGAATATACGAGACAGCTGGACGCAAACTTGTGAGTTCATGTCCCCCTTTTCTCTTAATTGTTTTCGGATTTATAACTCTCGGGGGTGAAATACGTGTTACATATGTTTCAATGGTATGATTTGGCTATGAAATGAACTATTAGATCATGTGAGCATAGCCTAAAACTTAAATGCCAATAACTCTCATAAGAAACATGGACAAATGTTAGATCTAACGGGTACGGCCGAGCCCCCACTCATGGTCCTTATGTGACCACTTAGAGTGCTTTAGTGTCCCAGTCGAGGTGATTCGACAACGGGCAAGGGGGATTTGACACATTCAAGGTGATTTGATACGGTCAAGGGAATTTAATACAGTCAAGGTGATTTGACACAGTCGAGGGAATTCGACACAGTTGAGGAGATTCGACAAAGACAAAAGTCTACTCATATTGAGTACTCCTTGTGTCTTCACATACATTAATGTCCTTGCAAAACATTAATTGATCTGTTCATAGACGCTTGTCATACCTGTTTTCAAAGGAGTCTCTCAAATGATTACAAGTTTATCAGTACTCATACAAAACGCATGAACTCGTTCAACTTTTGTTGGTGTTTTCAAAATTACATATATTTCAGGAAACAAGTTGGATCTTGGGCGCTGGTGTTGCTTCGGGAAGTAAATTTCAAGTTTAGATGTCATCCACTTTTGTTGGTTGTAACTTAATCAGAGGTTGTGTTGTTTGAAACTTAAATGACTGGTGTTTGTAATGTTTTTAAACTCTATGAATGGATGAACATCATGTTTTAATCATGTAGTTGTTTATTATAATTGAATGCAATGATATTGAACAAGTCACACATCATACGCTTCCGCAAAAGTCAGGGTGTGACACAAACCCCACCGTCTCTCTCTCTGTCTCTGCCATCTCTCTCTATATCTCGATCTTTGTCTCTCTTCTGATCTCTCTCTCTCCGATCTCCTTCTCTCTCCTGAACTCTCTCTCTCTGGATCTCTCTAGTCCGCGTGTGTGTGAGAGGGTACAAGAAAAGGAGAGGTTTGGTGGGTGTGGTCGGCTAGAAAACCGGCGCCTACTGGCTGGAAAAATGGCTCCGGTCGCCGGAGTATACAGAGAAGGCAGAGAGTGTTTGGTGTACTAGGGTTTAAAATGAAAGGGATGAGTGGAAAGTATTTGGATAAACAAAGTTTGTGTAGACATTATGAATTTATAAAAACAAACAGTCTTATATTTTCAGCTTGTAGAGCTTCAGATCACATCTTCAGTTACAGACATGAGAACAGATGAAATCAGCTTGCAGACAATTTATGTCTGCAAAAACAAACATCACCTAACACTGTTATCATCTTCTAACATGTCTGGTAAATAAAAACATGGTAAATTAATAATTAATTTCTCGTTATTGTTGGGTTTGCTGGTCCTATGAGGAAAGCCCGACATTTATATGGCTCATTACTTGCTTTTCCCCCACAAAATTAGAAGCTGTGAGCAATGTTTTTATAACCAAACCGACATCAAACTGGATGCCTTATTAGTTCACTGGTCAAACTAGTTGAATCGGATTATGTCATAAATATATTATAAAACTATATATACATATTATATATGTAATTATAATTTGAAACATATATAATATATTGTATCTAATTTAAAACAAATTATATTATTATTTATCTTTAGAATGAAGTAAAGAAAATGGACTAAAGTTATATAGTGCTGAAAAATAAAAATCTAAAATGTTAGGAGCTTAAATTTTAAAGGGGCCTTAATGAAACCTTTTAAAATGCTAACATTTCACATAGGCATTATAGCTGTTAGTTTTGTTCATTCACTCTAATATCTCTCTCTTGTCATGTCTCTGCTCTCTGCTTCTTTTTATATCTTCATCAAATCCGATCAAGAAACTTTAGAAAGTCGGTCACAAATCCGTTTAAGCCACGAACAACAACGTCAATGTTTTAGGTTTTTAGGCAAAAGAAAAAATACAAATAGTGATTACTGACACGACCGGCCGATCCACTGAATCGCCGATCCACCAAAAACATCGAACCAACCGAAATTTTGCAAAGCTGACGAATCTGTGTTACCGGATCACTCATGTGGATGAACCCTGGTTCAACCAGTGGTTGATAGTATACCTAGAGAAGACTTTTTATTGCTCTAATATTGGTGATAGTGGATTTGAAGAAGTTCTAGTACTCCCGTGGTTTTTACTCTCGTTTTAGATGTTTTCCATAGTAGGTACTTGGAACCATGCCACAACCTCGTCTTCCAGCCCTTCTTACCTCGTGCGGCCGTGTATTGGTTCTACCAAGAAGGTTTAAAAAGTAAGATAGCAAGTAATACTTGCGCATCATAAAGTCTTGCGCTTTCCTCCATAAGCAAAGGATGAAATTCCTGAGATAAGCATCTCCCGCTCGATAAATACCAAGACTTGGGATTTATTTAGCTGACTCCACACGATAAGGAGTCACACCAGATTACAGCAGTAATCTTCTAGAAGGACCCAATCGTGCACCACCAGACGGTTATAACCGTCTGGCCACGTGTCACCATCCCAGGCTCCCCTGAAGTCACAATGATAGCATGCATTTGGAGAAAAACCTCCACTTGATCACTTTCCACGTGGCAAAACCCCTAGCCATAGATCTAAATCACGATCCGTGTGCACTTACGTCGGATCAAGAAACTTAACGGAAGGAAATGTAACCGCTTACGGGGTTAGCATCTTCCGTTAACTTTTCACCAACGGGTTTTCCTGCCCAAAACTCTCGGCTATAAATATGAGAACAATTCAGGTATGAAAACCAAGTTACACACACTTCTTCAATACTTCTTCTTCTTCATAAACACATACTTCTTCTCACGCCGGAGTCGGGTCAAGGAGAGAACCCTCTTCTCCCCTTGACGAGGCTAACGGTGCTTTGTTTTGCAGAGTTTATCGGAGAGGAAGGTCGGTAATGTCGAATCAAACGAGAGAGAACAAACCTCTTTATGCAGATCCAAACCCCCTAGATATTTCGATCCCGATCGTTTATCTAGTGTTTCTTCATTAGCGCCCACCGTTTTTTCTCTGTTTCATCCATCTTTCTCTCGTTTTTTCGACTCACTTCGTTGATTCCATTTGCATATGGAAGAAACATCAGCTCATCGACAAACCGGCCCTCGGCCGAATTTTGGTAACAACGTCCAACCTGAAGGAATTCCGGAAGACGTTTTCGATGATAATGAGGTTCAATCCAATCGAGTAAACGATCCTGTCACTCTAGGAATGCTACCAGCAGACCCTGTTCACTCAATTTTACCACCAGGAGAAACTCCAATCTCCTGGTACGTCAGGTCTCAAGGGGCACTAAATGAAGTATACACACAGCTGTGTGCACAAACTGCACCCTTAACCCAATCACGAAGGCCAGGATCTCGTGTTCATGCTTCCCAACGGGAAGAACCATCTTACAAGAATACAGAAGTTTACTCCAGATCTACAGCAAGGAATGAGTACACTCAGTCAGGAAGTCATCAGAGAGAGTATCGTGGTGAACTACACCCCCACCGAAGACAATCAGTTCATACTAGGCTGGGTCCTCAACGATACACACACACCGATGAATCTGATCCAACCTATTGTGTGAGTGAGAATACCAGTGTGTTTAGTTACTTGTAGCCCAATTACAACAAATGCAGACCTCGTGCGGTTTACAACCCTGAGGCCAAGCATAATTATGATCTGATTTACCGCCCTGCGGAATCAGCGGAAAATTCGAAATTCATTATGAAAATCGCTCTCGCGCCACTTGAGAAAGCGAAATTACCATCTAATGTGGGAAAGTTCAACAGGTTGACAGACCCGGATGATCATTTAAGAGTGTTTACAAGCGCAGGGTTGGTTGGGGGCTGGAACCTACCATTATGGTGTCACCTATTCGTACAGACCCTAACCGACGCAGCAAGAATTTGGTTCGATAACTTATCAATCGGAAAAATCTCATCGTGGAAAGATCTGCGCGAAAATTTTTTGACACATTTTAGCCAACAACGGCGTTCTATTCGCGACACATCTGATGTAATGAACATTTGGCGTCACGACGACGAAAATCTGGAGGACTTTATTACCAGATACAACAAAGAGGTACTGGATATTGGCGATGTTCATGAGCAACTAATTTGCGCTCAATTCAAATACGCGGTTAGGTGCGATGACATGATTAAGGTCTTATCCGGAATAGAAGGCCTCCCAAAAAGCTGGGAGAAAGTGATGGCAGCGGCAAAGGTTTACGCTCAAACTGAAAAGAACCTTACGACAAATAGGCCGCCACCACCACATAATAGACCCGCGGATTTAAGCTCCACTGGCGGAAGGAAGTTTAAGAAATCATGGCGTGATTCTGGCTCAGGAAATCATTCGTCTGAAGATGCTCGAGCAACGATCAACAAACTTACCGCGCAGAGGGAGACCAAGTAGGAGAATAGGGAGAGACAATGGACTCCCTTAACTAAGACCCCGGCGGAAGTTTTAAGTACTGAAGATTATCAGTTCAAACCCCCGATCCCCATGAAAAACAAGCGTGGACAAGACCCTGCCCAATATTGTGAGTATCACAAGGACAGTGGTCAGACCACTAACAATTGCATTTCTTTACACACAGAAATTGAAAAAGCCCTTAAGAGCGGCGAACTCACACATTTGCTTCAAAATGTGCACAAAGAAATAAAGCAGATAACTCGGGGTGAGGAGGGCCCAAGCAAGAGGGCGAAAACTTAAAAGGCAACTCTATGACTTCTCCACGGGAAAGCACGGTTATCAAGATACAGTAGAAAAAATAGAGAGTAAGTTAAGTTTCGTATATTTATATTAGCAAACTTTGTAATGGCCTTTGTGCCCTATCCAAAAATAAAAAGCAAAGTTTCTCTATCATCGTTGTGTCTTTTCTTACATAGTGCATGCAATTTCTTTTAGTAAGCGCAAAAACATTATGGTAATTACAAAACAAAGTCTCATGAACGGTCAGTGATTACGTCACGAATAACCATAAGTTCACACATGAGCTTAATACCAACTTCATTCGCCTTACTCAATAAAAGTAATTGTACTCATGCAATATATTGTAAACTAAAAAACATGACATACCATTATCAGCGTACGAATACGCCCCAAAAACTATCAAACACGACAGGGATGAACATCCCAAAAACTATAGAAAATTGTTCAAAACAATTTCAAAAGAAAAACTATGCTAAATCTTCACCCTCATCCGGAAAGATTTCCTTTAGTTGTGCCACGTGAACGTCAGATTGCAGCGCCACATTTATGAGATCCATAACTGGAAGTTGTAAGTTGTTGAATTCCGCCTTCAAAGCTGTAAGCACAGCATCGGTGTTAACACCATAAGTCGCGGATTTGCTAGTATCCCAATCAACCTTCAAAGCGCTATTTACGTGCTGAGAACACTCAGTATAACCTTGGGAATACCCATCCTTCCGCGCGGCAACTACCAGACGCGCTACAGTCTTATCCAACTCTTCTGAATTCAACACTGACTCAGCAACCTGTAAAACAAAAGGTAAATAAAAGAAAGGCGCAAAGCAGAACCATAAAAAGAGAAAAGTAACTTACACAAGCAATCCCACGCTCTTTCAACCATAGCGTATCATTCTTCTGGGGCTCCAACTCACTCTCTATTGTGGCCCGCGCCGTTTCAGAAGCTTCCAATTTTTCTTCAAAACGGCGCGAGATCTCAGTTTTCTCGGAACACGCAAGTTCCAGATCTTTCTTGAGTTGTTCCTGATCAGAAAGCAAAGCAGTAAGTTCTTCCAACTCTTTATCTCTAAGAGCAAGAGTGGCGCAAGTCTGTACCTCTCGTTGCTCACTACGCTCCCTATGGGAATGCGCCTCTGCTAGTGCAGCCTCTACATCAGCCTTCTCCTTTTTCAACCTTTCAATTTCCGTATCCTGCTTTTTCAACTTCTCAACCTCAGCCTTGAGATTATTAATAGCAGTGCGGAGATTCATCTTCTCAGAGTTATCTTTTTCACATATCTTCTTCCAGTTCTTGCCTTCTTCGGAAAGGAGGGCAGCTTCAGCTTCCGCTTTCCTTTTCCAGCCGGCAACAGACCATTCCTCGGTCTTCCGATCAGCTTCAAACTTGGCTCGATCAGCTTCCAATTTAGCTTTCAACTGAGCAATCCGATTTTCATCCACAACAAATTTCTTCTTCGATACCTGGAAAGCATCCCACTCCTTGTGCATACTGTGCCATTCGCGCACTATACGATGAGTGGTCGATGCATGAGAGGCAGCTTCCTCAAGGTAAGCATTATAAGTTTGCACGTGGGACCGACTTTCTTGAAATTTGATCTCCCTAGGCGGAAATATCCCCTGCAACCAATCCTGACACACGCGCCAATCCGAGAAGGTGTCACCCTTCTTCAAATTCCAAACCGGGGCATGAAGCTCGGAAGCATCTTTCTCCGAATAAGTTCTGTAATAGTAATCCCCCAGGGTTTCCTCTGGGCGGATTGGAGAATGTTCGCCAGCACCAGAAAACGAGCCTTGCTCCTCAACATTAACCTTCTCAACACGCCCAGGTAAAAAATTAGAAGGTTCGGGAGAAAAAGTTGAAGCAGGAGTCTCCTCAACAATTTTTTCTTTCTCCAAGTCTTGAGCAACAATTTTAGAAGTTTGTGGATTATCAACACCATCCACAACTTCTGGATTAACAACCTTTTCAGCTTCCACAGCAACATCAACAGGCTTGTCAACCTCAACAGTCTCCTTCACACAACCATCAACAACCTCCGTAGGCTCTAACTGATCAGCAACAGGAGCACGCGGAGGGGAAGGTGGGAGCTCTTCATTAACCACAGGTTGCGACTCCGTGGTAACAGGGGAAACAGGGGTTTCTAAAAAACAATAAAGCCTGTAAATATCTAATTTGTGTAAGGAAAAGAAGCAAGGGTAACACTTACCAGGAGCAGACTCAGAAATAAAAGCATCCAGATTGCCTTTCCTGGTAATTTTCTTTCTCTGGATCTTCTTCGAAGGCTGACCCTCAGCTTCAACATCAGCCTGTTTCCTTTTACTCGCCTTCTTTAGCACCAAGTGTCACACCCCCAAAATCCACCCGCGGAATACCACCGCTTGGGAGCGTGACTGACCAGGATCAAGCCATCAATCATATCAAACATAGCATTTAATATAAAAGTAAATAACGTAAATCATCATGACATGATTGATGTTTCAAAAACCAACATCGTTTAAGTAGCGGAAGCATAGTAATGTATCTCAAAATAATTATAAGTTCACATAAAGTTCATGATCCACATCCCACAATGACCTGCTCCTCCCTGTGCAAGCTCCATAATGCACCTAAGGTCCTGCAAGGCATGCAGCAAATAATCAACAAACTAGTTGAGCGAGTTCACAGAAAGTAAGTTCATAACGTAATGCATAAGGATAGCTAGTGGGGGCTTCCCATACTAGTGTGTACTAAAGGTGGGGGCTTCCCATGTTCATCCTGGTTAATGAGGGCTTATCATTAACGGTACTTACTAGACTAACTTCCGACCATGTGTTCTTCTTTACCGAGAACAGGAAAACGTACAGGGTCACGTAGGCTTTACGTGACGTGCCCTTCCCCGAGGACAGTGGTACGCGTGGGGGCTACGTAGGCTTTACGCAGCGTGGCCTTCCGACCTGGAAGCCAGTGGATGGTATTGGGTTACGTAGGCTTTACGTAACGTGTCCTCCCGACCCGGGAGACATATGGCAAGTATACTGGGTTACGTAGGCTTTACGTAACGTGTCCTGACTAACCTGAGGACGATGGTCTATAGCCTGGTATATGCGTAAGTACGAGTAATCATTCCATATCCATCATATCCAACCCAATTCCCAACCCGGGAATCCCATGCCTTGGCTGTGTGAACTCACCTTGGTTTGCTCGGCAGATACACAGAAAGTACAAGTAGCAAGTAAAAGGGTCAACCACGTCCTATCATGGTTATTATACGAGTCAGGTTCGTATATAGCACGTATATAGTAATCACGTATAGTCATGGCAAACATGTACGCACGTAAGCAGATAAGACATAGCATGTGAGGATCCAATTGTTCTAAGTCCAATCATACCCGGCCCAAAGACATAAGCAGCCCAATAACAAAACAGTCCAGATTCTCAATCGGCCCAAATAGCAAACACATACAAGTCCATTAATAAACAGTTCACAACTCAAATCTTTGGGCTCAACAGATTGGGCCCGTGACAGTGAAGGCCCAACAGTGTATGTGCAACGGTGGTCTCGACTCGCAACGGGGTTACGAGTCGCAACGGGGATCTCGAGTCGTAACGGCTGGATACGAGTCGCAATAGATGGTCTCGGTTCATCCTGGTTTGGTTACGAGTCGCAACGGAACTCGCAACCGTGATTGCGGCTCGTGCTGTTTGGTTTCGAGTGGGGTTCCGACTCGCAATCCGAGTCGCAACCGAACGTGTAACCGGTTTCCTGATTTCGTGCAATTCATTTAGGCAATTCAATTATCATTGACAGTTTCCAAAAATCAATTACCAACTAACAGTTTACCATTCAAGCAATCATCGATCAACAGGACAATTGTAACACCAAAACATATGAACCTTAATCAAACATATGAACCATATAACCATTCCTTAAATCATAACAACCCGTAATCAAGAACAATCTATCAAAACCCTTAAACATACCCGGTTTAACAATCATAGAGCCTATTAATGAATCATCAATATGTTTATCCATTCATAACAGCGGATCATCATCATCATACAATACCGGTTTGATTCTACATCATGCAACCTAGATTGATTTGTATATGCGAACCGATCAACAACACATTATTAACTACCATCGAAAACAATCATATGGACCAGAATCCTCGGTTAGCATACACGTATAATAGCAACAACATACAACCAAAACATTCAATCAGCACAATAACACTAACCGGATGAAGGTAGAGGATCGATTCGTTTCACAAGCTTCAAAGTGTGTGTGTGTGTGCCGTCGGGTTCCAAGCAAGCCGAGAGAGAGAGAGGAAACTAGCTAGGGTTTGTGTGTGTGTGTTTGTGATTTGCAAAAATGGTAAAGCAAAACCCCTAACTCGGTTTTGTGTTGCGAGTGGGGAGTGGGCCGAGCCCAACTCGGGTATCAAATGGAGTCCGATTTCAAGTGTGGCCCAAAGGGCTTGTGTGACCGGTTTGTGTAGTTTGGGCTCATGCAACGCATAACATACATACACGCATAACACACGTAAACAAATATTCATTTAAAATCATATAATTCAGTTCTCTTAATAATCACGTAACGTTACATCAAAGCAAGTCGAAAGTTCGAGTTGTCACATTATCCCCAACTAATTGGAAATTTCGTCCCGAAATTTGGTATGCACTCACTGAGGAAGCTAGGTAAGTTCAATGGTTCACTGGTTAAGTTCAATGGTTCACTGGTTTTCCTGGGGTGTCACATCCTCCCCCCGTTGATCTGGAATTTCGTCCCGAAATTCCGAAGTAGTAGCTTCAGCCTCAGTAGTGGTAGTATTGGTTTCGAATAACTGGGGGTACTTTTCTGTCATCCTGTCTTCGCGTTCCCAGGTGTACTCTGGGCCACGTTTGGAGTTCCAACGAACTCGGACAAGAGGGATTCTCTTGTGTTTGAGGACCTTCACATCCCGGTCCGTGATTTCGACTGGTTCCTCAACGAACTGCAACCGCTCGTCGATAGTGAGTTCCTTAAAAGGAATGATGAGGTTTTCATCTGATAGGCACTTCTTTAGGTTCGATACGTGAAATACATTGTGAACTGCCCCGAGTTCAGCTGGTAAATTCAACTTGTAGGCTACCTTGCCAATCTTTTCTATGATTTCGAATGGTCCGACCTACCGCGGATTCAGTTTGCCCCGTTTGCCAAAACGAACCACACCCTTCCAGGGTGAAACTTTCAATAAAACCCGGTCCCCGACCTCAAATTCTAATGGCTTTCTACGCTTGTCCGCGTAGGCTTTCTGACGGTCGCGTGCTGCCGCCATGCGTTGTCGTATCTGTGCAATCTTTTCTGTGGCGTCCACTACAATCTCTGGACCCGTGATCTGACTATCCCCCACCTCTGCCCAACAGAGAGGTGACCGGCATTTACGCCCGTACAATGCCTCGAATGGAGCGGCTTGAATGCTGGTGTGATAACTATTATTGTAAGAAAACTCCACTAAAGGGAGGTGTTTTTCCCAGCCGTTGCCGAAATCTATAACGCATGCCCTAAGCATGTCTTCGAGTGTTTGAATCGTACGCTCAGACTGCCCATCCGTCTGAGGATGATATGCTGTGCTCATGTCTAATCGTGAGCCAAAAGATTTGTGCATCGCTTACCAAAGTTCTGACGTGAATCGTGCATCGCGATCCGAAATGATAGATGTGGGCACCCCGTGCCTCGAGACAACTTCTTTAAGATAGACGTCTGCGAGAGTGGAGAACTTGTCCGTTTCCTTAATCGGCAGGAAGTGTGCAGACTTGGTGAGTCGATCAACTATGACCCATATCGTATCGTTCCCACGCTGGGATCTAGGTAGGCCTGTAACGAAATCCATGGAAATTTCTTCCCATTTCCATTGAGGTATCTTAGGCTGTTGAAGTAGGCCAGCTGGTTTCTGATATTCGACCTTGACTCTCGCACAGGTCAAGCACTTTCCAACGTACGTAGCGATGTGGGCCTTCATACTAGGCCACCAATAAGTAGTGCTGATATCGTGGTACATTTTATCCGACCCTGGATGTACCGAGTAGCGAGACTTGTGAGCTTCATCCATTACAAGTTCGCGTAAACCGCCATAAAGAGGGACCCAAATCCGGCCCGTTACATAATAGGCGCCGTCTGCCTTCTATTCCATTTGCTGTCGTGAGCCGCGTAAGGCTTCAGCCTTGACGTTTTCGGGCTTCAGTGCTTCTACCTGAGCATTTCGTATCTGTGCTGGAAGGCTAGACTGAATCGTAAGCTGTAGCGCTCGCACGCGCTTCGGTAAAGTGTCCTTTCGACTAAGGGCATCAGCCACAACATTGGCTTTGCCTGGATGATACTTGATAGCGCACTCGTAGTCATTAAGTAACTCGACCCATCGTCGTTGACGCATATTCAAATCCTTCTGCTTAAGGATATGCTCGAGACTCCTGTGATCGGTGTAAATCGTGCACCTGGTACCGTACAGGTAGTGTCGCCATATCTTAAGCGCGAAAACCACAGCTCCCAGCTCTAAATCGTGCGTCGTGTAGTTCCGTTCGTGAACCTTGAGTTGACGAGAGGCGTAAGCGATAACCTTGTCGCGCTCAATTAACACACATCCAAGTCCCCGAATGGATGCATCACAATAAACCACGAAGTCATCTGTGCCCTCTGGCAAAGAGAGGATAGGTGCACTGCAAAGTCTATCCTTTAGGTGCTGAAAAGCGGTCTCCTGGGGTTCTCCCCAGCGATAGGTAACACCCTTCTGTGTCAGTAATGTAAGCGGCTGAGCAATCTTCGAAAAGTCTCTAATAAACCGTCTGTAGTAACCTGCCAGACCCAAGAATTGGCGTATCTCTGTCGGTGTACGCGGTGCAGGCCAGTTTCTGATCGAATCTACCTTGGATGGATCGACATGGATCCCATCCTTGTTCACTACGTGGCCTAAGAAGTGGACTTCACGAAGCCAGAAGTCGCATTTAGAAAGCTTGGCGTACAACCGTTCCTTCCGAAGGAGTTCCAAAATAAGGCGAAGATGCTGCTCGTGTTCCTCCTGACTCTTGGAGTAGATCAGGATGTCGTCGATGAATACTATGACGAACTTGTCGAGATAGGGTTTGCACACCCTGTTCATAAGATCCATAAATACAGCAGGCGCGTTCGTTAACCCGAATGGCATGACAAGAAACTCGTAGTGACCGTAACGAGTTCTGAAGGCTGTCTTAGAGACGTCCTCATCCCGGACTCTCAGCTGATGGTACCCCGACCTCAAGTCTATCTTCGAGTAGTAACACGACCCTTGCAACTGGTCGAATAAGTCGTCGATGCGCGGAAGAGGATAACGGTTCTTCACCGTCACCTTGTTGAGTTCACGGTAGTCGATGCACATCCTGAACGTACCGTCTTTCTTCTTCACGAAAAGCACTGGAGCTCCCCAAGGCGAAGAGCTTGGTCGTATGAAACCCTTTTCCAAGAGTTCCTGCAGTTGCTTTGACAATTCTTCCAATTCCGATGGAGCTAGACGATATGGTGCGCGAGCTATGGGTGCTACTCCTGGAGCGAGCTCGATTTGAAATTCGACCTGACGATGAGGCGGTAAGCCAGGTAAGTCTTCAGGAAACACCTGAGGGTAATCACGTACAATTGGAATATCCTCCAATTTCTTTTCCTTTGCTGATGCGTCTGTAACGAGTGCCAGAATGGCAGTATGCCCCTTACCAATCTGTCACACCCCCAAAATCCACCCGCGGAATACCACCGCTTGGGAGCGTGACTGACCAGGATCAAGCCATCAATCATATCAAACATAGCATTTAATATAAAAGTAAATAACGTAAATCATCATGACATGATTGATGTTTCAAAAACCAACATCGTTTAAGTAGCGGAAGCATAGTAATGTATCTCAAAATAATTATAAGTTCACATAAAGTTCATGATCCACATCCCACAACGACCTGCTCCTCCCTGTGCAAGCTCCATAATGCACCTAAGGTCCTACAAGGCATGCAGCAAATAATCAACAAACTAGTTGAGCGAGTTCACAGAAAGTAAGTTCATAACGTAATGCATAAGGATAGCTAGTGGGGGCTTCCCATACTAGTGTGTACTAAAGGTGGGGGCTTCCCATGTTCATCCTGGTTAATGAGGGCTTATCATTAACGGTACTTACTAGACTAACTTCCGACCATGTGTTCTTCTTTACCGAGAACAGGAAAACGTACAGGGTCACGTAGGCTTTACGTGACGTGCCCTTCCCCGAGGACAGTGGTACGCGTGGGGGCTACGTAGGCTTTACGCAGCGTGGCCTTCCGACCTGGAAGCCAGTGGATGGTATTGGGTTACGTAGGCTTTACGTAACGTGTCCTCCCGACCCGGGAGACATATGGCAAGTATACTGGGTTACGTAGGCTTTACGTAACGTGTCCTGACTAACCTGAGGACGATGGTCTATAGCCTGGTATATGCGTAAGTACGAGTAATCATTCCATATCCATCATATCCAACCCAATTCCCAACCCGGGAATCCCATGCCTTGGCTGTGTGAACTCACCTTGGTTTGCTCGGCAGATACACAGAAAGTACAAGTAGCAAGTAAAAGGGTTAACCACGTCCTATCATGGTTATTATACGAGTCAGGTTCGTATATAGCACGTATATAGTAATCACGTATAGTCATGGCAAACATGTACGCACGTAAGCAGATAAGACATAGCATGTGAGGATCCAATTGTTCTAAGTCCAATCATACCCGGCCCAAAGACATAAGCAGCCCAATAACAAAACAGTCCAGATTCTCAATCGGCCCAAATAGCAAACACATACAAGTCCATTAATAAACAGTTCACAACTCAAATCTTTGGGCTCAACAGATTGGGCCCGTGACAGTGAAGGCCCAACAGTGTATGTGCAACGGTGGTCTCGACTCGCAACGGGGTTACGAGTCGCAACGGGGATCTCGAGTCGTAACGGCTGGATACGAGTCGCAATAGATGGTCTCGGTTCATCCTGGTTTGGTTACGAGTCGCAACGGAACTCGCAACCGTGATTGCGGCTCGTGCTGTTTGGTTTCGAGTGGGGTTCCGACTCGCAATCCGAGTCGCAACCGAACGTGTAACCGGTTTCCTGATTTCGTGCAATTCATTTAGGCAATTCAATTATCATTGACAGTTTCCAAAAATCAATTACCAACTAACAGTTTACCATTCAAGCAATCATCGATCAACAGGACAATTGTAACACCAAAACATATGAACCTTAATCAAACATATGAACCATATAACCATTCCTTAAATCATAACAACCCGTAATCAAGAACAATCTATCAAAACCCTTAAACATACCCGGTTTAACAATCATAGAGCCTATTAATGAATCATCAATATGTTTATCCATTCATAACAGCGGATCATCATCATCATACAATACCGGTTTGATTCTACATCATGCAACCTAGATTGATTTGTATATGCGAACCGATCAACAACACATTATTAACTACCATCGAAAACAATCATATGGACCAGAATCCTCGGTTAGCATACACGTATAATAGCAACAACATACAACCAAAACATTCAATCAGCACAATAACACTAACCGGATGAAGGTAGAGGATCGATTCGTTTCACAAGCTTCAAAGTGTGTGTGTGTGTGCCGTCGGGTTCCAAGCAAGCCGAGAGAGAGAGAGGAAACTAGCTAGGGTTTGTGTGTGTGTGTTTGTGATTTGCAAAAATGGTAAAGCAAAACCCCTAACTCGGTTTTGTGTTGCGAGTGGGGAGTGGGCCGAGCCCAACTCGGGTATCAAATGGAGTCCGATTTCAAGTGTGGCCCAAAGGGCTTGTGTGACCGGTTTGTGTAGTTTGGGCTCATGCAACGCATAACATACATACACGCATAACACACGTAAACAAATATTCATTTAAAATCATATAATTCAGTTCTCTTAATAATCACGTAACGTTACATCAAAGCAAGTCGAAAGTTCGAGTTGTCACACCAAGTGTTCAGGACTGGACTCCAAGTCAATGGGATCATCTGGGTTGGATGGGGGGATATCAGCAGTATCTCTCGGTTCAGGTTTCGGCCTCCTAACAGTAACTGCAGGTGCAAGACCCTCCAAAGAGTCAGAAACCACCACATAATCACACCAGGAGTCAGAGGAATGGTGCATACCTTTCTTCTCTCCTCCAACATTTCTGACTTTGGAAGGCTGACTCCTTTCAGTGTCACTCTTTTTAGGCGCAACATTACCGGTCGTCGCGCGTTTCTTCTTCTCAGGGCCTATGCCCAGGTTCGACAACTCACCTATGAAAACGCAAAAGAACAATTTACTCAGAAGTGCAACAGGAAGAAAGCGAACAGTAAACCAATATGCACATAGCTTACCAGTGCCAGTAGCGGGCTGAGCAGACAGATCCGCATCCCGCGGAAGAACAAAATTTTTCACAATTTTATGGTACCAAAGCTCTTCATCAGGTTTCTTCTTAATGGTACCCATCTTTCCGCCTTCTCTCTTGAACGCGACAACATACAGCGAAACAACTACAAGGGAAGAAGGGCAAGTTCAAAAAAAAAGGAAGGAAAAACCCCAATCTTACCATGACCATCCTCCGTATACACCGGCTGGTCATCACGGTCCATTTTCCAATTCAAGCTCACACTGGCACCAACAAGGGCTTTCTCCGATAGGGCGATGTTGGGAACATCCTTAAGATCTTGATACCAGTTCTCGTCAACAGGGGTCTGGATTGTTTCAATAGGAACATCTTCCTTTCCCCGTAAAACCATCCTCACCGGAAGGCCTTGATAAAGAAATTTTTTTTGCTTCCAATCATGGAAGGAATTGGGAGGGTGCTGCAAAATCTTTTTTGCAGACGCTCTCTGAACAAACGAATAAAACCCTTGGGTACAGTGCATTTGGTGAAAAACCCTAAATCGAGGAACAGTCGGTTCAATGTGCATTGTCCGACACACAAACTCAAAATGTCGAACCCTAACCATGCCAAAAGGGTGCAGTTGGGAAATATGCAACTTGTAATACTCGAGGATTTCAAGAAAAAATTTTGTTACAGGCAAACGAAAGTTACCTTCACAGAAAAAATCCAAAAACAGAGTAATATACCCAGCCGGAGCATCTGCTGCTATTTGCCCTTCCTCAGGATACAGGGCACCCCAGTTCTCCGGGAATCTAAAATTCCGAACCAAGCCATCAAAAGTTGCTCTGGGCCACTTTAACGATGGAAGTTCAGTAGACATTTCTTTAGATAGGTCTTCTTGGTGCTCTCCGGTTGACATAAGAAGAAGAAATAACAATTTTTTTCTTAACGGATAATGAAGGAAGGAAGGGGAAAAGTTTTCAAAGCAATGATTAACAAAAAAAAGACGACTCAGATAAACTTATATACTCGCCGCCATAAATAGCATCGGTAACTGCCAAACACCTTTTTCGGGATAGCACAGTTACCCAAGCGACAGGGCCGAGTGGGAAACAACACAAACGCAAGCCCACGCGCGCGTGCAAAGCACGGTCAGTAATATGCACCTGACAGCGACAGCCTGTCACACAGTCCTTACTGTACCTTTCTCACCCAAAGTAAAAAATTTTCAAAATCACCACAATAAGCAAAGTGAGTCCTCTCTCAGAAGATTCCCTACTTTCGCGCCAAAACAAACTTTCCTCTCTCATAAGTCCAGTGCTCCACTTATTTGCATAAGCGCAACACTAGACTGGGGGACTTGAAGGGGTAAGGTCCCAAAAAACCCCATAGTAGGTACTTGGAATCATGCCACAACCTCGTCTTCCAGCCCTTCTTACCTCGCGCGGCCGCGCATTGGTTCTACCAAGAAGGTTTAAAAAGTAAGATAGCAAGTAATACTTGCGCATCATAAAGTCTTGTGCTTTCCTCCATAAGCAAAGGATGAAATTCCTGAGATAAGCATCTCCCGCTGGATAAATACCCAGACTTGGGATTTATTTAGCTGACTCCACACGATAAGGAGTCACACCAGATTGCAGCAGTAATCTTCTAGAAGGACCCAATCGTGCACCACCAGACGGTTATAACCGTCAAGCCACGTGTCACCATCCCAGGCTCCTCTGAAGTCACAATGATAGCATGCAATTGGAGAAAAACCTCTACTTGATCACGTTCCACGTGGCAAAACCCCTAGCCATAGATCTAAATCACGATCCGTGTGCACTTACGTCGGATCAAGAAACTTAACGGAAGGAAATGTAACCACTTACGGGGTTAGCATCTTCCGTTAACTTTTCACCAACGGGTTTTCCCGCCCAAAACTCTCGGCTATAAATATGAGAACAATTCAGGTATGAAAACCAAGTTACACATACTTCTTCAATACTTCTTCTTCTTCATAAACACATACTTATTCTCACGCCGGAGTCGGGTCAAGGAGAGAACCCTCTTCTCCCCTTGTCGAGGCTAACGGTGCTTTGTTTTGCAGAGTTTATCGGAGAGGAAGGTCGGTAAAGTCGAATCAAATGAGAGAGAATACAAACCTCTTTATGCAGATCCAAACCCCCTAGATATTTCGATCCCGATCATTTATCTAGTGTTTCTTCACCTGACGAATCTGTGTTACCGGATCACTCAAGTGGATGAACCCTGGTTCAACTAGTGGTTGATAGTATACCTAAAGAAGACTTTTTATTGCTCTAATATTGGTGATAGTGGATTTGAAGAAGTTCTAGTACTCCCGTGGTTTTTACTCTCGTTTTAGATGTTTTCCACGCTAAAATTTGAAGTCTTCTTATTATTGTCTTCTGGTTGTTTTGATTGTAATCGGTATACCCTATTTTCTTGCATACTCACAAGTTCATTTGAGTTGGGAGTTATATCAACAAGCAAATGAGTTGACTCAGACATAGTCGGACCTGAAATTGTGTATCGTAGATGTCTTGAACAGACCCATTAGGTGGGCCTATCAGGTTCAACAGATGAAGCTGGAACTTAGACGATGTTAATGCATCAATATCACAAGTGAAAGGGCCAATGTTTAGGAGATCTGACATTGTTACATTGTGTGATTTTAATAGAACCGAACAAAAAAGAATATGCTCGAGGAAGATAACATGACTTGACACATGCAACTTCTTACTTATAGAATCAAAACAACGATATCCTTTTTGTGCTGTGTCGTAACCTTTCGAACCACTTGCATAACCCAAAAATATACATAACTCTGACTTATTTGACAATTCGTCTAGTTCAACACGGGGACGAAGAACAAAGCAAGTACATCCAAAAACACTTAATTCATTGCAATCTAGGGTTTCGCCGTATTGCTTCTCAAAGGATACACCCATGTATAATGAGTATAATCATCTATAAAAGATAATAATAAATTGACCCACCCTTAGTGGAGACTAGTGACAGACCCCACACGTTAGAGTGCACAATATCAAAAGGAGTAGCAGAACGAAAGATACATTCTCAAGTGTGGGGAGGTGGTTTATCGCTTAGGCTTTGTTGTCAATTATTTATATATTACATAAAAAATAAAAATAAAAATAAATAATAATAATAATAACAATAATAATAATAATAATAATAATAATAATAATAATAATAATAATAATAATAATAATAATAATAATAATAATAATAATAATAATGCAAAGCTCTCTTTTAACATTTTTTGTGGCATATTAATCAAATCAACACAAATGTCGAAATAAGCACTAAATTTTTTGATAAATAAATAAGGGTAAACACAAAAAGGGGGTTCGCTCGTGTAAAGAACACCATCAAGTCATGTTTTTTGTATAAAATTGAGCATGAGAAATCAAGCGATTGACCTACTTGTTTGCCTTGCATATTTACCCAATACGCCCGTTTTCGTGAGTTATTTTTGAGCCTTATAGCTTTAGGATTATTTTTGCTCATGTTTTTGCGGGCAAAGATTGAGTGATCCGGATGACTTTTGCGATTTAGAACTTGTGTTAGGTATACATTTGGAGGCCACAAAGCAAAAATACAAGCATAAAAATGATTGAGGCATTAGGAAACCTTTTTATTTTAGCCATTTATATTTATCTCCCTACCCAAATCATTCCCCTAGTTAAACCAATTTGAGCCTTTCCCGTTCGTTTCTTTTAAACCACTTAATATTAGCCACTTAGCCAAATTAGCCTTTTATATTTTTTAACCCATTTTTGGTTGGAAGCCCAGTTCAGTTAATGATTAACTTGTAGTTTTTGTATAGTTCTTCTTCGTTGTTATATACCCTCATGATCAAGAGTTTTTATCTAAGTAGACGTACTTAGTTCTCTCCAAAGCATGGGTTATAAAAAAAATGGCACAAAGAAATATAGATGAAAAAGCCTTATCAATCGGCTTTGTTAGAACAATTTTGGGAGTGAAAAGCAATACTTGCCGGTTAGCTCTCGGTTAGTTATTATTTAGTTGTATAGTCCTATTTTCTTGTATTTCAAGTTAGTCGTGCCGTCGGGTTACAACCGCTTTAGCCATTTTTAAAAATCCACTTCCACACCCTTAACCTATGCCAAGTTACAACCCAAACAAGACCTCTTGATTTATGTTATATTTTTGTCTAGTGATTAGATTTGATCCTTCCACAAGCTTATGATATCGCATAGTTATCGTCTTGGCATCGAGTGTTCTAAACATACTCCATAAATTGTATGTGCACCCATATTTAGCCGAGTGTGTGTGAACATTGTGTGGATGTAAGGTAAACTTGTAGGGATTTCTAAGATGGACCATTGCTCATAAACATATTTTGCACATCCCTTGTCGGTTCTTTCTTTGTGTCGAGCACTCCTTGATTATTATAACCCGAATTATTTATTTGTGCTTATGAGATGCTAGTTGAGATGATTGCCATTGGGAGAGTTTCGTTCATTTTAGTTTGCTTGAGGACAAGCAAAGTTCAAGTGTGGGGATGTTTGATGTATAAGAATTTATACATCTTTTAAACGTCAAATATGCCCCGTTTATGCGACTTTGGTACTCATTTGAGTTGTTTGTGAAAATACAGGTCCGGGCTTCAGCCCGGTGTTGAAACGGAGGCTTTTGGAGCAAAATGGAGCGAAAATGAAGCATTCCAGCAAACTGCCAGATATGGCACTACCGTGCGACCCAGACGCACGACCGTGCCAGCCCATCCAGCATCGGCACTCTCGTCCAGCACTATCATCCAGCAGCAAAATCTTCGAAGATCCACACACGCACGACCGTGCCACACTAACGCACGACCGTGCCAGGTCAAAATCATCTTATGGTCAGCTCATCTCCGAGATCGCACCAGTCATTCCCGAGAACTCATCGACACGCACGACCATGCCATGTCTGGGCATGGTCGTGCCACCTCGGAAACGTTTGAGCGGGGTTTTTCCCAAAATGGTAGCAAACATGGTCAACAATCGAGAAAGTGGTTCTGACACTTGCCAAGCACGACCGTGCCAAAAGGTGGCATGGTCGTGCCATTCTCGCAGCAGCTTAAATACGAGTTTCTAGCTCCTTTGGAGGGGAGTTGGAGCATTTTGGTGAAGTTTTCTCTCAAGAATCTGGTCTTGGAAGCTTGTTGGAGCCAAGGGAGCCTTGAAGAGGACTTAATCACTTGAAGATCTACTCAAACACCATTTTAATCTTGTCTTTAACTTGGTTAGCTTACTACATTATGAACAATTTATGTTTTGTTGCACTTGATTTGGTAGTCATGAGCCTTATGGGCTAAACATTTGTGTTTTCTAAACTTTGTTGAAGCTAATGAATATGTGATAACATGGAAGTAGATGTGATGATTTTTCTTGTTAATCTTCATGTTGACACTTAATCTTGTTCTTGGAATTCATGTGCATGTTTAAAGTTCTTATTCTTGAATGTTTGCTCATAAGTATTTACATGTTGTGTTGGAAAGCCCATGTAGAGATTATGATTATTGAATCTTGTTAACTTGTTAGTATGATTCATAGCATGAAACTAGGAATGGTGATTGCTAATGTGATATGAATGATGATTTGAGCATGTGTATGAATTCTTGCATCTAGATTTGGAAAGATCAAAAGTATGTTTATATGAATTCTATAGTTTGTGTTCATGATAGTTTGATGATTTAAGCCAAAGTTGTTAGCTAGCATGACCATGCTTGTGGTTCATATCAAGAACATGATGATAGTGCCAACTACTTGAAACCAAGTTAGGGTGATTAGTGTGTTGTTCATATTAGTTTTCCCTAATGTGTAGAGTTAGGAGTTTTGACAAACAAATAACTCAACATCAACTTAGCAAGTGAGCTTAAAAGAATTATTTTTAGGTGATTAGAATGTTAATTCATTTTAACTTGTCCTAAGAATTATAGGACTAGGAAGCCTTGATTGGGGACTTAGTTAAAATTAGAGCTTGCACCATCACTAATCCTTCCTCTTTGTTGTCACATGTTTGTTAGTGGAGACTTAGTTTAGGCAACCTTTCTTAGATATTGCTCTTTTCTAGAATTTTTAGTAGTCTATTTATTTGCATGTTAAGTTAGAAAAATCAAACCCATCAATTGAAAAGGCTTTAAAGTAGCAAAAGTTTAGTATCGAGACACCGCATCGACGGATTGATATCCGGTTCTTGCCGATTAGCTATATTACCACCTGACGGGTACACTTGCCCTTTTGTGTGTGTAGTTAGTTCCTAGGTGAAAAACCATTTTTAAAACTAAATTTGTGTGAAGAAAAACTAAATTAAAAATATATTTAATTCACGCACATCAGCACAACTGACTAATAAAAACGGTTTAAAGCACGATTTGGAATATAATAGACATTAGTGAGATAAATAAGAGGAGTGACAACAGATACAACACCTTCTATTGCCATCAATGTTATCACACCCCGACTTGTAGCGGAAGCGCACGCGGGATGCAACAGCCACATGGTACAAACACATTATTCATAAAGATATTGTATTACACACCAAGAGCATCGATTACATCATTCATTTACACACTAAAGTATTTTTGATTAGTTCCATACAAACTATCATGTTTCATACTTTTCGAAATAGCATTAGAAAGGTTCTTCGGTGTGGATGTTGTTGTTTCGGATGTTTCGGATGTAAAATCGTTGTAAAACTCATTGTAAAATTCCTCTTCCATGATTACGAGACTCTTGAAAATCACCTGTAAACAATCAACAAACTTATCAAACAACCTTGAAAATCACACAACACTGAAATCTTCCTTGATCCGCATGGATGTGTAATGGTTGGTTCGCACGGATGGACTTCCTTGATCCGTGCGAACTCAGAAATCAGATTTTTGAAAAAATTATAGTTTATTCGTGCGAATATGTATCCGGCGAACCCACTATATCAATTCATGATCCGTGCGTACACAACTTCGTAACAAACATCCATGTTTTTCAAGTTTTTCAAAGATTTGATGATGATTTTGTTTGAGTTTAAATCTGAAACTTTAAAGGATTGATTAAAACTGATTTTCGCACAATATGTTCAAAAATCAGCCAAATTCAACCGTGAATTCGACATGAATCTGAGTTTTGAACTTGAAAAGAAGTGTAGAATAAGAAATGATAAAATTGGCTCTAATTTGCATGAATTCTTGTATCTTTAGTCCTTGCAATCAATCTCCAGCTCTGATACCACTTGTGAGTTCGTGTTAGGATCGTTTCTGATACATCGTTGACTGCGTAGATCTCGTATCTTGTTCGGAATCCAAGTACGAGAGTGGATCAAACAAGACCAAGCTAAGTATAAGTTGTTTTCTATTGATGATGAACAATTACAAAACCACGAAAACAATTGGACAGAGTTTCCCCACTCTAACATCCAAAGGTACAAATGAACAAGACCTAGACTCCTATTTATAGGGAATACAGATCCGCACTAAACACTATCTACGAATGGACATGATATGCGCGAACCAACTCACATGCGGATCAACCTTTTGGCGCAGATCTGCTACGCGCGGATGAACACCTATGAACGGATGCACATATGATTCAAACCCTAGTTCCACGCACTTCCTTGATTCGTGCGGATCAACTCATGTTGATCCGTTTAGACCAGCATGTATGTTTAAGAATGTTATTCTTGAACAACCATGTCTTGTTTCATCTGTTTAGCTACGATACGTGATTGACGGAAGCGATAGACATATGCACTCACATAATTTATGTGCATTAGACTTAATCACTACTAAATTTAGTCAATATAAGTCTAGAAAAGTCCTATTAAGTGCATAAGTTCGCATACGATAAATAAAAATATTTATCAAATCGTGTAACGGTAAAATTGTCTGAATCGAACGTTGGTGATAACCCGGTAAATTTTTAACAGCTGGAATTGTTTTAATATGCCTAGAACATTAAATTAATGGCATTATAATGTGATTTGGTGCAATTTTGTGTGAAAGCCTATAAAATAATAATTAGACGTTTCATTGCCCAATTTTCGCGCTTTCTTGTTAAATGCTTTAGTATTTTGATGTTTTCGCACCCGATTAAATTTTAGGCTATATATAAATTTTTGTTTAACAATATGTAATGTTTAAATTCAAATTGGTGGCTTATTTTAACACTAAACATCCTAAATTAGCCCCTAAACTAATCCTAGTCAACCCCTAACCACCCTAGAATCATTCCAAGACACTACATGCCAAGAGACTTCACATGGCCTTACCTTCCCCTTCATTTCAGCCGTGTACCCCTTCCCAAGCCCCAACTAAATCAGATTGTTAACTTGTAGAAGGGATTGCATGGCATGGGGAACATGTGTGATGATTACTATTATGCAAGACCATATCTTCTTGCGCACCATCAAAGAGAAAGGGTATTTTAGTCAATCCAACTCCTTCTTCTTCCTTTTTCAAAACCCAGTAACTTCAAAACCCACCATTTTCAAAACCCACCATCTTCAACTATTTTTTCACTTTCTATCTCAATAATCACTACATTATAGTGCGATTTTCATCACCAATCAATGATTCAAAACCCGATCAACGTGTTCTTCAGCTTTTTTTGAAGAAAACCCACTTTAATTTCATAAAAAAAATCTCATTTTTTCCGGTGATTTTGGAGATAATCACTCGATTCGTTCGATTCGAGCGTTGATAAGTGTTTCTATCATTCAAATTTCGTCAATTGATGAAGAAATCGGCTTCGATCCATGTAAGAAATTCTTTAATTTCATTTTCACGATCTGGGTTTTTGATTTAGTCATTGCGTTTTACGATCTTTGCGGGGGTCCGGGGGCGGCAGCCCCTGGTAGCGGGGTCCCAGGGGCGGCAGCCCCTGGCGGGGTCCAAGGGGCAGAGCCCCTGGCTGGGGTTGGCTCATTTCGAAGACAGTAATTCGTAGACAATTCAGACAGTTCACAGTGACAGACTGTTTTATGTGTCCATTGCGTTTTAGAAATAAGAGAGTTTTATGTGGTTTCTGGCTAGAAAAAAACACATTTTTAAGTGTTTTTAGTCATTGCGTTTTAGGTAAAACACATATTTTAGGTGTTTTCAGTCCATTGCCTTTTAGAATGAGTCATTTTTAAGTATTTCTGGCCATTGCGTTTTACATATAAGACATTTCTTTGTGTTTTTGGTGCATTGCGTTTTAGGTAAAACACTTTTTTATGTGTTTTCAGTCCATTGCGTTTTAGAAAACAGACATTTTAAGTGTTTTCTGGCCATTGCGTTTTACAAATAAGACATTTCTTTGTGTTTTTGGTGCATTGCGTTTTAGGTAAAACACATTTTTATGTGTTTTCTGGCCATTGCGTTTTACAAATAAGACATTTCTGTGTGTTTTCTGGCCATTGCGTTTTACAAATAAGTCATTTCTTTGTGTTTTTTGTGCATTGCGTTTTAGAAAAATGTCATTTTTTAGGTTTTTTTTTCATTGCGTTTTACGTAACTGGTGGTTTTTCTATTGCGTTTTACGCAACTGGGTTTTAAATTTTTTTTTTAAAATATAGCAATAGTATACTCGTTTTAAAGATAAAAAAAACGCTCGTTTTTTTGGTGCAATTTTTATAAAAAAATAATGTCGTATGAAAGAGTTATTAACGTTTAAAAAATGTGGGGAAATTGGAGGAGAGAGAAACTATTGGCTTGGATTGACTAGAATGCCCTTGAACAAACTCACGCGCCTCTTTTCTTTCTTTCAATTTCCCTGATTTAATCTTAGCCCTTGATTAACTTAATGGATGGTCAAGATCACTTCCTAGCCTTCCTAGCCAAATAAACTTCCTATTATATCTCCACCCTATATATATATATATATATATATATAGGGCAAGGATAAATCGAAAACCCACTTGAGTTGAGAAAACCCAAGAAACTCAACATCTACCATTGATTAGAAGAGATGGATGGTTGTGATGTGCTTGGGTATTATCTCTCTTACTTTTTTGTTATATTAATCAGTAAATAGTACATGTAAGAGTAAAATGGGGATACCAAATGTGACTTTCTTGGGAGAATGCAACTGCATCTCTGACTTCCTTTGATGTAACACATAATTTAAAATACATATTAAAAAAAAGAAAAGAAAAAAGTGTCAACTTCTTCATCTGACTTGCTTCCTTCGATGAATTCCTTTTCCAATGTGTCATCATGACAAATCCCCTCTTTCTCGTGCATTTTCTGTATAATTTCAAAAAATGTAAACACCCGGTAAACAAGAAAATGCTTGTTTTTTTTACCATTTAGAGGATATCCACATACATAAAAGTGTAATGCGTTTTCTTTTCTTTCTCCTCCGACACAAAGTGTGATATTACATCACATTGTTACAAAAGTCGTCTTCCTACTAAAAGATGTTACATGCTGGTACGTACACTACAACTTTTACATGATCAATTTTACGTCACATATGTAACACTTTTTTTTGTAACACAAAAAAATGTAACACTTTGTTTCTGTAACAGACACTTTATTTTTACAATAATCTGGAAAAAAAATTGACAACACACTTTATTTTTACAATAATCTAAAAAAGTGTAACAATGCATTTTATTTTTTGTAACGGGCATTATTTCTGTAACACAAAAAAATGTAACAGGCATTTTTGCTTTGATTGATTGTTACATTTCTAACACAAAAATAAGTAACAACACACTTTGTTTCTGTAACAGTCACTTTATTTTTACAATAATCTGGAAAAAATTGTAACAACACACTTTATTTTTACAACAATCTAAAAAAGTGTAACAATGCACTTTATTTTCAGTAACATGCATAATTTATATAACACGAAAAAAATGTAACATGCATTTTTTTCTTTGATTGTTACATTTCGTAACTAAGACGCAAAAGAATTGTTATGAGAATTGTTACATCAAAAATAAACTTAATTAACAATAATCCAACATAAGTAATGTAACTAGCAATGTTACAAAATATATATAAAAAATATAACTTCATTAACAAGAATACAATAACAACAGATTTTTTAGATTCAATCATCATAACAATAAAAAAGAAAGGTAACTTACATTTTAATCTAATACATAAGAACTTAAAATCAAATTGTTTCCGTTTTTCAGATCTGAAAACAAATTTTACACAAAAAAAATGATAAAATCAGTAATAAAAAACAACATATCCAGAAAATAAGAAATTAAAAACATTCAACTTCTTGAACAAAAAAATAAAAAAAAAAGTTGTAGATCTACAAAACACAAAAAAATAAGATCTACAAAACACAAAAAAATTGCAAATCTGAAAAAAAAAACTAAAAACAAACATACTTAGATCTGGTAGATCTAGTAGCATCTTTTCGGAGCATCTTCAACCGGAGCATCTGGGACATCTTCAACCGTCATCTGAAGCATCATCTTTTGGATCTGGATCATCTTTTGATTCGGAGCATCTTTTTGGTTCAGAGCATCTGGATGATGATCTTTTGATGTTCATATGTAGCCATGGAACCAAGCCACCATGTGATCCAAGGGTCAACCACAACCACCGTCACGTCCACCAATCGAACCAGCTTGAACTCCGCCATTTGAACCGAAACCACTGACCACCTCGACAACGTTTTGTTGAGATTTTGTTGATACAACCATGGTATTTGATAAAATGCTATTAGACCTAAAGAAGAAATTGAGGTGAAAAAGCATGAATTTTGGTTTAGGAATAAGAGAGAGAGAGAAAAAGGAAAGGAATAAAGAGAACACGTCTCTTGCAAATGGAAAAAAAGAGTGGATGAGTTCACCTATTTAATGCAAAAGTGATGTTCAACAAAAAGGTGTCAGCCATTTATAAAAAGTGTCAGCCATTCTTCTGTACACAAAAAAATTGTTCCCATAATACCCTTCTGTGCATATGTAACAATGGACGTGTGGCTTAACCTTGTCCATATAAAGAGTTTTCTTAGTTTTCTGAACTGGGGTGGGTTTTCTCATTATAATTAACCTATATATATATATATATATATATATATATATATATATATATATATATAGTTAGGTTAACGTACAAGAGCCTTTATCCTACATTACGTACGCGATCATCTCAGCCGTCAGATCTTCATCCCACATTGAAATCGCATGTTGGTTTTTTGTAACAATTTCGCATGTTGGTTTTTTAACATGCTATTTCATCAAAATTACCACATGCGAAATTGTTACAAAAAAAACAACAACATGCTATTTCATCAAAAATATCACATGCGAAATTGTTACAAAAAACCAACATGCGATTTCATCAAAATTATCACATCGATTTCATCCATGCTATTTTATAACATGCGATTTCACATCGCGTACGTAGCGTACGTTAAGCCATTTTGTACAATACACTTTATATATATATATATATATATATATATATATAGGTACGGGATCAGGAGAAAACGCCCTAAAGTGTGAGAACGCATCCTGATGGAACACGTGGCGCGGATGTAATCAGGGTCTGAAAGATTTTTTTGTCTTTTCAATATTCTTTTTTTCCCGAGTTTGTGCGTCACATGCTGCTTCAGTTTTGGCGTCTAAGATAATTTTGGCGTTAACTACTGTGACAACTGTGATCTGTAATCATCGTATAATGTAAAACAATGTCAGTTATCAATAAAACAATATGCTTTGGTGTTATTATGTGTATTTTGGTATTACTATATGCGCAATTGTGTTTATTAATTGTACAATTTTATTCGATACCGATTTCAAGCTTTAAATCACTTTCTGGAAGATTATATGCAAACTGGTGCTTAAACGCAATCAGTTTAACGCGACATACACTCCGGAACTGTGACGTAAGCCAAACATACCCTAAATATCTCTTACATAACTTAGAAATAAGTTTCGAAGGATTCGGTATGGCGAAAACAAGTTTCTTTGAACTAAAGAACTAATTACGACAAAACTGCGAAACAAACGTTGGTGACCGCCCGGATAATATTTAAATCCCACAAATATTCTATTATGATTAAAATCTTATTTTAATCAGGTTTGTGTTGAAAAATAAATTAAACGCTTAAAAACTTTATTTTTCATGTTTAAGCGCGTACCGCGTGTTTCTGCGTGACACAGTGCTTTTACTGCGAAACGCGGACAACGCAGCCAGTCTTGGCAACTGAAATTTATTTCAGTAATATTTTGGCGAGTTTATTTTTATAGAATAATAAAAATAAATTGGAACGCCATAAATCGGGATTTAAACGCTAGATAAAATACCCGGTACATAATTAAACACTTTAACGGAACGGTGTTTAACCGGACAACCGAACACTACCCGAGACACTAAAATTTTGCCACATACATTATTTTAATATTCCTGAGCTAGTTAGGGTCCCCGAACACCCTAATACCCATTATATTACATAACACACGAATATGTCCTAACTAAACATTTAGAACCTAACTAAATCCTTAACCATCCAATTGAAATCCAACTATACCCCCCCCCCTATTCCAAACAGTTTCCCCATGAGGGAACATATGCCATCAACTTTTGATTATTTTATTTAGTGTGTTTAATATCTTGGTAGCATATTACATGATGGTTTATAGTGATTATGGGTCTATAAATAAGTTCATGGGTTAACCATTTCATTCACTTCCAAGACAACACCAAACAACCATCTTCCTCTCCCTCCTTCCCCATTTTCGGCAGCCACAACCCTCCACCATAAACCCACCATCAAGTTCCCTTCAAGCCATTTTTCTTATACTCTAAGGTGCAATAGGTCCAACAACGAAGCTTGGTGCGTTCGGAAGTTGAAGGACCACTCTCGTTTTCTTTTATCCGCCCCTTTTCTACACTCGAACTCTCCTAGCCTTGTGCTAGTGGTAAGCACTTAGATCCTTGTATTTTACTTGTTATTTAAGTGGTTAATGATGTTAAATATCAAAAAGATAGGAACTCTAAAGAAACTTAATCAAAATCTTGAACATCATCTAACATATGTTGAAGTAGTGTTAAAATGATGAATGAAACATGATATTGCATGATAAATCTGTAATATACAAGTAATAATCTGCTGTAAGTAGTATTGTGATCACTAAACATGTTAATGGGATCAATCGAACACACTTTGTAAGGTTAAAAGACTGAAAACAGCTTGCTGATCTGCTTTTCCAGCCGCCTTTAACTGGCTGTAACTGCATCGTAACTTAGCAAAAACTTGATTTTCTTAAGTCTATAATGTGTTATTATAAAAGACGGTTCTAATGACACCGGAATCATAATTTTTGGACTCCGTTTACTATTTTTAAAGTGTCTTTCCGTAACAGCAGCTTAAGCTGAATTTTTTTTGCTGAAAATGTGCGTCCTGTTTTCAGTCATAACCTGGATTCTGTGTAGGATTAGATCATGAAACTTATACTGTAGATGTTCACTGTTGTTGCCGTGATCCTCCAACTGGAATTACGTTAAACGGACTTACGATTAATTTTTAGTGAATTATTCCGTAGACTGCGATCAGAATGTAACAAATCTGATTGCAGTCGGGAAAATGTATTTTTTTTAAATATTGATAATGAACTAGACCCCGATATTTTTATACAATAATATTTGGTTCATGTAAGACGTTCTGTAAAAAATTGGAAATTTTTGGAATAAGTTAACCATTTTATTTAAATGTCCGAAAACAGTCCAGTTTCATATACATTAAAACAGAAGTGACATAAGTAGTAATTGCATGCCAAAGTGTGGTTCTTGATTATTAAAAATCATTCTTATTTAATTTAGGGCGGATAAACAAATAAGGGATTGTGTTAACATTTAAAAACTCACCCGAAGGGGAGTACATAGTTCCCCTATTTTACTATTTTCAATTGTTTTGGGGTGATTCATATGTATCAAAACGATTTCGATGTTTTAACGATGGTTTCACAACGAGTAAGATGGTTTATATCAAACTAATAACGATTTCGATAATGTGAACGAGCTTGTTGGTTGTAATTACATAACAAATGACATTCATTAATTTCGGCCAAACCAACCAGTATTAGGTTATGGTACCATAGGATCCGACAAATCCCATTATCAGACCGGACCCATGGTTATGTGTGGGTTAGGTGGGTAACGACCGAATCTGATGATTGTTAACTTACCCTTGGGAGGTTTGTTAATGCGAAAACGAGTTGAACAACAGACGAGTCACACAGGTTTGAATGTTATTAGCGAGGCGACCAAAAGTAGTTTCACGATCTAAAACGAGAATGATTTAAACGACTAAAGCGATGTTTAACGAATTAAACGATTTGGGTAAACAATTGGAAGCGATGTCACAAACGAGGTTTTCGAAACGATATAAACTATACGAATTTTATTACGAGAATGATTTACGATTTGGTTTACGAAAAACAAATGTTTTGTGTAAAGATTCATGGCTTCGAGGTTTATAAATTATAACCAAAATATTTTGATCCGGTTATTCATTTTACGATACAAACATTTTATAAAACAAGGTTTTCTAATGACAATTAACGAGGTTGCACAATTTATTCCAACGTATAAACGAGCCATGAATCTGACACTCTCACAAAACCT
Organism: Helianthus annuus; assembly: GCF_002127325.2. Lineage (NCBI taxonomy): Eukaryota > Viridiplantae > Streptophyta > Magnoliopsida > Asterales > Asteraceae > Helianthus > Helianthus annuus. The sequence goes on along the minus strand of NC_035440.2, from coordinate 67,975,518 downwards.
ATGTACACGCCAACATTTCTTTGCTGACTTTGTTTTTACATATGTTTCAGGTGAGGTTGCTTAGTGTTGATTGCGAATAGGAAGCATGCTCACTTAGGACCGGACGAGGCCTTAGTGATTTAATAATGATATTAGTCTATGTTTGATTTGCTTGTTTAACTTTAAAACAATGTTTAATATTTAATGAAATGAAACTCTTCGTATCCATGGTTTGAAACAATAATTCTGTTACAACACTCCCCGGCGTTTCCGCCACGATTTGTCGTTTTACGTGGTTCGGGTGTGACAGAAGAGTTGGTATCAGAGCCAATGGTTATAGAGAATTAGGTTATTAGTAAAATTTCGACCTAGACTATAACTTTCTAGGACCCCAATGCAAGTTGATTGGCGTAGAGAATTTTTAAAACGAAATCCGAATCTGCTTCGAAAATTAATCATCCGTTCTAGAATGATTGATTATAAGGTTTTGAACCCTTCCAGTTTGACTCATTTTTGGCTTGGTGCCTATTGAGTTTTCAAAATCTCGTCAAAGTTTGGGTTTAAATTATGTGAACACGTGCAAACTGGAAGAGTGAATGTCTGTACCCTGAGTTTTCTGTCTAAGGCTAGAGTGTTCGTACAAATCCACATAATCGGACCAGTCACTCTTACCTGGGAACTCTTGGGGTGAGTGTTCACTTATAGGCGAGCATGTCTTCACGATACATTATTTCGATTCATTACTTTGATTAGTCACTGCGTGTCGTTTGTTTGTTCGAGGTAACGAACAAATGATCGCCTTCCTTATATTTCGTCAATATTTTCAAAACCTATTTTGTTTTTCCTAATCGTCAACCTCACTCGTTTCTCATATTTCCTTGTTAGACGATGCCTCCTCGACGTGATGCACAACCTTTTACCGCTGAAGAAATCGCAGCCCTTGTCTCTCAGCAAATGGCTGCTGTGCTCCCAGGCGTTGTGACCCAAATCCACGAGCTATACAACAACAACAACAATAACAATGCACAATGCAATTTCAAGAGTTTCAACTCTGCTAAGCCGCTAAAGTTTTCTGGGTCACAAGGAGCGACTGCACTCCTTCAATGGTTCGAAAGTATAGAGAACACCTTCAGGCATGTGCAATGTCCGAATGGGCGTAAGGTTGAATTTGCATCAAGTGTGTTCGAGAAGCGTGCTCTTACTTGGTGGAACGGAGTGATGCGCGATAGGGGTGCCGAAGTGGCGTTGGCACAAACATGGGAAGAGCTTCGAGCTCTCATGATGAGAGAGTTTTGTCCCCGTCACGAAATTCGAGCTTTGGAACGAGAGTTTGACGATCTAAAACAAGATGGGGAAGAACACCGTGCGTACACGGATCGATTTGAGGAGCTCAGTCTTTTGTGTCCTACTATGGTTACCTCGTTGGAGAAAGCGATAGAGAGGTATATCGATGGCTTACCCGATTCCATTCAAGATATTGTGACCGGTGTTAATCCTACTACTGTTCGCCAAGCGATCGAGTTAGCTGCTACCCTAACTGAGTCGCAAGTCAGGAAGCGTAAACTTACCTGCAAGGGTGATAAGGGGAAGTCAACTGATTCTGCTAAAGACAAGGAAAAGGGTAAGGGTAAGAAGGGTGAGTCATCGAAGAAGTCGAGAAAGCGAAAGGGTGCTCAGAACTTTGCAGTAACTGCACAAAATGCTCAGAACCCCCAGAACCCACCAGCTCAACCTCCTACGAAGAAAGCATATGCTGGTACCGCACCCCGTTGTGCTCGCTGCAACGGTCATCATGTTGCACAACAAGCTTGTAGACAATGCACAACGTGTGGTAAGCTTGGGCATCTGGCCAACGTCTGTCGTTCGGGTCAGAATCAGATTGTTCAGAATCAAGCTCCAGTTCAGGGGAATGCTGCTAGATTCCCACCGGGTTCATGCTTCAATTGTGGAGAGTATGGTCACTTCCGCAACAACTGTTCGAGGTTGGCAAATGCGAATGCAAATCCGAACGTAAATGTCAATGTCAATGTCAATGCGAATGCGAATCCCGCTCATGGACGAGTATTCAATCTGAATGCAAACGAGGCGCGAGCTGACAACCTCGTCTTCAATGGTACGTTTCTTGTTAACAATCGACCTGCATCCATTCTTTTTGATTCTGGTGCCGATAGAAGTTTTGTTTCGTTATCTTTTGAGCCTTTGCTTGCGATACCTAGAACTAAACTAAGGAAACCCTTAACTGTCGAAGTTGCTACTGGTAAACCTCTTGTTCTTGATTCTGTTATCCGTGATTGTCAGTTAAACCTTGATAACCATCTTTTTCCCATCGACCTCACGCCGATGCAACTTGGGAGTTTCGATATTATCGTGGGGATGGATTGGTTAACCAAACATCATGCTGAGGTGGTTTGTTTCGATAAGATTGTTCGTATTCCTCTTCCGTCTGGCGATGTTCTGGAAGTTCGTGGCGAGAAACCATCTGGTGGATTGAAGCTTATGTCATGTACAAAGGCTCAAAGTTATTTGCGAAAAGGATATGTCGCTTTCCTGGCACATGTCACCGAGGAGAAGGGCAAGAGCAAGAGTATTCAGGATATTCCGATTGTTCGGGATTATCCAGAGGTGTTTCCCGATGAACTGCCTGGTTTGCCTCCAGTTCGTCAAGTCGAGTTTCATATTGACCTTGTACCCAATGCCAACCCGGTTGCGAAAGCACCTTATCGTCTTGCACCGTCGGAAATGCAAGAGTTATCAAAACAGCTTCAAGAGTTGTCTGATAAAGGATTCATCCGTCCGAGCTTTTCACCTTGGGGAGCTCCTGTCCTCTTTGTGAAAAAGAAAGATGGATCTTTTCGAATGTGTATCGATTATCGTGAGCTTAATAAGCTTACCATCAAGAATCGATATCCCCTACCTAGAATTGATGATCTCTTCGACCAGCTGCAAGGTGCTTCATGCTTTTCCAAGATCGACCTGCGTTCTGGGTATCATCAACTTCGTATTTTCGAAGAAGATATTCCCAAAACTGCTTTCCGTACAAGATATGGGCATTACGAATTCACTGTCATGCCTTTCGGTTTGACAAATGCTCCAGCTATCTTCATGGAGTTAATGAATAGGGTTTGTAAACCTTATTTAGATAAGTTCATCATTGTGTTCATCGACGATATTCTCATTTATTCAAAGTCTCGAGCTGATCACGAACAACACCTTCGTTTGACGTTGGAACTCCTAAAGAAGGAACAACTTTTTGCTAAATTCTCCAAGTGTGAGTTCTGGCTGAAAGAAGTTCAGTTCTTGGGTCATATTATCAATGAGCAGGGTATTCATGTAGATCCATCCAAGATTGCTGCAATTAAGGATTGGAAAACACCAACGACACCTACAGAAGTTCGTTCTTTTCTTGGCTTTGCTGGTTATTATCGACGGTTTATTTCTAATTTCTCGAAGATCGCGGTTCCACTCACTGCTTTGACTCAGAAGAATAAGCCTTTTGAGTGGGGACCTAAGCAAGAAGAAGTGTTCCAAACGCTGAAACAAAAGCTCTGTGATGCTCCTGTTTTATCTCTGCCTGAGGGAAACGATGATTTTGTTGTCTATTGTGACGCGTCGAATCTAGGACTTGGTTGCGTTCTTATGCAACGTGGTAAAGTCATAGCTTATGCGTCTAGACAATTGAAAATTCACGAAAAGAACTATACGACTCATGATCTTGAGTTAGGAGCTGTGGTTTTTGCGCTTAAAATCTGGAGACACTACCTCTATGGAACGAAGTGTGTGGTTTTCACAGACCACAAAAGCCTCCAACATATTCTCAATCAGAAGGAGCTGAACATGAGGCAAGGATGTTGGGTTGAACTCTTGAACGATTATGATTGCGAGATCCGCTACCACCCTGGTAAGGCGAATGTCGTAGCCGATGCGCTTAGTCGAAAGGAACGAGTCAAGCTTCATTCTGTTCAAACTCTATCTGATATTCGATCTCGCGTCCTTCAAACTCAACGATCGTGTGTGATCAAAGACTTATTGAAGTATGAGCTACCGCTTCAACTTGAGCTTAAACTCGAAAGGAAAGATGATGGTTTACTCTATTTTGAGAATCGTTTGTGGATTCCGAATCAGGACGATCTTTGCACCTTAGTAATGGACGAATCTCACAAGTCTCGATATTCTATCCATCCTGGTGCTGATAAAATGTACAAGGATCTTCGTACCCAGTATTGGTGGCCTAGTATGAAGAAGGATGTTGCCTTGTATGTATCAAAATGCCTAACTTGTCTCAAAGTCAAGGCGGAACATCAACGACCTTCTGGTTTGCTTGTACAACCAGAGATACCAGTTTGGAAATGGGAGAACATTGCAATGGATTTCATCACCAAGTTACCGCGTACGTCTAAAGGTCACGAGGCTATTTGGGTCGTAGTTGATCGTTTGACAAAATCTGCTCACTTCTTACCAATCCGTGAGGATTTTTCTGCTGAAAAGCTTGCCAAGATCTATGTAGTCGATATTGTATCACGACATGGTGTTCCTTTAGATATCATTTCCAATCGTGATGCTCGATTTTCATCTCATTTTTGGAAGACCATGCAATCTGCTTTGGGAACCCAACTGAATCTAAGCACTGCTTATCATCCCCAAACAGATGGTCAATTTGAGAGGATGATTCAAACTTTGGAGGATATGCTTAGAGCATGCGTGATAGACTTTGGTGGTAATTGGGATTCTCACTTGCCATTGATTGAGTTCTCATACAATAATAGTTATCATGCTAGCATTAAGATGGCCCCATTCGAAGCTCTCTACGGTCGAAAATGTCGTTCACCTGTCTGTTGGGATGAGACCGGTGAAGCTCAGCTTACTGGACCTGAGATCATTCTGGAAGCAACGGACAAAATCAAGAAAATTCGCGATAATCTTGTGACAGCTAGAAGCCGTCAAAAGAGCTATGCGGATTTGAGACGCAAACCCTTAGAAGTTCAAGTCGGAGACCGTGTCCTACTCAAGGTGTCACCTTGGAAGGGAGTGGTGAGATTTGGAAAGAAAGGAAAACTTGCACCACGATATGTTGGACCATTTAAGATTGTTGAAAGAATTGGAAAGGTTGCCTATCGACTAGAGCTACCTCCAGAGCTTGGAAATGTTCATCCGACTTTTCACGTGTCCAATTTGTGAAAGTCTTTAGCTGATGCTGATCTTCACGTCCCTCTCGACGAGATTCAAATCGATGAAACGATGCACTTTGTTGAGAAACCTGTGGAGATAGTGGACCGCACATACAAACAGTTGAAAGGCAAGCGGATTCATTTGGTCAAGGTTCGCTGGGAATCCAATGTGACCCCGAGTTTACTTGGGAACATAAGGACCAGATGAAGGAGAATATCCGCATTTGTTTTCACAAGATTCCTCTAAATAAAATTTCGGGACGAAATTTCCTAAAGTAGGGGAGACTGTGACAACTGTGATCTGTAATCATCGTATAATGTAAAACAATGTCAGTTATCAATAAAACAATATGCTTTGGTGTTGTTATGTGTATTTTGGTGTTACTATATGCGCAATTGTGTTTATTAATTGTACAATTTGATTCGATACCGATTTCAAGCTTTAAATCACTTTCTGGAAGATTATACGCAAACTGGTGCTTAAACGCAATCAGTTTAATGCGACATACACTCCGGAACTGTGACGTAAGCCAAACATACCCTAAATATCCCTTACATAACTTAGAAATAAGTTTCGAAGGATTCGGTATGGCGAAAACATGTTTATTTGAACTAAAGAACTAATTACGACAAAACAGCGAAACAAACGTTGGTGACCGCCCGGATAATATTTAAATACCAAAAATATTCTATTATGATTAAAATCTTATTTTAATCAGGTTTGTGTTGAAAAATAAATTAAACGCTTAAAAACGTTATTTTTCATGTTTAAGCGCGTACCGCGTGTTTCTGCGCGACACAGTGCTTTTACTGCGAAACGCGGACAACGCAGCCAGTCTTGGCAACTGAAATTTATTTCAGTAATATTTTGGCGAGTTTATATTTATAGAATAATAAAAATAAATTGGAACGCCATAAATCGGGATTTAAACGCTAGATAAAATACCCGGTACATAATTAAACACTTTAACCGGAACGGTGTTTAACCGGACAACCGAACACTACCTGGGACACTAAAATTTTGCCACATACATTATTTTAATATTCCTGAGCTAGTTAGGGTCCCCGAACACCCTAATACCCGTTATATTACATAACACACTAATATGTCCTAACTAAACATTTTGAACCTAACTAAATCCTTAACCATCCAATTGAAATCCAACTATACCCCCCCCCCCTATTCCAAACGGTTTCCCCATGAGGGAACACATGCCATCAACTTTTGATTATTTTATTTAGTGTGTTTAATATCTTGGTAGCATATTACATGATGGTTTATAGTGATTATGGGTCTATAAATAAGTTCATGGGTTAACCATTTCATTCACTTCCAAGACAACACCAAACAACCATCTTCCTCTCCCTCCTTCCCCATTTTCGGCAGCCACAACCCTCCACCATACACCCACCATCAAGTTCCCTTCAAGCCATTTTTCTTATACTCTAAGGTGCAAGAGGTCCAACAACGAAGCTTGGTGCGTTTGGAAGTTGAAGGACCACTCTCGTTTTCTTTTATCCACCCCTTTTCTACACTCGAACTCTCCTAGCCTTGTGCTAGTGGTAAGCACTTAGATCCTTGTATTTTACTTGTTATTTAAGTGGTTAATGATGTTAAAGATCAAAAAGATAGGAACTCTAAAGAAACTTAATCAAAATCTTGAACATCATCTAACATATGTTGAAGTAGTGTTAAAATGATGAATGAAACATGATATTGCATGATAAATCTGTAATATACAAGTAATAATCTGCGGTAAGTAGTATTGTGATCACTAAACATGTTAATGGGATCAATCGAACACACTTTGTAAGGTTAAAAGACTGAAAACAGCTTGCTGATCTGCTTTTCCAGCCGCCTTTAACTGGCTGTAACTGCATCGTAACTTAGCAAAAACTTGATTTTCTTAAGTCTATAATGTGTTATTATAAAAGACGGTTCTAATGACACCGGAATCATAATTTTTGGACTCCGTTTACTATTTTTAAAGTGTCTTTCCGTAACAGCAGCTTAAGCTGAATTTTTTTTGCTGAAAATGTGCGTCCTGTTTTCAGTCATAACCTGGATTCTGTGTAGGATTAGACCGTGAAACTTATATTGTAGATGGTCACTGTTGTCGCCGTGATTCTCCAACTAGAATTACGTTAAACGGACTTACGATTAATTTTTAGTGAATTATTCCGTAGACTGCGATCAGAATGTAACAAATCTGATTGTAGTCGGGAAAATGTATTTTTTTTAAATACTGATAATGAACTAGACCCTGATATTTTTATACAATAATATTTGGTTCATGTAAGACGTTCTGTAAAAATTTGGGAATTTTTGGAATAAGTTAACCATTTTATTTAAATGTCCGAAAACAGTCCAGTTTCATATACATTAAAACAGAAGTGACATAAGTAGTAATTGCATGCCAAAGTGTGGTTCTTGATTATTAAAAATCATTCTTATTTAATTTAGGGCAGATAAACAATTGTGTGATTGTGTTAACATTTAAAAACACACCCGAAGGTGAGTACATAGTTCCCCTATTTTACTATTTTCAATTGTTTTGGGGTGATTCATATGTATCAAAACGATTTCGATGTTTTAACGATGGTTTCACAACGAGTAAGTTGGTTTATATCAAACTAATAACGATTTCGATAATATGAACGAGCTAGTTTGTTGTAATTACATAACAAATGACATTCATTAATTTCGGCCAAACCGACCAGTATTAGGTTATGGTACCATAGGATCCGACAAATCCCTTTATCAGACCGGACCCATGGTTATGTGTGGGTTAGGTGGGTAACGACCGAATCTGATGATTGTTAACTTACCCTTGGGAGGTTTATTAATGCGAAAACGAGTTGAACAATAGACGAGTCACACAGGTTTGAATGTTATTAGCGAGGCGACCAAAAGTAGTTTCACGATCTAAAACGAGAATGATTTAAACGACTAAAGCGATGTTTAACGAATTAAACGATTTGGGTAAACAATTGGAAGCGATGTCACACAAACGAGATTTTCGAAATGATATAAACTATACGAATTTTATTACGAGAATGATTTACGATTTGGTTTACGAAAAACAAATGTTTTGGGTAAAGATTCATGGCTTCGAGGTTTATAAATTATAACCAAACTATTTTGATTCAGTTATTCATTTTACGATACAAACATTTTATAAAACAAGGTTTTCTAATGACAATTAACGAGGTTGCACAATTTATTCCAACGTATAAACGAGCCATAAATCTGACACTCTCACAAAACCTATGTACTCGCCAACATTTCTTTGCTGACTTTGTTTTTACATATGTTTCAGGTGAAGTTGGTTAGTGTTGATTGCGAATAGGAAGCATGCTCACTTAGGACCGGACGAGGCCTTAGTGATTTAATAATGATATTAGTCTATGTTTGATTTGCTTGTTTAACTTTAAAACAATGTTTAATATTTAATGAAACGAAACTCTTCGTATCCATGGTTTGAAACAATAATTCTGTTACAACACTCCTCGGCGTTTCCGCCACGATTTGTCATTTTACGTGGTTGGGGTGTGACAACTAGCTTCATTATTTACTTGGCGTTTTACTGTTTTTTGATCTATCTTGTTGAATTAATTCTTTTTGTGTCACATAGTTAATTTTTTTTGGCGTTATGGCGTTTTCCAGGTCATTTTTTTGGCATTTGTGGCGTTTGTAATAATTGATTACCATTGATTAATATTTAATTAGATTACAATAATACGAAATTAAAATAAACTAATAGTCTTCTATGGACGGGATTACAGCAGAGTTGTACCCATCGGTTTATTCCTCACTTTCTTCAGATTCATCATCATCAAGTTTTAGATTGGCGTATAACATAATCATCTCGTTCTTCTTTGCCGCAGCCTATACTTGAATATCATTGCAACTCTGGACTTTGCATCGTTCGAATGTGCTAAATCACAGAGTTGTTCAAGCAGATTTAGCCTCTCTGTCTTCAACATTTCCTCCATCGGCAATGAATATTTCACCCCGTGTTGCTAAGCCACTTCAAACGTTCCTGCTTCTTCATGCACCACCCAACTGCTAACTATTGGTAGAGGAGTATCATCAATATCATTATCATCATCTTCTGCCTGAAATTTTCTCTCCAATCTTCTTATTACAGTTCGAGTTCTTTCACAATCTTTGGCCCTTGGAACCCCAAGAGCCAGAATATCCCTCTGAACCCCTTCAAACATACCAAGTATGGCTTTGATTGTCCTTACCTTCACTCTTCTCTTATCAGAGAACTTTAGGAAGAATCGTCTCTCCGACCTTTCAAACTTCCATGCAATAACCTTAGCCATTTTTTTAAGTTTTTGGCGTTTTGGACAATATATGGCATTTTAGACAATGTTTGGTGTGTTGAGTTATGTTCTCATGGTCTACTTTTATAATGACTTTATTTCCCGCGTAGTGACAGGTAATTATGGCGTTTTGAAAAAGATAAATAAATTTAATTACCCAAGTATTTAGATTTCAATATAATAAATGTTAGTACTTATGTTTCTATCGCTTCATTTTACTGTTTGCAGTTACTGTGTTTTTGTTTCAGTATCTGTTTATGGCTGTAACACGTCCCATCTTTACGACTGTAATTATGGCGTTTTGTTTTCCAATGGCGTTTGGATAAAGATGGCACTTTTTGTTTTATTCTCTTTGCACGTTGTTTTAACCTTTTTTTAGATTTATTATAATAGTACTTGTCCAAAGTAATTTTATTATAGTTTGGTAGTTTTTGGGCGTTTTATGGCATGATGGCGTTTCACAAGCATTTGCCCGTTTGGCGTTTTATTATATTTTTCATTACAGAATTAATGTATTGTTGTTCTTAGCTGGAAATTACATAACAAACAATAGAAAAAGAAAATTAAAAAAAACAAATAGAAGCAATTTATGATCTAAATCTTCAGTGTCATCAGGCTCTTTCTTCTTTTGAAACTACAAGAACTGTCACAAATAAATGGTGTTTTGGGTTTGGCGTGGTTTTTTTTCTTGTTCGTGTGTTGAAGTGGGTTTGTGGATGTTGGATACATAGATTGACTCTGTGTGGGTGGATGTTATTTGCCCGTCATCTTCATTATCATCATCAAGGCCAAAGTAGCATTTACACTGGGATTTGTCTCTTCTCCTTATCCAAACCTTCTTCAAGAACAAAGAAGACAAAATGACATATGGGTGTCATCAGTCCCTCTTTCTTGAAATTTGTCCATCTCATGCAGCAAAATCTTACTCCCCTCACCTAACAAACCATTCAGTGAAACTTCATGCAGAACATTACTAAGTATCAAAGAAAAGATGTTTGCCACCGTTGATTTCTCTCAACTTTTAGCGTTCTACAGTGAGTGGTATTTAGGAACCATTTTGTTTTTGTGTGTTTTTTTGGTGTGATAAACGGAAGGTGGTGAGACGTTTCCATTTATAAGATTTTTTTGGCGCGTAGTTTCGGCGGAATTTTATTTTATAACAATAAATGCAATTAACATTTATCCGAATGTAAGGCTTGGCGTTTATATATTATGGCGTTTTTGTAGCCTAAGACCTTAAATAAAAACACATAAAAAAACTACGCTGTGATAAAATTGGCATTTTGTATTTACTTGGCGTTTTATATTTCAATGGCATTTTATATTTCAATGGCGTTTTATGTAAGAAAGAATGTTTCACCTTTTTTACCCTTAATGAAGCGCGTCCACGTAATAAAATTTATGTTATTTACGAAAACGCCACCGCGCCAATTTAGTCCATAGATTGTTTTGGTCGGACGATCCATAACCGTTCTCACTGTTCTCACATTTTTCACCGTTTTCTCTAAATCCTGACCCTATATATATATATATATATATATATATATATATATATTTGTAACTTGAATTATAATCAATGTTGTAGAAGGCGCTAGGTGCTAGTCGGGCGGTAAGGTACCGCCTAGGGATTAATCGAGATTAATTGAATTGGACTTTTTAAGTATAATTTTACAAATTTATATATATATGTTATATATATACATATATATATAGGGGACCGCTAGAATGAGAACCACCTCGAGTTGTAAAAACCGCGAGAACCACACCGTACGGGGCGAGGTGGACCAATTTTTTTTTTCAAAAACGTAGATGCATGTATTATAAACACATTCGTAAAAAAATTTAAAAAAAAATTGCCGTGCATGTAGTTTTTTACACCACAAGTTTGTGGTTTACGAGTTCCGTAAATTTACGGAACTCGTAAAGCACAAACTTGTGGTGTAAAAAACTACACGCACGGCATTTTTTTTTAATTTTTTTTTTTACGAATGTGTTTATAATACATGCATCTACGTTTTTGAAAAAAAAAATTGGTCCACCTCGCCCCGGATCAAGTAGTTCTCGCGGTTCTTACAACTCGAGGTGGTTCTCATTCTAGCAGCCCCTATATATATATAAAACTTTATACTTTTTATTAATAAATTTACAAGTTTAGGAGATAACTTTATACTTTTTATTAGTAAATTTAAAAGTTTAGGAACCATATGTAAACTAGTGAAAGATAGAGGGGGTTAAATGTTAAAATACCTTAACTTAAATGTTAAAATAGGTTTATAAATAAATTTGGGTTTTAAACCATGGGCCAGGTTTCAAAAATTGGGTTTATTGGGTCAAAAAACATGGGCTTGATTAGTCCGATTTTGACCGACTTTTACCGATTTTGTCCGACTTTGACCGATTTTGACCATAACCGATTTTTTTGACCGACTAGCTTAAATTTAGGCAGTAACCCACCGACTAGCGCCTAGGTGCTGATTAATCGGCCGCCTAGGCCAATTTCTGCAACATTGATTATAATAATCACCAACGGATTGTAAAATTTGAACTTTTTTCATAAGTATAACATCTCATTAAGTCTAGTAAGTTGGGTGAACAACTTGCCATATAGACACATCATTAGACCATTAGTTTCTTATATATTTAGGTCGCGTGTAGGTTAGGTTTCTCGAGCTTAATTTATAATTACTAGCTACTCGGAATCCAGGTGAGTTTATGTCACACCCTGGCTTTGCGGAAGCATGGGTTTATTTGGTGTGACTTCTTAATACCATAGCAACAATCATAACAATGCTATATGATAAAAACATGAGATATTCATCCATTAATAAAGTTTAGAAAAATCCCATTTTCAACAATTGCAAAATAAGTTACAAACCTTGACTGGATTTAAATGAGTTCATAAAAAAACTTATCAAAAGACTTTAAAACAATACTAGGTTTAGGGATATGTAACCCGTCCAGGAAGAGGTTACACATTCTAAACCCTGGATGATTTCTTTATTCAACACAGCTTGAAAATACGTGCATACCGTACCAGATCCGTTAGTATCCTGAAATACATGTAGTTTGAAAAGTCAACATAAAGTTGAGCGAGTTCATGTGTAAGTGGGTATGTATAACCCCTTGTAAAAATGTCTGTAAAAAAAATCCCTGGTATGTAGCAAATAAGGAAAAAGAGATCACCATTGGTTGCAAAGCCAATGATATGTGTGAAGTGCAGTAGGAAGACTCAAACCTAGCAGATTTTTGCGTCGGGTACCAAGTCACCACCTGGTTCATTCAACGAACTCAGGGGTTGGGCTCGCTACACCCAGATAGATCTACCGCTAAAGTCCCTCGGTCCTATAATGAGGATTAATGGCCTCCAGTTCCCGCCTACCCACTCACATGATCTAAGTAGTAACCCTCCTTACGCTAATCATACCATGTGTAAAAGTACTCATAATCATAGTAACATGTATTTCACCCCCGCAGTTTAAAAACTGAAAACAGTTAAGAGAAAAGGGGGACATGAACTCACAGTATTTGCGTCTTCGTACTCGTAATCCAAATCTCCACGGCAATCACGACTACCTACAATGGTCTATTGTCTATTAGACGAACGGGTAGTGCCTTGTCTTAGTATTTGTGTTTTTTGAGTTACGATTCTGGTATTATTCCAGGTCATAATAATTGTATTTAGTTCTGGAATAATAGTTGGACAACTAATTTAGAGTTATACTTCTCAAGTATCGTATATGCGTATTTCCTTCCCAAGGATGGGGGTATTTATACATGTGCGTTCTTATAATTCCAAAAATATATTATTAAGTCTCACTTAAATAAATGTATTTTAATTCGTTTATCTAGAATATTCCATCTCCAAAATATACATATTTTTCCCAAAATATTATACAAATCCCAAAATATATATATTTTTCCCAAGTTTCCCCTAAGCTAGTTCTAATGGGTACGGGAATATCTACTTACTCGTTACTTAAACCAATTATGCTCTTGAACTCTTAGAGGTGCGAATCGTAAAATTTGCAACAGTATTTGGCAATACAGATGCATAACATTGAGTAATTTGGGACGTACCGATATCCATGCTTGAATCCCTGGCGTGTCTCCCTAGCTCCGGTGGGGAGCTTTCATCCTTGTGCCTGATTGTTTTTAGGGCAATATTTTCTGAAATGCTTTTTGCTTCCACAGTTAAAACAACCTTGAGCACGTTTCTGTTTACCACTCATTCTTCCTCGACAATTGCCATTGTCGTCGTCCCCTTCGTGATTCTCACTACCGTCTTGGCCCCCATTACCCCGTTCAGTATCTTGCCAACAAGTTTCTTTAGGATGCCCCCTCTTTCCACAGTTAGCACATTTTCCATATCTACATCGCCTGACATGATAACGTAAACAATTGTCGCACTTAGGTAGGATACCCATGTAGTCTTTTCCCTTTTTGGCCTTCTTCTTGCTACTCCCCCAAGAAACCACCTTGAAATTTGCGAGCTTTCTCTTGTTATTCCCAGATGCCTCTATAGCAGTCTCCTTTCTTTCCTCTGCAGTAGAAAATTCTCCTCGTCTAACTGCTTCTTCCGTGAGTGCCACACTTATGTTGATAGCCTCGGTGATCGTTGAAGATTTAGATGTTGTTACCAGGCTTAGAATCTGAGGTGCCAATCCCCTTATGAACTGTTCAATTCTCTTAAACTCTGGTCCCCCCATGAGTAAAGCAACTTGTGATAGTTCGTTAAATCTCTGCACATACTCCGCTATCTTTGGTCCTTCCATTTTCAGGTTCCACATTTCTGTTTCCAACTTCTGGACTTCTGCCCTAGAGCAATATCTCTTACGCATTAGCTCTTTCAGCTCGTCCCACGTCAAAGCCTTTGCAGCAGTCTCGCCCATTGTCCGAACTTGATGGTTCCACCATGACAGAGCCTCATCCACCAATAGTCCAGCTATATATGTGACTTGATGTTCAGGGTCACATTTGCTCAATCGTAAAACAGATTCCGTTTTTTCAACCCAGGGCACGAAGGCTAAGGCACCCCCAGTGCCGTCGAACTCTCGAGGTTTGTGGTCCAAGAACTGCTTGTAGGTGCAACCGTTAGGGGGTTTTTTTCCTGAGGTACCTCCGCTACAATCGGAGCGATGGGCCTCGTACCGTGCGATGGCCTGTAAAAGGCGCTCTTGCATTTCCGCCTCTGTTGTAGGTAGAGGGTGGTTGGTATCTACGTTCCCTTGCGTCGACATCTTCTGAGAAGAAGATCGGTTAGGTCAAGTCTTATTCGTTCGGGGAGTGCATACAGTTGTTTAGAGGTCATATGCACACACACACATAATAGGTTACTAACTCATTAAGCAATAGTATAATCATAGCACAAATATGTAGATCAACAGCGTGCTTAGTGGAGACATAGCGACGAAGTTTTTCGTTAGCCATTAGTCATAAGTATTGTCGCGTGTCTAAAGATGATCGGGCTTTCATTATCCTTCGGCCGCAATCACTGTGTCTTACAAAATGCATCACAGCAGAAGGGACACAGGGTCACCCTACCCTTGTCCAACAAGTATATTAGTGCATCAAAATTACGTAGTCAGAAGTGGTCCTCAAAAGTCTCCGCAATCCCAGCTTATCATTAGTGTCTTTACCCAAGCGTAATGCAATCCGCATAATCCATAAACCAACTATACTGACGACTGAGGTGGAGGAAAGAAAAGTAAAATGTTAACATGCGTGAGTCCCTCCTCGAGCTTGTATATACGTTGAAGTAATTATCTGCTCTACCGCTCGATAGTAAGGAAATGGGCATCAGAATCCTGGGAACGGTGAAATAGCAAAGATCAAGAGCACAAAAGGAATCTTGATGTATGTGGCGGATCAAATCATGCTGGTGATAGACAGGGTGGAGGACGCGGTTTTTTACATAAACTTTTCAGACAATATGCTGTCTTGTGATGTAGACACTTAAATCATGTTTTCGGTTATGTAATGTTTTGCATTTGAAGTTGCCAATTGTGGCGTCAGCTCAAGCTCCAACATTATGCGACACATATCCTTAAACTGTAGTTGATGTTATAGGAGCACTCATCCTGTGTATAGCCTCCATAATGAGAGGGATGGCAAGGGTCCAAAATCAGTATAGCGTGTTATCAAAGTGGCTCGTCCGGCGTTGTAGAGGTGAATGTAGCAATTGATGCAACCTGTGTAGTTGGGGAAATGCTGTTGTAGTAGATGAATCGTTATGCAGGTGCTGGCCTGAAGTACCTTCCCGGGGTGTGGTTATATTCTGAAAGAAGGCTATAGGCACCTTGGCGCAATGGACGTCGGTCTTCATAGGAGAAAGGAGCAATGTTGTCGGTTGCGGGTGCAAAATAAACGTTTCAACCAGTAGGGAAATTGTCAGGTGCTGGTACTGGGTTAGATAGCAGGGGTGCAATGTCTGGCCGGTCTAAAAGAAACAGGATCGTGATCATGTAAAGGTGTAGGTTCGGCAGGCGCAACATCAAGCTGACCCAAAAGGTGTAGAAGCTAGCTCAAGAGCAGGCTCTGGGTTGTGTAACGGTGTGGTGTCTTGAGCAGGTGATAGAGCAGCAGCCATGTCATCGTCGTCTTAGTAGTAGTATGTTGTATTCCAGCTGTTTGTAAGGTTGCAGGTATCACAGACACAAAGGAGTCTGAATGCATGCTAGAATCAGAGGATGGCCTGTTGACAGGGGTCTTAAGAAGTGAAGTTAGTGACGGTGTTCTCGTCTGATTTTCTATCGTTTTGGGCGTCGGCAGAAGGACCATCGATAAGCATGCCAACGTAGTCATATAATGGTTGTCGAGTAGCCAACCTTCAGTAGACATGTCCGCAGGAGGCGCATCATCGAGGATTGGAGCCATGGTGTGTCCACCATCGGGATGACCAGTGATGGAGTGGTCATGGATTGAAACAAGAGTGACAGAAAGACTCTTGTCAGAGAAACCATCAGCAAAGATGAAGTATCACCAAAATCTGGTAGCACGGACTGTTAGGAGTCGTCCTCGTCCTAAGCATATCAGGATCACTCTCAGTATCTGACGTGATTATCTCTGGCGCAGATGTAGTCTCACTATCTGTGGCGGTGGTCGTAGGGTTATCAATGTCTGATAATTCATTCTCTAGTTAGAGTGGCATGTGTGCCGGTGCGTAGCATGTATATTCATAGTAAGTACTAACAATTAGTGTATGCGAACAACTACCACATATGCACGTATATCAACCTTAAATCAAATAAGCAGATAAGTCTCAATTAATGCAAGCAAGTAATCATCCTAGTCTTCCCCAGACTATCCTCTCAGCCTCTCAGACTCAGCCTCCTAGTCTCTCAGACTATCCTCCCAGCCTCTCAGACTGATCCTCCTAGTCTCTCAGGCTATCCTCCCAGCCTCTCAGACTGATCCTCCTAGTCTCTCAGACTATCCTCCCAGCCTCTCAGACTGAACTTTCTAGTCCCACTAGACTAACCTCCCAGCCTCCCAGACTACACTCTCTAGTCCCACTAGACTAACTTCCCAGCATCCCAGACTGAACTCTCTAGTCCTACAAGACTAACCTCCCAGCCTCCCAGACTACACTCTTTAGTCCCACTAGACTAACTTCCCAGCCTCCCAGACTGAACTCTCTAGTCCCACTAGACTAACTTCCCTGTCTCCTAGAATGAACTCTCTAGTCCCACTAGACTAACTTCCCAGCCTCCCAGACTGAACTCTCTAGTCCCACTAGACTAACTTCCTAGCCTCCCAGACTGAATTATAAATTTAAATTTGGGAATGTGTATTTGTGCCTTTTTGTTTGTAAAAAGGTTTGTTCCCTGGATCTGGACGTATAGCGTATGCAATGTAAAAGTGTTTGAAAACGTTTTCGTGAGAGCCCTGATGATTATAGTCTAGACTCGAGAAAGAATCCTAGTTCGCTATGATCGAGGCTCTGATACCAAGCTGTCACACCCTGGCTTTGCAGAAGCGTGGGTTTATTTGGTGTGACTTCTTAATACCATAGCAACAATCATAATAATGCTATATGATAAAAACATGAGATATTCATCCATTAATAAAGTTTAGAAAAATCCCATTTTCAACAATCGCAAAATAAGTTACAAACCTTGACTTGATTTAAATGAGTTCATAAAAAAAACTTATCAAAAGACTTTAAAACAATACTAGGTTTAGGGATATGTAACCCCTCCAGGAAGAGGTTACACCTTCTAAACCCTGGATGACTTCTTTATTCAATGTAGCTTGAAAATACGTGCATACCGTACCAGATCCGTTAGTATCCTAAAATACATGTAGTTTGAAAAGTCAACATAAAGTTGAGCGAGTTCATGTGTAAGTAGGTATGTATAACCCGTTGTTAAAATTTCTGTAAAAAAAAATCCCTGGTATGTAGCAAATAAGGAAAAAGAGATCACCATTGGGTTGCAAAGCCAATGATATGTGTGAAGTGCAGTAGGAAGACTCAAACCTAGCAGATTTTTGCGTCGGGTACCAAGTCACCACCTGGTTCATTCAGCGAACTCAGGGGTTGGGCTCGCTACACCCAGATAGATCTACCGCTAAAGTCCCTCGGTCTTATAATGAGGATTAATGGCCTCCAGTTCCCGCCTACCCACTCACATGATCTAAGTAGTAACCCTCCTTACGCTAATCATACCATGTGTAAAAGTACTCATAATCATAGTAACATGTATTTCACCCCCGCAGTTTAAAAACTGAAAACAGTTAAGAAAAAAGGGGGACATGAACTCACAGTATTTGCGTCTTCGTACTCGTAACCCAAATCTCCACGGCAATCACGACTACCTACAATGGTCTATTGTCTATTAGACAAACGGGTAGTGCCTTGTCTTAGTATTTGTGTTTTTGAGTTACGATTCTGGTATTATTCCAGGTCATAATAATTGTATTTAGTTCTGGAATAATAGTTAGACAACTAATTTAGAGTTATACTTCTCAAGTATCGTATATGCGTATTTCCTTCCCAGGGATGGGGGTATTTATACATGTGCGTTCTTATAATTCCAAAAATATATTATTAAGTCTCACTTAAATAAATGTATTTTAATTCGTTTATCTAGAATATTCCATCTCCAAAATATACATATTTTTCTCAAAAATATTATACAAATTCCAAAATATATATTTTTCCCAAAAATATTATATTTTACTTCACACATTTTCCCCAAAATAATACTTTGTCAAAATACACCATTAAGAGTATTTTCCGAAAACGCGCGTATTACATTTTAGAGTTCGCATTGTAAAAACAATACCAATGTAACTTAAATGTTTATTGTGAAGGCGTTGGTATTATTTTGGAGTCGTTACTTCTCAGTGTATTCGGGTTATATTATTTTTACTCTAAAAATAATATATACAGTTCACAAAATGATCTTGAACTCACACCAGCGTTTTATTATGAGATATATACTCTCAATATACATTTAACAAGTTTCCTTTACAAAAATCCACCTCCGACACTTGGTTATTTTGTAATAAAAATCATGGCGAAATTTATATTTTAGAAAACAAGTTAAAAATATATTTATAACACTTGTCACCAAAATATTTCTAAGTGTTATATTTCTGGAAAAAATTCGCCATAGTTTCAACTCTGTAACTGAAGGTGTCCACGATTACAAGCGTATCATTTTCTTTTGTAAAATCATGTTAGCTCGTTCTCAAATAACCATCCCAACATTTAGACATGCTAAATACAAAACTGGGCTGTTTTCGGATATTTTAATAAAATAGTTATCTTATTCCAAAATTTCCCAAATTTTTACAGAATAACTTATACGATCCAAATATTATTGTGTAAAAATCTCGGGGTCCAAATCATCACCAATATTTTGTAGAAATTCATTTTCCGGACTGCATTCAGATTTACCCTTTTCTGACTGCAGTTCACGGAATATTTTTATTAAAAATTCACCGAGAGTCCGATTTGCGAAATTCCAGTTGGAGGATCACGGCGACAACAGTGACCATCTACAGTGTAAATTTTATGATCTAACCCTACACCGAAATCAAGTTATGACTGAAAATATGACTCCCATTTACTGCTGTAAAAATGCAGCTTTAGCTGCTGTTACAAATCGACGCTTTAAAAATAGTAAACGAAGTCCAAAACTTATGATTGCGGTGCCATTAGAACCGTATTTCATAGTACATAAACCTAAACTTCAGAAAACACATTTTTCGTTAAGTTAAGGTCCTGTTACAGCCAGTTAAAGTCGGCTGAAAGTACAAATCAGCATGCTGTTTAAAGGTTAAACGTTACTAAAAATGCACTCATACGTTCACCATCCTTTCTATTACGATTACAATCAGATTATAAGTCTGTTACAGCAGATTATGGTTTGTTTAATTCAGATCTATCATGTATTATCATCTCTTATCTTGTGATCTTTATGTAAAGCTTCATGTTTGAGATTTAGGTGTAAGATCTTTTAGTGTTCATAGATTTTCATCAAACTTTAACTATTAACCACCTTCATAAGATGTAAAATGAATGGATCTAAGAGACTTACCACTAGCTCAAGGCTAGGAGAGTTCAAGTGAAGAAATGTGGTGGTTATAAGAAAACGAGAGAGGTCCTTGAGCTTCCGAACACACCGAGCTCTCTTGTATACCTTGTAGCACCTTTGTATACTCTTGAAATGGTTGAAGATGGTTGAATGATGATGATGGTAGTGTGCTTTTGGTTCAGCCGAAACCAAAGAAAGGAAGAGAGAAGGGAGTGTGTTGAAGTGAATGGGTAATAAGAATGAAGAGCTCTTAGATTTATAAAGGAAACTTCCCACCATGCATTAACCATTAGACTTAGTGTCTCTAGAGTACCAAACATGATCAAATAAACAATTACATAAAATCTTGGGGGTGTCCCCTACTTACATGACCGGTTAGGGTGGGGGGGGGGGTATAGTTGGATTTGGATGATATAGTTAGATCATAGTTAGTTTAGTTAGGAATTTAAATAAGTTATTAGTGGGTAGTGTATTATAACGGGTGTTAGGGTGTTCGGGGACCCTAACTAGCTCAGAAAAGGATAAATAATGTCATTGACAATATTTTTGTGTTTTGGGTAAAGTCCGGTTGTTCGGTTGGATATTGATCCGTTAAAGTGCTAAATAAGCGTTTAAAGTGTCTTTAGTAGTGTTTTTAGTGACACAATAAATTCCCGACACTTTGGAAAGTGTCTAGTATTATTTTACCCCGTTTTTGCACTATACTAGCATATTTAAATGCTGAATTTTATTTAAAAGTACATAAATTTGCAGTTAAAATATGTTTTAGGCACTTCCCGGTACTCTAACTACCACCTAGTGACGCAGTTCTACAATCCTCATTTCCCTACACTCCCTACTAGTGTAGTAAACTATTCCCGGCTCATACTGGCCTTAGAGACAGTGTATGTCTGGTGCTGGCTATGTCAGCACGTTTACTGGGTTATCCGTTCATTGTGCTACTGTGCTATTGTGCATCAAGTTTGTTACTATAGTTCTGTGTAAACAATGGAGTGACAGTTAATAAAGTGTGATGCATGTATATGTATGTACCAGAATTCAAGTAGCAGTTTAACCACAATTGTAATCAAGCACAGTAATTAAGCATTAATTAAATATTTATTAATTTGTACGGATACCTGATTTGGTGAGGGTTGTCACAGTTTACGGCCCCTTTTTACTGTTTTATACTTTGGGGGGGAAACATGCAAAGTTCAAATCACTTGTACGTTAGTTATTTAAGTAATTTGTGATCTTGATGTGTTCGTGGGTTTGCTTTCGGGAGTTATCGTGCAACTAGAAAGTCCCCGATAACCATTAGCTGCTTAGCTATGGAATTCTTGAATAGATCTATTGGGTTGACACCCCCACCGCTGATTGGTCTCCAATCCTTTGTAGTGCTTATAATTGCCATTTTGACTATTGTTGATTTAATTGTTCGATATGCGGGGGCGCAGTCGTTCGTCTTGGTTTGGTTATAGGCTCATGATGTCACATTTGTTAATGTCTTAATTACACATTAATATGATCATGCATTTTACGTAAACTATACGTACAGTTTCATAAACCGTTTCCACGAGGAAACGAATTTACAGTTGAGTCTTAAAACTTGTGAACTCACCAGCATTATGTTGTTAATTTTTAGCATGTATTTCTGGGGAGTGATTTGAAGTTATGGAGTTTGGAAAATAAGCATACATCATATGATACCGCTATTGAAGTAGTTAAACTTTTATTTCTCGTTATATCATGGGATATTGTTGTTTAATCCCTAGTCATTTTAAATAAATGCGTTGGGTCGATGTAACCTTTCGAACATGTACTTTTGGAGTCTTGTAACTCTTAAAACTATTTGGCATCAATGATTACATTTTAATCACATAGATGTTTGCTTAATCGAATGCTTGAAAACCTTTCGTAAGTCGCACCTCGCTTGGCTTCCGTCGCGGCGGCGGTGTGTGACAAGTCAAGAGAGAGAAAAGAGTTTTGAAGAGTGAATGTATTTTAAAATGCTGGCGAAGGATAGTGGTGTGTCTTATATAATCAAACAAAACAAAATCTACATGTGGGGTTTTAACTTAATAAAAATTCAAGGGGGGGGGGTTGACTTTTTGACCACAATGTTGCTTCTTTGTTTGGTTAAAGATTTGGGATTTGATTGGTGTTAATCTAACCTAATTACATGCTAATTATGTTGTTTTAATTAAGATTCACTAACACATAATTACACATGTTTACTAGTATAAATAATATATAGTTGAACATATTTAAGGCGTATTAGTATCATATAATAATATTTAAATTATTAAAATAAGCTCTTAAGTAGAGGGGGCAATCCTGACCCAAAAACAATCATATGGGTCAGTTTGGGTTAAAAAAATTAGACAATGGGTTGTTTTGGGTAAAGGAATTAATATAAGAGGGTCAAAGCGGGTCTTTTAAAAACATAAAAGTCATAAGTACGGGTCATTTAGGGTGGAGTAAATTAGAACAACGGGTCATACGGGTTAGGGTTTTAGAACACAAGACAAACCACGGGTTAACACTCAGCAAGTCAGCAGCAACACTGATTCCTTGAAGAACATCATCGACGAAGATTGAGTTCATCGGAGACCCTTCTTGCTTCACCAAATTCACATCATACAACTGAAAAAGTTTTTAGCCTCTTCTTCTCTATCCAATTCAATCGATTCGCATTCTTTAACCGCTTGAATTCGAGCGAATTCGACAATCGTTTGCTCCTCATCAAGCTCTTGCAGTTCTTTCTTCATCAACTGGCGAAAATTGCAGGTAATCGTTGAGTTTATAAGCACTTTGACAGACCGATTTATACGATTTTTTGGTGAAATATGTGTCTGATCTGGTTAGTTTAGATTATGATTAATGAAAAAAAGTTATGGGTTTTGGAAATTTGGAGATTTTATGATTGGATGTGTATGATTTGTAGTGGAATTTTGATTATTTGTGCTCTTAATATGTTGTATGCTCTCTGTGCAATTTGTTTCGACATCTGAGGTTCGATTATTGGACCTGATTTTCGTAAAAACAATCATATGGGTCAGTTTGAGTTATTAGCCAAAACTATTTTATGGTTTAGATAAGTTATTAGTCATGATTTTAGCTTGATGTAGTTGGAAATTGTTTTGAAAGTGGATGGGTGTAAATGTTGTTGATTGGCAAGGAGTTATTTATAATAACTAAATTTGAGTATTATTTTGAAAGGTATGTCAAACAACTCGGAATTTGGACAACATAGTGTAGAAGGGGAACATGAGGATGAAGGCAATTCATATAGTTCGGGTAAACATCGTTCTTATGTTTGGGACTATTTTGACCCATTACCGGTTGCACCCAATGGGGACAAAAAAGCAAAATGCAGTGCTTGCGGACAAGTGTATGTTACGAATGCAAGCTCGGGAACATCTAACTTAAGACGACATATCCCTAAGTGTTTTGATATTGATGGGCCTGGTCCGGCGAAAAAACAAAGATGCGCCCCTTTAGATCAAGCGATGTACAGGGAGATGTTGGCGATTTCAATTATCAAACATAACTACCCTTTCAGCTATGTTGAACATGAGGAAACAAGAAAGTTGCACAAATTTCTACACGGTGATGTGAAATTCATAACAAGAAATACTGCAAAGGCGGATGTCTTAAAAATATACGAGCGAGAGAAGATGATTATTAAAGACAAGTTAGAAAAGGTAACCGGTAGGATATGCTTGACTTCTGATTTATGGAGTTCGATCACGACAGATGGATTTATGGCATTAACAGCTCATTATGTTGATGAGAACTGGAATCTAAGGAAAAAAGTGCTAAACTTTAGAGTTATACCCCCTCCACACAGTGGTTCCATTTTAGCAGAGCACTTGATCAATTTTTTAGCAGATTGGGGCATCGAGAAAAAAGTTTTTACCATCACACTAGACAATGCAAAATACAATGATATATTAGTAGATCGTTTGAAAGGTCATTTGCGTTTGAATAACGCATTAGTGTGTGATGGAGAATTTACTCATGTGCGTTGTTCAGCGCACGTGCTAAATCTTATCGTTCAAGCCGGATTGAAAGCAATTGAAGGGGCCATTGAAAAGGTTCGAGAGTCGGTGAAATATGTGAGAGCAAGTGCTGCTAGGAAGTATAAGTTTGCGGAATGCATACAAATGCTTTCACTACAATGTGGGAAGCATGTTCGTCAAGATATTGTAACGAGATGGAACTCTACATATCTTATGCTTGATTGTGCATTAGCTTATCGACGGGCTTATACTCGGTTAGCCTTAGTTGATTCAGTTTTTAAAACTTCTCCGTCAGAAGAGGAATGGGCAAGGGTGGAAATAATCACACGACTTTTGAAACCTTTTTATGAAATCACTACTTTGTTTTCTGGAAGCTCCTATCCTACCTCGAACTTATATTTTCATCACGTGTGGAGAATTCAGTTGTATATTGAGGAGGAGATGTGCAATGCGGATCAAGTTATTAGTGACATGGCGAAAGACATGAAAGAAAAGTTTGATAAATATTGGAAAAATTATTCCATGATTTTGTCTTTTGCGGTTATTCTAGATCCTCGGTACAAGGTTAAGCTTGTTGAATATTGTTTTTCAAAGCTTAACATGACATTTGAAGAGCGTGAAATGAAATTGAAGTGTATTGTGGATGGTATGCATAAGCTATATGATACGGAGTATAATATTCCATCGAAGACAATGCATGATTCTTTAATACCCGAGAGTTCAAATGTTGGTGGCAATACGCTCGATGAGATGGATGGGTTCGATACATTTCAAAGCCAATTCAAAGTTGCTGATAATGAAAAGTCACAGTTGACATTGTATTTGGAGGAACAAAACGTTGATAGAAAAGTAGAACTTGATGTTTTACAATATTGGAAGGAAAATCAAGTAAGGTATCCAAAACTGGCTATAATGGCTCGCGATATATTGAGCATCCCAATTACTACTGTTGCTTCCGAATCATCTTTCAGTATCGGAGG
Source organism: Helianthus annuus (assembly GCF_002127325.2). Taxonomy (NCBI): domain Eukaryota; kingdom Viridiplantae; phylum Streptophyta; class Magnoliopsida; order Asterales; family Asteraceae; genus Helianthus; species Helianthus annuus. The sequence continues at coordinate 67,950,517 of NC_035440.2, read as the reverse complement.
TCGGGTGTTAAGTAAGTATCGAACTTCATTGCTATCATCAAATGTTGAAGCATTGCTATGCACACGTGATTGGTTATTTGATTTAAAAGGTATTAAAGTTCATTCTCTTTGCAACTTAATTTGTATAATTATAAATTATTTAATAATTGAACTTTAATTTTTTTATGTGTTTAGATGAAAACGAGAACGAAATGGATGAAGATCTTGTTGAAGACATTGAAGCATTGATTCCAACTTTTGGCAACTTTTAGGTAATTAATTTAGACTATTTTAAAACAATTTATTATATATATTTACGATAAATTTGACCCGTTATAACATAGGGACTTTAAAGGAAGCATCCATGAAGAAGCGCAATTCGTCAAGACGTTTTGTATGTTATTGAATTAGATCTTTTGTAAATGCAAGGAACCGAACTAGATCTTTTGTAATTTTCAGTTTACTTAACGGTTTGCAACTTTAGTAATTTGTAACCTGACTTCTATGATTATTATATTTAGTTTTATGGTTCTGGTTTGATTATTATCACACTGGTTCAAGTTGTCAAGTTTGGATCTACTAGCTGTTGGTGCGGTGCTCGTCCCATTGAGCAAGTGAGAATGCATTTTTCGTCGATCGCTTCTAGTTTCTTCAGTTTCAAGAATTAAGTTAACGGGTAATCACTCTATATCCTCTATACTAATACTTGCCCTAAATTCAAATTCATCGTCGATAAATTAACAGGATGATTCTGTTCATTTTTTCAAGAGTTTAAAGTTCTAGGTATTATTTTATTTTGAAAAGTTTGAACCTTTGCTATTTGATGCCGTATAGTGCTTTACGAAATCTGATTCAAGTGAAAAAGACTGATGTACAAATGTACAATGTACATACAATGGTGGTATGAACATCACTGACTTTTACGAAATTATGATTCAAGTGTTATTGTTTTTAATAGCTGTTGGGCAGCCTCTTGAAAGTTTATTAAGACATAATTCGATTTGTGTAGTTAAGCATTTTAAGACCATATATTTGGAGATGTATAATTGATGTTTGGTACATTACATTGCATTGCAGATATTCTTCCTTCAAGGTAGGTTCGTATTTGGACCTGATGTAAGATCACTGGTGCTGACTGTATTCCTTATCGTAGCTCCTGTTTCAGTCTTTTGTGTTTTCGTGGCTAGAAAACTGGTCAATGACTTTGATGACGACTGGGGGATATTATGTGGCTATTTTATTCACAATACATGTAAGTTTCTCTGCGTACTGAATACTGTTATCTCATCTCTGAACCTTGTAAGAAAACAATTTCTCTCTTATTTAAAAAAGAGTGAATTGCAAGTTTTGTCCTTTATCTTTAGGCCATTTTGCAAGTTTTGTCCTTTATGTTTAAATTTGACGAGTTTTGTCCTTTATGTTTGAAAATCAATCACGTTTTACCCTTTGGGGCAAAACGTGCTTGATTTTTAAGGACAAAACGTGCTTGATTTTTTAAACATAAAGGACAAAACGTGCTTGATTTTTAAGGCCCAAAGGGTAAAACGTGCTTGATTTTTAAACATAAATGACAAAACTCGTCAAATTTAAACATAAAGGACAAAACTTGCAAAAAGGCCTAAAGATAAAGGACAAAACTTGCAATTCACTCTTTAAAAAAATAGTAGTTCTATCCCAGTATCTTGTTTCTTGGTGAAATTATGATTGCAAAACTAGTTTTAGTAACTTATAACCAAGTTGTTTGTGCTGTAGCATCGTTTTTGCAGAGGAAAAAAAAAAAAAAAAAAAACCTGACCCGATCCGACCCGAAACCCGTTCTGACCCGGACCCGACCCGACCCGAAACCCGTTCTGACCCGGACCCGTTTCGACCCGAACCCGTTTCGACCCGAACCAAATCAACCCTTTTTTATAATTGACCCGTTTTGACCCGAACCCGTTTTGACCCGAACCCGTTTTGACCCATGACCCGACCCGACCCGACCCAACCCGTTTGCCAGGTCTACTCTTAAGATTCACAAATAGCACCAAATACACATTTATACATATTTGCATTGCAGCACGTACATTAACACTTTATAATGCTTCCCCAAGCATTTAGACAAACTTCACAAATGACCGTGTGTGCCGTAATATGTCGTGTGTGACCCGGTAATCCCCAAGATGACCTAATTACCTAAAATTAAATCTATCATGAACGTTTTGTTATGGGTTGTCACACGTCCCACTTGACAACATTGGTAGTATGTGGTTATTAGCTCATGAATTATTGTCGTTGCCACTATATGCCCCAAGTCTCATCTTAGTTCAAGAAATATACATAACACATCATACAAGAATATTCAAGTACAAGGTTTAAGTCTAGGCACCTTTAGACCATACGGTGTGGGGCTTGGTTTCTGACGTGGAGGCCTCAACCATGCCACTACACCACCCCATTGACGTGGAGGGAAGGGCGGCATGTTTTCCACCGGTGTGGAAATTGGGTGATGTGGAGGCTTCTCATTGGTTGGTAGGTTTTTATTGATTTTCTTTGTTTTTTAAATTTAAAAATGTTTATAAAAAGTGTATGCCATGTGTGTCACCACGCCACCCTTCCACGCCCCATCCCACCTCGCGCTGTTTGGTACCACCCCACTTTTCTGAGACGTGCTTACATGTCATCCACGTGTCGAATGACGCCATATTTTCAAGCCCCTCCACACCGTATGGTCTTATGGTAAATATCTAAGTTCTTTATAGAGACTCGTGAGAACTACATAATGCATTTATACTTAATCTTTTAAATGCAATACACACGACGGTAATATAACTAGCCCATTTTCTCTCCCTGCTTTCTTTTTGTTTATCATTTATACATTGAACAAGTCAACTCATGTGGTCGTTACTATATTATTAGCTTTGAAACGAAAACATCTCATGTTACTAAATCATTGAACCAAAAATATAACAATACAAGCAATGGTATAGTTCTCAATGGTACAAAAATATATATTCATCAGCCAATGATCCAAGTTGCGTAAAGCATAAGAAAACAAGCAATGGTATATAGTTCTCAATCCAATGCGGGTTTAGTACCTGAATAAGCAAAATGCACACTTAACAAAACACTACCTCAATGCATGAAAGGGCAAATAATCAAAACATCAACCAATACTTATAAAAGATCCTTATTGAGCTTATAAAACAATTTGATTCTTAGTCTAAAACAACTTTTTAAAACAATTATTTAAGAAATAGAAAGATAGTCGTGTACTGAAATTTCGAAAACTTCTCATTTTCGTATAGATCACAAAAAAATGTTTTGGTGGGTGAGGGTGGGGGTGGGGGTTTAGGGGTTCAGGTTTTGTAGTATTGCACATGTGTAATACTAATTTATTTATTTTTTTTTTAAAAAAAAAATTTGCATCTTAAAGACGCTAGATTTACAGAAAAATGTTAAAAAAAATTGATGTGTTTCTTAATTTTGTTTTTAAGTTTTCGAGTTTTCACAATAAAAGTTCTCTTGAACCCTCCCCTGTATATACAGGATTTGGATCAAAAGAAAACTCCTACGAGTTCTCTAAGCTTTAACAACTCGTAAGAGTTTTCATTCATATATATACACACACTTCCCATGCTAGTAACTCTTCATGATATAACTTGTTTGATCAAACTTCGTTTGATTCTCCATCCATATGATAAATTAATTACCAAAGAACTATATATATTACCAAGTTCTTTTTGAGTTTCTTTTATTTTTTTTTACATAATACATCAACCTCTAGACATACATTAACAAACAACATTACTATGCCTTTGGTTTTTTTAGAACGCCTAACTCACACCTTAATCTTATTTCTAATTCTAATAATTCTACACCTTTTGTCCACAACGGAACTTGAACCCTCACCATTTGGGAAGGGACACTTTTTTCACCCCCTTGATACTAATTCACCAATTTAAACTTTTATTGCTTTTGATTGCTTATCTATGTTACACCACTAAGATTATTTAGCCTTGTGGTTACTTATCAACAATTATGTTAGCCATTTCATGACTAAGCTTATTTGTGATTAGTTATCTACGATTAACTCATATATTTCACATCTAAGCTTATCTAGTTTTGTTGTTACTTATCACGTACGCACATACAAATTCTCAAATGTGTACTCTCATTAAATTACAATATAATCTAATCTGACCACTTACTACTTTATTTTCAAAAACTTCCATTTCATGTTGATGTGTGGTTCTCATGTAGAAAACTTTGTGTACTCACCTTTCTCAAATCCATGCTTGATCCAGTAGTATGCTTGATAAGTCTGCAATAGCTCATTCTTTCACTTCACCTATACATACATCAATATTTTACATTTAATAAGTATTCATCACACTCTTTTCAACTATTCAATATATACACAACCTATTCATAACCCTTGGCTGATATGTTTACAGATTAACAAATCAAAAGTAAAAAATGACTAAATATTTTGGATTTCAATGCGTCGACGAGCTTATATTGATTTTCACTAAATTTCCATTTTTATATTAAATTCACCGTTTATGTCAAATATGGTTGGTTAAGAGCAAAAGGCCACTTAAAGAAACCCTGAAAATAAATAAAAGGAGAAACAAAGAGAGTGAGTATAGAGTTATGACCATCTCTTTGAAGGACTTTTGGCAGTCAAACTGCTACCACTTGTAGACTTAAACATGCCTGTAAGCAAACATATTAACAACGATTCAATGCAATTAGTGACATACAATTTAAGAGTAAATTTTAAATTAAACTTAACAAAAAGGTTTGATTTCGACCCCCTAATAACGCATTTGATTTAGTACGTTTGGTTCTCGACATATGAATACTAATTAATAAAACATATTTTATAAACCAAAATTTACACATATGTCTAAATTAAAACAAGAAACTTTAGAAGTTAAAACATATGTTTAATTAAAACAAGAAACTTTAGAAGTGAAACGTAGCACAGTTTATTAGCCATGTATAGATAACTTTTTAAAATACGTCAAAAAGGTTACAAAGCATACAAAAATAAAGGTTCACCTTACATTACATAAAAAAATCCAAAAGGAAATGTTTGGTACATGCACATAAAAAAATCCAAAAGGAAATGTTTGGTACATGCATGCAGTGCTGTTCAAAAAGCTTGTGGCTGGCTCAAAATCGACTCGTTTATACGAGTTGAGCTTCAGCAAAGGTAAGCTAGCTCGTTAGCTCACTCGTTGGCTTTCTCGTTTAAGTTAAGCCTAAATTTAATGTTTACAAGTTATAAATCATTTCTACGTGTAAATAAACCGACTTAATATGGTCCATGAGCCAACTAGAGACCACCATAATATTAAATTTTACTTAAATATTAAAATAAATATTAATAATAACTTTAATTTAAATGAGCTGGCTCAAGCTTTATACGAGCCGAGCTCGAGCTGGTTCATTTAACTTTGAGCTGAGCCCTGAAGCTGGATTGTCTCAGCTCGCTCATCAAGCAACCCTACATGCAGGCCTTTAGGATCTGACATTTGTGCCTAAACTGGCTTACATTAGGACTGAAGTACAACCAATGGCCTCATATGGGCCTAAGGTCAGCCCAGTCCAGTCTTAATTTGAACCATCATCCTTATGTTTTTACAAAAAATATATTTAGTGACTCAAGTAACTTATGTCCAGTTACTCAAAGCTTTAACAAAATTATATTAAAATATTTGTGTGATAAGCTCGAGTACCTTTTGCAGCTTTAGGAAGGTCCTTGGATATTTTTGTCAGTGGGCGAGAAATTCTACTGCCTGTTTTCGGCCTGCAAATACCAAAATAGATATTATTGACATGCAAACAAGTATGATGTATAAGTCATAACCATGAAAATTAGGATGATTATGACAAACGTGTCTTGTTCAGATTTTGTAAGTCAGCCAACCTATTCATGTTGGGTCTGAAAACCAAAACCTTCAAAGGTATTGGTGGGGTCTCGTGAAAGGATTCTCATGGTTACAAAAAGAATTCATGAAGCAGACTTACTTGCTTGTGCTGTGAAGTGATTTGGAACCATCACGGGAAGGGCTGCCTTCAAGGGAGCTATCCGTGTCTGTTCCCACATAAGTAATATCATCAGATACAAAATATCTCACATTATGCACCAATAAATCCAAATCTGACCTTCCCCATGACTTGAAACTGGCGATTGCCCCTTTCTGACTGGTTTATAGCCGTAGCCGTCCAGAGACATACGGCCACGAATGCTATCTGTTCGCTTGTTGCTGCTTCCTACTTTAGAAACTGGGGAAGAAGACCCGTACCTCAATGAACGTTGACCAACACTTGGTGGATGTGAGCTTTTCTTGTCTTTAATAGCTTGTAGCTTTTCAATTTCCTCATCCTTCTTTGCAATTGTACTTTTCAACGAGGCTACCTGATCATTTCATGAAACAATAATCATCTATATTTTGCTAATAGAAAAAATTATTTGTCCAAAACAATCAATATTTATATAGTATGATTTATATAACATACTATTTTAAGATGTTTTATACAATAAACATACGCTTTGGGTGACTTTAGACCACCACCTCTAAACAGCTGATTAGGTATCTTTCAAAAATTAAATAATATCACTATAGTGTTATCATTATGCAAACTAGATAAAAAAATACAGCATGACATACCTGTTCCATGAGATCCTTGACATTACTGGCCTCTTGGTTACTACGAGCGGGTCCCAGCTCCACTCCGGAAACCCGTTCAGCAAACTTCAAGGTACTCAAACTTTCAGCATATGAAGAAGCTTCTGGATTGAGCTGCACAAGCATAAGTGTCTTTGCTTGACCACCTGTAAACAACACCAATTAACGATGCTTTTTGTAAAGGTTAAGAATTGAGAATCCCAAAGACTCCAACTATAGAAATCACTCTATGTTGGACTCATCATTTATGGTGAAAAGGCTTTATTTCACTTAGCTATTCTATTCATATCAAGTAAATTGTTATCGTTCCTTATGAGTTATTCTCGAATCATGGCTTAATCTTGAACTCGAATGGGGAATAGAATAGTTACCTAGAGAGGATTGAAGGACCTGAGTAAGCTTGCTATTTCTGAACGGAACATGCGGACTTTTCTGAGCCAAGGCAAAGATGACATCTCCAAGAGCCGCTAAAGATTTGTTTATATGCTGTGCTTCCTTGAGCCGATCCCCAACCACCTCAGCCCGGTCTATTCTTTCGCTTCCTGCAAGATCTACCAAATGAAGACCAGCATTTACAGACCCACCGTTCTTCAGGTCCGTTCCATGAACATGGATTGTAACAACACTGTGTGATCTGCTGCTTCTTTCATTCATGGAAGTACTACTTCTAGCTCTGTTTTTAAATCCAATCTCCATTAATCTCAACACATCAGCTGGTTCACTAACCTCACGCATGTTAGCATCTGGGACAGCTAAACTTGCTGTTGCTAAAATCCCAAGTGTTCGCGAGTCAAGGATTAAACCCATTAAAGCATGAGATGCTATGTTTCATAAATTATCTAAACACAACAATTTCCAACTCAATAAGTTGATGTTAAACTTTTTCAGATATTAAAACATTAGGAAGTTCAATTTTTTTGTCATTTACTTATAAATAGGTTGTTGATTCAGGTTTTGTTTTACCTCTAACGGGTCATATAAACAAATTTAGTTTACAAGAAATCATGCCAAAAGTCACATAAAGTGTAATTTTGGTATATAAAACCTCCAACCTATTATATTCAAAAAGCAAAAATATTCTTCTAGTAAGAAAAATTGTCGAAAAAGTTGTAATCTACCTAACATGGTAACAATTCAAAAATAGAAATAAAAAAAAATTGAACCCATTTTGACCCATACAAAAAACTAGCTGTGTTGACCTAGTCACACCCTTGGAGCTGTTACCCAATCTGCCAAATTTGTCACCTCTAAAATATGTAAAAAAATTTAGGTATTCAGCTCCAACCACGATACTAGGAGTATATGGGTTAAATTGAACCATACGTATAAAAGGATATTTTTTTGGAGCAGCATCGTTTGCTAGCAAGTCTCTAACTTGTTCGTTATATATTTCAACTAATTGAACCCCAACTTCATATTTGTAAGTGCTTCTACTTTGTGAGATTCTGAATAGATCATTTAAAGCACGATAATTGACTCCCCATTCTTCTTCAGTTCCTTTATCAGGGCCACTCTTTGAAAAAACAAAATTAATGAAGAATATCAGTCAGGTATAAGAAACTAAAGAAATAAATGGATATTGCATAAAAAGGTTTCAACTTTCAACGCCCCGCTTGTGGTGTGCACATATAATGTATATATGTGTGGGCCCTCGGAGGGCAAAAGTGAAATTGCACTAATTTTAACGTTATTTTACTTGTTTCGTGAAAATATTGTTAAAAGCGGCGGGCGGTTAATCATGCATCAAGTGGTGGCGTTGATAGCCGAAAGACAAAAGGGTACATGCAGTCATGCACTAATCGGCCTTTGTCCGATTGTTGAGTGTTATGTGCCTTATGTCCAAGGCTTGATGCAAAACTACTACCGAGTCCGGGGTCTCACTAGAAGCAGCCTCTCTATTCTTACGGGGTAGAGGTAAGGCTGTCTACATCTTACCCTCAGACCCACCTTAGCTTTGCTATTGGTGGGATTTAGTGAGGATGATGATGATGATGATGATGAATAAAAAGGTTTCAACTTTGGTCTCATTTCATTTTTTGGTACTATCTTTGTTTCCACCAATAAATAAGTAACCATATAAAAAAATTACATTTAGCATAATCCGCCACATGGGGTTGTCTAGATGTCACATCAGGTATCATTTTGAACGTGTAGCCTGTACGCAATACATTTAGCAACAATATATAAAACTTTTTTATAGAAAACTTTGATGGATGAATACAAAGCTGGTTACCCAAGACAAAAATTGAACAAGAGTTGATTGCCTTTTTATGCAATTAGTCCAAATAAAAAAATATGAAACCGAACAAGTACATGAAGAAAAAGGTTTTTTTTTTTACCATAGTGTAGGTTTTTCCAGATCCGGTTTGACCATACGCAAATATACACACATTGTATCCATCCAAAACCGATCGTACCAATTGTTGTATATCTCCATATACCTCAGCTATCGACAAAAATAGAAACAATGGTTAGTGAACTTGAAAGTCTCCCTTTAGTGTAATTGTGTAATCAGCCTTTTCAAGATAAATAGTAGTATAACACAATCTAATGGCATCTTTTGAAACCTGTAAAAGCAACATTCAGCTTATATGTGGCAAAATGTGCACATCTGGCTGGTTATGTAAGGGGTGAATAATTTTTTATATGGTCAAAACAGAGCAGGCCAGCTCCCAAAACACTTTTGTCCAACTTTTTCATTTTTACATACATAATTTTGAGACAAGTGTGATGAAAAATCATAGTATTTTAACAAATAATCTTCCTTTTTAGATACATTTTGGGCAGATTTCAACCTGATTGACCCTTCTCCTTATACTTTCAAATTTACCCGTTATATACGAAACATAATCCAAATTGAGAAATTAATAAGTGCATGATGGAAAACAAAAAAGTTCAAGTACAAAGCGAAAAAACCTTGAGTAGCATGTGGACCATACACCTTATTATACTTAAATGACCTGCGACTTTCTTTCCCTGGTTTGGAGGGATTGAAAACAATTAGCTCTCCATTGTCACCAATATAATCAACCGTTGATTGATTATCCTTTTGACCAGGAAGAAATGGTCTTATCCGGCAATAAACCCTAATATTTCCTGTTCACCAAAATCTAATAAGTGTGATTGCAAGACTTTACATATCAATAATATATTATAAAACTTCACCTTTTAATTCTTGTATTTCATTGTGTAGCTTCTGATTTTCAGAAACAGCTTCATCGTAGCTTTCTACTGCATCTTTCAGAACTTTGAACTTTGTTCCTAAACAGGAAGATAATATCTCATTAGATTAGGTGAAACTCAAGGAGAGGTGGTTCATTTACTTATGCAAAGAAAAATATTAATTATAGATAAAACCACCTAAATTATATTGCTCAAAAGTAGATTATTGTTGAAATACCAAAATTTCTGTAGTCATATTTGACACTTACTATTTATACAAGAATTTAATATTTTTTGACATAAAGTGTTTTGCCACCTCTACTTGTAAGATTTAATGAATATAAGTATACAGGACAACCAAACCTAAGTTATCAAAATCTTGCGCGTAGGTCTTTTGAGTTTTTAAAAGTTCCTGGCGTACTGATTGAGAAGCAAATCTTAGTTCCTGAAAGAAAACTTGAATTATATATAAAATAACACATATGACATAAAAAAATTGGTGTGTTAGTTAGTGATAACACGTATACCTTTAATGCACCAAGTTGGAATTCTGTAAATGTTTTGTAAATGTGCTCCTTGTTGGTCCACCATTGACTTTTAGAACGAGATTTAGCCTCAACATCTTCCAAGTTCATCTGTGATTCTATCAGACGATTTTCAACATCTTTTAGTTGCTTCTCAAGATCTAGTTGAGATTTTCTTGCAGCTTCTTTTTGGTCTTCATGTGTTTTTCTGGCATTCTCCAATTCTTGCTTCAAAGCTGCAATTTCACTACTTTTGCTATCCTTTTCTTTCTTCAAAGCTGCAATTTCACTACTTTTGCTATCCTTTTCTTTCATCTTTGCTTCCTCATCCTCGATTTTCTTTTCCTGAGACAGTATCGTCTTATCTGCCTGAATTTTTCCAAAAATAAAAAGTAAATTGAATGGATACATAATTTAAAAAAAAAAAATCTCAAACTATACATAATTTTAATCAGTAATATCATTGTTTTTAGAGAAATAAACACCTAAACTCACCTGTAAAACTGGATCCTTCTTGCTACTTCCTGTTCTGGTCACGTCAACCTACAACAATCCACCAAAACTTAACAGTCACCCATATGTTTTTACCACTTGAGTTCAACTATGACCAATTATTTGATTTCTCAAATATTTAACAATGAATCAAACAATGTCCTTTCAATTGATTGATTTTAAGGAACTGTAATAAACTATAATAATACATAAACATGTGATGTGGTTCCAACCGATAATCGATTGGCCTAAGAAAATAGAAAGGAACTTAATAGAATTTTAGAGAGATGTTTAGACTAATTTTCATTCATAATCCCAAATGAAAATACTATTGGCCCTTACGTAAACAATAGAAACAAAAAAGATTAACTCCCACTACTATGCCACTAACAAACTAACCAACCCACCACTATGCCACTAACAAACTAACTAACCTATAGATGAAATATTGAAAGTAATTAAACACTAAAAACATGGATGGAAAAATGGACTACGTGGGTTCACTGGCACACATCAACATGACCAGGCTAAACTTTTTGCGGGAAACATACATGTATTCTACAAAACTTCAGGAAGAAAGTGTCAAAAAAAATTGTTACATAGTAACCAAAATATCATTTTTTAAAGTACAAGGGACGCTTTGCAGTTTCTAACGAGTTATGCTTCAGAACCACATAGCCACACGTTCATTGGTCATACAGTCATACTCACCATGAGTATCTTGTTACGTATAGTGGATAGATAATGGACTAGAAAAAAAGTTGGAGAACAAAATAAAGTGAATACTAGGATTTGTGAGACAACAAATCAGGAAAATATAATTAGCAACCACTACACTAAAAATTAAGCCTAATCACTGAAAATTTTCGCTCTAACATCTACATACGATAAGATGAACCTTACCTTTATCTGGTCAAATGGGCTCATCATCATCTGTAACAATGAGAATCCAGTTATTGAAGGTGGAACAAAGATGACTTACTTTTTGCCAAGAACTTGGCTTTTGAAGTTATCAATAGAAATCGTTTTACCTTCATGTGGTCAAAGTGGCTGATTACTGCCTGCGACAATAAGAAGCGATGAATAATTTTGTTGTGAAGAAACCAAGCATAGATTCAAACATACATATACACATGTATGTATGTGTGTGTATATATATATATGTAAATATGTACTAGAGTGGTGCCCGTGCGATGTGGTAGGGAACACAAACATTGGTATCATGTAACATGTTTTTTTTTTAAATTAAAAAAAAAACTATAGCAATACCATAGTATAGTTAAAAAGAATAAAATGCTTGTTTTTATGATATATTTTTTTTAAATATATATTTATTAACATATTGAAAAGTTATAGCCGTTTAAAAATCACGGGAAAGTTGGTTTAAAAGTCAAGAGTATGTTTTAAAGTATTTGTACCATATGATTTATAAGTTGAAATAACTTAAAGTCTTAGGTAGAGTTTGGTATGCAGGAATGAGAGGTGGAATGGAATGGATGATTACGAAGGGATGAAGAAAAGGGTGTTTGGTTGGTCAATGGAATGGAATTACCCATTCCAAAAGGCATTCCATTCCCTCAAAATCATTCCTTCCACATCCCATGTTTTTTTTCCATTCCATCCCCTCTTGCACCATTCATCAACACCACACCCACCACCTTCGCCAAAACCCACCACCACCCACTACCGACGCCATCGCCGCCACCCGCCACCACCTCATCCCGACAGCCACCGTCGCCGCCGCCACCCACTCGCCACCGTTATCACCCACAGCTGCAACCAACCGCCAACACCACTCGTCGCCGCCGCCCACCACCATCGTCGACGCCACCATCAACCACCGCCTCCGCCGCCATCCACCGCCACCTCTGCTGCCACCCACCACCAACGGCCACCTTGCCGCCGCCACCACTCGTCGTCACCGCCGCACCGCCACTCGCTGCCACCACCACCACCCATCACCGCCGCCGACATCACCACCTATAACCACCAACAATCACTACCACCGACCACCACCACCACTCACCGCCGCTCATTTTATTACTCCATTTTTCTTGCCTACCGAACAATACGCAATAGTAATTCATTCCATTCACACATGGTAACCAAACAAGACATGGAATGGTAACGATCCATTGCATTCCCCTGTCCATTCCATTGCCTCGTCCATTCCATTCCTTCGTCTATTCCATTACCCCATACCAAACAGTCCCGTTCTTACAATATAGTGTGTGTGTTTGTGTGTGTGTGTATTTAAAGCAACTACCTTTGTCTCTCCACTGGTGCCATTTGCAAGGGCTTCAAGGACTCTAATTCTTGACTGGTATTTCTCTTCACGGGTTTTAAAAAGATTGTTTTGCTGCAAATCGGATGAAAATAAATTGTGAAGGGGGACCATCAAGAGAAAAAAGAAATTATCATTCTTACAGTCCGTAAATGTTCAGCTTGAGTAGAAATACGCCGTTCAATCTCCTGCACGACTTTCCTCATGAGGCAAGCAACACGCTGGAATATAATAAAAAAAATATATATATCTCCTTAGAGTTAATCGTATAAATGTATGAACGGTTTTACACTTTCTTCAATAATATGGATATCATACATGAGGTATTTCACCATTCTTCCTGCCCATGCTTTCATCTAAAATCCCATTAACCATGCTTAGAAGCGACTGTGTCGGGGCAATCTGGAATTATACAAGCACAAATGTCAACAAAAAATAATACATATTGAGATATTCACAAGAGACATATTAACTGATTAGAAAATCACATCCAAACTATTTGATTTCATCAATTCTGAGATTTTTGCCGCAGGAAGATCGGAATAGCCACCATGTTTCATCTGAAAAACTTCATGAAACTTATGTCCAGCATGGTGCATCAACGCACCTGTAGCCTCTGCAGAAAAAAAAAAAAAGATAACACTGAGATTTGATTCATACTTGATGGTGTGCTACTACGATTCAGAAGACCAATGCCATTCAACATAATACAATTTTGGAAATTTTTGATATGATTGTTCACAACAAGGTAACCGTATGTAAATGGGTGCAATCGATAATTCTTTTCCGGACGTCCTCCATTACCAAAAAAATATGTCCAATAAAGAGAGAAATTGGGAGAGATAGAGAGTACCAGAATTGCGTAAAGCCCGCTGAACTTTACGAGGGGATGTGTCTTCTTGGAAGCTATCACTAGTTCCACCGTGTTCATCTGTATGTTTCCATCTCAAAGAGTCACTTGCAAAACTTTTTGGCGAGGAAGCATTAGGACTATATGTTGCAATCTTTGGCATGAAATGTGCTTTAAGCGTTAAGAGGCTTTCCCATACTATTTTCATGGATCCCTACGAGTACATAAACATGAGTGTGTGTGTGTGAGAGAGAGAGAGAGAGAGAAAGAGTTTAAAGCTCCAAAAGAAACATAAGTTCACAATGTAGGTATAAAAGATTCCCACATAATCATTTGGTGTCTCAAGATCATAACACAGAACATACTGAGGTTCATCATAGCATGCATTACAAAAGCAGACAGATTAGTAACGGATTAAGTCTGGTCAAGGTTTGACCCTGGCATCACTTCTTCTCCAATTTTATTTTGAAAAACAACTAACAGTTACAAAGGCTCTATTAAAAAAAAGTAATATGACCTCTTTTTATAGAACGATTTAAGACATTGTAATTAAGCATTTAAATACATTCAAGCAACTTTGAGTGTCCAACCCCATAGACCAGTTACCAATATAACAGAAGCAAAATTGACTTGTTTCAATAAATGTAGCTCAGAGTTCATCTTGTATTGATTTAACATTTGTCTATCTTAGACCATGCGTAGTCGTTTGTTGAATAATGCCCCCACCCTGGGGCTTTTTCTGCCATGTGGCAGTCCAGTCAGCATGGGGGCATTATTGGGCGTTTTTGGAAAAGTGGCGTAGTGGGAACAATGCCCAATAACGCCCCATCCAACTATTAAATTGGAATTAAAAAAAATAATAAATAAATAAACATGCATTTTTTTCGCTCCCCCATGCATTTCTTTGGCGTGTTTTAAACAACGCCGTTCAACTTTTTTTCGCGAAAAACGTAAGATCACACCGAGGGGGGCGGGCTCGGGGCGAATTCGGGCGTGTTTGGGGCGTATTTTTGAAAAGAAAACGCCCACTACGGGCGGTCTTAGGGGTGAAACATATACATACAACATGTAATTCATTATTACCTTCTCTAGCTCTGATTTATTAAAATGGGGTAGACCCATCTCATCCATAGCTGCAAGAAACTTGCTAACATTTTCTGAGTGGGCCTCTGATGACTGACGAGGATTACCATACTGTTTAATAACAAGAAAATATAATCACAACTTCAAAGACTTTTTATATACAGATTAGTTTAAAGTGAATAAGAAAAATCCACCTCGATATCCGATACTGGTCTAAGTCTGTTCATAAGTCGACACAGAATAATACCATCAGCTAAAAGGGTTCTCAACTCCTCATCTGAAGCATTGACAGGCAAATTCAGATTTGGAAGTGTGCTGTTCAACCACTCTATCACAGATGTCCGTGTCTTAGCTGTGCATAAAAAATAGTAATACATCATTAATACAATAAAAGAATGAAAAATCAATGAAAGATTATAGAAAACTATAGGTAGCATTCATGATTCATGACCATCTATTCTTTAAAAAAATGGGTTGAATTGAGCAAAGACAAAATGTATATGGGTTCATTTAAGTCGCCTCAAATTAGTAAACAGGTCAAGTTGGGTCTACTCAAATTAGTCAGCGGGTCATAAGGAACAGCTATTATAATACTTTCGGACTTAATAAGGGAACACATGGGTTAGCCCCACCCATGACCATTGTTTGTCTCCACCACCTACTCCTTGTTGCCAGCACCACCACCACCGCCACCGACACTCTCACCACAGCCCCCGCCACCGACATGCCCGCCATCACATCCTTCTTCGCCACCGCCTTCACCACCACCACTGCCGCCACTAGCCACCATAAACGATATAGTGTGTGAGCCTCTTTTGATACTTTTCTCTATAACGGTTCATTTCAACCCAACCACATTTTGGCCAGACCCCATTTTTTACCTGAACCAAATTGATACTCTGTTTTTTAAATGACTCGTTTTGACCCAAACTCATTTTTACCGGACCCCATTTTGACCCGTCACCTGAACCAACCCGCCACACCCAATTTGATAGGCTTATAGACAACTCAACACCATCCAGCTTACCATCATTGACTGATGTAGGTTCAAAGACATCACTGCTGGCAGATGAATATGAAAAGTTCAGTCTACCATGTTCTTTTGTCTCACGATCCATGACACAAGTTGCTAGATAGCTCTTGGATCGGCCATCTGGCATTAAAAAAACACATTTCCCTTAAAACATAAACAATAAAGTTTAAACTGATGTCAGAGGTTTGCCCTTACAAGTGATTAAAGTCTACGACAATAGCGTTTCCGTGTATTGATCAAGAACTCCAATGCCTACTCTTTTATCACATGGCTTCACACTGTAATGCATCAGGAACAAAATTAATTCATTTTCTTTTAAATGTAGTAATAAAGCTACAAAACCACTTGTGACTATATTGTAACCTCTGATTACTTTTACCCAATTGAAGCATATTCAACATGTTAGACTTGCAAAACTAAACTGACTTGAGGGGGGTTGCTTTAAAGGGGATTTATGTTCATATTTAAAACTATAGAAGCAATAAGAGAAAATCTTAGCATACAAAAACAAATTTCAGCATAGAAGAACAAGCAAACAATGAATATGCAATTAGGGGTTTTTTTAACAAACAGTTGGTGGGCATCATACGTTTATATCAAAAAAACACAAAATAGAAACAAGAATGTAACCCAAAAACCATAATTTTGATTGCAACCCACGAAAGTTATGATTCAAAGTACGTAAAATACGTTAGGATTAGTACCCACCTGATGAGGGAATTAGAAACAGAAAGAAGGAAGGGTTTTTTGGATGAATGGATGTTTTGTTGGTGTTCGGTTACGATCGAGAAGATGGTTGGAATTCTGAGCGTGAAGCATGAATGTAGGAGGATGTCAGGTGATTGGCTATACATGGAAGTTGATCGGACGTTCCCATATACTAATTAGCAATCTCATGCTTTTATTTCCTCTTGCTATAATAAGGCGTCTATGATTTGCACTTGTCCACCGTATTCATGGAAAAAGATATGCTCACGATTTGAACGCTTACAAATAGATGTGTTGCTCCTAACCTACTTGAATTTGGCTTGTTAGACCGTGGGGCGTGGGGCAGGGTGGCGGTTGCCAAGAAACGCTGGCTAGATCACACCGGGCTAGCGTTGGTTATGGTATTGCCCAGCTGGCATGGGGATTGAGCCTGGCGTGGAGGGGGGAGGGGGGCAGTGTGACATGGTTGGGTCGATGTAGCCGTTTGATATAATTGTCAACTCTAAAAGAACAAAAAAAACACACATGGCAACCCACCCCGGCCTGGCCACACCGCTACCACACCCCACTTTTTTGGGTGTGGACTGGTGGAGCCCACATATACACGTGTCGAGCAATGCCCCCAACCCAAGCCCCTCCACACCCCATGGTCTTAGAATGCTCGAAATGAGTCGAGTTTAAACAAGCTCGGGGCTAATGATGACAATGGATACCCGTTTGTAGTCCATTGTGTTTAGTCTGCTATTCATTGTGTTTTAATATGTTGTCCATTTTGTTTTGTATTCCATTGTGTTTAATCTGTTGTTCATTGTGTTTTTCATCATTTTGTTCGTTATATTTTTTAGTCTGTTGTCCATTGTGTTTTAATCTTTTATTGATTGTGTTTTTAGTCTCTTGTCCATTGTACCTTAGTTTGTTGTCCAGTTTCTTTTATCGTTGTCATCAACAGTGTTTTTAGTCTACTTTCCATTGCGTTTTTAGTTTTATAGTTATTATGTTTTACGTTATGTTCATTGTGCTTAGTCAGTTGTCCATTATGTCTTTTATATTTTGTCATCGATCGTGTTTTTTGTCTACTTTCCATTGTATTGTTTGTTTGATACTCGTGTTTTATGTTATGTCCATTGTGTAATACGCAACTGGGTTTTGATTTTTTTAAGTATAACAGTAGGGTACTCGTATTAAAGATAAAAAGATGCTTGATTTTATAGTATAATTTTTTTAAAAGCGAATGATGTATAAAAAGTTACGGACATTTAAAAAGTGAGGGGGAAATAATATGTGGCGTGCGTGTGCATGTTTGTAGACATGTGAATGTTCCTTTTTCTGTTGTAAACAAACTTACCTTTCCCACTTGATTTCTTCTTGGACACTTGTTACTTTACAGTGGCTTCTTACCCTTCTTATTTTTAAAAATATAGTTGGGTTAAGCTACAAAGTTCAAATTTCCTAAAAAGTGTAAAAATCATAAAACACTATAATTTCAACCATAAAACACACCTAAAAACCACAAATAATATAGTGGAAATTACTAAAACACCATATTCAAACCCTAATAGTCCATAAAAACTTCAAACACACCATCGTAGAACTATTAATATAAAACACAGCATGCTAATCAACATAAAACACAATAATATTTGTCATTCCATAATCAAAACCTTATCATCCAAAACACAACACAACACAAAACAAAACCCATATATATGATGTTTTAGTAATATTCTTTATGTTATTTGTGGGTTTTAGTATGTTTTATGATTAACATTATGGTGTTTTGTGACTTTTTACATTTTTTTAGGAAATTTGGACTTTGTAGCCAACTCATAGTCTGTGTGTGTGTATAGAGAGAGAGAGAGAGAAAAATGGGTTCTAGAGAAAACGGTTCAAAGTGTGAAAACGGTGAGAAAGCCTCATGTGTTAACACATGGCACGCGCTTCACTTCAGGCGGAGGGACGTTTTTGTCTTTTTACTTTTTTATTAATTTTCTCTTTTTTATATTTCACACACCACTTTCATGTGTGGTAGGGATGAGCAAGGTACCCGTTCGGTACCGAAAAACGAGAAAAGTGGGTACCGGTTCCAAATATATCCGATACGGTTCGATACTGGTACCCGGTACCAATGCTCATCCCTAATGTGTGGCGTCGAAACACTTTTTGGCGTTTATTTAATGTTTTACTACACAACTTTGGTGGCGTTTTGTTTCTTTGTCTTTATCGCAATTGTAACACCCCGTGTTTCGAAAGTCAAAGTCAAAGTCAAGATTGAAGTCAAAGGAAGAAAAGATTGCTAATTGCGATCTGTCTCTCATTGCTCAACTCCTGTTTTGACTTCTTTGACTCATAGATTAGTCTATTTTATTTTCGCTTTAGTTGTATTATGTGGAGTATCTATTAATAATCGCATGGTAATCGCTATTTATCGCATATGTTATCGCATTATCGCTATCGAAATCGCGCTCGCAACTCGAAATACACATCTTGGTTAATTATATGTGTGTGTGTGCCTTATGTGTTACTTATGCGTGTTTAATTATGTTATATGTGGAAATCAATGGAAACGCAATCGAAACTCAATCGCAGATCGAAATGGTATGATAATTGGTGGAAAAGAGATAGTGCAAGACATGAATAGTTGGGATTAAAAGTAATTAGAATAGGAAACTCAATCGCATTCGCATTCGCATCGCTCGCAATCGCAATCGAAACGGCAAAACTCGTCAAACCAAGATCGACCAGGCAGCTAACCGATCGACCCGCTGTGCGATCGAACGGCGACAATTGCCCTATGAAGACTCGCTTTCGCTACGGCTCCGGTGGGTTCCCTTAACCAAGCCACTGCCTATGAGTTGCCGGCTCATTCTTCAACAGGCATGCGGTCGGAGCCCCGGGCTCCTCCCACTGCTTGGGAGCTTATGGTTTCATGTTCTATTTCACTCCCCGATGGGGGTTCTTTTCACCCTTCCCTCACAGTACTACTTCGCTATCGGTCACCCAGGAGTATTTAGCCTTGCAAGGCAGCTAACCGATCGACTCGCTGTGCGATCAGCCAGTCGGCCGACCTGCTAGCCGATCGACCAGCCACTCTCTCCTCTCCTTTCCATTTTGGGTAACCCTGTAAATACCCCATGTCACTTTCACACTTTCTACTTTTGGAACTCTCTGTCCGACCAGCTCGCTCTCCTTGCTTTTTCTTCAGATTTCTCTCGATTCCGGAAAGATCTCGTCCTAAATCTTGTACTTCCTTAATCTACACGCACTCCTACACCTTTCTATCTTTTGAATCTTAACTTTTAACCTTGAAATCACCAAGATTCAAGGTGTTCTAGGATGACGTCATCATGTGTTCTTGAAGAACTTCATGTTTTGGCCTCAATCCACCAAGAAAAACTTAGATCTAACCGATTTCCACATAAATAAACAAAGATCTTCCATAGATCTAAACATATATACAATAAAACGGATTGAAAGATGGTTTTTCTAACTTTCTTTCAACTCTTTTACACTCAATGCCTTCAAAACCGATAGAAACGGAGCTTGTGCCGACCTACTACTCATTCATGTGGTTGTGTGGCCCAAGATCTGCATTTTATCCACGAGGTTCACCGATTTCGGGTTAAACATGGAACACCGTCACGAACAGTTAACTGACCGGATTTGGGTGGTTCCTGTCCGATCAGGAGTACTAAGTATTGACGAGGTTTCTATTGTTTTGCACGTTGTCACAACACCTCGATAAAAACGACAAACAATCAAAGCAACCAAGTGTAAGACAAACAGGTCGACCAGGACGGAGTGTCGTCCGATCGGACTGCTGTCCGATCGAACAGCCAATCCGAACGACTGGCCAAACCGAACGACTTGCACCTTGGGTCCCACACTTAAACTATTTACCAATATTTGAAGTCTGATCGTTGAATGAGTTGTTGTCCGATCGAACTACCATCCGACCGGGTTAACCACTCGAACAACACTTAAACAATTGTCAACATGTTCAATGCACTAGGGATGCCACTCGATCGAACAATTGTCCGATCGGGTGACAACCTGCTGTGAACTTGTTCTCACTGAAGTGCCCAACCAATCGGGTTGCCGACCGATCGAACGACCGTCCGATCGATCGAACGACCTGAAGGGTAGAAACACTTCTATGTTTTCAAAATGCTACAACAAAAACTTCAAAAGTCAAGCCATCATACACAAACACATCTTTCCCAAAGGAAGTAACAATCCACTCGAACGGCCATCCGACCGGACAGCCGTCCGAACGGACTATCACTCGTACGATCAGTTGTCCGATCGGACTACCATCCGATCGAACTGTTGTTCGATCCACTCGCACTCTTTGTTTCGTTTTACGCGTCGCTTATTGTTATGCTATCGAACTATTCAGGTTAACCCTACTCTCTAGCGCTCCCTTCAATCCATCAACCGCTGTGAGTATACTCGATCCCTTTTTGCTTTACGCACTTTTGGGTGTTACATACGTTACTTATACTAAATCACATCGAACACACTACGCAATATTTTAAACGCTAACCATTACCGCATGTTATACGTGACTTAATGAATGCTTGTTTGTTATGTTTACACATGGAATGTTGTCTACCTGCCTTAGCAACGGTAGTACTATTAGTTTGGACTCAGCACCCGTTCACTCGGGGGTTGTTAAGGACAATTACCTACATGGCTCACAGTGGTGAGAATGTATCGCGAACTACCTTGGGCAGTCAACCCGCAGTCATTGGTATCGATAGGTTCATGTCGATAACTAAATGCCTCATTTTACACTGTGTACGTGCTGGTTATGCGTAACGCTTTCGAACTCTATATGCTATTATCAAACTTGTATGCTCACCTTTACACTATGTGTATTGACTTTTACTTTAACGTATGTGATGTCACACCCCTTTCTGCGGCGGAAGCACGAGGTGTGATCATGAAAGGTTCTCATTGCATACGAAAGGTAAACATACTACATGCTCATAAAAATAACTTCAAATACCAAACATTTCATAATTTGAAAACATGAGTTTAGCGTTTACATCGCGAGATAGCATGAAACATTGTCTTAAAAGTTTACAACTTTATTTAAACATAAACATAGACGACGTCCATAAGCACGAGTAAGGCCGCGCGTACATCCACTTCTAGTTACCTGAAATACATGTGAGTTTTGGAAAAAACGTCAACATAATGTTGGTGTGAATTCATGCAGTTTTTGTATTGAACGTTAGTATACTTTGTATGGAAAAAAAACATGGTATGTATTTTGTGAAAATCAAGTATTCATGTATAAATCAAGTGTTCATGTATGTATCAAGTTGTTAATGGGTTGCAAGACCATTAACATGTGACACGACATAGGAAGCAACCAAACCTTAGGCATTTTTCTAGTTGGCATATTCCGAGACACAAAAGCACTGCTTGGTACTCGTTCTCACCAAGAGTGTGGCTGCCCGACACCCGTTAGATCTAACTTTTTGTTCTGCGGTCTAGGTATATTGTTGACTAATGGTGCTTATGGTACCCTATTCGTGACACGATTTCTCGTATCATGTATCATTTCTCGTATCATCATACCATTTATAAACATTGCAACATGTATTTCACCCCCGAGGTTATAAAACTGAAAACAATTAAAAGAAAAGGGGGAACATGAACTCACAACTTTGCGTTCCTTGCGTCGTAAACTTCACCGGGTTTGCTTATAGTGCGTCGTGACCTAAACGTGTTTTATTATCGTTAGTCACTAGACTTGTATCTTACAAGCACAAGTCACTATCTTTTGTATATGTATTGTTGTGTTTAAAATTATTTTATATTTTTAACTATGTATCTTACTTATATTATTTTCTCAAAAATTAATATAAGTATCTTGTATTTTGCACTTTGCTCCCGAATTATGTATCTTTGTTCAAAACTTTACTTTATGTTCATAACTTGTCCAAGTTATTTATTCTATGAACTAATATATTTTCACAAATATATTTTCTTGTATTTGTTTAGGTAGTGTATTTTTGTGTTTTTATTTCTCAAGAGTATTTAGTGTATTTTCAAGTCCTAATACACTAGCACGTATAATACATACTACATACACTTAGCACAAAGTTTGGTGATAACATAATATATATATTTTTCTTAAAAATATACGTGCTTAATGTTAATTTTTAACCTTGACGAAACCATCGTTTCTTAACTCAAAAATTAGGGAAACCTTGGTAAATATCTTGGTATACATTTTTAGGGAATAAGTTTCTCAAACTTGTTTATATTTCTAAGTATCAAAATTTATAGAAATTTTGACAGAGTTTCCCCTAAAAATGGAGGTTTCCCATGTTTTCAAAACATGTGTCTATTTTCTTTTAAATCGTCAACAATCACCAACAACAATCATCAACAACAATTATCAACCACAATCACTAATTTCTCTATTCATGAACTCGAAAATTTACAAAAAGTGTATAGTAACTTACTAGGGTATTTAGTAAGTCTTGTTACTCTCTAAAGTGTGTTTGTTTCTTTAAAAGCTTCATTTTTAAAGAATTTAGTTCTTTACAACTTGTGAGAATATTTTCTAAAAATATTACTTCTTGTATTTTTCTTGTTACACATGTGTATCTTTACTTTATTAACCACCAAAAATAAGGTTTATTTATTTAAGAACCAAGATTAAGTAAAACTTGTATTTTTAACTTGGTTCTTTTGAAAAACCGCTCATAGATCTTTAGATCTACAAGTTTGTAACCTTATTTTCCAAGAAAAAATACATTTATTCAAGTTTCAAGTTCATGGGTGGATGGTTTCATCATCCTTCATATTTCCAGCATTTACATCTTGCTAGTTCATGTTCTTAAACATGATTTAGCAAGTCTAGGTGATGAACCATCCTACTTCTACTAACAAATAACATGTATTAAGCACAACAACACATGATCAACATCATTTCAACATCAACATATCCCTACTTCATCATTTATCCATTCTTTATCCTTTATGTTCAAGATTAGTTCAAGTTCTTTAGAGTTTTCTTAATAATTATCATTCTTTCATCTATTAACCATCAAGAACATGAAGAGGATGATGATTTAAGAAACTTACCACTAGCTTAAAGCTAGGGATGTTCAAGAGAAGAAAACGAGTGGATAAAAGCAAATGGTTGAGGTTCTTCAACTTCCGAAAGCTCCTAGCTTCACTATGCACCTTCTAACACCTTGAGGAAACCTTGGAATTGGATGATCTTGGAGTGATGATGGTGGTGGTGCTTGGTGGTTCTCGGCCGAGGGTGTAGGGAGGAGGTGGGTGTTGTGTTGTTGAGTGGTGAATGGTGAGAATGAGGGGGGTCTAATGGTTAAATACTACAAGTTCTCCAACAAGCCATTAACCTTTGCATTTCATGTCCCTTAAGTACCACTCATACCCATTAATTTAATCAAGAAAATCAAAGAGATGGGGGACACATCCTAACCGTTTTTTTTTTTTTTGGGGGGGGGGGGGGTGGTGGTTTAGTTACAATGTAATGGTAATTAACTAACTTAGTTAGAAGTTAAGTGACTAAGTTAGGCGGTTTGTGTGTTATGTCATTATATAGTGTGTTAGGGTGTTCGGGGTCCCTAACTAGCTCAGAAAAACAAAAACAATGTGTTTGACAATATTTTTGTGTCCCGGGTAAAGTCCGGTTGTTCGTTAGATACCGGTTCGTTAAAGTGCTAAATTGCACCGGTTAGTGTCTTTTAAGTACCCTTTTGTAAAACTTTCAATCCCCGACACTTAGGGAAGTATTTTGGATGATAAAACGTAAATTCTGCATAATATTTTGATGTTAAAAAGCTGTTTTGAGCTGAATTTATTAAAATTCTGCACTTAAAGTGCATTTCGGGTGCTTTTTGGTGCTTATTTTAGCTTCTGGAATGTCTATATATTAACCCTTGTTTGTACCCTTGGGTTTTAATGTATTCTTGTTGTTGGACCTACACCTGGGCCCTATTTCTAATGTCTGACTGCTTTCTGCAGTTCTGTTGACACATTGTGTCTTACCGGTGAGTTTACTAGTATTTCTGACGCAACGCAGTTCATTAATGTATAATGTAATTCTTGTAGTATAAAACGTGCATGAATTCACTTGTGTAGTATGCTATCAGATAATGTTGACATTAAAGCACATAATTACAGTCATTAAATAATAATTAATGTGTACGGAAATTACCGGTTTGGTGCCAGTTGTCACAGTCTCCCCCCGTTAAAAGAATTTCGTCCCGAAATTCAGAAATTCAGGCCGTACTAGCTCTGGCAGGAGTCTTCTTGAACAGGTGGGGATGCTTTTCTTTGAACGGGTCTTCACATTCCCATGTGTACTCGGGTCCGTGCTTAGAGTGTGACAACCCTCACCAAACCAGGTATCCGTACGAATTAATTAATATTTAATTAATGCTTAATTACTGTGCTTGCTTACAATTGTGGATAAACTGCTACGTGATTTCTGATACATACATATACTTGCATCATACCTTATTGCTGTCACTCCATTTATTTATATACAAACTATAGTGACAAACTTGATGCACAAAAGCACAGTAGCACAATGAACGGACAACCCAGTAAACGTGCTGACATAGCCAGCACCAGACAGACACTGTCTCTAAGGCCAGTATGAGCCGGGAATAGTTTACTACACTAGTAGGGAGTGTAGGGGGTGAGGATTGTAGAACTGCGTCACTAGGTATTAGTTATAGTGACCGGATGTGCCTAAAACATGTTTTAAACACAAAATTCTGCACTTTAATACAAAATTCAGCATTTAAGCTAACTAGTAAGGTGCAAAAACATGGGAAAATTGTTGATTGAATTTTGAAAAGAAAATGATACGCTTGTAAGCGTGGCGACCTCCAGTTATAGAGGAAACTCTGGCGAAATTTTTCCAAAAATATAACACTTGGAAAATATTTTTACAACAAGTGTTATGAATATGTTTTTAACTTATTTTTACAAAATAAAATTCGCCATGATTTTTATTATAAAATAACCAAGTGTCGGAGGTGGATTTTCGTAAATAAAACATGTTAAATATATATAGGGTATATATTTCATAGTAAAACACTTGTGAGATTTTTATGATTATTTTGTAAACTACATAAATATTATTTTTAGAGTAAAAATAATATTACTGGAATACACTGAACAGTAACGACTCCAAAATAATACTAACGCCCTCACAATAAATATTTAAGTTACACCGGTATTATTATTACCACCCGAACTTTAAATGTAACTTATGTATTTTCAGAAAATGCTCTTAATTGCGTATTTTGATAGAAGTATTATTTTGGAAATGGTATGAAGCAAAATATAATATTTTTGGGAGAAATATTTATATTTTGGAGATAGAAAGTTTTAGACAAATGAATTAAAATATATTTTATTAAGTGGGACTTAATAATGTATTTCTGAAGTTATAAAAACGCAGATGTATTAAAACCCCCATCCTTGGGAAGGAATATAATTAATACATAATTACGAAGTGTAAATACGAAATAGTTGTCTAACTATTTCCCAAAAAAAAAACGTTAAACCTTAAGCCAAGGCACGGCCGTCCGTCTAATAGAAGTTAGTACGTGTAGGTCGTCATGCAGCAGGTTGACTGGGAGAATACTATTTCGAGACGCACTTCAGTGAGTTCATGTCCCCCTTTTCTCTTAACTGTTTTCAGTTTTATACCTTCGGGGGTGAAATACATGTTACAATTATTTGGAATACTTTTTACATGGTATGGTTAGCACAAGGAGGGTTACTACTTAGATCATGTGAGTGAGTAGGCGGGAACTGAAGGCTATTAATCCTCATCGTAGGACCGAGGGTCAGTAGCGGTAGATCTATCTGGGTGTAGCGAGCCCAGCCCCAGGCCCAACAGAACGGACCTCGGGGTGACTTTGACCCCGACGTAAAAATCTGCTAGGTTTGAGTCTTCCTACTGCACTTCACACATATCAATGGCCTTGCAAACCATTGGTGATCTCTTTATTTCCTTATTTGCTACATACCAGGGTTTTTATACTTACAATGGTTTTACATACTCACTACACATGAACTCGCTCAACATTTTTGTTGATTTATCCAACTTACATGTGTTTCAGGGAATTAAGGATCTGGCACAGTATGCTACGTTCTCACGCTGCGTAAGAGTTATGGGATCATCCATGTTTAGGGGTTGTGGCTTTTACCTGGACGAGTCACAGTTCTTAAACTGCGTCTGTTTTATGTTTGTGGTTATGCCTTCTGAATAATGTTTAATTTTGTTATGTTGTAATTCCGTTGCATGTGTCAACGTTTTAAAACAATGTTGTGGTACTGTTATTTTAAAACATGAATCAATGGATGATCTGCATGGTTTTAAATTCATATAGCTTGGTTGTGATTAAGCTATGGTATTAAGAAGTCACACCAAATAAACCCACGCATCCGCAAAGCCAGGGTGTGACAGCTTGGTATCAGAGCCTTGATCATAGCGAACTAGGATTCCTTCTCGAGTCTAGACTATGATCACTAAGGCTCTCACGAAAACATTTTTACATTGCATACACTATGTCCAGCTCCAGAGTACAAAACATTTTTTACAAACAAAAGTTAAGCACTTTTCCTTCTTAAAATTTATGATTCAGTCGGGGAGACTGAGGGATTCAGTCGGGGAGACTGAGGGATTCAGTCGGGAGACTGAGGGAATTAGTCGGGGAGACTAGGAGATTCAGTCGGGGAGACTGAGGGAATTAGTCGGGGAGACTAGGAGATTCAGTCGGGGAGACTGAGGGAATTAGTCGGGGAGACTAGGAGATTCAGTCGGGGAAACTGAGGGAATTAGTCGGGGAGACTAGGAGATTCAGTCGGGGAGACTGAGGGAATTAGTCGGAGAGATTAGGAGATTCAGTCGGAGAGGCTGGGAGGTAGTCTAGTGGGACTAGTAGGATTATTTGATTGTTCATTGGTGACTAATATGTTTATTTGATAATATGATTGATTGTTTGTGCATATGTGCGTTTGTGTTACAGACGTCATGCCTTCATCTGGTACTGGAGAGTCGGACACTACGGACCCCATGCCTATAGTATCAGACGACATAGTTTCATCAGAGCACGAGGTGTATACTTCAGATACTACCAGCACGGACGATGACAACTTCCAGCCCTTTGCGCTGCCCGATGTCGTAGTAGAGCCCGCTGATGGCCATCTTGTTGGGTATTTGCCGCTCGCGGTGATCCCTGCTCCTGTACCTCTTGCAGCTTATCCCATTGTTGAGATGCCCCTCGATGTAGTCGCTGACGACGACGTCGACTTGTTTGATAAGGACCCACTCGAGGATGACTTTGAGGGCGAGGCCCATATTACTGTTGGTGATATCCTACTTCTTGCTGATGCTCCTGCAAAGGAGGCACCCGTCCATTCTCCTGTCCCAGACTCCTTTGAGTCTGTGGCATCTGCACCTTCACACACGCAGGGAGTGCAACATCATTCGCGTGACACAGACCCTGATATGGCATCATCCGCTGCACCTGCCCCTGCCCCTAGCTTTGAGTTTGGTCATGACATTGATGATGATTCGGATCCTGTTTTTCCACCCGGCTTTGATCCCGATCATGACATTGAGTTTATTCATTTAGATCAGCCCATGGAGGATCCCGTAGCCCCTGTCGATCTTGTGTTTGCTGATCCCGCTGACTTTGACATGGAGTTTGTTGATCCGAAGCCTGCTGTGGCCCTTGAGCCAGTTGTCGATGCACCTGCTGTTGCTCCTTTGGTTGATGATTTACCTGTTGACGATCATCCTGTTGTTGCTCCACTGTTGGAGGATGATCATGCTGCTCATATTGATGCTCCTCATGTTGCTGAGATTCCTGCTGATCCTGTTGTTGCCCCTCTTCCTGATCCTGTACCTGTGCAGTTCGATCACGCACCTTTCGCAACCCATATTGATCCACGATATGCTCACACCCACAATGGGTGGATAGACGATGATGATGATTTCCCACCTTTCGTGGTACCTGTTACACCACCTGTAGCCCCTGCTTCAGCTCCTATTGATGCACCTTTGTTTCCCGCACACGTCACAGATGCGCATCACGCAGACCTTCCTGTTACATTTCTCCAGGACATCCCTCCGCCACGTCCTGGAGAGGGCTCATCTCGTCAACCTTTTGGTCATACACCTTTCATGACAGGAGGAGATCAGTTTGTACCTCCGATTCCTCATCATACTTTTGTTCCCCCTGTTACCCCATCTGCTATACCATCCTTCGCTCCATCTAGTGAGCCGTTCCTCTGGACTTCGCCACCCATTATGCCACCATCTGATCCTTATCATCCTTACCACATGGGTTATTCTACAGAGGATATTCTCAGATCTTTCATGATACAGCAGGAGGCGCTGACCCGTCGCGTGCAGGAGCTGGAGAGAGCTTAGCGACTCCCGTGCCAGTGCCAGACTCCACCTGCAGTATCACACCCTCCTCGTACGTTATCTCCCGATTCTGCTGCTCGTTTTTGGACTCCGGAGCAGCAGATAGCATACCTGTTGCGCTCTCATCGCGCTATGGAGGAGGATTGGCTTCACATGCGACGTTTAATCTTTTCTCGTTTTCCCCCTCCTCCACCGCCATCAGCTTAGGGCCATTTTATACGAATTGGGTAGACTTTTGATGAGAGGACGGCGATTGTGCAGACTTTACAGCCTTTTGGAGACCGCATTTTGGATGATTATGATTTTTGATGTTTTGTATATTGGATGTTATTGACACTGATGTGATAGTTTTGGACCAGGGCGATGTGGCCCTTAGTCATGGATGTCGTACGATACAGTTATGTACTTGTAAAACTTACATTGTGGTCTCGATTTATGACAGTGCAATCGCAGTATTCTCATCATATGTGATGTTTGATTGATTGTTTATGTTCTATAACATGAGATGTTATGTGATTAATTTATTTATAACATGAGATGTTATGTGTAATGTTGTTGCTACATACGTATGCTTTTACTATTATGACCTGACCTATATGAACCATCTTTTAGAAGATGCCACCGAGACGCCAGGCACGCATGCCTACCAACGAGGCAGAACTTCAACAAATCATTGCTGCCGCCATAGCGCAGTATGCAGCCTCACAAGGAGGAACCAGTGGAAGCAATTCGAACAACAACAACGACAATAACAACCCACCTCATGGTAATGTTAGGTCGTTGGGACATAATGCGATACATTTGGATATTTATAGCACGTTCGCTAATACCATTTGTATATTCTAACGTATGTGCAGGGTGCACCTACAAGCAGTTCCTAGACTGCAAGCCTGTGAACTTTGTCGGCACCGGAGGTGCTGTTGCTTTTGTCAGATGGGCCGAGAAGACGGAATCTGTTCTCCGAATGAGCAAGTGCGCTCCAGACCAACAAGTAACTTACATTTCTGGGCTATTCCTAGATGGAGCCCTGTCCTGGTGGAACTTACAAGTGCAAACTCTTGGTGAAGCTGCTGCATATGCAATGACATGGAACGAGTTGAAAGAGCTTATGCAAAGAAAGTATTGCTCTCGCGATGAAATTCAAAAGTTGGAAACTGAGTTTTGGCATCTGAAGATGGAAGGACCCAAAATCGCGGAGTATGTTCAAAGGTTTCACGACCTGTCTCATGTGGTACCCTATATGGTTACACCAGAATTCAAACGCATCGAGCGCTTTATTTGGTGTTTAGCTCCACAGATCATGAGTATGGTTACTACTTCAAAGCCTGCGACAATCACCGAGGCAATCGATCTGAGCGTAGCTCTTACTGAGGTGCCCATCCGTTTGAACAAGTTTTCGAATGTTGAACCAAAGAAGAAAGAGACTCACGTAGAGTCATCTGGCGAGAACAAAAGGAAGTTCTTGAACTTTAAACAAGGAACAAGCGGTGTTGGTAAGAAAAGAGAGTCAAGCACACCGGTCCAAGCTGCAACCGGTGCTGGGAAGAATGGAAAAGGTTATATGGGTACACATCCCAAGTGTAACACCTGCCAGCGTCACCATTCTGGCCGGTGTGGGTCAAAGGTATGTGAAGCATGTGGAAAGGTTGGCCACTCGAAGGATTCCTGTTGGGCTATTGCTGGTCGGGGAGGCCAAGGAGGTTTTGGAAATAGGAACAATAATCGTGGTGGAAATGGAAATCGTACACAGGAAACAATGGAGGAAATGGAAACCGAGGGAACAATGCAAACCAAGTTGGGAATGTGAACCGAACTCAAGGCAACAATCAAGCTGGGAATGGAAGAGGAAATGGTCAAAGAATGGGTTGTTTTAACTGTGGTGACATTGGGCATATTAAGAGGAACTGCCCGGAACTGAACCAAGCACGGGGAAGAGTTTTCAACATCGAAGCGAGGGAAGCGCGCCAGGATCCCAATGTTGTTACTGGTACGTTCCCTATAAACCAACGCTTTGCATCCGTTTTATTTGATACTGGTGCCGATTATAGCTTCGTGTCGTTA
Organism: Helianthus annuus; assembly: GCF_002127325.2. Taxonomy (NCBI): domain Eukaryota; kingdom Viridiplantae; phylum Streptophyta; class Magnoliopsida; order Asterales; family Asteraceae; genus Helianthus; species Helianthus annuus. The sequence goes on along the minus strand of NC_035440.2, from coordinate 67,919,213 downwards.
GAGTTTAAGAATATGCTTGGGTTAGCCGCTAGTAAATTAGATATCCCGTACTCAATCGAATTGGCGAATGGAAAGTTAGTAGAAGCCAATGAAGTGGTCAGAGGTTGTGTAATTGAGTTGGGAGAGCGTGAGTTTACTTTGGATCTACTACCAGACACCTTGGGAAGCTTTGACGTGGTAGTAGGAATGGATTGGTTGTCAAGCAACAAGGCTGAGATTGTCTTCCACGAAAAGATCATTCGCATCCCAACCGAAGATGGTGAAACAATTGTGGTTCATGGGGAGAAGCGAGATACGCCTCTAAGAATCATCAGCTGCCTGAAACCCCGAAAGTGTTTACAGAAGGGATGTGTTGCCTTCCTGGCACACATTGTGGATAAGAGAGCTGCTGAGCCGAAAATCGAAGACATCCCTGTCGTGAGGGAATATCCTGAAGTCTTTCCAGAGGACTTGCTAGGATTGCCACCCCAGAGGCAAGTGGAGTTCCGCATTGACTTAGTCCCAGGCGTCGCGCCTGTGGCTAAGGCACCATATCGACTTGCCCCGTCTGAGATGCAGGAATTTTCGACACAACTTCAAGAGTTGTTCGACAAGGGATTCATCAGACCAAGCTTCTCACCTTGGGGAGCTCCGGTCCTGTTTGTCAAGAAGAAAGACGGTAGTTTTCGTATGTGCATTGACTACCGGGAGTTGAACAAGTTAACTATCAAGAATAGGTATCCTCTGCCAAGGATTGATGATCTATTTGACCAGCTGCAAGGTTCAAGCTATTACTCGAAGATCGATTTACGATCAGGTTACCATCAGCTAAGGATACAAGAGGAAAGTATTCCGAAAACAGCCTTTAGGACTCGCTATGGACATTATGAGTTCCTAGTTATGCCGTTTGGGTTGACAAACGCACCTGCAGTTTTTATGGATTTAATGAACCGAGTCTGTAAGCCGTATCACGACAAGTTCGTGATTGTGTTTATCGACGATATTTTAACTTATTCAAAGACGAAGGCTGAACACGAACATCATTTAAGATCCATTCTGGAGTTGCTGAAAAAGGAACAGTTGTATGCCAAATTCTCAAAGTGCGAATTTTGGTTGCGTGAAGTCCAATTCCTTGGACATGTGGTGAATGGAGATGGGATTCATGTGGACCTCACAAAGATCGAAGCGACAAAGAATTGGGAAACCCCAAAGACGCCAACCAAGATTCGTCAATTCTTAGGTTTGGCTGGGTATTATCGAAGGTTCATTGAGGATTTTTCAAAGATCGCTCAACCACTGACACTCCTCACGCAGAAAGATAAGAAGTTTGATTGGGGAATCAAACAGGAAGAAACGTTTCAGCTGTTAAAAGACAAGCTCTGCAATGTGCCAATCTTAGCACTACCAGAAGGTACGGATGATTTTGTGGTATATTGTGACGCCTCGCATCAAGGATTGGGTTGCGTGTTGATGCAGCGCCAGAAAGTTATAGCTTACGCGTTACGTCAGTTGAAAGTTCATGAAAAGAACTATACCACGCATGACTTGGAACTAGGCGCAGTGATATTTGCATTGAAGATCTGGAGACACTACTTATATGGTACGAAGTGTACAATTTTTACGGATCATAAAAGTCTGCAGCACATATTCGACCAGAAAGAGCTAAATATGTGACAAAGACGTTGGGTCGAATTGTTGAATGACTACGACTGTGAGATCAAGTATCATCCAGGGAAGGCGAATGTGGTCGCCGATGCCCTAAGTCGAAAAGAAAGAATCAAGCCCATAAGGGTTAGGGCTTTAGAGATGATCATCCAGACAGATCTTTCCCTGCGCATCCGTGCCGCGCAGAAAGAGGCTTTGAAAGAAAGAAACATCGAAGACAAGTATCTCCGTGGAATGGAGAAGCAATTAGTGCCAGACGAGGAAGGAATGTTATGCTTCATGAAAAGGATTTGGGTTCCTCTGTTTGGTGGTTTGAGAAAAGTTATTTTTGATGAGGCACACAAATCGCGGTACTCTATCCATCCAGGAGCGGATAAGATGTACCAAGACCTTAAAGATTACTATTGGTGGCCTAGGATGAAAGGCGACGTTGCTGTTTATGTTTGCAAGTGTTTAACGTGCGCTAAGGTAAAAGCTGAATACCAGAAGCCTTCAGGACTTCTGCAACAACTTGAGATTCCCAAGTGGAAATGTGAACAAATTTCCATGGATTTTATAACGAAGTTGCCAAGAACGCCAAGAGGTCATAACATTATTTGGGTAATAGTGGACCGATTAACAAAGTCTGCGCACTTCTTACCTATCAGAGAGAGATAACACGAGCAAATTGGCTAAAATATACATGAGAGAAATCGTTGCACGTCATGGAGTGCCACTCTCGATCATCTCCGATAGGGACGGAAGGTTTGTGTCAAGGATTTGGCAGTCTTTCCAAGAAGCTTTTGGCTCACAATTGAATCTGAGCACTGCTTTTCACCCACAGACCGATGGACAAAGCGAACGGACTATTCAGACTTTGGAAGATATGCTGAGAGCATGTGTTATGGATTTGGGTGGTAGCTGGGATAAACATTTACCATTGGTCGAGTTTTCATACAACAACAGCTATCACACCAGTATTGGTGTCGCGCCGTTTGAAGCTCTATATGGCCGCAAGTGCAGATCACCGCTTTGTTGGTCTGATGCAGGTGATAGGCAATTGGTTGGTCTTGATGTGGTCCAGGAAACCACAGATAAGATCGCACAGATCCGAGATCGCATCAAGGCGGCTCGCGATCGTCAGAAATGTTATGCGGACCGAAGAAGGAAACCTCTAGAGTTTGAGGTAGGTGACATGGTATTGTTGAAGGTATCACCCTGGAAGGGTGTGGCACGCTTCAGGAGGCGTGGAAAGTTGAATCCTCGATATATTGGTCCATTCAAGATTTTGGAAAGAATTGGGTTAGTAGCATACAAGTTGGATTTACCCGCCGAGCTGAACGGTGTTCACGATATATTTCATGTATCAAATCTGAAAAAGAGTCCAACGCAAGATACTGTTGTCATTCCCGCAGACGAGATTCATATTGACGACACGCTCCATTTTGTCGAAGAACCCGTTGAGGTTACGGATTGGAAGGTGAACAAAACCCGCCAGAGCAGTGTCAAACTCGTCAAGGTTCGTTGGAATGCAAGACACGGTCCAGAATACACCTGGGAGCGTGAGGACCGAATGAAAGAAAAGTACCCCCACTTATTTCCCAAGACTCCTGCAACTAGAAGCAGAGCCTAAAATTTCGAGACGAAATTTTTCTAACGGGGGGAGAGTGTGACAACCCTCACCAAACCAGGTATCCGTACGAATTAATTAATATTTAATTAATGCTTAATTACTGTGCTTGCTTACAATTGTGGATAAACTGCTACGTGATTTCTGATACATATATATACTTGCATCATACCTTATTGCTGTCACTCCATTTATTTACATACAAACTATAGTGAAAAACTTGATGCACAAAAGCACAGTAGCACAATGAACGGATAACCCAGTAAACGTGCTGACATAGCCAGCACCAGACAGACACTGTCTCTAAGGCCAGTATGAGCCGGGAATAGTTTACTACACTTGTAGGGAGTGTAGGGAGGTGAGGATTGTAGAACTGCGTCACTAGGTATTAGTTATAGTGACCGGATGTGCTTAAAACATGTTTTAAACACAAAATTCTGCACTTTAATACAAAATTCAGCATTTAAGCTAACTAGTAAGGTGCAAAAACATGGGAAAATTGTTGATTGAATTTTGAAAAGAAAATGATACGCTTGTAAGCGTGGCCACCTCCAGTTACAGAGGAAACTCTGGCGAAATTTTTCCAGAAATATAACACTTGGAAAATATTTTTACAACAAGTGTTATGAATATGTTTTTAACTTATTTTTACAAAATAAAATTCGCCATGATTTTTATTATAAAATAACCAAGTGTCGGAGGTGGATTTTCGTAAATAAAACATGTTAAATATATATAGGGTATATATTTCATAGTAAAACACTTGTGAGATTTTTATGATTATTTTGTGAACTACATAAATATTATTTTTAGAGTAAAAATAATATTACTGGAATACACTGAACAGTAACGACTCCAAAATAATACTAACGCCCTCACAATAAATATTTAAGTTACACCGGTAATATTATTACCACCAGAACTTTAAATGTAACTTATGTATTTTCATAAAATACTCTTAATTGCGTATTTTGATAGAAGTATTATTTTGGAAATGGTATGAAGCAAAATATAATATTTTTGGGAGAAATATTTATATTTTGGAGATAGAAAGTTTTAGACAAATGAATTAAAATATATTTTATTAAGTGGGACTTAATAATGTATTTCTGAAGTTTTAAAAACGCACATGTATTAAAACCCCCATGCTTGGGAAGGAATATAATTAATACATAATTACGAAGTGTAAATACGAAATAGTTGTCTAACTATTTCCCAAAAAAAAAACGTTAAACCTTAAGCCAAGGCACGACCGTCCGTCTAATAGAAGTTAGTACGTGTAGGTCGTCACGCAGCAGGTTGACTGGGAGATTACTATTTCAAGACGCACTTCAGTGAGTTCATGTCCCCCTTTTCTCTTAACTGTTTTCATTTTATACATTCGGGGGTGAAATACATGTTACAATTATTTGGAATACTTTTTACATGGTATGGTTAGCATAAGGAGGGTTACTACTTAGATCATGTGAGTGAGTAGGCGGGAACTGAAGACCATTAATCCTCATCGTAGGACCGAGGGTCAGTAGCGGTAGATCTATCTGGGTGTAGCGAGCCCAGCTCCAGGCCCAACAGAACGGACCTCGTGGTGACTTTGAGCCCGACGCAAAAATCTGCTTGGTTTGAGTCTTCCTACTGCACTTCACACATATCAATGGCCTTGCAAACCATTGGTGATCTCTTTGTTCCCTTATTTGCTACATACCAGGGTTTTTATACTTACAAAGGTTTTACAAACTCACTACACATGAACTCGCTCAACAATTTTGTTGATTTTTCCAACTTACATGTATTTCAGGGAATTAAGGATCTGGCACGGTATGCTACGTTCTCACACTGCGTAAGAGTTATCGGATCACCCAAGTTTAGGGGTTTTGGCTTTTACCTGGACGAGTCACAGTTCTTAAACTGCGTCTGTTTTATGTTTGTGGTTATGTCTTCTGCACAATGTTTTTATTTTGTTATGTTGTAATTCCGTTGCATGTGTCAACGTTTTATAACAATGTTGTGGTACTGTTATTTTAAAACATGAATCAATGGATGATCTGCATGGTTTTAAATTCATATAGCTTGGTTGTGATTAAGCTATGGTATTAAGAAGTCACACCAAATAAACCCACGCTTCCGCAAAGCCAGGGTGTGACATAGAGTTCCAACGTACTTTGACAAGTTTGACAATGCTCCTTCTGGTCTTGTTGACTTTCTAGTCGGTAACCTCAACGGGTTGTTCTGTAAATCGGAGGGTGTCATCAATATGCACTTCATCCGCAGGGATGATCACGTTTCTTGTGTTGGACTCTTCTTGAGGTTGGATACATGGAACGTATCATGTACTCTGTTAAGCTCTTCCGGTAATTCCAACTTGTACGCTACTGTACCAATTCTTTCCAAGATCTTGAATGGTCCGATGTATCGTGGATTCAGCTTTCCACGTTTTCCGAATCGCACCACGCCCTTCCAAGGTGAGACCTTTAACAACACCTTATCTCCCACCTCAAATTCTAATGGTTTTCGTCTTCGATCAGCATAGCTCTTTTGTCGATCTCAAGCCGCCTTAATGCGTTCTCGGATTTGCGTAATCTTGTTGGTTGTCTCTTGTACAAGTTCAGGACCAACCATACGCTTATCTCCAGCATCTGCCCAACATAAGGGCGATCGGCACTTACGGCCATACAGAGCTTCGAACGGTGCGGCTTTTATGCTTGTATGATAACTGTTATTGTAGGAGAACTCAACCAAAGGTAGATGAGTATCCCAGCTGCCGCCTAGGTCCATAACACATGCGCGGAGCATATCTTCTAATGTTTGTATAGTCCGTTCGCTCTGGACGTCTGTTTGTGGATGCAATGCAGTGCTTAGATCCCGCTGAGATCCAAAGGCTTCCTGAAAGGATTGCCAGATCCTTGAGACAAAGCGTCCATCTCTATCTGAAATGATTGAGATAGGCACTCCATGACGCGTCACAATCTCTTTTAGGTATATCTCAGCAAGCTTTCCAGTGCTATCATTCTCCCGGATTAGTAGGAAATACGCAGACTTTGTTAACCGATCGACTATTACCCATATTATATCGTGCCCTCTAGGGGTCTTGGGTAATTTCGTTATGAAGTCCATCGAGATTTGCTCCCACTTCCACATGGGTATCTCTGGTTGTTGTAATAGACCAGACGGTTTCTGATATTCAGCCTTAATCTTAGCACAGGTTAGGCACTTTCCAACATAAACAACAACATCACTTTTAAGTCTCGACCACCAATAGTATCCTTTCAAATCTTGATACATCTTGTCCGATCCTGGATGGATCGAGTATCTTGATTTATGCGCTTCATCAAGGATGACTTCTCGTAGGCCACCATAGAGCGGAACCCAAATACGCTTCTTAAAGTATAAGGCTCCCACTTCATTTGGCGCCATGTATTTCAATGCACCCCAGAGGTATTCAGTTTTACGGTTTTCCATCTTGAGGGCTTCTTGTTGTGCGTCACGAATACGTGGAGTGAGGTTCGTTCGAATATTCATTTCCAATGCTCGAACCCTTAGGGTCTTAACCCTTTCTTTTTGACTTAACGCGTCCGCTACAACGTTTGCCTTTCCAGGGTGGTACTTAATCTCACAGTCATAATCATTTAGCAGCTCGACCCATCGCCGCTGGCGCATGTTCAGTTCCTTCTGATCAAGTATGTGTTGCAGGCTTTTGTGATCTGTGAAGATTGTACATCGAGTACCATATAGATAATGTCGCCAGATCTTCAAGGCGAATACCACCGCTCCTAGTTCCAAGTCGTGCGTGGTATAATTCTTTTCATGTACCTTCAATTGTCTTGAAGCATAAGCGATGACTTTCTGGCGTTGCATGAGCACGCAACCCAAACCTTGTCGTGAAGCGTCGCAGTATACCACGAAGTCTTCAGTGCCTTCGGGTAATGATAGTATTGGTGCATCGCATAGCTTATTTTTTAGTAGCTAGAAGGCTTCTTCCTGCTTGTCACCCCAGTCGTACTTCTTGTCTTTCTGCGTAAGGGTTGTTAGCGGTTGAGCTATTTTTGAGAAATTCTCAATAAACCGTCGGTAATAGCCCGCTAAGCCCAAGAATTGACGAATTCAGTTGGGGTTTTGGGGGCTTCCCAATTCTTATGGCTTCAATCTTGGATGGGTCTACGTGAATGCCCTTCTCATTCACAACGTGACCAAGAAATTGAACTTCGCGAATCCAAAATTCGCACTTTGAGAATTTTGCATAGAGTTTCTCTTTCTTCAGTAGTTCTAGTATGGTTCTGAGGTGTTGCTCGTGCTCCTCTTTCGTCCGTGAGTAGATCAGGATATCATCGATAAATACAATCTTTATCGAGATATGGTTTGCATACGCGGTTCATCAGGTCCATAAATACCGCTGGCGCGTTCGTCAGTCCAAATGGCATCACAAGGAACTCGTAATGCCCATAGCGTGTTCTGAATGCAGTCTTTGGTACGCTTTCCTCTTGTATCCTTAACTGATGGTACCCAGATCGAAGATCGATCTTGGAATAGTAGCTTGATCCTTGCAACTGATCAAATAAGTCATCAATCCTCGGTAGTGGGTACCGATTCTTAATAGTGAGCTTGTCCAGTTCTCTGTAATCGATGCACACCCGCAGAGTTCCATCCTTTTTCTTCACGAACAATACCGGAGCTCCCCAAGGCGATAAGCTCGGCCTAATGAATCCTTTATCCAGCAACTCCTGGAATTGTGTAGATAATTCTTGCATTTTGGATGGTGCAAGTCGATAGGGCGCCTTGCTACAGGAGCGGCTCCTGGAACCAAGTCGATGCGGAATTCGACTTGTCGTTGTGGAGGTAGTCCTGGCAGATCTTCGGGAAAAACATCAGGGAATTCCTTCACCACAGGAATGTCTTCGAGTTTTGGCTCCTCAGCCTTCTTATCTACAACATGTGCCAGGAAAGCGACACATCCTTTCCTTAAGCACTTCTGTGCCTTCATGCAACTGATGATTCTTAGAGGCGCATCTCGCTTTTCTCCACGTACGATGAGAGTTTCATCATTCGCCAAAGGGATGCGAATGATTTTCTCATGACAAATGACTTCAGCTTTGTTCTTGGACAACCGGTCCATCCCGACCACTACATCGAAGCTACCCAATTGAATGGGTAAGAGGTCGATGCTAAATCTTCGTTCACCAAGTTCTAGTGTGCAGCCTCTAACAACTTCGCCCGATTCAACAAGTTTACCATTGGCTAGTTCTATGGAGTAAGGAATATCCAATCTACTAGACTCTATCCCAAGCATACGTTTAAATTCCACAGATATGAAACTATAATCGGCACCAGTGTCAAATAATATGGATGCAAAGTGATTGTTAACGAGAAACGTACCGGTGACCACGTTAGGGTCCTCGCGTGCGTCCCTTGCTCCAATCACAAATGCTCGAGCCTGAGCGCTGTTTCTCTTCGGGCAGTCTTTCATGAAATGTTCATTGCTTCCACAACTGAAGCATCCTTGGTTTCGTCCAGCTTCATTCCCAACCCGGTTACCATTGCCATTACCGTTCCCACCGTTGTTTCTATTACCAGTACCGCTGCGATTTCCATTTCCGTTCCTGTTTCCTTTTCCCCAACAGTCTTCCGTTTGATGACCCAACCTACCACATTTTTCGCACCTTGGAACGCGACAAGCTCCTTCGTGATGATACTTGCATTTTTGGCATTTAGGCAGGGTGCCTTGGTATCCTTTGACTGCAGTATCATTTGCTACTGCAAGGGTTCTTGCCTCTTTAGGTGGGTTGGTGTCACACTTCTTGTTGTTGAAACCCTTGTTGTTACGAGTTGCTTGATTCAGGTTTGCATGTTTCCTTTTCTTGTCACCGGACGACTCAGCATGCGTCTCGGTATTTTCTGTTGGGTTCAGTGATAGCTTCTTCATACGAACACAATCTTCAGTAAGTCTGACAGCCAGAGTTACAGCCTCGGTAATTGTTTGAGGTTTGGCCGAAGTTACCATGCCGCGAAACTCTGGGGCCAGTCCCCAAATGTAGCGTTCAGCGCGCTTGAATTCCGGAGTCACCATGTAGGGAATCACCCTAGAAAAATCATGGAACCTTCGAGTATACCCAGTGATGTCAGCACCTACCATAGTCAAGTGCCAGAACTCTGTCTCCAACCTTTGGAGTTCGGCACGAGAGCAGTACTTCTCTCTCATCTTCTCTTTCAGTTAATCCCAAGTCATGCCACACGCGGCATCATCACCCAGCGTTTGAACTTGCAAATTCCACCATGTCAGTGCTTCTTCGACAAACAGCCCAGTAGCAAAAGTGACTTGTTGATCCGCGGTACACTTGCTCATGCGGATAGTGGCTTCAGTCTTTTCCGTCCAACGCACAAACGCTACTGCTCCTCCAGTGCCATCGTAGTTCAGTGGTTTGCAGTCGAGGAACTGCTTGAAGGTGCAGCCTGTAATTGACCCAACCAACTCACATGTGAGCAATCAAAGAAATAATGAAACAAGGACCGTTCATAAATTTCTCCATGCTTAGCAAATTGTCCTAAGGTTACCTTGGGCTGCGTTTCCTCCAGACGAATCTTCATTCTCGTTGCGCCTAGCATTGCTTGGTCCTCCACTGTCTTGAGTACGGTTCGCCTCATACTGGGCGATAGCTGTAGAGATCCTTTCTTCCAGTAGGGCGTTCAGCTCTTCAGCATTTCTTGGTAGTGGGGGAGGAGGAGGTTGATCACGAGCGTTCACAACTTTCCTGGGTGCCATGTTCTGACAGAACATAACACAACAGGGTTAGACATTTGTTTGATATCGTCATAATAGTAGTATATATATACGCAGGCATATACCACATAAATGACATCAAACAATTATTACTCTAGCAGAGTATTTAGTAGGCTGAAAGGGGTATTCACGTTTGACCTTTATTTTTCACTGGGGGAATCTATACGTGACGAGACTTGCTGTGATTTCTGTGCACTGAATTCCATAATTATGTATGCATCCATAATTACGTAACTCCTTGCACAGTCCGCACAGTTCGTTTCATCCTCGTATTTCTTCCTCCAGATAGGCCATTGTTTTCAGGTGAAGTCATGTATACTAGTGGTATTCTACTTCTAGTACATGTATATGCTAATTATCACACATAATTGCAAGTAATGTCTCAGTTAAAGACAAGTGCTATTCCTGTGCACCCTAAGTCTCGTCGTGTCTTTTCTAGATTCGTGTAAACAGTTTCAGGCAGTGGATGTCGCGAGAAGTTTTGTGCAATGAAAACTTTTTGAAAATTGTTTTCGTGATAGGATCCTAGAGATTGTAGACTGGACTCGAGAATGAATCCTGGTTCACTACAATCGCAACTCTGATACCAATCTGTCACACCCCTTTCTGCGGCGGAAGCACGAGGTGTGATCATGAAAGGTTCTCATTGCATACGAAAGGTAAACATACTACATGCTCAAAAAAATAACTTCAAATACCAAACATTTCATAATTTGAAAACATGAGTTTAGCGTTTACATCGCGAGATAGCATGAAACATTGTCTTAAAAGTTTACAACTTTATTTAAACATAAACATAGACGACGTCCATAAGCACGAGTAAGGCCGCGCGCACATCCACTTCTAGTTACCTGAAATACATGTGAGTTTTGGAAAAAACGTCAACATAATGTTGGTGTGAATTCATGCAGTTTTTGTATTGAACGTTAGTATACTTTGTATGAAAAAAAACATGGTATGTATCTTGTGAAAATCAAGTATTCATGTATAAATCAAGTGTTCATGTATGTATCAAGTTGTTAATGGGTTGCAAGGCCATTAACATGTGACACGACATAGGAAGCAACCAAACCTTAGGCATTTTTCTAGTTGGCATATTCTGAGACACAAAAGCACTGCTTGGTACTCGTTCTCACCAAGAGTGTGGCTGCCCGACACCCGTTAGATCTAACCTTTTGTTCTGCGGTCTAGGTATATTGTTGACTAATGGTGCTTATGGTACCCTATTCGTGACACGATTTCTCGTATCATGTATCATTTCTCGTATCATCATACCATTTATAAACATTGCAACATGTATTTCACCCCCGAGGTTATAAAACTGAAAACAGTTAAAAGAAAAGGGGGAGCATGAACTCACAACTTTGCATTCCTTGCGTCGTAAACTTCACCGGGTTTGCTTATAGTGCGTCGTGACCTAAACGTGTTTTATTATTGTTAGTCACTAGACTTGTATCTTACAAGCACAAGTCACTATCTTTTGTATATGTATTGTTGTGTTTAAAAATATTTTATATTTTTAACTATGTATCTTACTTATATTATTTTCTCAAAAATTAATATAAGTATCTTGTATTTTTCACTTTGCTCCCGAATTATGTATCTTTGTTCAAAACTTTACTTTATGTTCATAACTTGTCCAAGTTATTTATTCTATGAGCTAATATATTTTCACAAATATATTTTCTTGTATTTGTTTAGGTATGTTGTATGTGTATTTTTGTGTTTTTACTTCTCAAGAGTATTTAGTGTATTTTCAAGTCCTAATACACTAGCACGTATAATACATACCACATACACTTAGCACAAAGTTTGGTGATAACATAATATATATATTTCTTAAAAATATACGTGCTTAATGTCAATTTTTAACCTTGACGAAACCATCGTTTCTTAACTCAAAAATTAGGGATCCTTGGTAAATATCTTGGTATACATTTTTAGGGAATAAGTTTCTCAAACTTGTTTATATTTCTAAGTGTCAAAATTTATAGAAATTTTGACAGAGTTTCCCCTAAAAATGGAGGTTTCCCATGTTTTCAAAACATGTGTCTATTTTCTTTTAAATCGTCAACAATCACCAACAACAATCATCAACAACAATTATCAACCACAATCACTAATTTCTCTATTCATGAACTCGAAAATTTACAAAAAGTGTGTAGTAACTTACTAGGGTATTTAGTAAGTCTTGTTACTCTCTAAAGTGTGTTTGTTTCTTTAAAAGCTTCATTTTTAAAGAATTTAGTTCTTTACAACTTGTGAGAATATTTTCTAAAAATATTACTTCTTGTATTTTTCTTGTTACACATGTGTATCTTTACTTTATTAACCACCAAAAATAAGGTTTATTTATTTAAGAACCAAGATTAAGTAAAACTTGTATTTTTAACTTGGTTCTTTTGAAAAACCGCTCATAGATCTTTAGATCTACAAGTTTGTAACCTTATTTTCCAAGAAAAATTACATTTATTCAAGTTTCAAGTTCATGGGTGGATGGTTTCATCATCCTTCATATTTCCAGCATTTACATCTTGCTAGTTCATGTTCTTAAACATGATTTAGCAAGTCTAGGTGACGAACCATCCTACTTCTACTAACAAATAACATGTATTAAGCACAACAACACATGATCAACATCATTTCAACATCAACATATCCCTACTTCATCATTTATCCATTCTTTATCCTTTATGTTCAAGATTAGTTCAAGTTCTTTAGAGTTTTCTTAATAATTATCATTCTTTCATCTATTAACCATCAAGAACATGAAGAGGATGATGATTTAAGAAACTTACCACTAGCTTAAAGCTAGGGATGTTCAAGAGAAGAAAACGAGTGGATAAAAGCAAATGGTTGAGGTTCTTTAACTTCCGAAAGCTCCTAGCTTCACTATGCACCTTCTAACACCTTGAGGAAACCTTGGAATTGGATGATCTTGGAGTGATGATGGTGGTGGTGCTTGGTGGTTCTCGGCCGAGGGTGTAGGGAGGAGGTGGGTGTTGTGTTGTTGAGTGGTGAATGGTGAGAATGAGGGGGGTCTAATGGTTAAATACTACAAGTTCTCCAACAAGCAATTAACCTTTGGATTTCATGTCCCTTAAGTACCACTCATACCCATTAATTTAATCAAGAAAATCAAAGAGATGGGGGACACATCCTAACCGGGTTTTTTTTTTTTTTTTTTGGGGGGGGGGGTGGTGGTTTAGTTACAATGTAATGGTAATTAACTAACTTAGTTAGAAGTTAAGTGACTAAGTTAGGCGGTTTGTGTGTTATGTCATTATATAGTGTGTTAGGGTGTTCGGGGTCCCTAACTAGCTCAGAAAAACAAAAACAATGTGTTTCACAATATTTTTGTGTCCCGGGTAAAGTCCGGTTGTTCGTTAGATACCGGTTCGTTAAAGTGCTAAATTGCACCGGTTAGTGTCTTTTAAGTACCCTTTTATAAAACTTTCAATCCCCGACACTTAGGGAAGTATTTTGGATGATAAAACGTAAATTCTGCATAATATTTTGATGTTAAAAAGCTGTTTTGAGCTGAATTTATTAAAATTCTGCACTTAAAGTGCATTTCGGGTGCTTTTTGGTGCTTATTTTAGCTTCTGGAATGTCTATATATTAACCCTTGTTTGTACCCTTGGGTTTTAATGTATTCTTGTCGTTGGACCTACACCTGGGCCCTATTTCTAATGTCTGACTGCTTTCTGCAGTTCTGTTGACACATTGTGTCTTACCGGTGAGTTTACTAGTATTTCTGACGCAACGCAGTTCATTAATGTATAATGTAATTCTTGTAGTATAAAACGTGCATGAATTCACTTGTGTAGTATGCTATCAGATAATGTTGACATTAAAGCACATAATTACAGTCATTAAATAATAATTAATGTGTACGGAAATTACCGGTTCGGTGCCAGTTGTCACAGTCTCCCCCCGTTAAAAAAATTTCGTCCCGAAATTCAGAAATTCAGGCCGTACTAGCTCTGGCAGGAGTCTTCTTGAACAGGTGGGGATGCTTTTCTTTGAACTGGTCTTCACATTCCCATGTGTACTCGGGTCCGTGCTTAGAGTGTGACAACCCTCACCAAACCAGGTATCCGTACGAATTAATTAATATTTAATTAATGCTTAATTACTGTGCTTGCTTACAATTGTGGATAAACTGCTACGTGATTTCTGATACATACATATACTTGCATCATACCTTATCGCTGTCACTCCATTTATTTATATACAAACTATAGTGACAAACTTGATGCACAAAAGCACAGTAGCACAATGAACGGACAACCCAGTAAACGTGCTGACATAGCCAGCACCAGACAGACACTGTCTCTAAGGCCAGTATGAGCCGGGAATAGTTTACTACACTAGTAGGGAGTGTAGGGAGGTGAGGATTGTAGAACTGCGTCACTAGGTATTAGTTATAGTCACCGGATGTGCCTAAAACATGTTTTAAACACAAAATTCTGCACTTTAATACAAAATTTAGCATTTAAGCTAACTAGTAAGGTGCAAAAACATGGGAAAATTGTTGATTGAATTTTGAAAAGAAAATGATACGCTTGTAAGCGTGGCCACCTCCAGTTACAGAGGAAACTCTGGCGAAATTTTTTCAGAAATATAACACTTGGAAAATATTTTTACAACAAGTGTTATGAATAGGTTTTTAACTTATTTTTACAAAATAAAATTCGCCATGATTTTTATTATAAAATAACCAAGTGTCGGAGGTGGATTTTCGTAAATAAAACATGTTAAATATATATAGGGTATATATTTCATAGTAAAACACTTGTGAGATTTTTATGATTATTTTGTGAACTACATAAATATTATTTTTAGAGTAAAAATAATATTACTGGAATATATTGAACAGTAACGACTCCAAAATAATACTAACGCCCTCACAATAAATATTTAAGTTATACCGGTATTATTATTACCACCCGAACTTTAAATGTAACTTATGTATTTTCAGAAAATACTCTTAATTGCCTATTTTGATAGAAGTATTATTTTGGAAATGGTATGAAGGATTTACGGCCTTTTAAAACAGTTGTTCACTGCTGGCCGTCCGAAAAAAATAAAAAAATTTCAAAATATAATATTTTTGGGAGAAATATTTATATTTTGGAGATAGAAAGTTTTAGACAAATGAATTAAAATATATTTTATTAAGTGGGACTTAATAATGTATTTCTGAAGTTATAAAAACGCACATGTATTAAAACCCCCATGCTTGGGAAGGAATATAATTAATACATAATGAAGTGTAAATACGAAATAGTTGTCTAACTATTTCCCAAAAAAAATGTTAAACCTTAAGCCAAGGCACGACCGTCCGTCTAATAGAAGTTAGTACGTGTAGGTCGTCATGCAGCAGGTTGACTGGGAGATTAGTATTTCAAGACGCACTTCAGTGAGTTCATGTCCCCCTTTTCTCTTAACTGTTTTCATTTTATACCTTTGGGGGTGAAATACATGTTACAATTATTTGGAATACTTTTTACATGGTATGGTTAGCATAAGGAGGGTTACTACTTAGATCATGTGAGTGAGTAGGCGGGAACTGAAGGCCATTAATCCTCATCGTAGAACCGAGGGTCAGTAGCGGTAGATCTATCTGGGTGTAGCGAGCCCAGCTCCAGGCCCAACAGAACGGACCTCGGGGTGACTTTGAGCCCGACGCAAAAATCTGCTAGGTTTGAGTCTTCCTACTGCAGCACTTCACACATATCAATGGCCTTGCAAACCATTGGTGATCTCTTTATTTCCTTCAGGGAATTAAGGATCTGGCACGGTATGCTACGTTCTCACGCTGCGTAAGAGTTATGGGATCATCCAAGTTTAGGGGTTGTGGCTTTTACCTGGACGAGTCACAGTTCTTAAACTGCGTCTGTTTTATGTTTGTGGTTATGTCTTCTGAACAATGTTTTTAGTTTGTTATGTTGTAATTCCGTTGCATGTGTCAACGTTTTAAAACAATGTTGTGGTACTGTTATTTTAAAACATGAATCAATGGATGATCTGCATGGTTTTAAATTCATATAGCTTGGTTGTGATTAAGCTATGGTATTAAGAAGTCACACCAAATAAACCCACGCTTCCGCAAAGCCAGGGTGTGACAGCTTGGTATCAGAGCCTTGATCATAGCGAAGTAAGATTCCTTCTCGAGTCTAGACTATGATCACTAGGGCTCTCACGAAAACATTTTTACATTGCATACACTACGTCCAGATCCAGAGTACAAAACATTTTTTACAAACAAAAGTTGAGCACTTTTCCTTCTTAAAATTTATGATTCAGTCGGGGAGACTGAGGGATTCAGTCGGGGAGACTGAGGGAATTAGTCGAGGAGACTAGGAGATTCAGTCGGGGAGACTGAGGGAATTAGTCGGGGAGACTAGGAGATTCAGTCGGGGAGACTGAGGGAATTAGTCGGGTGATGTGGAAAAAGTAGTTCAACTAAATAAACTAAAATTACCCTAAATTAAGACTCAAGTAATAAAAATCTAGACTCTCTAACCTGACTAAACTACTCACCGGCAAGTGAACCGGTCGACTCTAGCACAGAAAAGTAAGTCCGGATGTCGAACCCACAAGGACTCTAATGAATTACGTTAATGACTCTATTTAGACTAGACACTGACACGACTAAACAATTGTTGTGTTTTAAGGGGGGTTTTTACTAAAATCCTAAAATTGCAATTAAAATGGAAATAAACTAAGACACGAACGAAGACTAAGGTTTGATTCAGATGAGATTAACGACTACCTAGACTTTAATCCAGTTTAACTATGAATGGACTTCTAACGGTATTATTGTTGTATGGAGCCGGGATCGTAAAATACTGAACCTTAAGGTATTTCAATGCTAAGACTTCCCGACCCTTCTCAGGAAGAAACCTAGGAAACCCTACAAGGCTGTTGTGAATACCGACTGTTAGACTTCCTCTCAGTCCTCTAACGACTCTAAAAGTGCCCTAATACGACTATCTACCTCTCAGCGCGACAATCTAAGGCAATTCTAAGTTCTAACTTGGTTTACTAGACACAAATGCAATTAGGGAACTAAACCGACTTCTCTCAAAATCTATCTTAGCTATATATTGCACTGAGACCTAATAACTAACTCGAGCCTCTCAACGACAAGTTAAGCAGAATATTTAATTCTAACTGTATTTTAATTACTGTTTCTAAGGCTATTGGCCAATTTACCCAAAGATCACCCGAACCCGCAAGGATGCAAATAATCAACACTGATCTATTATGTGAAAGACATTCACCAAAATCTATGTGAAACAGTAAATAATCAACAACCAAAAGTAAATACGCATACGCACCAAATCAGAAATTCTAGAACACTTTACTTTCAAAGATCAATCCGTAACAAACAATAAAAACCACTAAAAGATCCAAACGTTAATCAAACTACCATCTTGTCTAGGTAGTATCTAGGGTTTAGCCAAGAAACATGATGTCTAAAATAAACAAAGCAAGTTCAAAACAAGAATTCATTGGAAAAGATCGAAAACACGAAATTAAAGAAAACCGGGAGATAAAACCCGAACAATCTTCACTTCCACGCTCCAAGCTTCAACCGGATGATTCCCGCTAGCCAAAATGCTCCGAAAACCGTAAAATATGCTCTGAAAATCGCATCAGGGTTCTTCAGTTCGTAACTAGGGTTTTTGTGGAAGTTTATAAAGTATATATTTGTTTGGAATAAAGATCCAGCAACAAAAATCATTTTTTTTCCGGAAATTAGCCCTAGGTATCACGCGACGGGGTCTTCAGCATATCCTCCATGCTACACCTAGCCCCAAAACTCAGCAAATCCTTCCCAAGGGTCTAGGTATTGCATGTAGCTCCTTGCTTGAGGGGGAGGTGTAGCACCTAGGCCCCATTTTCACAGAAAGTTATGAATTTTCACAAGCTTCAACATCCCAAAAATTCCAGAAATTATTCTAACTCTTTTTTACTTGTTCCAAGACTTAACGTTTCAGCAACATAGCTCGTTTCCACTCAATTTTCATCAACTTTTAGCATCAAGACCTGGAAAACGCGAATATGATCAATAGCACGTAGTTTTAAATAAAACTAAACTATAAATAATGATAATTTATACAAACTATACACGAACAAAGGATGTATTTTGCAATACATCAAATATCCCCACACTTGCTCTTTTTTCGTCCTCGAAAAAGAATTGTGCAACGGAATCAGAGACGAATAATCACTTGGGTCAAGAAGTATTTATATCTTATTAAAAACAAGACTTGCGTTAGTCGCGATTGCGAATATACTTGTCCCTTTAAACCCGAATCTAATCCTAAACCCTTATCATGTACATTTAATTTAAGTGCGGTCAATCACCTAGGGTCTCACACTAGAATTTACGGTCCACCTACTCCCACCTCAAGCTTATAGGACTAAGAGAACGATCACTGGACCAATTCCCAACCGTCTTATATCAAAACCAAGAGAGTTTACAATCAAAATTTTTTTCTTTTTCCATTTTTTTTCAATCGTGAGACGAGACGATCTTTCCCTAACCAAGAGGCTATCCGGCTGTAGAGTCGCTATCCCCAACCACAGATTACTTAAGCTTCGGTACTTTTTTTTCTTTGCTTTGCACGGTCGATTTCACACACCCTAGCGGTAATCTTGCTGTAGAGTCGCTATCCCCAGCTCAGACTACATAGGAATGCATTACTTTCATTTAGTTTCTAGTTCACTTCTTATTCTATTTTTTTACGCATGATCACAAACTCTAACAGTTTTAACTTATAACGGTGCCCCTTATACTATTATTGGCGGTCTTAATTTCCCATATTTCTCAGGCGAAAACCCACTAGCAGACCGACATTTAAGGTATATTAGATCAAAGGGACTTAAAATCAAACCCGGGCCTATCCACAAATCCCTAACTAGACGCAAGCTCGATTTATTATAATCTCATATTATTATTATTTAACCCAAGCAAAAATTCACCTTTTCTATCATTTTCCATTTTATTTGCAAACTTCTTCATTCGAAAGACATTTTCTGATTTTTCGATTTTTTTTTGGATTTTTCAAATTTATTTTAATTTTTTTGTATTTTTCAATAAAAGACTCAATTATTTACATGTATCCCATCCCCACACTTGAAGATTGCATTGTCCCTAATGCAAGAATGGAAATACGACTTACTAACTACCTAAAAACTAAAAACAAAAACTAAAGACGAACTAACTAAATAAAAAACGAAAGAATACGAGGGAAACGACTTAGCTGATTAATAACAATGCGTATGCTCCAAATCTCTCGTCCCATCCTGCTCGATCGTATAGCATTTCGGTCGCGATCGGCTTTGACTCTAACACTGGTACGCTTGATAAATGCCTTATATTCGAACAGCAGCTCCAAACTCACCTGAATGGAGATTGCGTACGGGTGGTACATATTCAAACCTGCAAAACCAAAAACAAGCACAAACCAAAGCAATACCGATTCTAAAAAAACAACTCATGAACCACTAATTTAGACTCATGATACAAAATAAATGACTCAATAACCAAGTAAACACGAAAACACAAAACACGAAAAAGAACTAAAACTACGATAAAGACTCAAAATCTACAAACTCTATAAGTGTGCTATTAACTTTTCTAACACTCACGGAGGATCATGTAGATGCAGCTCACCTCCATACCATATCTCACAGGCTGTAGCACCATCATACCTATTATATCCAAATCTATCCAAACACCCACATACCTCTCACAACCTCTCAACTCATCATCCGGTGGTTTGAACTTATACATTTCAAACCTAAATTTGTCCCCACACTGAGCCTTGCTCAGTGCTTCTATCTTAGATTCTAAGCACTTTACCCTTTTTTCAAGATCATATACTCTCCTATCGGGTGGATCCCCACACTTGGGTCCTATCGCTTCCTCCAAACTAGGACCGCTTACCACCTCTTTCTCACTTCTCTCATATTCCTCCAACAACCTACCCTTCTCTCCCTCCTCTAACTTAGACGAAATAATGACGGGAAAATCAGAACCCTCACCTATGAAAGCGTACTCTAAGTGGGATGGAAGAACTTTGAGTTCTAATGGGGCGGGTTTCTCTAATGGTGTGCTCTCAACCTCACTTTTCACTTCACTCAACTCTAGCACTTCGGGGACCCACTCGTTCTCTTCTACTTCCTCACTCTCATTTGAAACCTCCTCTACCTTATCAACTACCTCATCTAACTTACTCTTAACTAAATCGGCTCCACTAATATAGTCAAAGCAATGGTCGACACATGATAAGAAAGACTCTATGAAATAGACCGAATGACAAGGACTACTAAGGTCATCAGAACCACTAGGGTGTTCCATGGAGCGTGCTATCTCGAAAGTAACTCTCTCCTCACCGACTTGAAGTGTGATTTTCCCGTCAAAGACATCGATGATAGCCTTGGAGGTACACAAGAATGGGCGTCCTAGAATGATAGGAACCTTTTCGTCGGCTTCCATATCAAGAACGACAAAGTCTACGGGAAAGACGAATTTATCTACTTTGACTAGAAGGTTTTCAATGATACCAAGTGGATACTTAACAGATCTATCGGCTAGAGATAAAGACATGCGTGTAGGGGACAACTCTCCTAGACCTAACCTCTCATACAAGGAATATGGCATCAAGTTTATACTCGCTCCTAGATCGGCTAGGGCCCTACACTCGGTATCACTCCCAAACAAGCACGGGATGGTAAAAAGGCCCAGATCCGTCAATTTTTCCGGGACCTTGTTCAACACTACAGCGGAACACCCTCCACTAAGGGGGATGTTAGAAACCTCTCCTAACCTATCCTTTCGTTTTAGAAGATCTTTTAAAAATTTTGCATATTTCGGCATTGATTGAAGGGCTTCTATAAAAGGAAGGTTGATTCTAAGCTGCTTAAAGATTTCTAAAAATTTCCCGTACTCTTTGGAATAAGTTTGATTTTTAAGGCGTGAAGGAAACGGAGCACGTGAAATATCAACATTGGGTGACGGAACAACTTGAATGGGCTTTTTACTTACGCTTTTCTCACTTGAAGGCCCCCCGGTGTGTGCGGTACTTGCTGGGATGAACCTAGGTTGCACTTTACCTGGCGCCTCCATTTCAATCTCTTCATCTACAGGCTCCTCGTCTTCTATCTCAACACTCTCGGGTCTCACTACCTCTCCTAGAGTCCTACCACTACGGGTCGAAATTGCCTTCAAAGAACCAGATGGGTTGGGCTTTGTGTTGCCCAAAAATTGACCAGGAGGTCGTTCTTGCAACTGGCGTGCAATATCCCCAACTTGCCTTTGAAGATCTAGGAAATTTGAATGGTTATTCTTTAGGAAAGTAGCATGTTCTTCTAAGGTACGTTGGGTAGCCTGATCATTAACCACTAACTAGGTAAGAAGGTCCTCTATCCTAGACAAACTACTATTTGACCCCTCAGTCCTAGGTTGAACTTCTTGGTTTGACCCCTCACCTCTGAACTGTGCACCTGAACCTGAACTAGCAAATTGACCTGTTTGACCCGACCCCCCACTAGAATAGAAACCTGGCCCCCTGCTTTGATATTGACCCGATGGAAAACCAGGGGGGTTACCTGAAGAGCGATAATTGTTAGCACGCCAATTAGAGTTACTATTGTTGAACGGGTTAGTTGGACCCCTATTTTGACCTGCTATATACTCGACCTGTTCTAGGGTAAGTGTTGGGCATTCTATGGTGTCATGTCCACCTCTACAGACTTCGCATCTATCTACCTTCTTCTTAATTTCTAGCAACTCTTTGGTGATATAGTCAAGATGAGATACTACCTTTGAGTCTGAAACGACTTGGTTCACTCCTCGAGAAGATGAGGGAGTAATCACAGGATTGGAATTCCTGCTGGTAGCACTATGATCTATATCAGCATGAGCGAAGCTCTCAAAGAGATCATTGCAGTCAGCCACAGTTTTCTTTCCCATTAGGTGGCCTCCTGCAGATGTATCGAATCGGGCCTTGCACTCATGTGTAAGACCATTATAAAATTTTTCTACTAAGGCCCAATCCGACAGTCCATGTTGGGAGCAACGCGAGAGCAATGTTTGAAATCTCTCCCATGCTAAGTGATAAGGTTCGTCAGGCTCCATTCTGAAGGAATGGATTTGATCTCGAAGGCGAGAGGCCTTCGCAGGTGGAAAATACTTAGCAAGGAATGCATCTCTAAGTCCAGCCCAAGTAGTGTAAGTACATGCTGGCTGCGAGTCGAGCCATGTGGCTGCGCGGCCAGCAAGCGAAAAGGGAAAGACTTGGAGAAAGCGGGCATCAAGATTAACACCTTCGATGCCGAAGGTGCTACACAGACGGGTGAGGCGATTGATATGTGCTGGCGCGTCCTCATGATCACGACCATGAAACTGACAAGAGTTGTTAATGGCAGTCATGATGTATGAAGGAATTTGCCAAGACTTATCATTGGTGATTTCAGGAAGGGTGATGGGTGAGTTTGCGGTAAAACCCGTGGTGGAACGCTGGTGGACAGTTTGGTTATCGGCCATTTGGTGAACTGGTGGTGGACTAGGGTGACGGGAGGGTGGTGGGGAATTATGGGGTGATGACTTCAGGGTGAAGTCGTAGTTCGGTGGTTTAGATTGAAGTGTAGAGTCAGAAGGGGCTGAATATGAAGTTGAGGATTTTTTTTACCTGAATACTGGGTGTGGAGAAGGAAGACTTGTCAATCGGCGGCTTCACTGGTCCCTGCGAATGTGTGTGGGGCATGAACTGCAAAACCGAAGACAAACAAGTAAGACAACTCCAACAAAAGACTCTAAAAATAAGAAAAATACGAAAAAGACACTAAAATTACTTGGACTCCTACGACTCACAAACACACAAAAAGTACGTAATGAAATCAGTTGAGATCCAAACAAAGCAGTTAACGCAATTGCCAAGAATCCCCGGCAACGGCGCCAAAAACTTGATGTGGAAAAAGTAGTTCAACTAAATAAACTAAAATTACCATAAATTAAGACTCAAGTAATAAAAATCTAGACTCTCTAACCTGACTAAACTACTCACCGGCAAGTGAACCGGTCGACTCTAGCACAGAAAAGTAAGTCCGGATGTCGAACCCACAAGGACTCTAATGAATTACGTTAACGACTCTATTTAGACTAGACACTGACACGACTAAACAATTATTGTGTTTTAAGGGGGGGTTTTTACTAAAATCCTAAAATTGCAATTAAAATGGAATTAAACTAAGACACGAACGAAGACTAAGGTTTGATTCAGATGAGATTAACGACTACCTAGACTTGAATCCAGTTTAACTATGAATGGACTTCTAACGGTATTATTGTTGTATGGAGCCGGGATCGTAAAATACTGAACCTTAAGGTACTTCAATGCTAAGACTTCCCGACCCTTCTCAGGAAGAAACCTAGGAAACCCTACAAGGCTGTTGTGAATACCGACTGTTAGACTTCCTCTCAGTCCTCTAACGACTCTAAAAGTGCCCTAATACGACTATCTACCTCTCAGCGCGACAATCTAAGGCAATTCTAAGTTCTAACTTGGTTTACTAGACACAAATGCAATTAGGGAACTAAAACCGACTTCTCTCAAAATCTATCTTAGCTATATATTGCACTGAGACCAAATAACTAACTCGAGCCTCTCAGCGACAAGTTAAGCAGAATATTTAATTCTAATTGTATTTTAATTACTGTTTCTGAGGCTATTGGCCAATTTACCCAAAGATCACCCGAACCCGCAAGGATGCAAATAATCAACACAGATCTATTATGTGAAAGACATTCACCAAAATCTATGTGAAACAGTAAATAATCAACAACCAAAAGTAAATACGCATACGCACCAAATCAGAAATTCTAGAACACTTTACTTTCAAAGATCAATCCATAACAAACAATAAAAACCATTAAAAGATCCAAACGTTAATCAAACTATCATCTTGTCTAGGTAGTATCTAGGGTTTAGCCAAGAAACATGATGTCTAAAATAAACAAAGCAAGTTCAAAACAAGAATTCATTGGAAAAGATCGAAAACACGAAATTAAAGAAAACCGGGAGATAAAACCCGAACAATCTTCACTTCCACGCTCCAAGCTTCAACCGGATGATTCCCGCTAGCCAAAATGCTCCGAAAACCGTAAAATATGCTCTGAAAATCGCATCAGGGTTCTTCAGTTCGTAACTAGGGTTTTTGTGGAAGTTTATAAAGTATATATTTGTTTGGAATAAAGATCCAGCAACAAAAATCATTTTTTTCCGGAAATTAGCCCTAGGTATCACGCGACGGGGTCTTCAGCATATCCTCCATGCTACACCTAGCCCCAAAACTCAGCAAATCCTTCCCAAGGGTCTAGGTATTGCATGTAGCTCCTTGCTTGAGGGGGAGGTGTAGCACCTAGGCCCCATTTTCACAGAAAGTTATGAATTTTCACAAGCTTCAACATCCCAAAAATTCCAGAAATTATTCTAACTCTTTTTTACTTGTTCCAAGACTTAACGTTTCAGCAACATAGCTCGTTTCCACTCAATTTTCATCAACTTTTAGCATCAAGACCTGGAAAACGCGAATATGATCAATAGCACGTAGTTTTAAATAAAACTAAACTATAAATAATGATAATTTATACAAACTATACACGAACAAAGGATGTATTTTGCAATACATCAAATATCCCCACACTTGCTCTTTTTTCGTCCTCGAAAAAGAATTGTGCAACGGAATCAGAGACGAATAATCACTTGGGTCAAGAAGTATTTATATCTTATTAAAAACAAGACTTGCGTTAGTCGCGATTGCGAATATACTTGTCCCTTTAAACCCGAATCTAATCCTAAACCCTTATCATGTACATTTAATTTAAGTGCGGTCAATCCACCTAGGGTCTCACACTAGAATTTACGGTCCACCTACTCCCACCTCAAGCTTATAGGACTAAGAGAACGATCACTGGACCAATTCCCAACTGTCTTATATCAAAACCAAGAGAGTTTACAATTAAAATTTTTTTCTTTTTCCATTTTTTTTTCAATCGTGAGACTAGACGATCTTTCCCTAACCAAGAGGCAATCCGGCTGTAGAGTCGCTATCCCCAACCACAGATTACTTAAGCTTCGGTACTTTTTTTTTCTTTGCTTTGCACGGTCGATTTCACACACCCTAGCGGTAATCTTCCTGTAGAGTCGCTATCCCCAGCTCAGACTACATAGGAATGCATTACTTTCATTTAGTTTCTAGTTCACTTCTTATTCTATTTTTTTTCGCATGATCACAAACTCTAACAATTTTAACTTATAACGGTGCCCCTTATACTATTATTGGCGGTTTTAATTTCCCATATTTCCCAAGCGAAAACCCACTAGCAGACCGACATTTAAGGTATATTAGATCAAAGGGACTTAAAATAAAACCCGGGCCTATCCACATATCCCTAACTAGACGCAAGCTCGATTTATTATAATCTCATATTATTATTATTTAACCCAAGCAAAAATTCACTTTTTCTATCATTTTCCGTTTTATTTGCAAACTTCTTCATTCGAAAGACATTTCTGATTTTTCGATTTTTTTTTTTGGATTTTTCAAATTTTTTTAAATTTTTTTGTATTTTTCAATAAAAGACTCAATTATTTACATGTATCCCATCCCCACACTTGAAGATTGCATTGTCCCTAATGCAAGAATGGAAATACGACTCACTAACTACCTAAAAACTAAAAACAAAAACTAAAGACGAACTAACTATATAAAAAACGAAAGAATACAAGGGAAACGACTTAGCTGATTAATAACAACGCGTATGCTCCAAATCTCTCGTCCCATCCTGCTCGATCGTATAGCATTTCGGTCGCGATCGGCTTTGACTCTAACACTGGTACGCTTGATAAATGCCTTATATTCGAACAACAGCTCCAAACTCACCTGAATGGAGATTGCGTACGGGTGGTACATATTCAAACCTGCAAAACCAAAAACAAACACAAACCAAAGCAATACCGATTCTAAAAAAACAACTCAAGAACCACTAATTTAGAGTCATGATACAAAATAAATGACTCAATAACCAAGTAAACACGAAAACACAAAACACGAAAAAGAACTAAAACTACGATAAAGACTCAAAATCTACAAACTCTATAAGTGTGCTATTAACTTTTCTAACACTCACGGAGGATCATGTAGATGCAGCTCACCTCCATACCATATCTCACAGGCTGTAGCACCATCATACCTATTATATCCAAATCTATCCAAACACCCACATACCTCTCACAACCTCTTAACTCATCATCCGGTGGTTTGAACTTATACATTTCAAACCTAAATTTGTCCCCACACTGAGCCTTGCTCAGTGCTTCTATCTTAGATTCTAAGCACTTTACCCTTTTTTCAAGATCATATACTCTCCTATCGGGTGGATCCCCACACTTGGGTCCTATCGCTTCCTCCAAACTAGGACCGCTTACCACCTCTTTCTCACTTCTCTCATATTCCTCCAACAACCTACCCTTCTCTCCCTCCTCTAACTTAGACGAAATAATGACGGGAAAATCAGAACCCTCACCTATGAAAGCGTACTCTAAGTAGGATGGAAGAACTTTGAGTTCTAATGGGGCGGGTTTCTCTAATGGTGTGCTCTCAACCTCACTTTTCACTTCACTCAACTCTAGCACTTCGGGGACCCACTCGTTCTCTTCTACTTCCTCACTCTCATTTGCAACCTCCTCTACCTTATCAACTACCTCATCTAACTTACTCTTAACTAAATCGGCTCCACTAATATAGTCAAAGCAATGGTCGACACATGATAAGAAAGACTCTATGAAATAGACCGAATGACAAGGACTACTAAGGTCATCAGAACCACTAGGGTGTTCCATGGAGCGTGCTATCTCGAAAGTAACTCTCTCCTCACCGACTTGAAGTGTGATTTTCCCGTCAAAGACATCGATGATAGCCTTGGAGGTACACAAGAATGGGCGTCCTAGAATGATAGGAACCTTTTCGTCGGCTTCCATATCAAGAACGACAAAGTCTACGGGAAAGACGAATTTATCTACTTTGACTAGAAGGTTTTCAATGATACCACGTGGATACTTAACAGATCTATCGGCTAGAGAAAAAGACATGCGTGTAGGGGACAACTCTCCTAGACCTAACCTCTCATACAAGGAATATGGCATCAAGTTTATACTCGCTCCTAGATTGGCTAGGGCCCTACACTCGGTATCACTCCCAAACAAGCACGGGATGGTAAAAAGGCCCGGATCCGTCAATTTTTCCGGGACCTTGTTCAACACTACAGTGGAACACCCTCCACTAAGGGGGATGTTAGAAACCTCTCCTAACCTATCCTTTCGTTTTAGAAGATCTTTTAAAAATTTTGCATATTTTGGCATTGATTGAAGGGCTTCTATAAAAGGAAGGTTGATTCTAAGCTGCTTAAAGATTTCTAAAAATTTCCCGTACTCTTTGGAATAAGTTTGATTTTTAAGGCGTGAAGGAAACGGAACACGTGAAATATCAACATTGGGTGATGGAACAACTTGAATGGGCTTTTTACCTACGCTTTTCTCACTTGAAGGCCCCCCGGTGTGTGCGGTACTTGCTGGGATGAACCTAGGTTGCACTTTACCGGGCGCCTCCATTTCAATCTCTTCATCTACAGGCTCCTCGTCTTCTATCTCAACACTCTCGGGTCTCACTACCTCTCCTAGAGTCCTACCACTACGGGTCGAAATTGCCTTCAAAGAACCAGATGGGTTGGGCTTTGTGTTGCCCGAAAATTGACCAGGAGGTCGTTCTTGCAACTGGCGTGCAATATCCCCAACTTGCCTTTGAAGATCTAGGACGATGACAACTTCCAGCCCTTTGCGCTGCCCGATGTTGTAGTAGAGCCCGTTGATGGCCATCTTGTTGGGGATTTGCCGCTCGCGGTGATCCCTGCTCCTGTACCTCTTGCAGCTTATCCCATTGTTGAGATGCCCCTCGACGTAGTCGCTGACGACGACGTCGACTTATTTGATGAGGACCCACTCGAGGATGACTTTGAGGGCGAGGCCCATATTACTGCTGGTGATCTCCTACTTCTTGCTGATGCTCCTGCAAAGGAGGCACCCGTCCATTCTCCTGTCCCAGACTCCTTTGATCTGTGGCATCTGCACCTTCACACACGCAGGGAGTGCAACATCATTCGCACAACACAGACCCTGATATGGCATCATCCGCTGCACCTGCCCCTGCCCCTAGCTTTGAGTTTGGTCATGACATTGATGACGATTCGGATCCTGTTTTTCCACCCGGCTTTGATCCCGATCATGACATTGAGTTTATTCATTTAGATCAGCCCATGGAGGATCCCGTAGCCCCTGTCGATCCTGTGTTTGCTGATCCCGCTGACTTTGACATGGAGTTTGTTGATCCGGAGACTGATGTGGCCCTTGAGCCAGTTGTTGCTCCTGACCCCGCATTTGAGCATGACGCTAATCATACCGATGCACCTGCTGTTGCTCCTTTGGTTGATGATTTACCTGTTGACGATCATCCTATTGTTACTCCACTGTTGGAGGATGATCATGCTTCTCATATTGATGCTCCTCATGTTGCTGACATTCCTGCTGATCCTGTTGTTGCCCCTCTTCCTGATCCTGTACCTGTGCAGCTCGATCACGCACCTTTCGCGACCCATATTGATCCACGATATGCTCACACCCACAATGGGTGGATAGACGATGATGATGATTTCCCACCTTTCGTGGTACCTGTTACACCACCTGTAGCCCCTGCTTCAGCCCCTGCTTCAGCTCCTATTGATGCACCTTTGTTTACCGCACACGTCACAGATGCGCATCGCGCAGACCTTCCTGTTACATTTCTCCAGGACATCCCTCCGCCACGTTCTGGAGAGGGCTCATCTCGTCAGCCTTTTGGTCATACACCTTTCATGACAGGAGGAGATCAGTTTGTACCTCTGATTCCTCATCATACTTTTGTTCCCCCTGTTACCCCATCTGCTATACCATCCTTCGCTCCATCTAGTGAGCCGTTCCTCTGGACTTCGCCACCCATTATGCCACCATCTGATCCTTATCATCCTTACCACATGGGTTATTCTACAGAGGATATTCTAAGATCTACATGATACAGCAGGAGGCGCTGACCCGTCGCGTGCAGGAGCTGGAGAGAGCTCAGCGACTCCCGTGCCAGTGCCAGACTCCACCTGCAGTATCACACCCTCCTTGTCCGTTATCTCCCGATTCTGCTGCTCGTTTTTGGACTCCGGAGCAGCAGATAGCATACCTGTTGCGCTCTCATCGCGCTATGGAGGAGGATTGGCTTCACATGCGACGTTTGCTCTTTTCTCGTTTTCCCCCTCCTCCACCGACATCAGCTTAGGGCCATTTTGTACGAATCGGGTAGACTTTTGATGAGAGGACGGCGATTGTGCAGACTTTACAGCCTTTTGGAGACCGCGTTTTGGATGATTATGATTTTTGATGTTTTGTATATTGGATGTTATTGACACTGATGTGATAGTTTTGGACCAGGGCGATGTGGCCCTTAGTCATGGATGTCGTACGATACAGTTATGTACTTGTAAAACTTACATTGTGGTCTCGATTTATGACAGTGCAACCGCAGTATTCTCATCATATGTGATGTTTGATTGATTGTTTATGTTCTATAACATGAGATGTTATGTGATTAATTTATTTATAACATGAGATGTTATGTGTAATGTTGTTGCTACATACGTATGCTTTTACTATTATGACCTGACCTATATGAACCATCTTTTAGAAGATGCCACCGAGACGCCAGGCACGCATGCCTACCAACGAGGCAGAACTTCAACAAATCATTGTTGCCGCCATAGCGCAGTATGCAGCCTCACAAGGAGGAACCAGTGGAAGCAATTCGAACAACAACAACGGCAATAACAACCCACCTCATGGTAATGTTAGGTCGTTGGGACATAATGCGATACATTTGGATATTTATAGCACGTTCGCTAATACCATTTGTATATTCTAACGTATGTGCAGGGTGCACTTACAAGCAGTTCCTAGACTGCAAGCCTGTGAACTTTGACGGCACCGGAGGTGCTGTTGCTTTTGTCAGATGGGCCGAGAAGACGGAATCTGTTCTCCGAATGAGCAAGTGCGCTCCAGACCAACAAGTAACTTACATTTCTGGGCTATTCCTGGACGGAGCCCTGTCCTGGTGGAACTTACAAATGCAAACTCTTGGTGAAGCCGCTACATATGCAATGACATGGAACGAGTTGAAAGAGCTTATGCGAAGAAAGTATTGCTCTCGTGCTGAAATTCAAAAGTTGGAAACTGAGTTTTGGCATCTGAAGATGGAAGGACCCAAAATCGCGGAGTATGTTCAAAGGTTTCACGACCTGTCTCATGTGGTACCCTATATGGTTACACCGGAATTCAAACGCATCAAGCGCTTTATTTGGGGTTTAGCTCCACAGATCATGATTATGGTTACTACTTCAAAGCCTACGACAATCACCGAGGCAATCGATCTGAGCGTAGCTCTTACTGAGGTGGCCATCCGTTTGAACAAGTTTTCGAATGTTGAACCAAAGAAGAAAGAGACTCACGTAGAGTCATCTGGCGAGAACAAAAGGAAGTTCTCAAACTTTAAACAAGGAACAAGCGGTGTTGGCAAGAAAGGAGAGTCAAGCACACTGGTCCAAGCTGCAACCGGTGCTGGGAAGAAAGGAAAAGGTTATATGGGTACACATCCCAAGTGTAACACCTGCCAGCGTCACCATTCTGGCCGGTGTGGGTCAAAGGTATGTGAAGCATGTGGAAAGGTTGGCCACTCGAAGGATTCCTGTTGGGCTATTGCTGGTCGGGGAGGCCAAGGAGGTTTTGGAAATAGGAACAATAATCGTGGTGGAAATGGAAATCGTACACAAGGAAACAATGGAGGAAATGGAAACCAAGGGAACAATGCAAACCAAGTTGGGAATGTGAACCGAACTCAAAGCAACAATCAAGCTGGGAATGGAGGAGGAAATGGTCAAAGAATGGGTTGTTTTAACTGTGGTGACATTGGGCATATTAAGAGGAACTGCCCGGAACTGAACCAAGCACGGGGAAGAGTTTTCAACATCGAAGCGAGGGAAGCGCGCCAGGATCCCAATGTTGTTACTGGTACGTTCCCTATAAACCAACGCTTTGCATCCGTTTTATTTGATACTAGTGCCGATTATAGCTTCGTGTCGTTAGAGTTTAAGAATATGCTTGGGTTAGCCGCTAGTAAATTAGATATCCCGTACTCAATCGAATTGGCGAATGGAAAGTTAGTAGAAGCCAATGAAGTGGTCAGAGGTTGTGTAATCGAGTTGGGAGAGCGTGAGTTTACTTTGGATCTACTACCAGTCACCTTGGGAAGCTTTGACGTGGTAGTAGGAATGGATTGGTTGTCAAGCAACAAGGCTGAGATTGTCTGCCACGAAAAGATCATTCGCATCCCAACCGAAGATGGTGAAACAATTGTGGTTCATGGGGAGAAGCGAGATACGCCTCTAAGAATCATCAGCTGCCTGAAAGCCCGAAAGTGTTTACAGAAGGGATGTGCTTCCTTCCTGGCACACATTGTGGATAAGAGAGCTGCTGAGCCGAAAATCGAAGACATCCATGTCGTGAGGGAATATCCTGAAGTCTTTCCAGAGGACTTGCTAGGATTGCCACCCCAGAGGCAAGTGGAGTTCCGCATTGACTTAGTCCCAGGCGTCGCGCCTGTGGCTAAGGCACCATATCGACTTGCCCCGTCTGAGATGCAGGAATTTTCGACACAACTTTAAGAGTTGTTAGACAAGGGATTCATCAGACCAAGCTTCTCACCTTGGGGAGCTCCGGTCCTGTTTGTCAAGAAGAAAGACGGTAGTTTTCGAATGTGCAATGACTACCGAGAGTTGAACAAGTTAACTATCAAGAATAGGTATCCTCTGCCAAGGATTGATGATCTATTTGACCAGCTACAAGGTTCAAGCTATTACTCGAAGATCGATTCAGGTTACCATCAGCTAAGGATACAAGAGGAAAGTATTCTGAAAACAGCCTTTAGGACTCGCTATGGACATTACGAGTTCCTAGTTATGCCGTTTGGGTTGACAAACGCACCTGCAGTTTTTATGGATTTAATGAACCGAGTCTGTAAGCCGTATCTCGACAAGTTCGTGATTGTGTTTATCGATGATATTTTAACTTATTCAAAGACGACGGCTGAACACGAACAGCATTTAAAAGCCATTCTAGAGTTGCTGAAAAAGGAACAGTTGTATGCCAAATTCTCATAGTGCGAATTTTGGTTGCGTGAAGTCCAATTCCTTGGACATGTGGTGAATGGAGATGGGATTCATGTGGACCCCACAAAGATTGAAGCAATAAAGAATTGGGAAACCCCAAAGAATCCAACCGAGATTCGTCAATTCTTAGGTTTGGCTGGGTATTATCGAAGGTTCATTGAGGATTTTTCAAAGATCGCTCAACCACTGGCACTCCTCACGCAGAAAGATAAGAAGTTTCATTGGGGAATCAACCAGGAAGAAGCGTTTCAGCTGTTAAAAGACAAGCTCTGCAATGCGCCAATCTTAGCACTACCAGAAGGTACGGATGATTTTGTGGTATATTGTGACGCCTCGCGTCAAGGATTGGGTTGCGTGTTGATGCAGCGCCAGAAAGTTATAGCTTACGCGTCACGTCAGTTGAAAGTTCATGAAAAGAACTATACCACGCATGACTTGGAACTAGGCGCAGTGATATTTGCATTGAAGATCTGGAGACACTACTTATATGGTACGAAGTGTACAATTTTTACGGATCATAAAAGTCTGCAGCACATATTCGACCAGAAAGAGCTAAATATGAGACAAAGACGTTGGGTCGAATTGTTGAATGACTACGTCTGCGAGATCAAGTATCATCCAGGGAAGGCGAATGTGGTCACCGATGCCCTAAGTCGAAAAGAAAGAATCAAGCCCATAAGGGTTAGGGCTTTAGAGATGATCATCCAGACAGATCTTTCCCTGCGCATCCGTGCCGCGCAGAAAGAGGCTTTGAAAGAAAGAAACATCGAAGACGAGTATCTCCGTGGAATGGAGAAGCAATTAGTGCCAGACGAGGAAGGAACGTTATGCTTCATGAAAAGGATTTGGGTTCCTCTGTTTGGTGGTTTGAGAAAAGTTATTTTTGATGAGGCACACAAATCGCGGTACTCTATCCATCCAGGAGCGGATAAGATGTACCAAGACCTTAAAGATTACTATTGGTGGCCTAGGATGAAAAATTAACTTGGTTCTTTTGAAAAACCGCTCATAGATCTTTAGATCTACAAGTTTGTAACCTTATTTTCCAAGAAAAATTACATTTATTCAAGTTTCAAGTTCATGGGTGGATGGTTTCATCATCCTTCATATTTCTAGCATTTACATCTTGCTAGTTCATGTTCTTAAACATGATTTAGCAAGTCTAGGTGATGAACCATCCTACTTCTACTAACAAATAACGTGTATTAAGCACAACAACACATGATCAACATCATTTCAACATCAACATATCCCTACTTCATCATTTATCCATTCTTTATCCTTTATGTTCAAGATTAGTTCAAGTTCTTTAGAGTTTTCTTAATAATTATCATTCTTTCATCTATTAACCATCAAGAACATGAAGAGGGTGATGATTTAAGAAACTTACCACTAGCTTAAAGCTAGGGATGTTCAAGAGAAGAAAACGAGTGGATAAAAGCAAATGGTTGAGGTTCTTCAACTTCCGAAAGCTCCTAGCTTCACTATGCACCTTCTAACACCTTGAGGAAAGCTTAGAATTGGATGATCTTGGAGTGATGATGGTGGTGGTGCTTGGTGGTTCTCGGCCGATGGTGTAGGGAGGAGGTGGGTGTTGTGTTGTTGAGTGGTGAATGGTGAGAATGAGGGGGGTCTAATGGTTAAATACTACAAGTTCTCCAACAAGCCATTAACCTTTGGATTTCATGTCCCTTAAGTACCACTCATACCCAGTAATTTAATCAAGAAAATCAAAGAGATGGGGGACACATCCTAACCGGTTTTGGGGGGGGGGGTTGGTTACAATGTAATTGTAATTAACTAACTTAGTTAGAAGTTAAGTGACTAAGTTAGGAGGTTTGTGTGTTATGTCATTATATAGTGCGTTAGGGTGTTCAGGGTCCCTAATTAGCTCAGAAAAACAAAAACAATGTGTTTGACAATATTTTTGTGTTCCGGGTAAAGTCCGGTTGTTCGGTTAGATACCGGTTCGTTAAAGTGCTAAATTGCACCGGTTAGTGTCTTTTAAGTACCCTTTTGTAACACTTTCAATCCCCGACACTTAGGGAAGTATTCTGGATGATAAAACGTAAATTCTGCATAATATTTTGATGTTAAAAAGCTGTTTTGAGCTGAATTTATTAAAATTCTGCACTTAAAGTGCGTTTCGGGTGCTTTTTGGTGCTTATTTTAGCTTCTGGAATGTCTATATATTAACCCTTGTTTGTACCCTTGGGTGTTTATGTATTCTTGTCGTTGGACCTACACCTGGGCCCTATTTCTAATGTCTGACTGCTTTCTGCAGTTCTGTTGACACATTGTGTCTTACCGGTGAGTTTACTAGTATTTCTGACGCAACGCAGTTCATTAATGTATAATGTAATTCTTGTAGTATAAAACGTGCATGAATTCACTTGTGTAGTATGCTATCAGATAATGTTGACATTAAAGCACATAATTACAGTCATTAAATAATAATTAATGTGTACGGAAATTACCGGTTTGGTGCCAGTTGTCACATGTGACAGGTGCTTAGGATGCTTATTTGCTTTCTTTGGTGTGAAATCAAGGCTAGGAAAGACCTAGGTCAACAATAAACAATTGTCTGTAATAAAAACCTGAGTTGTCGGAACAGAACAATTTGACTAGATCTTTGCTGTAATAATTGTTTTATCTTATATGACATGGTATGGGACATGTTGCTTTAAATATTTGGTAAAAATAGTTGTTATGGAAACTTCTGGACAATCTGTTTCGCTCAGTGCCATGCCCCGATGTTTCCGCCATCGGTTGCGGTGTGACAGATTGGTATCAGAGCCATAACTATAAGGAATTAGGCCACACTCGACCTAGTCCGGGTCGGTGTCTATCACCCCGGTCCCTTATACAAACACAGGAACGGGCGGCCATGAACCAGTTTCGGTGGTATCGGGTATTGTCTAATTTGGCAGCGGAAATTTTCATCAGGATCGTAGTTAGGAAATATTTTATCAGAGTAAACCACCACATTTTATAACATTAAACACATGGGTAAAACCCAAGTTTGTAGTACACACATTTTCATAGGAATAAATCCTATTTTGTTTAATAAAAACATTTATTTTATTTTAGGTAACTTTATTGCCACTTTTCCAAGCCTTCAGTGCTCTCCAGCTGGCTTTTATTGGCTTCACACTAAGTTACCTTAAACACGTGTTTAAAAACATTTTATCAGCAGGAAATACTGGTGAGTGAATCCCAGTTTAATCAAGTTTAAGTAAAACCATTTCACAGTATTGCGAGCGCATCCGCAGTTACATTTTTTTCCAAGATATAACAATTAACATCAGTGGTACTGTCATACTCAACTTGTGGAAATGTTACCACGCCAGTAACAAATTTTGTATACAAAACCCCAACATACCCACTATAATTGTATTCTTACAAATACTCAATAACTGCTTAGTATATGTTTAATTAAGTGAGGTTTTGTAAAAACATTTAACAAAAAGAGGATTACTCACATTGCTAGTATAGGGCTTTTCTTTGTAATTCCCTGGTTATAATCTAATTAAATAAACAATGCACATGCGTTAGTATAATAACCCATTTTAACATTAGTAATACCCTCCCCGAGACGGCATTCCAACGACTACGTCGGGCAGAACCACAACAGCCGTTACGGAACCCTAGATCTATCGGGCAGAGTATCTAATACGTACCCAGGGGTTATGATACTTACAATGAGGCAGAGCTTCGCTAATTAGGGGGGTATTATACCCGTGTATAATGCCTACACTTTAGAATTGAGAGAAAGAAAACGATTTTGAACGAATTCAAATGAAGATCCGATGGCCTGCTTATATAGTGCTTCACCTGGGTTTTCTCGCGGCCCGCGTAAAATAAGGCAAGGCCTTACGCGGCCCGCGTCAACTCTAGTCAACGCGTAGCTGGTTTGAGTCATCGAGTAGGTTTGCCGGGTGTTAGGCCACATGGCCGCACCGGGCTGTGCCACCTTTTTAGCCTCTCGCGGCCCGCGTAAGGGTTATGGGGTACCTTACGCGGCCCGCCTCAACTTAAATTTTTATGTTTTTCATTTATTTTCAATGCTATATTGTATTTTGGGCTCGGTTTTCACATACGGGGTGTATTTTAGGAAGTGTAGGGTGTCAGGGATGTTTTAGGAGGGTTGATATATCTTGGTACAACTCCTGGATTATTTAATAAAATATATAATGCACTCACATTAAGTATAGTAACCCAACTCCACTTTATCCCTACGTCACGAGACAGAACCCCAACGAATTTAGGCAGAGCCTTGACATACGTTACGGGGCCCTACGTCAATCGGACAGGGCATCAGTGACCAGGGGTTACAACACTTAAAATGGAGTAGGGTTTTGTAGTAATATGGGTGGATTACTAAAGAAAGTTATAAAAGTAGAGGGAGAGATCGAGTGAAAGAAAAGGCAGATTGAAATGTATGGAATGTTTCTATTTATACTAACTTTGAAAGTTAGCTTAGAGCTTACGCTCTACATCCACGTACACACATATACTTGAATGTTAAGTTTAGATTATTATATTATTTATATATTATATATTATAATTAATTCAGCTGCTTCATTTATTTATTTTTTATAACTTCTAAAATATGACGTTTTATAAAATAATGAATATGTCATCAGAATGAGAATATTGGTGTCTACATTTTGACCCAAGTTTCATCAAAAACGGAGTAGGTTCAAATATAATGTATTTTTACAACTTAGTTATTAAATGGTTCCTACGCTTGCCCAAAATACCTCATATTTTCATTGGTCAACTTACCCATGATGCATCCTTTTAATTACATATGCTTTTATATATTTTATAAATAAAATTTTGGGAATGTTACAGTGTCTTAGAATGACCTAGTCTATAGTTAGGAACCAACAGACCGACTTGTGCAAATCCTTAGGGGTTTGGTACGAGCTTTCGTGTAATATCTCGCTAATCTTCCATACACTACACTATCACTGCACAATTATTCGAAACCAAATGAGTGATTTGATCGAGATTAGGTGTGAAAACCGCAAACTCTCGATTAAGTTGCTTATTGATCTGTATTTATCTATAAAACGCGAGAATTCGTGTTGAATCAGGAGTGAAATCCATACTTTGACACGAATTTTTGTCGCTATTTCTGTCAAAACCTGGAACAAGGTTGTTAAGACAGGGGTTAAACCCGAACCTTGACAGCTTATTCCGCTCGATTTTGTTTTACAAAACTCCCACCAAAGTCTCGACGGACTCCAACGACTTGAAGTCGCACCATAACTGGAAGGATGTGTGCCATACGCCCATATTCGAGGCGAGAGCACAGTCCCGAAGGCCGAAGTGTGCACTAAAGGTCCTTGTGAATAGTCGGATCACTTTGGGTAGTCAATGTCTAATAGCCACAGACAATCTATATCTTGAGTATCATATGTTTTGATTCTGAGCCCACAATTGCCGACTCTGATATTTGCCAATTTTATGCGTGTTTTATGTGTTTTTGATGTTTATGCTTCAAATTTGGTGATTATTTCGCTTTTCGCTTCTCGTTTCAATCAACACACACAGACTACACTGCACCACTATCTCAAATCAATGATCGGTTATGCTATACTATACGCTATGTAATCGCAATCGCTATTCTCGAACGCTCGCACGACTTTGAGTGATAGGTTTCTGTATTCTAACTGCCCCTATGTGCTTCTAGGAGAACTATGTGAGATTCGATTATGATGTGTCTGAGACCTATGACGATGTCTGTTGCAGACAATGTCAACTGGACCATCATCTGGACCCCGTCACCCACGACTCTCTCCTCAAGAACAGAGGGACAAACGCCTTGCTGCCATCCTCGCTAAACAAGTGGCAAAGGTTGTGCCTCAGATCGTGAGTGAGATTTACGAAAATGTTAGCAAATTGTCTAAGGAATCCAGAACTGACGCTCCAAAATCTGCTCCCAAGACTGCTTTCAGTTTCAAGCAGTTCAAGGCTAGCGGTCCAAAGGAATTCACTGGAGAAGATGGCCCAACGGCTATGTTTCAATGGTTCGATTCCATCGAAGTCACTCTGCGCCAGAGCGGATGTCCTGAAAATCTCCGTACCCTAAACGCTACCGGCGTCTTCCAGTCCCGCGCATTAGACTGGTGGACGGCCGACAGAAACAAACGTGGGAATGATGCAGCTTATGAGCTGACCTGGGAAGAATTGAAAGCCATCATGATGGATGAATTCTGCCCTCCCCATGAACGCCAAAAGCTGCAGGATGAACTCTGGAACATTAAGCAGAAGGAAGGTGACAACGCTGCCCTCACTGCTCGCTTTAAGCAGCTCAGCATCATCTGTCCCGATCAAGTGAAGACGCCCGACATGGCAATCAAGAAATACATCCGAGCCCTACCCGACTATGTTGCGGATTTTGTGCATGTCGCGAAGACTGCAACGATCGAAGAAACTTACTTGCTTGCCGCTGAAATCAACGACAAGCGAGTAAAAGCTGGTTTTTGGGATAAGCCTTCAAAGTCCCTGCATCAAGCTACCACCGCACCAGCCTCCGAAACCGCCGCCGCTCAACCGTCAAAGTCCTCACGCCGCAGGAAGAAGAACAACAACAGCAGCTCCAGCAACAAGAACTGTGCTGTCACTACCACTGCTGCTCCACTACAAGCCGTACCGACTCAGCAGTAGTCTCATCACCGACCAGCACCAGTTACCTATGCACCGCCTGCAAAGCGTGCATACACAGGCCCCCACCCTGCTTGTCCAACATGCTCCTATCATCATCCGATAGGTCTCGCCTGTCGTTTCTGCGCCCACTGCAATATGTACGGTCACTTTACTGCTAACTGCCTTACTGGTCCCCGTCAAGCACCAGCTCAAGCCACTGCTCATCAAGCTCTGCTCCCAGCCCCACAAGGCCAACAAGCGGCTCAGGCACCCGCGGTCAACGCCCAAGTCTGCTTCACATGTGGTGATCCCAACCACTTTGCGAACATGTGCCTGAACAGGGTTGTGAAACAAGAGCCCCAGCAGCAGCAGCAACAGCCTCAGCACCAGCAGCAACAGCCTCAGCAGCAGCAACAAGCCGCACGCGCCAGAACTTTCAATATCAATGTGCGCCAAGCCCAGGCTGACAACAACGTGGTCAATGGTACGTTCCTTGTGAATGGTATTTATGCTTCGTGTTTGTTTGATACTGGAGCTGATAACTGCTTTGTATCGTTTGAATTCGAGAAGCTTCTTAGTCATAAGCACTCCCATCTCCCCTCGACGTTTGATGTTGAAGTCGCCACCGGAAGAACTGTCGCCGTTAGTTCTGTTCTTCATGATTGTACTCTTGAGCTCAACAATCACATCTTCCTAATCGACCTTATTCCAATGCAACTCGGATCTTTTGACGTCATAGTAGGCATGGACTTTCTTCGTGAAAACCATGCTGAAGTTGTGTGCTTCGATAAGATGATTCGATTCTCGCTCGAGAATGGTGATCTATTGTTTGTCTATGGTGAAACTGCTTCAAAAGGTCTCAAGCACATGTTGTGTGTCCAAGCTAGCAAGTATCTCCGCAAGGAATACAGAGCTTTCTTGGCTAGCATTGTAGTAGCGGAGAAGGAAAATAAAGGAAGGCCAGGAGTAAACGATGTCCCAGTGGTTCGAGAATTTCCTAACGTTTTTCCTGAGGATCTTCCCGGACTACCGCCAAGTCGTGATATCGACTTTTGTATCGACCTCATTCCTGGAGCCAACCCTGTTGCCAAAGCTCCTTACCGAATCGCACCGTCCGAAATGCGTGAACTTTCGAGTCAGCTTCAGGAATTACTTGAGAAAGGCTTCATTCGCCCGAGCACCTCTCCTTGGGGCGCGCCAGTCCTTTTCGTCAAAAAGAAGGTTGTGTCGTTCAGGATGTGCATCGAACTACCGGGAATTGAATAAGCTAACCATCAAGAACCGCTATCCTCTGCCTCGCATTGATGATTTGTTTGATCAGCTACAAGGTGCTACGTGTTTCTCAAAGATCGATCTACGTTCAGGCTATCACCAACTACGCATTCAGGAGGAGGATATACCCAAAACCGCGTTTCGTACCCGTTATGGCCATTATGAATTCGTGGTTATGCCTTTTGGTTTGACCAACGCACCCACGGTTTTCATGGATCTGACGAATCGCGTGTGTAAACCATATCTCGACCGTTTCAACACCGTGTTCATCGATGATGTCGTGATCTATTCCAAGTCGAAGGCCGAACACACGCAACATCTACGCTTAGTTCTCGAGCTACTCCAAGGGAATCAACTCTATGCCAAATTCTCCAAGTGTTAATTTTGGCTAGAGGAGGTTCAGTTTCTGGGTCACATTGTCAATAGTCAAGGTATTCACGTCGATCCAGCGAAGATTGAAGCAGTTAAGAGTTGGATTACACCTAAGAACCTGTCTGAAGTCCGTTCTTTTCTCGGACTAGCGGGCTATTACCGACGATTTATCGAAGGATTCTCAAAGATCGTTATGCCGCTTACCGCCCTTACAGATAAAGACAAGGCTTTTGTTTGGGGAACCGAACAACAATCTGCTTTCCAAACCCTCAAGCACATGCTTTGCAATGCTCCCGTACTCACGTTTCCCGACGAAAGCGACGACTTCATTGTCTACTGTGATGCTTCCAACCTTGGTCTCGGTTGTGTTCTTATGCAGCGGGACAAGGTTATAGCTTACGCAACTCGACAGCTCAAAATCCACGAGAAGAACTATACAACCCAGATCTCGAGCTAGGCGCGGTTGTTTTTGCGTTAAAGATTTGGCGACACTACCTGTATGGTACCAAGTGTACGATCTTCACTGATCATAGGAGCCTACAACATATCTTTGATCAAAAGGAACTTAATATGCGTCAACGCCGATGGGTAGAACTTCTCAGCGATTACGACTGTGAGATTCGTGATCACCCAGGCAAAGCAAATGTCGTTGCTGACGCCCTCAGCAGACGGAGCTATCTACTCAGCATTCGTAATGTCCAAGCGCAATACGACCTCGAAACCCTCATCCGCGAAGCCCAGCATGCCTGTTTTAGTGAACGCACCTTGAAGAAGGAAAGAATCTATCACGATGGAGCCCAACTTGTGAATAAGTCGAATGGGATCTTCCATTTTCTGGACCGAATCTGGATCCCTAAACGGACTGAATTGCGAAAGATTTTGATGGACGAAGCCCATAAATCCCGATATTCTATTCATTCCGGTGCCGATAAAATGTACCAGGACCTTCGCTACAAGTACTGGTGGCCGGGCATGAAGAGGGATATTGCTCTCTATGTTGGGAAGTGCCTGACTTGCTCAAAGGTCAAAGATGAACACCAAAGACCCTCTAGCTTACTCGAACAACCACCAATCCCTATGTGGAAGTGGGAGAGTATAGCTATGGACTTCATAACAAAGCTTCCGCACATGTCATCGGGTCACGACAACATCTGGGTTGTTGTTGAGCGTTTGACCAAATCAACCAACTTTTTGCCAATACGAGAAGACTACAAGGTAGAACGATTAGCTCGAATCTACACCAACGAGATCATTTGTAATCATGGGACGCCTCGCGACATCATCTCTGACCGTGATGCTCGGTTTACCTCGCGACTGTGGGAAACGTTTCAAGCGGCTCTCGATACTACGCTTAACCTAAGTACCGCATTCCACCCTCAAACCAACGGTCAGACTGAGAGAACAATTCGTACTCTTGAAGACATGCTTCGTTCGTGTGTCATAGAATTCGGTGGTAATTGGGATACATACCTGCCGTTAGTCGAATTCTCGTGTAACAACAGTTACCATCCAGCATTCAGATGGCACCATTCGAGGCATTATACAAAAGAAGATGTCGATCGCCTATTGTGTGGCACAAGATCGGTCACTCGTAATTAACCGGTCCTGAGCTATTGCAAGAAACGACTGACAAAGTTCTCCAAATTCGAGACAACTTGTTGAAAGCTCAAAGTCGACAGAAAAGTTACGCCGATTGACGACGCAAGCCCCTTGAATTTGACGTTGGTGACGACGTACTCCTAAAGGTATCACCTTGGAAGGGTGTGGTCAGATTCGGCAAGAAAGGGAAACTAGCGCCTCGATATGTTAACCTTTTAAGATTCTGGAAAAGATCGGAAAAGTCGCCTACAGACCCGAACTACCGGAGGAATGGAGTAATGTCCACCCGACTTTCCATGTGTCAAACCTCCGAAAGTGCCTGATTGGGCATGACTTAATTGTACCTCTCGATGACCTCCAAATAAATGAAACACTACACTTCGTGGAGAAGCCTGTCGAAATCATGGATCGCCAAACCAAGCAGCTCAGACGCTCGCGCATTCCTATTGTGAAAGTCTGATGGGAAGGCAAACGAGGCGCAGAGTTTACTTGGGAACTCGAAAGCGACATGAAGGTGAAGTACCCGCAGTTGTTTGTTACGGCTGAATCCTAATTTTGGGACGAAATTCCCTAAACAAGGGGAGGCTGTAACACACCGTGTTTCGAAAGTCAAAGTCAAAGTCAGGATTGAAGTCAAAGGAAGAAAAGATTGCTAATTGCGATCTGTCTCTCCTTGCTCAACTCATGTTTTGACTTCTTTGACTCATAGATTAGTCTATTTTATTTTCGCTTTAGTTGTATTATGTGGAGTATCTATTAATAATTGCATGGTAATCGCTATTTATCGCATATGTTATCGCATTATCGCTATCGTAATCGCGCTCGCAACTCGAAATACGCATCTTGGTTAATTATATGTGTGTGTGTGTGTGCGCCTTATGTGTTACTTGTGCGTGTTTAATTATGTTATGTGTGGAAATCAATCGAAATGCAATCGAAACTCAATCGCAAATCGAAATGGTATGATAATTGGTGGAAAAGAGATAGTGCAAGATATGAATAGTTGGGATTAAAAGTAATTTGAATAGGAAACTCAATCGCATTCGCATCGCTCGCAATCGCAATCGAAACGGTAAAACTCGTCAAACCAAGTGACTGATCGACCAGGTAGCTAACCGATCGACTCGCTGTGCGATCGAAGCAGTTTGATCGCACAGCCAGTCGGCCGACCTGCTAGCCGATCGACCAGCCACTCTCTCCTCTCCTTTCCATTTTGGGTAACCCTATAAATACCCCATGTCACTTTCACACTTTCTACTTTTGGAACTCTCTGTCCGACCAGCTCGCTCTCCTTGCTTTTTCTTTAGATTTCTCTCGATTCCGGTAAGATCTCGTCCTAAATCTTGTACTTCCTTAATCTACACGCACTCCTACACCTTTCTATCTTTTGAATCCTAACTTTTAACCGTGAAATCACCAAGATTCAAGGTGTTCTAGGATAATGTCATCATGTGTTCTTGAAGAACTTCATGTTTTGGCCTCAATCCACCAAGAACAACTTAGATATAACCGATTTCCACATAAATAAACAAAGATCTTCCATAGATCTTTACATATACACAATAAAACGGATTGAAAGATGGTTTTTCTAACTTTCTTTCAACTCTTTTACACTCAATGCCTTCAAAACCGATAGAAAAGGAGCTTGTGCCGACCTACTACTCATTCATGTGGTTGTGTGGCCCAAGATCTGGATTTTATCCACGAGGTTCACCGATTTCGGGTTAAACATGGAACATCGTCACGAACAGTTAACTGACCGGATTTGGGTGGTTCCTGTCCGATCAGGAGTACCAAGTATTGATGAGGTTTCTATTGTTTTGCACGTTGACACAACACCTCGATAAAAACGACAAACAATCAAAGCAACCAAGTGTAAGACAAATAGGTCGACCAGGACGAAGTGCCGTCCGATCGAACAGCCAATCTGAACGACTGGCCAAACCGCACGACTTGCAACTTGGGTCCCGCACTTAAACTATTCACCAACATTTGAAGTCTGATCGTTGAACGAGTTGTTATCCGATCGAACT
Organism: Helianthus annuus; assembly: GCF_002127325.2. Taxonomy (NCBI): domain Eukaryota; kingdom Viridiplantae; phylum Streptophyta; class Magnoliopsida; order Asterales; family Asteraceae; genus Helianthus; species Helianthus annuus. Next base: position 67,874,880 of record NC_035440.2, on the reverse strand, counting down.
ACCATCCGACCGGTTAACCACTCGAACATGTGACAATTAAACTTCAACACTTAAACAATTTTCAACATGTTTAATGCACTAGGGATGCCACCCGGTCGAACTGCTGTCCGACCGAGTGACAACCTGCTGTGAACATGTTCTCACTGAAGTGCCCAACCAACCGGGTTGCCGACCGATCAAATGACCGTCCGATCGATCGAAGGACCTGAAGGGTAGAAACACTTCTATATTTTCAAAATGCTAAAACAAAAACTTCAAAAGTCAAGCCATCATACACAAACACATATTTCCCAAAGGAAGTAACAATCCACTCGAACGGCCATCCGACTGGACAGTCGTCTGAACGGACTGTCACTCGTACGATCAGATGTCCGATCGGACTACCATCCGATCGAACTGTTGTTCGATCCACTCGCACTCTTTGTTTCGTTTTACGTGTCGCTTATCGTTATGCTACCGAACTGTTCAGGCTAACCCTACTCTCTAGCGCTCCCTTCAATCCATCAACCGCTGTGAGTATACTCGATCCCTTTTTGCTTTACGCATTTTTGGGTGTTACATACGTTACTTATACTAAATCACATCGAACACACTACTCAATACTTTAAATGCTAACCGTTACCGCATGTTATACGTGACTTAATGAATGCTTGTTTGTTATGTTACATCTGGAATGTTGTCTACCTGCCATAGCAACGGTAGTACTATTAGTTTGGACTCAGCACCCGTTCACTCGGGGGTTGTTAAGGACAATTACCTACATGGCTCACAGTGGTGAGAATGTATCGCGAACTGCCTTGGGCAGTCAACCCGCAGTCAGTGGTATCGATAGGTTCATGTCGATAACTAACATGCCACATTTTACACTGTGTACGTGCTGGTTATGCGTAACGCTTTCGAACTCTATATGCTATTATCAAACTTGTATGCTCACCTTTACACTATGTGTATTGACTTTTACTTTAACGTATGTGACAGGTGCTTAGGATGCTTATTTGCTTTCTTTGGTGTGAAATCGAGGCTAGGAAAGACCTAGGTCAACAATAAACAATTGTCTGTAATAAAAACCTGAGTTGTCGGAACAGAATAATTTGACTAGATCTTTGCTGTAATAATTGTTTTATCTTATATGACATGGTATGGGACATGTTGCTTTAAATATTTGGTAAAAATAGTTGTTATGGAAACTTCTGGACAATCTGTTTCACTCAGTGCCACGCCCCGATGTTTCCGCCATCGGTTGGGGTGTGACAGCAATAAATTAATCTTACTAAAGGATGCAAAGCTAACTATCTTGGCGTTATTACAAACATTATAATTCACTAAAAAACAGACACGCGTTACAACAAAATCCAAATAAAACAGATCAAATTAATACTCTTCATCAGATGGGATTACATCAAAGATGTATCCATCTGTTTCCTCTTCACTTTCCTCAAACTCGTCATCATCAACCACATTGGCGTTTAACGCCTTCAAACTGGTGCCACCTGCTTCGAATCCTAGATTCAAACATAATCACAATCTTGTTTTTTATAGTGTTTGAAGGTCTAAAATTACAGAGTTGTTCAAGGTAGTGAACATTCTCTATGTTCAGCACTTTGTCCATTGTGAAGGAATGCTCCTCTTCGTTGCTATAAGCAACTATCACCATCCTCAATTGTTCATTCAAATTCCAACTGGTAACGGTTGGTTGCTCATCACCCGCTGGAAAATCTTCTCTTCAACTTTCTTATTACAATTTCAGTTCTTTTACACTAGTTGGCCATTGGAACACCAAGGGCCATGATATCTCTATGGATGGCCTCATCCATACCAAGTATGGCGTTGATGGTCTTGACTTTCACCATTCTCCTGTCTGAGAACTGTAGAACGAAACGTCAATCCAATCTATCAAACCTCCATGAAATAATTTGCGGTATTTTTTAATTTTGTTTGGCGTTTTATGCTCTTTTTGGCCTTTAGTAGTTATAGCGATTAACCTTTGTACTATAGCTTTTCTACTTATATAATAGTGTTTTTGGCGTCTTTTAAAATGAGCAATAAATTTTGTTTTTATTAACATTTACTTATTATATTATTTTGGTGCCAAAACAATAACAGTTGTATACAGACCTTCTGAATTCTCGTTTGTTCATAGTACTTTATGCTGTGAAGATTCCTTTTCTTCATAGTTGTGACACTGAAAAGCCAGAAGATATGATGTATCTAGCATTTTAACGTTTTATGTGATAGCATTATAATGTTTTTATGTTCTTTTGTGGTATATTGTTTTGGGGTGTTATGTAACATATAAACATAAATTGTGCTATATAATATGGCATTTTGAAACATGATAAATATACAGGTGATTTATCATAAACATGTATAGGGTAAACAAAAACAAAACTATGTGCAAAATATGGCATTTTACAGGTGATCCTAACATAAACATGCAAAAGTTTAACCAAAATAATATGGAAAATATGGCGTTTAACAAACTAATTTACTTCAGTGACCATCCTTTCTTCGATCCTTTGCAATCTTGAATTGTACAATTTCATTATTCTTTCTGGTCCTAATTTCAAGAATTTGTTTAATGATTTTACCATCCAAACCAAAGAAATAACAAAAACAGAAGCTCTGGCACGGGGTCGTGCTCACCTAGCACGAGTTGTGCCCGTAGGGAATTCACTGCAGCAGAAAGAGACAACAACAAAAGACAAATTCCAAGCTTAACACGGGGCCGTGCTAAAGCAACACGGGGCGTAGTAAACTATAGGATTTCCAGAATCTGAAGAAGTACAACAAGTACATTGGTCACGGCCCGTGCCATGGACACACTGGGTCGTGTTAGTACAAATCTGACACTGCAGTTAATGTAGAAGAGAGAGACTGATGGCCACGGGGCCGTGCCAGGCAGGCACGGGCCGTGCTGGACGATCTATTTTCAACTATAAATAGGGAATGTTTGGTTTCACTTCAACTAATCCCTTGGCAAACCACTTCTCTCTCACTTTCCACCACTCCACCACCACTACAACACCATCATCCACCACCATCATCCATTTTCCATATTTTAGAGTGTGTGTCTAGTCTCGGGATCCAAGATTGATAGTAAGAATCTTTGTCAAACAAAGGCCATGCTTGGCTAAATTCTAACATCACTTGGTGAAGACATATCTTTTATGTATTTCTTTTATGATTTCCAATCTTTGGCAACTTTTTAATTGGGTATGTATTAATGACTTTAATAATTAGTTTTTTTTATATTGAAGGCGAATTTATTCAACCATTCTTCATATGTCGTTTATTCACATATTCATGTCTTTACGGTCTATATAAAGCATGTTAACTACTTGGAATGGGGTTAGAAGGATGGTTGGGTAATTCTATGTCTCGTTTTGTATAGATCCTGTAAGAACCTGCTTCAAGTTTAGTACTACTCCATGGATTGGCCGGGAATAACTGGCCCGACTGAGAGTAAGAAACCGCTTGAACCCCTTATTTACAAACTACTATTAAAACTTTAAACCGACCCAGCGAGGACTGTATCCCTGCTAACTCAGACCAACTGGTTGAGGGTGACTGCTACCTGGAAGGGGCCCACCACATTTTGGGTTTAAGACGATTTACTACTCGGTTTTATAAAAGAAATGTTTTAGTCAAGATTCATGGCAACAAGGTTTTCATAAACTTTAACCAACGTGTTTTAGTTGGTTAATTTTATTGCAATACCGAACACTTTTGATACAAGATTTTCACTTATCGACTCTAGTAGTCGGACGAGGGATTGCAATATGTATACAAGCCATGAATTTGACACACTCACAAAACCTATGTACTTGCCAGCTTTTTATGCTGACTCTCTTTTCACATATGTTTCAGCAGTATTTGTTTGATGATTGATATGCATGCTTAACATAGGATGGACGCGGGCTTTAGTGACCTAAAATTTGAAAGACAATATGTTTGAACCTGTTTTTAACTCTAAGACAATGTAAAACACTTATTAATTCAATAAAACATAACTTCAAATGTCATGTGTTGTGAAACAATTTATCCTGTGACATGACTCCCCGACGTTTCCGTCGCGGTTTGTTGTTTTACGCGGTCAGGGTGTTACACTTGTCAAGCTTCCAAATATAAAAACTTGGGAACTGAACATATGTAAGTGTACGGGCCAATGTGTCATTCGGGTCTTTATTACGTTCCATCCATGACAGAAACATTGAAGATTTAACATATAGTTTGTTTAGAACATAGTTAATACCCTCGTCAGGGCCGAAAACAACATGCTGTTGGCCAGGTAGATGGAATGGAAGCCTCATAACAGAAGGACTTCTATAATGTACTTCATTGGCAAATATCCTCCAAGATGCTTCGTAATTTGATATATACCGACAATCATAATACACTTTGATCTCGTCCTGTGCTTGTTCTTCAGCTTGATTATCATTTTGCACAACAGCTATAGTGGCTCTATCAGGTGTAGGATCGTTGTACAACCTGACTGAGTCGATCAGAAGAGTTGTTTATCCGAATCAGAGGCGGAATCAATGAAACGGACGCTCGGTGTAATTATAAATTGTGACACCTGTGTCACCGCGACCATCAAACAAATACCAAGCCGATGAAATATTGTATTTCATACTTGGGATCTTGTATAAATATGTGTATCTTTTGCACATATCAATTCTTGTTCAATTTCAAACTCTACAACGCTTTCTAGAGAATTATACGCAAACTGGTGCGTAAACGTACTCAGTTTAATGCGACAAATACTCCGGAACATCAACATATACTTAACATACCTTAAATAACCTTTACGTAACTTAGAAATAAGTTTTGAAGGCTTTGGTATGGCAAAAACAAGTTAATTCGCTTACAGGGACTAAACTTGACAAACTGTGAAAGTATGCCAATTTGAACTGTAACAAACATTCCGGAACATGTCCATAAGTTAAACATACCATAAATATCCTTTACATAGCTTAGAAATAGGCTTTGAGGGGTTTGGTATGCTAAAATAAACTTTTGGGTCATTCAGGGACTAAAAGTGTCAAAAAGTGCACAAGTTTGCACTTTCGCGCATAACTTACGTTCTGAATACATCCGGACATCCAAAAATTTATGTAAGAATCCTAATATTATGCCTTATGTTTGGCATGAGAAAAATCCAGTCGTCGCGTCATTTGGATCGTCTTTCGCGCTTATGCGCATTCCGTCGTAATTAAGCGAACATCGCGATCGTACGACCAAAAGAACCGACATCCGGAATATTTTTGAGCATATTTCAAGTCCCCTACACTTTAACTTCATCTTAGAGCCTTGAAATGAGGTTAACGGGGCTTAAACGTGCCAAAAATGGGCCAAATTGCATGTTTCTGAAGTGCAGGGACTAAAATTGAAAATTCTGATCTGTGACCCTCAGGCGGGGCGCGTAAGGATTGCCCAAATCCTTACGCGGGGCGCGTCAGACTCCCAGAACATATTAGATCAGCTAGTCAGCAAATTTCAGCTGGTTTAACCACAACCACACAATCAATACTTGCCCTTTCAGCTCACTAAAGGACATTTTCAGTAACCACAAGTTTTCGACAAGTGTACGATCGAGATTCGATCACGTTTTTTAAGAAACGATCCTAACGGTTCGGGAAATACTATAAATACCCCACCCCCATTCTTTCAAAAACCCACACAATCTGATCAAGAGCTCTAAGTTGGAACCTTTGTTTCATACCTGAGCCATTTTGATCTAGATTAACATTCGGGGACCCTCCGTAAGTATTCTTTCACTCTTTTATTCGCTTTTCGAGTCCGAAAGTCAACGTTTTGTTGACTTTCTGCGTTAACCAGCCTATGGTCAACACGAAATTCATGGAACTTCATAACGTGAGCGTGATCACGATGGTTATAGTCCATAGTGACTATACCTACTGATTACCACGTTATCTAGGCTTAGTGACGAGTCGTAGTTTCGGCCAAAATACGCATTCTTGTGTATTTTGTAACCAAACTACTCGTGAGCATCAAAGCCTTTTGTTTTGATGCCAAACCTGTTTTCTAAACATAGTTAAGCATGTTCTAACATGCTTAGCTCGTCACTTTTAGTTTAGTGCATATATAGGGTCGTAAGGTAAGCGATCTAAACCATCGCTTATACTTTCGAACCCGACCCATATGGTCGATCATTAGGATCCGACCAAACACATTAGGTGACCATAGCTATAACCTTCCGAGGTTATGCCTTGTGGTCACGATGTTAGGCGTTCCAAACGCGTTCTACGCGAACGACGCGTTAAGGTAGCATAAGCTACCTAAACGGGTCGTAATGGGTCGCAAGCACTTAGGTTAGGTTTCATTTTAGTATGTAGGCTTTGTTAGACCATATTACACGAGTCTCCATACTCGTTTGGTTTACGAACCCGCATACTATCCGATCCTTCCGATTTTGGTCCGGTATATTAATATAGCTACCTATTAGGTGCCGTTTGATATTCCGTGATCTCTAGCATTATCTGGTTATTATACAAGGAATTCAAAGCAATCTCAGGTGAGTACATAGAACCCCATCTTTTACATGTTTTCGAGGAGTTCATGTGAGTACATTGAACCCCTCTTTTACTGTTTTCCAAACTGTTTTGGGGTGAAACACATGTGCCTACTTGTTACTTTCATGCTTTCCGGTTTTCACATCATATACTTGCTATGTTCGATAGTACATATATAGTACATGATTTCATTGTGTTTATGCTATGTATGTCCATTGTGTGCATACTTAGCACATCACTTTACAATACATTTCATGCTATGTATGCCCATTGTGTGCGTACTTAGTACATTGCTTTACATTACATGCTATGTATGCCCATTGTGTGCGTACTTAGTACATTGCTTTACATTACATGCTATGTATGCCCATTGTGTGCGTACTTAGTACATTGCTTTACATTACATGCTATGTATGCCCATTGTGTGCGTACTTAGTACATTGCTTTACATAGCATTTCTGTTGCATATGCTCATCCAGCATATGAACACATTATACTACATTTCGAACCGTTGTAACCATTTGACTATGTGAACCGTCTTAACCCTTTGATTATATGAACCGTTTGTAACCATTGAACCGTGTGAACCAGTTGTATCTGTTGACATGATTTACATTTGACAATAGACATTTGACTATACATAAACATTTCTACCGTTGTTAAACATTTCATCTTGATGGTTTGGTTTGAGCAAGTGATCTAAGTAACAAGGCATGTGTAATATGATACAAGCATGGTGGATACGCCGCTGGTACTTCCTATATATAAGTGTTTGTATGGTATTACATATCGTAGCGTTATTTGAATCATTTCAATTTGAGACATATGACATTTTATACAAATAACACACTTTTCACGAGACATTGTTTTACAAACGACTTATCTTATACAAACTCATTTTACATGGTTATCCGTTTAACCATACAGTGTTCTCTTATTTATACATATCATCTGATGTTATCGTTTTTCAAATGATTTACAAGACAAAGAAAATTACAAGGTTCATGACTAAACATTTTCTCAAACATAAGTCATGAATTCCGTTTTCACAAAACCAATGTATCTCACAGGCATTTTTATGCTGTCGTACCTATTTTCACATGTGTTTTCAGGAGATGATGCATAGGACTTATCAAGACATACATAGGCGGACCTGTGCCTTAGTGACTTAAAACGAGACAAGAACTAGTTAAATTATGTTATGTACTCTTTGGTTCTTGTATAAAACAATGTAAACTTTCATGTTTGATTAATAAAACGAAGCTTCAATTGCCATGGATTTGAAACAATTTAATTCTGTCCCAACACTCCCCGGCGTTTCCGCCGCGGTTGCATGTTATACGCGGCCGGGGTGTGACAGAAAAGTTGGTATCAGAGCCAATGGTTATAGGGAATTAGGTTATTAGTAATGCTTTGACCTAGTCTATAACCTTCCTAGGACCCTAACGCGAGTTTACTTGCGTTTAGTCATAAAACAATATCGTCACCTATCCTTGGGCGACGACCACAACAAGAACATAAATTTCAAAACCGCTTTGAAAACTAATCATCTGTTCTAGGATGATTGATTACTAGGTTTTGAACCCTCTGTTATAAGGTTTTGAACCCCTTGGAATTTTCAAAACTCTCGTCGAAGTTTTGGGTCCTAAATAGTGTGAATACATGCAAACTGGAAGAGTGAATGCCTGTACCCCGGGTTTTCTGTCTAAGGTTAGAGTGTTCGTACAAATCCACATAATCGGACCAGTCACTCTTACCTGGGAACTCTTGGGGTGAGTGTCCACTTATAGGCGAGCATGTCTTCGCAATGCACTATGAGGATCTATTTGCTTTGACTCAGCCTTGGTGTTGTTTGTTTGCTTCGTGGATTCAAACAAATGACCATCAACCATGATTATGGCCGGTAATTGTAACATCCTATTCTTACCCAATGCCATTTCATCTGTTTTCTTTCTTGTTTCTCTTTTAGAATGCCTCCTCGACGCGAAAACCAGATAGCAACTGCCGAACTGGCAGAGATCATTGCGCAGCAAATGGCTGCTCAATTCCCAAACCTCTTTGCTCAATAGAACCAAGCCAACAACAACAATCATGCCCTCTGCAACTTCAAGACGTTCAACTCAGCTAAGCCATCAAAGTTTTCTGGAACTCAAGGAGCGACTGCACTTCTACAATGGTTCGAGAGTTTAGAGAACACCTTCAGACATGTTCAATGTCCAAACGAGCAAAAGGTAGAATTCGCATCTAGCGTCTTTGAGAGACGAGCTTTGACATGGTGGAATGGTGTGATGAGAGATAGGGGTGCCGATGTGGCACTGGCTCAAACATGGCAAGAGCTTCGAGCTCTGATGATGAAGGAATTATGTCCTCGTCACGAGATCAGGGCTTTGGAAACGGAGTTCGACGATCTTAAGCAAGTTAGCGGTGAGCATCGAGCCTACACGGACCGTTATGAGGAGTTAAGTTTGTTATGCCCGGATATGGTTACACCTTTGGATAAGGCAATCGAAAAGTACATTGATGGCCTCCCTGACTCAATACAAGACATTATGACTGGTAGCAACCCTACTACAGTCAGACAGGCCATTGAGCTATCTGCAACCTTGACTGAATCAAAGATCAGGAAAGGTAAACTTTTCCGAAAAGGTGACAAGAAACCGGTCGGGGAATCGAACCCAATCGAGGAATCAAAGACCATGGATGAACAAACTGAATCCCCTAAGAAGTCAAAGAAGCGAAAGGCTTCTCAGAACTTCACCGTGGTCGCTCACAATGGTCAAGCCAACCAACCAGCTCAACCCCCTGCTAGAAAACCATACAATGGAACTGCACCCTTGTGCAACCAATGTAGCCTCCATCATCACGCCAATGTACAGTGCCGCAAATGCCAAACTTGTGGACTCATAGGCCATACAACAAGAATCTGCCCAGCTGCAGCTGCACCAAACCAAGCTGGCAACAATCCCGCTCAAGGTCGTTTCCTACCAGGTTCTTGTTTCAACTGTGGCGAGATGGGTCATTTCCGAAGAAATTGCCCAAAGCTTGCTAATGCAAATCCAGCACAAGGATGATCATCTGACTGACTAGAAGACAACATCGTTTAGAAATAATCACATCTTATGTATTATTTTCTTTTGTTGTCAAGATCCAAGAAACAGTTGTTATCATTGTTTATAAATAAATATTTTATTTGCATTGCAATATATTTCTGTGGTTGCATGTATAAACAACATATCCCTTACAATACCGACAATCAAAGAACCGTATTCCTTGAAGAACAAACTACCCCCAAAATTCTCCCATTCTATGACCACTTGCGTCTTCCACAAAATTCCTAAGAACCCGTTTATTCTAAGGAAACGAAGTACAAGACGCAGGTTACAACACAAGACGAATACCCAAAGTACCACTATAAATCCTTAATAGGGTACCTAAGGATTTCTCGTAAGTCTTTAATTGTTGTATACCTTAATTCGAATATGGTGATTCCTTGTAATCAAAAATCGAATTTTGGGAGATCTTCCTATCTTCTCAGATAAATCCCAGTGGACATTGAGGCCCGTCAACAGGTTTTCATATCCATATTCAATCAATAACAAGTTAATAACAAATTATAATCAAGTTAAACAATTATGTGACTTTGTGCTTATGTGTTCCCTTATGTGTTGTTGTGTGATCCAAATTATGTTATCCAATCCTCGTAGAATCTTACATATCCTTGTACAAGAGATTCATAGTAGGATACCCAAAGGTATTACTTAAATTCCTCAATGGACTTCTATGTTATAGTTAAGTCCCTTGGATTATAAAGTACTACTTCATAATTAGACCCCTTGAGTGGTCTAGATAAACAGATTGATCCAAAAATCTGGCTAGGGATATCATGTGATGATATAGCAGAAAGGACTCCTTGGTGGCCTAACTAAGAAGATCCCCTATCGATCTAATTAAAAGGAACCGATGAAAGTCTAGTCACCCTCATCACAAGTTTGATATCCTTCCCCAAAAACATTACAAAACAAACTGTGCGGACTGTGCAAGGGATTACGTAATTATGGATGCATACATAATTATGGAATTTAGTGCACAGAAATCACAGCAAGTTCTGTCATGTGTCTAGAGTTAACCCTATTCATTTCCAACTCTGATGAAGCAACCGTTGAAAATGACTCCGTAGGTTCATTTTCGTTTCTGAAGAATTATCCGTTGGGGAAATGAATATCCGTTGTGTAATCCTTCATTTCCATTTCTGATGAAGCAACCGTTGAAAATGACTCTGTTAGTTCATTTTCGTTTCTGAAGAATTATCCGTTGGGGAAATGAATATCCGTTGTATAATCCTTCATTTCCAACTCTGAGGAAGCAACCATTGAAAATGACTCCGTTGGTTCATTTTCGTTTCTGAAGAATTATCCGTTGGGGAAATGAATATCCGTTGTATAATCTTTCATTTCCATTTCTGATGAAGCAACCATTGAAAATGACTCCGTTAGTTCATTTTCGTTTCTGAAGAATTATCCGTTGGGGAAATGAATATCCGTTGTATAATCCTTCATTTCCAACTCTGAGGAAGCAACCGTTGAAAATGACTCCGTTAGTTCATTTTCGTTTCTGAAGAATTATCCATTGGGGAAATGAATATCCGTTGTATAATCCTTCATTTCCAACTCTGAGGAAGCAACCGTTGAAAATGACTCCGTTAGTTCATTTTCGTTTCTGAAGATTTATCCGTTGGGGGAAATGAATATCCGTGATGTAATCTTTCATTTCCAACTCTGATGAAGCAACTATTGAAAATGACTCCGTTTGTTCATTTTCGTTTCTGAAGAATTATCCGTTGGGGAAATGAATATCCGTTGTATAATCCTTCATTTCCAACTCTGAGGAAGCAACCGTTGAAAATGACTCCGTTAGTTCATTTTCGTTTCTGAAGAATTATCCATTGGGGAAATGAATATCCGTTGTATAATCCTTCATTTCCAACTCTGAGGAAGCAACCGTTGAAAATGACTCCGTTAGTTCATTTTCGTTTCTAAAGATTTATCCGTTGGGGGAAATGAATATCCGTGATGTAATCTTTCATTTCCAACTCTGATGAAGCAACCATTGAAAATGACTCCGTTTATTCATTTTTCGTTTCTGAAGATTTGTCCGTTGAGGAAATGAACATCCGTTTGCTTATTCCGTTATTTCTATTTCTGAAGAATACTCGTTAAGGAAGATGACTCCGTTTGTTCATTTTCGTTTCTAAAGAACGACCGTCAAGGAAATAACAGAATATTGCCTTGCATATCGCTGGTGGGTATTTGGCAAAGTCACTAATAGACTCCTACGAAGAAATTTCGGGACGAAATTTCCTAAAGTAGGGGAGACTGTGACACCTGTGTCACCGCGACCATCAAACAAATACCAAGCCGATGAAATATTGTATTTCATACTTGGGATCTTGTATAAATATGTGTATCTTTTGCACATATCAATTCTTGTTCAATTTCAAACTCTACAACGCTTTCTAGAGAATTATACGCAAACTGGTGCGTAAACGTACTCAGTTTAATGCGACAAATACTCCGGAACATCAACATATACTTAACATACCTTAAATAACCTTTACGTAACTTAGAAATAAGTTTTGAAGGCTTTGGTATGGCAAAAACAAGTTAATTCGCTTACAGGGACTAAACTTGACAAACTGTGAAAGTATGGCAATTTGAACTGTAACAAACATTCCGGAACATGTCCATAAGTTAAACATACCATAAATATCCTTTACATAGCTTAGAAATAGGCTTTGAGGGGTTTCGTATGCTAAAATAAACTTTTGGGTCATTCAGGGACTAAAAGTGTCAAAAAGTGCACAAGTTTGCACTTTCGCGCATAACTTACGTTCTGAATACATCCGGACATCCAAAAATTTATGTAAGAATCCTAATATTATGCCTTATGTTTGGCATGAGAAAAATCCAGTCGTCGCGTCATTTGGATCGTCTTTCGCGCTTATGCGCATTCCGTCGTAATTAAGCGAACATCGCGATCGTACGACCAAAAGAACCGACATCCGGAATATTTTTGAGCATATTTCAAGTCCCCTACACTTTAACTTCATCTTAGAGCCTTGAAATGAGGTTAACGGGGCTTAAACGTGCCAAAAATGGGCCAAATTGCATGTTTCTGAAGTGCAGGGACTAAAATTGAAAATTCTGATCTGTGACCCTCAGGCGGGGCGCGTAAGGATTGCCCAAATCCTTACGCGGGGCGCGTCAGACTCCCAGAACATATTAGATCAGCTAGTCAGCAAATTTCAGCTGGTTTAACCACAACCACACAATCAATACTTGCCCTTTCAGCTCACTAAAGGACATTTTCAGTAACCACAAGTTTTCGACAAGTGTACGATCGAGATTCGATCACGTTTTTTAAGAAACGATCCTAACGGTTCGGGAAATACTATAAATACCCCACCCCCATTCTTTCAAAAACCCACACAATCTGATCAAGAGCTCTAAGTTGGAACCTTTGTTTCATACCTGAGCCATTTTGATCTAGATTAACATTCGGGGACCCTCCGTAAGTATTCTTTCACTCTTTTATTCGCTTTTCGAGTCCGAAAGTCAACGTTTTGTTGACTTTCTGCGTTGACCAGCCTATGGTCAACACGAAATTCATGGAACTTCATAACGTGAGCGTGATCACGATGGTTATAGTCCATAGTGACTATACCTACTGATTACCACGTTATCTAGGCTTAGTGACGAGTCATAGTTTCGGCCAAAATGCGCATTCTTGTGTATTTTGTAACCAAACTACTCGTGAGCATCAAAGCCTTTTGTTTTGATGCCAAACCTGTTTTCTAAACTTAGTTAAGCATGTTCTAACATGCTTAGCTTGTCACTTTTAGTTTAGTGCATATATAGGGTCGTAAGGTAAGCGATCTAAACCATCGCTTATACTTTCGAACCCGACCCATTTGGTCGATCATTAGGATCCGACCAAACACATTAGGTGACCATAGCTATAACCTTCCGAGGTTATGCCTTGTGGTCACGATGTTAGGCGTTCCAAACGCGTTCTACGCGAACGACGCGTTAAAGTAGCATAAGCTACCTAAACGGGTCGTAATGGGTCGCAAGCACTTAGGTTAGGTTTCATTTTAGTATGTAGGCTTTGTTAGACCATATTACACGAGTCTCCATACTCGTTTGGTTTACGAACCCGCATACTATCCGATCCTTCCGATTTTGGTCTGGTATATTAATATAGCTACCTATTAGGTGCCGTTTGATATTCCGTGATCTCTAGCATTATCTGGTTATTATACAAGGAATTCAAAGCAATCTCAGGTGAGTACATAGAACCCCATCTTTTACATGTTTTCGAGGAGTTCATGTGAGTACATTGAACCCCTCTTTTACTGTTTTCCAAACTGTTTTGGGGTGAAACACATGTGCCTACTTGTTACTTTCATGCTTTCCGGTTTTCACATCATATACTTGCTATGTTCAATAGTACATATATAGTACATGATTTCATTGTGTTTATGCTATGTATGTCCATTGTGTGCATACTTAGCACATCACTTTACAATACATTTCATGCTATGTATGCCCATTGTGTGCGTACTTAGTACATTGCTTTACATTACATGCTATGTATGCCCATTGTGTGCGTACTTAGTACATTGCTTTACATTACATGCTATGTATGCCCATTGTGTGCGTACTTAGTACATTGCTTTACATAGCATTTCTGTTGCATATGCTCATCCAGCATATGAACACATTATACTACATTTCGAACCGTTGTAACCATTTGACTATGTGAACCGTCTTAACCCTTTGATTATATGAACCGTTTGTAACCATTGAACCGTGTGAACCAGTTGTATCTATTGACATGATTTACATTTGACAATAGACATTTGACTATACATAAACATTTCTACCGTTGTTAAACATTTCATCTTGATGGTTTGGTTTGAGCAAGTGATCTAAGTAACAAGGCATGTGTAATATGATACAAGCATGGTGGATACGCCGCTGGTACTTCCTATATATAAGTGTTTGTATGGTATTACATATCGTAGCGTTATTTGAATCATTTCAATTTGAGACATATGACATTTTATACAAATAACACACTTTTCACGAGACATTGTTTTACAAACGACTTATCTTATACAAACTCATTTTCCATGGTTATCCATTTAACCATACAGTGTTCTCTTATTTATACATATCATCTGATCTTATCGTTTTTCAAATGATTTACAAGACAAAGCAAATTACAAGGTTCATGACTAAACATTTTCTCAAACATAAGTCATGAATTCCGTTTTCACAAAACCAAAATATCTCACAGGTATTTTTATGCTGACGTACCTATTTTCACATGTGTTTTCAGGAGATGATGCATAGGACTTATCAAGACATACATAGGCGGACCTGTGCCTTAGTGACTTAAAACGAGACAAGAACTAATTAAATTATGTTATGTACTCTTTGGTTCTTGTATAAAACAATGTAAACTTTCATGTTTGATTAATAAAACGAAGCTTCAATTGCCATGGATTTGAAACAATTTAATTCTGTCCCAACACTCCCCGGCGTTTCCGCCGCGGTTGCATGTTATACGCGGCCGGGGTGTGACATAAATGTCTCTTGTATTAATCTGATAGAATTACAGCACCTGGAGACAATTCGGCAGCACCTCGTTACCGAATACAAGACCTTAATTCCGCTTCAAATGAAACGGACATGCTCCTTATTTATAGTGGTGTGATTTCGCTTGAAACGACCAAGTCACGTTCAAACGGAATTAACAATGTTGATTTCGCTTGAACACGCACTTGACAGTTTCAAGCGGAATTACCAACAAATCCACTAAATTCAGTTTCTAGCACCCCGAGCACTGATTGTTCTATCCTATTACATTACATGACTCGATACAAGACAAAGTCAATAGACATACTGCACCAACAGACCCTTTATTAATGTATTTAAACAGATATTTTATCAAGGCAACTTGATTTCACCATTCAACGTTTAAATGAGCCTGATACATTTTCAATATTTTTTTTTGTTGTATGGTACCACATGTCACACCCCAACCGATGGCGGAATCATCGGGGCGCGACACTGAGCGAAACAAATTATCCAGGAGAAATCCATAACAACAAAATTACCAGATAATTAACATTATGTTCCATACCATAACTTATCAAATAAAGCAGTTATTACAGACATAGTTATCTCAAAGACTAATCATAGTTCTGACAACTCAAATATCAATTGTTTTGTTTCTAGACCCCCCTAGACTTGATTCCATGACAGCAAGCAATCCTAGCATCTTAAACACCTACCACATACGTTAAAATAGAGGTCAATACACATAGTGTAAAGGTGAGCATACAAGTTTAATAGTATAATAGATAGCGAAAGCGATTTACGCATAACCAACATGTAACATGTTGAAAAGTGAAGCTAGAAAGTTATCGACAATGAAATATGCACAGACATGACTGCGAGTTGTAGAATGCGCAACACATATCACCACTGTGACATGTGAAGTAAAACCCTTAACAACCCCCGTCCACGACAGGTGCTGAGTCCAAACTATAGTACTATCGTTGCTAAGGTGTCAGGAAACAATCACTGTGTAATCATAACATACAAGCATTCATCGAGTAACACGTATAACATGTAATAACGGTCAGCGTATAAAAGTGTTTGCGTTGTGTGTCGATTGTGATTTGAAATAGGTAACGTATGTAACACCCAAAAGTGCGTAAAGCAAAAAGGGTTCGAGTACACTCACAGATTGTGTTAAATGAATAACACAGCCTTGGATTGGATTGAAGGGAGCGCTGGAAAGTTAGCTTGATTACATAATGATAGCATAAGCGATGAACGGTGCGTTAAACAGTGTCGGATGAACTAAGTGACGAAGGGTCATCCGATCGGATGACAATCCAGACGGATGACCATTCGGTAGGATGGTCATTCGTTTGGGAAGGTTGTGTTTGTGTATGATGTGACTTTGAAGTTTTCGTTGTAGCATTTTATAAAACGAGAAGTATCTCTACCTTTCAGGTCGTCCGGTCGAACGGTCATCCGGCCGGATGGTCGTTCGATCGGATGGCAATCCGTTCCAAGTGAGATATTTCAAATATTCAAGTCTCCTGATAGAATAGTCATTCGATCGGAGGGTCATCCGATCGGATGACTATTCGTTAGAAACTGTTATCTTTTGAAGTTTTGAAATTTTGTTTAAGTGTTGAAAGACCACAAGTCGTCCAATCGGATTGTCGTTCGATCGGATGGCTATCCGATCGGACAGCAATCCGTTTGGTAACCTGTTTGTTTTGAAATCTGGATAATTTACTAAGTTTAGAAAGTTTGCGGTTTGACCGAGACGTATGACAACGTGTTTAAACAACGGAAACTCCACCAAGTCCAAGTCATCCGATCGGATGGGAATCACCCCGTCCGATCAGTTAACTGTTCTTGATGGTTGTTCATGTTCAACCCGTTAAGTCGGTCATCTCTTCGGTAGGAATCCGTTCTCAGACCGACACTTTACTATAGAACGAGTAAAGGGCCTACACGAGCTCAGATTCTATCGGTTTTGAGTGCAAGAGTGTAAAAGAGTTTAAAGAATTTTAAATCGGTTTGAAAATGTTTAGTTATGACGAAATCTGTGTTTAAACATGTCGAAATCTCTGAGATCTCAGTTGTTCTTGGTGGAATGAGGTGACACTTTAAAGTTCATGAGAACCCATGATGACATCATCCTAAAACAACCCAAATCAGTAGATTTCATGGTGAAAAGTTAAGATTTGATGGTGAAAATGATGAGAAAGTGTGTGAAGATCAAAGAAGTACAAGATTTGAGCAGAAAACTTACAAGAATCGCGAGAAATCGAGAGAAAAAGGGTCAAGAGCGTGCTGGTCGAACGGGAGTTGTCACATCACATGAACAGTAATGTGACAGATGCTATTTATAGGTGAGAGGAGAGGAGAGGCGGTGTAATGGTGCGATCGGAGGGCAATCCGATCGGATGGTCATCCGGACGGATGACCATTCGATCAAATGGTCCTTCAATCAGATGGTTCGGTTGAGTTAGTTTCCGACTTTTCGTTTCGTGCATTGAGCGTTGCGATGCGTTTAAGCGAGTGTCGATTAAGCGATGCGATATGTTTAAATAATAGTTACACAAATAACATAACTAACATACAACAACATAATTAAACTTGCGTTTAGCGTTTGCAATTAGATTGCGATGTGATAGAGTTGCGATTGCGTTTGCGATTATTCACCACAAAACATATAATAAACATGCACAAGTATCACACAATAGCACACACACGTAGAACAATATCCAGAACATGCGATTCAAGTGGCGATGCGATAGAGATGAGATAGCGTTAAGTAGATTAGCGATAAACAACGATTATTGCATTTACTACACATAATACAACTAAAGTAACATAAATTAAAGTATCGGTTAACAAGTCAAATAGTACAATCAATAATTAAGCAAGGAGTGACAGATCACATTTAGCAATCTTTTCTTCCTTTGACTTGTACTTTGACTTCAAGACGCGGGTTGTTACACCATACTTCTATTATCAAGGTCAATTTTATTTTTCACAACAAAAGCACCATTGTTTCTCCTTATGTATAATGGG
Organism: Helianthus annuus; assembly: GCF_002127325.2. Classification (NCBI taxonomy): domain Eukaryota; kingdom Viridiplantae; phylum Streptophyta; class Magnoliopsida; order Asterales; family Asteraceae; genus Helianthus; species Helianthus annuus. The sequence continues at coordinate 67,856,660 of NC_035440.2, read as the reverse complement.
AGCCCGTTTGAATCTATTGTAGTACGATCTTGAAAGTTCTTGGGAAAGGCTTTTGAACACTTTCTATCAACCATACATGGAGAGCTCAACCTAGCATTACCACATGGACCGCGTATCATATATTCTTTCACAAGCATGAATAATTCTGGATCTTCATTTCTGTTTGGTATTTCTGCACATATAATTGAATCAACGTGGTCCACCGTAGGTAATTTCGATTCAATCTCCATGAATAGGCATAAATGGGCATGAGGCAAACCACGTTTTTGAAACTCGATAGTGTAAACAACTACAAAAAATAAACAAATTGTTACATTGAATGGTAATAATCATTTGAATATTATTTTAAAACAGTACCTGCTGAAGCTTTGCCAAAAAGATGATTCTTTTTTAAATCTTTGCAAATTGAATCCAACTTTATTTTGAACCATCTGGATAGGATATCAGGCCTATCCTCCGGAAAGATTGGTGTCTTTCAGAAACCGTTGAACCTCTGGCCATTTGGGATTGCATGTTATGGTTATAAAAAATCCGGATAACCAAAGCATTCACACAAAGCCATATCGTCTAACCTCCAGCCTTAGATATATCATCTTGACCTTTAGTTCTTAATTTACTAAGGCTTTCATATGTGTCGGACCTGAGATCTTTTTGTCGGATCGTTGATTGTTCAGAAGTTGTGTTCAAGGGTTTTGGGATTTTGAGGGGTGGTGTTTGGATACAGGGTGGACTTAATGTGGTGGATGAAGGGATCCGGGATGGAGGAAGGAGTTTAGGTGGTAGAGATGTTGATGTTAGTGGAGTTACAGGTGGTGGCGGCTGGTGGTATGTGGTGGAGGTAGGTGGTGGTGAGTGAGCGCGTGTGTGAAACATACAAGGACTTGGTGAATAAGAAGGTTGATGGGTCCTACCTTTAATTTTAATATATCTACTTTAGTGTTTTAATTTAATACTAAGGGCATGTTGGTCATTTTACATGGAGTTAACGAAGAAAACTAATGGACATCCACTCTAGGAATTATCCGAGTAACAAAAAGTAAGCCACAAGAAGCATCGGTGTAATTTCCAAAAGTTGGGGACTATAGGTGTTATTTTACAAAACCACAGGGACTATCCGGGTATCTAATATCAAAGTTAATGTTTTTAAATAAGTGTAACATAATATCAAATTTAATAGATGATAACCTATATAGCTTAGCACGACAAGATATTAAGGCAGCCTCTTTGATAATAATGAGTTTAAAAGTTCGTTTTCAATAAAATCATTTGGTTCTTGATAAGAATGACATTTCATAATGAGAATTGCATCAAATATCAATCAAAGAGAGTAAAGTTTAGTTTTTATTATGAGATAACACATCAAAATACATGATTGGTGTCCAATTAAACTGCCAAACAAACTGGTATAGGAAGAGCTCCAGCCTCTCCCCAATGCATTACCTGCCAACATCAGGGAAGTAAATTCAATTAGTTTTAGCTCTAGTACACATTGTCAACATTTTCTACCAGACAACAAGATCGGATTTCCACTTGTTAACATGTCAAACGGGATAGACCCCCAATTTAATAGGGTAACAAAATTTAAATAACAAAACAAACAAGAGAAGTTTTGTATTGGTCCATAACTTGTCTCTTTCATGTTTGTAAAATAGTTTATAGAATTACAGTGACCAATTTATGTGTAAAGTAATGCCTAAACATTGTATTATGAGATGAAGGCAGGAACTTTGAAACATAATCGAACGTATTAATGCCTAAAAGAAAAAAGAGTAATTTACGTTCAAAGCAAAAAATAATAGCTCGATACCTTAATCAATATAACAATATATATAACCCATTCAGTACACTTGCCTTCATATTAACTAACAATATTAAACTAACATAGATGGTAGACTTACCCTTGTCTTCATATTGATTTTCAATTTAGTGATCTTTGAGTTCATTTACTTTAGTTTAAGGGTTCCAAATAAAACTCAATCAAAGAAACTTCAAAATGGGTCAATACGGGTCAATTTTTAAAAAATGTTGAGCATCAACATATCAATCAATCAACCTAGAGGTAGCAAGTGGGGAAGGGGAGTTGGGTTGGGCCAATGCAGGACATTTAAAAATAAAAAAACAGATCTGGGTTCAGGTTATTATTAACCTAACTATTTAAGAAACGACAGAAATGCAAGAAATATATACAAACGCTGTATAACAAAAACCTCCTTAATCTACAGAAAGACATTACACTTCCAGCCAAGGGAATGACAAGAGTAAAAGATTAAAAAGAAATGCATCTGGTGAACGTTCTCATCTCCATCGTCATCTCTGTACTTTCTGGATTGTAATTTTTTATTTTCTGTTTCATTCTTGGTTGAGGTTTAGGTTTTCTGATATCCAAATCAATCTCTATAGTTTAGGTCGTTGAGGGTTTAAAACTGTTTTTATGTAACAGTGTGATTTCAAAATCCATATTTCTTCCTATTGACTAATAATTTTCTTTGAATAAATTACTTTTTGAGTCCTTGTGTTTTAGTGGTTTTAACCATTTGAGTCCAAAATTAAAATGTTTAACGCCCTGAGTCCCTAGACGCTTTTTTATAACCATTTGAGTCCAAATTTTAACCTTTTGAGTCCAATTTTTTGACAAAATTGGACTCAAACCGTTATAAAATGAACAAAATTGGACTCAAAACGTTATAAATAAATGGCTAAGGACTCGGGGCGTTAAACTTTTTGATTTTGGACTCAAGTGGTTAAAACCACTAAAACACATGGACTAAAAAAATAATTTACTCTTTTTCTTTACATTGTGGTGTGGTATAGATAGCCGAAACCCTAAAAAAGCCACTAGAAGCTGTAAGATTAACACAAACAACGAAACCCTAACAGCTAAATTGAGGTAATATATAAATATAACTAAAATTAAATTAGAAAACCCTAACAAACAACAACCAGAGAGTAATCCAATGAAATAAAATGAAGAATAATATATAGAAAAATACCGTTATCAGTCCAAGCTCTGAACCTTTGGACCTGAAAAAGAAACAAGAAATTTGAGTAAAAAAGAAAGATAATGATAAAACAAAAGTGTAATGTAATGAAGAGACGGACCGTGTTGATCAGGATGGCGGCCGTCTTTACCCCAGCCGATACCACGAGTTGAGTCCATGTACTGCTGGACCAGATGACGGCACTTCTGCAGGTGATTGACGCCTTCGATGCGGTAGCACCACCGGAGCTTGTCGCGGATTATCTTAGATGTCTCGATGTCGATCCATTTCTCCCGCACGATGTGCTCACGCATCTCGAGCATCGCCACCGGATCCTTGTATGGATTGGCCGGATCGAAATCCGGCGGTTGTTCATCGAACACCACTTCGCTCTTTCTCCCCATTTTTCACAAACCTAATATCTTGCACCCTCTCACTTCTAGTTTTGGTTGGGGATTTGGTAAAATATAACAAGTAGTGCTTTATTGGTTTCTATATTTTTATTTTTATTTTTGTGATTTTTTTTAAATGTTTGTTTTTTCGTATCTAGATCCAAAAGGTTTGAATTTTTACTATTTTTGTACGGTTTGTTAACTCCGTTCATTTTTCTCTATGAAGTCAGAGGTATTTTTGTCGTTTTTGTTAACTTAAAAGTCAATTCGGTGTTTTGATTACTTGTAAATTATGCTAAATGCTTGTTCATAAAGTGAAAAAGACCGAATTGTCTTTTAAGTTAACAAAAAGCGGGAAGTACCCCTGACTTAAAGAGAAAATGGATAGATACCATCCTCGACTTTTGTGCTTAAAGGACAATTCGGTCTTTTGAATACTTGTATATTATGCTAAATGCTCCACCTAAAAAGGTCATACATACCCAGTCTTCAATTGCACCCAATGACAATTTTGAAAAGACATGATTAGAGGAGAACAGAGTTGCAGACTAGAGTTGTGCAAAATGCATGTCATTGAAGCTGCTTGGAAATTTTTAAATAAATTCTAGCTACCATGAAGCTGCTTGGGAATTTTTAGACAAACTCCGGATACCGTCCTGACTTTTGTGCTTGAGGACAATCAATCAATCAATCATACCCAGTAAAATCCCACAAATAGCAAAGCTATTGGTAGGGTCTGGGGAGGGTGGGATGTAGGCACACCTTACCTCTACCCCTAGGGATAGAGAGGCTGCTTCCAGTGAGACCCTCGGCTCCAAAACACCCAGAAAAGAAATAAATAGAACATGAGGTGTATGTGTGTGTGTATGAAGCTACCAATATAACATGAGTGGTGAAAGAGTTCATGGTAAACAAGACAAATATAACACAAACAGCCTATACAAATAGATACATATCTACGACCATACACTATACCTAGAAACACAATTGTACCCTCTCCTAGAAATCCTTAACCTTAATCCTATGTCTCCACGAGCTCCTATCATGATATTTTATAGGTTCTTAATTTCCTATTCGTACCTAACAAAATATCATGGTATGCTTTGTCTTCGCCTATAAAAACCTACTTTTTTAAGGTCAAGTCATTAGAAAGATAGTGTGCTTGAGGACAAGACTTAATCCTATGTCTCCACGAGCTCCTAGAAATCCTTAACCTTAATCCTATGTCTCCACAATTGTGCTTGAGAACAAGACTTCACTAAAAAGATATTGTTATGGTAGCCAAGTCATTAGAAAAATGTGAGATTGTTAGCGTCAATATTCAAAGTATAAGGTTGTAATAGAAACTACTATAAAAAAACCGTAGTTGCTTGTTGTAACCAAATAGTAAGTCGAGTACTTAGGTAGCGTTCGTTTCATGGAATGGAATTAGGAAGTTTTTCTTTGTAAAATTGATCTTGATTGGGGGAGGGAGGAATTTGAAATCCCATGAATTTCTTTAATCAATGAAATTTGTGACTATTTCAACATTCCATTCCATTCCTTCATTAGAGTGAAGGATTTCTAAGGAATGTTGAAATAGTCACAAATTTCATTGATTAAAGAAATTTATGGGATTTCAAATTCCTCCCCCCCCCCCCCCCTCAACCAAGATCAATTTTACAAAGAAAAACTTCCTAATTCCATTCCATTCCATTCCATGAAACGAACGCTACCTTAGGGAACGAGGCAATGACACTTAGGCTGAGAGTGTAGAGTAGCACCCAACCTCTACATTAGTCAATAACACCCCCAAGGCCAACAAAGGGTCACCAAGGGGCTCCTTGAGTCCTTGCGAGTGTGTTTGCAGGCGCGAGAGTCACGGTGAACCCTATTTTTCAGGCATACAGCCAATGAATACATTCTATTTGGAGGGGAGTCACTCCACACTCCAGCCTTACGAAATGATCTGATCAATTCTTTGTCTACAAAACCCTACTTTTTTTAAGCGAACCGGTTAAATTAATTAATTTTTTTTCTATTCAACAATTCTTAATTTCCTATTCGTACCTAACAAAATATCATGGTATGCTTTGTCTTCGCCTATAAAAACCTACTTTTTTAAGCGAACAGGTTAGATTTAGACAAATAAAAAAAATATAAACAAAAATCATATGCCACATAACAGCCACTTTACCTTATTTAACAACTCATTAAAATATAACCTGATTTAACGAATCAACCATTTTTTTTTTAATTTGATTGCTAGTTTTAACAGTTGTCATCTCAGTCTCCATGGTCAAATTCCAGAACCAAAACTGTAAGTTAAAGATGATATTTGACCACCATTGACTTTTTACGAAGTCAACAGCATTCTAAGGGTCAGGATTTGGTGCATTTGTATGGGGAGGGCAAACCACATTTTTGACAACTGAAAAATAGAGATCAAAATCTGCTTTTAGTTTAGAACAAGAAGCCTCTATCCACTTTTCTGCTACATTTGTTGGAAGCGAATCCAGGCTGTCCCTTTCACGTTGTTCAATTGCGGGGCGTATTTCATCATACACGGCATCAAGTTTTGCGGTAGCTAAATTTCTTTCCTCCTACACCATGGAAAAGGATTAACAAAATAAATTAGTTTTATCACATCTTGTTTAGAATCAGAACAGGTATTTTGACCCGTTTACATATGAATGGGTTGTGATGCATTTCAAACAGGTTCAAAACCATCATTTTAGGAGTAGAACAGCATAAATGGGTTGAAGTTGGCACCAAGTTTATTTCTAGTATGTACCTCCGAAGTTCTTTTATTTGAAGATTCAGATTAAAGTTGTAAAAATCATAATCATAATAACTATAAATACCTTCCTTTCTTTTAATGAATGTGCAAAAAGTGTTTGCAGCCTGTTTTGACCCAAATAAAAAGGCCCGTTTCAACTAGAACCCATTTCACCTGTTACCCGACCCGACACGCCTTGGGCTGAGTTTTATTTTAAACAGATCACATAAAAAATCAGCTAAACCAGTAATAAATCAAATGTACCAAACAGGTTAAAAACGGCACAAAGTCCATCTGTAACGTGATATTCCAAAATCATTTTATCAGACTTATATCACTATTATTTCACCAACTTGACTCTGAAGTCTGAACTGGTTTAAAATAGACTTCATTTTTAGTTGGCTCAAAACAAGCTAAGTTGACCTGCAACTCTGCAAGCGCATTTTTGTCACATTTCCTTAAATTTGTATATAATTAAAAAAAATAAATCCGATTACATAAACAATTAATAAAGTTAAAGATCCAACTTTCGAATAAAGCAATTTCAGAGATTGAAAACACTCGAGTACGGTTCAAGCCTGTTCAGCTCATTTCTTTATATATATTTTGTTTTTGTTTTTTTTTACCCATTTGACCTCTATTAACAAAATACAAACTAGAAATTAGACCAATTTCCACATAAAATGGGTTGAATCTGCACCTCTACCTATGAAAACTTATTTACTAGAACAAAAGAACGTAGAGAAGCATCCTCATGCGTACCTCACATTTAATTAGTTCATCTTGTACTTTCTTTGAGGCAAAGAGTTGAGCAACACGTTTTCCATTGACTTGCTTCCTACCAGAGAGTTTTTGCTTCCTATTTTGAACACGTTTAGCTGCCCGTTTTGCAGAACCCGTACCCAGCCCATTGCTAAAAGCATCATTAGCCTTCGCTCCAGAAACTATTATAGCATTCTGACCACTTTCTTTCACTTCACTTTTGATATTACCACTAACTGACCCTGAAAAACTTTTGAACTTGTATCCAAAACCATTGTTGTTTAACCCAAAAGACTCGGTTTTGACAGTTAACAAGGTTTCCGGAAGGGTAGAGTCGGTAACCTTGACCTTATCTAATGGTTCATCCTCAGCAGAATCATAAAGGGGGAATTCATCAACCGTATATCTGAAAGAAAAAAAAAACATCAGCAGAATCATAAAGGGGGAATTCATCAACTGTATATCTGAAAGAAAAAAAACATCAGCAATTTAATGGTTTATTTACTATGTTTCTTTCACTTCAGTTTTGTAGAATGATGTATTGAAAACTATATTACTAAGACAAAAATGGCAATTTCTTTTCAATAAAAAAAATTAAGACGTAAATATTTGGGTACACTTGAGACAGCTTTTGTTCGACCCATTTCACCTGTTTCACATTTAGCTACTTTTTAATATTTTACTAAAAATTTGACCATTTACCAGATAAATTTAACACCAGTTAACCGTTTTCATATAAACAAGTTAAAATTGCCACCTTCATCATTTAATGTACAAAATTTTCGGAAAAAAAAAAGCAGAAAGAGATGTTTTGTCATGTAACAAAGATAATAGAGAATACTGTATGACCAAATATATAGTTTTCCAGACTTTCTGCAAGCTCAAATCAACATAGTAAATAAACCATTAAAGTGATGAGATAATTTGAGGTGTATCAACGTCTCACTGCTTCTGTATAAGCTAATATATTGTCAGACCAAAAAAAAAATTATAAAATGCTATGAAAACTTTGGTAAACCGTTTATAATAAAGATGATATGTAAGAAGTATTTGTCATTTTTCTATGTTGAAAGAAGATGATCATACTAGTAAATGCTAGCTAGATTGCTAAATCCACAATACTATGTGCAAAATATAGTTTCTGTTTGGCATGAAGTTGTAAAAAATCATGATTATACATCAGAATGCACCCAAGCACACACATCTACAAGTATCGCTATATGTATGCATATATGTACATAGACACACAATGTACAAACATGTATGCATAATATACTACCTGTCATCACCATCTTCCCACACATGGTTATGCTCCTGTAAAAAAAAAACAATGGATTAGCCGATTAGGTGATGCTCATACAAGGAACAACCGAACAAGACCTATTTTTTTCTACGAAGAGCAAGACAATGATAGATATAAGAAAATCAAATGCAAAAGCTTTAACAAGAAACAACAGAACAAGCCAAGATACAAAGGGAAGCAATATGACGATATGTTAAGAGCATATAACTTCAGATTGACAAACATATAAGCAAATCCACAGAATAATCAACAACTGCGCAAGAAAAAAGAAGATAAAAAAAAGATATATTGACACAATCAACAAAAAAAACATATGAGATAAGTTGGAGCTAAGTTCATGTGATAAGCTTGTTAAATAACAGTTAACAGTCATATATCTTAAAAACAAAGTTGATGTTAAATTGTTGTAAGATGGCTGTGTTGCGTAACAGTCCAAAAATAGGCCGGTTGGGTTGACCCGCAAACAATTTTTCCCCTTCCAACGAAAAAAAAAAAAACTTACTGTGTTAGCTATGATTACAAAATATATAATCATAACTCGATAATCTCTATTTTCCCTTCCAACAAAAAGAAAAAAAAACTTAATGTGTTAACTATGATTACAAAATATATAATCATAACTCGATAATCTCTATATATTTTAAGAACGATTTATGAGACTGTATGCGTTAAAAATAGACTTCGGGTGACTTTCAACTAGACCTGGCAAACGGGTCGGGTCGGGTCGGGTTGGGTCATGGGTCAAAACGGGTTCGGGTCAGAACGGGTTCGGGTCAAAACGGGTCAATTAAAAAAAGGGTTGTTTTGGTTCGGGTCGGAACGGGTTCGGGTCGGAACGGGTTCGGGTCAGAACGGGTTCGGGTTGAAACGGGTCCGGGTCGAAACGGGTTTCGGGTCGGGTCGGGTCAGTTTTGTTAAAAAAAATGTTTTTTTTTTTTTTTAAAAGGAGAGATTGTACATCAAGGGCAAATTTTGTCGGGTTGAAACGGGTCCGGGTCGGTTCGGGTTGATTAAAGAGCTTAGTTGGTGTAAGTGTTGGTGATTTAAAATTTTAAATTGAAGTGTGGGGGATGGTTACTAAAATTGAGATGGAAATGTTTGACATGCATGCCTACAAAGGAATATATGTATTGGGGTCGATTCATTAACGTAATATTACTATGCAGATTTAGGCATTTGACGAAGAGGATTGCAAATATAAAAATTCAGATACATTATGTTAATAGATATAGTGTATCTTAATGGATTTACAAATTACAATCAAACACATCCTGTATAAGTTATAGTTAACAAAGTTGAATGTTCTCTTTACAGGGTTTCAGAAAGATCGATCCCGAAAGATGGGAATTCGTGAACGAAGAATTTATAAAAGAAAAAAAAACACCTTCTGAAGAACATTCATCGTAGAAAACCGATTCATCGCGAAACGGTACGGGTCGAAACGGTACTGGTCGAAACGGTTCGCGTCGAAACGGTACTGGTCGAAACGGTACGGGTCGAAACGGTACTGGTCGAAACGGTACGGGTCGAAACGGTTCGCGTCGAAACGGTACTGGTCGAAACGGTACGGGTCGAAACGGTTGCGTCGAAACGGTATTGGTCGAAACGATTCGCGTCGAAACGGTACTGGTCGAAACGGTACGGGTCGAAACGGTTCGCGTCGAAACGGTACGCGTCGAAACGATTCGCGTCGAAACGGTACTGGTCGAAACGATTCGCGTCGAAACGGTACTGGTCGAAACGGTACGGGTCGAAACGGTTCGCGTCGAAACGGTACGCGTCGAAACGATTCGCGTCGAAACGGATCGCGTCGAAACGGTTCGCGTCGAAACGGATCGCGTCGAAACGGTTAGCGTCGAAACGGTTCGCGTCGAAACGGTTCGCGTCGAAACGGTTCGCGTCGAAACGGTTCGCGTCGAAACGGTTCGCGTCGAAACGGTTCGCGTCAAAACGGTTCGCGTCGAAACGGTTCGATTCGAAATGCTACGGGTCGAAACGGTACGAAACTCGTCCCGACCCTAAACCCGTTTCGTGTCATAACCCGTCTCGTGTGGATACTTGTGCCGGCTCGAAACCCATTCCGATCCGAAACATGCCCCGATTCTTTAAGACACTAACCCACATTGACCCATTTCTTTAATGTTGTCGACCCGCTTTGACCCGAAAATAACAAGATGGAATTTCAAGTGACCCATTGTGACCCATTTAGTTAAAATATCTTACCCAAACCAACCCATATAATTTTAAAAGCAACCCAAATTGACCCATTTGGAAGGCTTTGGGTCAAGATTGCCCCCTCTACTTTCAACCCACTCGACCCATTAGCATGTTCCCATTTTAGTTATAGTTTGTGGTTTGAGATAGTCACACAGCCCTATTCGACCCATTCATTAGTAAATGGGTCGAAACTATTACCTCTAGTGGTATCTGTTTTTTGCCAAATATCATGTGCGGGGTTCCTAGAGCTCCCCTTATCAATATATAACATAGAATATAAATATAACTATGCAATGCATTGAAAAACTAGTATGTCGAGAAGAACTAGAAGTTTACCTGAAAACCTTGAGACTTTGCACCAAGAAAAATAGAACAGTTAGGGGCCCCACAGAGACAACGCACATTAACACCACCATACCATTCAAAATTATAGTCATAAGCCAGTTCAGTTCCAACAGCAATGTCTTGGGTTGCAAAAATACCAACCCTTGTTTCCCCCAAAACCGTCCACTTCCTTGTCTCACAATTTGGTTGGCTGCAACCAACAAGTCAAAGCAGATAATTTATATATTCGTCGAAACAGAGTCAGGTACTCAGGTCAGGTTGGCCCCAACCACTTTCTACCCAAATTGTATTACTTTTTTTAAATGATTAGTGTGTTCAATATGGTTACAAAAAAAAAATCAATACTAATCTCACTTTTTGGATAAATGTAGGAGGTTTTATGCATACACTTTGGGCTCAATTTGTAACATTAGTTAGTTTGACCTGTGCTAATAAAAACACAACCCGAATTGATCCATTTGTAAGTAAATGAGTGAAATTGACACACCTCTAATCAAAACTCAAAAGCTTCTTATAAGTTGAAGCAATATAACTTACCAAGAGTGGTTGATGAATCTACCAAGACTTCCTTTCCTGGTGGCATCAATATAGTAATTGGCGTTAAGAGAGATTATATATGCATCCCTTAAACCTGCATCCAAATCAAAAGCTAGTAAGCAATAGCTAACTTGTTGATTGCTTCTTACTAGACAAGGCAAATCAAGCAGTGTGAGCATCATCAATTAACACGCATAATTTTGTATGGTTTGAAACACTTTACAAATTATTACACAGAACTTATTATTTTAATAACAATCTAACTTTTGGGGCCAAAAGTAAACAGATCATTATACCTTGAGTTTCATAAGTTTGAGCTCTGAGCTTTGCTTCGTCTGAAGAAATTACTTCTCCACAATATTCAATTATAAACATTCCAGCCTAACCATATGAAGTTGAAAAAAAAAAACGCCAAGTAAAAAGTTTATATATGATCAGTACACATAATTCATGATAAATATTAATCTATAACCAATACAGATTTCTGGAAGTAGCCTTACTGAAAGCTATGGAACTCAAATCATCTTATATACGGAACATGTACAGAAAGCTATGGAAAATTTCTTGTTATATCAACACTAATCAGAAAAATATCATCATGAGTAGAGGTGGCGAAATGGGTTGGTCAGGCAGTTAGATAACAGGTAAAACGGATTAGGACCTTAAACACGTGTGTTTGCATTTTTTTTTATTTTTAGCGTGTTATATACGATTATAAAACTTATTATTCCAATAATAATCTTATCTACTGAATAAAACGATTTACAGGGTTGTATGCATTAAGAATGCACTTGGGAGAACTTCAGACACGTTTCCTTTTAGCCAAGTGTTTTAAGTTTACTCATTAGAGAAAATTTATACCTGGATTGACCCATTCATAAGTAAATAAGTCAAACTGGCCACCTTTAATCATGACTATTAAGTGTGAAGTATCTGATAACGTAAATCCTATAATGTTAACAACCAGCATAGACATAAACCTGTTACCTTAATATTTTCATCAGCTAAAAGACCCCACCCACGGCCCTCGGTCTTGAATAACTTTGTCTTTGCATATTCAGATTTTTGAAATCTCTGAAAAGGTAAAAAGCTACACATTAAAACTAAATCACACCATATGATCCCTTCGTGGCACATGATATAAACTTCCGAAAATTCATATACACCAATTTTAACTATGTTACATACAAAATAAGAAACAGTGAGACAAGTATATTACATATATTGCCACTTGAAACCCAAATAGTTGTTGGTTGATAGGTGAAAAAAAATACAATTGATGTATTTATTATTTAAACAAAAAAACCATTCATATACACATATTACATGAGTGTGACATGCTTGGATTTACACAGATACCATCCTCTAGACCAGTCAGATCATTAAGTTACGTTTCCCAACAAACTCAGGTGCTCCTACTTTGGCTTTCCTACTTGATATAATCTCAAAACATAAAAGAAGACCCCAATTTAACTGATAGTTATAACACTAGAAAGTACAACCTCGTCTAATATAAAATTGACAACATAGGTCAACATGGAAAAGAACAATCCACCCCCAAAACGAGAATTTTTCATAGCAAAAACTTCAATTGCTTGAAACTACACCTGGCAAAACGAGCGGGTCGGGTCGGGTGGTGGGTCAAAATGGGTTCGGGTCAGAACGGGTCAATTAAAAAAGAATGTTTTGGTTCGGGTCGAAACGGGTTCAGGTTGGAACGGGTTCGGGCCAGAACAGGTTCGGGTTGAAACGGGCCCGGGTCAGAACGGGTTTCAAGTCGGGTAAAAATGTTATTTTAAAAGAGATTGTACAGTGAGGGGCAATCTGTCGGGTTGAAACAGGTCTGGGTCGAATACGGATCGATTCTTTGTGACACCAATAAATCCAGGCTTACTGCTTAGTGACACTGAATTGGCTGAGGCTTTCTTTTCTAGTCTTCTTCAGGTTATGGTTGGTATCAAAACTTAAGTCACTTGTTGGAGTATCTAAGTGCAAACAAAGAACAACGTAACGTTTTACTTGAAACATTCTTATTAATATACTCATCATGTAATAAGTTTTTAGAAACACTTTTTGACCCATACTAAAGTAACATGCTTCAACCAATCAACCCTAACTAGTTAAATACAACAGCTTCAGCTTGTACTGGGACATGTACATGATATGCATTGCAGTTTTAACACCTACTGTACAAGTGTTTAATGTTTGATAATATACAAGCCCCCACAAATCTCAAATCTCTTTTGCTTCAGCTTGTGTTTAGTACACCTATTTTCATATTTACAGAATTGCCCCTGTTTTGGAATCACAAGAAGAAATAAGGCCAAAGTAGCATAACCAATCAGTTAGCTCTAAATAATTGTGATATAGCTATTTAACTCCTTTGACATTCAAAGATACCTAATGTTTTTTTGTTGCAAGACTGATATGTATTTTAGCACTAACTAGTAGGCACAATTCGACAATCAGCAGAACATGTGATGAATGTCCAACAAATTATCAGAATTAAACTAACCAAAATGAGTATACTTGTGTAGATTTGCAATATTTTGGTCCATATTAGAGATCAATACATCAATTTCCCTTTACCCTTACAACAAACACTTATAATGATCATATAGATTCAAACTTTTCAACATTAACATAATAGAAATACAATCGAACTCAACTTCATCACATGAACGGTTGACTTTTGTTTACAAAGTCAAAACTACTCTTTACATACTCTATCTAAAATTTTTTTATTGGAATCGTGAAACACTAACTAGTAACCTATCAAATCTTCAACTTTGTTTCCCCCTCACTCTCTTCTAATAAACACACACACAGTTCATCGATTGACTGTTCGATTCAATCACCTGATTCTAATAAGAATTCAGCCACAACAACCCCAACGAAGAAATTTTTTTTTTTTTAATGAAAACTCACCAGATTCTCTATCGACAATGAAGTTGAAGATGATTTTACGATGAAGTTTCACAGATAGAATTATGCCCTAATAATTAACGACTGAAGATGATTCGTAGATTCTCTATCAAGATTGAAGAAAAACCCTCTCTGAGAAGAAAACCCTAGAAGCTAGAACAATACAACACTTCTAACCTGCTTCTTTTTTCTTCTAACCCCAGCAACCCGTTCCACCCATTTCTTTTTAATTCTAAACCCTAATTGACCCGTGGAACATATTTCCCTTGCTTTAAAGTGACCCGTTAAAAATCACATGGAAGCCCAAACTGACCCATAGTAATTAAAAAATGACCCATGTGTATAATATGGGTCAGAATCCCCCCCCCCCCCTGAAACCTTTCAAACTACAACATAATGACAAGATCATCTAAATAAAGTTGTAAGGTACTTGTCAACAAAGACAGGGTAAACTTGCAGTCACTTAAAACAAATTTCAGTAATAAACAAATGAACAAAACTTGATCAATCTTAAAATATATAAACAAAATAGTAACAGAGGGAGAAGAGGGGTTAGAGAGAGAGAAAAACATGAAGAATTGTTTCTCTGTTTCCCCAAAATGCAGCAGAAAAGCAGAGGAAAATGAACTAATGAAGTCCTATGTTGTCAATTTTCTTAAAATATATAAACAAGTTCACCTAGTCTTTGTTGACAAGTAGGTTTGTTACAATTAAATTCCATTCTAAAACAAAACTAATGAACATAAGTAGATTTTGAAACATCAGAACATAGATTCTTAAGGAAAGAAAACATAATTACAATAAATTAGTGCACCTATAATTTACCTGGTTCTTGCAATAGCTGCCACATGGGCAATATCCAGGTGTACATTCTGTGTTCGTTAACACATTCAAACACCTCTCTCCACATGCGAGCTCAGTTTTGCAAGGATCCAATTTGCATTCACAAACAGCAATATCCTCTTCTTTTTTCTTTGCCTGCCTAGAAACACATACAGAATTTTAAATCAAAAAAAAAAACTTCAATTCTGGTCCAAACACAAATGGGACATACATTTTCCCACAAAATCACAGCTAATTTGTTGAAAAAGTAGCTGAACATGCATCTAAATCTACAACCTAAAGCTCTGAACAGCACAGCTTTTGACCAGAAAGTACGAATTTTATAATAGCAGAGCAATTACAT
Organism: Helianthus annuus; assembly: GCF_002127325.2. Classification (NCBI taxonomy): domain Eukaryota; kingdom Viridiplantae; phylum Streptophyta; class Magnoliopsida; order Asterales; family Asteraceae; genus Helianthus; species Helianthus annuus. The sequence continues at coordinate 67,841,257 of NC_035440.2, read as the reverse complement.
ATTGGAGGTAAAAAATGGACACATGCAGAGCTGGGTAACATGTCAAAATGAGTTAAGATCAAATTGTTACTTTTAGTATGGGCCATGGTGACATGAACACTTTTTGTCCAAAACTATTTAAATTTTCTATAACAACTTTGTCAAATATGCAATACAACTACATAATAATTGATATTTTCAAATTCAATGATTTAGGAGGTTATATGCAAAAATACACAATGGGTGACTTTTGACATGTTAACCAATATGACCTGCTTTCTTTCCCAAGCTAAATCTTTTAATTTTACTAGTTTGACCTATTAAGTATAAAGCATAACTCAAAATGACACATGTAGTTCACCAAAAGGATAGATATGCTAAGACATCAAGACTGTTTCCCAAACAGCATAAATTACTTAATATCCATGAATGTAATATAGACGCCAATAGTTACCAACTTGACAAGTTCCAAGCCTCAAGTACAAAATAAAATGTCAAACCGTCAAAAAAATAAATATATATACATATATATATATATATATAGAGAGAGAGAGAGAGAGAGAGAAAGTGTATTGTACAATATCCCTTAACGTACGATGCGTACGCGATCAGAATATAACATGCGAATTTTGTACAATTGTCTTCCGAGTTTGTGAAGTCCGAATTTATGAACATGCGGGTTTGAGACAAGTCTTTTCCGAGTTTGATGAAGTTCTGAGTTTGTGAACATGCGGGTTTCATAGATATAACATGCGGGTTTTCGTCTTTTGAGGTTTATAACATGTGGATTTCTAATCGCGTACGCATCGTACGTTAAGGCCAATTGTATGTTAACTGACCCCTATATATATAAACAATAAAAGTAAGCTATGTATGAATATTCAAACAATAGATGGCTACCACGACCCTTATTTTTCTAAAACAAAATCATCAAAAAATGAGCTTATGTATTGTGTTGTATTTGTATTAAAAGAAAATATATGATGAAAATAACCCTCATAGATATAGGATTTCAATATATCAATGGACAAACTAATTTATCATGAAGCATAACATGATCAAGAAATGACATACTTTCGTCCTGAACGCTCATTTCGAGTGATGTGTATGAATGGAGCCACTCCTTCCGGTAACTGAACCTTAGAACACAATGTTCATTGTGTTAGTTGAAAAGAACATAATACATATAGCAATATCAAAATTCATAATGGATTGAGGTGAAACTTATCACAAAATTGTGTGCAATTCTAACACCTATAAGTGTGAATCATAATAACATCAAAGGCACTAAGTGATGCACGCAAATCTCTTCAAACAATCAAGAAAAAGGAACACTACAAATGTCCTAGATGTACAGCAGATTCAAAAATGGTTAGATGAGGTCAACAACTCAATTTACTTTTATTTAAAAAACACACCACATAAGTACATAACATAAATATTAGTATTCACATTTCAATAGTATATAGTAATACATTAAAAAATGCAATTCCAGTTGCAAACCAGGTTAACTTACTTCAGCGTTAAGGTCAAAAGTCAAAAAATTGCATGGAAATTGGAATTAGTGTAATGTATTATTGTTCTCATTGTAAACTCACAAGGCTTTTTGACTAAAAATCCTGGCAAAATTAACCTTTTGTTAATTGAAGAAGTGGTATCTTGCTAATGTGCAAGTTTCAGATGTCATAAATAAGAATAATGGGACAAACTATGTGTCAAGTTTATTGATATTTACCTCGAAGAACACAATTAAAATAGAATAAACACGTATCACCAAGAAAAGAAGCACCAAATTCTTTACTTTTAATATGAATTTCTTAAACAAAATCCTCCACCACTAATCAAAAACCAGATCTACCTTCTCTCAGATAAGGAATGTAGAAGGTAGGTAAAAATAAGTAAACACAGTAATAAAGAAACTTCAATAAATTTTAAATCATTATCCACTTATCGACAACATATGTTGTAACTGAAAATGATTTTTTTTTCGTGCGATACTTGTTTCAATTTAACTTTGCACATGGGTGATCTAGATCCAAATCCCTATCAAAGAAATATATCTAAATAACACCCTACTCCAAGTGAAAAATCTGTGAAAATCAAATAAGTAGGGGTATTAATGTGGAAAACACTAGTGAACTGGATCGAACAAACCTTTATAGGACGAGCAAAGTTGCGATATGCTCGTTTTCCCAAATAAGCTCGTTGTTTATAAGTTTTTTCTCCCTTCTCCATCGATCAGCTCGAAGACAATTAGGGTTTTGTGTCAATCAGTGTAAAATGTCAAAACATATTTGGTCCGACAACAAGATATCCCAACCTACTCTTTCTTTTTTTATGGGAGATTTGCAATTATAAAACCTAAAGAATATCACTATTTGGGCCTATGAACTTTGAACCAAGTTGGATATAGGCCTATAATCCTTGAATTTTTTTGTGAAACCGGCCCACAAACATCCCCAAAATGTGCTCGTTTCCCGACTAAAAGGCGCAAAATGCACGATTACCTCCTGGTGCATTTAAATTGGTAAGATCTTTTTAGTTTATAAATGGTTAAAGAATCAAAACACATATTCCATTCCTTTCATATCTTAAGCTTCATCTTAAAGAGTATAAGAACCTACCAAAGACCAAAGAAGCAAGATTAAGAGAAACCATCTCCATCTTCCACCCATATATGTCCTATTTTCTTATCCCTCTAGAAATTCATTGCATTTCCAAAACTCCCTTGTGGTGTTGAATTTTGTTATCAAAAGTGTTCCAAGTTAAGAAATAACGAAACAGGTTTTAGGTGGACAAAACCTCAGGTGAGAAGAATTGAGTTCATCCCATAGTTGTTAATGGCGAATAGCGACAAATAGCGATAAGGTACCTATATGCTACATAGCGAATAGCGATAAATAGCGGGCGGCTATTTTATAAATAGCAATACACTAGAAAAAAAAAATTTAATTTTATATGTATATTATATCAAAATACCCTGGTATATATGCTATTTTACATGTATATTTAACAAAAGTCTAAAATCCAGCTATTTTATAGCTATATTTAATTGATATTTATAATTAAAAATTAAAAAAATAAATAAAGTGTCGCTATTCTCGCTATCCATCGCTACAACCCTAATAGCTATATTTAATTGATATTTATAATTAAAAATTAAAAAAATAAATAAAGTGTCGCTATTCTCGCTATCCATCGCTACAACCCTAATAGCTATATTTAATTGATATTTATAATTAAAAATTAAAAAAATAAATAAAGTGTCGCTATTCTCGCTATCCATCGCTACAACCCTAATAGCTATATTTAATTGATATTTATAATTAAAAATTAAAAAAATAAATAAAGTGTCGCTATTCTCGCTATCCATCGCTACAACCCTAATAGCTATATTTAATTGATATTTATAATTAAAAATTAAAAAAATAAATAAAGTGTCGCTATTCTCGCTATCCATCGCTACAACCCTAATAGCTATATTTAATTGATATTTATAATTAAAAATTAAAAAAATAAATAAAGTGTCGCTATTCTCGCTATCCATCGCTACAACCCTAATAGCTATATTTAATTGATATTTATAATTAAAAATTAAAAAAATAAATAAAGTGTCGCTATTCTCGCTATCCATCGCTACAACCCTAATAGCTATATTTAATTGATATTTATAATTAAAAATTAAAAAAATAAATAAAGTGTCGCTATTCTCGCTATCCATCGCTACAACCCTAATAGCTATATTTAATTGATATTTATAATTAAAAATTAAAAAAATAAATAAAGTGTCGCTATTCTCGCTATCCATCGCTACAACCCTAATAGCTATATTTAATTGATATTTATAATTAAAAATTAAAAAAATAAATAAAGTGTCGCTATTCTCGCTATCCATCGCTACAACCCTAATAGCTATATTTAATTGATATTTATAATTAAAAATTAAAAAAATAAATAAAGTGTCGCTATTCTCGCTATCCATCGCTACAACCCTAATAGCGACACTGGACCTATACGCTACGCAGCGCGCTATAGCGATCGCTACGATCGCTATTGACAATTGTGGTTCATCCACATAAATTTGACAGCATAGGGTTATCTAGTCCATATGTTCTACAGTAAAGTTGTACAGGTCCTAGTTCTTAGTAGTTAGTACTAAGCACACAATGCAATCAGATAATTCTCTTTTAACAATAAGAGAAAACATATTCAATTGAAGGCTTCATCTTGATTTGTATGGTAACAAAAACATAACAGCTAAATAAATCCATTACCTAAACCTAAAATTACTGGTTCTGATGACACATATTAGGTAGTAGGGTAAATTAAAACATAATAAACATGATCTTGGTTGTTGTTTCAAATCAAATGCACTAACAGAAAGCTAAGTCCTTGAAATAAATCACAGTGAGTTGTGAAAACTTACATGGATTCTGTTAAACTCAGGCTCCATTACATAGAAAAAAGACGCAACTCAGCAGATACTAGACCTAGGGTTGCAACTTCTGAAACAACAAGAGGAGACTAATATATTATTGTAAATTCGAGAGCAAATGATTTGAGAGAAAGTGGAAGGATTACCTCATGATTCGTGTAGTGATAAGGGTTTTGGAATTGGGTGTATATGACCGTAGGAATTTGGTGAAAGCTTTGGCGCTGCGATTCAAGTTGTAAATGTAATGGAGGAGGCCCCTAGAGTTTGGGCTTGATAAGGTTCTCGCTAACGCCCCTGGATTTTGGTTATTTTGGTGTTTCTTACAAAACTTGGTGCCACGGGTTAGTATCGGGACTTAAGCGACGATGCAAGGAGAACCTCTACGGTCAGATTGTCTCTGATGGTGTAGCGGCAGTGGCGGATCCAACCTTGTTTTGTAGGTTTACATAAACTCACTCGGTTTGGAAAAAACTAGCGAGAACTTTATATGATTTGGAAAAAAAATAGTGAGAATCTACCAAAACGAGCCCACCGAAAGAAGTTCTTGGATCCGCCACTGTGTAGCGGCACGTCTAGTAATTACTTATGACTCTTGAATCGTTTCATGTCAAAAAAAAACATGTGACTCTTGAAAGGTCAATCAACGTATAATCAGAATTTTCAGTGTATTATATTTAATCTTTTTATAAGATTAAATTAGTGTTGGTGATGTGTCAACGTAACTCCTTTTTTTATTGTAGTGTAAAATGGACTAAATGTCGATGTTTGAATTAAAATCGTAATAGCGAGTTTAGTGGTGAAAATCCAACACTTAGAGGATAAAATATAAGTGTTGAAACTCGTATAAGTTATATAGTCCAAAATGAGGGCCACATATTTTTGCAAGGGATGGGCGTACTCGAACCATGTTCTTGGTGACTCTCAAACGAGAACAAAAAAGTTCTTACTTAGCTAGAATTTAAATCAGTGTTTTCTGGTCATTTGATTCGCATAATATTTTTTTTATAAAATCTAAATTTGTTAAAGAAATTGGAAATGATTCCATTCATATGTTTGGTTAGAAAAATGCATCAGAATCCTTTCATATAATTTTGCTTCGTCAGTAAATCTGCCAAAGCTTTTATTTATTTTATTATTATACCCTTAAATAATAATTATTATGAAATGTTCACATGTTACGATCAAGATAGAAATTGACAATTTTCAAACAAATTCTCATGTTTAGGGTTACAAACGAACTGAATGTTCGGTGAACAGTTCATAAAACATTCGGCAGGAAGTTCGTTTGTATTCGTTCGTTTATTAAACAAACGAACACGAAATTCTATTCGTTAGTTCAATTAACGAACATGAACAGAGGCCACGTTTGTTTGTTTATGTTCGTGAACGCTCGGTAACGTGTTCATTTTGTGCTCGATAGTCCATTAGTGTTTTTAGTTTTTATATTTTATTTAAATACTTCAAAATTCTGACAAATAAAATATTTAATAAGTGTCAACGTATTATATATTTTGTTGATAAACGTTTGTTTGTTTGTGTTCGTTTGTTTCATTTGTGTTCATGAACGTTAGTCTGTGCTCATTTGTGTTCATTGATGTTCGTTTTCCTTCCCTTTGTCGCCTAAAATTAACAAACAAACACAAGCGGACACGAACAAGTCCATTTCCTTAACAAATGAACGTGAACATAAAATCTCGTTCGGTAAGTGTTCATGAATAGGGCTGTAAACGAACTGAACGAACACGAACAAAGCATTGTTCGTGTTCGTTCGTTAAGGAAATAAATGTGTTCACGAACGGTTCATGAACACTTACCGAACGAGATTTTATGTTCGTGTTCGTTCATTAAGGAAATGAGCGTGTTCGCGAACGGTTCACGAACACAAATAAATTTGGCGAACGCGACGAAGGATAAAGATAGATGGCCCAGAGAGTAGCACTCGAACTTGAATCCCTTATTGTGGAACGGATGTCGATCGTATCCGTGAATGTAAATAATGAGAAATGAAAGGGAAATGATGTATAAACAAGGTGAAAGTGAGTTTCCTAGTTTAATTGTTAGGAAAATAAAATAAATAAAAGTTTAATAATCTAAAAAGTACAAATAAAATTTAAGAAAGTACAAAGATCTTCAATTAAAACACAAACATACGAATATAAACGAACGCAAATCAACTAATGTTCACGAACACCTTACCGAACGTTCACGAACACAGTCAAACGAACGAGACCTCTGTTCATGTTCGTTCATTTAACTAATCGAACGATATTTCTTGTTCATGTTCGTTCATTTATTAAACGAACGAACATAAACGAACTTCCGGTCGAACGGTTCACGAACTGTTCGCTGAACGTTCGGTTCGTTTACAGCCCTATTCATGAATAATTTGTGAACACGTGTATTTCTTAACAAACGAACTCGAACAAGGTCTTGTTCATGTTCGTTCAGTTCGTTTGTAGCCCTACTCATATTCTCTTATATGAAATCTCAACAAAAGTTAACATAACCAATATAGAGGCTCAAACATGCTTTGTACAAGATTATTTCTATATGCAATCCCCTCATTTGAAGTCTTGATAGAAGTGTTAGATTTTTTTTAAACGGCCAACAAACTCAATCCCGAGCACTCTCGGGGCACCCACTGGACAAACGGAGTACTCCGAGAGTAACCCGAGTCCATCACCAATTCCGGGGAAAACCCGGTAACCCACCAGCCCGTAGGCACGACAGTGAAATTACCGGTAAAACCCGTTTGGCTCAAGGATCCAACCCAGGTTTCCCTGGGTCTCCTATCATTGCCCACCAATGCCTAGTATGCCTGGGTAACAGCATTTGACAAGACTACTGTAAAGGTAAGATCTAGGGGTTACACCAAAAGTAACAACCACACGTAAGGTTGATTAATTGTTAAACACACGAAATAAGTGTATGGTAACGATGATTATTGGAGAATAATCAAATATAGGTCATTAGTTGTTAATATGTGTGAAATGATAATAACTAATAACTAAACATTATCTTATCTTATATATATAATAAATCTATATCTATAATCTATAATCTATAATCTATAAATCTATAAATAATAATAAAGCAAAACAAACTTAGGCCACATGGCATGAACTTAAGCTACTAGATGTCACGTGGTATTTTATTGTTTCCTCTTTTTTCCCTTTGAGCGGCAATTTGAATAGACTCTTCCAATTCCCTCTCAATCTTACACTAGGGTTCTGTTTGGTATGTGGTAATTGAATGGACGAAGGAATGGAATGGACGAGGGAATGCAGTGGATCATTACCATTCCATGTCTTGTTTGGTTACCATGTGTGAATGGAATGAATTATTATTATGTATTGTTCGGTAGGCAAGAAAAGACAAGAAAAACGGAATAATAAAATCAGCGGTGAGTGGTGGTGGTGGTCGGTGGTAGTGATTGTGGGTGGTTATAGGTGGCGGTGGTGGGTGTCGGCGGCAGCGATGGGTGGTGGTGGCGGCGGCGAGTGGCGGTGCGGTGGTGACGGTGATAACAGTGGCAAGTGGGTGGCGGCGGCAGTGGTAGCTGTCGGGGTGAGGTGGTGGCGGGTGGCGGCGATGGCGGCGATGGTGGGTGGTGGGGGTGGTGGTGGATTGTGGCGAAGGTGGTGGGCTGTGGTGTTGTTGATGAATGGTGGAAGAGGGGATGGAATGGAAAAAAAACATGGGGGTGGAAGGAATGATTTTGAGGGAATGGAATGACTTTTGGAATGGGTGATTCCATTCCATTGACCAACCAAACACCTTTTTCTTCATTCCCTCGTAATCATTCATTTCATTTCACCTCTCATTCCTGCATACCAAACACTACCTAGAAGAATTCCCTAATCCCTCTCAATCATCCTCTCATCTTCTCTCAAATCATAAACCAAAATAAAAGCTTTTCATATTCTTATTCTTGAAGATCTTTCCTTTTAATAATCTCCTCATCACAAACCCTAATCTAAGGCGATCGTTCCACTTTGACAGTTTTTGTTTGTCACATTCATCCGCCATCACAAGTTCATCGATTTCTTCTTCATCTAGGTAATCGTTTTCTGTTCAGATCTGGTTTTTGTTCTTTCGTGTAAAAATCATGATATCTGGTTATTGATTGTAGTTTAATTTGAGTTTCAAAAATTGTGAACTACAAGCGTGAATTAGGGTTCATTAAATCCATGTTATGTTCTTCAAATGGTTTGGTATGAGTTTAAGCTTTATTTTTTATCTTTAAATTCATGTTTTAATGGGTTTTGAAGCAATTTATTTGTGGGTTTTGAGATAACACAAGAAATACTTGATTTATTGTGCACAATTACACACTTGCTCTGTTTCACACGTTTGTTTCAGAACTTATTTAACAGGTTGTGACTTTTGTGATTAAATTATGATTATTATGATTTTGTTTAATTTTTTGGGCTTTTGAATCAATTTATTCGGGTCTTATGGCTATGGGTTTATTTAGTTGCTCCGTTTCAGAATTTTTTGATTTTATTGGGTTCTTAACATTAGGATTCAATTTATGGATATGAAATTTATAAATTTTTGTTTTTATAATTCGATTTTTTCACAACATTTTAGCTTTAAATTCATCTTTTTTCTGTGTTTTGAATCAATTTATTTAGGTTTTAATTTGTTTAATATATTTACCATGTTTCGTGAATTTTATGGTTGTGTTGGGTTCTAAATTTTAGGATTCAAATCATGGCTATGAAGTTTATATTTTTGGTTAATTTTGTGTTTTTATAAATTGAATTTTAACACTATTTTTATCTGCAATTTTGCAGAAACATTAAGTATGGAGGATGGAAAGATTACAGGGTTAGATAATTTAGCGACGCCTTCGTATTTGGTCGTCGCTTTAGCCGTCAATGGAAGTAAAAAAAAACAAATATGTTGTTAAATGGCCATTGGATAAGTTTGTTCCAGAGGGTATGCTTTTGTTCAAATTGTTATTCATTCGACCGAAAATCACCAGAATTCCGACACCAAGTGAGTTTCCTAATAAAGGTTGGTTAGTGTTTCATATGATATTAAGTTCTATGTTAGATGGAAAATTCAGTTTTTTTTTTTTTTTTTTTTTTTTTTTTTTTTGCAGTGGGTTTGGTTCCGGTTTCACAAGCGCGAGAGGATTTGGTGATCGCTTACAGGAAGGAAGTCGAACGTGAGACATACGAAAAACTACTTCCTTTCAAGAACATGTGTGCTACGAGAAAGGTTTGAGCTTTTATACTTTCTTGATTATTAATGAATTCGGTAAATGATGCAGAGCGGAAACACAAAAGATAAGGATTAACTTTTTGAGAGGAAAATTGGAATATTATTAGAGGCCTTAAACTATTAAATCATGTGTCTTTTCATAGGGAAAATCTATTTTTTTGGCATGTTTGGCTTTTCAATTCGAAGCTGACAGGCTAAGCAGGTGTTTCATAGTCTGGGATGAAAGGCTTGAATTTTGTGAACTAATCTCACATTCTTGCCTTATATATCATTTTTGTTTTCTTTTTTCCTTAGTCTTTCTATGTGAAAATACTAAACTTTAAAATGTCCATTACTTTTTTTCCAATGTGATATATTTCCTATTTTATTTAATAAGAATAGTAATAAAAAGTCAGTCACTTTATTATTTCTGTCACGACCCCTGACCCACCCTGGACGGAGTCGGGAGTCGCGAGCAGCCAAGCGGTACCGGTGGTTATTTTTAAAAACATTGCAGCGGAAATTTCATCAGGACCGTGAGTTAGGAAAAATATCAGAGTTTAGAAACACCGGATTCTATTTAAATAGATGGAATAAATTCCATTTTTACAAAGGTAGCTTTTAATAAAAACAATATTTCTTAATTTGATTTAATTAATAAGCCACTTCTTGAAGTCTTTCAGTGCCGGATCCAATTCTTACTCCAATCTACTGTAACTACCTGAAACGCGTTTTAAAAAGGTTTTGTCAGCGGGAAATACTGAGTGAGTTCATTCAGGTTTTATAAAATGACTCTTAGTTATAAATTACAGCATAAGAGCGATTACGATGGCTTCTATCTTATTTTTATCTGGCGCTCTGTCACAATGGTGACGATGGTCATACCACTATTAGGTCAATGAACCCAAAATAGTGATGATTATCCCTAGTAGGTCAATGAACCTAACTGGGAGAAAATTAGTAATGTGCACAATACCCCACTAACCGGTAATTCAAGATATCTACGACTTAGTCCCTGTAATTATAACTTTTGAAAATAATTTGAGGTATTGTAAAACAGTTGATAAAAAGAGAATGACTCACAGTGTAAGCATGCAGTATTGATTTAACAAGCTTCTTGATTCTACATCTTCTGATAATTAAGCGTATACTTTATTGTTCTGGATCTTCTAATGTTTTAATAGCTTGTTTAATTGTAAGTGTGTAGTTGGGAGTATTCTGGTAGTTAAACATATAGTTTAACAGAATGGAATACGTATTTGTGTAAAACCCAAATCAAACCTTAACGGTAGTCACGAGATTCGAACCTTAACAGAATTCACAAAGTATAGTACTTTGGCATCCGTTTAACGAACTCACAAAGTATCACACTTTGGATTCCGTTTACCGAAATTCACAAAGTACAACACTTCGGCATTCGTTAGATGGTTCCTGAATCGATCGGACAGGACATCGCTTTGGTGATTATTGGTTAGAACACCAACGTATAGAGAGAAGAATAGAAGAAATGAACAAAGGAAAATGAATCCTAAGCTTCCTATTTATAGGTAGATTTATTCCTTAGCTAGGAAGTTTCCTTAACCATTAAGTTTCCTTAACTATTAAGTTTCCTTAACTATTAAGTTTCCTTAACTATTAAGTTTCCTTAACTATTAAGTTTGCTTATCCATTTAACTAAATAACTTACTTAGCTTAATTAATCTTGCTTAGCTTAATTAATCTTGATTAACTTAATTAATCTTGATTAACTTAATTAATCTTGATTAGTTAATCATACTTAACTTAATTAATAGTTTAATTAATCTACTCAGCTAACTTAGCTGCTAAGTTTATTTAACTATTAAGTTTACTTTGCTATTAAGTACTCTAGCAGCTCCTTGCTTACGAGTTCTAATTTCTAGATACAATAGAACTCGTATTAGTGTATTAACTCAATTCAACTTTAACGATAATCACGAGATAAAACCCTCACAACGAATGACAAAGTGCAATCACTTAAACATCCGTCGGATTCACAACGAATGACAGAGTATTCCCCGAGTTCGGGTGGTACTCAAACATCCTGTCGGAATCACGACTAATGACAAAGGATAGCACTTAAACATCCTGTCGGATAGTTTCAATCGATCGGATAGAGTATCGTACCAGTGATTTAGAGTTATTACCCTAATAACGAGCAGAGTTTCGGGGTTTTAGGGGTTTTAGTATTAGAATGACAGAACAAGGGGGAAAGAAGCATCGATTTTCGATCGAAGCTGGTGCACTGAATTCATCTCACAGCTGCCTGTTATATACCCCAAAATGGCACCCCCGCGAGTCGCGGAAGACACCGGGGTGACCCTCCGCGTATCGCGGCGAGAGTCAGCCCAGCTGTGACATCTCGTATTTTCAATCTTTCCATTTTTGGCAAGTCTACTTGTACTTTCTATTTTTGTAAGTTGTACCTTCGTGGTATTTGTTTCAAATTCCAAATTGTACTCGAGACTTGAAATCATAATGAAAATGCATGATTTTATCCATATTTTGTGTTTGAATGCTATGTATTGTTGAAACAATTGAAACACGTTGAAACTATGTTAAACACGTAAAAACAGTGGAATCACATCTTAGTTTCGACTCTTAAATTCATCGTTGCCAAGAGATTACCCTAAACCGTGCAAGAATTGGGAATTTATACGCTAATTCGGTAAAAATATTGAAATTTGGGTTAAAAATGATTATTATATTATTTTATTAATATTTTAGATAAATAAAATAACAATTTAAATTAAATAAATAATTATTTCTGAATTTTTATTGATGTTTTAAGCATTTTCGTTAAATAACCTAACCTGGTTAGCTTTTACTAAAGGGCAGCACTAACTGAGTTGGAAAACTCAGTTAGTGGCTAACCCAGTTAGTTAAAACTAACTTATACCAAAAAAAAGGGATTAAATCCCAAGGATATGAGCGAACCGGGACTCGAACCCATGACCAACGACTCAGACAAGACGCGCACAAACCAACTGGTCTGTGACTCAACATGTTAACAACTTGATCATGATTTGTATTTAAACACGCATTAATTACGCGAATTTAAACATTAACCGCCAAAAGCTGGTTCGTCTTCTTCGTCCCTTCAAGTTATTACCGGAAACCGACGACTCTTCTGTTTCTGTAACCGAACACCCTCAGTCCATTATAAAACCCAATCCAAACTTCATCTTTCTCGTTCCTTTCTCGCTCCCGAAATCAAAAAACTAAACCGGAACCAAAACCCGATACGAGTCTTCGCCGGGAAACCGAGGATCGCCGGAACCACCTGCCATCGTCTTCACCATCTCCGGCCACCACCTTCGTCGTCGTCCGGTAACGTATCCGACTCGTTTTCGTTTTTCCGATCATTCTCGTTACTGTATATATATTATTATTATTATTAATATTATTATTATTATTATTACAATTATTATTATTATCATTATAATAAAACAGATGATTATTATTATTATTTATAAAATCAGATTTATTTATATAATTAATATTTTTATTAAACAGATATATTGATATAATTATTATTAATATAAAACAGATTTATTTAAATCTGAAATAATTATTTTCCAGAATTTTATTTCTATTATTTATTTTCAGATATATATATTTCAGAATTATATTTAATTATTTCAGTTTATAAAATCAGATTTATTAAAAAATCAGATTTATTTAGTTTATATAAATAATCAGAATTATTTTAATAATCAGAATTATTGTTTATTTAATTCAGAATTTTATAATTATATATTTTAGAATTCTTAATAAAATTAAATCAGAATTATTATTTAATTTGTTTTTCAGGTTTATTTATTTTATATAACTAGAATTTTATAAATAAGTTTATTATTTATAGAATTATTGATTAATGTTGGATTATTTATTTTTGTAATTTTATACATATTCTTACTTTGGTAAATCTATTTGTGATATTTGGTAGAATTAATCTTTATTTTACCTATTTATTCATCACATATTATTACATAGAAAATATAAGGCATATGATTTACATAACTTAGAAATGTTAATGTTCTTTGCCTTGTTATCTGGTAACCTATAAATTCCCAAATAATTAACAAACCCTTTCAAACTTAATAGGGTAATTCTCTTGTGCACATCCTCTTGGGGAAATCTATTATTCTTAATCTTATTCCAAGAAATACGCAACGCACTCTAAGGTGAGTATACTTGACCCATTTTCCTTTTTACACATTTTGGGTGTAGTATGCATTTCCTTATCAAAAACACAATGCTAAACAATTTTTGCACAATCTATCCATACTATTGTGAAACTACTTGATTATTGATTATCTATGTTATGCTAATGTTAACATCTATGACTATGTGTTCATTAACTTTGCAAGCCTCCCCTATCAATGGCAGCGCTGTAGGTTGTAACGCCCCTCCCGTATATTATGGGTATTGCTAGGTCTTTTAACTCTATCACCACCCTTTCGAGGGTTAGGCTATGTTAATTGCGTTAAACTATGGTTTGGACATGTGGATTTCATCGTTACGAGTATAACAGTTAATTTGATATCAGTTGTTCACATGGATTAGATTTGATAAACTATTTAACTCTATTATGCTATGTACAAACCTGTATACTCGCCAGCAATTATTTGTTGATTGTATTTTAAATGCATACTGCAGGTTGACGATTCAAGAAAACAAGAATATGGCTAGGATGGCTTAGAAACCCATCAAACATTTAAATTTCAATCTATGTTATGTATTTTTCATTTCCATGTATTGTATGAAACTATTGGTTATCAATGAATAAAACTTTAATTATTGTCACAATTAGTGTTATGATGTCTTTGAACAGTTTGTACGTCTCATCTCGATGTTTCCGCCATCGGTTGGGGTGTGACACCAGCCTAGGTCTGCCACGTGTCCGGTATAGGCTTGACACGTGGCGCCTCGTCGTGACACGTGTCATTGGCCGCTTTTTCGTCCAATCATGCGTTTTTCCTTGATTTTCGTGCCGATACTTATCGCGTATGCTTGGTCTTGATTCCAATCAATTTGGTTTTCAATTGTGAATCTAATAAGACTATTTTTATGTGATTTGGTTCGTCGGACTCCAAGATTCCTTACCCGCTAAATTTTCCAAATTGAGTATACAAGTTTCGTCGCATGTATTTCTGGTTTTGATTACGGTTTGTTATCGAGACTATCTTTGAGGGTTGTTACAATTTCCATGAAAAAGCACACATACTACAAATGAACGAACAACCTTCCCACAATGAATGTTTCTGGTTTATTGTGAATTGTTATTAGTTTTGGTATTAAATGGATTATTCTGTTGCAATTTGATACAAACCCGGACTCAATGTTGGGTCAACGATAGTCAACCTGAGTCAAAGCTTTACCAAAAAAATAAAAACTCATTCAACTACCTATTCGGGTCAAAGATGGTTAATAATAGAAGTTGAGTATTCAGTTAGGTATAAATGCACACCCAAGCAATCTAATTAGTTATATGTATGAATATGGTTACAATTTATGAATTGATGAATTAAAAGATATCTGACTTAGTGTTTCAGACCTTTGGTACAAATTCATTGTCAATTTTCAACCAACACTTTTCCTAGCTTGGATCGTCCTCAACCTATGTGTGTTCCTGGATAAAACCGTGCTTATCAGATTCAGGTGCGTATCGTGCTCATCTATATAAACTGAAAATACTTTTTTAAGTGTTTTAAATGGTAACTTTTTTAATGTTTGGAATCGTAAAAGTATAGAAGCAACATAATTCTACTTTATAAGTTTTTAACTTCCTTTTCTTAAAGTCACTTTTTCAGTTTTTGTGTAAGATGATGGTTCTGTGACTTAGGTTTTACATTAAGTGTTACCAAGTTTTTTTTTATCAGATCTTTAAAGTCACATGTATATACTATTAATTATTTAATGAAACAATGAAGAGTAATAATCTATTTATAAATATCATGTAGCCATTTGTGTGTATATGTATTCACTTACACAATCAACGAAGTGTATCAGTGGTGTTCTCAAATTCAGCTGGATAAATGTTTTTGTTTTTTTTTCCTCTAAATTTTGCTATGTTTAAAGAATTATTGTTTTCAAGCAAAGATTTTGGTCTACTTTGGGAAGAGAGTCGGTTGGCATCATGTTTTGGATTATCTTGCAAAGACCCAGTGAAACTTTGACTCTTTTTTTTGGAATATAAATGAACAAGTCGACAAGAGTCCGTTGATCCTAATCATAAGTGTCAAAAGGGCAAAGAAGTGGCCAGAGGCATTTTGCTTCGTGTATTCTTCATTCATTTGTTGGAAATGTTTGCTTCATAAGATTGATTTGGCTACAATGTTGCATGAAGGTGCTGGAGACATGGTTTAGGGGCTGACACAAATCTTAGGTAAGCTTTGCTTTATACCTTTTGTTCTAGATTACACGAAATATACTTAAAAAGACTATTTAAACTCTTTGCATTGAGATGCGCAAGCGTTGGTACATGCATAATATTCATGCCAATAATTGCCTTATGGGCCCTAGAAACTTGCCATCAAGTCACTGATGAAAAAGAATCTGGTTCAAAATTATTTATACAATCCGATAACATGGGAAAATCTCAAGACTCAATCTTACACACTTCTGACCTCTGGAGCTCTTTTGTTTAGCAAGCGAAGTCAATATTCATTTCTGCATCCATAACCATCTTGGTAAGATGATTTCTCTATGTTACATTATCAGCTTTGACCATGTTGACCTTTTATAATGACTCTGAACGTGATACATGAAAACAAGCATTCCACATCATGTGGTATTCTCTATTTATCTTATCGAACTGTTATTTTTATGCTTAAACGGGCTACATCAGATGTCCCATCTAAATTGCTCTCACCAAGAATAAAGGTTTTTTTTTGGGGAAAAATGAACATAATCTAAGTCCTTCAAATCACAAGTGTCCGATGGGCACGACTTGTGCCACCTTCTCTGCAGAAAATTTTTAACATCAGACATTTGGGCACGGGGGCATGCCTGATGGGCACGACCCTGTGCTGCAGGCTTTGATTTGCAACTTGTGAAGCGGGAAGCTCTGGTTTACGTGCATGGGGTCCCTTTTTTCTCAATTTTTCACACCATTCCACCAGTTTACAAACACCACCTTTTTATTTAGAGCAACCATCCATTACAAACTAAAAGAAAAGCGAAAAAGTACATAATCTTAAAGTCCTAAGATAGATTATGTAACACCTCATAAAATCGTGTCCAACGATGTGTTGACACGTGTAATAAACCTTAATAAAGTCAAACGTTGACTATGAGGGACTAATTTTGCGAAAAATCAAAAGCTTTGATTTTGGAAGGACAAAAAGCGTCAACATGCTTAAACTAAGCGTCTGAATGACCTTACACGGTAATCACATTTACAATTGAGCCACTTGTTGGTCGAGAGGAGCCGTTTGCGTAATTATGTGAAAGTTGCGCGTTGAAGGGTTAAAAGTGTCAACATGTTAATTCTTACCTCTGAGTGACCTTTTAACGAATCCAGAGCGTTATGATATTTGATCACACTCTTGGGAATATCTAATATCGGGCGTTTAGGGCTTTGATGCCGTTAAATGATAAAATGCACAAGTTTGTGCGTTAGAAGGGTTATGTAACACCCTCGCTAATATTTTACTTATTTCGTTTAATTTATGAAAACGAACATGTAATATTAGTTACATATACATGGAAAATACAGGTTAACTAAATCTTTTCTAGATTTGAAAATATTACATCATGACTAGTAATAATTTGCCGTTTAAAAATAACGACAAAAACTATGTGCGGAAGCTTGTAACTTGATCGTGTTTGGTTCTTCGATGAGCTTGATCATCACCCGACATCCCAAGATATACCTACGATTTAAAAACCATCATAAACATTAGTTTTGATAGTTTTATAATGTAATAAACCAAGTTCTTTAGGCCAAAATTGAACAAACAACAAATCTACAGCATATATGCCCGTCGCGTGCCGTGACGGGTTCAAACCCCTGTTGTCGCGTGCCGCGACGGTGAACTTGATTGGTCGTCGCGCGACGCGACGACCTTGTTTCGACAGAAAGTTTGTTTTCTTTGAGCTGCAGAATCCCAGCTCAATTACTCAGCTTATAAATTCACAAAAAACGCGCATATCTAACAGAGTTATTTTAAGTTATTTTTTTCTTTGGTTTTTGAAAATTTTGAACGTAAATAACTTGAAACATTGTTGTAAAACATTTATTTTAAGAGAGTTTGGGTTTAAAATCACTTATATATGTTGAAAAAGCTTGAAGCTTTGAAGATTCAAGCTTTCATGGAGGTTGAATGCTTTGTAGAAAAAGGAAATAGATAAAAGTGGCAAAGACAAGAAAGTTTGATGAAACCTTTTTGGGTATATGTGTAGAATCATATCGGATCTTTGTCTTTCAGTTAGTTCAGTTTTTGGTTGATTACGGTCGGTTCCGTCTGTTTCCTGTGTGGTTTAGGTTAACGATTTAGCTATTGCTCATCGATAACCGGTTTTGGTTAATAACAATAGGTGTGCGCGCGATGCGGCAGGAAACACATACATTGCCACAGTGTGCGTTGTTCGGTTGGTTAGATTATTATCCTCAACTGAAATCGAGAACATCAATTAGTCTATTTTATTAACCAATCCGTTTTCAGTTAATCGGTTTGGTTTATCTAGTTAGATTGACGGTTTTATGTTTGATTCATTTAATTTTGGTTAATAGCCAAAACCAAACTTGGACAAAAACTTTTGATTAGAAATACATGAAATTTAAGTATAAATATGAAAGTGGAGGGTTCAAATGAGAAGAAACTTTTTGTAAGAATAAAAAGAATAAGTTTTAAACCAATAGAAATGTTCCATTTTGCTTCATTAATATTTTTGTATTTAATGTTATTGAAAATGGTATATAGGTAAATTTATAATTGTAATTAATTATCTAACTAATTAAACTTGTAACTCACTTTTAAATATACTTTTTCAAGATAAATTAATTTATGGTGAAGGACAATTTTTGACATGTGTGAGATAAATTCCAGTATGTGTGGGATAAATTTTGAAATGTGTATCATAAATTTAGATATGCGTAGGTAAATTCCGGTAAGTGTAAGATATATATGTAGGATAAATTTTGAAATGTGTAGGATAAAATATTTTTTGCTTTATTAATGAGTGATAACATAATTAATGAGATGAGTTATAAACTATTTAATGTTTTACATTATGTTCTTTCTTCTTTTTCCTCTTACATTAAATTTCTCCTCAAATGAACCATCCTATAAACACGTATATACACAAATATAAATTATATACATATATATAAATTAAATTCATAGTATTATTGTAACATCCCGTGTTTCGAAAGTCAAAGTCAAAGTCAAGATTGAAGTCAAAGGGAGACAAGATTGCTAATTGCGATCTGTCACTCCTTGCTCAATTCCTATTTTGACTTCTTTGACTCGTAGATAGTCTAAGTTATGCTTAACGTTAGTTGTATTATGTGGAGTACTTATTAATAATCGAGGTTTATTCGATAATTATCGCATATTTGATCGCTTTATCGCTTATCGCTTATCGCAATCGCGCTCGCAACTCGAACTACGCATTTTGGTTAGTGTTATACGTGTGTGTGCCTTTTATGTGTTACTTGTGCATGTTTATTTATGTTGTGTCGTGGTGATCAATCGAAACTCAATCGCAATCGAAACTCAATCGCAATCGAATCGCAAACGCTAAACGCAAGTGAAATAGGATGATTGTATGTTAGATATAGTAGTTGGGATTAAAAATAATTTGAATGAGAAACTCTATCGCATCGCAACGCTCAACACGCGAATTGAAATGACAAAACTCGTCGCATCGAACACTCGAACTAACTGGCCAATCGACCAAGTGACCAGCCGATCGACCAGCAGTTCGATCGAGCTAACAGCTCGATCGATCAATCGATCAGCCAGTCGACCGGGCTGCCACTCGATCGATCCACTATTTCCACTTTGGGAAACCCTATAAATACCCCCCTGTCCACATCAAACTTACTACTTTTGGCACTCTCTGTCCGACCAGCGCTCCAACCTTACTATTTCTCCGATTTCTCTCATTCCGGTAAGATCTCAACCTAAATCTTGTACTTCTTTGATCTACACTTGATTCTACACCTTTCTATCTTTTAAATCTTAACTTTTAACCATGAAATCACTAGATTTGAGGTGTTCTACGATGATGTCATCATTGTGTTCTTGAAGAACTTCATGTTTTGGCCTCAATCCACCGAGAACAACTTAGATCTAACCGATTTCCACATAAACAAACAAAGATCTTTCATAGATCTAAACATATTCATGGTAAAAAGGATTGAAAAATGGTTTTCCAACTTTCTTTCAACTCTTTTACACTCAATGCACTCAAAACCGATAGAATCGGAGCTTGTTCTAACCTTCTACTCTTTCTTGTTGATGTGTTGGTTCAAGATCTGGATTCTATCCACGAGACCACCGATTTTGGGTTAACCAAGGACAACCATCTTGAACCGGTTAACTGGTTGAACTTGGGTGATTCCTTTTCAACCGGGTCACTAGGGTCAGAATGGGTTTTGTTGGTTAGCACGTTGTCACACCGTCTCGATAAAACGACAAACTATCAAAACAACCAAGTGTAAGATGAACGGAACGACCAGGACGGAATGCCGTCCGATCGAACTGTCATCCGAACGGGTTGTCACCCGATCGATTTACACCTTGGACCCACGCTAAACTTTTGTTTTCAAAAACCTTGAAGGATGAACATTGAACGAAGGGCTGACCGATCGGATTACCACCCGATTGGACTACCACTCAACCATGTAATGTTCAGACTTCAACACTTAAACAATTTTCAACATGTTCAATACCAACGAATTGCCACCCGATAAGGACTACTATCCGATCGAGTGACAAACTGCGGTGAACTTGTTCTCACTAAAGTGTCCAACCAATTGGGTTGTCCTCCGATCGAACGTCCGTTCGATCGACCGACCTGAAAGGCAGAGATACTTCTATGTTTTCAAAATGCTATAACGAAAACTTCAAAAGTCAAGCCATCATACACAAACACATCCTTCCCAAAGGAAGAAACAATCCACTCGAAAGGTCACCCGATCGGATGACCATCCGAGCGGACTGTCACTCGAACGACCAGCTGTCCGATCGGACTACCATCCGATCGAACTGCTGTCCGACTCACTAACACTTGTATCGTTTTACGCGTCGCTTATCGTTATGCTATCGTTCTGGTCAGGCTAACCCTACTCTCTATCGCTCCCTTCAATCCATCAATCGCTGTGAGTATACTCGATCCCTTTTTGCTTTATGCACTTTTTGGTGTTACATACGTTACTTATTCTAAATCACATCGAACACACTATGCAATACTTTTAACGTTAACCGTTACCGCATGTTATACGTGACTTAATGAATGCTTGTTTGTTATGTTTACACATGGAATGTTGTCTACCTGCCTTAGCAACGATAGTACTATAGTTTGGACTCAGCACCTGTTCACTCAGGGGTTATTAAGGACAATTAGTTACATGGTTCACAGTGGTGAGTGTGTATCGCGAACTGCCTTGGGCAGTCAACCCGCAGTCATTGGTATCGATAGGTTCATGTCGATAACTAACATGCCTCATTTCACACTGTGTACGTGCTGGTTACGCGTAATCGATTTCGAACTCTATTATATCTATTAAACTTGTATGCTCACCTTTACACTATGTGTCACATCCTGACTTTTGCGGAAGCGTGATTATTGGTGTGACTTTCTTAATACCATAGCATTCAATCATAACACGCTATATGATAAAAACCATAAGATGTTCATCCATTAATTAAGTTTGAAAACAACACAACATAAATTGTTTGAAACATTGACACCAAATTTAAGTTACAAACCACAACATGTTTAAATGAGTTCATAAAGACTCAACAAAAGACCTTAACAAACCCGAGCTTAGGACCATGTATCTCGTCCAGGAATAAGATACATCTCCTAAACTCTAAAGACTTGGATGACATCTCTTATTTATACGCAGCTTGAAAAACATGCAACACCTGCCAGATCCACTTAGTTCCCTGAAATACATGTAATTTGAAAACATCAACAAAAGTTGAGTGAGTTCATGTGTTTGTGTATGAATAAACTTTTAAAGTATGTCTGTATGTATGTATGTATGTCCTTGGTATGTAGCAATAAGGAAAAACAGATCGCCAATGGTTTGCAAGGCCAATGGTATGTGTGAAATGGTGTAGGAAAATTCAAACCTAGCGGAATTTTGCCACGGCATTAGTATGTGGACACAGTCACCACATGGGCCACCCTGGTCCTCATGGGTGTGGGCTCGCTACACCCAAATAGATCTATCACTCATGTCCCTCGGTCATACGACGGGGATTAATGGCCTTGAGTGTTATACCCACCTTTCACATGATCAAGAAGTAACCCTCCTTAGCTAAATCATACCATGTATAAAACGTTTGTAAACAATTGTAACATGTATTTCACCCCCGAAGTTATAAAACTGAAAACAGTTAAAAGAAAAGGGGGACATGAACTCACTGTATTGCGTCTTCAGAATTGTAACCCAAATTTCTTCAGCATCGTAACCCAAATTTCTTCAGCAAATCCGACTACCTACAATGTACTAACGTCTATTAGGCTAACGTGTCGTGCCTTGCCTTAGTATTCACGTGTTTGAGCTACGTTTCTTTTAATATTATCCCAAGTTATAATTTCTTGTCAAAATAATGATTATTTTAACTTTAAATTATATTTAATTTTGGAATAATTGTTTAAACAATATTCTTTGTATTAATACTTCTCAAGTATTTATTTCGGTATTTCCTTCCCAAGGTGGGGGGTATCTTATACATGTATCTTCATACTCTTGTATTTGAAATTTCAAAATAATATATTTTCAAGTCTCACTTTAGAAAATATATATAAACTTATTTTTGTCAAAATAATGTATTTCAAGAATATATATATATTTTTCCCAAAAATCATATATCTTCTAAATATACTAAGAAAAAATATTTTTATTTCAAAAAAGAATATATTTTCTCCTTGTAAAAAATATGATCCAACTTTGTAATATTTACAAAAATCATGTTTTCATGTTCTTATGTCCAAAATAATATTTACCAAAAATATATTTATAACGGTATTTTCCGGAATATCTTGTAAGTTACGTTCTTGCATTCGATTTCACAATATTCAGTGTGTAACTTATATATTTATCCCTTGTGATTTTTGGTATTATTTTGGGATTGTAAATTCTTGGTATTTTGTTAAGTTATATTACTTTAAATCCTAAAATAACATAACTATTACACCAAGTATACAAATAATCACACACAATGTGTTGCTAATGTAAATATATATTCTAAATACATATTTATCCATTTTTATTTATAAAAACCAACCTCCGATACTTGTATTTTTGTAACAAAATCTATGGCAAAGTTTATATTGAAAACCATGGTTAAAACTCACTTGTAAATACTTGCTTAGAAAATATTTTTCTAAGTGTTTGCATTTTTAGAAAATTTTGCCATAGTTTTCCCTAAAAATTGAGGTGTCCATGCTATTAAAGCATATCATTTTCTTTTTAAAAATCATCATAAGCAATCAACAATCAATCTACACTTACTAACTGCTAAAACAAAGCTATCTACATAATAATCATGAACTTGAGTTTTCATAAAAACTTGTAGTAACTTGGTAGTATGTTTAGTAGACTTAGTTACCATTTAAAGTATGTTTATTTCTTTAAAAATCTCATTCTTGAAAGATTTGAGTGTTTACGACTTGTTAGATGATTTTTCCAAAAATCATTCTTTTGAATTTTTCTTGTAAACAAAGTGTTCTTATACTTGTTTTATCACCAAAAATAGTGTATATTTAAGTAAGAACGATCTTCAAAAATCACATTTTGAACTTGGTTCTTTTGGAAAACCATTCATAAATCTTAGATCCATAAGATTACTAACTCACTTATTATTTTTCAAGAAATCACTTTATTCTTCAAGTTCATGCTTAACTCATGAGGATGATCATCTTGTTTTATCACATAATCATCATCTCTCTTGCTAGATCATGTGGTTAATCACGATCTAGCAAGCTCATTATGATTATCAACATCATAATCTAAAGTAAATATTAAGCAAGTATCATTCATACACTAAACAACATAGTTTCATCATATATCAAGCTTATGTTCATGATTCATGTTTATGTCTTTTAGTGTTCATCAAGTTTATCAATGTACATCATCATTTAACCAACAACATATGAAGTAAATAAGGATCATGAGAGTCTTACAACTAGCACAAGGCTAGGGAAGAACACAAGAGATGGTGATGACAAAAGTGGATGATAATAGCAAATGATGAAGGTCCTTCAAGATCCACAAGCACCAAGCTTCTTTGTATGGCTCCTTACACCTTAGAATGATCTTGGAATGAATGAACTTGAAATGGAAGTGATGATGGTGGTGGTGGGGGTTCACGGCCGAGAGGGAGAGAGCAAGGGAGGAGGAGGTGAGTTGTGAGAATGATGAGCTTGTTGTCTTCTTATAATCCATCTAATTCCATTATCCATTGGGTATTATGTTGGATAAGTACACTACATCATCTTTCACCAAATCATTTGAGATTATATAAGATTTTGCTAAGATTGAGAAGATCAAGGTGGTGGGGCCACCTTGAACCGTCCATGAGAGGGGGGGGGTATTGGTTTGGTTTGAATGGTTAGTTAAGTGTTTAGTTAGGATTTCAAATGTATTAGTTAGTGTTTATGTGTATCATGCATTATATAGTGTGTTAGGGTGTTCGGGGATCATAACTAGTTCAGAATTACTAAAACAATGCTTCTAGTAAAATTTTGGTGTTTCGGGTAGTGTCCAATTGTTTGGTTAGATACCGGTTCGTTAAAGTGTCAAGCTATTCCGTTTAGTGATCTTTAAGTACCCTTTTGTGACACTTTTAATTCCCGACACTTAGGAAAGCATTCAGGACCATTTTGCCATATTTTTGCATGTTACTAGTTTGTTAAATTGCTGAATTTTGCTGAAATATGTAGAATTCTGCACTTTATGTGGGTTTTAGGCACTTTCCGGCACTTAAACTATCACCTAGTGAAACAGTTTTATGGTCCTTACTTCCCTACACACCATACTAGTGTAGTACCTTGTCTCTGGCCCATTCGGGGTCTCAAAACACTGTCTGTCTATGTACTGAACATCGTCAACATTTTTCTGAGTTATTCGCTAACTGTGCTAACTGTGCTTTGTGCATCATGTATATCAATAAAGTTTGCATGTAAAGATGATGTGACAGTATGAAATGTGATGCACATGTATGTATGCTACAGAAATCAGAAAACAGTTTAAGTCATTAATTGTAATTCAGCACAATCATTAAGCACTATTCAATATTAATTAATTGTACGGATACCTGGATTTTTGACGGTTGTCACACTATGTGTATTGACTTTTACTTTAACGTATGTGACAAGTGCTTAGGATGCTTATTTGCTTACTTTGCTGTGAAATCGAGGCTAGGAAAGACCTAGGTCAACAATAAACAATTGTCTGTAATAAGAATCTGAGTTATCGGAACAGAACAATTTGACTAGATCTTTTCTGTAATAATTGTATTATCATTTATGACATGGTATGGGATGTGTTGCTTTAAATATTTGGTAAATATAGTTGTTATGAAAACTTCTGGACAATCTGTTTCGCTCAGTGTCGCGCCCCGATGATTCCGCCATCGGTTGGGGTGTGACAATTGTACATACCACTCTATTAGATTTTGGTCTACTATATACAAACTTACAACTATAACTATATGTACTAGCCTAGTCAGGCCAATAAAAAATTAACACCAAATCTAAAAGTTAAACCATAAACCGCTAAACAATAGTCTACTCATCACCTCAATGTCTTATGTTGTTACCATAAGTCGATCGTCTCCTGCTCTCAACGTCATTGTTCGTGCAATATGATCATTGCCTCATCGGCCACAATATCATTATTTGTAAGAAAAATAGGATGCCATGAAATGTGTCTGTTTTTAAAGACATAAAAACTTGAGACCTATGTCACTATCTCTCTTTGCAAATTTAAATCGGGCAACATAGTTGTTAAAATCGCTCGAAATTCGCTCGACGCTCACTCGGAATATTCACTGCTCGAAAAATGCTCGTTTAATAGTTTTAAATGAGCCACTCCACTTGGTTTAGTTCAGCTTGTTTTTTTGAACGGCCAACATAGTCAATCCCGAGCACTCTCGGGGCATCTACTCGACCAAACGAAGTACTCCGAGAGTAACCCGAGTCCACCACCAATTGCGGAGAAAACCGGGTAACTCACCCGTCCCTAGGCACGACGGTGAAATTAACGATACAACCTGTTTGGCTCAAAGATCGAACCCAGTTTTTCCTGGATCTCCCATCGTTATCCACCAGTGCCTCACTCTGCACCAAATGAGAATTAAACCTGCATGTCGTAAGAGAAATGCAATTATTCCACCACTTGATCTAGAGATCATTGGCTCAGGCTCAGGCTCAGGCTCAGGCTCAGGCTCAGGTTCGTGAACAACCCTATTCAATGTGGCGTTGTAACAAAATAAAAGCTAGACTTTGGCTAATAAAAAAAAAAAAAGATAGAAAATACTGTTGGTAATAAAACACTGCCTGCCTGCAAAACCCCAAAAATTCAAAACCTTAAACCTGGGGCCTCCACCACCTCTCTGCATACATGAAATCGTAGATGCAACCATGTTTAGATACGTGCAATGCTGTTGATTTCTTCTAGGGTTTCCTCTTTCGTTCTTGATGCCGATCGTTAAAGGGTTCCGACGTTTTCACTCGAATATTGTTTCATCCAGACAAGGTACATATTTTGTCAAACTGTTGTGATTCTTTGTTCTAAAGCTTTCCTTATATGTGATTCTGGACCTGCTTGGCCACTTTTCATATTGTTGTTATGTTTTTATTGGTGTGTTCATCAATATTGGGATTCATTAGGCACACAGTCACATGTATACAATTGGAGTGTGTTATATTGAAAACCTGAAACTTAAACCCTAAAAATTTAAGGCCCCAAGATTCAGCTTGTTTTTTTACAGGCGAGCTGCCCCTGTTTGGAATATATTCGGTTTGATTTCTAGGCACTCTACTTCAAGTGTGTATCTCTATAATATTAGTTTTTTTTGTACTATGTATTTAAGAGGAAATCATTTAACATATATAACCATTCTATGTGGCATTGGTTTAGAAAAAAATTACTGTAAGAATTTTTTTGAGGAAACTATACATTGAAAACATGGATGTCTTTTGCCACTGTAACTATATAATTTTCCATGTATAATGTTTTACTTCTTCTTCAACCACAATGTTTTCTTAATGCTGATGCCGAACGCAACAATTACTTATCACTCACTCTCATCTTGATCTTGCTTGAAAGACTTTCAGTTATAGATGGTTTTAAGTTGAAGTATGCTATGTAAATACACTAGATCAAGAGAATGAGTTTCCAGTTTCCACACGTTTTATTTTCACCAAGTAGCAGGATACTGAAAATGGTACTCATCATGTTGTTACCTTCTCAACGATTTTTGCATGCCAATGGCTGTTTGGTTGATCATCCTGTATTTTTATGATTTTTAGTGAGTTCCCATGTCAAAGTTATTGGATAAATCATTCTTTATGGTAATTTTTATGTTGTGAAACTATCATTCTTGTTTTTTTTTTTTTTTGCGTGCTGTTCAAAATTTGTGATGTTTGAATGTTGACGCATGGCAGTTGCTACTGAGATATCGAATTTGGTATCTGAATCAAATGTTGAGCAGTCTGGAACGTCTTCTGCTGCTCCCTTAAATACTAAAAGACCAATCAGGAAAAGGGTTAATCATACTGAGCGGAGAGCGATGTTGGAATCTTTCGTCAACAGGTATGCATCTTTTGACTTACTTATATGTGTGTGTGCATACGCGGTGACATCTTTGTAGTCTGCTCAAGAGATTGGCACTTGTAAATTATATTTGTTGATCTTTAGACTTAGGTGAATATATCTCTTTCATAATATCTACTTGGTTCTCTATCAACCATAGTTGTCAATAGCGAGTGTAGCAATCGCTATAGCGCGCTACGTAGCGTATAAGTCTAGGTTCGCTATTAGGGTTGTAGCGATAGATAGCGATAATAGCGACAGTTTATTTATTTAATTATTTTTTAATATAAATAGCAATTAAATGTAGTTATAAAATAGCTGGATTTTAGGTTTTTGTTAAATATACATGTAAAATAGCATATATACTAGGATATTTTGATTAATTTACATATAATTTTTTTTTTTCAGTGTATCGCTATTTATAAAATAGCCGCCCGCTATTTATCGCTATTCGCTATGTAGCATATAGTTACCTTATCGCTATTTGTCGCTATTCGCCATTAACAACTATGCTATCAACCCTTCCACAAATCTCTTATTCGTTGATATATCATTGAACTTTGAGGTTATTTGGCTCCTGTAATATGGGCTTCGATAAAGAAATGGGTCCTTCTATCGATTACGTACTGCGTTACAAGAACTGGTAAATATGATGAAAATTCACGGTCTCAAGTTAGGTTGTTTTAGGACTTTTGTTTTTACCTCAACTGCCCATTATACAACCTCTAGATGTGGCACTACTGAAGGTGCTTATTTTTAGTTTATACTTAACATTCGGTTGTTTGTGGGTTCACATTGACAGAAGATTTGTAACAATGTCTAAATCTTCAACTGGGTATTTCACATTTTTGTTTTACTTGATGATATGAATAGACTTTTGGCTTGCTAAAATCATTGTTGTCATTCCACTTCCACATTTGGTTTTGAAATGCGCGCATCACATGATTCAGTAATGAGATCGCATCGCATGTTGCGATTCCATGATGTGCACATCACATGATGTGGTCCAATCTCCAATGTGGTGCCTTATGCAGTTGACTGGTATTTGAAGAAAGTAGATCTTTAATTGAACAAATCTGACTATAGATGATGAGAGTATATTATATTTTAGTGTTTAAAGGTGCACAAGTTAAAATATTAGCTATAAATATTTTTTAGCGTTTTTAAATAAAGAACACCTCGCATACGTGATGCATGCGCTTCGCGCATTGCGCATCACGCATCGGGTTTTGGGATCAAAACGCATCGAACCGCTACACGCATTTTAAAACCAAGATTCAACAGTTATTATAAACCACATGTTGTGGTGTGTGGTTTTAGCAAATATTTAAATATTGGATATGTAATGTACAATCTCCTTGTACATTACCAAGAATTTAAGTGGTTAATAATAATTCCTGACTGTTAGTATGCATAAACTTCGGAAACAATGAGACAAAAATGCTGCACGTTTATTTATATTATAAAAGTGTATGTAATCAAAAGGATGAGCTGGCCACGCATCTAGTTTGAACTTTATTCACATAATCAGGCTAATCCAACACAAATTCATCATTTATTATGTATTTCTTTTCATCGAATGATTAAAGATGGTTGCTAAAATTTGATTTTAATCATTTTAGCTGGTAACTGTGTTAGGTTTTTATAATATCTGGGAGTAGTGGTAATTTTGACATTAACTGAATGATTTTAATTGTCTGGTATAAAAAAAGCTGCGACCTAGTCCTTGGCAAGCTCGATGGTCCTAAATCACGTTGATTTTCATTTGGAGGACCGACTAAGATTAGGGCGGTTAAAAACGCAGGTCAAATTATTGAAAGTTATTTTCCCTTAACATTTTCAAACGGGTACCATGGCCTTTTTTCAGCTTGTTTTTTCAACATGCCAAGTGAGGAGACATATTTGTCCCTCCCAACAACTACATATAACGGCTAATATTAGGGGGCATCTTTGGTATTTGATTTTTTTTTTAAAAACTTTTTTAGGTACAGAGCTATGAATCTGGGAAAGTTTCCTTCTCCTACAACTGCACAAAAAGAAGTTGGCGGTGGTTACTATTCAATCAAAAAACTGCTTCAGGAGATGGAATATAATATTGAAAAGAAAGGCCCTACAGAGGAGAACATAAAACATGTGGAGAAAGGCCCTGCAAGTCAAGAGACATCACACGGTCAAACAACCGAGAAAGCCCCTGCAAGCCAAGAGACATCACACAGTCAAACAACCGAGAAAGAGACATCAAACGGTCAAACAACAATTGACCAAAATCTTTGTGAAGATCCTGGGCTGGAATCTGGAAGCAATAATGACAAAAACATCGACACTGGAAACAACAATATTACGAGAGTAAGCATCTCCTGTAAGCTCTTATGCTATTAGGCTAATGGTTTAAGTTAGGGGTGGCAAGATGGGTAATTGTCAAAACAAGCTCGGGTTCAAACAAGTTAGTTTTTAGTATGTCTACAAGGGTAGAAACGGACCGGGTCAGCATGGGTTGACCTACAAGCTTATTTCTTCCGTTTCGGCATGGGTTGACCTTCAAGCTTATTTCTGTTTCTTTTTGTAAAATTTTTACAGATAATCAATATGATGACTATGATTACAAAAAATATTTTATTAATATCGCGATGTAGGATGCTATGTGCAGTGAAAATAGACTTTTGGTGACTATCAAGACATGTTTGACCCTTTCTTCTTTTACTTTTTTTCTTTTCTTTGACCCATTTGAGATAAGAAAAACAACCCAAGTCAACTAGTCAACCAATTCATAGGCATGATCTTGATTTGATGAGGTTGCACTATAATTTGAAACTCGACTTGTAGAAGAAACTTTACATATCCAAGTGGCGGTGTTATTGATTTCTTAGCAAGACTGCATTTCATAGAGATTCTAAGTTTTAGAATTTCTGAGCTACCAACTGAAAACAAATATCAAATATTATTTAGAGATATTGATAAACACCTTAAGGTTTATTCCAGACGTAAGCACCAAAAGACCCCATTAGCTGCTGCTGACTTGGGGTTAATTACCTTAATTGCCCCTCATTTATTAGATCCGTTCAACAATTCCCAGAAGCAGGGGAGTGAGGCAGTGGAAGATGCAGTTTCCTTTTTTTTTTTTAAGGAAGCTTAACTTTTCTATTTTAGCAGGCTTTGTTCTTCATGTTTAGTTCGTTCAGTTTTTATCTTTTCAATTTGCGAACTTTGTATTCTGGAGACTTGCCATCTCGAATTTGGCCTTTCAATTCAGTAAATTATCATTTGCCTGCTTATTATTCTCTAGACTCTACCACATCTCTAAGCTTATTTTTTTATTTATTATTGAGCTGAGTGCATTTACGTCCCTGTGGTTTCTCCACTTTTGCTATTTTAGGCCAAAAATCTAACCCCAGTTAAAAAAACTCAGTTAGCTCTGGGATAAAATGGTCATTTTGCATAGTGGTTCGGAGGTTTTACATACCCCCTCCACCGTGCACCAACCTCCGAGCCACTCCAAACCACTTTGTAAAATGACCATTTTACCCCTGAGTTAATTGAGTTTTTTAACTGTGATTAGTTTTTTGGACTGAAATTGGCACGTTTCGAGAACGTCAGGGAGGAAAATGGTACAGTTTTGAAATTTGGTCTGAAATGGCAAAAGTGGACAAACCACAGGGACGTAAATGGCAGTATGGCACCTAACTCTTTATTATATCTCAAGTGCATTGTTTGCATATATGTATATGCCACCAGTGTATATAATATATATTTACTTGTGTTTGTAGGATGATACTCAAAACATTACAACTAAAAGTGATGAGAAGCCAGAGCAGAATCCAAGTGATGATAATTTCGCCTTTAAGGATCCGGAGTCACAAGTTGAACAACAACCAGAAGGGACAAGAAACGCAGTGAGGTAACCTTCTTTTATGCTAATTCAAAAGTTGGTATGTTATTATCTATTAATGGGTTTCAAAATTCTTATGGTTTATAAGCATATATTATGCAAGTAAATGCATTTTATTTTTATTGAAGATGGAAAATTGTTGAGGATGAATGGTTATTTTTTTCTCCAAGTGTTGGACACTAGAAGTTTTTTGTATATTTGTGGCTTTGTAGGTTTTTATATATATGAATGATATAAAGTGGATGGATTGTAGGGACAAGGGAGAAGAAGACAATGAGTTGAGAGAGAAATCATCATTATGGGGAAATTTGAAGTTGATGGCAAATGATTTTTTTAACATGTGGAAGAAATAGTTGAAGGAAGATACAAGTCAAAGGCATCATAATCCTTTATTGGGTGTTTGGGAGTCAGATATGTAACATTCCAAACACTTTAGTTAGCATCGTCAATATATCTAAAATATTCTATTTTTCTTTTTATTTTTTTGGGCAAAATTAAAGTTGACAAGTATGACTATAATCAAAATTGCATCTTGCTGGCAAAAATGTTACCAACCTTTACTAGGGATGCTACTCTTTTATGAACAAATCTTCTTTTGGTAAATTTTATTTTGTGTTAATTCTTTGAAGATGTGAATGTAAACAGTAATCCCTTGTGTCTGGATGACAAAAGGTTGCATGGCGAACTTTTTTTTGAATGGTGAACTTCATGTATAAGGTTACCACACTTTCCAAATTGGAGAGCCCTGTATTGCCCCACTTTGGCCACACTATGTTGTCTTAATCGGGACTACGCTGGCTTCAAAGTTTGGCTTTTTGGGCGTTCTCTTGGGAAACCATACTGCCGACTGCCACTTGACAGTCATTGTGACACCACAAGAGAAGAACTCTATCATGTAACACTAGATGTTGTCATTATTTTTTTTAAAAGGATTAAAGGTATAAAGATATTACATAAATAATAAAAACTATATTTCTTTGAACAACAAATGTAGAATATTATTTAAGACTAGCAAGTTGCTAGACACACTATTACAAATCAAACCATAGAGAAAGCTCAAGCTACGGACCACCCTAACGAGCGTGTCATATGGACCAACAAAGTGCTTGAATGACCGCTTGCATCAACTAAATTTCACACTCCACCGCATCTACACACATATCTCTCTTTGTTAACTCCACTCCTTATTGGGATTTTTTTTAAAAATCCGCTCCTAACAAAAGTAGTTGATTTTCAAAGTATTCATTTTACCCAACAATACGAGTGATCCACCTCTAAAAACATTTTTTTTGAACTCTTCGTTGCAATCTCCTAACCACGAGTATTCATCTTTGTTGCATGATTTTGTATTGCTAAAAATGGCATAATACTACTGCAGTTTCGCATTCTTATCCAGCTCTAGGATCTGTTAGGTCTCAAGCGGCGCATCGGAACCAAACACACGACACACACGATTATTACACGATAAACACAATACAATAAATACTAGACAAGATTTTATGTGGTTCGGTCCGAGTGGGACCTAGGTCCACGGGCTGCAACTAGGGTTTTCTCATTAAGCACAGAACAAAAGATTACAATTACAAGACTAGGTAATATATTATGACAAGATTAGGACAACACAATTTAGGAACCTAATAAAACCGGCCTGAAGGGGTATGGTCCCAAAAACGCCGCGCAAACCTCCTTCAAGGTTGCGCGAGGAACCATACTCCTTATTTAATTAATTTCCTACCACGAGCCTTGCGCGAGTTACACTGTATTCCTACTATCGCCGCGCGAGGGCTAGCCGACAAGGAGCTCCGATAGCAGCACTTAGCATACTGAAGGAGCATCCAGACACCCAAACCCCGCGCGGGTCAGTTTCGTGCTCAGCAAGAATCAAACAAGGAAGCAGCGCAAAGCTACTCCAGGTAGTACACGAGGTACAAGTGGCAGAGAAAGAGCCAATGAACATCCTGCAGGCTCTGTTCAATCGTGCGCCACGATCTTCTGACGAGAAGTACGTAAGGACGCCTACGTGGCACCACTCAGAGGACGGGGACATCTGTCCCACGATCTCCACTTGTCTGCTGATGGCAGAAGGGCGACAGAGCCGACAACAATGACACGTGGCTCCAATCAAGGCGCGCCAGCGCCGAAGAGCTTCTAGAAGCCACTAAACGGACGAGACTAGTGAGGCAAAGAGCATATCCATTATGTTGTCCATTACCGGCCCAAGGCCCATCAGCCCATATCCTCTTACACCTCTCCGGCTATAAATAGAGACCTCATTCCACAGGTTAAACATTCTATTCCCTCTACTCTTCACTCTTAACACTTAATTATCCTCCCAAAGCAGTCGCTTATGCTCACGCCGGAGCCCGGTTAAGAGGGAAACCCCCACATTCCCCTCTTGACGAGTAACGGTGTTCTGTTTTGCAGGTTTAAACATCAGGTCGGAGCTCAGATATTCATTAGAAGATTAACCACTATGGTAGAAACATAAACCAAACTGATTAGTTGCCTAATTAGTTCAGTGTTTCTTCATTGGCGCCCACCGGTTTTTTCTACAACCATCTTCATCTTCTTTTTTCTGAGTTTTTGACTCCTTTCGTCCTTCGATCATGACTGGTCAAGGAATCATTCACGAGTTCGGCTTCGGAGCCAACTCTAATGCGGCGCTGGGTGAAGGAATCCAAAATATCCAAGCCCAGCAAATTGAGGAAATTGGTGAAGTCGAAGTAACCAATACTGGGGGCCCGCGCGGGAGCATCACCCGCATCACTCAAACGGTCACCCCAGGAAATAACGGCGAGGGACCCTCAAACCCAACACCACCTCAGAATGTTTTGGCATTGCTAGGGCTACCAGAAGGTGAAACTCCAGCCTCATGGTATGCCAAGAATATCGCCACAATCAACGCAGCGTACCAATCTCTGATTGCGCAGCAAGCAGTCTTGACGGCAGAACCGTCCTTGGTCACTCGTCAAAGTCAGGGAGCACGCCAGATGCCCCTACCGTCAAATCTCCAAGGCAGAATCAACAGGCCACCCCCTACCAGGCGTCTAAGCGTGCATGACACGCGCGACACAAGGGGAGAAACGGAAAGTTATTATGACTATCCGTCAAACCTTCAAAGAGGTCCTATTCATAGCCGGCTTACGCCGCGCAACATGAACAACGAGTGGGAGGAAACAGACCCGAATGATCCAACCTGGGAAGATGATGAGGGCTCATCAGTCTTCAACCGCTTGCAGAGGAACCATGAATACTTCAAACCACGACAGCATGTCGGGTACACAGAAGAAGCTGAAAGAGATTTCTTTCTGGCCTACAGGCCAGCGGAAGCTGCGGAGCATTCTAAGTTCATTCCAAAGATCGCACTCGCGCCGTTTTCAAAAGAAAAGTTACCTCCGACGGTCGGGAAGTTCAATGGGTTGACTGATCCCGATGATCACGTCAGAACTTTCACAAGTGTAGGTTGCATGGGAGGTTGGAACATGCCTATGTGGTGTCACTTGTTTATTCAAACTCTTACCGGGGCTGCTCGCGCCTGGTTCGACAGCCTTCCTCCGGGAAAGATTAAATCATGGGTAGATTTCAAGACACAGTTTTTGAGCTACTTCAGTCCACAACGACGCTACCAGCGCGACACAGCCGAAGTAGAAGACATCTGGCGAAGAGATGGCGAAGGCCTGGAAGATTTTATCACCCGATTTAACAAAGAATGTTTGGAGATAGGCGACGTAAGTGAACAGCTGATGCGTTGTCACTTCAAGAAAGCCATTCGCTGTGATAGTCTCATCAGAACTATCACAGGCAAAGACGGAATGCCAAAAGAATGGGATAAACTCATGGAAGCCGCAAAAATTGTTGCGCAAACCGAAGAATCACTCGCTGGGAACAAAAGTTATCACTCTGAAGATCGATTCTCCAGAGGGAACACGCGCGACAACAACAGGCGCAACATATACAAGGGTAATGATTGGAAGTCTGGGAGATCAAGGGGCCATGATGAAAGGCCGCGCTATATAGAGGATGCGCGTGAAACAATTGACCGAATCGGTTACAGGAAAGCAGTCAAAGACGATAATCGCGACAAGCACTGGACTCCGCTCATAAAAACGCCAAAAGAGGTGTTGATGACGGAGAACCATGATTTCAAGGCTCCCAGGCCTATGACAAACAAGAAGGGGCAGGACCCCAACTTGTACTGTGATTTTCACAAAGACTCAGGACACTTGACCGATGATTGCTATAGTTTGCGCCAAGAGATTGAGAAAGCGCTGAAGAGCGGAAAGCTAAGCCACTTGGTGAAGAACGTGCGCAAAGAAACTCATCAGCTCCAGCGCCACAACGAAGGAAATCACAAGAAAGTCCGACGCTTAGAGACCCACATGGTCAACGGACCAAGATACAGTGCAAAAGAGAAAGGCAAGCGTCCTTATGAACCTTCCTGGCAAGAGCAACAGGTCATTTTCCCGGTAGTGCGCGACGGTCCTCGCGCCACACGACCCGTCGTCATTACCGGCATTATCGGCCACTATGAAACAGAGTACATATTCATTGATCCAGGGAGTACAGCTGACATCATCTATGAACAGTGTTTTAATCAGTTTGACGAAGAAGACAAAGCGAGACTCGAGCCAGTTGATTATCCTTTGTCCGGATTTTGTAACGAGATGGTTTTCCCACTCGGTCAGATCATCTTTCCCGTCACGCTTTCTGATGGGAAGCATTCAAGAACAACAAGCGTGAATTTCATGGTGATGCCCGTCAAATCGAGGCACGATGTGTTGATTGGAAGGGAAACCCAGGGCGAGCTGAACATGGTAACTTCAACTCCCCATTCAGCGATAGGGTTCCCAACCAAGACGGGAGTGGCAATCATCTATGCTAAGAAGGAAGTAATGTCAACCGAAGAATTGCGCCCAACAAAAGCGGCGAAGGTCTCAGCAACTAAACCAGAAAAGTGGGTATTAAACCGCAAATACCCAGAGCAAACAGTGACAATTGGACACGCCATTTCGTCAGATATCAGGACCCAATTAAAGCAACTGCTGTTCAGAAATATGGATATCTTTGCCTGGACCCCGGCAGATATGACCGGTGTCCCGCGCAACATAACCGAACATTGCTTAAACACCTACCCCTCCGTTGAACCAAAGGTCCAAAGAAGGCGCAGCTTAGGGGCAGACAAAACAAAGGCAATGAATGAGCAAGTATGCGAGCTGCTTAAAGCTGGAATTTTGCGAGAGGTACGATATCAGAGTTGGGTCGCGAACCCAGTAATGGTGGAAAAATCAAACGGGGGATGGCGAATGTGCGTGGACTATACTGTCACACCCCAACCAATGGCGGAAACATCGGGATGAGACGAAGTGTGAAGATTGCTCGAGACATCATAACGCTATTTGTGACAATAATTTAATAATCCAAATTTCATTTCCAAACTTCAAGTAGTCATTAATACAAGACCCCAAATAACAACAAGTTTAATCAAAATAACAAACCAACATAACCAAAATTCGATACAACATATTAAACCTAACGTCTAAAGTGTGTATCTAGGCATCGTGCTACCTCTTTCATTTCATCATCATCAACCTGTAACATGTTTAAAATACAATTCAATGCAAAAGCAAAGGCGAGTATACAAGTTTGGTACATACATAGCATAAGATAAAAGTGTGAACAATCCCTCATAGCAAGCATGCGATTCAAGATAAACATTAAATATGGCATGTGTCTAACATATCAAACCAAGAAAACGCAACTTGCTCATGACATAACCAAAGTTTCAGTAGAGGCGGGTCGTTAATCCTATAGCGCTACATATGTCAAGGTTTGGCTCGTACGAAGTTAATGATAAGTTCAACACATAAGAATCACCCAAATTTAAAGTATCAAGCCATCACATATACAAGCATGTTATAGGAATGTTCATGTGTTTAGACAAAAGTTCATGTGTAAGTTTCAATAGGTAAACATGTTACACCCCAAAAGTGGTAAAAGGAAAAAGGGGAAAAGTACGAGTATACTCGCGGTTTACAAGTGGTGACTTGAAATTCCGAGAGCAAGTTTGTAGATGAATTAGTTCAGAGCACCTTGTCCTTCTACACAAGGAAACGTAGGTGTGTGAGTTTGGCGTATAACGGAAGATTATAGATTCGGAGTTTTTAAAATATATAGAAAGTAACATAGGTGAAAATAATCATCTTGTACACATAACTCTTGTTCTTGACACTATTGAAACTCAAAAGAGTTGGTATGATTTCATGGATTCTAAGATCCATTAGAGTCGTAACAAGGGCATGGTCATAGATGATGTAACGTCCATTTAACAAATAACTATTAAGTCATCATCAAGTCTTAGTTACTTAGATGTATACATATAGAATAACTTAGATATTATATAGTTTACAAGTCTTATGATTCAAGCATGAGGTAGGAGATTAATGTCTCCATTTAGGTACCTCTTTGTGACATAGAGTTCATACATGAGGTAGGAAGAACAAGCTTCCATTTAGGCACCTCTATTGTTCACCACTACACTTGTTGTTATAAACAACAAGGAGGGTCATGAACATACAAGTATTAAGGTAATAACAACAACTAATCTATAGAAAACATCAAGTAATGAGTGGATTCTTATGAAGGATAGCCTAGGCTAAACCAACCATCACACATACATCAAGTTTCACACTTGAACACTACTTGTGGGTAAAACCCTTAATTAAAACAGAAAGTTTGTGAGGTTTTAACCTCTGATTTAAGTGTCTCAACCATGTTTTTAAGCTTAACCAACCATAAGAGAGGTTGTAAGCATTAGGACATTGGTGTGAGATGTGTTAGACACAAGTTGGATAAGAAATAACATGTTGTTGATTAATAGTAAACAAAACAGAAAGTTTTAGTCCATTTTAGGGCAAATCCAAGCATGATTCTTCCAAGGAAAAACCAAGGATTCAAACCCAAGGACATAACAAAGCAATAGGAAGAAGAACCAAGTGATTTGGTTAAGAAATGAGCAAGTTACACTCACTTTAGTGAAGTTACAAGAATCTGTCCAAAACTCAGATTTACTGCAGATTGAGAGTGAATTTGTGAAGATTAGAGAGTTGTGAAAGTGTCAAATGGGTTGGAGAAGGTGGGTATTTATAATGAATGAGTTAGAAGGTGATTGGAGGTGATTAGAGGTGGATTAAAGGTGATTGGGTGAGGTTGGAGAGTTGGATTTCGTGCACAACAGCTCAAGAAACACACCTTCTGCCGAAACAAGGGCGTCGCGTGACGTCTAGGACCCTCACGTCACGCGGCGGGTAGGGGTTGTCTGACTTTCGTTCTATTACACTTAGGCCCCTGAAGTTTATATTTGGTTCCTTTAGGTGCAAAGTTGAGAGTTTAGGGACTTGTTTTGATATAAAAGCATAGTATAAGGTGTAGTTAAGCATGATAATCAAAACCAAAGTATGTTTAAGCGTATAAATGTCATAACCAAGTATCGTTCTCGTTCAAAACACGTTCACTGCACAAGTTTAGATTAATTACAAGTTTCGCACATAGTTTCCAAGAATAACGATTAAACATCGATTGATTCACCAAATCGAACATACGAGCATACATAGAGTGTGTATAACATAAGTGTAACAAAATACAAGCTTCATTAATGATCCAAGTCTCGGTTTGATAACGATTACAAAGAAAGGAACGATTACAAAGAAAGGAACGATTACAAAGAAAGGAACGATTACAAGAATACAAGGTTTCCAAAAATAGAATTACGAACAAAGCTTTCTATAAATGGAAAGTACAAAAGAGCCGGGCGTTACAGTCTCCCCTCCTTTAGGAAATTTCGTCCCGAAATTTAGGAAGACTCGGGGAAAAGATGAGGATACTTCGACTTCATTTCACTTTCAAGCTCCCAAGTAAATTCAACGCCACGTTTTCCTTCCCATCGAACCTTGACAATAGGAATTCGACTGCGCCTCAATTGCTTGGTTCCTTGGTCCATGATTTCGACCGGTTTTTCCACAAAGTGAAGCGTTTCGTTGACTTGCAATTCTTCGAGGGGAACGTGAAGTCCTTCGTCAGCTAGACATTTCTTTAAGTTGGATACATGGAAGACAGGGTGTACATTGCTGAGTTCTTCGGGCAGGTCCAGTCTATACGCAACCTCGCCAATCCTCTCGAGGATTTTGAAAGGACCGACGTAGCGAGGTGCGAGTTTCCCTTTCTTGCCAAATCGAACCACGCCCTTCCAAGGGGATACCTTGAGAAGCACGAAGTCACCTGTCTCGAATTCCATAGGTTTGCGTCCTTTGTCAGCGTAACTCTTTTGTCGGCTTCTGGCTTTCAATAAGTTGTCTCGAACCTGTAAAATCTTGTCCGTCGTCTCTTGTATAAGCTCGGGACCGGTGAGTTGGGCTTGACCAATCTCGTGCCAACAAATAGGCGAACGGCACTTACGACCATACAATGCTTCGAAAGGTGCCATTTGAATACTCGCGTGATAACTGTTATTGTACGAGAATTCGACCAAGGGCAAGTGTGAATCCCAGTTGCCACCAAAATCTATTACGCATGAACGAAGCATATCCTCTAAGGTTTGGATGGTACGCTCGGTTTGACCGTCAGTCTAAGGATGGAAGGCAGTGCTAAGGTTGAGTTTAGTACCCATAGCAGATTGAAAAGTTTGCCAGAGACGAGACGTAAAGCGAGCATCACGATCAGAAATGATGTCGATGGGAATACCATGACGACAGATTATCTCCTTCATGTAGACCTTAGCCAATTTCTCGACTTTGAAATCTTCACGAATGGGGAGGAAGTGAGCTGACTTGGTCAATCGATCAACGATTACCCAAATGCTGTCATGACCAGCCGTAGTGCGAGGAAGCTTAGTGATAAAATCCATGGCAATGCTCTCCCATTTCCAGGTAGGAATCCTGGGTTGTTTGAGTAAGCTAGAGGGACGTTGATGTTCAGCTTTCACTTTGGAACATGTGAGACATTTGGAGACGAAAGTGGCTATATCCTTCTTCATTCCAGGCCACCAATAGGATGTACGCATATCATGGTACATCTTGTCGGCACCAGGGTGAATAGAATACTTCGTGTTATGGGCCTCCTTCATCAGGAATTTGCGAAGATCGTCACGGTCGGGAATCCAGATACGATTGAGATAGTATAAAATGCCATCAGATTTGGACACGAGACTATTTTCAGCACCACATTGCATCTCGTTGTAGAGGTTACCCTCATTAACGGATGTGTACTGAGCGTTACGTATGCGATTTTGAAGATCGTGGACGAATTGGAAACAACGGATACTTTTGACATGAGTTTTGCGACTAAGAGCGTCGGCTACTACATTCGCTTTACCTGGGTGGTATTTGATTTCGCAATCGTAGTCGTTTAACAATTCCACCCAACGACGT
Organism: Helianthus annuus; assembly: GCF_002127325.2. Taxonomy (NCBI): domain Eukaryota; kingdom Viridiplantae; phylum Streptophyta; class Magnoliopsida; order Asterales; family Asteraceae; genus Helianthus; species Helianthus annuus. Next base: position 67,800,299 of record NC_035440.2, on the reverse strand, counting down.
TGACGCATGTTTAGTTCCTTTTGGTTGAAGATGTGTTGAAGGCTCTTATGGTCGGTGAAGACCACACATTTAGTACCATAGAGGTAGTGTCGCCAAATCTTCAATGCAAAAACGACTGCACCAAGTTCAAGGTCGTGGGTAGTATAGTTTTTCTCATGAATTTTGAGTTGTCTCGATGCGTAAGCGATAACCTTGTCACGTTGCATAAGGACGCAACCAAGGCCAAGGTTTGAAGCGTCGCAATACACGACGAAATCATCGTTACCATCAGGAAGCGTTAGGATAGGAGCATTGCAAAGCATGTCCTTGAGCGTTTGAAAAGATCCCTCTTGTTCGGGACCCCAAACAAAAGGTCTCTCTTTTTGAGTCAAGGAGGTCAAAGGAACAGCGATTTTTGAAAAGTTGGAGATGAAACGACGATAGTAACCAGCAAGACCAAGAAACGAGCGAACTTCAGACGGAGATTTAGGTGCGATCCAATTTTTCACAGCTTCGATTTTTGCGGGGTCAACGTGAATTCCAAGTTCGTTGACAGTATGACCAAGGAATTGAACCTCTTTTAGCCAAAATTCACACTTGGAGAATTTGGCGTATAGACGTTCAGTACGAAGGAGTTCAAGGATAAGGTGCAAGTGTCGCTTATGCTCTTCTTGCGTCTTGGAATAGATGAGAATATCGTCGATGAAGACGATCACAAAACGGTCCAAGTATGCTTTGCACACGCGGTTCATTAAATCCATGAAGACAGCAGGTGCGTTGGTCAAACCAAAGGGCATGACCACGAACTCGTAATGACCATAACGTGTACGGAAGGCGGTTTTAGGTACATCTTCTTCGAGTACTCGAAGTTGATGATACCCAGAACGAAGATCGATCTTTGAAAAGCAGGTCGCGCCTTGCAATTGGTCGAAGAGGTCATCAATGCGAGGAAGAGGGTATCGGTGTTTGATAGTAAGCTTGTTGAGCTCACGATAGTCAATACACATACGAAATGATCCATCTTTCTTTTTGACAAACAAAACAGGAGCGCCCCAAGGAGAAGTACTAGGGCGTATAAAGCCTTTGTCAAGAAGCTCTTGAAGTTGACTCGAGAGCTCTTGCATCTCAGAGGGTGCTAAACGATAGGGGGACTTAGCGACAGGCGTAGCACCAGGCACTAAATCGATGCGAAAATCGACAGAACGAGCAGGAGGCGGACCAGGAAGATCGTCGGGGAATACATCCGGAAAGTCGCGTACAACAGGAACGTCGCTTATTCTTGGGCCTTTGTCCTTCTTTTCCACAATGTGGGCGAGAAAGGCGAAGGTACCCTTCCGTAAGCATTTGTTTGCTTTGATACACGACATAAGCTTAAGGCCTTGAGAAGGCTTTTCACCATAGACGTGTAGAGAATCACCGTTTGGAAGAGGAAGGCGGATAAACTTTTCAGAACAAACAACTTTAGCACGAGCTCGCCTAAGCCAGTCCATGCCTACTATGATGTCAAAGCTACCCATTTGCATAGGTATAAGGTTGATCGAAAACGTATGATCGTTGAGGATCAAGGAACAATTGGAGAGAACGGAATTGACAGAGACGGTTTTACCATTAGCGACTTCGACAGCGAAAGATTTTGGCAACTTAGAGCGTTTACACTTGAGCAAGGACTCGAATTCTAACGACACAAAACTTTTATCGGCGCCAGTATCAAATAAGCATGAAGCATAGACATGGTTAACGAGAAACGTACCAGTAATGACGTCGTTTGCGTTTTGAGCCTGAGCTGTGGTGAGGAAGAAAGCTCGACCCCTAGCGGGTTCTTGAACCTGTTGTTGTTGTTGCTGGGGTTGTGGCTGTGGTAATTGCTGTCGAGGCTGTTGTGGTTGGTATCGTTGAGGACACACATTGGCCATATGGTTGGTATCACCACACGTGAAACATGCTCGCACAGGAGCGACTTGGGTTGGAGCTAAGAGAGCTTGGTTTTGGTTGACATGAGTGGTGTAGCGGCAGAATGGGGCGGTATGCCCACCTCGGCCACACCTGTCGCACTTCCGACATTGAGTGTTTAGAGGGTGATGATATCGGCACTTGTCGCACTTTGGGTGCGTTCCAGTATAAACCTTGCGTGGAGTTTCATTGTTGGTAAAAGCAGGCACAGTTTGTAGAGGTTGTGGGTTTGGCGGAGTGACGACCGCACAATTTTGGCTCGAAGCCTTCCGCTTCTTGCCTTGGTTCCTCTTAGACTGTTGGGAGGGTTTGGGCTCATCAGAAGAGTCAACGGTAGCTTGGTGTGCATTCTTTGTTGAAACCTTGTCAAAGGTTCCATGAAGAACGCAGTTGTTGTTAAGTTCGGTGGCTATACGAAAAGCATCTTCAATGGTTTGGGGATTGGCAGAGGCAAGGTGGTTTGTCAGGGAAGGTGCAACACAACGGACGAATATGGCTACGGTTTTAGGTACGGTTTCAACTTGTCCAGGACAGAGAACACTGAGTTGTTTAAAGCGCGTAATCAGGCCATCCATGTCACTCCCCTTTTGAGTAAGGTTCCAAAATTCGTTCTCCAATTTTTGGAGTTCATGAGGAGGACAGAAGTGGTCTTTCATAAGCTGTTTAAGATCGTCCCAAGGCATAGCATGTGCAACCTCGTTTCCCCTTTTGTTGCGTTCGGTCGTCCACCACTCGAGTGCCTTTTCACGAAACACTCCAGTTGCATTCAAGGTTCTTAGTTCGTCAGGGCAACCACTTTGCAAGAAGGTAAGCTCGATGGCATCAAACCAGTTCATCATGGCGGTAGCGCCATTCTTGCCAGTAAATTCTAAGGGTTTACAAGCCATGAAGTGCTTAAATTGGAAGGTCGATTTGGGTTTGTCTGCCTTTGAGTCAACAGAGCCATGTGGTGAATCGGTTTGAATCTTGCTAACGATGTCGGGTAGGACTTTAGCAAATTGTTTGGCCATGAATTTCATGCAATCTTTTTGAGACATGGCGGAGGAAGTCGAACCCTTCTTAGACTTGAGTCTCTTGGAGGAACTAGACGACATCTAAAAGATTGAAAGAGAAGGAAAGGATGAGACTTTGATCATTAATCAAAAACAAGGTTTGTGTATGTAAAAGCAAGTAAATGTCCATGTACCAAGTAAAGTTCACATAGAGCATAAGTTTCCACATGCATTCAACAAGTATAACACATAAGTTGCGTAAAGAGGGTATAAAGTTAGTTTGTTCACGAGAATTATTATTGTTTGTTGATGCGTGTCGGTGTGTATATATTTTAGATGTATAATTAAGCCCTTTTTACACTTTTAGCCAAGTTTTAAATTTATAAAACACGATATTTACTAACACTAAACACACATATGGGCAAGTGCACCCATCGTAGACGTAGTATAGTGTTGGTAAGATACCGAGGTCGTCCAAGGACACAAGAGCTTTTAATACCGGTTTATCCTCAACGTCTAACCAAATCAAAAAAAATTAGAAAAATGTTTTAAACTAAGAAAAATAAAAACTAACTAAATGCTGAAAAATAAAATAAAATAAAAACAGATAGACAAGATGAATCACTTGGATCCGACATGTGTATTAGTATAACCTTTGATTATTTTCGCACTTTTGCACTTGTTTAAGAGATTATCTTAGTTATTGTAGTAGGCCCCTCTTTTGAAGGCGACGTTACCCTCAACCCAGTAGTTTGAGTCAGCAAGGATACAATCCTAAAGGGTCGGATTATTGAAAGATAATGAATTAAGTTATTAATGCAAATTATGGTAGGCCCCGCTTTTGGCGGTGACGTTACCCTCGGCTAAGTAGTCTGAGTCAGCAGGGATACAGTCCTAAATAGCCGGGTTATAGTATTAATAGTAGTTAGCTTATGAGGGGGTCAAAGAGTTTGGATCCCCGCCATCCAATACCTATGGGCATTGAAGGAGATCCTACTAAATTTGACCCAGGTCCCAAGCAGGACCTCTAAACGCTGAACAAGGGCAAGACCCTTACCAAACCGTTCCCTTAACCCCCGACCAGGTAGCCAACATACCTCCATATAGACCGTGGAGATATGAATGGTGAAAATCTTTTATTTTATATAGACAGTAAAATAACGCCAAGACACCACGGACAAACGATAAGGAAAGATCACCTTCAACATAAGTAACTAGTTATTAAAGTCATTAATACAAAACCAAATAAAAAGTGCAAAAGATTAAAAATAAAAAGTATTATACTAAACACTTGTCTTCACCAAGTGATGTAAGAGACTTAGGCAACCATGGCCTTGATTGTCAAGAACTCTTACGATCAATCTTGGATCCCGAGACGACTCACACACTCTACGATGGACAATGGATGATGGTGGTGGATGATGGTGTTATGGTGGTGGTGGGTGGTGGATGAAGTGTGAGAGAGGTGGTGTGCCAAGGGATGAGTTGAAATGAAGCCAAACACTCCTATTTATAGGCTGAACAGAAGCCTGGGCACGGCCCCGTGTCCGCTGGACACGCCCCCGTGCCCGTCTGACACTCTCTCTCTTCATTAATTGTAATTCGCAATTACAATAAATGCACCTGCAGCACTCTGACCACGCCCCCGTGTCCGCTGGGCACGGCCCCGTGGTGGGCAATAGAAGCTTCTATCACTTTGTCTTTTCTGCCAGGGCTGACCATCCTGGACACTGCCCCGTGTTCGCTGGACACAGCCCCGTGTTCAGCTGGGCACAGCCCCATGCTCAGCTGGACACAGCCCCATGCTCAGCTTTCTTCTTGTTTTTTGCTTTGGGAGATGCTGTCGAGGAGTCGGGCATGCCACGTTTCTTCCTTTTCTTTGTATTTATGTTGTATTTAGCTGCATTTTTGCTTCTTTTGTTCATTTAAGCTCTTTTAACCCTGAAAATACAAAAGGAAGACAAAAGTACACTTTTTCCAACATTAGTACTTAAAAAGGGTTAGTTTTATGCCTCATTTGATGTAATTTATATGTTGCATTTTACTCACATCATTTGTGATTGCGGTAACGTGCGAAATGATTAAAACGACATTTCGAAATGAAAGAACGTTCAAGTATAAAATCACATATAAATTGAGTTACATAAAAGGGAGGCTCAATAAAACATAGGATTGTTTCGGGTAGAGAAACGTCGACAATTCCAAAGTGGGTCGAAAGTCCTTTCGATTTAGAGATATTGTGCTTTGGCCTATAAGTAAGATACTCTCGTCGAGAAGCGATTAACGGTATCCTGCCCTTCCGGTTACTACACATCTCTAAATGATTGGAACATTCGGGACTTTGGCGAGAATAAAAATCAAGGAATGGGACTTAATCGACAAGATGCGGGTTTCACCCCTAACTTGACGATTTCGTACCCTAAATGTGGTTGGTACTTGTCGGCCAAAATAAAATTTTGACACTTTGACAAGGGTCTACTAGAGTTGAAATGGAAATTACCATTAAGTTGTGGATGTCACTCCTAGCTTAATGGTGAAATTTCGTGCAAAAATAGATTAAAGGTAGAGTGAGAGTCGTTTACCAAATTGTGGGTTTCACGCCTATTTTGGTAAAGTTGTCTCGTTGGTTCCACAAGAGTATAAAATAGCATAAGTGTATTCGTGTTAGCCTTAGGAAAGGCGCATAAGTTTAATAACAAGAAGTGTAGCTAGGAAGCATGCATGGTAGAGTACAAAAGTTTTAAACAACAAGTAAGAGACAAAGTTCCTAAAACTATAGACTAGGGCAAAAGCATAGCAATTTTCCTAATTCCCTATAGTTATGGCTCTGATACCAATCTGTCACACCCCAACCAATGGCGGAAACATCGGGATGAGACGAAGTGTGAAGATTGCTCGAGACATCATAACGCTATTTGTGACAATAATTTAATAATCCAAATTTCATTTCCAAACTTCAAGTAGTCATTAATACAAGATCCCAAATAACAACAAGTTTAATCAAAATAACAAACCAACATAACCAAAATTCGATACAACATATTAAACCTAATGTCTAAAGTGTGTATCTAGGCATCGTGCTACCTCTTTCATTTCATCATCATCAACCTGTAACATGTTTAAAATACAATTCAATGCAAAAGCAAAGGCGAGTATACAAGTTTGGTACATACATAGCATAAGATAAAAGTGTGAACAATCCCTCATAGCAAGCATGCGATTCAAGATAAACATTAAATATGGCATGTGTCTAACATATCAAACCAAGAAAACGCAACTTGCTCATGACATAACCAAAGTTTCAGTAGAGGCGGGTCGTTAATCCTATAGCGCTACATATGTCAAGGTTTGGCTCGTACGAAGTTAATGATAAGTTCAACACATAAGAATCACCCAAATTTAAAGTATCAAGCCATCACATATACAAGCATGTTATAGGAATGTTCATGTGTTTAGACAAAAGTTCATGTGTAAGTTTCAATAGGTAAACATGTTACACCCCAAAAGTGGTAAAAGTAAAAAGGGGAAAAGTACGAGTATACTCACGGTTTACAAGTGGTGACTTGAAATTCCGAGAGCAAGTTTGTAGATGAATTAGTTCGGAGCACCTTGTCCTTCTACACAAGGAAACGTAGGTGTGTGAGTTTGGCGTATAACGGAAGATTATAGATTCGGAGTTTTTAAAATATATAGAAAGTAACATAGGTGAAAATAATCATCTTGTACACATAACTCTTGTTCTTGACACTATTGAAACTCAAAAGAGTTGGTATGATTTCATGGATTCTAAGATCCATTAGAGTCGTAACATGGGCATGGTCATAGATGATGTAACGTCCACTTAACAAATAACTATTAAGTCATCATCAAGTCTTAGTTACTTAGATGTATACATATAGAATAACTTAGATATTATATAGTTTACAAGTCTTATGATTCAAGCATGAGGTAGGAGATTAATGTCTCCATTTAGGTACCTCTTTGTGACATAGAGTTCATACATGAGGTAGGAAGAACAAGCTTCCATTTAGGCACCTCTATTGTTCACCACTACACTTGTTGTTATAAACAACAAGGAGGGTCATGAACATACAAGTATTAAGGTAATAACAACAACTAATCTACAGAAAACATCAAGTAATGAGTGGATTCTTATGAAGGATAGCCTAGGCTAAACCAACCATCACACATACATCAAGTTTCACACTTGAACACTACTTGTGGGTAAAACCCTTAATTAAAACAGAAAGTTTGTGAGGTTTTAACCTCTGATTTAAGTGTCTCAACCATGTTTTTAAGCTTAACCAACCATAAGAGAGGTTGTAAGCATTAGGACATTGGTGTGAGATGTGTTAGACACAAGTTGGATAAGAAATAACATGTTGTTGATTAATAGTAAACAAAACAGAAAGTTTTAGTCCATTTTAGGGCAAATCCAAGCATGATTCTTCCAAGGAAAAACCAAGGATTCAAACCCAAGGACATAACAAAGCAATAGGAAGAAGAACCAAGTGATTTGGTTAAGAAATGAGCAAGTTACACTCACTTTAGTGAAGTTACAAGAATCTGTCCAAAACTCAGATTTACTGCAGATTGAGAGTGAATTTGTGAAGATTAGAGAGTTGTGAAAGTGTCAAATGGGTTGGAGAAGGTGGGTATTTATAATGAATGAGTTAGAAGGTGATTGGAGGTGATTAGAGGTGGATTAAAGGTGATTGGGTGAGGTTGGAGAGTTGGATTTCGTGCACAACAGCTCAAGAAACACACCTTCTGCCGAAACAAGGGCGTCGCGTGACGTCTAGGACCCTCGCGTCACGCGGCGGGTAGGGGTTGTCTGACTTTCGTTTTATTACACTTAGGCCCCTGAAGTTTATATTTGGTTCCTTTAGGTGCAAAGTTGAGAGTTTAGGGACTTGTTTTGATATAAAAGAATAGTATAAGGTGTAGTTAAGCATGATAATCAAAACCAAAGTATGTTTAAGCGTATAAATGTCATAACCAAGTATCGTTCTCGTTCAAAACACGTTCACTGCACAAGTTTAGATTAATTACAAGTTTCGCACATAGTTTCCAAGAATAACGATTAAACATCGATTGATTCACCAAATCGAACATACGAGCATACATAGAGTGTGTATAACATAAGTGTAACAAAATACAAGCTTCATTAATGATCCAAGTCTCGGTTTGCTAACGATTACAAAGAAAGGAACGATTACAAGAATACAAGGTTTCCAAAAATAGAATTACGAACAAAGCTTTCTATAAATGGAAAGTACAAAAGAGCCGGGCGTTACATATACCGATCTCAACAAAGCATGCCCTAAGGATTGCTATGCTTTGCCTGAGATCGACAAAAAAATAGGCTCCCTCGCGCCTTACAGATGGAAATGCTTCTTGGATTGCTACAAGGGGTATCATCAAGTTCAAATGAAGCTCGAGGATGAAGATAAGACAGCTTTCCGTACTGATCTTGGGATTTTCTGCTATACAAAGATGCCATTCGGCCTCAAAAACGCTGGTGCCACATACCAACGCTTGATGGATAAGACCTTTGCGGGAGATATCGGGAGGCATATCGAGGTTTACATCGATTATCTAGTGGTCAAAAGTCCCGAAGAGGACCAAATGTTGAAAGACATCGAAAAGACGTTCAATTCTTTGCGCAGTGTAAATATGAAGTTGAATCCAGCCAAGTGTTCGTTTGGCATGGAAGAAGGGAAGTTTTTGGGCTTCATAGTCACAAACGGCGGCTTCAAAGTAAATCCGGAAAAAGTCCAGGCAATAGAACGAATGCCATCGCCGCGAACAATCAAAGAGATGCAACGGTTGGCCGGTCGCCTGGCCGCGCTTAACCGCTTTCTATCAAATCACGCTGCGAAGTCGTACCCTTTTATCAGTACTCTGCGCAACTGTGTGAAGAAGCAAGAGTTCAAATGGACCCCCGAGGCAGAGAAAGCTTTTCAGCAAATGAAAGAATGTTTGATTGAGCTCCCAACCCTGACTGCTCCATTTGAGAAAGAGCCGCTCATACTGTACTTATCTTCTTCGGATAAGGCAGTAGGGTCGGTATTACTGGTGGAAAGAAATGAAGTCCAAACTCCAATTTATTACGTCAGCAGGGTACTCAACGACCCGGAAACAAGATATTCCACGTTGGAAAAATTGGTACTTGCGCTGCTACACGCCTCCCGAAGGCTGCGCAGATACTTTACAGGGCATGTGATCACCGTGCTCACGAACTTCCACATCGGCACGATATTGCAAAAACCAGAAACATCCGGGAGATTAGCAAAATGGGCCATCGAATTGGGGGGCCACAACATTTTGTACAGGCCGTGCCCAGCCATCAAGGGTCAAGTCCTAGCTGACTTCATCACAGAAGTCCCAATTGATAAAATCAAAGAATGTGAGCTGGTGGAGACTCCCGAAAAAGACGCGACAAATGAGACTTGGATGCTTTATACTGATGGGGCCTCAAATGAGGACGGCGCAGGAGCCGGATTGCGCCTCGTGAGCCCCGAAAACCATGAATTCACTTACGCCATCAAGTTGGATTTTAAAAACACCAACAATGAGGCGGAATACGAAGCATTCCTGGCAGGCTTACGCCTCGCCATCAAAATGGGAGCTAAAAATTTACGAGCACATGTTGATTCACTCCTGATAGCCAGCCAAGTTAACGGTATATACGATGCAAAGGGCGAGGTTATGGCCCTATATCTAGAGCAGGCGAAAGAGTTGCTTCAACAGTTCCAGTCTCACAAGGTAATCCACATCAACCGCTCTGAAAACAAACCAGCGGATGCGTTGAGCAAGCTTGCTTCAACCTCCTTTCAACATCTTGCTAAAGATGTAAGAATCGAAATACTCAAGAATCCATCAGTCCTTCTACGACAAGTCAACGTGATCGAAGTAGGGCAACCGTCCTGGATGACCCCCATAATCCAATATTTGCAAGAGGGGATACTCCCCGAGAGCAAGGCAGAGGCGAGAAAAATTCAGAACAAGGCCTTGCATTACGAAATGAATGATGGTATTCTATATCGAAAATCCTTCTTGGGACCATTGCTGCGCTGTGTGGACCCCCAAGATGCCAATTACCTGATCAGGGAGATCCACAAAGGGATCTGCGGCATCCATGCAGGTCCACGCATGGTTGTCGCAAAGATTATGAACACCGGATATTACTGGCCAGGGATGCATGTTGATGCCCTGAAGGAGTTGCGCAAGTGCGATTCCTGTCAGCGACACTCTCCAAAAACCCTGCGCCCCAAAACGATCTTATCCCTGTATCCACTGCTTGGCCTTTTCAGCAGTGGGGCATTGACATGGTGGGACCCTTCCCAGAAGCTCCTGGCGCCGTAAAATTTATAATAGTAACCGTGGATTACTTCACGAAGTGGGTGGAGGCCAAAGCTCTCGCTTCAACTACAGCTATGATGGTGCGCAAGTTCATTTGGGAACACATCATCTGCAGGTTCGGCCTACCACTCAAGATTGTAACCGACAACGGTACTAACTTTGTGTCTGAAGACCTCCAGAAGTGGATGAAAGAGATGAGAATCGAACACACTTTCTCCTCCGTTGCACATCCTCAAGGCAATGGGCAGGTGGAAAGTGTGAACAAGTGTATCGTCGATGGGATAAAGGCCCGACTGGGCACAAAGCGAAGAGGCTGGGTGGATGAGCTCCCGAGTATCTTGTGGGCTCACCGAACCATGCCAAAGACAAGTACCGACGAAACCCCGTTTAGCCTAGTCTATGGCTCAGAAGCGGTTATCCCGACGGAAGTTGGCCTGCCCTCCCCACGCTTGACAGCAGTCAACGCAATCGACAACGAGGCAGAGTGACGTCTTGACTTGGATTTGCTAGAAGAAAGGCGCGAAATCGCGCGAATCAGAGAAGCCAAGTACAAAACACAACTGGAAAGGTACTACAATGCAAGAGTCCGCATCTGTACCTTCACTCCAGGGGAGTACGTCTTCCGAGACAATGAAGCGTCAAATGCTGAATGCCCAGGGAAACTAGCACCCAAATGGGAAGGCCCATACTTGGTTCACGAAGTGTTGGGTAAAGGGGCTTACAAGTTACGCACCCTAGATGGTCACATCATACCGCGAACGTGGAATGCGCAACAACTGCGCAAATGCTATATGTAATTATTCTCGGCCTTCCGCCTTTTACTTTCCTATGTTGGCCATGCGCCCTTTACATTAATGTACGTTGGCCTAAGTGCCTGTTTCCAAGTCAATGAAAGCATACGACATGTTTTCCATTACTTCTTTCGTTACAAATGCATGTTAAACTTCTGATTAGCACGAAAACACTCCAGTGACTTACGAGCCCTCAAATGGGAACGCCTCCAAGGTCCTCCGCGAACAAAGCGCGAGACCGGGCAATTGCACTCACAAGAGAAACACTTACATTTATTCGAGCTAACTTAACCAAAGTTTCTAACAACAATGCAATAATTGTAACGGGAAAGAATAAATAACATTCATTCAGTTTAAAACAAGCGCGACCGCGCATAAGTTTACATTCAAAACAAACAAGATTACAAGGCACAAAGCCTATCGACAGAACCTATTCAAATTCATCACTACCATCGCGTTGATCGCCTTCATCACCGTCATCACCATCATTTCCACCGTCATCACCATCGTTTCCACCATCATCATCATCGTCTCCACCATCATCACCAGCTGGCTCCTCTTCATCTGATAATTCAACAGTTACCGGTGGGTCGAGAATGGCCTTGAGGCGCTGGCACCAATCATCATGCTCTAGAGTCTTCGCGACTAAGTCCATCACAGGCAGTGATAGGTTATCATAAGCATTTTCAGCACGTGTCAACTCGGCACTAGCCTGGTCAGTCACCGAACAATGACTCACATCAAACTCCTGTCCAAACACCTCCTCAACATGTTGAGCACATTCCAAATACCCTCCTCGATGACCAACTGCGCGCGCGACATCCGTCAAAGCAGCAACAATGCGATCTAGCTCTCCAGCATTAAGCACAGAGTTGGCAACCTACAACGTAAAATGAGCATTAAAAACAACTCCTAACACAACTTCCAAAGGACAAAAGAATAGCATACCAGCACTACTCCACGGTTGCACATCCACTCGGCCTCAGAGACAAGCGTATCCACGAACCCTTGAGCTTCAGAATAGTTAGTCTGCGCTACGTTAAGGGCGGCAGTACTAACATCACGCGCTTCCTCAGCAGTGGCAGCCTTAACTTTCTCTGCTGCAAGATCGATTTCCAAGGATTCGCATTTGTCAACCTGATCATTCAGGAGGCGTTTCAGTTCAGCGATCTCGACATCCTTGGCCCGCAAATCCTTGTCTTTGTTTGAGAACTGCAGCTTCACATCAGCCAACTCAACCTAAAAAGCGACAAAGGACTTAGGCTATTTTGCAGATAAGAGCACAGAAGGAAAGGGAGTAAGTTTTACAAACCTCAGTCTGCTCCTTAGCAGCCTGCGCAGCTTGCGCATCCTCAACCTTCGCAGTAAGCTCAACAACCTTGGCTTCAAGATCGACAATCTTGTTTCGAGCCGCGAACGCGCGTTCATTGTCTTTCTCACATATGCGCTTGAACTCGGCCTTCTCCTTAGCCAGCTGCTGCTCAGCAGCTTGAAGTTTGTTTTTCAGGCCCTCACGCCCCCATTCCTCCGCCTTCTTGTCAGCATCAAACTTTGCCTTCTCTTCATCAAAAGAGGCTTTTGACTTCTCAAACTCGCTAATACGCTTCAACATTCGCTCGCGGTAGCTCTCCCAATATGCTCGCTCCCTAACCATCGTTCGCCACTCACGAACTATTTGATGGTTGGCAGCGCGCGTGTTGGCCTCCCCGATCACATAAGTGCGATATAGGCTTTCATGAGTCTTCGCCCTCTGCCGATTAACCTCACCAGGAGTAAAGGAATTTAAGAACCAATCGCGGCATGGTCCAAACTCTTGAAAGGTGTCCCTTTGCTTCAAACCCCAGGGAGCTTGGTGAGGGGCATTACCACGTTCCTCTTCAGTGTAGCTCTTATAATAGATATCACCAAGGGTATCCTTCGCCCCAATAACTTGTGGGTTGTAACCCCCAGCCCCGCCAGAGCTCGCGCCACTAGAAACATACCGGCCCGATCCCCTGGCAGAAGTCACCTTGGTGCGATCAGGGACCTCAGTATGCGTGGGGTGGACAGGTTTCTCAACCTCAGGCTCTTTCCTGCTTTCTTGATGAGGCTTCACAGGCCCTGGGGTGACCACAATCTCCTGATCACCGATGCCCTTTTCCGCAGCTTTCTTCCTCTCCTTCTCCTTCTCCATATCAGCGGTTTTCTTCTTCTTCGCCTCCTCAGCCTTCTTATCTTCCTCAGCTTTCCTCTTCTTCTCTTCCTCAACCTTCCTACGACGCTCCTCAACCCTTCTCTTCTCCTCAGCAGCCTTCGCTTTATCCCCCTCAGCAACATTTTTCTCCTTGGCAGACTCAGCCCCAACAATCTTAGAAGATTTAATGGTAATCTTTGGCCTCTTCGGCTCTGGCTCGGTAAACTTAACACCCTTCTCAGGGGTGGGCTTCTTGGTCTCTGCAAAAACCAAGTGATTAAGAAGAGAAACATAACAAAAGGAAGAAAAGTTAAGAGCTTACCAGGAGAGAATTTATAAAGAGAGCGCATATTGCTCGTTTTCCCAATCAAGGGAATCGCACCAGCTGCCGCCACAGAAGCCACACCAGTTGTGGTCTCGCTTCTGACTCTCTTTCTGCTGATCAGCTTTTCGGTTACCTCCTCTTCTTCCTCTTCTTCCTCCTCCTCATGCGCAACAGTAGAAAGAGTAGCACCAGCATCAGGGTTACGAGAACCCGCGCTTCCAGAGCTCTTTGAACCACCCGCTCCAGTCTTCTTCTCAGCTGCGCGCGACAAGCCTTCAAGTGAATCACTAATTATCACATAATCTTTTAAGTCACTCTGTCGAAGGCGAAGAGTACCTTTACCAGCAGCACCAGCGGTTGCGCGACTACTCCCAGCCCCCTTGCTGGTCACCTCGGGATTCAAGTTCTTCATCTTCTTCAAAGGTTTTTTCTTCTTATCTTCAGGGTCAATCCCTAGGTCGCGCAACACACCTGCAAAGATGTTAGACCACGGACTTAGCTCGCCGTTCGACGACCCTACAGACTCTTCGCTGGAAAGATAGACAACCTCTTTCCCAGCAGAAGTCACAGAGCGCAAAGGACGAGGTTTAGGTATTTGCGCACCTTCGGTTGCAGTAGGCGGCGAGGCAAATGCATCAGCAACCGGGTACATGAAATTGCCCCTGATCTGCTCATACCAGCGTTCCTCATCATCGCGAAGTGGGCGCACGCCCATAGATCCTCCAAAAGTAGCCAAAGCAGCTTGGTACAGTTGCGCTTCTACACATCGAAACAAATAAGTAAAGTAAAGCATAAAGCATGGAGCCAGGGAAAGTACGAAGATCACTGACCTTGATCACCAATCTTTAAGACTGGCACTTCCTTGCTGTCAGGTGACCACTTGTAACTCATGCGCGCCGCAACCAATACATTATCCCCAAATACTCGATTAGGGGTAGGAGTTAGCTGCTGATACCACCGTTCGTGTTTTGGGATCGGAAGATCCTCTTTCAGGACCGACTCGCTCCAATCTCGGAAGGGCATGGCAATCGGAAGCACCTCCTCTCGAATAAAGAAAAATTTAGGTTTCCAATCATGGAAACTCTTCGGTGGGTTTAATAGGATCTTCCTTGCAGCACCACGGCTGGCAAACGAGAAGAAGCCCATCGTCCGTTGAAGCTGATAAAAGGCCCGAACTTCTCAACAGACGGCTCAATGCCATGGGCTCGGCATAAGAACTCGAAGTGACGAACCCTAACCATCCCAGGAGGGCTCATCTGGGAAATATGGAAGTTGTAGAAGTGCAAGATGTTCCCCATGAAGTTCGTCGCCGGCAACCGGAAGTTGCCTTGAAGAAAGAAATCTTCAAATAACGTGATGTAACCCGGCGGTGCGTCGGCGGCCGTCTGATTCTGGGCCGGATATCGTGCATCCCACTCCGGTGGAAACCGGAAACTTCTAACGATCTGCTCAAACAGACCCAAGTCCCATCGGAGAACCGGGACCGGCCCCTCCTCCCCAGGAACACCCTCTTGATGTTCTTCAGCCATAATAAAGATTCAAGTTTTTCTTGAGGAACTTGAAGATAAGAAGAAAGATCTTGAAGATCTGCTGCAAGGTTTGAAGATTCAAAGAGAGAGAAGACACGAAACGAGAGAAGGATAGTGATAGTAGAAGAGAAAAGTGAGGACTTCTCACACCTGTTCGGATATATATACCCATCGCATTTAATGCGATGGGTAAACGTGCCGCGATCGCCGCGCACGTGACCAATCAGAAGATGACACGTAAGGAGGGAATCCCGGAGTGACGGTTACCACGCGCGCGTGGGCCTCACTCGCCTGACGGAAAGCCGAACCGTCAGGAAAACCCGATGACAGCCGTGTAACCGGTCAACTCAAATGTCACCATCAACGACGTTTCTCACCAACTTGTCAGAGTTCAAATTTCGAAGTTTTTCCCGCCATAAATTAAAACTAGCTTCATGCAAAAGCTACCAAGGCCGCGCAGTGTAGCAATGCCTTAATAACCCCTCGCGCCTATTCATGAAAAGCAATAACCCAACTAGAACCAAGCCTGGCAGTCGCGCCGTTGTAACCATTGAAGCCTACACGCGCCACGTCCGCCAGAATCAAGGAAGCATTTTCTTCAACTTTTACTTTTTAAGTCCAGAGCTCCAACCACTCGCCTTGCGCATGGTGCAGCACTGGACTGGGGGACTTGAAGGGGTATGGTCCCAAAAACGCCGCGCAAACCTCCTTCAAGGTTGCGCGAGGAACCATACTCCTTATTTAATTAATTTCCTACCACGAGCCTTGCGCGAGTTACACTGTATTCCTACTATCGCCGCGCGAGGGCTAGCCGACAAGGAGCTCCGATAGCAGCACTTAGCATACTGAAGGAGCATCCAGACACCCAAACCCCGCGCGGGTCAGTTTCGTGCTCAGCAAGAATCAAACAAGGAAGCAGCGCAAAGCTACTCCAGGTAGTACACAAGGTACAAGTGGCAGAGAAAGAGCCAATGAACATTCAGCAGGCTCTGTTCAATCGTGCGCCACGATCTTCTGACGAGAAGTACGTAAGGACGCCTACGTGGCACCACTTAGAGGACGGGGACATCTGTCCCACGATCTCCACTTGTCTGCTGATGGCAGAAGGGCGACAGAGCCGACAACAATGACACGTGGCTCCAATCAAGGCGCGCCAGCGCCGAAGAGCTTCTAGAAGCCACTAAACGGACGAGACTAGTGAGGCAAAGAGCATATCCATTATGTTGTCCATTACCGGCCCAAGGCCCATCAGCCTATATCCTCTTACACCTCTCCGGCTATAAATAGAGACCTCATTCCACAGGTTAAACATTCTATTCCCTCTACTCTTCACTCTTAACACTTAATTATCCTCCCAAAGCAGTCGCTTATTCTCACGCCGGAGCCCGGTTAAGAGGGAAACCCCCACATTCCCCTCTTGACGAGTAATGGTGTTCTGTTTTGCAGGTTTAAACATCAGGTCGGAGCTCAGATATTCATTAGAAGATTAACCACTATGGTAGAAACATAAACCAAACTGATTAGTTGCCTAATTAGTTCAGTGTTTCTTCACGGCCTAAAAGGTCCTCACACCCAGCATGATCATGCCCCCAACGCCATTTCCAGACCACATGGTTTCCTTTGTTTCATACATCTTTTGCGCCTTTCATACTTTATCGATTTCCAGATTAAAAAGAACGGGGAACAATTCTCTTAGTAGTTGATGATCAACCCACTTCTCCAACCACAATGAAATTTCCTATCCTGAACCCGCAATTGCCTTCAAATTACCCTGCAAGACAACATTTATATTAGATAAAACATCAACTTTGGCGAGATTCCTCTATGTCCTAGGCATGCTAAGTTTCGTGGGCATTAACATCCACTTCATGTGTAGATAATTGAATCTATAGTCCTGGACCATAATTTTGAACTATAATTTTTATTCCTTTACCACCATTTAGAAAACAACTATGTTCTAAATCACCCTTTAATCTATAACAAAACAAACATTATACATGTTATTATATATCAATTCACCTGTCATATCATATCGGACCGTATAAATTACACAAATCGCATAATAATATTTTTTTTGAACGGCAAATTTCGTTTTATTCATGTCGTATGTGGGACCTGAACCCAAAACCTCTCCCTTCTAAGGTGTTTAAAGGCATTCTCTTTGCCAATGCCACCACCTCATTGTTTAAATAACATTAAGAGTAAATTCTGTTTTTGGCCCCTGTGGTTATATCACTTTTATTATATTAGTCCAAAATAAGAATTTTTAACATATCTGCCCCCATGGTTTATATAACTAACCATTTTGGCCCCTAAGTCTAAAGATCATGGGGGCCAAAATGGTTAGTTATAGAGACCACGGGGGCTAAAATGGTTAGACTTAGGGGCCAAAATGATTAGTTATAGAGACCATAGGGGCAGATATGTTAAAAATTCGTATTTTGGGCTAATATAATAAAAGTGATATAACCACAGGGGCCAAAAACGTAATTTACTCTAACATTAATGATAAGTGGTAAAAGCAAGCAAGCAGTAGCTGTAGCTAGTATATAAGTTTGTGAATGTTGACACCAATGGTTTCTTTGTAAATTAAACATCCATCATAATATCACATATCCCGTATTGACCAAGGCGGGCGGCCACAGCACAGATAAACCCCATATCTCCCGTACATATAAAGTCAAAGTGTAATAAATCAAAATTCAATGGAACTCGTAACTTACATTACACACCCAAACAAAGATATATAAAGTGTTTATTACATAAAGCAAGCAAGCAAGCAAGATCTGGATTTGGAAGGTGACCCATGGGATGCAAGTTTATCCTTAGCAACGTGGGTTTCCTGCTGTAATTTTATGCGTTTCTTGTCGTAGCCGCATCTCATTTTGCCAGCTGCCGACTTCTCTTTGTCTTGTCTTCATCCAATCCAAAAGAAACCGCGTTTTTTGAATTGAAGGCGAGCAAATCAAGGAAGGTTTTGGTTTGGATTGAATTGAAGACGAGATGGATCTAAGCGGGTTTGTTGGTGTTTTAGTAATTGGGTTTGTTTTCTGTGGTGGATTTGCATCAGCGAATGTGGTTTTCCAGGTTCAGCACAAGTTTGGTGGCAGTAAAAAGTCTTTGACTCAATTCAAAGCCCATGATTCCAGCCGTCACCGGAGGATTCTCTCCGCCGTTGACCTTCCCATTGGCGGCGACGGCAGCCCCACCTCTGCAGCGTTAGCCCCCCCTCTCTCTCTCTTTTTCATTTACAACTAATAATATTTTTTAGAGGAGGTGTATGTTGTTTGTGTATTATGTTGTTGTTTTTGCTAATTGCTCAATAGTGTTAGTCTAAGTATTGTTTCCATGATGACTATGTTGCATAGTATCACATCTTAGAGATGTATGTGTATATGTATATTGTTTACGGTTTTGCTTCTCTTTGTTTGACCTTGAAATCTCTACAATGATCACCTAGGCGAATTGGCTCGCATTTGTTGTAAGCTTTACATGAAAAACAAAGCACTATAAAAGTTTTGAATCCAAAATCTCACTAGTGTTGTCTGTTACTTCTGTCTTGGCTGAGAATGAATACACAATCAATTATTTAAAAGTAAAACTTTTGTTCATAGAATGATGGCGGAACCCTGTATTTTTTAATATTTATTATATAGGTTATATTTCGTTAAAACATCAATTGGAACTCTACTGAAGGATTATCATGTGCAGTTTGATATAGGAGTCACATTCACGTATACTTTATGTATGAATGCGTACATGTACATGTAGGGGCGATTGTTGCACCATGAAGGTTTATATTGTGTTTTATATAGGTTGTATTTCACTAAGCTTCGGATTGGGACCCCACCAAAGGATTACCATGTGCAGGTTGATACCGGGAGTGACCTTCTATGGGTTAATTGTGCTGGATGTCAGAAATGTCCCAAGAAAAGCGACCTTGGAGTATATATATTTTTTCTCTTACTTGGAACATATACACACTTTTCAGTAGAGTGGCCATATGGGTTGGTTGGTTAACGGGTCAAAACGTTTCATTTTTATTATGGGGTGGATCAGGTTGGGTTGACCCACAAACATTTATTGTCTATTTTTTTTATATAATTAATGGTAAAGTTATGATTATAAAAATGATAATTTTGTTCTAAATCTTTGAATATAAATAATTCAGAGAATTTGGGATTGGACAACACTCGACCCATTTGACCCGTTCCCCTTTAAGCCAAACCTTTTTATTTAGACCATTTGACTCGTTTAAGATAACACAACACAAATTGACCCGATAATAAGTGGGCGAACTTGCCACCTCAACTTTATGTGTCTTTTCACTCTCTAAAAGTAACAATCCTTATTATTTTTGTTATCAGATATCACTTGCTCTGTACAATCCCGAGTCTTCCTCAACGGCAAAAATGGTTGACTGTAATCAAGAAATTTGCATGTCTACATTGAGTGACCCTAGTAATGATTGTAAAGCGGGCATGTACTGTTCCTATTCTGTTAAATACGGCGATGGCAGTTCCACTACGGGATATTTTGTAAGAGATACTATACAACTTGACCGAGTTTCTGGAAATCTTCAAACCACTTTTCTTAATGGAAGTATAGCGTTCGGGTAAGTCTACTCATTCCATTACAAGTGTGTAGAGGTGGCGAAACGGGCAGGTCTCATGTGTTTGGGTCAAAATGACCCACCTATACTTTTGTCCATTCTTTTGATCTTTTATAATAAGTTAATGTATTGACGATATTAACATTAAGTTACTAATTTAAATATCATTAGACATGTGAATGCACTTTGGAAAGTATATATGCGTGGGCGCTGGGGGGGCAAAAGTGAAAGTGCACTAATTTTAACGTTATTTTACTAATTTCGTGAAAATAACGATAAAAGAGGGGGATGGTTAATCATGCATCATGTGGTGGCGTTGATAGCCGAAAGACAAGGGGATACATGCACTAATTGGCCTTTGTCTCAATTGCTGAGTGTTATGTGCCTTATGTCTGAGGCTTGATGCAAAACTACTATGGAGCCGGGGGTTTCACTGGAAGCAGCCTCTCTATTCCTACAGGGTAGAGGTAAGGTTGTCTACATCTTACCCTCCTCAGACCTTACCTTAGCTTTGCTATTGGTGGAATTTACGGAGTATGATGATGATGATGATGATGATGATGTGAATGCACTTTGGAATTACCCTTTTAACCTGCTTCCTTGAAATTTAATTTGGCCTATTTTGCTTTTCATATAAATGAGATAAATTTTCATCTATAATTGGCATAGTAACATAAGGACATATGAATGTTGGATGATAGGTGTGGATCTCAACAATCAGGGCAGTTGGGTTCTTCACAACAAGCACTAGATGGAATACTTGGGTTCGGGCAGGCAAATTCCTCTCTGCTTTCACAGCTTGCTTCAGCTAAAAAGGTGAAAAGGATATTTTCACATTGCTTAGACGGCTCTCAAGGTGGAGGCATATTTGCAATTGGAGAAGTCGTACAACCTAAAGTACAAACAACACCAATGATTCCCGAGTAAGCTCCTTTTTAACTTATCTTCCAAATCCCATTATTAAGCCTTTATAAAATGGGTATTATGTTCAAAAACTTACGCCACCCACCCATTTTGCTTTATCTAGGTACTACATATGTCTTTGATTTGTGTGCTTCTTTCTTTGTTAGGTGGATGCTATTATGCATCTCAATTTCGTCTTGTTAAGAATCGAAGATTTGGCTCAACTCTGTCTTGGATTTATTGTTTCTATTAGTATTTATATTACATTTCGAAAATACACATTTCACACTATAATTAGGACTTTATGAGTTGTGTGACATGGGTAGGGATCCTATACATTAATCCAGAAGTGTGAGAAGTGTATTATAACACTATATATAACATTATATAACACTATATAACACCATATAAACACTGTATAACAACATGTAACACCATATAACACTATGTAACACTATATGACACTATATAAACAATATATAACACTATACATCTATCATATACATGCTATCAGACAAACTATAGTGTTATATTTGTTATATAGTGTTATATAGTGTTACATAGTGTTATATGGTGTTACATATTGTTATACGGTGTTTATATGGTGTTATATAATGTTATATATAGTGTTATAATACACTTCTCAGTTCTCACACTTCTGGATTAATGTATAGGATCCTCAATCTATATAACATAAATGTCTTTTTTTGGTTCACCATTTATAAAAGCAAACATCACATTGATTCTAAAGATAAGGTAATTGCGAACAGGCAACCAATGCCAAGGAAATGATTGTTGCTATTTTATATTTTCATGTATCATTTATAAAAGCAAACATCACATTTTTCTTTTTCGTGCTATATATGGTGGCAACTGCTTGAGGTCTCAAAGTTCAAATCCAACTTCCATTGGTTTTCTGCCTTTAACCCCCTTGAAGACCACTTGCCAGCGCTAGTTGCATTTACCAAAACAAATTAATAAAAACTACTGCCTTATAGCTATCATTTTCGCACTAGAAAGTATATGCTTTCTTACCTTTCTATTTGTGTCACAGGGCACATTATAATGTTGAGTTGAAGCAAATTGAGGTAGGTGGTAAATTTCTCGATCTTCCAACAGATACATTTGATGTTGGAGGAAAACAAGGAACAATTATCGACAGTGGTACTACATTAGCTTATTTACCTGACTTGGCTTACAAGTTAGTTTTAGAAAAGGTTTGTTAAATAGTTTTAACTTCAATCTTCAACTCCCTCCTTTTTTCTTTTATGAGTCTCACTCTCATGATTATTCGTTTGACCTAGATTCGTGCTGCACAACCTAATATACAGCCTCACATTCTTGACCAGCAGTTCACATGTTTCAAGTACTCTGGAGAGTAAGTGTTCTTTTTCTAAATTCAAATTTATATGTTGCGCAGGTGCCAAATTTTTCTTTGAAAAGGCAGGAAAATGGGCAGGTCAAAATGTGTTTAGAACAAATACTTAGTGTCAAATTATGGGATCTTAACGTTGTCTTAATTCTCTGATTTTGCAGTGTTGATAAAGGTTTTCCGGTTGTCAAGTTCCACTTTGAAAATTCACTAGTTTTGAAAGTTTCTCCTCATCAATACCTCTTTGACGTCCAAGTACATACTTCTGATTATTCTTCCTTGTGCATTAATGACGGCATTATACTTATACTTTGTCTGTTAATTATTTTTTTTTTCAGGATGACGGCTGGTGTGTTGGTTTTCAGGACAGTGACTTGCAATCACAAGGCAAAGATGTAACCTTATTAGGAGGTCAGCCATGAGCCATCTTTCTGTATTTCTTCTAGTCTCGTTCATAGCATTTGCTTTCAAGGGTGTTATGTTACCATCTTTATCTGCAAGAGCGCGTAGAAATTTGCTGCATTTTCTCTTCTAATAATATGTCTATTTGAGTTGGAAAAATTGGCGGGTTGGGTATCGCATAATTTGTTAAGTATTGGTCACTTCTTTCCCAAAATTATTATATTTTAAAGGTGAAGGCTACTTTCGACCCGTTTCCTTTTAACCCTTTATTTTAAGTTTCTTCTTTTAAATGTATTAATCTGAAACCATCTCTGTTTCGATACTCATCTTAATCTACGAGATCCAACACTTTTGTTGAACCATGTGTATAGTCAAGCATTACAACTATATTTTTGTGGGTTCACAGTCAAATACACAGTACAGTATGTTAGCCAATTACTTGAAGCCAAATTCACTGGTTCAAAAGACCGGGTTTCGCTAGCTTTCTACATGAAGTTTGCAAATGTACAAGTGTTATTGCATGAAATACAAGTCCCTTTAGGGGTTGGATGATATTGTTTGTATAAAAGGAGGCAATGGTTTTATGTGCAGATCTTGTATTGACTGATAAACTTGTTACATATGATATGGAAAAGAAGACAATTGGATGGGCAGACTATAACTGTAAGTATACTTTCCTCTGTTGTGTTCTATTAAAAACACAAATACATTAATAATAAAAGATAATCCATACTGACATTTTTGACCAAGGGCACTACCAACTTTTGTTTTCGTGGCTAAAGGCAATCCTACTCTTACGGAGAAGTAACTCTTTATGACGTATAAGTCAAAATGTATGTATGTATTTGATGGTATCTCAATCTTTACAAGCACCCCAAGGCACACAAAAACAAAAGTTGAGCGGTCAAATGGTCAGTAGGATCATTATCGGGCAATGAGTGATATTTTGTAATCCGATTTGTCAAAAGAATAATAGTTATTGTTTTTGTTAGGTTCTTCAAGCATCAGAGTGAAAGATGAGGAGTCAGGCAAAGAGTATATGTTGGGTGCACATAATATTTCTGGTGGGGGTCGGATTGGTACCTCAACTATGATTATGCTCGTGTTTCTTCTCATTAAACTAATTAATCTTTTGTAATATTGGTTTGATTTGATTTGATTGTATACGAAAATCAATAAAGTTTTTCTTCTACAAAGTATAGTACTGATCTTGAGTTATATGTTCCAACTTCAATACCATTTTGTTATTGTTTGATTGTACTAGTGCAGCTTACTTGTTCAAATTTCTTTTATTTTGCTTTAGTTATTATAGTGTGTGTATATATTATTACTTATTGATGAAACACATAATAACACCAAGGTTAATCTGCAGGGTTGTTTCTCCTGTGGGTTCAATCTCTTATCTTACTCGCAGAAATGACCTGGATCCTGCAAAACAGCAACACCGTTAGTCTCGTTAAGAGGGGAATATGGGGGTTTCCCTCTTAACCAGGCTCCGGCGTGAGAATAAGTACTGTTCTGTTCTGAGGGAGAATAAACAGTGTGTGTTGAGTGTGTGAGTATGGAGAGCCAAGATAATCAACCTGAATGATGAAGGGTCCTATTTATAGCCGGAGGATGAAGAATGGAGGAGCAGCTGTGCCAGCTGTGGTTGCGCGCCAGCTGTCCGACCAAGGGGAATATCCTCTTGGTCTCCTCTGCCATAGTCGGTGTAGTGGTACACGTGGCGCACTTACATTTGTCCATGCTGGAAACCTTGTCCTGCCGTTGTCAGCTCTGCCCCCTGATTTGTCGCAGGCCTATGTGTCGTTCTGCCACTGGTGACACGTGTTGTCCTTTTTGTCGGATGGAGCATCTTTGGTGCCACCTTGGCGTCTTCCAGAAGTTTCTAGAAGCTTCTGGATTACTTTGCTGATGTAGACGCCATGTATGCTCGAAAAGTGGTGTGGTCCCTGCCATGTAGGCAGGGAATTGGGACCATACCTCTTCAAGTCTCCTCCAGTCCAGTGTGCCTTCTAGTTGAGTTGATCGTCTAGGAGGGATTCTGGACTTATAGGGGTAGTGGTTTTTATGGCGGTTTGTATGGCACGTGGAATTTGGCAACTTAAAAATTTGAGTCAAATGGACGCATGACGCATGGGTTTTGGGAACTTAAAAAAGTTGAGCCAAATGGACGCATAGCGCATGGGTTTTGGCAACTTAAAAAAGTTGAGCCAAATGGACGCATGGCGCATGGGTTTTGGCAACTTAAAAAGGTTGAGCCAAATGGATGCATGGCGCATGGGGTTTGGCAACTTAAAAAAGTTGAGTCAAATGGATGGATGGCTCATGGGGTTTGGCAACTTAAAAAAGTTGAGCCAAATGGACGCATAGCGCATGGGTTTTGGCAACTTAAAAAAGTTGAGCCAAATGGACGCATGGCGCATGGGTTTTGGCAACTTAAAAAAGTTGAGCCAAATGGACGCATGGCGTATGGCGCATGACACTTGTTGTTTCCTTCTAAGAGAAGTTTTGTTGTCTTGGGGGGAATGTTGATATGACTGTCCGGTGTCCCTGTCTTATCGGAGGTGAACAGACGTCTTTTCAGTTTGCGTCAGTTACTTTTCTGTCACGTTGTCAGGCCCTGTTACCCATGCTCCCGAAAAAAGAGGTGGCGTCTTCTCTCTCTTCTGACGTGCCTCTCCCCCATTGGTTGCTTTTCATGGACTCTGACGGCCCACTACCCATCGCATTAAATGCGATGGGTATAAATATGAGGCGGTTTCTCCTTCCTTCCTTACTTTTCAAATTTTTGAAGTTTGGTTCTCTCCATCTCCTTCATCTTTTCTTCTTTCTTTGTTTGAACATTTTCGTTTAACCTCTCATCATCTTCATTATGTCTGGTGCAAATCCTTCCCAGAAGAAGAGGAAGAATAAAGGGAAAGCTCCCCCTGGCCCTGACCAGGCAGTTATAGGATGGAAGGAAGAGGAGTTCAACAATTTGGTGAAGGGAATGGGTTTTCGTCCTGAGTGGGGAGCCCAATATCCGACCGCTGGTTCTACCGCTATAGATGCACCTCCGGGTTACTTGACCTTATATGCTGCATTCTTCCGGGAGGGTAACTTCAGGCTTCCAATTACCAAGTTTACTGCCTCGGTGTTGAGGAACTATGGGCTTCAAATTTCTCAAATTAACGCGATTGGGCTTCCGCGTATCACTCACTTTGAGTTTGTTTGTAGAGCCCACCGTATTGATCCGACATTTGAGATGTTCAACGTCTTCTACAGTGTTACTTACGCTAGTGGCTTCTATTCTTTCAACGCCCGGACAGGTATTGCTCCCGTTTGCTCCGTTCCTTTGAAGAGCTTGCACGATTGGAAGCAAAAGTTTTTCTACATTCGTCGCGGTGTTATTCCGGTGGATATGCATTACCGGTCGGTTGGTGAAGGGATCCCGAAGGTAGACGCTTTGGTGGGTTTTGCTGAACAAGATTGGTACAAGAAACTAACAGACAAGGCAACTGCCATTTCCCAGTTAGAGGAGATGGCCCTAGTTGGTGCTGGAAGGAGTTTGTTGTGGGTACCGAAGAACCCCTTGGGTGTACCTGTTTATGGTTACCAAGGCAAATGTATGTGTGATGCGTGTGTAGTGTAATATATTTTTTATGTATAATTAAGCCCTTTTTACACTTTTAGCCAAGTTTTAAATTTATAAAAACACGATATTCACTAACACTAAACACACATATGGGCAAGTGCACCCATCGTGGACGTAGTATAGTGTTGGTAAGATACCGAGGTCGTCCAAGGACACAAGAACTTTTAATACCGGTTTATCCTCAACGTCTAATCAAATCAAAAAGTGAGAAAAATGTTTTTAAACTAAGAAAATAAAAACTAACTAAATGCTGAAAAATAAAAATAAAATAAAACAGATAGACAAGATGAATCACTTGGATCCGACACGTGTATTAGTATAACCTTTGATTATTTTCGCACTTTTACACTTGTTTAAGAGATTATCTTAGTTATTGTAGTAGGCCCCTCTTTTGAAGGCGACATTACCCTCAACCCAGTAGTTTGAGTCAGCAAGGATACAATCCTAAAGGGTCGGATTATTGAAAGATAATGAATTAAGTTATTAATGCAAATTGTGGTAGGCCCCGCTTTCGGCGGTGACGTTACCCTCGGCTAAGTAGTCTGAGTCAGCAGGGATACAGTCCTAAATAGCCGGGTTATAGTATTAATAGTAGTTAACTTATGAGGGGGTCAAAGAGTTTGGATCCCCGCCATCCAATACCTATGGGCATTGAAGGAGATCCTACTAAATTTGACCCAGGTCCCAAGCAGGACCTCTAAACGCTGAACAAGGGCAAGACCCTTACCAAACCGTTCCCTTAACCCCCGACCAGGTAGCCAACATACCTCCATATAGACCGTGGAGATATGAATGGTGAAAATCTTTTATTTTATATAGACAGTAAAATAATGCCAAGACACCACGGACAAACGATAAGGAAAGATCACCTTCAACATAAGCAACTAGTTATTAAAGTCATTAATACAAAACCAAATAAAAAGTGCAAAAGATTGAAAATAAAAAGTATTATACTAAACACTTGTCTTCACCAAGTGATGTAAGAGACTTAGGCAAACATGGCCTTGATTGTCAAGAACTATTACGATCAATCTTGGATCCCGAGACGACTCACACACTCTACGATGGACAATGGATGATGGTGGTGGATGATGGTGTTATGGTGGTGGTGGGTGGTGGATGAAGTGTGAGATAGGTGGTGTGCCAAGGGATGAGATGGAATGAAACCAAGCACCCCTATTTATAGGCTGAACAGAAGGCTGGGCACGGCCCCGTGTCCGCTGGACACGCTCCCGTGCCCGTCTGACACTCTCTCTCCTCATTAATTGTAATTCGCAATTACAATTAATGCGCCTGCTGTACTTTCACCACGCCCCCGTGCCCGCTGGACACGGCCCCGTGGTGGGCAATGGAAGCTTCTATAAGTTTGTCTTTTATGCTGCTTCTTGGGCACGGCCCCGTGCTGGCTGAGCACGGGGCGTGTTCAGACTTCTGCTTTCTCTTCTTTGCTTTGGAGGATGCCGTTGAGGGTCCGGGCAGTCTACTTTTATTCCTTTTCTTGTATTTATGCTAGAATTAGTTGTCTTTTTTCTTCTTTTGTGAATTTGAGCTCATTTCATCCTGAAAATACAAAAGGAAGACAAAAACACTCTTTTTCCAACATTAGTACTTAAAAAGGGTTAGTTTTATGCCTTAATTGATGTGATTTATATGTTGCATTTTACACACATCAAATACCCCCACACTTGAACTTTTGCTTGTCCTCAAGCAAAACTCTTTAAATGTGGCTTACACTCCAAATGGAATAGGTAGAAGAGAAAGTTTTTGGCTTGTCATAGAGTGTCGGGAATCCAAGATCTTTGTAAGTTTTTATTTTTATTTATTTACAATCCTATTCGTTATGATTTATTTAGAACGTTTCACAGGATAAATTACTTATTCGGGCATAGCATGCCTTATTAAAATTCCATTTATATACAAGTTCACATACCTCACGGGAGATCACTCAACACTCGGCCGAAGGTGTATTTTTTTTAGTGAATCACTCGAGAGCGGCATGGAACTTACGCCTTCCATAGGCTTGCCAAGCAATCAATCCTCCTCCTTTTTAACTTTTTACCTTTATAAATATCAAGAGGACTTTTTGGGTGAAGGGTTAGGCTTTGGTTAAAGGTGGGTGGTTGGGTTAGTGGTTAGTAAAAGGGCGAAAATCGTAAAAAGCGTCGGTTTTCGTGACACACCTTGTTTTTAGTGACTCTTTATTTTGAAGTATTTCTCCAAACAAGCTTTTATATAGATTTTGTTTGTTTTTGACTTCATCATATATATATATATATATATATATATATATATATATATTTTGATAAGTCACATAAAATAGCGAGCTTACGAAAAACCGAACTTGTTACTAAAATAAAGGGTGAAAAATAAAAAAGGGTTTTTGGTGGGTAAAAAGGGTTTTAGGGTAATGAAATGAAAGGTTTAGGCTCAAAGGGGCTAACTAGGGGGATTTTGGGTAGGTGGTAAAAAAATGAAAAATAATGGTGTAGAAAGAAAAATATGGTTAGTCCTAATGCCTCCATCACTTACTTACTTGGGTTTAAGTTGGTAAGGACCGGGAATGTATCGTCGTGGCAAGTTCTAGAGTTGTAAGAACCAAGCGGCTATTCACACAAGAAACGAAAAATGAGCATTTAGTTTAAAGATGTATATTTGTATGCTCAATAAAGGCTCAAAACTCACTTTTGTGGGAATGGGTTTTTAATGTGATCAAGTATATATAATAGAATTTTTAACTAGACTTGTTATGCCGTTTCGTAATTTTCTTATGTTGGTTCTTTGTTATCACGACGCTATCGGTTGTAAATTTGTAAAAATATAACCTTCTAGAACTTGTTATTCCCAAATTAAACCAAGAAAAGTAAAAAAAAAAAAACGAAAAGTTTTTGAAAAAAAAATTTGGGGTGTTTAGCGGTTCCAATAGAGTTTTGTGTAAGGCTTGTAATTAGGATTTGCAAAATTCAAGGTTTTAGTATCCCCCCCACACTTAAATTACACATTGTCCTCAATGTGTCCCAAAAATAAGATTTTCGGTTGATTAGAATGTGTAAAAGTGGGTAAAAAAAAAAAACAAAGATTTATGTTACTGGCAGCCTGGACACGGCCCCGTGGCGAACTGACAGTAATGAAAACTTACAGAAGATGAACACGGCCCCGTGTCCACTGGACACGGCCTCGTGTCTGGTAAATAATTGCAGGTCAGTAACTAAACAGCAGATCTGGGAGATGAACACGGGGGCGTGTCGGCTGGACACGTCCCCGTGTGGACAGTCTGTGAGCCTGAAAAACAGGTTTTGTCTCCCGGTTTCTCCATTTTGGGGCTGCAAGTGCTAAGGTTTAGCACTCTAACCCTTGCATTGTACCTGTTTAATCACTCAATACCACACCAAGCAAACATAAAACATCCTAATTTACCAACGTCAATTGTCTCCAAGCATAAAGTGAAAATAAAACGAAAATAAAAAACAGTTAAAGAAAGTAAATTGTTCAACAAGCGGCACGCAGGCCGTAAATTGTTCGATAGAGAAGGGTACTTAAACCTGTGGGCTCATCACCAACCTGCCCCTTGTTCCTTCAAACGTCCATGTCTTCACTGCTATCATCACCTCCATCCCCATGCCCCGCCATGTACTCCCGGATGCTACCGATATCATCTTGTATATCGTTGATGTTGCGCTCAATAGCTCCAACCCGGTGGTATGTGTTGTTGGCGAGGTTGTAGGTGTTCCTGGTACACATGAGGTTTTCCTGCAAAAGATCATGTAAGCTTTGAAAGTTAGGAAAACCGCCTCCTTGTGAGGAGGATTGACCCGGATCACAATGGGGTTGGTACTGGTAGTGGGGAGGTGGTGCGTGGAGAACTAGGGCCTCTTGTGGGTTCCATGCATAGCCTTGTGTTCTTTGGAAGCTCACCGTCCCGTCTTCCGCCTCATAAAGTAAGTTCATGGCTCGGCAAATGTGGTAGTCAACTCGTCCCGACCATGGACTCCTTTCAAAGGACCCTGGGATTCTCGTGAAATGCTTGAAAAGACGGTACACCCATCCCCCGAAGAAGATAGGCGTAGGAGCGTGAGCAAGGCGATTGAGGTGCATGTTTCGTAACAAGAGATATGGAACATCGAGAGGCTTCTGGTTGTGGATGCAGTGAAGGACAACCAAATCTTTCAACCCTACAACGCCACTACTGTCGTGACGCTGGTTTAGCGAGTAGGTGAGGAGCCTGTGAATGTAGCGGTAAAGCGGGTCCCTCAGTTTGGTACTGTTGGTGCTACTAGGGTTGTAGATTCCTTCACCGATCTGAGCCCATGCGGCTTGACGTTCATTTACATCCAAGTCTCGTAATCCCCCGATATTCTCTTCATTTCCCGATTCCTCTTCACCATATAGCCCTATGATAGATCCAAACTGTGCCATGGAGATTGAGTACGTTGTCCCTCCACATCGAAATGTGACCCCCTCATTCTCAAACGGGTCACACCTTGAGTTGAAAACGAAAGTACTGTAAAACTCCATTGTGCATTGATGCACCGACCGAAGCCGGGTGTTCAATGCAACTACTAGTGGCCCTGTCACGATGTTGTTGAATCGGTCTAGCTGGTTCACCATGGTTAACAGGTCCGTGCATGCTCGCCTAGGATACTCCTCGGGTCTTGTTTGGAGTGTCTCATATCGTGCCCTAGCATCGAGTTCGCTTGCGTTGAACCTTGTGAACTTTGACATCTGAAAGAATACACCAAAAGTTAGTACGAAACAAAGAAATTTTAAAAGAAACTTGCAAACAGTGGGCTGGACACGGCCCCGTGTTCAGTGGACACGGCCCCGTGTCCAGGCGTCTGTAACCCAAAAACTTCATTTTTCGTCCCGGTTCCGAAAACCTGAAAATTTTTAGCCCAATAGCTGCGGTTTCCCCCGAAAATGAAACCCTAAGTGTCGTTTTTCCCAAAACAAACCATTTACCCTTCCAATTTTGTCTTTTTCGGTTCAAAAACAAGGGTTTGGGGTTTTAGTGGGAAATCAAACGAATCTATCAACAATACATGTTTATTTACTTTCTACTACACTAATCTAAACTACTACTAACAGATTGCAGCAAAAATTTGAAGTTCGATCCGGATGAACACGAAGAACCCTAGATTTTTCACCAATTTTTGATGTTTTAACTACATGCAAGTAATTAATCTAACTACTAAAGATGATAGAATCATACCTTGATGTTGTTAAACGTGGTAGTGACGTCGGAAATCTGCGGAAAATCGCCTGGAACCAGAGCGTTTTCGGCGAAACGGGGCGTGTGGAATGAGGTAACTGTTGTGAAAAGAGGGTTTTATCCCGACAGTCGCCTCGACACGGCCCCGTGTCCAGCGGACACGGCCTCGTGCCGAGCAAGGTTTTTGAAATTTTTTTTTTGTGCTCGTGTGCATGCCCCTTTTTCCGAAAATGGTTAAAAGACTTACCGGTTGTTTTTGACGTACACTTACTTGTTCGTAACATGTCAGGTACGATGTTGAGTTTATTCGTGAACCGTTTGAAGCGAGATCTCCTCTTCCTCATCCTCAATGGATCCTCGGTAGAGTTTTAGCCGTTGGCCATTGACTTTAAATGGTATCCCATTTCGAGCTTTAATTTCTACTGCACCGTGAGGAAAAAAATGGGTGACGGAAAAAGGTCCTGACCACCTAGATTTTAGCTTACCAGGAAATAATCGAAGTCGTGAATTAAACAATAGAACCTGATCTCCTACCCGAAATTCATTAGATTTAATATATTTATCATGTAAATTTTTCATTCTTTCCTTATAAATTTCGGAGTTAGAATATGCATAATTCCTTAGCTCGTCTAATTCATTTATTTGACAAAATCGATTTTTACCGGCAGTTTCTAAATCTAAGTTCACATTTTTTATTGCCCAGTAGGCTTTGTGAGCTATTTCTACTGGCAAGTGACAACTTTTTCCATAGACAAGCTTATATGGGGTTGTGCCTATAGTGGTTTTATAAGCAGTTCGAAAAGCCCATAAAGCGTCGTCTAATTTGTCGGCCCATTCTTTTTTATTTATTCCTACGGTTTTTTCAAGTATTCGTTTTAAACCTCGATTAGTCACTTCGGCTTGCCCATTTGTTTACGGTTTTTTCAAGTATTCGTTTTAAACCTCGATTAGTCACTTTGGCTTGCCCATTTGTTTGAGGGTGATACGCTGTTGAGACCCGGTGATAAACCCCATACCTTGTTAATATTTTTTCGAGTTGATGATTGCAAAAATGGGTACCTCTATCACTTATCAAAGCCTTTGGTGTCCCGAAGCGAGAAAACAGTTTTTTCAGAAATTTTACCACTACTCTTCCATCATTTGTTGGAAGAGCCTCGGCCTCCGCCCATTTAGATAATTAATCGACTGCCACAAGTATATATTTGTTTCCCTTTGAAGGCGGGAAAGGTCCCATGAAATCGAGTCCCCACACATCAAAGATTTCACAAACGAGAATGCCATTTTGAGGCATTTCGTTTTTGGAAGAAATATTACCCGATCTCTGGCAGGCATCACATGTCTTTACAAGGTTTTGTGCATCCTTGTAAATGGTTGGCCAGTAAAATCCTGAATCAAATACCTTTCGTGCGGTACTTGCGGCACCATGATGTCCTCCGTATGGACCTTCATGACAATGACGGAGAATTCTTCGTGCTTCATTACCATGGACACACCTTCGGATGAGCTGGTCGGCACACATTTTGAAAAGATAGGGGTCTTCCCAAAAGTAATGCTTTACATCAGCAAAGAATTTCTTTCTTTGATGATGTGGCCATCCCCTGGTGACTATACCGCTAGCTAGGAAATTAGCGTAGTCGGCATACCATGGCTCTTGTCTAGTTTCCATCATTTCCAAGGATTCTGTGGGAAATTTCTTGTTGATTTGCTCGTCTCTGGTCATTTCCAAAGCTGGGTCTTCCAAGCGTGAGAGATGATCTGCAGCAGTGTTTTCTGCTCCTCTTTTGTCCTTGATTTCGATGTCGATTCTTGGAGGAGTAGAATCCATCTGATCAAACGGGGTTTTGCGTCTTGTTTCTTGAAGAGGTACCTGATGGCTGCATGGTCTGTATAGACTACAGTTTTAGAAAGAACAAGATAAGAACGGAATTTATCAAAAGCAAACACCACTGCTAGTAATTCTTTTTCTGTAGTTGTATAATTTTCTTGTGCATCATTAAGAGTTTTACTAGCATAATAGATTGGGTGGAAATGCTTTTCTTTTCTTTGTCCCAAGACTGCTCCAACAGCAAAGTCACTTGCATCACACATGATTTCGAAAGGAAATTTCCAATCTGGTGCTATCATGATAGGTGCATTGACTAGCATTTCCTTGAGGGTTAGAAATGCTTGATTGCATTCCTTGTCAAAGATGAAGGGTGCATCTTTTTCAAGTAATTTTGTTAGAGGCCTTGAAATTTTTGAAAAGTCCTTGATAAACCTTCTATAAAATCCGGCATGCCCTAGGAAACTTCTGATTGCTCTTACGGAGGATGGAGGAGGTAATCGAGAAATAGTTTCTATTTTTGCTCGATCAACTTCCATTCCTTCGCTTGAGATTTTGTGACCGAGTACTATTCCCTCTGTCACCATGAAATGGCATTTTTCCCAGTTAAGGGCGAGGTTAGTTTCCTCACATCGGGATAGCATTCGTTCAAGATTATCGAGGCATTGGTCATATGAGTCTCCAAAGATGGAAAAGTCGTCCATGAAGACTTCCATTGTCTTTTCTATCATATCATGGAAAATGGCCACCATACAACGTTGGAATGTTGCAGGCGCATTACATAGACTGAATGGCATGCGTCGATATGCGAAAGTTCCGTAGGGACATGTGAAAGTTGTCTTCTCTTGGTCTTCTGGTGCTATCGGTATTTGAAAGTAACCTGAAAAACCATCTAAGAAGCAATAAAATTTATGACCGGACAGTCGTTCTAACATTTGATCAATGAAGGGTAAAGGAAAGTGGTCTTTCCTTGTTGCTTCATTTAATCGCCTATAATCTATACAAACTCTCCATCTGGTGACGGTTCTCGTTGGTATTAATTCATTTTTCTCATTAGTTACTACCGTCATACCTCCTTTCTTCGGGACTACTTGAACGGGACTTACCCACGGACTATCGGAGATAGGGTAGATTAATCCGGCGTCAAGCAGCTTGATGACTTCATTTTTAACCACTTCTTGAACATTGGGATTCACTCTTCGTTGTGGTTGAATTACTGTTTTGTAGTCATCATTCATTAAAATTTTGTGCATGCACATGGAAGGGCTTATTCCTTTAATATCTACAAGCTTCCAAGCGATCGCGTTTTTGTGTTTTTAAGTAGGTTAACTAATTTCTCTTTTTCTACGTTACTTAATTTAGATGAAATAATTACAGGTAAACTACCATCTTTGCCTAGAAAAGCATATTCCAAACCTTTAGGCAGTTCTTTGAGCTCAATGGGTGGGTCTTTAGAAGACACCTCATTTTGTGGCTCATCTAGATTAAGAACCTTAAAGGTTTGTTCTATGGCTATCTCTTCCTCGACAAAGTGGTCTTCTTCGTTAGTTGTATCGGGTGGTTCAGCTTCATCTTCAATTAGGGGGTCATTATTGCCAAAAGGATATTTCATTGAACGCTCAAGATCTATGCTCCTTTTGAATGCCCCTAACTGAAGAGGTAGATTGTTGAATTTCCGGTTTTTCAATGCTTTATGAGTTTGTACAAAAGGTTTTCCCAAGACTAGGGGGCGTCATCAAGGATGACGAAGTCGGTTGGGATTACCAATTGATTTGTGTGAACCAAAACATCTTCAACTACACCGATTGATTTTATCACTTTTCGATCAGATAGAAAAATGGTATTTGAAGTGGAGTAAAATCACTAATATTTTAATTTTTCAAAAATGTAGTTAGGCATTATGTTAACACAAAGATCTTTATCAATAGTGATATTACTAATAAATGAATTTTGAAAGAAACATGGAACCGGTGTAATGTTAATTTCAAAAGGGTCTTCTTTTATTAGCGAAGTTTGATCATTAGTTAACTTAACACTCACTATTTCTTTGATTTTAGCACTAGTGTTTAACTCTTTTAAAAACTTGGCATGAGGGGTTATTAAACAATGATTTTCGAAAGTAGGTGACAAGAGATTAATTTCTTCAAAATTAGACTCTTCATGAATTTTAACATTATCGGACTCACCTTTTTCATTGTTTAACTCATGTGTCGGTTTTTTACTTTCTTGTTCTTCCATTTTTACATTTTCAACTATCTCTACGTTATTATTACTATTCAATTCTTCTCTTGCACGGGATTCCTCTTCCCTTGCGCGGGATTCTTTCATGTAATGTTCGATAGTTTTAATGTGTTCTAATATCCTATTGGTCACTTCGGTGAGAGAAAAAGAATTGGGATCCTCAAAGCTTGAATCCGGTTGTTCGATCCTTGGCTCCTCATAATACTCATATGAAGTAGATGGTTCACACCATTGTTCTTCATTGTAAGTATATGATGGGTAAGGGTCGAAACTTTGTTCTTCATAGTACTCATATGAGGTGGGTTGTTCACGCCATGGTTCCTCATAATAAGAGTATGAAGGTGGTGGCTCATATCTTGAGTTTTCAAAGTATGAGTATGAAGGCTCATACCTTGGTTCATCAAAATATGAGTATGAGGGAGGAGGTTCATACCTTTGGTCTTCATAGGATGTGTATGAAGTTGATGACTCGTACCTGGGCTCCTCATAATGGTTGTATGATTGGATGGTTGATATGAGTTATTATATTGAACCGAGCGTGCGTTACGATAATTAGTGCAATAATTACCCCTATAATCATCCTCATCATAGGTGTAGTTGTAACCTCTTGAGTATTGATCCATAAGAATCACTCAACAGACCACAAGTAAGTCTCGGGACCAGAAAATAAAAATAAGGACGGAAACAGAAGCTGGACACGGCCCCGTGTTGGGTGAACACGGCCCCGTGTTCAGGGTTTGTATCTGGGCGTTTTAATTAAAGTTACTGGTCACGTTGAGCACGGGGGCGTGTTCAGCGAGCACGGCCCCGTGGTCAGACTCTGTATCTGGGTATCTAACTAAAAATATGCAGCACGGGGGCGTGTTCAGTGAGCACGGCCCCGTGTTCAGGCTACTGTAAATGCAAACTAAACTAAAATGCAGAAAAAAATGCGCGTGTTTTGAAAAGGTTTTGAAAAACTGATTAGGCCGTCGATTTTAAGCTTTCTTAAAATCCTTGTGTCCCCGGCAGCGGCGCCAAAAACTTGATGCGTGTGTAGTGTAATATATTTTTTATGTATAATTAAGCCCTTTTTACACTTTTAGCCAAGTTTTAAATTTATAAAAACACGATATTCACTAACACTAAACACACATATGGGCAAGTGCACCAATCGTGGACGTAGTATAGTGTTGGTAAGATACCGAGGTCGTCCAAGGACACAAGAGCTTTTAATACCGGTTTATCCTCAACGTCTAATCAAATCAAAAAGTGAGAAAAATGTTTTTAAACTAAGAAAATAAAAACTAACTAAATGCTGAAAAATAAAAATAAAATAAAACAGATAGACAAGATGAATCACTTGGATCCGACACGTGTATTAGTATAACCTTTGATTATTTTCGCACTTTTGCACTTGTTTAAGAGATTATCTTAGTTATTGTAGTAGGCCCCTCTTTTGAAGGCGACGTTACCCTCAACCCAGTAGTTTGAGTCAGCAAGGATACAATCCTAAAGGGTCGGATTATTGAAAGATAATGAATTAAGTTATTAATGCAAATTGTGGTAGGCCCCGCTTTCGGCGGTGACGTTACCCTCGGCTAAGTAGTCTGAGTCAGCAGGGATACAGTCCTAAATAGCCGGGTTATAGTATTAATAGTAGTTAACTTATGAGGGGGTCAAAGAGTTTGGATCCCCGCCATCCAATATCTATGGGCATTGAAGGAGATCCTACTAAATTTGACCCAGGTCCCAAGCAGGACCTCTAAACGCCGAACAAGGGCAAGACCCTTACCAAACCGTTCCCTTAACCCCCGACCAGGTAGCCAACATACCTCCATATAGACCGTGGAGATATGAATGGTGAAAATCTTTTATTTTATATAGACAGTAAAATAATGCCAAGACACCACAGACAAACGATAAGGAAAGATCACCTTCAACATAAGCAACTAGTTATTAAGTCATTAATACAAAACCAAATAAAAAGTGCAAAAGATTGAAAATAAAAAGTATTATACTAAACACTTGTCTTCACCAAGTGATGTAAGAGACTTAGGCAAACATGGCCTTGATTGTCAAGAACTCTTACGATCAATCTTGTATCCCGAGACGACTCACACACACTCTACGATGGACAATGGATGATGGTGGTGGATGATGGTGTTATGGTGGTGGTGGGTGGTGGATGAAGTGTGAGAGAGGTGGTGTGCCAAGGGATGAGATGGAATGAAACCAAGCACCCCTATTTATAGGCTGAACAGAAGGCTGGGCACGGCCCCGTGTCCGCTGGACACGCCCCCGTGCCCGTCTGACACTCTCTCTCCTCATTAATTGTAATTCGCAATTACAATTAATGCGCCTGCTGTACTTTCACCACGCCCCCGTGCCCGCTGGACACGGCCCCGTGGTGGGCAATGGAAGCTTCTATAAGTTTGTCTTTTATGCTGCTTCTTGGGCACGGCCCCGTGCTGGCTGAGCACGGGGCGTGTTCAGACTTCTGCTTTCTCTTCTTTGCTTTGGAGGATGCCGTTGAGGGTCCGGGCAGTCTACTTTTATTCCTTTTCTTGTATTTATGCTAGAATTAGTTGTCTTTTTGCTTCTTTTGTGAATTTGAGCTCATTTCATCCTGAAAATACAAAAGGAAGACAAAAACACTCTTTTTCCAACATTAGTACTTAAAAAGGGTTAGTTTTATGCCTTAATTGATGTGATTTATATGTTGCATTTTACACACATCAATGTGATTTCCTCGAAATATATTTGAATTATCTTGTTTTTTGTGCGTTCTTCCTTATTCTTTTGTCTTTTGCAGTTGGATATAGTCTGATAAATGTTTTAGACCCGAAGGCTGCGGGTGCCATGGTTGAGGCGATCCAAGAAGATGGAAAGCCGACGTGGTTAAACCAAATTCGAGGCCGTTTTTTGCACCCATCTGATGAGAGCTTTGCTAAATATGCCAATGTTGCCTTAGGTGAAGATGATGAAGATGACCCCATTGATCCTATTCGAGTGGTAGTTGTTGTTCTCTCAAGTGGAAGTTCTGATAGATCTTCTGAAGGTCTAACTTCGCATTGCGCGCATGCAGGTACCGCGTAGGCTGCTGTTAACGAGCATGTTCATGAGGTTGGTGATGATGCAGAGATTCCTGTTGATCCTTTTGCTCAGGTGGATTCAAGAAAGAAGAAAAAAGCTGACAAGCCTGAGAAATGGGAGAAGAGGGTTGAGGGCAAAACAGCTGGTACTTTTCGTGAACGACCCTCTACTCTTCCTTTTCTAGATTATGTAGTCGTATCTGATACGTTGTCTGGTTTAGGAGCTGGTGAGAAAGCTCGTGTGTCTGACCCGGATGACCAGTCTACCTTGACTGAGATGATGAAGAAAAAAGCCCTCGAAGATAAGAAACGCAAACTTGACGAGCAAGCCGCTGCTCTTCTTGCTTCAAAAAAGGCTAAACTCCATAAGGAAGCCCCGCCTGCCCCTTCCGAGTCTGAAATTGATATGGGTATTTTTAGTGGAGGACGCGGGAACCTCTTGGAGGAAATATATGCTGCTTCTGCTCCTACTGGTAATGGCTTTGCATTTGTATGTTTGTTACTTGTTTCTTCGAGTTATTTTTGATTGTTGGTTGCTTCATGGCAGGAGTCAAGTCTGGAAAAGGGCCTCGTAGGTTGGATATTTCACAAATCACTCCTCCTACTTCTTCTCCATCGAGGACGATTGGCTTAACCCCTCCTCGCGATGATCTTGGGAAGAAGAAGGAAGATGAAGCGGCTGCGGAGAATGTAGGTGAAGGTGGTGGCGATGTTGCAGGTGGTGAAGGTGCTGGTGATAGAGGTAAGGGTGTTGAGACCGAGGTGGAATCCAGTGAGGCCACCCCGCGTCAGACTATCTATACCAAGCGCCCTCCAGGTGGCGGTGGTGCTACTTCTGGTGCGGTTCGTAGTCCGGAGTTTGAGAATGTCCATGCTGATTCCTGGGATACTCACAACCCTGCTTGTGATGACTTGCCGCATGCTTCTCGCTGGAATCTGACTCAAGGTTCCCGGATGAATGATTTGGGTAACTGTCATGATTTCTTTTCTATGTCTCTCCCTCCTGCCGAAAGGATGTTCCAGAAGCGACGCAATCGTTTTGAGTTATTGGATGATCATGTTCGCGCTGGAGTTAATTTCTTTGCTACTTCTCAAGAAATTGTCCGTGAATGGGGGTCGATGGGAGAGGAGACGGTTGAGTTTGAGGATGCCAGGAGGGCGTTTGCTGAGGAGAAAGAAAAGTTTAATGCGGAGAAGAAAGGTTTACAATGGAGGGTTGCCGATGCTGAACAGAAACTTGAGCAAGAGAAACAGGTTAACGTTCAGAAACAAAAGTACTGGGAAGCAGCCTGTGAACGTACTAACGCTGAGATGTAATCTCAGCGTGAAGCGATTGTTCGGTTGTCTGGTGAGAAGAAGGAGCTTGCTGATGAAGCCCATCAGGCGCGTATTGTGTCTGAGAAGAGAGAGAAGGAATATGTCGATCGCATCGACAAGTTGGAGATCCTTGTGAAGCAGAAGGTTTCTGAGTGTGAGGCTGCTCAACGCCTTCTTGAAGAAAAAACTTCTGAATGTCAAGCTTCTGAGCTCCTGGTTGAGGAGGTGTCTGGTGACTGCAAATGGCTGCTCTCTCGCGCCGTTCCTTTGGTAACTTCCTTTATTTATGTTCACTTTTGGAATGTTTTGGTAATTTTCTCTTATTTTGCTGTTTATTTTCTACAGCTTGCCGACCGTATTGTGAATTCTCCTGAACTTGCTACGTATATGTTTGAGTTGGGTCAAGCGGGATACAATAGTGGTCGGAAGTATGGCTATTCTGAGGGTAAAGCAGCGGCTATCAATAATGAAAAGGACCACCACTTCGAGCTTTACGCGGAGAATTGTGATGGTAGGTATGCTGCGAAACATAAAGAGTTTACATCCTTGGAATTTGCCGTTGTTAAAGCTGCGGAAAAGCTAGCTTGGAAGGTTGATGGTGTTGCTTTGTTGAAAAATGCTCTCGGGGATAAAGCAAGTGCGGCGAGAGGTGCTGGTACTAGCCATCCTAAGTGAAAGATTCCGGCCTGTGTGCCGCGGCTGTAATTTTTGGTGACTTGTGAACAATTTTGATTTTTGGTTTACGTGTTATGTTTGTGAACAACTGATCATGCTTGACATTTGGTATGTTAATATTTGCTTTTGTTTTATGCGAATTTTGTTATCGTCATAATATGTGCATGTAAAATTACTTTGATTAGGTGTCACGAATGAATGGTGGCGCTGACAGGTTGTGTTGTGTTAATTACAATGTTTGTTCTGTCGTATTTGTGCGCGAGTTGGTTCGTGACTACGAAGTGGTCGAATCGCAGGTTATTGTGTGGGCTCAGCTGTGTTTAGCTTTGGGAGCCTTACAATGTTTACTTACCATGCTATCGATTTTTCGTGTTTATGTGGGCACGAAGTTTGTTTTGGCGTTTTGTAGGCTTTAGTTGTGTTTCTGACCCGGCTGTGCACTTGGTTGTGATGAGCCTTGGAGGTCTACAACGTTTCCTATGGTCGAGCCATTGATGTTTTCGTGTACGCCCAAAGTAATATATGCAGTTGTGACAAGAAATTTGCATGAAATAGAGATAGCCAAACACTTCTTGTATTACTATAAATGTGTTGGCGATTCAGCCATTGTAATTACATGACTTTCTTACATATAACACTTTCTCAATTGTTGAGCGTTCCAAGTTCGCGGAACCTCTTTGTTGTCGATGGTGCGCAGCTTGTAAGCTCCCTTTCCGAGTACGGCGTCCACGACATATGGTCCTTCCCAGTTGGGAGCCAGTTTTCCAGGTTTCTCGGCGTTTGAAGCCTCGTTGTCTCTTAGGACGTAATCTCCTGGGTTGAAGGTGCAGACTCGGACCTTGGAGTTATAATATTTTTCCAGCTTCATTTTTTATTTCACTTCGTTGATTGCCGCCATCTCTCTTCTTTCTTCTAGGAAGTTCAGGTCGATCCTCATTTCTTCTTCGTTGTCGATTAAGTTCATAGAGAGCATTCGTGGAGACGGCAATCCTATTTCTGCTGGTATTACTGCTTCAGACCCATAAACTAGACTGAACGGTGTCTCACCGTTGCTTGTTTTTGGCATTGTTCTGTGGGCCCACAGTATGCTGGGCAGCTCGTCAACCCAGCCCCTTCTTTTCTCGCCTAGCCTTGCCTTGATACCATCGACAATGTTAACTGCTTCTACCTGACCATTCCCCTGCGGGTGCGCAACCGAAGAGAAGGTGTGTTCGATGTGCAATTCTTTGAACCATCGTTCAAGGTCGTCTGCAGCGAAGTTCGTTCCATTGTCAGTGATGATTCTGAGCGGTAGGCCGAAACGGCATATGATTTGTTCCCATATGAATCTCTTGACGACGGTTGATGTGGTTGATGCAAGTGCCTTTGCCTCTACCCATTTGGTAAAATAGTCGACTGCGACTATTATGAATTTGACCGCTCCTGGGGCTTCTGGGAAAGGGCCGACCATGTCTATTCCCCACTGCTGGAAGGGCCATGCAGTTGTGACTGGTACCAATTCATTTTTGGGGCGCATCGTCTTGGGAGCATGTCTTTGGCATCCACTGCATTTCCTCAACTCTTTTACCGCGTCCAAATGCATCCCGGGCCAGTAGTACCCGGCGTTCATCACTTTTGCCACCACCATTCTTGGCCCAGCATGTATACCACAGATTCCTTCATGTACCTCTCTGATCAAATAGTTTGCGTCTTCAGCGCCGACGCATCTCAACAATGGGCCATGGTATGACTTTCGGTATAAAATTCCATCGGCCATCTGATAGTGCTCGGCCTTGTACTGGATTTTCCTCGCATCAGCTTTGTTCTCGGGGAGTATTCCGGATTGAAGGTACATGATTATCGGAGTCATCCAAGACGTTGTCCCTGTCTGGATGACGCTTACTTCCCTAAATGGAACAGATGGGTTGCTCAAAACTTCTATGCGCACATCCTTTGCTAGGTGTTGGAAGCTTGTAGATGCGAGTTTACTCAGCGCGTCTGCTGGTTTGTTCTCGCTTCTGTTTATGTGATGCATCTTGTAGGAATAGAAGGTTTGTAGTAACGTCTTTGCTTGACTCAGATAGAGCGCCATTACATCTCCTTTGGCTTCGTATTGGCCGTTGATTTGTCCGGCCACTAACATGGAATCTACATGCGCTTCGATGTGTTTGACTCCCATTTTGATTGCCAATCTTAAGCCAGCAAGAAAGGCTTCATATTCGGCTTCGTTGTTCGTGCTCTTGAAGTCTAAACGTACTGTGTACGTGAGCTCATGCTTGTCGGGGCTTACCAGCCGAAGCCCTGCTCCTGCGCCGTCTTCGTTAGACGCGCCATCTGTGTATAGCAACCACGGTTCTTCTATTTGCTGTTTCTCGGCCTTTTCCATTGCTTTACATTCTCGATCTTTGTCGTCCGGTACTTCTGTCATGAAGTCTGCCAGCACTTGACCCTTGATTGCTGGTCTTGGCCTGAAAACCACATTGTGACCTCCGAGTTCTATCGCCCATTTGGCTAGTCTCCCTGAAATCTCTGGTCTTGCGAGGATGTTGCCAATATTGTAATTTGTTAACACATGGATAACGTGGTTGGCAAAGTACCTGCGCAGCCGTCTTGATGCATGGATTAATGCGAGTACTAGCTTCTCCATGATGGCGTACCGGGTTTCTGGATCGGTTAAGGTTCGTGACACATAGTAGACTGGTGTTTGGACACCTTGTCGATCAACGAGTAACACTGCTCCAACTGCTCTATCAGATGCATATAAGTATAACACCAGAGGTTCTCCTTTGATTGGTGCGGTTAAGGTTGGTAGCTTGATGAGGCAATCCTTCATCTCGCGGAAAGCGCTCTCGGCTTCCGGGGTCCATTGGAATTGGCTTTTCTTCATGCAGTTTCGTAGTGTCTTGATGAATGGAAAGGACTTTGCTGCATGATTAGCTAGGAAATGATTGAGCGCTGCTAACTGTCCTGCTAATTTTTGCATATCTTTGATGTTTGATGGGGAAGGCATTCTTTCGATTGCTTGAACTTTTTCTGGGTTTACTTTGAAGCCATCTTTTGTGACAATGAAACCCAAGAATTTCCCTTCTTCCATGCTGAAAGAGCATTTTGCTGGATTTAGCTTGATGCTTACGTTGCGCAACGTGTTGAAAGTCTTTTGGATGTTCACCAGCATCATGCTTTCTTCCTTGCTCATAATCACCAAATCGTCCATATACACTTCGATGTATTTGCCGATGGCGTCGCTGAACGTTTCGTTCATCAGTCTCTGATAGGTTGTTCCTGCATTGTTTAGGCTGAAAGGCATCTTGGTGTAACAGTATAGCCCTGTCGGCGTGCGGAATGCGGTTTTGTCTTCATCTTGAACGGCCATCTGAACCTGGTGGTACTCTTTGTAGCAGTCAAGGAAGCACTTCCACCTGAATGTTGCCAGAGAGTCGATCTTTTTGTCGATATCTGGTAAGGCGTAACAGTCACGTGGACATGCCTTGTTTAGATCCTTGTAATCCACACACATTCTCCAGCTGCTGTTTGGTTTCTTCACCATCACCGGGCTTGCCACCCATGTTTGGTATCTGACTTCTCTAATGATGCCCGCATTCAACAGCTCCATTGCTTGCTCT
Organism: Helianthus annuus; assembly: GCF_002127325.2. Lineage (NCBI taxonomy): Eukaryota > Viridiplantae > Streptophyta > Magnoliopsida > Asterales > Asteraceae > Helianthus > Helianthus annuus. The sequence goes on along the minus strand of NC_035440.2, from coordinate 67,756,332 downwards.
TTCATGGCATCGTGTTTTATATCGCCCTTGTGGCGCTTGGCGTGTACCACTGGTTTCGCTTCTTCTGAGACATTTAACCGGTGTTCTGCTATGTGCCGTGGAACACCTACCATATCGGCTGGTGTCCAGGCGAACACGTCCATATTTTCGTGTAACAACTTTTTGAGCACCGCGCGCGTTAAATCGGACATTGCAGGTCCTAAGGTAACTGTCTGTTCTGGGTATGCGCTGTTCAGTACCCATTTTTCTGCTTCTGCGCGCGGTGTTGGTTTAGTTGGCTTTGTAGGTCTAACCTCATCCGTTGCTAAGACCTCTTTGCTTGCGTATATTAATGCTATGCCTGTTTCTGTTGGGAATCCAACAGCTGAGTGTGGCGCAGAGCATATCATACTGAAGTCTCCTTGGGATTCCCTTCCTAAGAGGATGTCGTGTCTTGAATGTGCTGGTAGCACCATGAACGTGACCTCCTCTGTTCTTGAGTTTCTTCCGTCTGAGAGTAGCACCGGGAATGATATTTGGCCAAAAGGAAAAACGGCTTCGTTGCAGAAACCAGTTAGTGGATAATCAATTGGTTCCAAACGTGCTTTATCTTCTTGGTCGAACTGGTTGAAACATTGTTCGTATATGATATCCGCGGTGCTCCCTGGGTCGATGAAAATGTAATCAGTCTGGTAGTGACCAATTACCCTAGAAATGATGATGGGTCTTTTTTCTCTCGGGCCACCTCTTACGATTCGGAAAACAACTTGCCTCTCGCGCCACGAGTCGTCTTGTGTGCGCTTGTTGTAATTCTTTCTTGGCCTTCGCGGACCCCTTTGAACCATGTGCGTTTCTAACTTCCGGAGCTTTTTGTTGTCCGGTCCTTCTTCTCTTCGTTGAATTTGGCGGTAGTCACGCTTTCCGCCTTTTACCAGATGAGTAAGTTTTCCGTCTCTCAGGGCCCTTTCTATCTCTTGTTTTAAACTGAAGCAGTCGTCAGTTAGATGACCCGTGTCTTTGTGAAATTAACAGAAAAGGTTAGGATCTTGACCCCTCTTGTTTCGCATCTGTAGAGGTGGTTTGAACTGATGATTCTCAGTGGCTAAGACCTCGGAAGGGGTTTTTGTTAGTGGAGTCCACTGTTTTTCCCTGTTTTCTCTTTTTACCTCTTTCCGGTGGGCTATCTGGTTGATTGTGTGGCGCGCGTCCTCTCTTGGTGGGCTTCTCTCTCTGTGACCGGAAGTTTTCCATGGTTGGCCTCTGCCCTTTCTGCCATGCCGGTCATTAGAGTTGTATCCTCGCTGACGGTGATCGTCACCGGTCAACTGTTTATCTGTTTGTGCAATGGTTTTCGCTGCTTCAATGAATGTTTCCCAATCTTTGGGTCCTCCGTCCCTTCCTTTTACTCTCTTGATTAGGTCGTCGCATTTGACTGCCCTCATGAAATGCGCGCGCATCATCTTCTCGCCCACGTCTCCAATTTCTAAACACTCTTTGTTATACCTCGTGATAAAGTCTTCCACGCTTTCGTGGTCTTTGCGCCATATGTTTAAACAATCAGCAGGATCTCTGGTGTGTCTTCGCTGCTGGGAGAAGTGTGCAAGGAACTTCTCTCAGAAGTCAATCCACGATTTGATTCTTCCTGCTGGCAGGCTGTCGAACCATATGCGCGCTGCGCCAACGAATGTTTGAGCGAACAGGTGGCACCAAGTTGGCAAATTCCAGCCTACTGTTGCTCCTGCGCCATTAAAAACTTGGAGATGATCGTCTGGGTCTGTCAAGCCGTTGTATTTGCCCACGTTGTGTGGCAGTTTCGTTTTGTCAATAGCGGCTGTAGCGATCTCTCTGATGAATTTTGAATTCTCAGCCATGTCGTCTGGACGATTGCTCAAGGTGTAATCATGCTCTGCTTTTGGGTTGTACCCTGCGCGCTTAGCTGGTTTGTACGACTCGTGTTCTGGATGTAGCCTGCTGAACACTGTACTTTCCCCTTTATACGTTGGGTCTTCTTCTTCTTCGTCTTCCCATTCGGTGTTCATATTGCGCGGGCTTAGACTGCTTTGAATCGGCTTTCTTTGCGGGTTTTGGACATAATTGCTTTCTGCTTCGCCATAAGTGTCACGCATGTCGTGCGCGCTTGGTTTTCTGATGTTTGGCACAGGTCCTTTTTCTGGGCGTAAATTCCACCCATTGATCTGCTGAGTCGTGTGTGTACTCAGGGATCGTTGTGGTGGAGTAACGAATGCCAACTGGTTAGCTTATGCTTGGAGCAAAGCTTGTTGTGCGCTGAGTTGTGTATAAACGAGGTTTATAGATGCCATCTGCTCGGCATACCAGGAAGCCAGAGTTTTTCCTTCGGGTAATCCTAAAAGTGCAGAGAAATTCAACTGTGCTTGTTCCGATGGAGCTGAGGGACCAGCTCCATGGCTTGGTGTTTGCACTGGTGGGGGTGTTTGTTGGACTATCCCGGGTGTTGGTTGGAAGGTGGCTCCATTTGTCGTTTGGGTGATTATCCTCGTGGGGGATTGGAAAATGGGTCCAGTTGTGGTTTGGCTAACAACCCTGGATGCACTTCCAAAAATACTAGGAAAATCATTGTTTGTCTGCCCTTCTTGGATGATTTCGTTCCTTTGGCCCCTTTGGACGTGTGTTGTGTCCGAAACGAGTTCAAAGGAAGAAACTTCTCCGTCCACTTGGTGTGGAGGGTTTTGTTCAGCCATTTTTGACGAGTGTTTTTCAAAAAGAAAAGAGATAAGATTGGTTTTGCAAAAACGCGGATGGCGCCAATGATGAAACACAGAATAACACCAAGGTTAAAGGAACGAAATCATGCTCACAATATTTCGTAGAGCTTTTTAAAAACCCATCATTCGACATGAGTAATTTTGTTAGGTAATTAGGTTGATTTGGGTTACTCAAATCAATGGGTCACTTTTGTTAACTAGTCAACTTAGAAAGAGTTAAAAGTGTAAATGCCAACATTACCACTACTTTGAACGCCATCACCGCCGGTCCGCCACCATCTCGATGGTCACTGTCACACTGTTGTCATTGTCGCCATTGTCTCCGCTACGTTTTTTTTTTACTTAGAACGGCGACTTTCTTATATTAAGCTACCACACTCTCTAAAATGGAGAACCTCGTTGCTCCACTTTGGTCAGACTATGTTGTCTTAACTGGGCCCACGCTGACTTCAGAGTTTGGCTTGGGCGTTCCACCGAGAAACCATACTGCCTACCACCGGTGGAGCGGCAGGTATGCGCGATGTCGGAGCGGTTGGGGCCAATGGTATGAAAGGTAGGTGGAGTGATCGGTGGCAATTGATAGCAAAACTTTTAAACACTAAACAAAGGTACAACACCACAAAAGTAATATACAACAATAAGCGCAACAAGTCACTCAAGCACAATGTACAACATCTTTTGCTTAAAGAAGTTACATATTTATAATATATAAATAAATGTGATGGGACGACCATGTTACTTGCGGCCCTGGTTCACTCGGGAGCTTTCCTCGCTAAAACGAAGATGTCTACACTATTGGGTTACAAGTCAACAACATGGATCAGGCAACCGGTTAAGGCCGAGGAGAATTATGCAAAAGCCCAAATGATCAAGGAGTAAATCACGTTCCTGTTTTTTACATTCAAGCAAATTGTTATCTTACGTTTGTTAATTTCCAGTTATACTAAGCTTTTTGGGTCGACAAAGGTTTATTTTTAAGTTTATTATATTAAACTGAAATACTTTGACCATAGCCTAGCGACATTAAGGTGAATTGTATTTAATTAAGTGTGTTTCTGATGTGGCTCTCGTTGATAGGTTTATATATCTTTTTTATTTCTTAATACTGCCAAGGCTCTTACTTTTTAAGATGCATGCATCTATTAACTATTTGTTGATTCAATAGACAACAATTTCTATTGTTATTCAAACTCAAAATCTTTGATGGGTAACAAACCAGATCTTTCTTAAGGACACATTTACAATCAAGATTAAGACAGCTAACAACGACAATGAGAAACGTGAAACACACACATTCGAATTATTTAGGCATCCATTCGAATGATGCAACGAAGACCTTCACCTTTATGCATCAAGTCAAAGGCCTTATTGATCTCTGAAAACGGAACTTCATGTGTTATGAACTTCTCCAACTCAAGTTCCTGCAAAAAAAAAAAAAAAACACCCTCAAATCCTTCAATTTTCAATTACTTTTTTTTATTAGTAATAGTAATTTAAGGAATTAATATGCATTAGTTACCTTGTTCATATACTTTTCGACAACCGAAGGAATGTCAGATCGCGGTTTATAGTTTCCAAAGAAGGTCCCCTTCAAAGTCCTTTCGTTCAACAGATTCATGGGATTGGTCTTGAACACAGCATCTTTGTGTGGAACACCTACAAGAACAGCAACACCCCAACCCTGCTCCAAAAAAGTTAAACAAATATTATTAAAAAAAAACACAACACTTATGTATAGTATAGATAGATATTCAAGCAAAGGGTATAATAAACATACATCATGAACACATTCAAAAGCAGAGATCATAGCATCAACATGACCAGTGCATTCAACACTCCTGTCAACTCCTCCATTTGTCATCTCTGCAATCACTTCTTGCACTGGCTTCTTATAATCTTTTGGGTTCACAAACTCTGTAACCCCGAATTTCTTTGCTGTTGTAACAAAAATAAAAGAATATATCATCAGTTTATATTAATATTATTCACATTTTATTATTTATATTTCTTAAAACTTCTTACCAAGCTCAAATCTATTGGCATTGAGATCAACACCAATGATCCTTGAAGCCCCAGAAATTCTTGCACCTTCAGCAGCCTATTCACAGATACTTATTCATCAGCATTTGAAAATAAATTCATACAAATTACATATTTTTTAAGTGTTACAGTTTGAAAAAACATACAGCAAGTCCCACAGCTCCCAGACCGAAAACCGCCACCGAAGAGCCCTTTTTTGGTTTTGCAACATTCAGAGTAGCTCCTAGCCCTAAGAAACACAAGTTATTTTGGTCAAAAAAAGTCCAACAAAACAAGTGATCAGCTGAGGACATGAAATTAATATGGTACCTGTGGAGATCCCACAGCTGAGGACACAAACTTTATCAAGAGGAGCATGAGGGTTGATCTTTGCAAGACAGCCAACATGAACAACCGTGTACTCGCTGAAAGTAGAAGTCCCCACAAAATGGAAGATTGGGTTGCCATTAATCGAAAATCGAGATTTTTGATCGTGAAGCATGACACCCCTGTCGGTGTTGATCCTGAGAAGGTCACACATGTTGCTCTCTTCGGACTTACAGTGAGCACACTCTTTGCATTCTCCAGTGAAAACAGGGAGCACATGATCCCCGGGCTCTAGATCAGTCACTCCTTCCCCAACACTCTCCACAACCCTGTGTTTGTTTTCTTGTTCATTTTAATTGATTATGTAACTCAAACAAATAACTTTTTTAATTAGATACATAGATAGATAGATACAAGAATGTAACATACCCTCCAGCTTCATGTCCTAAAATTCTTGGGAATACAGGATTTTGTCCCTACAGTAATAAAAAAAACATATTTATTAATTAATTATATGAAAGATTAATTGATTTCAAAATTAAAATAATAAAATAATAATAATTACTTTGGCTTCCCAGAAGTAAACATCAGTGTGGCAAAGGGAAGTGAAGAGGATCTTAATCCGGACTTCCATTTTCTGCGGTGGCGCCACCTCCACTTCTTCGATCACCAGCGGTTTTCCGGCTTCCCACGCCACAGCAGCTGCGGCATTTTAAGGATCATTAACGATAGAAAAAATTAAATAGCAACAAGCTGTATGAATATGGATGAATAAAATCCTTACCTTTGCATCGAATAACTTGGCCTGTAGTGGTCGACATACTTGAAAGAGAGAATATTCTTGAAATGAGATTAAATTGTTGTTTGAGATGAAGATGTAGTGTGAGGAAATGGGTATTTATAGAGGGATCGAGTTAGTTGTGTTTGTAGAATCTTAGTAGTAAACAGGAGGTAAAAAACTAAAAACCAGCCACCAGGTTTTGGTTTACCTGGTTTTCTTTCTTTTGATCCACGCGTTGACAACTAAATGTTAAAACCCACCGTTTAATAAAAACAAGAAACCCTTCATACATATGGGATTTAATTATATTATTATTATTATTATTATTATTATTATTATTATTATTATTATTATTATTATTGCTAATTACCATTATTATATTATATTATATTATATTATATTATATTATATTATATCATATCATATCATATCATATCATATCATATTATATAGTATTATATTGTATCGTATCGAATCGTATCGAATCGTACTGTATCCTATGATTATTATATTATATAGGGTTAATGGGTTTTAACATACAAAATACCCTTAAAGTGAGAAGTGAATGAGAGATTTTTTTTTAATTATTTTCCGATCTTTTTAAGCATGTATTTTAGTCTCAGAATAAAAAAAAAATCATTACTTTAAACTAGCAGAGTAATTATTGTAGGATAATTATAATTAGTCTACAAATAATCACTGATTTTTTTTACACTAGTAGATTAATTATGTAATTTTCTAGAGTAATTATAATTACTCTACAATAATTACTATACTACTTTAAAATCACGGTTTTTTTACACTTTGCAGTTAAACATCATTATTAAGTAGTAGGAAAAAAACAAACTTTCTTCACTTCTCACGTTTTGACCATTTTATATGTTAAACTTCATTTGTATTTGATCTTTTATATTACGAACTATGAGAACTGTATATGCAGTTATGTAAGTAGGGTTTGATAGATATAAGAAAAGTGAGATAAACATTTGTACCTACTCCGATGCTACTGTTTTATTTGGAACCAAAGAAAATTTCATATTGAAATTTTGAAGTCCTTTAAATACCGGAAATAAAAATTCATTATCAAATATTAAATCATAAAATTTTGGGTATGCTAAGTTTTTTGACATTCAGAAAGAATTCTTACTTGAATTTTGAACAATAATATTTAAATACTACTAATATTTTTGAAGTCCTTTAAATACCGGAAATAAAAATTCATTATCAAATATTAAATCATAAAATTTTGGGTATGCTAAGTTTTTTGACATTCAGAAAGAATTCTAACTTGAATTTTGAACAATAATATTTAAATACTACTAATAAATTTATCTCGACATTGTTTGCACCTTTTGCTTTATAGGTATTGGGTATTCGTAACTTATTATTTTATTGTTTTACATTATCTTGCTGTATAAGGGTTTTATTTAGTGGGAGCTTCTTCATTTGTTTCCAAGTTCCCCATCATCGCCTTCTTGGACCGTGCTTTTTGCGACGGTTTCTGGCGTTTCACACCGTCGTTTACTGGTTCTTTTTCAGTCGACTGTTTGTTTGTTGGCTTGGATTGTTGAAGCTTCGTTGTTATCCACATAAGGTAATCTCAAAGGGATTTGAACTGTTAGGGCGGTTCCAATGTTCTAGTTTTTGCCGTTTACAATAGTTTCTATAACGGATATGCGGTTGCATGTCGTTTATTTACACCAGCACGGCCTCCTTTCCGGTGTTCTATTGTATTCGACTCACCTCAATGGTTTTTGATTTTAGTTGATATTCTTTGTATTTTTGTGAACTTATGTTTGGGGGATTTTGTTTGGATATATATACAAGGGGTCTAAACCTTTTTGGTTGGCCTTCATTTAATCTTGGTGTCAATGACGATGAACTTTGTGTAACATTAGAGACAACCGTGGTTTTTGCAGATTATTTATTTGTTTGATGTTGTATGGTAAAAAGGATGTGATGTTGCCTGTCTTTTGTGGCTGTTTGTTCTTCTGTTAAATGTTATTAAGGATGATGTTATGATGGGTGTGTTTTTTTGGGAGTTGTATTGTTGTTGTATGTGAAGATGAACAATTCATTTCATCAAACATGAGTTACTTTATGCAAGATGTTGTTGGTGTTCTTTTTTTTGAACGGCCAACGAATACTATACAGGCTTGGTCACCCAAGTAAACCCATTGGCGAAAAGTTACCCATGCCCTGCGAACACAGACAACGTTGATGACTAGCCCCCCCCCCCCCCCACCATTCTAGGGGAAACCCCTGACCCACCTGTAAAATATTGCACCAAGTTGGACTCTAACCCATGACATCTGCATTGGAAGGCCATGGGGTGCCTCATCCTAAACTAATTGATTTAGGCCCACTGTTGGTGTTCTTTTGATTATGGATACGGTTGCTAAGTCGATGACGATGAATATGAATCATCCGAGATTTCAAAGCTGATTAAAATTAAAATACTACTAATTAGTAACTAATAAGGGCATATGTTGTTTGCACCTTTTGCATTATAGCTTCTATGTGCATTGGGTATTTGTAACTTATCATTTTATTGTTGTACACTATGTTGCTATATAAGGGTTTTATTTAGTGGGGGCCTTTGCATTTGTTCCACAGCTGACCACGACCGCCTTCTTTAGACCGTGCTTTTTGTGATGCTTGCCAACATTGAAAGAGTTGTTCGTATACCCATTTGATCAGTAGAATGATTGACATTGTTGGTTGTGTTTGGTTGTGAAATAAACATGTTTTGTCAATGTTAATGGTGACATGGTCTTATCCTACGACTTTAAGTGAATGTTGTGCTGTTGGTTTGTCTACATATGAATTGGGGAAGATGGCCTAGGGTTAATCTGAGAGTTGTGAGTGCCATGATGCTGCTTATTATTTGGCATTGTCACACCCCAACCGATGGCGGAAGCATCGGAGCGTGGCACTGGGCGAAACAGATTGTCCAGAAGTTTTCCATAACAATTATCATTACTATTCAACTTAAAATAACATGTCCCATACCATGTCTCAAACAGTAAGCAAATTATTACAGACAAAATCTAGGCAAATAGTTCTTGTTGTTGGAGCTGCTGTTGTTGTTCTTCTTTTTGCGGCGGGAGGACTTTGATGGTTGAGCAGTGGCGGTTTCAGCGGTTAGTGCGGTGGTAGCTTGATGCAAAGACTTGGAGGGCTTATCCCAAAAACCAGCGTTTACTTGCTTGTCGTTGATTTCAGCGGCAAGCAAGTAAGTCTCTTCAATCGATGATGTCTTCGCGGCGTGAACAAAATCCGCAACACAGTCAAGTAAAGCTCGGATGTACTTCTTGATTGCCATGTCTGGCGTCTTGACTTGATCGGGGCAGATAATGCTGAGCTGCTTAAAGCGAGCAGTTAGGGCAACGTTGTCTCCATCCTTCTGCTTAATGTTCCAAAACTCGTCCTCCAGTTTTTGGCGTTCATGGGGAGGGCAGAATTCATCCATCATGATGGCTTTCAACTCTTCCCAAGTCAGCTCATAAGCTGCATCATTCCCGCGTTTGTTTCTCTCGGCCGTCCACTAGTCAAAAGCGCGGGACTAGAAGACTCCGGTAGCATTGAGGGTACGGAGATTATCAGGACATCCGCCTTGGCGCAGAGTGACCTCGACTGAATAGAACCATTGGAACATAGCTGTTGGGCCATCTTCTCCAGTGAATTCCTTTGGGACGCATGCCTTGAATTGCTTGAAGCTGAAAGCAGTCTTTGGAGCAACTTTGGGAGCGTCGGTTCTAGACTCCTCAGACAATTTGCTGACGTTCTCATAAATTTCGCTCACAGCCTTGGCCACTTGTTTAGCGAGGATGGCGGCAAGGCGTTTGTCTCTATTTTCTTGGCGAGTGAGTCGCGTGTTACGAATTCCAGATGACGACATTGTCTGCAACTGACATCGTCTTAGGTCTCAGACATAGCTTAATCGAATCTCACCTCACACGCCTACTTCTAACTAAAGCTCAGGAACATAATAGGACATGTATCACATAAACACATATGCGGATAACCACGGATTTACATAAACACAGAGGCATATAAGCACGTAGGGCACAGAGTCACAGAAACACATACCCATGTAATCACAGAGGCGGTCAGAATACAGAAACCTATTATTCAAAGTTCGCGAGTTGTTCGAATATAGCGGTCGCGTATAACATATCGAGTAGCACAATATAGTCGTATAGTATAACATAAGGTCGTCCATATCGTAGCGACTTGTTAGCGTATTGAGATAGATAAGCAATGCGAATCGGGTGTGTGTTGATCGAAATGAAGGTAAAAATCGAATAAGTTTCAAAATTTAAAACACATAAACAGGTAAGTACATATAAACACATAAAATCAACGAGTCATCAGAGTCAGCAGTTGCGGGCTCAGAACCGAAACACATAAAAATCTAGAAATGGATTGTCTGCGGCTAATTAGACATCGACTACCCAAAGCGGCTCGACTATTCTCAAGGATCTGTCATGCACATGTTGACTTTCAGGATCGGCCTTTGCCTCGATTCTTGGGCATTTGGCACTCCTCCCTCTAGTCACATTGTGAGTTCAGGTCATTGGAGTCCGTCGAGACTTTGGTGAGAATTTTTGTAAAGCAAAAATTGAGGGGAATAGGTTGTCAAGGTTCGGGTTTCACCCCTGGCTTAACAACCTTGTTCCTTATTTTGGTTAAAAATAGCGACGAAAATCCGCATTGAAGTATGGATTTCACTCCTGATTCAATGCGAATTCTCGTGTCTTATAGATGAATACAGATCAATAATCAATTTAATCAAGAGTTAGCGGTTTTCACACCTAATCTCGGTCAAATTACTTGTTTGGTTTCGAACAGTCGTGTGATGATGGTGTAATGCAAGCGAGAATAGCGAGATATAGCACATAAGCTTTGTACTAAATCTTTAAGGTTTGTACAAGTTGGTTTGTTGGTTCCTAACTATAGACCAGGTCTCTAAGACTTTGACCCGGACTAGGTCAAGTCTTGCCTAATTCCCTATAGTTATGGCTTTGATATCAATCTGTCACACCCTAACCGATGGCGAAATCATCGGGGCGTGGCACTGAGCGAAACAGATTGTCCATAAGTTTTTTGTTAGTGCATGCATCTGTTGACTTCGTCTTGTATCGAGTCTTAGAATAGATTGTATAGATCAAGGCACGTTATTCGAGAAAATAGGAGTGTTTAGAATGTTTTAAGCTGATTCCGCTCGAAATGGTATTTGACCATTTCCAGCGAAATCACAAGTATTGATTCCGCTCGAGTGATGTTTAGGTTGATTTCGCTTGTATTACTGATTCCGCTCGAGCGTGTTCGAGGGAAATCAAGCACACTATATATAGTTGTCTCGAGCGAAATCATAGTAACAGTTCTTGATTTCCATACCGAAGTGCTGCCGGTGTGAAGACTGATTGCAATCCGTGTTAAATCAATCAGAGAAGTGATTAAAGTGATATTCTAGCTGTCTCGTACTCAGTTTCTTGTTTTCCGCACCTGAAACTGTTTCAAACTCCTCTGAACGACTCGTTCGGGTCGAAACTCGATCCTACAAGTGGTATCAAAGCTCAGGAGGAGGAGTTCTATACGTTTGAGCTTGAAAATCTCTGTTTTACTACACTTTCTTTCAAAAATTCAAGATTTCACGGTTAAAATTGGACAAAATTTTCACAGATTGTGTAAAAATACATGTTAACAAATCCTTAGAAGTTTCAGCTTAAAATTCGGACAAAAAATGACCAAAATGAACCTCCGAAGTGATTCCGCTCGAAAGTACATTTTTTGATTTCGCTCCAAAAAGTGCCTGATTCCGCTTCAAGTGTGACTATTCCGCTTGAAATCTGAGATTTCGCTTGGAAAATATACTGATTCCGCTCCAAAGTGGTTGTTTCTGATTCCGCTCCAAAAGACCAAATCAGAGATTCCGCTTGAGATATACTTGTGATTCCGCTCCAAGTTGCTTATTGGTTATTCCGCTTGAAACGCATAGTTGGGATTTCGCTTCAAATTGTTGTCTTACTATTCCGCTTGAATTTCAAGCGGAATCAGATTTATTGTTTTTTTTGTGATTTCGCTTAAAAGTTAAACTTTTGATTTCGCTTGTAGTGTGTTGTGTCAGGTATTTCGCTTGAACAGAACGTGTGATTTCGCTTGAACTACAAGAGCTATGGACAACGATTTCTACAACGCGTTTGCCACATCTTCGGTTACTCCGGATTCGATTGCTCAAAATATGAATCTGGAAAACGAAACGGGAACTACTCAAAAGCCTTCGAAACTTATGAGCATCGAAGAATATTATGGATGGAAGGATCGCTTCGAAAATTGGGTGCAAGCAAACCATCTTAGATCATGGGAGTGTATTTTGAAAAGATATGTGCTACCACGGACTGAGTTGGAAGTTATAAAACAAATCTCAGAATTTAATGATCAAGAACGGGAAATGTATCGTGTTGAAAAGATGATGATTAGTCTACTTCAGCAAGCCATTAAAGAAGACATCTTTGTTTTGCTTCAACATGACAAGACTTCAAAGTCGATTTGGGATGCTCTTAAAGTCAAGTTTGAGGGTAGTGAACACATGATTAAAAGCAAGAAGGCATTACTTAAGAAAGAATTTGATCTATTCACAAGTTTGCCCGGAGAAGATACAAAGAAGCTTATTGAACGATACTGCGACTTAGTGCGATCCATGTCGATGCTTAGTATAACAAAAGACCGTGAAGAGTGGGTAGACAAGTTAGCTGATGCATTACCGCAAAAAGAGTGGGGAACTTATCCGATGATCTTGAAAAACACCGGAGTTTATGATGGGTTAACAATTTCTCAGTTCATCGAGAAAATTGAAGGTCAAGATCTGGAACAGCAGAAGATTGCTAGGATGACCAATCCAAGTGGTCAACAAGATGTGAAAATGTACTACAAAGGTGGTGTTCCAGAAACTGAAAGAAGCCCGAAAATCCAAACTGCATTCAGTGCTGGAGATTCATCTAAAAAGGTTGATCAATGTTCAAACAAAATGTTGGTGCACTAAATGTCTGCTGACTACGTCTTATCAAGTCTTATGTCTAGATAGATTAACCGAGTGCAAAATGGTGTTTAAATTAGGGTTTGTATAGGTTTTAGTTATCCTAGCCGTTTGAAAGACACCTGGCCGTTTGAAGATGCCTGGCCGTTTGAAGCAGGCTGGTCGTTTGAGGCATGTTCGTTTGAACATGTTATGTATCATTCAAACGGAAGGGTCTGGGTCTATATATAGTTAATCATTTCAAACGGTCACTTGAACTGATGTGTGTGTTTGTGAGTCGAGGTGCTGCAGGATTTTTGTCAGATTCATTGTAAAGACTCGCAATCAGTAATAGAAAGAAAAATTGAAAGGAACAAGCTGTTTTGACTTGGTTTACTTTGATTCCGCCTCTATAAACTAAGATGAATTACCTTAACTGACATTTAAGGTCACCGGAACGGTCCAACAAGTGGTATCAGAGCTCAGGACGAGGAGTTCATACCAAATTCAGCTTGAAATCATCGGATTATCTCTCTTCTACCTTTCTTTTCTGATTTGAACTAGTTATCACGGTTAAAATGGTCTAAAACTCTCACATATCAAACGAAATACACTATTAACGAATCCTTGAAAGTTTGGACTCAAAATTCGACGTAAAAGTGATAAAAATGAACTAAAAACAGGGTTCCGTTTGAACGGAATATAGGTGGTCCGTTTGAAACCAGACATTCCGTTTGAATATATCGTTTGAAATCATACCTTCCGTTTGAAATTAGCATTATCGTTTGAACAATCGTTTGAAACTGACCTTTCGTTTGAAAGGGTTTCGTTTGAAAACTGCTTATCGTTTGAAAGAGGTTATCGTTTGAAGGGGTTTCGTTTGAAACTATTGTTATCTCAAACGGAATAGTCCATTCCGTTTGAAGAGAAGCAGTTCGTTTGAGGAGAACCATTTCGTTTGAAACCATTTCGTTTGAATCTGTAATTTTTCAAAACCAATAATTTTTCTAAGTGTTTGCTGATTTTGTAGGTATATTCAAGATGGATGATATATTCTTGAACCCGTTCAGTGATATGTACGCGTTTACTGGAAATTCCGGAAATGATGATACATCTTCAAACAAAGAAAATGAGAATCCGCTGAAAGAAAAGAAAAAGGAAGCTTGGGAATCGGAAAGTGCTTTTGGAACATTCAATAAACCCCCAAAGCTTATGGCTATCGAGGAGTACAGTCGGTGGTCTAGGAAGTTTGAAGATTGGATGATGGCATTCGCATTTCCCAGCTGGAAAAGTTTGAAGAACAGTTATGCAAATGGAAACAAAAATGGTGAAGCGTTAAGATCAGCTGAAGAGATTGATACTTTTGTAGCAGAACAGAAGTGTATAGCTTTGTTGTTCCAGTCTGTTCGAGAAGACATCATTGCGTTGATCGATTACACAAATGCAAAAGATCTTTGGCAAAAGCTAGAAAAGAAGTGTCTAGGAAGTACTGAAATTGTAAAAAGTAAAAAGAAACTTCTTAGCAAAAAGTTCGATATGTTCGGTTGTCTTAAGAATGAGTCAGTTTGTAAGATGATAGAAAAGTTTGGTCATCTGAAGCTGGAATTAGCACGACACGATATCACATATTCTGATGATGAACTTGTTGACAAACTGTTCGATTCATTACCAGACGAGATGGATTGGAGATATTATGCGCTAATGTTGAAGAACACTATTGCTCCTGAAAATTTGAAACCAGATTTGGTCATTGAGAGACTTGAAAGTCACGAACTGGAACTGAAGAAGACATACAAAGTCAATCATTCATCTTATCAACAAAATTTGGATCTATACTATCCGAAAAGCATGATGCCGAAAGCTACTTCTCCCAAGACTGCATTTTCCGCTGAGAATGTTTCTTCAGCAAACAAAGAAAGTCAAAGCAGTCAAAGCAGTGGAAATCACAGTGGATCTTCATCTTCTGCAAATCGTTCTGATGCAAAATTTTCATGCAACATCGCAATAGATTTGAAGAATGCTCAGAATTTTGACGAGGAGTCGGCTAAGCAACAAATGGTCTTCTTGGCGTCTGTGTTGGAATCATATGAAGGGTTGGTGGCTGGGAAGATAGGCAATACAAATCTGACAAAGGAAGGTTATGATCAGATAGATCCCGAAGAAATGGAGCTGATCGATATTCGTTGGGCGATGGCCAGTGCTGTTCACAGAGCACAACGCTTCATTGAAATTACCGGCAGAAAGACGATTGGTGGTCCGTCTACTAAGTTGGGATTCGACAAATCGAAGGTGACTTGCTTCAAGTGTAAGCAGAAAGGTCACTTCAAGCGAGAATGCAGAAACGCTTATGCTGATGAGTCGGAGAATCCTTTTAGAGACGATTACTACAAAAAGGCAATATACCATCAGAATAAATCCGAGCCGCCTAGATTGAAGCAGGGTGAAGACAACAGAGAAAAATCTAGAGCTTTAGCGGTGATTTATGATGATGAGGGGTACGATTGGAGCAAAGAGGTTCTACCAGAAGAAGATGCGGTTGGTTACGCATTCATGGCGAACGATGAACCTATTCCGTGGAAAGATGATCGTACGGAAGAACAAAAGTATTGCTATAGGAAAATGATTGCTGAAAACAGAATCATTCGAATCTCTCGTATCTATCTGGAAGCAAGAATAGCGAGAAGATGGGATCCAGACAGAGAGTGTTATCTTGATGAGTATGGAAATATTGCGATTGATGACAAAACGCTTGATCTGGAAGCCATCATCAAGGAGATAAAAGAAGATAATGAGTATTGGCAACACAAATGGTGGGGAACTCCGACCGAGAAAATGAAAGAAGAAGAGAAAGAGAAAGAAGAGAGAGAGAAGAAAGAAAAAGAAGAGATAGAGAAATCAAAGAAGGTTGATACAGGCATTATCGATGCAACGCAGGAGTTGACTGCAGAGAACCTGGGAAAAATGGCTGACAAAGTGCTAGCTGCTAAAGCACTTGAGGTAGACTCTAACTCCGTGTCTGAGTCAAAAGGCCAGGTCAGTCCAAACTCGTCAACAAATGCGTCAGGTAAAAAGATCGAAGGAAATGCTGACTGCAAAAATTGCAACAAAGAATGCAAATTTTGTAGTACTGTCACGTATCTCAACGGTGAAAAAAATTAAAGACCTAACAGCAAAGGTCATAAGCGTTGAGAATCAAATCCTTGGTCGTGACAAAACAGTTAAAGCTTCAACTGAATGGATTAAAGAATTAACTGTTCAAATTGAAACTGATAAAATTGAACATGAAAAGCTTAAAAATGAAAATGAAAGGTTAATTCTTGAAAACCGTCAGATTTCTGAAAAATTTGAAAAACTTAAAAGCACGGTGAAAGATAGTGATGATCGAAATGGTAAAACTTTTAAAGAAAACGAACACCTAAAAGCAGTGTTGAGAGTCAAAGAAGAGTCAATCAACAAACAACCGGATGAAATCGCTAAATTGAAACTTAAAGTTCAAGAGGCTGAAATTGAGAACGAGCGAATCCAGTTGAAGCTTAACAGTTATAGCTCCGCAAGCTTTGTGTTGCAGCACATTGTTCCCAAACCCATCGGGAAAAACAAAGCTGGCGAAGATGTGTATTCTGATGGAACTGGGGTGGGTTTTCACAAAGTTCCACCGCCGATTTTGGATAACTACACGAAAAAGCAATCTGGGTTGGTTGAACTTGAGGAAGAAAGTGAAGTTAAACTTCCTGAGAACATTGATGTCACGTTCACATCTTCCAATGATGTTAGTGTCCAAAATGATGTGGTAAAAAGTGTCGTTGAAAAAGTTCTAAAAACGGATAGTGACACTACTGAGGAAGATGGGTGTTTCTTGGACAAATACATTCCGAAACAAAAATCCAAGAACCACTTAAACGAAGAATCAAATCTTGTCATGTACAAGATGTTGGGTTCGGATAAGTTGTTTTCGGATTCAGAGTTTCCAATCGAGAATGTTAACATGAACAAATTGTCAAATGTTTTCAAATTGATCGAAGTTAAATTGTCAGAAGTGAACAATTTGAGTCAAACGAAGAGAAAAATGACTTTTGTGAAACAAAAAGTGTATAACAAGAAATCTGTTAATCCACCACGTGTTTATAATAACAATCGAAACAACTGGTCGGGAGGTTATCAGGGTGGTAGGAATTATCAGAAATGGAATGGTCAAAACAAGAAATTTGCTGAGAAGAAGGTGTTTGTGAACAGTTCGAGTTCACTTGCTGATGAAGAAAAAGATTTTTTTTTCAAAATCAAACAATGAGTTCTTTGAAAAGAGAACTTCACAGGCTCAGTCTGAAGGCACAAGTCGAGGTATTGATACTCGAACTTGTTTTAGATGTAATCAAGTTGGTTACATTGCACGAAAGTGTATCAGTGTGAAGCCTAAGACTGAATCTGTGAAGAATCAACAGAAGAAAGTTGATGTGAAGGGTAAAGAACCAATCGTTGTTGAGAAAAAGAGTGTGAAAAATGAACCCGTAACAAAGTTGGTAACTCAAAACGACAAGTTTTACAAAAGGGTTGCATTATCTCAACAAGTTTGGAAGCCAAAATCTGAGAAGAAAGTTTCAACTTCTGAGGTGAAAAAGGCTGAAGAATCGATTACGGTTGATTATGATGCAAATTTTCCACCTCTCAAGGCTGAAAATTTCAAAATTCAAATTGCAAGGGTCGAGGTTACACCTAAGGCTGATGAGGCCTGGGTGGACACCATGTTTGACTAAACAGTTTGAATTGCCGGAGCTTCCTGGATCGCGAAGCATGAATCGGCATCTTTCTTGAAGTTGTTTAAGTCATAGTGTGTTATGTGCAGGATCTTCCAAAATTTGTATCCAGATGAATCATGGATAGTGGAGCGTCAAGACATATGACAGGGAAGACCGCGTTGCTGTATGATGTGAGAAACATTAATGGTGGTTACGTAGGTTTTGCTGGTAATCAAGGAGGAAGGATTATAGGTGAAGGAACGTTATCCAACGGGATCATTACATTTGAGAGAGTAAACTACATTGCCGAGCTAGAGAACAATCTACTGAGTATCTCCCAGATCTGTGACAGGATGTACACTACTCACTTCACCAACAAAGAATGTTTGATCTTGAAACCGGGATTTGTGATACCTGAAGTGTCACACCCCCAAAATCCCACACGCGGAGTACCACCGCTTGGGAGCGTGACTGACCAGGATCAAGCCATCAATCATATCAAACATAGCATTTAATAATAAAAGTAGATAATGTAATTCATCACGACATGATTGATGTTCAAAACCAAACTTTGTTTAAGTAGCGGAAGCACATAAATAAACCCAACATAGTTAATAGTTTGAAATGTCATAAGTGTTTAATAAGTAATCACGATCCATCTGCCCACAACGACCTGCTCCTCCTTGTGCAAGCTCCATTAGTACCTAAGGTCCTGCAAGGCATGCAGCAGAGAGTCAACAACTAGTTGAGCAAGTTCACAGAAAGTAAATGCGTACAGTAAGTTCATGAGTATCAAGTGGCTCTACTGGGCCAATATAGGTTTCTATTGGTGGGGCTTCCCACGTTACTAATCCACTAGACTATGCGTAACCATAAGTGTTCTTCACAACCGAGAACAGTAGCGCGTATGGGGTTTACGTAGGTTTTACGTAAGTATCCTTCACAACCGAGGATAGGAGTACGCGGGGGTTTACGTAGGTTTTACGTAAGTGCCTGACACAACCGAGGCAGTAGTGAGTATAATAAGTTCACGTAGGTTTTACGTGAGTATCCTTCACAACCGAGGATAGCGAGTAGCATAAGTATACGTAGGTTTTACGTATGTGTCCTGCACAACCGAGGACGATGGTATGGTAGTCTAGTAACAGTGTCCGTATGAATCTATTCAACCTTATCCTTATCAATCCCATTCCCAACACCCCGGGAATCCCATGCCTTGGTAAGAGTGTGAACTCACCTTGGGTTTGCTCGGTATGCTAAGTATGTGCTTGTAATTAATCAGTCACGTCCTAGAGTATGTGCATATACACAATCAGTTTGCATTCGTACAGTTCACGTATAAGCATCAACAATGATTATCAAGTAGCACGTGGTACGTAATCATAATCATACAAGTATTGTATAACACTTAACATCGGTTAAATAGTCCAGTTAACATTTAACAGAATTAACTCAAGTTACTGTGAAAAGTACACAAGTTGGCGAAACAGAGGTTGGCGAAACACATTAATTGGCGAAACACAGGTTGACGAAACACAATCTGTTTCGTCAAACATCCTTGGGCGAAACACAAAATCTAATTCGTCAACATCCTTGGCGAAACACAAATCTTGTTTCGTCAAGACTTCTAATTCGCCAAACATCCTAATTCGTCAAGCAGCAGTTACATCAACATATCAGTTACACATTCAACAGTTACACAGAAATCACAGGGAACCCTAATCTGCCGTCACATCATCGATCATACAGAAGTCATTCATCATGAAATCATCATCTAATCAATACACGAATCGCAAGTTATATGAACGTAGATAGATTCATTATAATAACATATATTTGATCAGTATTCAATCAACAATATTAACGACCGTCCAAACCGTCATGAGCATCACAAATTCTGATTTCACCAGATCACATAATCACATTAATCCGATCAGTTATTAGTATTCCTAAATCAACATCATAATTCGCATAAGGATACGTAACCGATTAATCATGCATACGAATCAAGATTATCTTACATGTACTCACATCCGATCATAAATCAAGCATACACAATATGTACAGAGAAATTCAGGAAATCAAGAAACCGATTAACAAGCATGCAACTAACCGGGAAATCGAAGATGATGGTTTAGATCGCTTAGAGCGAGAGCTTGAGTATCACAGGGCTGCCGTCAAAGTGGGGAGGGTTCTAGGGTTCCTTATTTTGCTAAAACGTATGAAACATAGGTCTGTTCATGTTAATATACGCGTTATATCGTAATGGGCCCGAACTGGGCTTTGGCGAAACTGGTTGGGCCGGCAAAACAGGATTGGCGAAACAGGTTTTCTGTTTCGTCAATTGGTTCTTGGCGAATCACAATTCTGATTCGTTGAGATGTGCTTGGCGAAACACACTTGTGTTTCGTCGAGTTGTTCAAGAGTTAACAGTTTAAGTTTATCAAACAGACTTCAAGTTATACAATCGAACACATAATCATGCAATCACAGAACACTTTCATTTATCACAACGTGTACATTACAAATCAAACAAGTCAAACGACTAATCAGTCAAAGTCAACGGTCAAAGTCAACGTGCATTTAAAGTCGAAAGGTCGAGTTGTCACATTATCCCCAACTTGAAAGAAATTTCGTCCCGAAATTTGGTACGTGTACTTACTGAGGAAGCTAGATAGGTTGCATCGTTCACTGGTTTTCCTGGGGTGTCACATCCTCCCCCCGTTGATCTGGAATTTCGTCCCGAAATTCCGCAGTAGTAGCTTCAGCCTCAGCAGTGGTTGCATTGGTTCCGAATAACTGGGGATACTTTTCTGTCATCTAGTCTTCGCGTTCCCAGGTGTACTCTGGGCCACGACGGGAGTTCCAACGAACTCGAACAAGAGGGATTCTCTTGCTTTTGAGGACCTTAACATCCCGGTCCGTGATTTCAACTGGCTCCTCGACGAACTGCAACCGCTCGTCGATAGTGAGTTCCTTAAAAGGAACTATGAGGGTCTCATCTGACAGGCATTTCTTCAGATTCGACACGTGAAATACATTGTGAACTGCACCGAGTTCAGCTGGTAAGTTTAGCTTGTAGGCCACTTTGCCTATTTTCTCAATGATCTCGAACGGTCCGACATACCGCGGATTTAACTTGCCCCGTTTGCCAAAACGTACCACACCCTTCCAGGTGAGACTTTAAGTAAAACCCGGTCCCCGACCTGAAATTCCAAAGGATTTCTACGCTTGTCCGCGTAGGCTTTCTGACGGTCGCGTGCTGCCGCCATGCGTTGTCGTATCTGCGCAATCTTTTCCGTGGCGTCCACTACAATCTCTGGACCCGTGATCTGACTATCCCCCACCTCTGCCCAACAGAGAGGTGACCGGCATTTACGCCCGTACAATGCCTCGAATGGAGCGGCTTGTATGCTGGTGTGATAACTGTTATTGTACGAGAACTCCACTAAAGGGAGGTGCTTTTCCCAGCCGTTGCCGAAATCAATGACGCATGCCCAAAGCATGTCTTCGAGAGTTTGGATCGTTCGCTCAGACTGCCCATCCGTCTGAGGATGATATGCTGTGCTCATGTCTAACCGTGAGCCGAAAGATTTGTGCATCGCTTGCCATAGTTCTGACGTGAATCGTGCATCCCGATCCGAAATGATGGAAGTGGGCACTCCGTGCCTCGAAACAACTTCTTTAAGATAGACGTCTGCGAGAGTGGAGAACTTATCCGTTTCCTTTATAGCCAGGAAGTGTGCAGACTTTGTGAGTCGATCCACGATCACCCATATGGTATCATTCCCACGCTGGGATCTAGGTAGGCCTGTAACGAAATCCATGGAAATTTCTTCCCATTTCCATTGTGGTATCTTAGGCTGCTGAAGTAGGCCCGCTGGTTTCTGATATTCCACCTTGACTCTCGCACAGGTCAAGCACTTGCTGACATAGGTAGCGATGTGGGCCTTCATGCTAGGCCACCAATAAGTAGTTTTGATGTCGTGGTACATCTTGTCCGACCCTGGATGTACTGAGTAGCGAGACTTGTGAGCTTCATCCATTACAAGTTCGCGTAGACCGCCGTAAAGTGGGACCCAAATACGCCCCGTTACATAGTAGGCGCCGTCTGCCTTCTGTTCTAATCGTTGCCTTGAGCCGCGTAGGGCTTCAGCCCTGACGTTTTCTGGTTTCAATGCTTCTGCCTGAGCATCTCGTATCTGTGCAGGAAGGCTAGACTGAATCGTAAGCTGTAGCGCTCGCACGCGCCGTGGTAGAGTGTCTTTCCGACTGAGGGCATCAGCCACAACGTTGGCTTTGCCTGGATGGTACTTGATGGCGCATTCGTAGTCGTTCAGAAGTTCAACCCATCGTCGTTGACGCATGTTCAAATCCTTTTGCTTAAGGATATGCTCGAGACTCCTGTGATCGGTGTAAATCGTGCACCTGGTACCGTACAGGTAGTGTCGCCATATCTTAAGCGCGAAAACAACAGCTCCCAGCTCTAAATCGTGCGTCGTGTAGTTCCGTTCGTGAATCTTAAGTTGGCGTGAAGCGTAAGCAATAACCTTGTCGCGCTGCATCAACACACATCCAAGACCCTGAATGGATGCATCGCAATAAACCACGAAGTCATCTGTGCCCTCTGGCAAAGAGAGGATAGGTGCACTGCAAAGTCTATCCTTTAGGTGCTGAAAAGCAGTTTCCTGGGGATCTCCCCAACGGTAGGTGACACCCTTCTGTGTCAGTAGCGTAAGCGGCTGAGCAATCTTTGAAAAGTCTTTAATAAACCGTCTGTAATAACCTGCCAAACCCAAGAATTGGCGTATTTCCGTTGGCGTACGCGGTGCAGGCCAGTTCCTGATCGAGTCTACCTTGGATGGATCGACATGGATCCCATCCTTGTTCACTACGTGGCCTAGAAAGTGGACTTCACGAAGCCAGAAGTCGCATTTCGAAAACTTAGCGTACAGCTGTTCCTTCCGTAGGAGTTCCAGAATAAGGCGTAGATGCTGCTCGTGTTCCTCCTGACTCTTGGAGTAGATCAGAATGTCATCGATGAAGACAATGACAAACTTGTCAAGATAGGGTTTGCACACCCTGTTCATAAGGTCCATAAATACGGCTGGCGCGTTCGTTAACCCGAACGGCATGACAAGAAACTCGTAGTGGCCGTAGCGAGTTCTGAATGCGGTTTTGGAGACGTCCTCCTCCCGGACTCTCAGCTGATGATAACCAGACCTCAAGTCTATCTTAGAATAGTAACACGACCCTTGCAACTGGTCGAATAAGTCGTCTATACGTGGAAGAGGATAACGGTTCTTCACCGTCACCTTGTTCAGTTCATGGTAGTCGATGCACATTCTGAACGTACCGTCTTTCTTTTTCACGAATAGTACTGGAGCTCCCCAAGGCGAAGAGCTTGGACGAATGAAGCCCTTTTCCAAGAGCTCTTGTAGCTGCTTTGACAATTCCTCCAATTCTGATGGAGCTAGACGATATGGTGCGCGAGCTATGGGTGCTGCTCCTGGAGCGAGCTCGATTTGAAATTCGACCTGACGGTGAGGCGGTAAGCCAGGTAAGTCTTCAGGAAACACCTGAGGGTAGTCGCGTACAACTGGAATATCCTCCAGTTTCTTTTCCTTCACTGATGCATCTGAAACGAGTGCCAAGATCGCGGTGTGACCCTTCCGCAGACACTTCTGAGCCTTCAAGAAAGAGATGATGCCTACCACTGCACCACTCTTGTCACCTTGAACTTCGAGGGGTTCTTGACCAGAACGGGGAATGCGAATAATCTTCTCGCTGCATAAGATCTCTGCCTGATGTTGGGATAACCAATCCATCCCTATGACGATGTCGAAGCTTCCCAAGACTATGGGAATAAGGTCGATGGAGAAAACTTGACCGGCTAAGACGATACTACAACCCCTGACTATCTGCGTGGCTTCTAAACTCTTACCATTAGCTAGTTCTACGACGTGTTTGGTGTTTAGGGGTGTTGATGTACGTTTTAACAATTTACCCATTTTCAAAGACATGTAACTTGTATCCGCACCCGAATCAAATAAAGCAGTAACATAAATGTTGTCGAGAATAAACTTACCCATAACGACGTTGGGATCGTTCCTGGCATCACCCTGCCCCAACACAAACGCACGACCCCTTGCCTCGTTGCCGTTGTTGTTTCCCCCGTTGTTGTTGTTGCCATTACCCTGATTGTTGTGATTGTTGTTCTGGTTCCTGTTTAGCTGAGGACAATGCCTTTTGAAGTGACCTTCTGCTCCACACTGAAAACATCCTTTGTTGCCCTGCTGCTGATTCTGCTGTGCTGGTGGCTGCTGCTGATTCTGGTTCGCAGGCCGAGGGCTTCTACAATCCTTAGCCTCATGAACCATCTTGAGGCATCTTTGACAGCGACCGTTGTTACACTGGCCACCGTGGTGTCTACCGCAGTTGTTGCACTTTGGGAGGTTCCCACGATATCCGCCCTGCCTGTGACTACCTGAAGAATGCTGGCTGGGACTCTGATAACTGTCAGTCTTTCGCTGCTGGGCCTAAGACTGAACTGAAGTTGATCCCTTGCTGGAATCCCCATCCCATTTTCTCTTGCTGTCACTGGGAGTAGTAGGAGTAGCTGAAGTAGTAGCGGTAGCAGTAGCGCTGATACGTTTAGGCAGTTTGTTCTGATCCACTGCCTGGTCTGTGATGCGGTGAGCGAGGCGTTGAATATCCTGGATGTTATCAAGGTTAGCCGAAGTAACATGGCTCTGGATCTCTGGCGCCAACCCTTTGAGATACAACTCAATGCGCTTAATTGGAGGGTCCACCATAGTTGGACACAGCACGACCAGTTCGTTTGACCTTTTGGTGTAAGCTTCGATTTCCGATCCAGTCATCTTCAGATGGTACAACTCATCTTCCAACTTATGAATGTCTTCCCGAGTGCAGTACTCTCTCTTGATCAATTCCTTGAAATCATTCCAGGGTGTGGCGTTAGCAGCTGCCAACCCTAAGATCTGAACTTGGGCGTTCCACCAAGTTAGTGCTATTCCTTCTAGCGTGCCAGTGGCGTATTTCACCCTGCGAGCCTCAGGGCATTCACACATCTCGAACACAGACTCGAGCTTTTCAAACCAATGAAGGAGTCCCACTGCTCCTTCCGTGCCACTAAATGTACTTGGACGACAGTCCATGAAGTTCTTAAAAGTGCAGACAGGCTGCTGCGCTGGTTGACCTATTGTGTACGAATAGGACAAAGTTAAATACGAGAGTTAATGTAGGATCTAAAGATCCTAGTGTGAGTCTATACTGCAGGGTATACTACCTGCTTGATCAGCTGCAAGTGCCGCAGCAACTTGAGCTTGAACGAGAGCCTCTAGCTGGGCTTGAGTCATGTTAATTCGTCCAGACATGATCTTCATAGCAAATGCAACATGAGTTAGAGAGGTTCGCGAATAGAGCGATGACAGAAGAGTGTAAGCACATAGGGGTTCTCATGTAACAACGTATAGTAAGCAATGTAATCTAGCATACTACGAGCAAAGTTCTAAGCAGTTCTAGCAAGCAGGTAATAAACATAAACCTTATTACCTAGGATGTCGAGTCTTGCACGTGGAGCGAAACGTCGTTGTGGATCATTGAGAGCACTGTTCTGGTTATAGTCTGGTTTTAATAAAAACGTTTTCCCATATTAAAACCACGTTCTCTATAACCAATGGCTCTGATACCAATCTGTCACACCCCCAAAATCCCACACGCGGAGTACCACCGCTTGGGAGCATGACTGACCAGGATCAAGCCATCAATCATATCAAACATAGCATTTAATAATAAAAGTAGATAATGTAATTCATCACGACATGATTGATGTTCAAAACCAAACTTTGTTTAAGTAGCGGAAGCATATAAATAAACCTAACATAGTTAATAGTTTGAAATGTCATAAGTGTTTAATAAGTAATCACGATCCATCTGCCCACAACGACCTGCTCCTCCTTGTGCAAGCTCCATTAGTACCTAAGGTCCTGCAAGGCATGCAGCAGAGAGTCAACAACTAGTTGAGCGAGTTCACAGAAAGTAAATGCGTACAGTAAGTTCATGAGTATCAAGTGGCTCTACTGGGCCAATATAGGTTTCTATTGGTGGGGCTTCCCACGTTACTAATCCACTAGACTATGCGTAACCATAAGTGTTCTTCACAACCGAGAACAGTAGCGCGTATGGGGTTTACGTAGGTTTTACGTAAGTATCCTTCACAACCGAGGATAGGAGTACGCGGGGGTTTACGTAGGTTTTACGTAAGTGCCTGACACAACCGAGGCAGTAGTGAGTATAATAAGTTCACGTAGGTTTTACGTGAGTATCCTTCACAACCGAGGATAGCGAGTAGCATAAGTATACGTAGGTTTTACGTATGTGTCCTGCACAACCGAGGACGATGGTATGGTAGTCTAGTAACATTGTCCGTATGAATCTATTCAACCTTATCCTTATCAATCCCATTCCCAACACCCCGGGAATCCCATGCCTTGGTAAGAGTGTGAACTCACCTTGGGTTTGCTCGGTATGCTAAGTATGTGCTTGTAATTAATCAGTCACGTCCTAGAGTATGCGCATATACACAATCAGTTTGCATTCGTACAGTTCACGTATAAGCATCAACAATGATTATCAAGTAGCACGTGGTACGTAATCATAATCATACAAGTATTGTATAACACTTAACAGCGGTTAAATAGTCCAGTTAACAGTTAACAGAATTAACTCAAGTTACTGTGAAAAGTACACAAGTTGGCGAAACAGAGCTTGGCGAAACACATTAATTGGCGAAACACAGGTTGACGAAACACAATCTGTTTCGTCAAACATCCTTGGGCGAAACACAAAATCTAATTCGTCAACATCCTTGGCGAAACACAAATCTTGTTTCGTCAAGACTTCTAATTCGCCAAACATCCTAATTCGTCAAGCAGCAGTTACGTCAACATATCAGTTACACATTCAACAGTTACACAGAAATCACAGGGAACCCTAATCTGCCGTCACATCATCGATCATACAGAAGTCATTCATCATGAAATCATCATCTAATCAATACACGAATCGCAAGTTATATGAACGTAGATAGATTCATTATAATAACATATATTTGATCAGTATTCAATCAACAATATTAACGACCGTCCAAACCGTCATGAGCATCATAAATTCTGATTTCACCAGATCACATAATCACATTAATCCGATCAGTTATTAGTATTCCTAAATCAACATCGTAATTCGCATAAGGATACGTAACCGATTAATCATGCATACGAATCAAGATTATCTTACATGTACTCACATCCGATCGTAAATCAAGCATACACAGTATGTACAGAGAAATTCAGGAAATCAAGAAACCGATTAACAAGCATGCAACTAACCGGGAAATCGAAGATGATGGTTTAGATCGCTTAGAGCGAGAGCTTGAGTATCACAGGGCTGCCGTCAAAGTGGGGAGGGTTCTAGGGTATCTTATTTTGCTAAAACGTATGAAACATAAGTCTGTTCATGTTAATATACGCGTTATATCGTAATGGGCCCGAACTGGGCTTTGGCGAAACTGGTTGGGCCGGCGAAACAGGATTGGCGAAACAGGTTTTCTGTTTCGCCAATTGGTTCTTGGCGAATCACAATTCTGATTCGTTGAGATGTGCTTGGCGAAACACACTTGTGTTTCGTCGAGTTGTTCAAGAGTTAACAGTTTAAGTTTATCAAACAGACTTCAAGTTATACAATCGAACACATAATCATGCAATCACAGAACACTTTCATTTATCACAACGTGTACATTACAAATCAAACAAGTCAAACGACTAATCAGTCAAAGTCAACGGTCAAAGTCAACGTGCATTTAAAGTCGAAAGGTCGAGTTGTCACATGAAGAGTGGATCATCATGAGGGCACCTAGAGTCAATGATCTGTACGTGTTGGACATGAGCGTCGCTATTACAACCACATGTCAGGCTCATTGTTTTGTGTCCAGAGCAACGAAAAAAGAGTCAAGATTGTGGCACCGAAAGATGGGGCATATTCACATGAGGAAGATGAATCATTTGGTGCATAATGACTTAGTACTTGGAGTGCATGTCAAAGGTTTTCATCTGGAAGGGGAGTGCATAAGATGTGTAAAAGGAAAACAGAAGAAAAAGTCACACCCTACAAAGCAAGTCAATTCAGTTTCGAGACCATTGGAAAGACTTCACATGGATTTGTTTGGTCCAGTGAATGTTAAAAGTATTACTGGTGATTTATACTGCTTGGTCGTAACTGATGATTTCTCCAGATTTTCGTGGGTTTCATTCTTGAAAACGAAAGACGAGTCTTTTGATAGTTTGATGGCATTGTTCAAAAGAATTGAGAATCTGTACCAACGGCGTATTCAAAGAATTAGAAGTGATAATGGCACTGAATTCAAGAATAGCAGAATGGAAGAATTTTGTGATGAACGAGGTATTTTGCATGAGTTTAGTGCTCCGTACACTCCGCAACAGAATGGAGTTGCAGAACGCAAAAACCGGACGCTAATCGAAACGGCTAGAACTATGCTCGCAGACTCAAGTTACCGATTAATTTTTGGGCTGAAGCTGTTTCTGCTGCATGCTATACGCTCAACAGGGTTCTCACTGTCAAGAAGCTCAACAAAACGTGCTTTGAGCTAATCAATAATCGCAAACCGAATTTGAAGTATCTAGAACCGTTCGGGTCACCCTGTACAGTTATAGAGCCTCATGGAAAGTTTGGTCCGAAGTGCATTGAGGGAATATTTGTTGGTTATTCCAATCCATTGCGACGTGTCTTCGTTCCAAGTGAGAAGCGGATTATTGAAGCAGCGAATGTTGAATGTCAAGGTTACACTATGCCGCCACAGAATCCTGGTAATTCATGGCGTTATCATTATGACAAACTTTGGGATTCGTTTGACATGAAAGAAGAATCAGAGGAAGATGAAGATTTCTTTGATGAGCTGGATATTTTGCGAGAATATGAGTCGCAGTTAAGGTTCCCAGCGGAGTATTCTAGAAGACCTCGGGAGACTTCAAATGACGATGAAGCAGGTCCTAGTAATGCTGGTGATCATGATGATGGAGTTGCTCCTGGTAATCAGTCGGAGGTGAATGATAATCAAGAAGCTGACAACATGCCAGTATTTGATCATGGTGATTCAGATTCTGAGGGGGAGCAGATCCAGTTTTCAAGTCAAACAAATCAAGTTGGTGAACAAGATGCAGAATAGAGTGTTACTAATCTAGAAGGAAATGTAGATTTTCCAAGCGAAGTAATGCCGCGAACGCTTTCATATCATCCAGAGGAATTGATCATAGGAGAATTGCAGTCAGGCGTTCGCACGAGACGTCAAATAGACCAGGGCCTTACATGTTTTTATTCTACAGTAGCACCTTTACAAACTGAATTTTCATTAAGTTGTTTCATTTCGCAGGTCGAACCGCGAACTTACAAAGAGGCGCTTACTGGAGACTCTTGGGTCATTGCAATGCAAGAAGAGTTAAGTCAGTTTGAGAAGTTAGGAGTGTGGAAACTTGTGGATCTGCCGGATGGTCATCGGAAGATAAATACAAAATGGGTATTTAAGTGTAAGAGAGATGACAGAGGAGTTGTTGTACGAAACAAGGCTCGACTCGTTGTTCAGGGCTTTAGTCAATAGGAGGGGATTGATTTTACCGAAGTCTATGCTCCTGTGGCTCGACTAGTAGCAATCAGAATTTTCCTGGCATTTGCATCTTGGAAGAATTTCAAAGTATATCAGCTAGATGTTAAATCGGCGTTTCTTTATGGGAAGGTCAAAGAGGAGGTTTATGTTGGACAGCCGCCGGGCTTTACTGACCCAATCCACAAAGACAAGGTCTACTTATTGGACAAAGCGCTGTATGGTTTACACCAGGCCCCGAGAGCTTGGTACGAGACATTGTCTCAACACCTACTCGCTAACAAGTTCGTTCGTGGAAAAGTGGATGCCACTCTCTTCACCAAGGTCCTCGACGGTCATCTTCTGATAGTACAGATTTATGTGGATGATATAATTTTTGGGTCAACAAATGAAAGTCTATGCAAAGATTTTGAATCAGTGATGAAGCAGAAATTCGAAATGTCATCAATGGGGGAGATAAAATTCTTTTTGGGTCTTCAAGTTGAACAACTACCTGAGGGAATTTTCATTCATCAAACGAAGTACGTTCGTGATATTCTAGAGAAATTTGGGATGTCAAGTTCTACTCCAGCTGCTACCCCACTCGCAACAAATCATGGGATTCACCCAGATCTCACCGGAGATAGGGTTGATAAGACACTATATCGATCCATGATAGGTTCATTGATGTACTTAACAGCTTCACGTCCTGATATCATGTACCCAACATGCCTCGCAGCAAGATATCAATCTAACCCGAGAGCTTCGCATATGATCATTGTGAAGAGGATATTGCGCTACCTGAAAGGAACTCCATCATTGGGGTTGTGGTATCCTAGGAAAGGCGATTTTACGCTCGAAGGGTATTCCGATTCGGATTTCGGATGCTGCAAAGTCAATACTAAATCAACAACTGCAGGATGCCAGTTCTTTGGTCCTAGATTGGTTACCTGGCAGTGTAAGAAACAAACGTCTGTGGCGTTGTCTACATGTGAAGCGGAGTATGTTTCTGCTAGCAGTTGCTGCTCTCAGATCTTGTGGATACAGCAACAGATGCGCGACTACGGTTTGCAGTTTCTTAACACACCTCTTTTTGTTGATAATGAGGCCGCAATAAATATAACAAAGAATCCAGTACATCACGCTAAAACTAAACACATAGAAATTCGTCATCATTTTATTCGAGATTGTTTCGAGAAAAAGTTGATACGAATTGAGAAAATCCACACTGACGAACAAAAAGCTGATTTGCATACCAAAGCTTTTGATAAAAATCGGTTTCACTATTTGTTAAAACTCAATGGTATGAAATTGCTTTCGGTGTCGGATGGGATTGTGAGCGTTGATGAGAGTACTGTTGCGGATGAAGACGAGAAACAATCTGCAATGGTTTGTCGATTTTTTACGTGTTTTGGTATTTAGGGGGAGATAGTTGTATATAGAAATATTTTCAGAAAAATACAAAAACAGTAAAAAATGCAAAAATCCAAAAACAATATAAAATCTGAAAAAGAGCTTGTGTATCTAGGGAAAATGATAGTACATCGGTTTGACAGTTATCGTACGCTAAAGATTTGTAATGTATAAAGAGGTAAACAGTTTTACTGATGATATGTTGATAGATTTTTACACATTTAGTAGATTTATTCGGGATATAAACCTAAAATTTCAAACTTGCGAAATTTGTGGGGAACACTACTTGAATATATAGGTAACCCCTGAAATCTCGTTTGAAAGGTCTCATATTCTGATATACTAGGTTTTTCTACTAATTGATGTCTGGGGTATTATTCCGAACTTCTGCTGAACGGAAGTTCTGACCTGGTCCTTGGATAATACTTTGCCTCAAATACTTGAAACACAGCATTAGTCCTCAGCTGATTAGACAATAAAATTGATAATCATCTGTGGTAGCTAAAAGATCCTCTAAAGGGGACAAACTGCAAAGTCGAAACTGATATCTCTCTGCGTATACGGAAGTATCGACCTGAGATCCCTCAGTCCTCGCATTCCCTAAATTATATACAGACATCATTTTAGTACAATTACCTGTATGTCTTAATACCGAGATTCTGGATACGGGAGTATATTCAAGAGGTGGGACACATGAATTAGCTAAGTTCATAAAACATCTAAATCGTATCCTGAGTAGATTGAAAATTGTGTGAGAATTTAGAAACTATCTATGTAAATTGTTTAAGTCTGAGTATGAACTGAAGCTTAACGGTACTGATGACTTGTCTGATAACTGATATGATTCCCTGACACGCTCAACCAAAAATAAGTTTGTAAATAGTTTATTTTTCTACATTTTAATTTTTCTGTATTTCATTTCTTAGTTTAGATCACATTAAAAATCCAAAAAGATTTTTCATTTCTGCTTTATTTTCCGACAAACCAGAGTGGAAAGTTGATTGTCTGATTCTTGAAAGCTGAAGCAGATGCAGGAAATTCTGAACTGAAGAATGAGGAGAGCTTATCTTGATGAAATTTGAGTTATTGAAAAGTCAGAACAAGTTCATTAACTTGATACTTGTTATTTAAAAAAAAATGTGAAAAATGTTTTTTAAAATCAGTTTGATTCGTCAAAATGATCAACCAAGGTCATTGAGTTGAACTTGGTAGATTAATTGAGTAATCAGGGTCATTAATTTGGACCTGGATACTTAAGTGGATTTCTATCACTGAAGGTTAAATGGTAAGTTTGGATTAAAAAATGTTATTGCTATATATCTTATTTTTGGTAGAGTATATGCAGGTAACATGTGTTAGTTTGAAAAGACAGCAAAGCAAAATCCTAGCCTACTGATAGGGGGAGTCTGAAGACTTAAAGTCAGAAGCAGTTTCTGAATCTACATTCAAGGGGGAGCTTGAAGGTTGTTTCTGATTCAGAGTCTGTGCTTTATGCTAGCTGTTGATGGAAGATAAAGATTGGAGAAAGCTTTACAATGAAAAGACAAAGACAAAGACAAAGACTGAAGACTCGACGCCGAAGACTTCGTCAACATCCAAGGGGGAGTCTGTTGGTGCACTAAATGTCTGCTGACTACGTCTTATCAAGTCTTATGTCTAGATAGATTAACCGAGTGCAAAATGGTGTTTAAATTAGGGTTTGTATAGGTTTTAGTTATCCTGGCCGTTTGAAAGACACCTGGCCGTTTGAAGATGCCTGGCCGTTTGAAGCAGGCTGGTCGTTTGAGGCATGTTCGTTTGAACATGTTATGTATCATTCAAACGGAAGGGTCTGGGTCTATATATAGTTAATCATTTCAAACGGTCACTTGAACTGATTTGTGTGTTTGTGAGTCGAGGTGCTGCCGGATTTTTGTCAGATTTGTTGTAAAGACTCGCAATCAGTAATAGAAAGAAAAATTGAAAGGAACAAGTTGTTTTGACTGGGTTTACTTTGATTCCGCCTCTGTAAACTAAGATGAACTACCTTAACTGACATTTAAGGTCACCGGAACGGTCCAACACAAAAGCAGTGGATTCTCTTCATATCCCAGTGTTAACCCAAAAGAAACACCATCAAGTTTTCAGCATCAAAGCTCAAAAACTGGAAATGGTTGTGTGATCCAATGCAACATCGCTCTAAATCTTCCTGATGGTCAAATTTTTTCGGAAGAAGTCGCGAAAGATCACATGGCATTACTTGGTTCCGTGTTGCTATCTTATGAAGGATTGGTTGCAGGGCAGATCGGGAATCCTATGCTAACAAAAGAGGATTAGGATCAGATAGACGCCGAAGAGATGGAGCTAATGGACATCAAATGGTGTCTAGCTAGTGTTCTTAGACGAGCTGAAAAATTCAAGCTGATTACTGGGAGAAAAGACTTTCTTGATGCACATGTTTCTACTTTAGGTTTCGATAAATCTAAAGTTACTTGTTTTAAATGCAGGGAGAAAGGCCATTTCAAACGGGAATGCAAGAATAGAGAGGAAAATGATCCAAAGAATCCATTCGGAAAAGATGACTACTACCGGAAAGCCATATACGAACAAGTTGGTCAACAGCAACAGCAAGAACCACAAGTGGCTCATGGTAGAAAAGTGATTGAAGATATAAAGAGAGCATGTTTGGGAAATCAAGAAAGTTTTAACTGGAACAAATACATTTCATCTGACAGCAAAGCATGACTTATCAATCAAGATGATGAAAGGCTTCCTGAAGGCTTTAGCTGGGATATGTTTGTTGATGAAAAGGGAGAATTTAAAGCTTTCATTGCCAAGATTGTGAAAGAACCAGACATGTTCACCAAGTGGATGAAATCTATTGGAGTTAGAATGAAAAATGAAGATGAAAAGTCTGTTTCATCAGAAGAATGCTCACCGAGTTCAGATGAAAGTGTACAAAGTGATGAAAGTTCAGAAAGAGAAGTTGTCTTTGATCGAACACCATCTGATTCTTGTTCTTCAGATGATAGCTCTGACAAATCTGTGGAGTTTGATCAATCTCCGACTGATGACAGCAGTGATGATGAAGAAGAAAAACATATTAATGTTGCAAAATCTCATCTCTCTCCTGAAAGTTTTCATTTCTATTTTGCAGATCGCTTGGAAAAACTGAAGGAGAAACGAGCTGCAAAAGAGCAAAAGGAAATGAAGTCTGAAAATGTTGCTCAAGAAGATGAGAATGTTGAAGTTGAAGAAGTTAAAAGTGTTGCTGAGAAGGTTGATGAAGCAGTAAAGGTGATTGAAGTTGAGAAGATCATCGAAGTTGAAAAGATTGTGGAAGTCATCAAGCCTTGCACAAAGTGTCTTGAATCGTGTAAAGACTATGCAGCAAAAGATGATAAGCTGGCTGAGCTTGAAAAGATGAAAGATCAATTACTGTTCAATCTAAACTATGTGAAGGAATCTTATGAGGTTTTGAATAGAACAGTAACAGGTCTTCAAAAGACAAACTCTGAAAGAGAAAATGCGTCGACAATGATGAATGCTACGATGATGTCGAAGCAAAAGGCTATTAATCATTACATTGAAGAAAATGCTGAACTAAAGCAAGAGTTGGAAAAGGAGAAAATTGAGAATGAGAGAATCAGACATTTGTTACAAAGTGATTCTAGTTCTGATTATCTTATTGATCGAATTTATCCGACTGTTGCAAGTTTTGAAGCATTCAAAGATGACAAGCCAAAGAAGAAGGATACTGGTAAGAAACCAAGTGTTACTTATAACAAGTGTCCGCCTCTGATCTGGGAAGGTTATTCTCCTAGAAAACCGAATGAGGAACAAGTCGAAAAGGCAGTCAATATAAAGTTAAAAACCGAAACAACTGATGAATTACCAGAAAACATTGACGTAACGTTTACCTCGTCTGACACTGATCATGAGTCCGAGTTAATAAAAAAGGTGGTCGATCAGGTGTTGGATACTGATGAGGAGTCTGAGTCAAAATTTGAGTCTGGAGGGTCAAGTTCGTCAGTCAACAGTTCAAAACCGATGGTTAAACGGGTTTATAGTAAAGAGTTTTTGATATCCAAATCGAATTTGAATAATGAAACATTTGAAGTAGTTTATACTTTGAATGATTTTGACAAATTATATTATAACAAAGAGTTTCCAATAAGAAGTGTTCGAGCTGAAATGATCAAAAAGGTTTTCAAAATGACAGAAATTAATATTTCTAAAATAAAAGATTTAAATCTTACTGGAAAACCTAAGAAATACACTTCAAGAGTTCAACAACGGTTAAACAAGAAAAGGGTTACAATTCTGGTTCTGGTTTTCAAAAGAAACCAAACCATAAGGGTAGATACAAAAATAAAGGTTTAGGTTTTATTTCACTAGAAAATTATAAAAATGAGAAAAATTCTAAAACAGTTACAAAATTTGTTTCATGTGGAAGTGAAGAAGAAGAACAGCAGAAACCGTTCTGGAGGCAATCAAACCAGGAGTTTCTTGCTGAGATGAAGAAAAAAGGAACTAGAGTTTTTCATCGGAAAGATACTCGAACCTGGTTTAAGTGCAACGAAGCTGGTTACATTGCACCAAATTGTCCGAAAGTTATCAAGACAAAACAGGGAGTTTCTGAAAAACTTAAAGGAAAAGTTGTTGATGTTGAACCACCAATCGGAAAATTCAAAATAATGAAAACTCAACTCATGAGATTGGTGAGTGTTCTAAAAAGAATTTTTACAAAAAGAAAGCAAAAGACAACCAAGTTTGGGTTGTTAAGAAGATTGGTGAGAAAGTCGGCGATGAATCTGGTTCCACAAAGCCAGAAGAGCCACAGGTTGAGGTAAAAGATTCAGTGAATGATGATGAAATTCCATTACTGAAGTTTGAAGAAATTAAACAGAAAGTTGGTACGGTTGAGATCTCGGGTCAGTTTTACTCCGAGAAAAATGAGCTTGATGTCGAGAAAGTTTTCAATGGAAATGTTAAGAAAATTTTTGGGAAAATGTTAGATGGGAAAGCTAAAGGGGTTAAAGATTTTTATGCAACTAAAAAGGCAACTTACAACCCTACTGAGCAAGAATTGAAAACACTTAAGTCTGAAAAGACTTGGGTGGAAATCCTCTTTCCCTAAAAATCAGGACTATGCCGGAGATCCCAAGTTTGTAATCGTGGACCAGGAATCAGCATCATTCTTGTTATGATAGTTTTTGTGAAAAGAATTGAAATTGTTGAAATTTTACAGGTTGAAGGACTATGCCGGAGCTTCCAGGTTAGTAAGTGCGAAGCAGGAATCGGCATTCTGATTGGTAAAATGGTTTGTGTATGATGAACCAATCCCTACAAGTGCTTTTCTATCAAACCTACAAGTGGTAAAAACAAACTTATTTTCCGGAAAAATCATTTTGATTAAAACAAACTTAAGTGTTTTGAAATCATAAAGAGAAAATAGTTTGTTGAAAGGGGGAGTTCTGATTGTCTATGCCAAGTGGATGGCGAATTGAGGCGATTTGATATCAGATGTCAATTTTCTGTATAGTTTGTTTTCAATTTTCTTTAATGTGTTTGCATTTTAGGGGGAGTAAGAAATTTCAGAAAATCCAAAAACATTAGAAAATTTGAAAAAGCCAAAAACATGATAAAATTCAAAAACGAGTTTTGTTGTATAATAGAGGAAATGATAGTACATCAGTGGACTGCCACAACATGCTAAAGATATGTAGTGTTAAAAATGTGATAAGCAATCTCACTGAGGATGGGTCAGTAGGTTTTTATACATTTAGTAAACTGTGACGAGATATAAACCTTAAAATTCAAACTTGCTTATTTCGTGGGTAACAACTTCTTGAATATATAGGTAACCCCTGAAATCTTGTTTGAAAGGTCCCTCTTTCTGAGATACTAGGTCTTTATACTCAGTGATATCTGGGGTATTATCCCGGGACTTCTACTGAATGGAAATTCTGACCTAGTCCCCGTATAATACTTTCCGCAAATGCTTGAAAAACCGCAGCCCTCAGCAAATTGATGAAACAATAAAATTGATAGTCATTGTTGTTGAAACAAAAGATCCTCTAAAGGGGACACACCAAAAGTCGAAGCCGTCATCTCTCTGCGTATACAAAAGTATCGACCTGAGCTCTCACGGCCCCCGCAATTAACCGTTTTACAGATATCAGTTGTGGTATACTCACCTGTAAGACTGAATATTGGGATCTGGATACGGGAGTATATTCAATTAGTGGGACATGCGGATAAGTTTAAGTTCTTAAGACATTAATTTCATATCTCGAATCAGTTGAAATTTGTGAGAAAATTTAAGTGGACCAAAATACTGACAATCTAGGTGAATTGTTTAGAACTTAAAATGAAATGAAGCTTAACGGTGTTGGTGATATGTCTCAAAAACTGATATGATCCTCTTACACAAACTCACAAAAATAGTGTCTGTAAATATTTCTTTACTACATTTCATTATATTCAAAATCCAAAAAGATTTCAGTGTGTTTTAGCATAAATTTTGAAAAATTCAAAAATATTTTCGACAACTGATATTGGAAAGCTGATTTTCAAAATTCCAAGTGCTAGACATGATGATCATGATTTTAGGGGGAGTCTATGCTTAAGGATATATGTTTTTGTGTTAAACAAACAAGTGGTTCATCATGTGTGATGTGAGAGGGAGTCTGAGTTAGTGCATGCCTCTATATTTGATATATATAAATGTGTGATTTTTACTTTGAGGTAGAGATTGTGCAGGTGTAATTTTGAGCCAGGTCACGATCTTGGAACAATCTCCTGAAGAGCCAGGTTATTCGATCCTGACAAGCTTATGAGCCAGATTACGATTCTGTGGATAAAGTGAGCCAGACAACGATCCTGAAGCAGATGATGCTGATGAAACGGAGGAATGCCAGCACATTGTTAGGGGGAGTCTGTTGGTGAAGATCGAAAGAGTGAAGCTCAGAGACTGATCAAGACTGAAGATGCAAAGACTCGACACAGTCAGACTCGTCAACATCTGAGGGGGAGTCTGTTAGTGCATGCATCTGTCGACTTCGTCTTGTATCGAGTCTTAGAATAGATTGTATAGATCAAGGCACGTTATTCGAGAAAATAGGAGTGTTTAGAATGTTTTAAGCTGATTCCGCTCGAAATGGTATTTGACCATTTCAAGCGAAATCACAAGTATTGATTCCGCTCGAGTGATGATTAGGTTGATTTCGCTTGTATTGCTGATTCCGCTCGAGCGTGTTCGAGCAAAATCAAGCACACTATATATAGTTATCTCGAGCGAAATCATAGTAACAGTTCTTGATTTCCATACCGAAGTGCTGCCGGTGTGAAGACTGATTGTAATCCGTGTTAAATCAATCAGAGAAGTGATTAAAGTGATATTCTAGATGTCTCGTACTCAGTTTCTTGTTTTCCGCACCTGAAACTGTTTCAAACTCCTCTGAACGACTCGTTCGGGTCGAAACTCGATCCTACATTTTCCATAACAGTTATCATTACTATTCAAGTTAAAATAACATGTCCCATACCATGTTTCAAACAGTAAGCAAATTATTACAGACAAAATCTAGGCAAATAGTTCTATTCCAACAACTCAGATTTAAATAGAGCAATTGTTTATCTGCTTCTAGAGACCCATGATTTCATTTGTACAGACAACTATTTGTTGGATTCTAGAGCCTTATTCTAGCCTCGCTTTCCTAGCAGACAAGCATCCTAGTTACCTGTCACATACGTTAGAATAAAGTCAATACACATAGTGTAAAGGCGAGTATACAAGTTTGATAATAGCATATAGAGTTTGAAATAGTTTACGCATAACCTACACGTACACAGCGGAAAACGAAATGAATCTATCGATACCAATGACTGCGGGTTGACTGCCCGAGGCAGTTCGTAATACATGATCACCACTGTAATCCATGCAAATAATGGTACTCAACAACCCCCGCATGAGCGGGTGCTGAGTCCACACTATAGTACTATCGTCGTTAAGGCAGGTAGACAACATTCCATGTGTAAACATAACAACAAGCATTCATTATGTCACGTATAACATGCGGTAACGGTTAGCGTTTAAAAGTATTGCGTAGTGTGTTTGATTGTGACGTAGAATAAGTAACGTATGTAACACCCAAAAGTGCGAAAGCAAAAAGGGTTCGAGTATACTCACAGCGATTGATGGATTGAAATGAGCGCTTAGAGAGTAGGGTTAGCCTGATCAGGACGATAACATAAAGATAAGAGGCGCGTAAATTGAAACATGTGTTGATGGGTCGGACAGCTGGTCGATTGGACGGCAGCCCAATCGGACAACTGACCGTGCGTGTGACAATCCGTTCGGACGGCTATCCGATCGGATGGTTGTTCGAGTGGATTGTTTCCTCCTTTGAGAAGGATGTGTTTGTGTATGATGGGTTGACTTTTGAAGTTTTCGTTGTAGCATTTTGAAAACATTGAAGTATCTTTACCCTTCAGGTCGGTCGATCGGACGGTCGTTCGATCGGCCGGCAACCCAATCGACTAGGTGCTTCAGCGCAGAACAAGTTCTCAACAAAGTGTCACTCGATCGGACAGTAGTTCGATCGAGTAGCATTTATAGTGCCTTGAACATGTTGAAAATCGATTAAGTGTTAAAATCAAGTATCTCATGATCCGAAGAGTAATCCAATCGGATGGTAGTACGATCGGATAGCAGTTCGTTCAATACTCAAACTTTGGTTAAGTGTGGGACCCGTGTGCTAGCCGTTCGGCTGACTAGTTGTCCGGTTGTCTGTCCGTTCAGCTCGTTGTCCGTGCGGACAACAGTCCGATCGGACAACACCTTGTCCTGGTCGGGTTGTTCGTCTCGCACTTGGTAGTTCTGATTGTTTGTCGTTTTATCGAGGTATTTAGATACAAGTCAAGCAACATGAACCTTCGTCATTACTTGGTTCTCCTGATCGGACATGAATCTGTCACACCCTCGCTTTTGCAGAAGCGTGGATTATTTTGCTGTGACTTCTTAATGCCATATCAATAATCATAACAATGCTATATGATAAAAATACAAGATGTTCATCCATTAATATAGTTTAGAAAATACCATAACATGCTTGTCTTGAAACATCGACCCAAAATAAGTTACAACCATGACTTGTTTATCTCAAAGACTCAATAAAAGACTTTAAATAACACGAGGTTTGGAGATATGTGACCCGTCCAGGAAAGGGTTACACCTCCCAAACCCTACAACCCTGGATGACATCTTTATTTAGTACGCAGCTTGACACATATGCAGACACTTTGCCAGATCCGATCAATTCCCTGAAATACATGTAGTTTGAAAAATCAACAAAAGTTGAGCGAGTTCATGTGTAAGTATAAACCATTAAAGTATGCATGTTAGAAAATCCATGGTATGTAGCAATAAGGAAAAAGAGATCACCAATGGGTTGCAAAGCCACTGGTATGTGTGAAGTGATGCAGGAAAACTCAAACCTAGCAGAGTTGCACCAGGCTTCCGGCTGGAAGACATAGTCACCACTATGGGCCACCCTAGCCTCATGGGTGTGGGCTCGCTACACCCAAATAGATCTATCACTCATGTCCATCGGTCCTACGACGAGGATTAATGGCCTTAAGTGTTGTACCCAACACTCACATGATCTAAGTAGTATACCCTCCTTAGGCTAACCATACCATGTATAAAAATGTCTGTAATAATTTGTAACATGTACTCCACCCCCGAAGTATAAAACTGAAAACAATTAAAAGAAAAGGGGGACATGAACTCACTGTATTGCGTCTCCTGTGCTCATACTCAAACCTTGTCAGCTACACGATAACCTACACCGTACTAATGTCTATTAGACGAACGGGTCGTGCCTTGCTTTCGTATTTACGGGTTTGAATTACGTTACTTTGATATTATTCCAAGTTATAACTTCTTGTTAAAATAATAATAATTATTTTAACTTAAGTTTTGTTTTTAGGGTTTTGGAATAATAGTTAGGCAACTATTTTGTATCCATATTTCTCAAGTATTTTATATGCGTATTTCCTTTCAAAGGATGGGGGTATTTATACATGTATTTTGGTAGTTCCAAACATAATATACTTTTAAGTCCCACTTAGAAAATATATTTAACATATTTGTCGAAATAACGTGTTCCCAAAATATATACATTTTTCCCAAAAAAAAAAAATAATGTATTTTCACACTTTGTATCCAAAATAATATTTCCCCGAAAATATATTCGTAAAAGTATTTTCTGGAATATTTCGTAAGTTACGTTTTTGCGTTCGATTTCACAATACCAAGTATGTAACTTAAATATTTTATTGATGTGTGTAAAATGCAACATATAAATTACATCAAATGAGGCATAAAACTAACCCTTTTTAAGTACTAATGTTAGAAAAAGTGTGCTTTTGTCTTCCTTTTGTATTTTCAGGGTTAAAAGAGCTTAAATGAACAAAAGAAGCAAAAATGCAGCCAAATCCAACATAAATACAAAGAAAAGGAAGAAACGTTGCATGCCCGACTCCTCGACAGCATCTCCCAAAGCAAAAACAAGAAGAAAGCTGAGCATGGGCCTGTGCCCAGCTGAGCATGGGGCTGTGCCCAGCAGAACACGGGGCTGTGTCCAGCGGACACGGGGCGTGTCCAGCTCAACACGGGGCCGTGCTCAGCGAACACGGGGCAATGTCCAGAATGGTCAGCCCTGGCACAAAAGACAAAGTGGTAGAAGCTTCTATTGCCCACCACGGGGTCGTGCCCAGCGGACACGGGGGCGTGGTCAGAGTGCTGCAGGTGCATTTATTGTAATTGCGAATTACAATTAATGAAGAGAGAGAGTGTCAGACGGGCACGGGGCCGTGCCCAGGCTTCTGTTCAGCCTATAAATAGGAGTGCTTGGAGCCATTTCAACTCATCCCTTGGCACACCACCTCTCTCACACTTCATCCACCACCCACCACCACCATAACACCATCATCCACCACCATCATCCATTGTCCATCGTAGAGTGTGTGAGTCGTCTCGGGATCCAAGATTGATCGTAAGAGTTCTTGACAATCAAGGCCATGTTTGCCTAAGTCTCTTACATCACTTGGTGAAGACAAGTGTTTAATATAATACTTTTTATTTTTAATCTTTTGCACTTTTTATTTGGTTTTGTATTAATGACTTTAATAACTAGTTGCTTATGTTGAAGGTGATCTTTCCTTATCGTTTGTCTGTGGTGTCTTGGCATTATTTTACTGTCTATATAAAATAAAAGATTTTCACCATTCATATCTCCACGGTCTATATGGAGGTATGTTGGCTACCTGGTCGGGGGTTAAGGGAACGGTTTGGTAAGGGTCTTGCCCTTGTTCAGCGTTTAGAGGTCCTGCTTGGGACCTGGGTCAAATTTAGTAGGATCTCCTTCAATGCCCATAGGTATTGGATGGCGGGGATCCAAACTCTTTGACCCCCTCATAAGTTAACTACTATTAATACTATAACCCGGCTATTTAGGACTGTATCCCTGCTGACTCAGACTACTTAGTCGAGGGTAACGTCACCGCCAAAAGCGGGGCCTACCATCATTTGCATTAATAACTTAATTCATTATCTTCCAATAATCCGACCCTTTAGGATTGTATCCTTGCTGACTCAAACTACTGGGTTGAGGGTAACGTCGCCTTCAAAAGAGGGGCCTACTACAATAACTAAGATAA
This sequence comes from Helianthus annuus, assembly GCF_002127325.2. Lineage (NCBI taxonomy): Eukaryota > Viridiplantae > Streptophyta > Magnoliopsida > Asterales > Asteraceae > Helianthus > Helianthus annuus. Next base: position 67,713,935 of record NC_035440.2, on the reverse strand, counting down.
TCTCTTAAGCAAGTGCAAAAGTGCGAAAATAATCAAAGGTTATACTAATACACGAGTCGGATCCAAGTGATTCATCTTGTCTATCTGTTTTTATTTTATTTTATTTTTCAGCATTTAGTTAGTTTTTATTTTCTTAGTTTAAAAACATTTTTCTCACTTTTTGATTTGATTAGACGTTGAGGATAAACCGGTATTAAAAGCTCTTGTGTCCTTGGACGACCTCGGTATCTTACCAACACTATACTACGTCCACGATGGGTGCACTTGCCCATATGTGTGTTTAGTGTTAGTAAATATCGTGTTTTATAAATTTAAAACTTGGCTAAAGGTGTAAAAAGGGCTTAATTATACATCTAAATTATATATACACCGACACACCGGAGGTTACAACTACACCTATGATGAGGATGATTATAGGGGTAATTATTGCACTAATTGTCGTAACACACGCTCGGTTCAATATAATAACTCATATCAACCATCCAATTCATACAACCATTATGAGGAGCCCAGGTACGAGCCATCAACTTCATACACATCCTATGAAGACCAAAGGTATGAACCTCCTCCCTCATACTCATATTTTGATGAACCAAGGTATGAACCTTCATACTCATACTTTGAAGATTCAAGATGTGAGCCAACACCTTCATACTCTTATTATGAGGAACCGTGGCGTGAACAACCCACCTCATATGAGTACTATGAAGAACAAAGATTCGACCCTTACCCATCATATACTTACAATGAAGAACAATGGTGTGAACCATCTACTTCATATGAGTACTATGAGGAGCCAAGGATCGAACAACCGGATTCAAGCCTTGAGGATCCCAATTCTTTTTCTCTCACCGAAGTGACCAATAGGATATTGGAACACATTAAAACTATCGAACGTTACATGAAAGACTCTCGCGCAAGGGAAGAGGAATCCCGCGCAAGAGAAGAATTAAACTGTAATAATAACGAAGAGATAGTTGAAAATGTAAAAATGGAAGAACAAGAAAGTGAAAAACTGACACATGAGTTAAACAACGAAAAAGGTGAGGCCGATAATGTTAAAATTCAAGAAGAGTCTAATTTTAAAGAAATTAATCTCTTGTCACCTTCTTTCGAAAATCATTGTTTAGTAACCCCTCATGCCACGTTTTTAAAAGAGTTAAGCACTAACACTAAAATTGAAGAAATGGTAAGTGTTAAGTTAACTAATGATCAAACTTCGCTAATAAAAGAAGATCCTGTTGAAATTAACATTACACCGGTTCCATGTTTCTTTCAAAATTCATTTATTAGTAATATTACAATTGATAAAGATCTTTGTGTTAATTTAATGCCAAACTACATTTTCGAAAAATTAAGTATTAGTGATTTTTCTCCACTTCAAATACCCATTTTTCTATCTAATCGGAAAATAATAAAATCAATCGGTGTAGTTGAGGATATCTTGGTTCAAACAAATCAAATGGTAATCCCAACCGACTTTGTCATCCTTGATGACGCTCCTCTAGTGTTGGGACGACCTTTTGTAAAAACTCACGAAGCTTTGAAAAACCGGAAGTACAACAATCTACCTCTTCAATTAGGGGCATTCAAAAGGAGCATAGATCTTGAGCGCTCAATGAAATATCCTTTTGGCAATAATGAACCCCTAATTGAAGATGAGCCAGAACCACCTGATAGGGAGGGTCTAGCCAAGGACCCTTATAAACGTGGCGCACCACGGAGGCATTCCGCGGAACTATCCTTAGTTTTAGATTAGTTTAACTTTTATGCTTTCTAGTTTAGTTTTAATTTGCAGGAATAAAACACACTCAGGATGGTGATGGATACTAAGGGAAGCTTGAACCAACACCCCATGCACAAAAACAGAGCCTCTCGTCAATTTTTCTTCATTACAGCAAGTTCAGCACGGGGTTGTGCTCAACCCAACACGCCCCCGTGCCCAAAAATCTGCAGAAATGCCCAGTTCAGGTACCTGGACACGGGGCTGTGCTCACTGAACACGCCCCCGTGCCCAGCCTTCTATTTACTTTTCGTACTGGCAGTCTGGACACAGGGCCGTGCTCAGCCAACACCACCCCGTGTTCAGCTACCCAGTACCATAAAATCTTGTTTTTAACCCACTTTTACACATTCTAATCAACCGAAAATCTTATTTTTGGGACACATTGAGGACAATGTGTAATTTAAGCTAAAACCTTGAATTTTGCAAGTCCTATTAACAAGCCTTACACAAAACTCTATTGGAACCGATAATCACCCCAAAATTTTTTTTTTTTTTCAAAAACTTTTCGTTTTTTTTTACTTGTCTAAAGTTTAAGTTGGGAATCACAAGATTAATAAGGTTATATTTTTATAAAATTTACAACCGAAAGCGTCGTGATAACAAGAACCAACATAAGAAAATTATGAAACGGCATAACAAGTCTAGTTAAAATTTAATTATATATACTTGATCACATTAAAAACCCATTCCCACAAAAGTGAGTTTTGAGCCTTTATTGAGCATACAAATTTACATCTTTAGACTAAATGCTCATTTTTTGTTTCTTGTGTGAATAGCCGCTTGGTTCTTACAACTCTAGAACTTGCCACGACGATTCATTCCCGGTCCTTACCAACTTAAACCTAAGTAAGTAAATGATGGAGGCATTAGGACTAACCATTTTTCTTTCTACACCATTATTTTTCATTTTTTTTACCACCTACCCAAAATCCCCCTAGTTAACCCCTTTGAGCCTAAACCTTTCGTTTCTTTACCCTAAACCCTTTTTACCCACCAAAAAACCTTTTTATTTTTCACCCTTTATTTTAGTAAAAAGCTCGGTTTTTCGCAAGCTCGTTCTTTTATGTGACTAAAAAAAAAATAAATAAATAAATAAATATATGATGATGAAGTTAAAAACAAACAAAGCTATACAAACAAAAGCTTGTTTGGAGAAATACTTCAAAATAAAAAGTCACTAAAAAATTTTTTTGTGTTACGAAAACCGACGCTTTTCGCCCTTTTACTAACCACTAACCCAACCACCCACCTTTAGCCCAAGCCTAACCCTTCACCCAAAAAGTCCTCTTGATATTTACAAAGGTATAAAGTTAAAAAGGAGGAGGATTGATTGCTTGGCAAGCTTATGGTAGGAATAAGTTCCATGCCGCTCTCGAGTGATTCACTAAAAATACACCTTCGGCCGAGTGTTGAGTGATCCCCCGTGAGGTATGTGAACTTGTATATAAATGAAATTTTAAAAAGGCATGCTATGTCCAAATAAGTAATTTATCTTATGAAACGTTCTAAATAAATCATAACGAATAGGATTGTAAATAGTATAAAAATAAAACCCAATAAAGATCTTGGATTCCCGACACTCAAAGACAAGCCCAAAACCTTCTCTTCTACCCATTCCATTTGGGAGTGTAAGCCACATATTAAAGAGTTTTGCTTGAGGACAAGCAAAGATTCAAGTGTGGGGGTATTTGATGTGTGTAAAATGCAACATATAAATTACATCAAATGAGGCATAAAACTAACCTTTTTTAAGTACTAATGTTGGAAAAAGTGTGCTTTTGTCTTCCTTTTGTATTTTCAGGGTTAAAAGAGCTTAAATGAACAAAAGAAGCAAAAATGCGGCCAAATCCAACATAAATACAAAGAAAAGGAAGAAACGTTGCATGCCCGACTCCTCGACAGCATCTCCCAAAGCAAAAACAAGAAGAAAGCTGAGCATGGGGCTGTGCCCAGCTGAGCATGGGGCTGTGCCCAGCTGAACACGGGGCTGTGTCCAGCGGACACGGGGCGTGTCCAGCTCAACACGGGGCCGTGCTCAGCGAACACGGGGCAGTGTCCAGAATGGTCAGCCCTGGCACAAAAGACAAAGTGGTAGAAGCTTCTATTGCCCACCACGGGGCCGTGCCCAGCAGACACGGGGGCGTGGTCAGAGTGCTGCAGGTGCATTTATTGTAATTGCGAATTACAATTAATGAAGAGAGAGAGTGTCAGACGGGCACGGGGCCGTGTCCAGCGGACACGGGCCGTGCCCAGGATTCTGTTCAGCCTATAAATAGGAGTGCTTGGAGCCATTTCAACTCATCCCTTGGCACACCACCTCTCTCACACTTCATCCACCACCCACCACCACCATAACACCATCATCCACCACCATCATCCATTGTCCATCGTAGAGTGTGTGAGTCGTCTCGGGATCCAAGATTGATCGTAAGAGTTCTTGACAATCAAGGCCATGTTTGCCTAAGTCTCTTACATCACTTGGTGAAGACAAGTGTTTAGTATAATACTTTTTATTTTTAATCTTTTGCACTTTTTATTTGGTTTTGTATTAATGACTTTAATAACTAGTTGCTTATGTTGAAGGTGATCTTTCCTTATCGTTTGTCCGTGGTGTCTTGGCATTATTTTACTGTCTATATAAAATAAAAGATTTTCACCATTCATATCTCCACGGTCTATATGGAGGTATGTTGGCTACCTGGTCGGGGGTTAAGGGAACGGTTTGGTAAGGGTCTTGCCCTTGTTCAGCGTTTAGAGGTCCTGCTTGGGACCTGGGTCAAATTTAGTAGGATCTCCTTCAATGCCCATAGGTATTGGATGGCGGGGATCCAAACTCTTTGACCCCCTCATAAGTTAACTACTATTAATACTATAACCCGGCTATTTAGGACTGTGTCCCTGCTGACTCAGACTACTTAGTCGAGGGTAACGTCACCGCCAAAAGCGGGGCCTACCATCATTTGCATTAATAACTTAATTCATTATCTTCCAATAATCCGACCCTTTAGGATTGTATCCTTGCTGACTCAAACTACTGGGTTGAGGGTAACGTCGCCTTCAAAAGAGGGGCCTACTACAATAACTAAGATAATCTCTTAAACAAGTGCAAAAGTGCGAAAATAATCAAAGGTTATACTAATACACGAGTCGGATCCAAGTGATTCATCTTGTCTATCTGTTTTTATTTTATTTTATTTTTCAGCATTTAGTTAGTTTTTATTTTCTTAGTTTAAAAATATTTTTCTCACTTTTTGATTTGATTAGACGTTGAGGATAAACCGGTATTAAAAGCTCTTGTGTCCTTGGACGACCTCGGTATCTTACCAACACTATACTACGTCCACGATGGGTGCACTTGCCCATATGTGTGTTTAGTGTTAGTAAATATTGTGTTTTATAAATTTAAAACTTGGCTAAAGGTGTAAAAAGGGCTTAATTATACATCTAAATTATATATACACCGACACACATCACATATCATTTTCTTTTCAAAATCAATCAACAATCAATCCTTAAACAATTTTACATCACCAAGAGCAAAAACTATATGTGTTACATAATAATCATGAACTTGATATATCACAAAAACGCGTAGTAACTTAGTAAAGCGTTTAGTGGCCTTAGTTACCTTCCAAAGTGTATTCACTTCTTTAAAAATCATTTTCTTGAAAGACAACTTGTAAACAATTTTTATAAAAATTAATCTTTTGAACTCTTCTTGTAAATAAAGTGTTCTTACACTTATTTTACCACTAAAAATGGTGTAAGTGCAAGTAAAGGTCATAATCTTTTTAAAATCGATTCTTGAACTTGGTTTGTTTAGAAAAGACTTTTGTAAAACTCGGATCTACATGATCATCAACCTACTTGTCTACTTGTATTTCAAGAAAATCATTTTCTTTCAAGTTCATGTTTAACTAGAAGATGATTATTTCATGTATCACATAATCACCTCCTAATCTTGTTAAATTATGTTTCTAAACATCATTTAACAAGTTCCATATGGTGATTAACATCACATAGCCAAGAATCAACAAGAGATTAACAACATAATAACAACAACATCCTACTAACAATATTTCATTATGTTTCATCTTTATGTAAAGCTTATGTTCATGTTTCTTGTTTAAACCTTTTAGTGTTCTTGTAAATTTCAACACACTATATCTTTTAACTACTCAAAATAGAAATAAACAAAGGTAAATCAAGAACTTACAACTAGCTCAAAGGCTAGGGAAGATCTCTAGTGAAAAGATGATGAAAATGGTGTGAGAAAGCAAGTGATGAAAGCTCCTTGATGATCCACAAGCTATAAGCTCCTTTAATCACCTTCTAGTGCTTGAACAAGCTTGAAAATGGATGAATATGGTTGAGTTAAGGTGGTGGTGGTGACAGCGGTTATGGTGAGCCGAGATGGAGAGGGAGAGAGGAGAGATGTGAGGGATGGGTGAAGTTGTGAAGTGATAAGGAATGGTGTGGTGATCTTACACACCATACTTATAAAGATCTCACTAATATTTTGTTCAAAACATCAAGCAAGGATCCAATAAAATATTAAGATCAAATCTTGGAGGTAAGGTGTATGGAATGGTGGTGATGGGCGATTAGGCCTAGGGGGAGGGGGTCTAGATGTAATTTTGTAACTAGTTGGTAAATGTAAGTTCAAATCCAAGTATATGATTACATAGTTAGTTTACTAGAGAATTTAGTGGGTGTTAGGGTGTTTGGGGATCGTGACTAGCCAGGAAATAATGAAACAATGTTTTTGGCAAAATTTTGGTGTTCCGGGTAATGTCCGGTTGTTCGGTTAGATACTGTTCCGTTAAAGCGCTTAATTATACCGTAAAGTGTCTTTTACGTGTCTTTTTGTAACACTTTTAATTCCCTGCACTTAGGAAAGCCTACAGGACCATTCTGTCATATTTTTGCACCTTACTAGCATGTTAAATGCTGAATTTTTGATAAATAATGCAGAATTCTGCATTATTAGAGGGTTTTAGGCACATCCCGGTACTTTAACTATCACCTACTGACGCAGTTTTATGGTCCTCACTTCCCTACACTCCATACTAGTGTAGTATCCTGTCTCTGGCTCATACTGGCCTCAAAACATTGTTTGACTATGTGCTGGCATTGTCAGCATGTTTTTAAATTATCCGTTCAGTGTGCTAACTGTGCTTTGTGCATCAAGTTTGTCACTAGAGTTTGTGTGTTATAAATGGAGTGACTGTATGAAATATGATGCATATGTATGTATGATACAAAAATCATAAAGCAGTTTAAATTGTCAGTTGTAATCAAGCACAGTCATTCAGCACATAATTAAAATTAATTAATTGTACGGTACCTGTAATTGTGAGGGTTGTCACATTCTCCCCCTGTTAAGAAAATTTCGTCCCGAAATTTTAGTTCTACTACTAGATGCAGGGGTCTTGGGAAATAAATGTGGGTATTTTTACCTCATACGATCCTCACGCTCCCACGTAAATTCTGGACCATGTCTTGCTTTCCATCGAACCTTGACGAGCTTGACACTACTCCGGCGTGTTTTGTTAACCTTCCAATCAGTAACCTCAACGGGTTCTTCCGTAAAGTAGAGTGTATCGTCGATATGAACATTGTCGGCAGGAATGGCCACTGTTTTATGAGTTGGACTCTTTTTCAAATTGGATACATGAAATGTATCATGAACACCATTAAGTTCAGTAGGTAAATCCAACTTGTATGCAACCAAACCTATCCTTTCCAGGATTTTAAATGGGCCAATGTATCTGGGATTCAACTTCCCACGCTTCCCGAAGCGTGCCACACCCTTCCAGGGTGAAACTTTCAACAAAACCATTTCTCCCACCTCAAATTCCAGAGGTTTCCTTCTTCGGTCCGCATAACACTTTTGATGATCACGAGCCACTTTGATGCGTTCTCGGATCTGGAAAATCTTGTCTGTTGTTTCCTGGACCAATTCCAGACCAACAAGTTGTCTATCACCCGCATCTGCCCAGCAGAGGGGTGATCGACACTTACGCCCATAGAGAGCTTCGAACGGTGCGGCTTGAATGCTTGCATGATAACTATTATTGTACGAAAATTCAACCAATGGTAGGTGAGTTTCCCAACTCCCACCTAAATCCATTACGCAAGCTCGCAACATGTCTTCTAACGTTTGAATCATTCGTTCACTCTGTCCGTCTGTCTGCGGATGAAAAGCAGTACTCTGATTCAACTGAGAACCAAAAGCTTCTTGAAAGGAATGCCAAATCCTTGACACGAATCTCCCATCTCTATCAGAGATAATTGAGAGAGGCACTCCATGCCGTGCAACAATCTCTCTCAGGTACATCTCAGCAAGTTTGCTCGTGTTATCTTTTTCCTTGATTGGCAAAAAGTTTGCAGATTTCATTAAACGGTCTACAATTACCCAAATTGTATCGTGACCTTAGGGCGTCCTTGGCAATTTCATTATGAAGTCCATCGAAATATGTTCCCATTTCCATTGGGGTATTTCGGGTTGTTGCAAGAGACCTGAAGGTTTCTGGTATTCGGCCTTTACCTTGGCACAAGTTAAACACTTGCCAACATATATCGCAACATCGCCTTTCATCCTTGGCCACCAATAAAAATCCTTTAGATCTTGGTACATTTTATCCGCTCCCGGGTGGATCGAGTATCGTGACTTATGAGCTTCATCAAAAATAACATTTCGCAAACCACCAAACAAAGGAACCCAAATTCGTTTCATGAAGCACAACGTTCCTTCCACGTTGGGTACCAACTGCTTCTCCATCCCACGTAGGTATTCATTCTCAATATTTCTTTCCTTGAGAGCTTCTCTCTGTGCGGCACGAATGCGCAACAAGAGGTCCGTTTGAACGATCATTTCCAAAGCTCTAACCCTTATGGGCTTGATCCTTTCCTTCCGACTCAGGGCATCAGCGACCACATTCGCCTTCCCTGGGTGATACTTGATTTCACAATCGTAGTCGTTCAATAGTTCAACCCAGCGTCTTTGCCTCATGTTAAGCTCCTGTTGATCAAATATGTGTTGTAGGCTCTTGTGATCCGTGAAGATTGTACATCGCGTGCCATATAAATAATGTCGCCAAATTTTCAAAGCAAACACCACTGCACCCAATTCCAAATCATGCGTGGTGCAATTTCTCTCGTGGACCTTCAACTGACGAGATGCATATGCTATAACCTTCTGACACTGCATTAGTACACATCCCAAACCTTGATGCGAGGCGTCGCATACCACGAAGTCGTCCGTGCCTTTGGGTAGAGATAAGATTGGGGCGTCGCAAAGTTTGTTCTTCAGTAACTGAAATGCGTCTTCTTGTTTGTCTCCCCAATCAAACTTCTTGTCTTTCTGCGTAAGGGAGGTCAAAGGTTGAGCGATTTTCGAGAAATCCTCAATGAACCTGTGATAATACCCGGCCAAGCCTAAGAACTGTCGAATCTCGGTTGGCGTCTTTGGAGTTTCCCAGTTCTTGATCGCTTCAATCTTGGTGGGATCCACATGAATTTCATTTCCGTTAACTACATGACCAAGAAACTGAACCTCGCGTAACCAAAACTCGCACTTTGAGAACTTCGCGTACAATTTCTCCCTTTTAAGCAGCTCTAGAATAGCTCTTAAGTGTTGCTCATGTTCTTCTTTCGTTTTCGAGTAGATCAAAATGTCATCAATGAACACAATTACGAACTTATCGAGGTACGGCTTACAAACTCTATTCATCAAATCCATGAATACAGCTGGCACGTTTGTCAGACTAAACGGCATGACCAGGAACTCGTAATGTCCATATCGAGTCCTAAAGGCTGTCTTTGGAATACTCTCCTCTTGTATCCTTAACTGGTGATAACCTGATCGCAGATCAATCTTTGAGTAAAAGCTTGAACCTTGTAACTGGTCGAACAGGTCATCGATCCTTGGCAAGGGATATCTGTTCTTGATTGTCAACTTGTTCAGCTCCCGGTAGTCGATACACATGCGAAAACTACCATCTTTCTTTTTAACAAACAAAACTGGAGCTTCCCAAGGAGAGAAGCTTGGTCTGATAAATCCTTTGTCTAACAGCTCCTGGAGTTGCGTTGACAGCTCTTGCAACTCTGAAGGCGCAAGTCGATAAGGTGCCTTAGCTACAGGCGCGGCGCCTGGAACTAAGTCAATATGAAACTCGACTTGTCTTTGTGGCGGTAATCCTGGCAAGTCTTCTGGAAAGACTTCAGGATACTCCTTAACGACTGGAATATCTTCTAGTTTCGGCTCAGCGGCTTCTTTATCCATGATGTGTGCCAAGAAGGCAACACATCCCTTCTTTAAACTTTTCTGAGCTTTCAAACAGCTAATGATCCTTAAGGGCGTATCGCGCTTCTCTCCATGTACCACAATCGTTTCTCCATCCGCCATTGGGATGCGAATGGTCTTCTCGTGACATACAATTTCGGCCCGATTGCTGGACAACCAATCCATCCCTACTACCACGTCGAAGCTTCCCAACTCGACTGGCAGTAGATCCAGTGCAAACTCGCGTTCTCCTAGCTCTATCACGCAGCCTCTGATGACTTCATTTGTTTCAACTAGCTTTCCATTAGCCAGTTCAATTGAGTACGGAATGTCTAACTTACTAGCAGTTAACCCAAGCATATTCTTAAATTCTAGTGATACAAAACTATAGTCGGCACCAGTGTCAAATAGTACAGATGCAAAGCGTTGATTTATAGGAAATGTACCAGTGACAACATTTAGATCTTAGCACGCTTCCCTCGCACCGATGTTGAATACTCTTCCACGAGCTTGATTGAGTTTTGGGCATTCACGCTTGAAGTGCCCGATGTCTCCACAGTTAAAACATCTCGGTCCTTGGCCGTTACCATTTCCATTACCCCCTTAATTGTTATTTTGATTGCGGTTACCATTTCCTGCTTGATTCCCAAAGTTACCGCGATTACCATTTCCGCCGTTGCGGTTCCCATTCCCGTTACCTCCACGGTTGTTGTTACCGAGCCCCCTTTGGCCACCACGGCCAGTACCAACCCAACATGTTTCTTTTAAGTTGCCAACCTTCCCGCAAGATTCACATTTTCTAACTCTGCACTGGCCAGCATGATGATACTGGCATATTTCACATTTGGGCAGAGTGCCCATATATCCTTTCCCTTTGACTTCAGCACCACACTTAGCTTCCGCTGGTGGGTTCATTTCCTTCCTCTTATTCGCACTGCCGGTACTCTTTTTAAAGTTGGAGAACTTCCTCTTGTTTTCTCCTGAGGATTCGACATGTGTCTCCTTTTTCTTCAGTTCAGAAATTGAAAACTTGTTTAACCGGATGGCTTCTTCTGTAAGCGCCACGCTGAGATCAATGGCTTCGGTAATTGTCGGAGGCTTCGACGTCGTTACCATGCTCATGATCTGGGGTGCTAATCCCCAGATGAAATGCTCCACACGTTTGAATTCAGGCGTAACCATGTATGGCACCACATGGGACAGATCATGAAACCTTTGAACATACTCGACGATCTTTGGGCCGTCCATCTTTAGGTTCCAAAATTCCGTTTCCAGCTTTTGTATTTCGGCCCGTGAACAGTATTTCTTCCTCATGAGCTCCTTCAGCTCAGTCCATGTTAATGCATATGCCGCATCCTCTCCCAGGGTCTGTACTTGCAGATTCCACCATGATAAAGCGCCATCAAGAAAGAGCCCTGAGATGTATGTAACTTGCTGTTCAGGAGCACACTTGCTCATCCTTAGAATAGAATCCGTCTTTTCTGCCCATCTGACGAATGCAACATCACCTCCAGTGTCGTTGTAATTTAAGGGCTTGCAATCCAGAAATTATTTGTAGGTGCAGCCTGTACAGGCGATAACATTTACAGAAAGTATTAGCGGATGTGTAAGAAATATCCAAATGTATCGTAAGGTGTCTCAAGCGATTTGACATTACCATTGGGTGGGTTGTTGTTGTTGTTTCTTGAGGAACCTCCGCTAGTCTCTGTGCGGGAGGCCTCATACTGTGCTATTGCTGCGGTAATTCGCTCCTGTAGTTCAGCCTCAGTAGTAGGCAAACGCGTGTCTCGACGTGGAGGCATCTTCTAAAAGAAGATCATATCGGTCAGATCATAGTAAGTATAGTAAATATGCGTATATAATAACATTCATCAACACCATAACACATAATATCCCATGTCATAATATAAAACAAATAATTCAACAACGCATATAATGAGAATACTGCGATTGAGCTATTATATAATCAAGACCATGAATACAACGTTTACAAGTTTTACAAATGTACCATACATAAAAAGAGGCTAAGGGTTACATCACCCTTGTCTGAATCACCTAACCATATATACAACAACCAAAAGTCAAATATCAAAAGTCATGAGTCTTCATGTGGTCTTCAAAATGCTACGCAGTCAGGCTCAATCGCTGTCTTCTCATCAAAAGTAGTGCTACCTGCAACAAACCAAAAGTCCTCAAGCTGATGGGGGAGGAGGAGGGAAGAAAAACAAATGGCGCAAATGTACCCAATCCTCCTCGAGTGTGTGGATAACGCGCAGCAGGTAAGCAATCTGCTACTCCCGAGTGAGGAAGCGGACATCAGAATCAGAGAGTAGTGGAGAGGAGCTGGTGGTGTAGCAAAAGGAGACTGACAATGACAAGGGGGAGGACGCGGAGTCCTCTCCAGCTCCTGGACTCGACGGCTCAGCGCATCCTACTATAACTGCAGGGATATAAGTATGTCCTCCGTGGTATATCCAACATGAAAAGGGTGATATGGGTCTGATAAGGGCATGACATTAGGCGACGACCACATGAATGGCTTGCCTGAGGATTGATGTGCACAAAATGCAACATATAAATTACATCAATTGTGACATAAAACTAACCCTTTTTTAGTACTAATGTTGGAAAAAGTGTGCTTTTATCTTCCTTTTGTATTTTCAGGATTAAATGAGCTCAAATAAAAAAAGAAGAAAAAAGATAGCTAAATCTAACATAAATACAAGAAAAGGAACAAACGTGGCATGCCCGGCCTCCCAACAACATCTTCCCAAGCAAAACAAGAGAACAGTAGACTGAACACGCCCCGTGCTCAGTGAGCACGGGGGCATGCCCAAGTGTCAGCAGAAAAGACAAAGTTGTAGAAGCTTCTATTGCCCACCATGGGGCCGTGCTCAGCGGGCACGGGGCCGTGGTCAACTATAAGATTCGCAAAATCCATGCAAATCTTGATAGTACAGATACGCTTCTGCACACGGGGTCGTGCTCAGCGGACACGGGGGCGTGGTCAACTAATGCAGACAAACTGCATTTAATTAAAGAAAGAGAAGAGGATGGACACGGGGCTGTGCCTGAGCTTCTGTTCAGCCTATAAATAGGAGTGCTTGGAGCTCTTGCAACTCATCCCGTGGCACACCACCTCTCTCACACTTCACCCACCCCCCACCAGAATCACAACACCATCATCCACCACCATCATCCATTGTCCATCATAGAGTGTGTAAGTCATCTCGGGATCCAAGATTGATCGTAAGAGTTCTTGACAATCAAAGGCCGTGTTTACCTAAGTCTCTTACATCACTTGGTGAAGACAAGTGTTTAGTGTAATACTTTTTATTTTTAATCTTTCGCACTTTTTAATTGATTATGTATTAATGACTTTAATTACTAGTTTCTTATGTTGAAGGTGATTCTTCCTTATCATTTGTATGTGGTGTCTTGGCATTATTTTACTGTCTATATAAAATAAGAGATTTTCACCATTCATATCTTCACGGTCTATATGGAGGTATGTTGGCTACCTGGTCGGGGGTTAAGGGAACAGTTTGGTAAGAATCTTGCCATTGTTCAGTGTATAGATCCTGCAAAGGACCTGGGTCAAATTTAGTAGGACCTCCTTCAATACCCACCGGTATTGGATGGCGGGGGTCCAAACTCTTTGATTCCCTCATAAGTTAAACTACTATCAAAACTTTAACCCGACTACTTAGGAATGTATCCCTGCTGACTCAGACTACTTAGCCGAGGGTAACGTCACCTTCAAAAGAGGGGCCTACCACATTATGCATTAATAACTTAATTAATTATCTTTCAATAATCCGACCCTTTAGGATTGTATCCTTGCTGACTCAAACTACTGGGTTGAGGGTAACGTCACCTTCAAAAGAGGGGCCTACTACAATAACTAAGATAATCCCTTAAACAAGTGCAAAAGTGTGAAAATAATCAAAGGTTACACTATACACGAGTCGGATCCAAGTGATTCATCTTGTCTATCTGTTTTTACTTTTATTTTTTTTTTCAGCATTTTAGTTAGTTTTATTTTTCTAGTTTAAAAACGTTTTTCTAACTTTTGATTTGATTAGACGTTGAGGATAAACCGGTACTAAAAGCTCTTGTGTCCATGGACGACCTCGGTATCTTACCAACACTATACTACGTCCACGATGGGTGCACTTGCCCATATGTGTGTTTAGTGTTAGTAAATATCGTGTTTTATAAATTTAAAACTTGGCTAAAAAGTGTAAAAGGGCTTAAAATATACACCTAAAATATAACACACTTCACGCACATCAAGTTTTTGGCGCCGTTGCCGGGGACACAAGGATTTTAAGAAAGCTTAAAATCGACGGCCTAATCAGTTTTTCAAAACCTTTTCAAAACGCGCGCACATTTTTCTGCATTTTAGTTTAGTTTGCATTTAGAGTAGGTTGAACACGGGCCGTGTTCAGTGAACACGGGGCCGTGCTGCATATTTTTAATAAAACACCCAGATACAGAGGTATGAACCTTTTTCAAAACAGTTTCTTCATTTCAACATGCCCCCTTGCTCAATAAGACCAGTAACTTTAATTAAAACGCCTAGATACAGATCCTGAACACGAGGTCGTGTCCACTGAACACGGGGACGTGTCCAGCCTCTGTTTCCGTTTTTATTTTATTTTCTGGTCCCGAGACTCTTTTGTGGTCTGTTGTGCGATTCTTATGGATCAATACTCAGGAGGCTACAACTACACCTATGAGGAGGATGATTATGGGGTAGATTATTGCACTAATTGTGGTAACTCGCACTCGGTACAATATTGTAACTTATTTCAACCATCCACTTCATACACCTATTATAAGGAGCCCAGGTACGAGCCATCAACTTCATACACAATTTCATACGGGGCCGTTTCGGCGCAAATGTCGGGATAAAACCCTTTTCAAAACAGTTTCTTCAGTTCAACACGCCCCGTTTCCCCGCAAAACGCTCTGGTCCAGGCGATTTTCTGCAAAATTTCGACGTCTCCTCTAGCTCTAACAAAATGAAGGTATGATTCTATCATCATTAGTAGTTAGATTAGTTACTTGCATGTAGTTAAAACATAAAAAATTTGGGGAAGAATCTAGGGTTCTTGAAGTTCATCCAGACCGAACCTCAAATTTTTGTATGAATCTGTTAGCATTAGTATAGATTAGTGTTATGGGAAGTAAACCCACTTAAATTGTTGATAGATTTGCCCGATTTCTCACAAAAATCCCAAACCCTTGTTTTTGAACCGAAAAAGATAAAATCGAAGGGGTAAACGGTATGTTTTGGAAAAAACGGCACTTGGGGTTTCATTTTCGGGGAAAACCGCACCTACTGGACCAAAAATTTTCAACTTTTCGGAACTGGGTCGAAAAATGAAATTTTTGAGTAACAGCAGCCTAGACATGGCGTCATGCTCATTGAACACGCCCCCGTGCTCAATAAGACCAGTAACTTTAAATAAAACGCCCAGATACAGATCCTGAACACGAGGTCGTGTCCACTGAACACGGGGCCGTGTCCAGCCTCTGTTTCCATTATTATTTTATTTTCTGGTCCTGAGACTCTGTTGTGTGATTCTTATAGATCAATACTCAGGAGGCTACAACTACACCTATGAGGAGGATGATTATGGGGTAGATTATTGCACTAGTTGTGGTAACTCGCACTTGGTACAATATTGTAACTTATTTCAACTGTCCACTTCATACACCTATTATGAGGAGCCCAGGTACGGGCCATCAACTTCATACACATCTATGAAGACCAAAGGTATGAACCTCCTCCCTCATACTCATATTTTGAGGAACCAAGGTATGAGCCTTCATACTCATACTTTGAGGAACCAAGATATGAGCCACCACCTTCATATACTTATTACGAGGAACCATGGCGTGAACAACCCACCTCATATGAGTATTATGAAGAACAAAATTACGACCCTTATCCATCATATACTTACAATGAGGAACAATGGTGTGAACCGTCTACTTCATATGAGTACTATGAGGAACCAAGGATCGAACAACCAGATTCAAGCTTTGAGGATCCTGATCCTAATTCTATGACCAAAGTGACCAATAGGATATTAGAACACCTTAAAACTATCGAACGTTACATAAAAGAATCTCGCGCAAGGGAAGAGGAGTCCCGCGCAAGAGAAGAATTAAATTAAGAAGAGATAGTTGAAAGTGTAAAAATGGAAGAACAAGTAAGTGAAAAACCGACACATGAGTTAAACAACGAAAAAGGTGAGTCCGTCAACGCTAATATTCAAGAAGAGTCTAATTTTAAAGAAATTAATCTCTTGACACCTTCTTTTGAAAAATCATTGTTTAGTACCCACTCATGCTAAGTTTTTAAAAGAGTTAAACACTAACACTAAAATTGACGAAACAGTAAGTGTTAAGTTAACAAAGGATCAAACTTCGCTAATAAAAGAAGACCCATTTGAAATTAACATTACACCGGTTCCATGTTTTTTTCAAAATTCCTTTATTCGTAATATCACGATTGATAAAGATCTTTGTGTTAACATAATGCCTAATTACATTTTCGAAAAATTAAGTATTAGTGATTTTTCTCCACTTCAAATACCCATTTTTCTATTCGACCGAAAAGTAATAAAGTCAATCGGTATAGTTGAGGACGTCTTGGTTCAAACAAATCAAATGGTAATCCCAACCGACTTTGTCATCCTCGATGACGCTCCTCTAGTGTTGGGAAGACCTTTTGTAAAAACTCACGAAGCTTTGAAAAACCGGAAATTCAACAATCTACCTCTTAAACTAGGGGCATTCAAAAGGAGCATAGATCTTGAGCGCTCAATGAAATATCCTTTTGGCAACAATGACCCCCTAATTGAAGATGAAGATGAGCCACCCGATACAAGTGAAAAGATTGACCACTTTGTTGAAGAAGAGGTCGCCATAGAACAAACTTTTAAGTTTTTGATCAAAATGAGCAACCAAATAAGGAGTCTCCTAAAGACCCACCTCTTGAGCTCAAAGAACTTCCAAAAGGTTTGGAATATGCTTTTCTAGACAAAGATGGTAAATCACTTGTAATTATTTCATCTAAATTAAGTAGTTTAGAAAAAGAAAAATTAATTAAACGTTTGAAAAAACCACAAAAATGCAATCGCTTGGAAGCTTGTAGATATTAAAGGAATAAGTCCTTCCATGTGCACGCACAAAATTTTATTGAATGATGACTACAAATCAGTAATACAACCACAACGTAGAGTAAATCCAAATGTGCAAGAAGTGGTTAAAAACGAAGTCATCAAATTACTTGATGCTGGACTTATCTACCCTATCTCCGATAGTCCTTGGGTAAGTCCCGTCCAAGTAGTTCCAAAGAAAGGAGGTATGACGGTAATAACTAATGAAAAGAATGAATTAATACCAACGAGAATCGTCACAGGATGGAGAGTATGTATAGACTATAGACGATTAAATGAAGCAACGAGGAAAGATCACTTTCCTTTGCCCTTCATTGATCAAATGTTAGAAAGATTATCCGGTCATAAATTTTATTGTTTCTTGGATGGTTTTTCAGGTTACTTTCAAATCCCGATAGCACCCGAAGACCAAGAAAGGACAACTTTCACATGTCCCTATGGAACTTTTGCTTATCTACGCATGCCATTTGGTCTATGTAACGCCCCCGCAACATTCCAACATTGCATGGTGGCCATCTTCCATAACATGATAGAAAAGACAATGGAAGTCTTCATGGATGACTTTTCTATCTTTGGGGATTCATACGACCAATGCCTCGATAACCTTGAACGAATGCTATCCCGATGTGAGGAAACTAACCTCGCCCTTAATTGGGAAAAATGCCATTTCATGGTAACGGAGGGAATAGTACTCGGTCACAATATCTCAAGCGAAGGAATGGAGGTTGATCGAGCAAAAATAGACACTATTTCTCGATTACCTCCACCATCCTCCGTTAGAGCAATCAGAAGTTTTTTAGGGCATGCCGAATTTTATAGACGATTTATCAAAGACTTTTCTAAAATTTCAAGACCTCTAACGAAATTACTTGAAAAAGATGCCCCTTTCATCTTTGACAAGGATTGCAATCAAGCATTTCTTACACTCAAGGAAATGCTAGTCAATGCACCTATCATGATAGCGCCTGATTGGAAATTACCTTTCGAAATCATGTGTGATGCAAGTGACTTTGCAGTTGGAGCAGTCTTGGGACAAAGAAAAGAAAAGCATTTTCACCCAATTTATTTTGCTAGTAAAACACTTAACAATGCACAAGAGAATTATACAACAACTGAGAAAGAATTACTAGTTGTGGTATTTGCTTTTGATAAATTTCGTTCTTATCTTGTTCTTTCTAAACCAATAGTCTATACAGATCATGCAGCCATTCGATACTTTTTCAAGAAACAAGACGCAAAATCCCGTTTGATCAGGTGGATTCTACTCCTCCAAGAATTTGATATTGAAATCAAAGACAAAAGAGGAGCAGAAAACACAGCAGCAGATCATCTTTCTCGCTTAAAAGACCCAGCTTTGGAGGCAACTAGGGACGAGCAAATCAACGAAAAATTTCTAACAGAGTCCCTAGAAATGGTGGAATACAAGGAAGAACCACGGTATGCCGACTATGCTAATTATCTAGCTAGCGGTATAGTCACAAAAGGATGGCCACATCACCAAAGAAAAAAAATTATTTGCTAATGTGAAGCATTACTTTTGGGAAGATCCTTATCTTTTCAAAATGTGTGCCGATCAACTCATCCGACGATGCGTACATGGTAGCGAAGCAAGGAGGATTCTCTGCCATTGTCATGAAGGTCCATACGGAGGACATCATGGTGCCACTAGTACCGCACGAAATGTATTTGATTCAGGATTTTATTGGCCGACCATTTACAAAGACGCGCAAAGTCTAGTTAAGACATGTGATGCTTGCCAACGAGCAGGTAATATTTCTTCCAAAAATGAAATGCCACAAAATGGCATTCTTGTTTATGAAATTTTTTATGTGTGGGGACTTGACTTTATGGGACCTTTCCCGCCATCAAAAGGAAACAAATATATACTAATGGCAGTAGATTACTTGTCTAAATGGGCCGAAGCCAAGGCACTTCCAACAAACGATGGAAGAGTCGTGGTAAGATTTCTGAAAAAAATTATTCTCCCGTTTTGGAACACCTAAAGCATTAATAAGTGATAGAGGTACCCATTTTTGTAATCATCAACTTGAAAAAATCTTAACAAGATATGGGGTCTATCACCGGGTCTCAACAGCATATCACCCTCAAACAAACGGACAAGCCGAAGTGACTAATAGAGGTTTAAAACGAATACTTGAAAAAATCGTAGGATTAAATAAAAAGGAATGGGTCGATAAATCAGATGATGCTTTATGGGCCTTTCGAACTGCTTATAAAACAACATTAGGCACAACCCCGTATAAGCTCGTCTTTGGAAAAAGTTGTCATTTGCCGGTAGAAATAGCTCACAAGGCCTACTGGGCAATAAAAAATGTAAACTTAGATTTAGAATTTGCCGGTAAAAATCGATTTTGTCAAATAAATGAATTAGACGAATTAAGGAATTATGCATATTCTAAGTCCGAAATTTATATGGAAAGGATGAAAAACTTTCATGACAAACACATTAAACATAATGAATTTCGAGTAGGAGATCAAGTTCTATTGTTTACTTAACGACTTCGATTATTTCCGGGTAAACTAAAATCTAGGTGGTCAGGACCTTTTTCCATCACCCATATTTTTCCTCATGGAGCAGTAGAAATTAAATCTCAGAATGAGATTCCATTCAAAGTCAATGGCCAACGGCTGAAACTCTACCAAGGATTCATTGAGGATGAGGAGGAAGAAATCCCGCTTCAAACGGTCGAAGAGTAAAAGTATCAACATCATACTTGGTGAGCTACGAACAAGCGGATAAACATCGAAATCGGTAAGTCTTCTAACCAAGTTTTGGGAAAACAGGGCATTCACACGAGCACTTTAATAACCTTAAAAAAACAAAAAAAAACAAAATTTTTCAAAATTTTGCTCGGCACGGGGTCGTGTCTGCTGGACACGGGCCGTGTCGGCGCAACTGTCGGGATAAAACCCTTTTCAAAACAGGAGGAGTGACTGGTATAACAAATGGAGGATAGTCATCATCATCCTCAATCCACCCATTACAGGTGTCAGCATATCTAGGATCGTGGTCATGCTCTGGTAAAGGATCAGGCAAAATCAGGCAAAAGTGCAACAGCTGGAACATCAATAGGGTCATGAGCAATGACAGGCTCTGGGCCAACTGGAGCAGGCTCAGCAGGTACAAACTCGACCTCAGGATCTGGGTCAACGTCATGGGGAACAATGGGCGCAACAGACATCGCCATGTTTGAATCAGAGTCAGAGGAGTAGTGTTGCACGCCCTAGGCATGGAGAGTAGCGGATGCTACAGACTCAAACGAGTCCGGACCATACGGATCGGATAAGGCCTCCTCAACAGGAGCCTCGACCGGTGGCAAGACAACGACATCAACAGCAGGGACCTCAATCATGGGAATAACATGGTCATCAACGAGAACATCAGCAGGTGGGACATCGTCATCCATCAGGGCCCCACCATCCTGGTCACCCTTCTGGGGACCCTCAATGAATAAATCGATGTCATCGTCAGCTAACTCGTCAAATGGCAGATCCTCGACAGGAACTGCAGCGAGTGGGAGAGGAGTAGGGATCTGAATATGAGGTAGATCCCCGTCGAAAGGACAATCAGCTAGAGGCATATCATCCCCAAAGTCTTGTAGGCAAAAGGCCGGAAGTCGTCCTCGTCAGTGCTCGTAGTGTCCGACGTATAAACCTCGCTCTCGGTAGAATCTCGTCGTTCGAGACTATCGCCATAGGATCCAGCGTGTCTGACACTCCGGTATCCGAAGAAGAGGACATGGTGTCTGTAACACAACCACACATGTGCACATATATCAACATGTAATCAAATAAGTATGTAAGTCACAACAATGCAAGCAAGTAATCATCATAGTCCTCCCCAGACTATCCCACCCAGTCTCTTAGACTGAACTCCCTAGTCTCTCAGACTAACTCCCTGGCCTCTAAGACCAAACCTTCCCAGTCTCTAAGACTAACTCCCTGGTCTCTAAGACCAACTCACAGTCTCTAAGACTAATCCTCCCCAATCTCTAAGATTGAACACCTCAGTCTCTAAGACTGAACTTTCCCAGCCTCTAAGGCTAAACTCCCTCAGTCTCTAAGACTGAATTATAAACATAAATTTTGAAATGTGCATTTGTGCCTTTTGTTTGTAAAAACGTCTGTAACCTAGATCTGGACGCTTGTGTATGCAAAGTAAAAATGTTTTCGTGAGAGCCCTGATGATCATAGTCTAGACTCGAGAGGAATCCTAGTTCGCTATGATCGAGGCTTTGATACCAAGCTGTCACACCCTGGCTTTTGCGGAAGCGTGGATTATTTTGGTGTGACTTCTTAATACCATAGCAACAATCATAATAATGCTATATGATAAAAATACAAGATGTTCATCCATTAATATAGTTTAGAAAATACCATAACATGCTTGTCTTGAAACAGCGGCCCAAAATAAGTTACAACCATGACTTGTTTAAAATGAGTTCTCAAAGACTCAACAAAAGACTTTAAATAACACAAGGTTTGGAGACGTGTGACCCGTCCAGGAAAGGGTTACACCTCCCAAACCCTACAACCCTGGATGAAATCTTTATTTAGTACGCAGTATGACACATATGCAGACACTTTGCCAGATCCGATCAATTTCCTTAAATACATGTAGTTTGAAAAATCAACAAAAGTTGAGCGAGTTCATGTGTAAGTATAAACCGTTAAAGTATGTCTGTAAGAAAGTCCCTGGTATGTAGCAATAAGGAAAAAGAGATCACCAATGGGCTGCAAAGCCACTGGTATGTGTGAAGTGATGCAGGAAAACGCAAACCTAGCGGAGTTGCACCGGGCTTATGGCTGGAAGACATAGTCACCACTATGGGCCACCCTGGCCTCATGGGTGTGGGCTCGCTACACCCAAATAGATCTATCACTCATGTCCCTCGGTCCTACGACGAGGATTAATGGCCTTAAGTGTTGTACCCACCACTCACATGATCTAAGTAGTATACCCTCCTTAGGCTAACCATACCATGTATATAAATGTTTGTAATAATTTGTAACATGTATTCCACCCCCGAAGTATAAAACTGAAAACAGTTAAAAGAAAAGGGAGACATGAACTCACTGTATTGCGTCTCCTGTGCTCGTACTCAAACCTTGTCAGCTACACGATAACCTACACCGTACTAATGTCTATTAGACGAACGGGCCGTGCCTTGCTTTCGTATTTACGAGTTTGAGTTACATTACTTTGATATTATTCCAAGTTATAACTTCTTGTTAAAATAATATTAATTATTTTAACTTAAGTTTTGTTTTTAGGGTTTCGAATAATAGTTAGGCAACTATTTCGTATCCATATTTCTCAAGTATTTTATATACGTATTTGCTTCCCAAAGATGGGGGTATTTATACATGTATTTTGGTAGTTCCGAGAATAATATACTTTTAAGTCCCACTTAGAAAATATATTTAACATATTTGTCGAAAATAACGTGTTCCCAAAATATATACATTTTCCCCAAAAAAATAATAATGTATTTTCACTCTTTGTATCCAAAATAATATTTCCCCAAAAATATATTCATAAAAGTATTTTCCGGAATATTTCGTAAGTTACGTTTTTGCGTTCGATTTCACAATACCAAGTATGTAACTTAAATATTTTATTCCTTGAAATTTTTGGTATTATTCTGGAGTTATAAATGTGATGGTGTTTTGATAAGTTACATTATTTTGCCCTAAAATAATATAACTAGTTCACAAGTCAAACAAATATCCACACAAGCGTTTTAGTATAAAATATATATACTCTAAATATATATTTATCCGCTTTTATTTACGAAAACCCACCTCCGACACTTTGAAGTTTTGTAACGAAACTTATGGCGAGGTTTATTTTGAAAGACAATGCTTAAAACATATATGTAAACACTTGTTAGAAAATAATTTTCCAAGTGTTTTTATTTTTAGAAAATTTTGCCATAGTTTCCCCTAAAAACGGAGGTGTCCATGCTATTAAGCATATCATTTTCTTTTCAAAATCAATCAACAATCAATCCTTAAACAATTTTACATCACCCTATATGTGTTACATATTAATCATGAACTTGATATATCACAAAAACGCGTAGTAACTTAGTAAAGCGTTTAGTGGCCTTAGTTACCTTCCAAAGTGTATTCACTTCTTTAAAAATCATTTTCTTGAAAGAGTTAAGTGTTTACAACTTGTAAACAATTTTTACAAAAATTAATCTTTTGAACTCTTCTTGTAAATAAAGTGTTCTTACACTTATTTTACCACTAAAAATGGTGTAAGTGCAAGTAAAGGTCATAATCTTTTTAAAATTGATTCTTGAACTTGGTTTGTTTAGAGAAGACTTTTGTAAAACTCGGATCTACATGATCATCAGCCTACTTGTCTACTTATATTTCAAGAAAATCATTTTCTTTCAAGTTCATGTTTAACTAGAAGATGATTATTTCATGTATCACATAATCACCTCCTAATCTTGTTAAATTATGTTTCTAAACATCATTTAACAAGTTCCATATGGTGATTAACATCACATAACCAAGAATCAACAAGAGATTAACAACATAATAACAACAACATCCTACTAACAATATTTCATTATGTTTCATCTTTATGTAAAGCTTATGTTTATGTTTCTTGTTTAAACCTTTTAGTGTTCTTGTAAATTTCAACACACTATATCTTTTAACTACTCAAAATAGAAATAAACAAAGGTAAATCAAGAACTTACAACTAGCTCAAAGGCTAGGGAAGATCTTTAGTGAAAAGATGATGAAAATGGTGTGAGAAAGCAAGTGATGAAAGCTCCTTGATGATCCACAAGCTATAAGCTCCTTTAATCACCTTCTAGTGCTTGAACAAGTTTGAAATTGGATGAATATGGTTGAGTTAAGGTGGTGGTGGTGGCGGTTATGGTGAGCCGAGAGGGAGAGAGGAGAGATGTGAGGGATGGGTGAAGTTGTGAAGTGATAAGGAATGGTGTGGTGATCTTACACACCATACTTATAAAGCTCTCACTAATATTTTGTTCAAAACATCAAGCAGGGATCCAATAAGATATTAAGATCAAATCTTGGAGGTAAGGTGTATGGAATGGTGGTGATGGCCGATTAGGCCTAGGGGGAGGGGGTCTAGATGTAATTTTGTAACTAGTTGGTAAATGTAAGTTCAAATCCAAGTATATGATTACATAGTTAGTTTACTAGAGAATTTAGTGGGTGTTAGGGTGTTCGGGGATCATGACTAGCCAGAAAATAATGAAACAATGTTTTTGGCAAAAATTTGGTTTTCCGGGTAATGTCCGGTTGTTCGGTTAGATATTGTTCCGTTAAAGCGCTTAATTATACCGTAAAGTGTCTTTTACGTGTCTTTTTGCAACACTTTTAATTCCCGGCACTTAGGAAAGCCTACAGGACCATTCTGTCATATTTTTTAACCATTGGGTGTCAGCCCAATGGCCACCAGCCCCATTCTAACCCGGAGGTGGAGGGTTCGAGTCTTGCTCGTTCCCAATGCCCCTACGGTAGCGGATTTACCCCCAGACTCAGGCTTGCTGGGTGACAGTCTGCGAGGTGGGATCACCTCGGCGGTTGGGAGGACCGTGGAATATCCCCCCCCCCCCCTAAATGCTGAATTTTTGATAAATAATGCAGAATTCTGCATTATTAGAGGGTTTTAGGCACATCCCGGTACTTTAACTATCACCTACTGACGCAGTTTTATGGTCCTCACTTCCCTACACTCCATACTAGTGTAGTACCTGTCTCTGGCTCATACTGGCCTCAAAACATTATCTGTCTATGTGCTGGCATTGTCAGCATGTTTCTGAATTATCCGTTCAGCGTGCTAACTGTGCTTTGTGCATCAAGTATGTCACTAGAGTTTGTGTGTTATAAATGGAGTGACTGTATGACATATGATGCATATGTATGTATGATACAAAAATCATAAAGCAGTTTAAATTGTCAGTTGTAATCAAGCACAGTCATTCAGCACATAATTAAAATTAATTAATTGTACGGTACCTGTAATTGTGAGGGTTGTCACAGAATCACCCAAATCTGGCCAGTGAACGGTTCGGGGCGGTGTTTCACGTTTAACCCAAAATGAGTGAACCTCATGATTAGAATCCGGATCTTGGGCCACGCAACCATCAGAATGATTTGTAACTCAGCACAAGCTCCGTTTCTATCGGTTTTGAAGGTATCGAGTGTAAAAGAGTTGAAGGAAAGTTGGAAAAACCATCTTTCAACCATTTTCACCGCGTATATGTTTAGATCTATGAAAGATCTTTGTTTGTTTATGTAGAAATCGGTTAGATCTAAGTTGTTCTTGATGGATTGAGGCCAAAACATGAAGTTCTTCAAGAACCCATGATGACGTCATCCTAGAACACCTTGAATCTTGGTGATTTCATGGTTAAAAGTTAAGATTTAAAAGATAGAAAGGTGTAGGAGTGCGTGTAGATCAAGAAAGTACAAGATTTAGGACGAGATCTTACCGGAATTGAGAGAAATCTGAGAAAAGTGAAGTGCACGAGCTGGTCGGTTAGAGGGTTTCCAAAAGTGGAATTGATGACAATGACAGGGGTATTTATAGAGTTCCAAAAGAGGAAAGTGCTGGCCGATCGGTCAGGCAGCTCGATCGGACAGCCTGTCCGATCAGACAGCAGTCCGATCGAACGGCTGGTCGATCGATCAGTCGCTTGATTTAAGCGTTTCGCGCAATGAGTTTTGCCGTTTCGATTTCGATTGCGAGCGGGGTGATTACGATAGAGTTTCCTATTCAGGTTACTTTTTAATCCCAACCACTAATTATCATACTATATCAACATACAATCATCCTTATTGCGAACTCGTTTTGCGATTGCGATCCGATTGCGATTCGATTGATTACCACACATAACATAAATAAACATACACAAGTAACACATAGGGCACACACACACATATAACAATCACCACAAATGTGATATTCGAGTTGCGAGCACGATGATGATTAGATTAGTTCGATTATTGTTTAATTGACTTTATCGCATTGCTACTTCTTATTATTCACAGTCGTGGAGCGATTCGTAGCGATAAATATATATCTCGATTACTGCGATTATTAACAAATACTCCACATAATGCAACTAACGTAAAACATAGAATAGACTAACTACAAGTCAAAGAAGTCAAATAGAATGGAACAAGGAGAGACAGATTGCAATTAGCGATCTTTTCCTCCTTTGACTTCAATCTTGACTTTGACTTTGACTTTCGAAACACGGGGTGTTACATGCATGTCATGATTTAATGTAGCCATGTTAAGCTTCTGAGCATTGTCACACCTCAACCGATGGCGGAATCATCGGGGCGCGGCACTAAATGAACCGGATTGCTCAAGAGAATCCATAACGACTAATTTAGCGACAATATTTAACAAATTCATTCTCCCACACTAATAAACAAATATTTCACAAAAATGTCATATAGATATTATGTCTCTCAAACAATACAAATCCGACAACTTAGATTTTAGGTGGGTTTCTAACGTAGCCTACTCTTGATTTATGATAACCTGCGTTTAACCTGCAACATACGTTAAAATAATGTCAATACAGAAATGTATTGGCGAGTATACAGGTTTGATATAATAGTAAAGTAGATAAAAGCGTTGCGAATTTCCACATACATGAACGTGACACACCACACATATATATAAACTAGACAAATACTTCCAGCTAAGTCCTGAGATGACTGCGAAGGAGTGGTGCGGGTTATTCTTAACTAGACCCCGTCGGGTGTGAGTCGAACTATAGTACTATACTAGCTAAGGTGGAACATCATGAGTAAGAGTCCTAGCACATATGTATCAAGCATCGCGTGTAAATATGTATGTCAACCATTCGCATGTGATAATCTGTTTAGAGCGTGTAGTGTGTTTTGATAAGTGTGTTTTAGATATGAACGTTTGTTACACCCCAAAAAGTGTGTTTTAAAGAAAAACGGGGGTCAAGTATACTCACTATGCATGTTTAACAGTAAACACGGTCTGGAATGGAGTGGAGAGAGCGCCGGATCAGCCTGCGTACAAGGACAGAATGCATAAGTCTTCCAAAGTGCTAAAACGTTCGAATCAGAGTGTCGAGTGTGAAAACAGGTTCCTTGTACGAAGGGGTGCCTTCGTATGAAGCTGCTGTCTTCGCACAAGTTGCTTGTTTCGTGTCCAAAGTCGAGTGTTCTTCGCGTCTTGTTCAAGAAATCGAGTGTTTATCCCTCTAACCATAAGCTACTGATTAAACTTAGGCCGGAGAGGTCTTTGTTCAGATCGTGTGTGAGAAAAATTGGACTGGTATGTATAAAGGTTGCCTTCGTATGAAGGCGTGCCTTCGTACGAAGCCATGGCTTCGTACAAGCCAGTCTGGCTTCGCACAAGCTTCTGTTCAGCGTGTTTGAGCATTCCAAGCCGTGTTTTCATCTGAATCGGATGTGTTTTCGAGTCCTATTCATGACAGTTTCAACACCACCTCGTCCCTGTAACGCCATGCGTCCCTGAACTTTTATCTTTTGTCAATTCTAGTCCTTATACTATGTGAAACTTGACTCTTATGATACTTGAAACTTTGTGAATCTTGAAACTTGAATCTTGATACTTTGAAACTTGAATCTTGGTGATACTTGAATCTTGATACTTGAAACTTGAATCTTGAATCTTGGTGAAACTTGAGACTAGATACTTGACTCTTGAAAACTTGATACTTGATTCTTGAAACTAGATGCTTGATACTTGACCCTTGATACTTATTGAAATTAAAAACTTTGAGGCTTTGAAACTTGAAACTTGAAACTAGCTTGTGTAGACTTGAAACTTGGAAACTTTTGTGTTAGTAATACAATTTGGTCTTGTAATCATATTACACAATAATACGCAACGCAAATCTTAATCTAACTCGCAAAACGAACCGAAGTTGGAAAATCTTGCAAACGGGTCTCGGCTGTCGGAATGGACATCTGATCAGATGACCACCCGATCGGAGGGCCATTCGACTGAACAACCATCCGACCCAGCTTCCTTGCATCGCCTTACCACCTCTAACACTATAAATACTCTGTCACATCACTTGATGTGACAGGCTCCTCCGACCAACACGCACTCCTTCGTTCTAAGGCACTTTTCTTCCATTTTCCGGAGATTCTTGTAAGTTTTCCACTTGATTTTTGTACAACTTTCATCTATGCACATTTCCTCACATGATTCTTCATCAGAATCACACTTTTCATCGTGAAATCACCAAAATTCGGACTCTTGAGAGTGACGTCATCATGGTAGGTTGTACAATCTGATGTGTGATGTCATTCCTTCAAGATTTGGTCCGGATCTGAAAGATTTCCACCTGTTTTACCGCGAATCTTTACTAAATCTAAGCTTTTTTAGTTGATTACATGTTTTCTTCAAACTTTCTTAAACATTTTACCCAAATCGATGGTGTCTGGAACCAAAACAGGCCAAGGACTTGTTCCTTAGTCTGGAGTCAGCTCAATAACGGATCCCCACCGGGGAGATGACCAAGTTACGGGTCAGACATGAAACTTTGTCAAGAACACCTGTTCGATCGAACGGGGTGATTCCCATCTGATCGGATAGGCTGGGCCTTGATGAGTTTTCCGTTGTCTTGATATGTACCACATCGTCTCCGCTAAATTCAAACTTAGAAACTTTACGGTGGTTGCAAGGGAAGAGGATCACCCAGTCGAATGACCATCCGATCGGACAGTCATCCGATCGAATGGTCATCCGACCGAACGACCTGTTCCCCATAGCCTTCAATACTTAAACTATTTTGAATCAGAACTTTGAACTTTAAAACTTACACTCGAACAGTTATTCGACAACGGTCATCCGATCGGATGACCATCCGATCGAAGGACTTGAACTATACTACAACGAAACCTTCAAAACTTGAAACATTTTGGAAACACACCTTTTGGTCTAATCCATCAGGTCATCCGACCGGATGACCATCCGTCCGAATAGCCATCCGATCAGGAAACCTGTCCGATACTTTGCACGATTCTACTATTCTGTTCGACGCTTATCTGTTAACTATAATTAGGCTAACTCTAGCGCTCCCTTCAATCCAATAGCGGTGTCAATACTTAGCACCCACTGTGAGTATACTCGATCCCTTTTTTGTTTTAAACACTTTTGGGATGCAACATGTATTCTATGAAACTTGACACTTGACACTTATCGAAACTTACTCTATCCCCTATAAACATGAAACTTGATACTTGAAACTTTTATGCTATGTAAATGTTTAATCCTTGTGTGTAGTTCTGCCTTCAATGGTAGCGCTATAGGGGTAATGCACCTCTGCGTTAGTCTTTTGGGTATTGTTAGGAGGAGTCTATTTGCTTTCCTTGAGTCTTGGGAAAGTGGTTAACGCATTGGAAACTTGGGCTATCACTTCGACTACGTTTAATAGCATGGTGAAACTTATTATATGTGTTTATTGCTGGATATGAGTTTTTGAAACATTTAAACTATTATACTACTACGTACTCAAACTTGTATACTCACCGACATTCTTGTTGATATATTTTAATACATATTGCAGGTTGATAGTAGCCGAGGAAACAAGAATCAAGCTAGGGTGATGCTTAGAAACTCGCCTAGTTAAATTAAATGATTTGAACAATATTTGGTTGATTTGTAATCGATACTTTTGGTTGTGAAACTCTGTTTGATGTTTAGACAATGCCATGAAACTTGATTTAATTTATATGGAAACAATAGTGTTATGGAAACTTTTGAGCAATCTAGACGCTTAGTGCCGCACCCCGATGTTTCCGCCATCGGTTGGGGTATGATAGTCCCACAATCCAGTGAATGAAATATGTGTCGGTTTTGGTCTGTTTTGTGTAAAAGTCAAGTTTTAAAGGGTCTTTTTATCTAGATCTAACACTTGGTGAGTATGAAATCTGTAGATTTCTAACTTGGGAAGCCGAAGCTAGGTCCAATACACTCGGTTAAGTGTAGATCCGGGATAAAATAATAAGATTCGATGAAAAAGATGAAGTTTAAGTAAAAACTCAAGAGTTTGGATGAAATCAAAGTGAGTCTTGTGGAAAAATCGAAGTAGAAAACGTTGTGTAATCTTGAAAAAATGGTAAATCTTACTTGAAAATGGTCGGACAGCAATTCGGCAGAGTTTCGGTATGAATTCAGCAAGTTAGAATGAGAAGAGGGGGCTTGGGTATTTATAGGCATGGTGGGTTCGCATAGCAACCTTGGTTCGAACCGGCTGCCTTCGTACGAAGCTGCCTGGCTTCGTTCAAAGGAGCTGTTTTGAGTGGGAAAACCTCATTTTCGCGTATAGGATGCTTGTTTAATGCGTTTTGTTGCGTTAGTTTGTATGTGTGCTTTAAGTATTTTAGCAAGATCTTAAGTATCGCGTTACGTTACGTTTCAGTGCGATAATTTGAGTTACGCGTGCGAGCGTTTGCGCGTTGAAGTAAGTTTGATACATAGACAATAATATATTTATAACTAGTATTATAATATAATATATATATATATATACATAAGTAATCCGCGTTTCGAGTTTGCGTTGCGTTGAACGACAGCGAGTAGCGTAATAATAGCGTAATAGTGTATGCGAATAGCGTTTTAAGCGTAAGCGTTGTGATATAGCGTGTTGTAATAAGCGTTGTAGTGCGAAAATATGCGATGTAGCGTAGTAAGCGATATAGTTTACTTATGATCCGAATCTCGGGTGCTAGGCGTAACGAGAGTAATGAGCGTGAAAGTGCGGGTTGTTACAAGCATCGACAACTACATTTCCTTTGGTTACCTAACAATGTATATTTACGCGTTGTTATTGTAACCTTTAAGTTTTCGAATTGGTTGATTGGAGTCCATTTGGGCTGGCAAGTTTACTTATGCCAAGTTGTGTTTCTAATTAGTAGTAGTTAATTTTGCTATGATGTTTGCAGTATTGTGACAACCGGTAATTTACGCCTTTAATTACGCGATTAACAAACACTAGAACGATTTTAAGTAGTGTAATTAGACGCAAATTAACTTAATTAGGCCCTTAGTATGCCTAGGAACGCCTATTCGACTTTACAGTACGCGTATGACGATCTGCGTGAAATCTGCTGAATATTAAATGGTAACGAACTAAAACTGAACAAAATACTGACAACGCCAATAAATATGAAAAATTACGATATTTAGCTTCGTAATTAAATTTTAATATCCGTAGTCGAAGTCAAATAAAAAAACGGATTAAAAACGACAACGACGCAACTTTACGCGATTTTTACCGTAATCGACGAACGAGCACGCAAACAACTTCTACCGACACTATTTCACGTACATTTAACCCAAAACTTTTATTCTACGACGTTATAGAAAAAATCGGGGCGAAAACGGGTTCGTAGGTGCTGACGGGCCACTTATAACACGGGGATTGAGCTTGTGGGCTTGTGGGCCCTAAACCGAAGCCCACTAAACAAACCTAAGTATATAAGAGAAGTGAAACCCTAATCTCACTTCATTTTCATCAGCCGCATCCCAAACCCTCTTACCCTCTCACTTTTTCAGGGATGACCTTAGCCATTTGCGCAGCCATAAACTTCATACAATCCTTTTTCGACATTGTTTTGGAGCTAGAACCCTTCTTTGATTGGAGCTTCTTGGACGTGCTGGACGACATCTAAAGGATCGAAAGAGAAGGAAAGGATGAGACTTGATCATAAATTCAAAATAAGTTTTGCAAGTCTAAGCATGTAAGCATGATGTATCACGTACGGTTCACACAATTAGCATGAATTTAACAAGTATTCAACAAGTATAAACACGTATGAATGCGTAAAAGAGTATAAATTTAGTTTGTTCACGAAATTATTGTCATTTTTTATTGCGCTAGATGTGCGAATTGTGTAACAGTTTTGAAATGAACGAGGTAACAAGTATAAAATCATATATAAATTGAATCACATAAAAGAGAGCCTCATAAAACATAGGATTGTTTCGGGTAGAGAAACGTCGACTATTCCAAAGTGAATCGAAAGTCCTTTCAAATTAGAGAAACATGCTTTGGCCTATAGGTAAGATACTCTCGTCGAGAAGCGATTAACGGTATCTTACCCTTCCAGTTACTACACGTCTCTAATCGATCGAAACAATCGAAACTTTGGCGAGATTGAAAATCGAGGAATGGGACTTAATCGACAAGGTGTGGGTTTCACCCCTAACTTGACGATTTCGTACCCTAATGTGGTTAATACTCATCGGGTCAAAATATAATTTCAACACTTTGACGAGGGTCCACTAGAGTTTGAATTGTAAATTTACCATTAAGATGTGGATTTCACTCCTAGCTTAATGGCGAAATTTCGTGCAAAATAAGAATAAGCGGAATGAGAGTCGTTCACCAAATTGTGGGTTTCACGCCTATTTTGGTAAACTCGTCTCTTTTGTATAAAGAGTGTCTTCAAGTCTTCAAGTGTATTATGTAAAATGTCTTAGGAAAGACATTATGTAAATATTAAGACCAAAAAGAAGAGAAAGAAGCAAGGTAGGAAGAATAACATTTTAAGCAAGAATCAAGAATGGTCAAAAATATGGTTCCTACTATAGACTAGGTCGAACATGGCAATTCTACCTAATTCCCTATAGTTATGGCTCTGATACCAATCTGTCACACCCCAACCGATTGTGGAATCATCGGGATGAGACGAAATAGATTGCAAGAGACTTCATAACACTATTTGTGACAATATTTAAATCAACCATTTTCATTTCATAATAAAATTGTCAACACATTACAAGAAATTCAAATAACAACATTGTTCATAACATAAACATAACAAAATTGATAAAACAATTTAAACCTAAGACGTCTAAATGTGTATCTATGCATCATCGCTACTTCGTTTCATAGCAGCATCATCCTCAACCTATAACATGTTTAAAATAATTTTAATGCAAAGCAAAGGCGAGTACACAAGGTTTGAATAAGTATAGCATAAGTATGATAGCATTATCTCGAATCCACATGACAATTTGTAAATAAGGTAACTAGCATGCATAGCAATACGTCAAACCCAAGTGTCCACTAGTATTTAGCATCCCTCGCCACAAAAGTGACGAGACCGTTTAGAATAAAGACTTAACAAGACCCCGACGGGTGGTGTGCTACTCCTATAGTGCTATATATGTTAAGTTGAGGGCTTAGCAAAGTTAATGACATATAGCATGTATAATCTAGCATGAACCTAAGTAAACAAGTAGCATGTATAACGGACTGAAAGTATAAAGAATGGTTAAGTGTGTGAGTGTGTATTTTGTATATTAACATGTTACAACCCAAAGTGTCTTTAAAAGTAAATGGGTCAAGTGTACTCACGGTTTTGCAAGTCTTGAACTTGAGAATTCGCGAGTGAGTTGCTTGTTGATTAGGAGGTTGGAACACCAAGTCCTTCTACACGAAGAAGCAAAGTGTATGAGTATTGGGAATATTACGGTGGAATAAAGATTCAGAGTTTTAAAACAAAAAATATATAACATATGAAAGTAACCATCTTTTAACACATAACACTTGTTTGACACTATGAAACCTCAAATGGTATAATGTTTTCATGGGTAGGACACCCATTAGAATCATAACAAAGTTTAGGTCTTAGATGATATTAGTCTAGTACTTTGACGAATGAACACAAGTTCATCATCAAAGGTTCGAATGTAGAATAGTATATACAAGTATTATTTAGGTTATATAATAGTATGTCCAATAGTCAAGCATGAGGTAGAAGATTAAATCTTCATTTAGGTACCTCTAAGTTTCATGGAAATCATGTAGGAAGTAGGAAGATAAGTCTTCCATTTAGGCACCTCTAAGTATTCACCACTACACTTGATGTAAAACATTCAAGGAGGGTCATGAACTACAAGTAATACAAGAATATTAAACACTAATCTATAAGAAATCATCAAGCAATGTGTGGATTTTATGTAGGACAACCCAAGTTAATCCTTAATCTCACATTCATCAAGCTTTGAACTCGAACATCACTTGTGGGTTAAAAACCCTAAACAAAACAGAATGTATGTGAGGTTTAACCTCTGATTTTGAATGTCTCAACCTTGTTTTTAAGCCTAACTAACCATAGAAGTGGTTATAAGCATAAGGACATAGGTTTGAGATGAGTTAGACTCAAGTTTGAACAAGTTTAGTAAAGATTTAATCAAAACAGAAACGAACAGTGAACTTTGGAGCCTTTTTAGCAACGTTCCAGGGACTGGTTTACTGTGCAAAACCCATGGAATCGAAGCTAAGGTCAATCCAAGCACATAGGAAAAAAAATGAGGTAAAACGGATAAGAAACGAGTGAGTTATGCTCACTTTTGTGAAATAGGATGAATCTGCTCGAACACTGATTTGCAGCTGCGTTTTTTAGGGTTTTAGAGTGATTTGGATGAGTTTGTAAAGTGCTTAGAGCTTAGATTAACTTGGTATTTATAGGGGAAGGTTTGGGTAGGTTGTTGTTGGGGTTTAAATGCAAGAAACACAAGTTAAACCAACCAAAAGTCACCAAAATCGCGACCAATCAGCCGTTGTAAAGAGCTGGCTCCGGATCAGACATCCTCGTTGGGCGCGAAGACATAGGGCCCCGCCCTTCGCGGCCGGTGACAAGGGGCTGGGTGAACTCAAGTTTTGATTAATTACAATTTGGCCCCTAGAGTTTCTAAATTAGGGTTTTAAGGTAATTTAAGGGTTGTTTTTGACATATAAGCAAAGTTTAAGAACAAATTAAGCATGAGGAACATAATCCAAGTATAATTAAGCATATGAATGTCGTATTTAAGTATCGTATGCATACAGAAGACATATTATTAGCATGTTTCACATATTTGCAAGTTTGGCACATAGTTTCCAAGAATTACGAATAAGCATCAATTGTTTCACGAAATTGAATGTATGAGCATGTATAAAGTATGTACGACATGAATTTTACGAAATACGAGTTTTATTTATGATCCAAGTCTCGGATTTTACAACGGTTACAAAGAAAGAACGATTACAAGAACACAAGGCTTCCAAAAATAGAAATACACACAAGACTTTCTAATTATGGAAAGTATGAAAAGCAGGGTGTTACAATGAAGGCCATGGCCGGTGGTTTTTTTGTTGCAGAGGATTAAGGATGGGTTGTATAGCTTGAGAAGAAAGGGAGGGAGGGCCCAATTTTTCTTCATTGAGAGAATGAAGATGGGGATATGTTTGGTGGGGGCCACTTGAGTTTTAAAATGCTAATTTATTGTGTGATTTTATATATTTTAATAAAAGCAAGGGGTAGATAAATAATTTCAGATGGACTAACCCAATCCACTTCAGGGACTATCCAAGTAACAAAAAACAAACCACAAAGAGAAGTGATATAATTTTCAAAAGTTGAAAGATGTTACTTTAAAAAAAATCAAAAGGACTATCTAGGAATTTTAATCAAGGGTGGAGATATGATAGGAAGTTTCTTTGGCTAAGAAGGCTAGAAAGTGATCTTAACCATCCATTTAGTTAATCAAGGGCTAAAATTAAATCAGGGAAATTAAAGAGAATAAAAGAGGCGCGTGAGTTTGTTTAGGGGTATTCTAGTCAATGCAATGCAATAGTTTCTCTCTCCTCCAATTCCCCCCCATTTTTTAAACGTTATTAACTCTTTCATAAGAGATTATTTTTTTTATAAAAATTGCACCAAAAAAACGAGCGTTTTTTATCTTTAAAACGAGTATACTATTGCTATATTTTCGAAAAAAAAAATTAAAAACCCAGTTGCGTAAAACGCAATAGAAAAACCCCCAGTTACGTAAAACTCAATGAAAAAAAAAAAACCTAAAAATGACATTTTTCTAAAACACAATAGCCTAAAAACTCAAAGAAATGTCTTATTTGTAAAACGCAATGGCCAGAAAACACAAAGAAATGTCTTATTTCTAAAACACGCGCAATAGCCTAAAAACTCAAAAGAAAATGTACTTTCTAAAACGCAATGGACTAAAAACACATAAAAATGTGTTTTACCTAAAACGCAATGCACAAAAAACACAAACAAATGTCTTATTTCTAAAACGCAATGGCCAGAAAACACTTAAAATGCCTGTTTTCTAAAACGCAATGGACTGAAAGCACATAAAAAGTGTTTTACCTAAACGCAATGCACCAAAAACACAAAGAAATGTCTTATCTGTAAAACGCAATGGCCAGAAAACACTTAAAAATGACTCATTCTAAAACGAAATTGCCTAAAAAACAAAAGAAAGTGTTCTCTGTAAAACGCAATGGACTGAAAATACCTAAATAAGTGTTTTACCTAAAACGCAATGCACCAAAAACACTTCAAGAATGTATTTTTCTAAAACGCAATGGCCAGAAAACACATAAAAATGTTTTAGTTCTAAAACGCAATTGCTTAAAAACACCAAAGAAGTGTTCTCTCTAAAACGTGTTGAACCATGACAATAGTTTTGTCTGTGCTGTGAATTGTCTGTGCTGTGAATTGTCTGTGTTGTGAACTGTCTGAACCAATGCAGTTTACTAGTGCAGTTTCCAGAGGCAATTTACAGAAAATTAATTTTTCTGATGCATTTTTATTACACGTGCAGCTCAACCCCAGCCAGGGGCTCTGCCCCTTGGACCCCGCTACCAGGGGTTCTGCCCCCGGACCCCCGCCAAGATCATAAAACGCAATGACTAAATAAAAAACTCAGATCGTAAAAATGAAATTAAAGAATTTCTTACATGGATCAAAGTGATTTCTTCAACAATTGACGGATTTTGAATGATTGAAACACTTTTCAGCGCTCGAATCGAACGAATCGAGTGATTATCTTCAAAATCACCGGACAAAAAACGAGATTTTGTATGAAATTAAGTTGAGTTTTCTTCAAAAAAGTTGAAGAACACGTTGATCGGGTGTTTGAATCATTGATTGGTGACGAAAATCGCACTATAATGTAGTGATTATTGAGATAGAAAGTGAAGAAATGGTTGAAGATGGTGGGTTTTAAAGTTACTGGGTTTTAAAAAGGAAGAAGAAAAAATTGGATTGACTAAAATATTATCTTTATTTTAAATGTTGACACATGTCATAATTCTATTATTTTCTACACTTTTTAACCAAAATAAAGTTACTATTTCACCTTTTAATCAAACCAAAACAAAAAGAAAAAACTTGATAGAAGAGTGGAGCCCACGTAATTTACTTTGTTATTTATTCCATCACATGGGTATAAATGCGGAGTGGCAAATACGTAAATTCAAGAACCTACCCTGAAAAGAATCTCAAAACGGAATATTATCTTTTCAGAGATCTTCCAGTTTCCGTTCACAACTATAAATACACACACAATAATAATATAATAATATTATTACTTCCGTTTCGTTGTTGATCAACTCCAACTACCCGCTGCATTTCCCAAAATGGTGGGTGGAAAATGGTGGTGCTTCGGTAACCGGAGCTCCGGTGACGATGTGGGTGATCTTGACCCGATAGTTCTGGTGAGTGGCATAGGTGGGACTATCTTGAATTCCAAGCCAAAGAGTTGGTTTGGGATCACCACCCGTGTTTGGGTCCGTATTCTTCTTGCTGATTTGGAGTTCAGAAAGCGGGTCTGGTCTCTTTACAATCCGGAAACTGGTTCGTTCTCTTCTCTTTCTTACTCAACTTTTATGGTTTTATTTTATAGAGCTTGTAACATGTTTTATGGCATAAGTTTTTTTATGAATTGGGTAGCTAGGGGTTTTATTGATCTTGTGGTAGTCAAACCCCAAATGAATTGTGTAAGGGGCTGCCCGGCGGGCGAAAAATGGACATATGACTTTATTAGTGGTCGCATAAGTCGTTTCTTTGTCTCATACGGCCCTTATATAATACGGTTGGTATGACACGTAAGTGGTGTTTGGATAATGTGCAAGTGGGGGGGGGGGGTCTCTCCTGTGAACGTAATAGAACAAAACGATGTGGAATTTGCCTAAGATGATGGATTGTTTTAGTGATTCTATGTTTTTTTATTAACATAGAATGTATATATGTGTGGGCTCTCGGGGGGCAAAAGTGAAAGTGCACTAATTTTAACGTTATTTTACTAATTTTGTGAAAATAACGTTAAAAGAGGGGGATGGTTAATCATGCATCATGTGGTGGCGTTGATAGCCGAAAGAGAAGAAAGTACATGCACTAATTGGCCTTTGTCTTAATTGCTGAGTGTTATGTGCCTTAGACTATCCACTATCACAACCCAACCCAACCCAATCTTATATTAAAATACTAATTTCTCTCTCTTCCACCTACATAACCCAACCCAATCCAATTTTTTACTCACTATCACAACCCAACCTAAACTAATATTTTATTATATAAACAAATAGAAGTTAAATAATAAAAAAAGAAAAAAGAATTAAATATTATAAAGAAATAGAATTAAATAATAGAAAAATGAATAAAGAATTAATATTATGTTGGTTGTTGGTTGCAACCAATGGTTGCCATACCAACCTGGTTGTCCATAAATTTCAATTATTTAATTAAAATAATTTCCTACAATTTTGTCTTATTTGCCATATGGCAACCGTTTGTGCAATTTGATCACCATAGTAGATAGTCTTATGTCCAAGGCTTGATGCAAAACTACTATCGAGCCGGGGATCTCACTGCTAGCAGCCTCTCTATTCCTACGAGGTAGAAGTAAGGCTGTCTACATCTTACCCTCCTCAGACCCTACCTTAGCTTTGCTATTGGTGGGATTTACTGAGTATGATAATGATGATGATATTTTTTATTAACAAAATTTTTGAATTGGGTATGGATGATTTATCTGATCTTGGGTGACTTTTGTGGGGTGTTTGGATATAATCAAACCCCAACTCAATCTGGGTAACTGAAGCATGATGAGATTGTTTTTAGTGATTCTTAGTTTGATATTAAAAATGGTGGGACAGAAGTTTATATGTTTTAGAATTTCAGGCTACACAGAAGCATTGGATGATAGTTCTGATCTTGTCATTCCACAAGATGATTATGGACTCTATGCAATTGATATTTTGGATCCCTCATTGGTAAGTTTCAAGTAGCATAGTCTTTTTCTGTTTGGCTATATTTGAGCAAGATTATATACAAACATGTGTATTACAAGAATGGATATTTATGTATATTCATATCTTGTGACATTTCAGTTGATAAAATTGTTACACTTGACGGATGTATACCATTTTCACGACATGATCGATATGCTTGTTAATCATGGATACAAGAAAGGAACTACGTTGTTTGGATATGGATACGACTTCCGCCAAAGCAATAGGTAACCAAGAGAGTGTATGGTATTAACGCATTGAAATCGAATATAAAATTTGTAGTAAATAGTATTTTAGAGTTGTTAGAAACTTGGTATAAATAAAAAAATAGCATTGTTAGAAGTTTTGTTTGCGTATTTGATATTTCAAGTTTCTGGGGTGAGTTTATAATCAACTTTCGGGTAATAGGAATCCTAACGGGTCAATTTTAATCATGAAAGGGTGGGGAAACCCGCGAACCTGACGGGTATGGGTCAGTTAGCTGACTTTTTTTGAAGTTGAATATAAATTAACAACTATCCTGGAGACTAAGCTCCATAATGTTGGCAGAATTGAGCAGTTAATAGATGGCCTCAAGGAAAAGCTTGAGACTGCGTATACGGCTTCAGGGGGTAGAAAAGTCAACCTTATATCACACTCCATGGGTGGATTGCTGGTTTCATGTTTCATATCACTCCATTCTGACGTATGACCTTTTTAAATTTGTTTTCATTATGCATATGTGATGAAATTAACTTTATAATGCCATCTATTTGGTATAGGTGTTTGCCAAGTATGTGAATAAGTGGATAACCATTGCAACCCCTTTTCAAGGTAACTCATGAATTTGTTTTCGTTATGCATTAAAAATGTTACAGATTGGATTTGGCATAAAAATGTCAAAGGTAAGAGGTTGAGCAAACTATTACTTATGTGTGTATCAGGTGCACCTGGATGCATCAATGATTCTCTTTTAACTGGATTACAATTTGTGGAGGGTCTTCAAAGCTACTTTTTTGTAGGAAGATGGTCAATGCATCAATTGGTAATGTTTCTGTATGAATGTAATTTTGGGTGGGAAGAGCCAGGTTGGGTTACTGCCACTGGTCAAAATGTATTTGGTTCAAAAGTTTTCTATTTTACTATGAGCCAGCCAATATGGGTCGGTCTAGGTTGACGACCCTAACCAAAAATTCTGTTCCTTCAAAAATATTTATAGATAACTGATACGTAAATAATGATGACAAGACAATGTTATTATAGTAAGGCTTAATATATTGATTTGATAACCAACAAGTCTTTTTGGTGTTTTCAGTTGGTGCAATGCCCGTCTATATATGAGATGTTGCCTAATCCCGAGTTTAAATGGAAAAAGCAACCTGAAATTTTGGTTTGGAAAAAAGATATAGAAAACGGAGAAGATTCAGTTAAACTCGAAACTTATGGTACATCTGGAAGTGTGGGGTTGTTTGAAGAAGCATTGAAGGACAATGTGGTACTTGCTTTCACTATAAACACCACCAAATCTATAAGTAACAATAGGTTCAACCCTCTTCAACTCTATTGCTTTCTTCAAATGTGACAGATAGAGTATAACAAGAAGACTATACCTTTGCCATTCAATTATGATATCTACAAATGGGCTGCCACTACACGCAAGATGCTAAACAGTGTGCAGCTACCCCAAGGGATTGAGTTCTACAACATTTATGGAACATCGTTGGATACACCTTTTGATGTTTGGTATGTTATAAATCCATAGTCTCTATAAAAACCAACTTTGTTTTTATTCACATAAACGACTATCATACTTTGGTTCAAATATTTATTTAATCAACTTTGTTTTCATTAATAAGAAACCATTGGTACTTATAAACTTCCGTCAAAATGCTGATGTGTCATACTCTATGCAGTTAATGCGGTAAAATATTGGATATCGGTAAAGGACCGATATTTGAAATATTGGTTATCTCGGTGGGATATCGGTAATTTTAATATAATGCAGAATTTATATATATAGCAATTTAACACCAATAATTTAGTGATATATCGGTTATATCGGTCAAATATCAGTGATATATCGGTTATATCGGTCAATATCGCCGATAATATCGGTACAGATATTTTGACCGATATTTGACGCTAATATTTTACTAAGGGACCGATATAACCGATATCTCACAGATATTAACTGCATAGGTCCTGGTTGAAAATCTCGACCTGCCATTGAGAAAACTCATTACGTGGTGTCATGAGTGTAAACAAAGTTGGTTACCCGAAATAAAATTTTGGACTAAAGTTGGTACCTACCTAACTAGATTTTTTGGCATTACATTCCATTTATGATGTTTGTGTGCTTGCTGAAAACACGTTCTATGTTGCAGTTATGGTTCAGAAATGGATCCAATCAACGACCCAACTGACATATGCAGTACATTGGTAAGTCACTCAAGTTCATCAATCAACCCTTGAATCTTTTATGTATATTGCATGCAACACCCAAATCGACTTAAAATCATGGTAGAAGCGATTGGCGGCCATCCACGTGGGACGCGTGATATATATGACTTGTTAAATGTTTTCTTTTGTGCAGCCTGAATACTCATATGTGGATGGAGATGGAACAGTCCCCGCCGAGTCTGCAATGGTGTTATCTCTAACTTACCTCATATGTCGTATTTGTGTTAATATGCCCCTTCCTTTCCCAATAATGGAATCTAATCGAAAAAAATATATCGGTAACAAAATTGATTTAGAATTGAACAATGCGCTAGTATATTTGACTACAAAAGTCAAAGGGTCTTCTTTTTCTGGAACATAAGTAAAAGCTGGCAATTTTAACCTATTTGATTATGAATGGGTCCAAAATCAGTTTTTAATGCATACAACCTTTGAAACGTCTATTTAAAGATTTAGAAAATTATCAGATGAATTAATAAATCCAAAAAATGACCTGACATGTTTCAACCCAAACCCAAATGTTTACAGGCAGATGGATTTGATGCAAAAGAGAGAGCAGGAATCCCGGGTGCTCACCGAGCACTATTAAGAGATGAACTTGTATTTGAATACATACGAAAGTGGTTGGGAATCCAAGAACCGAGTATCTCGCGCGTAAAGACCTCTAAAATTGTTGATGTTGGTTCGGCTTGAAGCTTGGGTAATAGTTTAGTAGTATCTTACAGCATGCAAAAGTACGTGCAAGTCATTAATGGACTAGTGGTTATGTATCTGTTCAGCTGTAATCTTAGTTTAGATTCTCTACTTTGTTTTGTTAATGTATGTACCATGTGAAATTAGTAGTAACTGCCTTTAAAAGTCAAAACAATAAATTATTATATTACTCCTGTATTACTAATATATTAATTAATATTAATACAAGTTACTTCTCACATTCATGTTTACTATTCAATTTGGTACATCATCATATGCTCTATATCCTACTGCTAAATGCACAATCTTTTGTCTACCTTATCACCCAATCTGTTGACCTACTCGTTGGGTCCCTTGCTTTTTGCTAGAAAATTTTGTATTTTTTCATGTGGAGCCCACATATTTATACCCCTTTCCTCTGATTCCATCATTTAAAAATTACATTCATTTCATTTTATTATCTTAGTTTGTTAATTTCTTATGTATCATATAATACAATATTATGAAGTTCTAAAATGATGTATAAATTGGTTCTAATGTTATAAAAAGTGGATAATATCACTTAGGTTCATCTAAATTACGTATACGATTACGGGTCTGTCGCAATACGTGAATCCTCAATATTGTTTCTTGTGTAAAATATATGATGATAAACTTCTAAATGTTGTATAAGTTGACTCGGATGTCATAAAAGTGTATATTATCCCGTTACTTAGGTTCGTGTGATTTATGTAAATTACGTATACAATTACGGGCCGGCCGCAATGCACGAGTCCTGATACTAGTTTTTTGATTACTTATTATCTAATAAGCATATTATTATTATTATTACCACTACTTTTAAGCATATTTTATCTTTCGTATAGAAATTTTAAGATACGATGTTTTATCAAATACGTGGGGGATAGAACCTAAATGAGTATTTCGACAGGGGTTATCTTCTTAATCTCTTCTTCGATCAGTAAAGCTTAAAGTGATCTGCAAAACAAAGCATCGTGAGCTCGTTACGAGAAGGAGAGGTGGGCGTTTCTTCACGTAACCACCCTCCTGTGACAACCCTCATAATTACAGGTATCCGTACAATTAATTAATATTAATTTGTGCTTAATGACTGTGCTTAATTACACTGATGATATAAACTGCTTTATGCTTTCTGTATCATACATACATGTGCATCACATTTCATACCGTCACACCATTTATTACATACAAACTTTAGTGACATACATGATGCACAAAGCAATGTTAGCACAGTGAGCGGATAACTCAGAAACATGCTGACAATGTCAGTACATAGACAGACAGTGTTTTGGGGCCCAGTATGAGCCAGGGACAAGGTACTACACTAGTATGGAGTGTAGGGAAATAAGGACCATAAAACTGCGTCACTAGGTGATAGTTTAAGTGCCGGAAAGTGCCTAAAACCCACTAAAAGTGCAGAATTCTGCATTAATCAGCAAAAATCAGCATTTTTAACATGCTAGTAATGTGCAAAAAAATATGGCAAAATGGT
This sequence comes from Helianthus annuus, assembly GCF_002127325.2. NCBI lineage: Eukaryota > Viridiplantae > Streptophyta > Magnoliopsida > Asterales > Asteraceae > Helianthus > Helianthus annuus. Next base: position 67,669,888 of record NC_035440.2, on the reverse strand, counting down.
CCTGTATGCTTTCCTAAGTGTCGGGAATTAAAAGTGTCACAAAAGGGTACTGAAAAATCACTAAACGGAATAACTTGACACTTTAACGAACCGGTACCTAACCGAACAACCGGACATTACCCGGAACACCAAAATATTGCTAGAAGCATTGTTTTATTATTTCTTGGCTAGTTATGATCCCCGAACACCCTAACACTCACTAAAATATCTAGTAACTAACCAACTTAACTACATACTTGGATTGGAATTATGAACTAACTAATTGGTTAAAAGTTGCAACTAGACCCCTTCCCCCTATGCTTAAAATCGGCCCACATGCCTAAATTGGAAGATTTTGTGAATTGTTTAATAGATTGTGCTTGTACTTTGGAAGACATTAAATCCATTGGTTAAACTCATGTTGGAAGTAAGTCTATATTAACCCCAAGACCATAATCTTCACAATCACCTCATCTTATCACCTCCACTCATCTCTCTCCCTCCCTTCATCATCTCGGCCGAGAATAACACCCCACCCCACCATCATTCTTCATTCAATCTCAACCATTCCAAGTGCTCTCAAAGGTGTAACAAGGTGATTAACGAAGCTTGGAACTTATGGAACTTGAAGGACCTCCATCACAAGCTTTTATCCACTCCATATTCACCATTGTTATTCCCTAGCTTGAAGCTAGTAGTAAGATCCTTTTTAACACTTGTTACTTCATATTTTTAGCGGTTAAAAGTTGTAGTATGTTGATTAACACAAGAACACTAATAGACATACACTTGAATCTTGAAACATAAGATGAAATATGATGAAATCTTGTTGAAATGATGTTGCTTAGTGCATGTATGATGTTTGATTGTTGAGATGATGATGTTAATCACCACAGGAAGCTTGCTAGATGATGTTTAAACACTTAATCTAGCAAGTGGGAGGATGATCATGTAACAACCTATGACGATCATCATCTACTAAACACATGAACTTGATAAATGAAATGGATTCTTGTGAAATAATAAACAAAGTGAGTTAGTAAACTAGTAGATCAAAGATTTACGAATGATTTTCCAAGAAAAACCAAGTTCAAAATATGATTTTTGAAAGATCATGGTTTTTACTAAACTTACACTACTTTTGGTAATGAAATAAGTGTAGAAATACTAGTATAACAAGAAGGTTTAATAAATAAACCTTTTTGTAAAATATGTTTACAAGTTGTAAACATCTAAAACCTTCAAGAATGAAGTTTACCAAGAAGTAAATATATTTTGGAGGGTAACTAAGACTACTAAACACCTTACCAAGTTGCTATGTTTTTTTTTTTTTTCGAAAACTCAAGTTCATGTAGTTATGAAAATTGTATAGTTTTTGCACTTGGTAAGTGCAAGATGTTTAGGGTTTGATTATTGATCATTGTGTATGATTTTTGAAAAGAAAATGATATGCTTAATAGCATGGACACCTCCATTTACAAAGGAAACTATGGCGAAATTTTCTAAAAATACCAACACTTGGAAAATATTTTCTAAACAAGTGTTTACAAGTATGTTTTAAACAATGTTTTCAATATAAACTTTGCCATAGGTTTTGTTACAAAAATACAAAGTATCGGAGGTTGGGTTTTGTAAATAAAAATGGATAAATATATATTTAGAATATATATTTTATACTAAGACACTTGTGTGAATATTTGTATACTTTATGGAATAGTTATATTATTTTAGGGTAATATAATATAACTTACAATTACCATGAAATTACAACTCCAAAATAATACGAAAAATCACAAGGAATAAATATTTAAGTTACACGCTTGATATTGTGAAACCGAACGCAAAAACGTAACTTATGAAATATTCCGGAAAATACTCTTACAAATATATTTTTGGTAAATACTATTTTGGATACAAGAGGTGAAAATATGATTTTTGAACATATTACCAAGTATATCATATTTTCGACAAAGAGAAAATATATTATATTATTTTTGGGAGATAAAAATATATTTTCCTAGTATATTTAGAAGATATATAATTTTTGGGAAAATATATATATTTTCTTGGGAATACATTATTTTTGACAAATAAGTTATATATATTTTCTAAGTGGGACTTAAAAATGTATTATTCGGAACTACAAAGATACATGTATAAAATACCCTCATCCTTGAGAAGGAAATACGGAATTAAAATACTTAAGAAGTATTAATACCAAAGATATTGATTAAACAACTAGTGCCAATTCCCGCGAATTTCGTGGAGTTGAAAAATGATATGTTTGTACTTTTGGTAATATAGTTTTAACCTTTCATACTTTTAACTCTTAAAAACGCCATATATAAAAAATAGTTTGATAAAACCCAATTTACGAAATTGAATTAGATGAATATATGATCAAATGACAAAGCGCCATAAACGATTAACCTTCTAATCCAAATTTCAACTTGTACAGCCCCCAATTTCAAACTAAAATTTAATATTATTGTACTTCTTATATAATGGTTTAGATATTTAATAATATAGTAACATTCTTACTAATTTCTTAATTTCCAAGTAGCTACAATACATAAATGTATTAAAATATGAAAAACACGAAGGTTGTTGCCTTTTTACGCTTCAAATTATCTCTAATGTAACCTTCAAATTCATTTATCACATCCTTTGTGATGATAACAAAACAATATAAAAATATTTAATCTACCGGGGGAATTAAAACCAACATCAACCTCGTATTTTTCAGATACATTTGGACATCCTATTTTACTCATCTCTTTCAATGATTCAAGAATTGGGTGACTGCCCTCAAGAAGTGTGCTTCCTTAAAACTGTTTGATCAAACACTACAGCAAGATGTAATCACAAGTCAACAAAAAACTTTTTTCCCTTTGTGAGATTGATAGATATACACATATGCTTTAGAAAATGAAATTGTTATATTTTAACAATATTAGTTATGTAACCTCTTTTAAAATCATATAAATGTTATAAAAGTTATAACAAATTAAAAAGTCAATGCAAGTTAGAGCTGGCCCGTTCCCTTTTAGTCTAATTTTTTTTTGTTTAAGATAAATCACAACCCGAATAAATGGGTCAAAATGGCCCGCTCTAACTTTCCTTGGCCTTTTAATTTTTTATAACTTTTAAAACATTTTTACCAAGGGAAAGTGGGAAACCATAGAATATGAAGTCAGATAGAGAATCATACCTTATAAAAGTGGCTGAAGTTGCTACTCCCCGTAAACTGTTCAAAGGAATCAGTAATCACACCGCTTCCACCTGCACGATGACATATAATGTCGATCGGAAATCCAAAAACTACAATCGAGAAAAATAAAACACTAAAACACATACCTTCGTCAACGAACGCCTGTCCAGATCTAAGCATAATCTAATTTCATTTGTCATTCCTAATTCATTTATATAAATCAGTCAATTTTTCGTTACAGGCATAGGAGTTACCTTTCATACTAATACTATAGTATGGATTATTGTCGTCATAGTTTGGATTTATTAACCCGTCATTTTTACCCGTTAGCCGAAAACTGATTAAACTTATTATTATTAGAGTCGGGTATTGGTTAGACCTTTAAACATCAAAAACCTAAATAACCCGAGCTACATCGGTTCAACCTTTTATCTTTAATTTTGTGGAATCATAAAGGTTCTCTAGATAATCACCATCATCATTTGACGACATACTATTGGTGTTGCAGTTGCACAGTCGCCAAAGTGCCAAACACATACAACATAAAATCAGTGTTCAAAAACATGATCATGGATTATTAAACTGAAAAAGGTGTGTTTTCATGGGGCAGAAAGTCACTGACCTATAGTTTAAGCAGAAAGTCACTGACCTTCCCAGACTTGTAATCAGGAACATCGAAAATCTTGGAAAACACCTAATCATTTAAAAAAGCATATGATTCGGAGCAATATAATACATCACAGAATGTTTCGGTCACCATCTATGGAAAGAACATAGGATTATAATTGTAAGGACCATGAACAAAGTTTATATGCAAAATTGAAAATCGGCATGTATGTTAATTCTTTATTACCTTTGCAACTTTGGCTTGAAGATCAGGAGTCAGGTGATCTTCAAGAGTGAGGATGACATGATATTCAGATGCAACAAATGCATGTGTGTTGATGGCTTCCAAGCACTTGTTTAATTTGACTGGTGTTGTTAATGTCCTGTATATGTTGACCGTCTTCTTAGAATCATCAAAAATCTTCAAAATAGTTACAAAAACTACACTAAATCACCACAAACATAGAGAACCATCAACATAAACTAAAAAGATATGAAAAAAAACCATTATCCATTCAAGCATTTCATCAAACACCTTCCGTGCAATAAACATTTTCCACTAACAACTCAAATGTGTATTCAAGAACTCACCTTTCAACCAAGAGAAATCGTTTCCATATCAACAGATACGGAATCTCTTGAATCCGCCATCACCCTCTTCTTCACTCTCTCTTCCAACCAGTCGAAATCTATGCTCCCTTCTTGTTTTGGCTACCACCGACTCTGATTTCTCCATAGTAGTAATTGTAAATGGATTCATAAGAAAACCGTAATCAGAACAAAAGAAAATGACAGAGAGGAAGATAGTTGTAAGATCAAAATCGAATTTAACATCAAATTGATGAACAAATCTAAACAAAAAACCACTCAACTGAACAAAATACGTAGGCGGCACTAGGGTTTTGAGAGGGAAGACAGAGAGAAAAGAAATGGTGTATTTCGATCTATATGTATTTTGATCTGTATGTATTCTCCATCAATTGAGAAGAAATGGTGTTGATGATGAAGATATCTAATGAGATCTAACATTTTTTATGAAGAAAAGGATGAACAAAAGAAGATTCGGTGGTGGTGTCTGGAGGAAGATTAATGTTTGGATGGAGAGAATGATCTGAATTGAGATGGTGTTCTTTATTGAAGAACCGAAATTGAAACGGTCCGACCCATGAAATTCGGATCCCGCGTCCAAAAGTGCTTTTCTTTTTTCAGATTGCCACGTGGCATTGTGTAGGCTAAAAAAAATCCATGTGGCATAGGAACCCTAGAAAGATGCCATGTGGCACCCTAGGTATGTCTTTTATTAGGTAGGATAGATTATTCCAAACATTAAATATAATTTAGAGTTAAAATAGTTATTACTTTAACAAATAATTATAACTTGGAATAACACAAGAAGCGCAACTCAAAAACATTAAACCCTAAGCCAAGGCACGGCCCGTTCGTCTAATAGACGTTAGTACACTGTAGGTAGTCGTGATTAGCTGCGGAGATTTGAGTTGTCGGTACTGAAGACGCAATACTGTGAGTTCATGTCCCCCTTTTCTTTAAACTGTTTTGTTTATTAACTTCGGGGGTGAAATACATGTTACAAAAGGGATTACATACAATACAATTGGTATGGTTAGCCTAGGAAAGAACCATAAATCATGTGAATGGGTAGGCGTATACTTGAGGCTATCAATCCTCTTGTAGGACCGAGGGGCATGAGTGATAGATCTATTTGGGTGTAGCGAGCCCACACCCATGAGGCCAGGGTGGCCCATAGTGGTGACTATGTCTTCCACCCGGAAGCCCGGTACAACTTTGCTAGGTTTGAGTCTTCCTACACCGTCACACATATCAGTGGCCTTGCAAACCATTGGTGATCTTTTCCTTGTTTGCAATCATACCGGGACATACATACATACACTGTTTACAAAGGTTTTAATACATACTCACATACACATGAACTCGCTCAACTTTTGTTGATTTTTCAAACTACATGTATTTCAGGAAACTAGTGGATCTGGCAGGGGTATGCATGTGTTTTCATCAAGCTGCGTTTAAATAAGAGATGTTATCCACGGTTGTTGAGTCTAGGGGATGTATCCTATTCCTGGACGAGATACATATTTCTAAACTCAGGTTTTATTTAAGTTCTTTTGTTGAGTCCTTGTGAACTCATTTAAACATGTCATGGTTTGTAACTTAATTTGATGTCGATGTTTTCAAGACAAGTATGTTATGGTATTTTCGAAACTTAATTAATTGGTGAACATCTCATGTTTTTATCATATAGCAATGTTATGATTGAATTCTATGGTATTAAGAAGTCACACCAAATAAACCACGCTTCCGCAAAAGCCAGGGTGTGACACCTCTGCTGTGAGAATAAGTAATTGTTCTAAGGAAAATAAAACAGTGTGTGTATGTATGTTAAGCGTGAGAAATCCGCCCCTTAAACCTTTGGTAGAGGTTGGTATTTATAGTCGCGGGGTTTAGAGAAGGAGATGGGCATGGGCTAATGGGCCTTGGGCCAGACATCGCCATAAAGGAATATCTATTTGATTCCCTCTGACACGACAGGTAGTGTTTGTAGAGATGGAGGGACGTTGGCACATCATGATTTGATACACGTCGCCTGCCGAATATACCTGTTGTCAAGTCTGTCATCAGCTGTGAGTGGAAATCATGGAGTAATGAATGGTGCAAGTTGATTGGTTACATGCCACTGTCCATCTGTATTTTTTACCCCTTGACGATTCATCAGCGTGTTGATAGCTAAGCAGAGCTTGGCACATACTGGTTGGCTGCAGGCTGCTGCCACTTGTACTGGTATTACTTTTTTGAGCTGTCATGGTTGCGCGTACGCGGGCGTATCCCTCTCTGCGCATGAACCTTGGAGCTAGTTAAGTGTTTTGGGAATTAAGTGTGGGTATGGTCCTGCGTGCACATGGCTTGCACGACATTTGGGCCCTTACCCCTTCAAGACCCTTAGTCTAGTATTGCTTCCGCATGCGAATGGTAAGTGGGTGGAACTCTGAACTAGATAAGTGTTTTGCTTTCTTTGGGTTATTTGCGAGCGCGGCCCCGCTTGAGTGGCGCATACGTAGGCGTGTGGACTTTTAAAAACTAGGTGCACATTTGGGGGTGTGACTTGAAAAAGTGTGCATGTGTGGGTGTAGCTTGATAAGGCGCACACCAGCGCATGGTATGGAGGAGGATATTTTGATGTTGCTTGACTTGGCGCATGGCACATGATCATGTGATTTTTTGGGGGGAAATGCACACTTGCGCATGCGGAGAAGATTTTAAATTTGAAAAAGATTCTTTGGAGATAAGGGTTGGTGAGAAAGGTGATGTGACGGCTAACATTGTGCAGGGGGTGACGATTGTCACATCAGAGTTGCTTTTCGCTTGTGTTAGGAGATTGGTAGCCATATGCGCGAGTAAATTGTCGTTCCCCTTTTTCCGTGTCAGGTGTCACACTCTGATTGGACCATTAATCCTAGTGGGTCTGCATGATTACCCATCGCATCAAATGCGATGGTTATAAATAAGCGAAATACGGTTTCCTTTTTCATCACTTCTCATATTTTCTCTCCATTTTCTCTCGAATCCTTTAAGATTTTCAAATATTCAATCATGTTCTTCATCATTTCTTTAGATTTCCTGATAGTATCATAGATTGCGTCGGATTGACCTGTAATATCGAACCATAGGTATAACCTTTCGCTTCTTCTCCAGGAAAAGAAGTTCACGACCCGTGGTCCCGGTCTTGGAAATTTTCCTTTAAACATTCAAAGTGTTCTTCGAATCTTCAATATACTTTCCAGGACTTGCATATTTTAGATAAATGTCTACATCTTCTCATCTTGAAGAGACGGCGAAAGAGTCAGAGAAGCAGATTGTTGAGATGGTGCCGATCAAGTGGAAAGAGTCCGATTTTGAGCATATCACAGAGGCTTTTGAGTTTCCGACTGATTGGGATGATCTTTTCGGCGGAGGGCTAGACTGCTACAGATGCGCAAGTGGGCATGATTACCTTGTACACCGATTTTTTTTGCGAGGGGAAATTCCGCCTTCCAATTACAAATTTTTTTTTGCATCGGTTTTGGAGTATTATGGCTTCCATGTATCCCAGTTGAGTCCACTAGGCATGGTGCACCGTAGGAACTTCGAGTTTTGTTGTAGGTCCGGACGTGGAACCGAATGTTATCACACCTCAACCGATGGTGGAAACATCGGAGACGAAATGAGATTGCTCGAGACTACATAACAAGCTAATGTGATAATATTTAAATAAACCATATTTCATTTCATTCTAAATAGAAATACATTGTCTTGGAAATCAAAATACAACGTGTCACTTAAACATAACGAAACAAATGGAAATACATAACAATAAAATTGGGTGCGTTTCTAGTTCACCCTAAGTAGTTTTCTTGCATATCGTCATCAATTTCCTGAAATATGTATTAAAATAAAATCAAGACAAAAGGTCGGCGAGTATACAAGTTTGATTACATGGCATACGTATAAAAGATTGTCTCAAATACAACATGACATTTTTATATACTAAGTTAAATTTCATACTACCATACACAACCTATTTGTCAAACCAAAGATTCCATGAGCGTAATCTTGTCACCAAGTGAACAAGACCGTTATACGATTGATTGAATACTTAACAATGACCCAACATCCGGGGTGATGTGCTACTCCTATAGCGCTATACATGTTAAGATAGGCTAGTGAAGTTAATTACAAGTAGTTTGCATGTATGAATAATTGAATATCTAGCATGAATAACCTAAGCATAACAAATAGCAAAGCTTCCACAAACGTGAGTTGAAGAGTCTTGAAGATTTGAACACCGAAGTTACCCTACAATGGGGAAACGAAGGCGTGTGAGTTCATTGGATTGTTGGTGGATTTGGATTCAGAACTTTAATTACTAGAAAGTATGTATACAAGGAAAATTACCTCTTGTCTAGACACTCAATTTGGACACAATGTTTTAGTGTGTTTTCACGGGTACCAAATCACCCATTAGAATCCAATTTGAGAAATTAAGAACAAGAATGATATCTACCATAACTCATAACATTCAACCATGATTTACTCAATCATTCTACATATGTTCGTTGATTCAACATATTCATGTCTTTATGGTCTATATAAAGCATGTTAATTGCCAGGAAGGGGGTTAGAAGGGTGGTTTGGGTAATTCTATGTCTTGTTCAGTGTATAGATCCTGCGAGAACCTAGTTCAAGCCCAGTAACACCTCACAAGTCGGAGCGGGCATTACCCACCACGGGAGAGGTGCAAAAAGCTTGAATCTCTTATTCTTAAACTTTTATTAAAACATTAAACCAACCCCGCGAGGATTGTATCCCTGCTGACTCAGACCAACGGGTTGAGGGTGATCGCCACCTCGGAAGGGGGGTCCACCACATTTTGCATTAATAACTTACTTAATTATCTTTCAATTATCCAACCTAGTGGGATTGTAGCCTTGCTGACTCAAACCACTAGGTTGAAGGTAACGTCGCCTTGGAAGAGGGGCCTACTACTATAACTAAGATAATCTCTTAAAATGCCCAAAGTGTAGAAATCATCAAAAGGGTACATGAAAGATAAGTTGGATCCAAATGATTCTTTCTTGTCTATCACTTTTATTTTGTTTTTATTTTCTATTTCTATATTTTTATTAGTTTATAAATCTTTTATCAAAAGTTGGTTCGATTAGACGTTGACGATAAGCCGGTACTAAAAGCTCTTGTGTCCTTGGACGAACTCGGTATCTTGCCATCACTATACTGCGTCCGTGATGGGTATACTTGCCCTAAGCGTGTGTGTAGAGTGATAGTAGAATATAGTGTTTTATAAATTTAAAACTTGAAATCGGCGAGTAAAAAGAGCTAAAATAACTAAAAAAATATATACTCACCCACGCACGTTAACTCCTCCGAAGATCTTTCATGATTGGAAGGGCAAGTTCTTCAATATCAAGGTTGCTATGATTTCGGTGGCCATGACTGTTAGGTTGCAGAGATACCCAAAGAGACCTTGTCGATTCCGAAGGGCATGGATTGGTATGAGAAATTGCCTTCTTTGCCGTGGAAAGCCATAGGCGAAAGGGCATTGGTGGTTGTGGCAATGAGCACTCGGTGGAGACCACAGAATACTCATGTGCATTTGTATCTAGATGGTGATACTGGTAAGTTGTGCTGCCTCTTTTGTTTGCGTTTTTGTCTCTTGTTTATCTAACTTGTTTGTTGTGTATCTAGATGGTGATGTTGGTAAGTTTAGTCGTTTATATAATTAACATAAGCAAGAACATCCTAAAAAACTCGTTTCACATGCAAACTGTTAACATCAGAATCTTAACAGCAACAAAAGCTGATTTTTAACGGGTCATAACATGATGAAATATAAACCAAGTGTTAGTGCACTATGTCTGTTGACTTCGTCTTGTATCATGTCATGTATTAGAATTGATAGATCAGGGCTCGTAGAACGAGAAAATAGGATTTATGTGTTTAAGGCCCGTACGAAATTACCATCTTGGTAATTCCGCACGAAACAGGTAATTCCGCATGAACGATTAATTCCGCATGAAGTTAACAGGTTAAATTCCGTACGGAATTAGCTTAGGCTAATTCCGCATGAAACAAACATGTTAATTCCACACGGAATTACTCGTTTATATATACCCTTGTTTCCGTTTGGTTTGGTACGGAATTAGAAATCGGTAACGAAGTGCTGCCGATTTGTCTCCAGGTGCTGTAATTCTATCAAATCAATAATAGAGAGATTTAAAGAGTATCAAGCTGTTTTCGTGTCCGTTTCACTGATTCCGCCTTTGATTCGGATCTAAAACTCTTCTGATTGGCTAGTTCGAGTCAAACAACGATCCTACAAGTGGTATCAGAGCACAGGAGGAGTTTCATCAAATTTCAGCTTGATTTCTATCTTCTACACCTTCTTTTTCAAATTGGACAACTTTTAACGGTCAAAATGGTTTGAGTTTCACATTTGTTGTGTAAAACAGTGTTTTAACAAAGCCTTGAAAGATTCAGATCAAAATTTGACTTAAAAGTGATAAAATGGGCCAGAAAGTAATTCCGTTTGAACGAAGGGTTTAATTCCGTTTGAAAAGTTTTAGTATTTCCGCACGAAATTACTAATCCCGTTTGAAAAGGGTAATTCCGCGTGGTTATTTCGTGTGAAAGGTTAATTTCGTTTAGGTATCTCGTATAAAAGAAGTAATTCCGTTTCAAGTCTAATTCCGCACCAGAGTAATATCGTGTGAAGTTTAAATTTCGCTTGAATGTGTGTCATTTCAAACGAAATTAGGATAATTTCGTTTGACAGAGTAATTTCGTTTGGGGGAAGTAATTTCGCTTAGGGATTAATTCCGTTTGGGAACTGTGATTTCGTTTGGGGGCTTATTCCGTTTGAAACCTGATTTCGTTTCAAGTTTCATTCTGTGTCAAGATTATTTCACGTCAACCGTGTATCAGTCTGTTTCAGATTATTTAATATTGTTGAAACTGATTTTGTTTGTTTGTTTGTGTCCAAGATCACATCATGGCTGAAGAATTTTTCAATACTTTCTACAACGCGTTTACATCGGATACAGTGGAAGCTTCAGATGCTACACCCAAAGCGATAACAAAAACCATCAAAGACAATATTAAACATGACAACTTTTATGGAACCTTTTCGAAACCACCTAAGCTTGATAATCTTGAGGATTATGTTTGGTGGAAAGAAAGGTTTATCAACTGGACGAAAGCATATGCACATGAGAGTTGGTTTTGCTTGGAGTTTGGATATGATACACCTGTTAATGACAAAGGAGATGAAATTCTGATCAAAGATTTTTCAGAGGAAGACAAAAAGAAATTCTCATACGAGTAGAAAATGATTGCCTTGATCCAACAATCAGTTCTAGATGATATTTTTCATTATTAATTCATGATGGTCATCGAAATCTGTATGGGAGTAAAAGCTGAGGGGGGTAACAGATAAAGAAAAACAAAATAGCATTATTTAAAAAGGAATTTGATCTGTTTGATAGTTTGAAAGGTGAAACTGTTAGACAAATGATTGAACGGTTCTGTCATTTAAAAATTGAACTTGAAATATTTAAAATAGTGAAAACAAGAGAAGAAATAATTGACAAAGTAATTGAAGCGTTACCACGAGCTGATCAGTGGCAAACGATTGTGTTTATATTGAAAAATGATGCTTTGTATGATACAATTTCTCTTGCTGTTTTGTTAGAAAAAATTGAAAGTCATGATCTGGAATTGCAAAAGCAAAGCAAAGCAAGATGAGCAGTTCGTCGCATCATCAGAATGTTGGTCTGTACTACAAAGGCAATTTACCTTCGGTGAAAGCTGATAGTTCACCAAAGACAGCATTCAGTGGTGAGAAGATGAAATAACCACAAACAACCTCATCAAGCTACAATTCTGGATATCATTCATCTACAAAAGCAAGTCCTGCAGAAGCAGAGGAGATATTGTGTAATATTGCTCTAAAGTTGAAGAATTCTCCTGCAATGAGCATCAATGCAGCTAAGCAGCAAATGAGCTTTCTTGCATCTGTTCTGGAATTGTATGAAGGTCTTTTAGATAGCAAAATTGGAAACTCAGAGTTAACCAAAGAAGACTACGACCACATTGATCCGGAAGAGATGGAACTCATTGACATCCGCTGGTGTTTGGCAAGTTGCATTCGTAGAGCTCAGAGATACATGAAAATTACAGGGAAACAATCATTAGGTGGTGCATCAACAAAACTTGGATTTGACAAGTCCAAAGTGACTTGCTTCAAATGTAAACAAAAAGGTCATTTCAAGAGAGAATGCACTAATTCTGCAGCTGGAGAAAATGAACGTCCTTTCAATGATGATTATTACCGAAAGGCAATCTACCACCGAAGCAGAGAAGAGCCAAAGATGATTGAAAATACTCCAAGAGAAAAATCAAGAGCATGTGTTGTTATTCATGATGATGAAGGATATGATTGGAGTCAAATCCTTACGGAAGAAGATCGTGTTGATATTCGAAAAACAGCTCATGGCAAAACTATATCAAAGAACAATCATTATGCCTTTGTTGCTGAAATAAAAGATGAAAACCAAGAAGAAAAAGGCACAGCTGAGATAAAAGAGAAAACTCGAGAAGAGATTTTGAAAGAGGAGACTGAAAGAGAAAGATTCATTGTGGGGTGCAGAATGGAGAAAATATAGGAAGAGTATGAAAATGCAGTGAGAAACAAAAGATGGGATAAGAAGCAAGAATGTTTTGTCAACAAACAAGGTGAACCGGTTGTTCCCAGGAGTGACATAGTTCATGATGATGTTCTTCTAGTAATTCCTCGATCTGGCGAATATTATTCAAATGTTGCAAAAGACAAAACATATGTAAAAAGGCTGGATAAAATCATCAGAGATGCTATGACAACAAATCCGAGGAAGAGGAATGAAGAAAGAATGAAGAAGAATATTGAGAATCTGGTTGATGATCTGAAGAAGGTTGCTGAGGAGGTCAAGGTTGAAAAAGTAAAAGTAGAAGTTGAGAAAGTTGAAGATGTGAAGATGTCTGAGAAAGAGGAGGTGATAAAAGAGAAAGTTGTTGAGATAGAAGTTGTTACTGAAGAACAGCAAGTTGAAGAAGTTATGAAGAAGATGGAAAATTCGATAGAAGTGAAGGTTGAAAGATCAGTAGTTGTTGTTGGTGATGCTGGTACTGGTGAAGAAAAGAAGAGTGAAGCTGATCAGAAACAGACAGAAGCAAACACCAAAGTGCCAATCACTAAGGTAAAATCTGAGTCTGAAGTCTTAAATAAAACTGTTGAACAGTGCAAGAAATGCATGGAACCATGCAGTGCTTGTACTGAAAAAGATGAAAAGTTCAGAACAAGAGATCTTGAATTCACAAAAATCGAAAAAAATTTCAAAGAAAAGTGCAAAGAATGTTAGAAAATGAAAAAGTTTTAAAAGATAATAATGAAACGTTTTCATAAAAGAGTAAAAAGTTAGAAAAAGAAAATGAAAGTTTGAAAGAAAAAATTTCAAAAATGATAGAAAAATTAGATCAAAAAGAAAAAGCTTTCCGGGAAATGAAAAAAGAGTATGATTCAATAGAATTGGCTTATCATATTACAAAAGAATCATATGAAAAAGTGAAAAGTGAAAAGAAACTTGTTCAATCAAGATTGAAATATTGTTCTGAAACATCAAAGGAATTAAAACGAATGTGTGAAATAAAACAACAAGTTGTGAATTCTTATATTGAAGATGTTGCTAAACTTAAGCGTCAGCTTGCTGATTTAGAACAGGATAACAACAAGTTAAAAAGTTATCATGCGTCGTCATATGTGCTTGAACGTATTTTCAACATAAAACCGGATGGGAAAGATTCTGTGCAAAACACGAAAGGTATTGGCTAAGAGTTTCATCAAGTTCCACCACCGGAAAAGTTTGTGTTTTATGATGATGAAAAGGTCGAAAAAGCTTTCAACATGGTAGATCAATTGCCAGATAACATTGACGTAACCTATTCCAAACTTAATGATTCAAGTGATCCAGAGGTGGTAGGTAAGGTCGTTGAAAGTGTGTTGAAAGAAGAGTCGGTTGATGCAGGTAAATCTGAATCACAAGACGAAAATAAAGGTAATTTTCATGATGGATATCTGAAAAACACAAAATCCGAGAAAAATTTGAATGATGATTTAAAAGGATTGGTTTATACCATGATTGGATCGGACAAATTATTCTTAGATGTTGTATTCCCCATTCAGAATGTGATTTCAGAAAAGGTTGATAAAGTTTTCAAAATGGTTGAGATTGAAAAGTCCGAGATTTCAAAATTTATTGGTAAAGGTCACAAAATTTTGTATAACAAACCTGGTTTCAAGAAGAAAAACATGAAGGCTGGGTTGGGTTATAAAAGGAAACAAAATTGGAAGAAAAATGACGTGCCAAATTATCAGGCAAAAATGAGTTTTGTTCTAGGAAAAAGTTTAGCATAAGAGAAAGAACTCAAATTTGGACGACAGTCTAATGATGAGTTTCATGCTCAGAAAAAACAACAACATCAGGTCAAAGATGTGTCCAAGAGAACATGTTTCAAATGTGATCAAATTGGACATCTTGCTCGCAAGTGTCCAAATCTGAAACCTGTTGATGTTGACAAAAAGAAATTTGATAATGTTGAGAAACAAAAATCTGAGGATGTGAAACAAAGGTCAACCAGATTTGATTCGAAACAAACTTGGAAGTACAATACAAACAAGTTTACTTCAAATCAAACTTGGAAGTCAAACCTGAGCAAGTTCGATTCTAGACAGACCTAGAATTCTCACACACCCAGATTTAGAACAACGCAAAGTTGGAAAACATCGGTTGATATGACAAAACCCCAACAGTTTTGGAAACCAAAAGTTGCTATTCAAAAACTAAATGTTCAAAAAGACTCACATTTTTACAAAAGAGGTGCCCCAAAAGGTCAAACTTGGTCAGTTAAGAAATCAATGATTCCAAAAGTGGATGAAAAAGTTGAAGTACAAATTGAAAAAGTCTTTGTTAAGAATGACAAAGATTTTCCGAAATTGAATGAAGCATATTATGTTGAAATGCCTAAGGTTAAACAGACCTGGGCAAAATTGTTCAAGTAATTGAGTAATTTGAATGTGCAGGTGCTCAACAAAACCACAGATTGTGAGAATGGAAGTTGGAGCAGCCTGTCACAACAAAGAGAGGAGGCTGCTGGACCCTGTGTTGGTTGAAACAGGGAGTTTATTTGTTTTCTGTATATAAATAAACAATATTTCAAAAACCCTAAAAATTGAAAAATTAAAAACCAAAAATATGTTTTCATTTTGTTAAAAATTCAAAAAAAAAAATATGTTACTTGAATATGCCGAAACCCTCACGGCGGAACAAACATGATTACTTTCACAAGATTGAAAAACGGTTTTCAAACTGTAAAAGATCAATGTGTTGTAAATCATGGGGGTATTTATTGTTTTTTATGTAATTCGGTACACATTAAGCAGAAAATGGATGGCGAGACAAAGCTGTCTACATCAGTTTGTCAAATTTTCTTTAAATGATTTTGCATTTAGGGGGAGTAATATTGTCAGAAAATCCAAAAACATTTGAAAATTTGAAAAAAGCCAAAAACATGATAAACTTCAAAATTTGAGTTTTGTGTAAAAAGAGGAAATGATAGTACATCAGTAGACAATCACAGTATGCTAAAGAAATGAAATGTTAAATGTGATAAACGGTCTCACTGATGATATGCCAGTAGATTTTTGCTCATTTAGTAGATTGTGTTTGAGATATAAACCTAAATTTCAAACTTGCTTATATCGTGGGGAACATCTCTCGGATATATGGGTAACCCCCAAAATCTTGTTTGAAAGGTCCCTCTTTCTGAGATACTAGGTCTTTATACTCAGTGATATCTGGGGTATTATCCCGGGACTTCTGATTTTGCGGAAGCAATAGCCTAGTCCCCGTATAATACTTTCTGCTTGCTTGAAATATAGCGCTGCCCTCAGTACAAAAATGATGAAACATTGAAAAATGCTAATCATGGGCTGTTGAAGAAAAGATTCTCTAAAGGGAACACACCTAAAGTCGAACCGTCATTGACGGGTGGTCCTTGGGACAACCCTTAGTGATGTTAAAAGACGAGTTTATACCTCACTTGATCGTGTAATTATCTTGAATTAGATAACTACGGTTACTAATGTTTCAGGTGCAGTTCGGGAGCTAAAAGTGAATAAAACGCTGCTTTGGACGGTGTGGAATAGAACGGGTCGTGCATGGAAGGAAAGAAGAAATAAAACCCAAAATTCGGGGCTTCACCGTAAATTACGGTGGCCACCGTAATTTACGGTGGCCCTGAAACATGCAATCTTCCACTGTAGCTCAGTGTGTTCTCACCGTAACAACTTGGCGTCCACCATAACTTACGGTGGCCACCGTAAGTTACGGTGGGGATAACGGAAAAATTCGTAACTGCCCATTAAAACAGTTTTTAGTGGTGTCTTTTGGTATTATTCATGATTGGACAGTTTCTCTGCACTTAGGGGGCGATTTTGCTTGATTGTGGTTGGTTCTAAACAATTTCAAAACATTCGGTTTGTATTTTCGATTCGTATGAACTTGGATATTGAAGTTATGATGATTCACCAAGCCATGTCCAGCTAAACTCTCGGTGATCATCTTAGGTGAAGGTTTCTCTTAAATTTTTGTGTGTTTGTTTCTTAATTTCTAGAATGATAACCTTGTGTTTTCTTTGATTATCATGGTGTATGAGTAATTGATTGTAGGTTGTTAATTGGTATTGCAATTCTAGTCTAATTCGTACATTCTTGGTGCCGTTGGCAATCGAGATAACACGGGAAGGGTTAGGGTTGGATATTGATTGATTGATCATCGGGAAACAACCTCGCATTCATATAATCTGAGTACTTTGTTCCCTTTTATCACAGCAATTGTTCATACATGAGTTATGTCTATGTAACTCTTTCTAGTTGGAATTGTGCACAAGTGTTTAAAGAAACTGAATCCTAAGATGGTCATTCTCCCCTAATCTGTTAAACAATCAATTGTGATATTTGCAAGTAGTTAGTAATTTAGTTTTCTAAAACAAACAATCCAAATCATTGATCTTTAATTTCTGCATTTTAGTTTGATTGTTGTTAAATTGCAAAGCTATAAAATCAACGCATTTTCCACATACTCCCTGAGTTCGATACCCATTTACCACTATCTATAGTTGTTATTTGGATTAAATTTGATTGTGACCATGTCAGCACGTCAGTCATCTCTCTGCTAAACGGAAGTTCTGACCTGAGCTCTCACGGTTTCGCATTTAACCATTTACAGATATCATCTAGGTATATTCACCTGTAAGACTGAATATTGGGATCTGGATACGAGAGTATATTCAAAAGGTGGGACACATGAATGAGTTTAAGTTCTTAAAACATTAATCTCGTATCTCGAAGCAGTTGAACTTTGTGTGAAAATTTAAGTGGACAAGTATACTGACAATCTAAGTGAATCGTTTAGAACTTAAAGTGATTTAAAGCTCAACGGTACTAGTGATTTGTCATAAACTGATATGATCCTCTAACGCGAACTCAAACAAATATATTGTCAGCAAATATGTTTGTAAATATTTCTTTACTACTTTATATTTTCAGAAAAATACAAAAAGATTTTGATTTCTGTGTTATTTTCGACAACCGATGTCTGAGTGCTAAGTTTCAAAATCTAAGTATGTTGATTGTGTTTCTGAAAATAAAACAAGTTCATTAATTTGAAACTTGAATTTTAAAAATCAAAAATCAAAAACAGTTTGTGATATCTCCAAGGTCATTAAATTGGACTTGGATGATTAACTGTGAGGGATTTGAATGCTTAGATTGTTAAAATCTTTTGTAATAGAACCAGTGTTCGATCTTGGTTGCTAAAACTGACAAATCCATATAGTTTGTTGATAGGGGGAGTGGTTTAGAGAGTTTTTGATTTGAAAACATTATATTTATAGATAATTGAGGATTGCATGTCACACCCCCAAAATCCACACGCGGAGTACCACCGCTTGGGGCGTGACATGACCAGGATCAAGCCACCAATCATATTGAACATATAAGTAAATAGTAAAAGTTATTCATCAATACGAAAGGTGTTTTCAAAACCAAACATAATCAAGTGTAGCGGAAGCAATAATGTAAAACCCAGCGTAAGTATTAAGTTGAAATGGCATAAAAGTGTTTAACACAACATCCTCGATCCGTGCCCACAACGACCGCGCCTCCCGTGCAAGCTCCGATAGTACATATGGTCCTGCAAGGCATGTAACAGAGAGTCAACAACTAGTTGAGCGAGTTCACAGTAAGCAAGTTCGTAATAGTAAGTCCGTTGCATCACCATGCATTAGTAACTAAGTCAATTGTATGTTCGTTTAATGGGGGGCTTCCCATGTGTGCATGTACTAGACTAGAGTTAACCATAAGTGTTCTTCTTAACCCGAGAACAGTAGTACGTACAAGGTTTACGTAGGTTTTACGTAAGTGTCCTTCTCAACCCGAGGACAGTGGTACGCGGGGGTTTACGTAGGTTTTACGTAAGTGCCTGTCACAACCCGAGGCAGTAGTGAGTATAAATTTACGTAGGTTTTACGTAAGTGTCCTTCGCAACCTGAGGACAGGGGTAAGTACATGTATACGTAGGTTTACGTATGGGTCCTTCTCATCCGAGGACGATGGTATAGATTCTAGTAACAGTGTAAATACTAGTAATCGTTCAATCCCTTTATTCAAACCCATTCCCAACCCCGGGAATCCCATGCCTTGGTAAGAGTGTGAACTCACCTTGGTTTGCTCGGCAGATACACAAAGAGTCAATCAAACAGCTAACGGTCAGCCACGTCCTAACATGGTTACCATACAGTCAGGTTCGTATTCAAGTAGTGCACGTATATGATCTACACGTATTCTAACAAGTTGCACGTAAAACATGGATCATGGCATACTCGTGTAAACATGGCAGCTATCAGTACATTGTATGTTCAACAGTAAAGCTCACGTAACAAACAAAGTCCAACAGTGCGGCCCAATTACTTAGGCCCGTGACGGTGCAAGTCCAATAGTGCATGTGTGTATGGTCTCGAGTAGGGGTTTTGGTGTTCTCGAGTCGCGACCAGAAGGTCTCGACTTGTGTACATATCACTCGAGACGGGGTGGTCTCGAGTCAGGTCTCGAGTCGCAACTGGACCCGCAACCGTGGTCTCGAGTATGCAGTTTTTGTGTTACTGTTGTGGTCTCGAGTCGAGACAGTGGGGTCCCGACTCGCAATCCCTGTCGAGACTAGCAGATGTAACTGATTTCCTTGATTGTTGACTATTATCCCCGTAACATCCGCAAACAATTTTGGCAGTTTCAGAATCAGATCAATTAACAGTTATTCAGCATTCAACACATTCATATCATCGTGATTATCATCAATACAAGAACAGTCAATTAAGCATCAAACGAACGTACAACCGGACCATGTGATTGACTAATTCAAAGACTACCATGCATTGTTCATCAAACCAGTCAATACAACCTAACACATGCTCGAAATTTACCAATCCAGCACAAGTAATAGGCTCTAAATAAACATAAATTATCATACAATCCTTTTAACGGTTTTGTTATTATATGGTTCTCATCATCAAACAAGGCAGTTTTTCATTGAACATGCTAATATCAAACTAAATGTATTAACCCGATTCATGATCACAACATCATCGATATATCTACTAGCATGAAAACCCTAGTTAACTCAAACATAGCACAACACTAATGATCATACAACCAAAAGATAACAAGGCACTAACCGGAAGTGTGATGTGACAATTTTAATCGAGATAACCTTCGGTGATGGAGGGTTGTCGCCGTCGCACAAAAGAGAGAACAGGGGATAGCTTAGGGTTTGTGTGTTCTGGTTTTGCAAGTAATGAGAAACTAAACCCCCCTAATGGTTCCTCTATGCACACAAAAAAAGTGGGCCGAGCTCCTTAACGGGTTGCCCTTCGAAACAAGATATGTTGGGCCGAGAGAGGTGTGTAGCAAGGATAGGGTGTACGGCCCAAAGGGCTTGTGCGATTGGACCATGATGTGCGACTAGGTTTATTGTACATGCATAATCACAACGCATTCATTTAATCAATCAAGTTCACATAAACACATTCATGTAACACATATCATTCCATTAAACCATGTATCACGTAATCACATAGAGTCCATATAGGTTAACACGAAATGCAAAAGAGAGTTCTATAATGCGAGTTGTCACATTATCCCCAGTTGAAAGAAATTTCGGCTCGAAATTTGGTACGTACTCACTGAGGAAGCTAGTTAAGTTGCATGGTTTTCCTGGGGTGTCACATCATCCCCTCGTTGATTTGGAATTTCGTCCCGAAATTCCGCAATAGTAGCTTCAGCCTCAGTAGTAGTTGTACTGCTTGCGAACAATTGGGGATACTTCTGTTTCATTTGATCTTCTCGTTCCCAGGTGAACTCTGGGCCACGACGGGAGTTCCAACGAACTCGAACAAGAGGGATTCTCGTGTTCTTGAGGACCTTAACATCCCGGTCCGTGATTTCGATTGGTTCCTCGACGAATCGCAACTGTTCGTCGATAGTGAGCTCCTTCAAAGGAACTATGAGGGTCTCATCTGACAGACACTTCTTCAGATTTGACACGTGAAAGACGTTGTGAACTGCACTGACTTCTGCTGGTAGGTTCAGTTTGTAGGCCACTTTTCCTATTCTTTCTGTGATTTCGAACGGTCCGACATACCACGGATTGAGCTTGCCTCGTTTGCCAAAACGAACCACACCCTTCCAGGGTGAGACTTTGAGTAGCACTCGATCCCCAACTTGGAACTCGAGCGGTTTCCTGCGCTTATCAGCGTAGCTTTTCTGACGGTCACAAGCCGCCGCCATGCGTTGCCGTATCTGTGCAATCCGTTCAGTAGCATCAACTACCATTTCTGGACCTGTGATTTGACTATCCCCCACCTCTGCCCAACAGAGAGGTGACCGGCATTTACGTCCGTACAATGCCTCAAATGAAGCGGCTTGAATGCTGGTATGATAACTGTGATTTGTATGAGAACTCCACTAACGGGAGATGCTTTTCCCAGCTATTGCCAAAATCAATAACACACGCCCGAAGCATGTCTTCTAGAGTCTGGATAGTGCGCTCAGACTGCCCATCCGTCTGAGGGTGGTAAGCTGTGCTCATGTCTAATCGAGAGCCAAAAGATTTGTGCATTGCTTGCCATAGTTCTGAAGTAAATCGTGCATCTCGATCAGAGATAATAGAGGTTGGCACTCCGTGCCTTGAGACAACTTCCTTAAGATATACGTCTGCTAGAGTGGAGAACTTATCCGTTTCCTTAATAGCCAGGAAGTGTGCAGACTTTGCGAGTCGATCCACGATCACCCAAATAGTATCGTTACCCCGCTGAGATCTAGGCAGGCTAGTAACGAAGTCCATGGAAATTTCCTCCCATTTCTATTGTGGTATCTTGGGTTACTGAAGTAGGCCTGGTGGTTTCTGGTATTCCGACTTGAATCTCGCACAAGTCAAGCACTTGCTAACGTATGTTGCTATGTGAGCTTTCATGCTAGGCCACCAGTACATAGTTCTGAGATCGTAGTACATTTTATCCGAACCTGGTTGTACCGAGTAGCGAGACTTATGTGCTTCGTCCATTACAAGCTCGCGTAAGTTGCCATATAGTGGAACCCAAATACGCCCCGTTATATAATAGACGTCGTCTTCCTTCTGTTCTAATCGTTGCCTTGAGCCACGTAAGGCTTCAGCCCTGACGTTTTCTGATTTCAATGCTTCTACCTGAGCATCTCGTATCTGAGCAGGAAGACCAGACTGAATAGTAAGTTGTAGTGCTCGTACGTGCCTAGGCGTAGTATCCTTTCGACTGAGAGCGTCAGCCACAACATTGGCTTTGCCCGGATGGTACTTGATGGCACATTCGTAATCAATAAGTAGCTCAACCCATCGACGTTGACGCATGTTCAATTCCTTCTGCTTGAAGATATGCTCGAGACTCCTGTGATCGGTGTAGATAGTGCACTTGGTACCGTACAGGTAATGTCGCCATATCTTAAGTGCAAAAACAACAGCTCCCAGCTCTCTAAATCGTGCGTAGTATAGTTCCGTTCGTGGATTTTAAGTTGGCGCGAAGCGTAAGCAATAACTTTATCCCGTTGCATCAATACGCAACCAAGACCCTGTATTGATGCGTCACAATAAACCACGAAGTCATCGGTGCCCTCTAGCAATGAAAGAATAGGTGCGCTGCAGAGCCTGTCTTTTAGGTGCCGAAAAGCAGTTTCCTGTGTACTACCCCAACGGTAGGTGACACCCTTCTGTGTCAGTAGTGTAAGCGGCTGTGCAATTTTTGAGAAGTCTTTAATGAACCTTCTGTAGTAACCTGCCAAACCCAAGAATTAGCGTATTTCCGTTGGTGTACGTGGTGCAGGCCAGTTCCTGATCGAGTCTACCTTGGATGGATCCACATGAATCCCGTTCTTGTTTACCACGTGGCCTAGAAAGTGGACTTCAGGAAGCCAGAAGTCGCATTTTGAAAACTTGGCGTACAACTGTTCTGTTTGAAGGAGCTTCAGAATGAGTCGCAAATGTTGTTCGTGTTCCTCCTGACTCTTAGAGTAGATCAGGATGTCGTCGACGAAGACAATCACAAACTTGTCTAAATAAGGCTTGCACACTCTGTTCATAAGATCCATGAAGACTGCCGGTGCGTTTGTTAACCCGAATGGCATGACTAGGAACTCGTAGTGGCCGTAGCGAGTTCTAAATGCTGTTTTGGAGACGTCCTCATCCCGGACTCTCAGCTGATGGTAGCTTGACCTCAGATCTATCTTTGAGTAGTAGCTCGATCCTTGCAACTGATCGAACAAATCATCTATACGTGGAAGAGGATAGCGGTTCTTCACTGTCACCTTGTTCAGCTCGCGGTAATCTATGCACATACGGAAGGTACCGTCCTTCTTCTTTACAAATAGTACTGGAGCTCCCCAAGGCGAAGAGCTAGGATGAATAAAACCCTTATCCAAGAGTTCTTGTAATTGTTTGGACAGTTCTTCCAATTCAGTCGGAGCTAAGCGATACGGTGCGCGAGCTATGGGTGCTGCTCCTGGAGCTAGTTCAATCTGGAATTCGACCTGGCGATGAGGCGGTAGACTAGGTAAGTCTTCAGGAAACACTTGAGGAAAATCACGTACAACTGGGATATCCTCTAATCTCTTCTCTTTCGTTGATGCATCAGTAACAAGTGCCAAAATGGCAGTGTGACCCTTTCGCAAACACTTTTAGGCCTTCAGGAAGGAGATGATGCCAACCACGACACCACTCTTGTCGCCTTGAACTTCGAGAGGTTCCTTACCAGAACGGGAATTCGAACAATCTTCTCCTTGCATAAGATCTCTGCTTGTTGTTGGGATAACCAATCCATACCAATGACGATGTCGAAACTACCCAGAGCTATAGGAATGAGATCGATAGAGAAAGTCTGACCAGCGAGGATAAGATTACAACCCTGAACTATGTGTGTGGCCTCTAGACTTTTACCATTAGCTAACTCTACGACATGCTTAGTGTTCAGGAGTGTGGGTGTACGTTTGAGCATTTGACTAACTTTCAAAGACATATAACTGGTATCCGCACCCGAATCAAACAAAACAGTAACATAAATGTCGTCAAGAAGAAACTTACCCATAACCACGTTAGGATCATTCCTTGCATCACCCTGCCCCAGCACAAATGCACGACCCCTAGCGCCGTTGTTCCCATCATTGTTATTTCCCCCATTGGTGTTCCCATTGCCTTGGTTATTGTTGTTGTTGTTCTGGTTTCGGTTCAACTGGGGGCAGTGTCTCTTGAAGTGACCTTCAGCGCCACAATGAAAACATCCCTTGTTGCCCTGTTGCTGATTCTGCGGCGTTTGCTGCTGCTGCTGGCGATCCTGAGTTACAGGCCGTGGGCTCCTACAATCCTTGGCCTCATGACCCATCTTGAGACACAGCGACCCTTGTTGCACTGGCCACTGTGGTGTCTGTTACAATTGTTGCACCTTGGGTGATTTCCTCGATACACACCCCTTCCCTGATTGCCCGAAGACTGCTGACCAGGGCTCTGATAGTTGTCAGTCTTTCGCTGCTGAACCTGAGACTGAACTGAAGCTGAACCCTTGCTGGAATCCCCATCCCATTTTCGCTTGTTGTCACTGGGAGTAGTAGGAGTAGCTGAAGTGGTAGTGATAGCAGTAGCGCTGATACGTTTAGGCAGCCTGTTTTGTTCCACTGCCTGATCCGTGAGGCGATGAGCAAGACGCTGAATATCCTGGATATTATCGAGGTTAGCCGATGTCACATGGCTCTAAATCTCTGGCGCTAGCCCCTTGAGATACAACTCAATGCGCTTGATCGGAGGGTCCACCATAGTTGGACACAATATGGCCAGCTCGTTTGACCGTTTAGTATAAGCTTCAATTTCCGACCCTGTCATTTTCAGATGATAGAGCTCCACTTCCAGCTTGTGGATGTCATCACGTGTGCAGTATTCTCGTTTGATGAGTTCCTTGAAATCATTCCAAGGGGTGGCGTTAGTAGCTGCCAGCCCTAAAATTTGAACTTGCGCATTCCACCAAGTCAGCGCAATGCCTTCTAGAGTACCAGTGGCGTACTTCACCCGCAGGGCATTCACACATCTCAAACATGGACTCGAGCTTTTCAATCCAATGGAGGAGTCCGACTGCTCCTTCAGTGCCACTGAACGTGCTAGGATGACAGTCCATGAAATTCTTGAAAGTGCAAACTGGTTGCTGAACGTGTTGACCTCCTGCTTGTGCGGCTGCAAGTGCCGCAACAACTTGTTCGTTAACCAGAGTCGTCAACTGGGCTTGAGTCATGTTAACGCGTCCACTCATGACGGCTCTGATTAACGAACAAGTTGCTGCGGCACACAAAGGGAACATAAGTGAGAGAGGTTCGCGAGAAGTGCGATGACAGAAGAGAGTAAGCACACAAAGGTTCTCATGCAATAGCAGTTATGTATATCTAAGCATACCCTGAGCAAAGTTCTATGTAATCTAGCAAATAGGCAATAAAACATATACCATATTACCTAGAATTGTTGAGTCTTGCACGTGGAGTGAAGCGTCGTTGTGGATCGTTGAGCACTGCACTGGTTATAGTCTGGTTTTAATAAAAACGTTTCCCCATATTAAAACCAAGTTCTCTATAACCAATGGCTCTGATACCAATCTGTCACACCCCCAAAATCCACATGCGGAGTACCACCGCTTGGGGCGTGACATGACCAGGATCAAGCCACCAATCATATTGAACATATAAGTAAATAGTAAAAGTTATTCATCAATACGAAAGGTGTTTTCAAAACCAAACATAATCAAGTGTAGCGGAAGCAATAATGTAAAACCCAGCGTAAGTATTAAGTTGAAATGGCATAAAAGTGTTTAACCCAACATCCTCGATCCGTGCCCACAACGACCGCGCCTCCCGTGCAAGCTCCGATAGTACATATGGTCATGCAAGGCATGTAACAGAGAGTCAACAACTAGTTGAGCGAGTTCACAGTAAGCAAGTTCGTAATAGTAAGTCCGTTGCATCACCATGCATTAGTAACTAAGTCAATTGTATGTTCGTTTAATGGGGGGCTTCCCATGTGTGCATGTACTAGACTAGAGTTAACCATAAGTGTTCTTCTTAACCCGAGAACAGTAGTACGTACAAGGTTTACGTAGGTTTTACGTAAGTGTCCTTCTCAACCCGAGGACAGTGGTACGCAGGGGTTTACGTAGGTTTTACGTAAGTGCCTGTCACAACCCGAGGCAGTAGTGAGTATAAATTTACGTAGGTTTTACGTAAGTGTCCTTCGCAACCTGAGGACAGGGGTAAGTACATGTATACGTAGGTTTTACGTATGGGTCCTTCTCATCCGAGGACGATGGTATAGAGTTTAGTAACAGTGTAAATACTAGTAATCGTTCAATCCCTTTATTCAAACCCATTCCCAACCCCGGGAATCCCATGCCTTGGTAAGAGTGTGAACTCACCTTGGTTTGCTCGGCAGATACACAAAGAGTCAATCGAACAGCTAACGGTCAGCCACGTCCTAACATGGTTACCATACAGCCAGGTTCGTATTCAAGTAGTGCACGTATATGATCTACACGTATTCTAACAAGTTGCACGTAAAACATGGATCATGGCATACTCGTGTAAACATGGCAGCTATCAGTACATTGTATGTTCAACAGTAAAGCTCACGTAACAAACAAAGTCCAACAGTGCGGCCCAATTACTTAGGCCCGTGACGGTGCAAGTCCAATAGTGCATGTGTGTATGGTCTCGAGTAGGGGTTTTGGTGTTCTCGAGTCGCGACCAGAAGGTCTCGACTTGTGTACATATCACTCGAGACGGGGTGGTCTCGAGTCAGGTCTCGAGTCACAACTGGACCCGCAACCGTGGTCTCGAGTATGCAGTTTTTGTGTTACTGTTGTGGTCTCGAGTCGAGACAGTGGGGTCCCGACTCGCAATCCCTGTCGAGACTAGCAGATGTAACTGATTTCCTTGATTGTTGACTATTATCCCCGTAACATCCGCAAACAATTTTGGCAGTTTCAGAATCAGATCAATTAATAGTTATTCAGCGTTCAACACATTCATATCATCGTGATTATCATCAATACAAGAACAGTCAATTAAGCATCAAACGAACGTACAACCGGACCATGTGATTGACTAATTCAAAGACTACCATGCATTGTTCATCAAACCAGTCAATACAACCTAACACATGCTCGAAATTTACCAATCCAGCACAAGTAATAGGCTCTAAATAAACATAAATTATCATACAATCCTTTTAACGGTTTTGTTATTATATGGTTCTCATCATCAAACAAGGCAGTTTTTCATTGAACATGCTAATATCAAACTAAATGTATTAACCCGATTCATGATCACAACATCATTGATATATCTACTAGCATGAAACCCCTAGTTAACTCAAACATAGCACAACACTAATGATCATACAACTAAAAGATAACAAGGCACTAACCAGAAGTGTGATGTGACAATTTTAGTCGAGATAACCTTCGGTGATGGAGGGTTGTCGCCGTCGCACAAAAGAGAGAAGAGGGGATAGCTTAGGGTTTGTGTGTTCTTGTTTTGCAAGTAATGAGAAACTAAACCCCCCCTAATGGTTCCTCTATGCACACAAAAAAGTGGGCCGAGCTCCTTAACGGGCTGCCCTTCGAAACAAGATATGTTGGGCCGAGAGAGTTGTGTAGCAAGGATAGGGTGTACGGCCCAAAGGGCTTGTGCGATCGGACCATGATGTGCGACTAGGTTTATTATACATGCATAATCACAACGCATTCATTT
Source organism: Helianthus annuus (assembly GCF_002127325.2). NCBI lineage: Eukaryota > Viridiplantae > Streptophyta > Magnoliopsida > Asterales > Asteraceae > Helianthus > Helianthus annuus. The sequence continues at coordinate 67,642,058 of NC_035440.2, read as the reverse complement.
AATCAACCAAGTTCACATAAACACATTCATGTAACACATATCATTCCATTAAACCATGTATCACGTAATCACATAGAGTCCATATAGGTTAACACGAAATGCAAAAGAAAGTTCTATAATGCGAGTTGTCACATTGCAGGTATTCCAGATTACGATCCCGACAGCTGAGTCTAAGGGGGAGTCTGAAGACGAGCTCAAAGCAAGGGGGAGCTTGTAGACCGGAAAGAAAGGTGTCGATCCCTAAAAGCACGGAAGCTTGACGAAAGGGGAGCCTGAAGAAGCTGATCAAAGAAGAAAGATTGATAGATGCTTACAGTGTTAGACAATTCGGAAAGAGCCAAAAGACTGATCAAGACTGAAGATGTGTCCTGCAAATGATTAGACACTGAAGACTTCGTCAACATCCAAGGGGAGTCTGTTAGTGCACTATGTCTGTTGACTTCGTCTTGTATCATGTCATGTATTAGAACTGATAGATCAGGGCTCGTAGAACGAGAAAATAGGATTTATGTGTTTAATGGTAATTCCGTACGAAATTACCATCTTGGTAATTCCGCACGAAACAGGTAATTTCGCATGAACGATTAATTCCGCATGAAGTTAACAGGTTAAATTCCGTAAGGAATTAGCTTAGGCTAATTCCGCATGAAACAAACATGTTAATTCCACACGGAATTACTCGTCTATATATACCCTTGTTTCCGTTTGGTTTGGTACGGAATTAGAAATCGGTAACAAAGTGCTGCCGATTTGTCTCCAGGTGCTGTAATTCTATCAAATCAATAATAGAGAGATATTAAAGAGTATCAAGCTGTTTTCATGTCCGTTTCACTGATTCCGCCTTTGATTCGGATCTAAAACTCTTCTGATTGGCTAGTTCGGGTCAAACAACGATCCTACACCAAGTAGAGTGATTCTAGACTCTAAATTATAGTTCAGGAAATTATCTTTTCGAAAAACTAAGTTTTATAATTATTCGATAAGAATAAGTTAATATTTTTTATTTTATAAAAACGTGTGTCAATAGTGATTTCGGATCAGATACTATAAAATGTCTTACAAGGGTCATAACTCACAAAGTATAAGTTCAAATAACCTAAATCTTATACAAAAGGTAATACTATAGGTTAAAAATATATTCTAAATGGAAAGACATGATTTTAGCAAACGTAGAATTTTTATTATTTTTTGGCGTAAACTTTCGCTGAAAATTCTCTGTTACTACCTTTCGGTGTTTCACGATTTTTCATAATTTTTCTACTCACTGGAAAATATTTTTAAAGATAAAAACATGTAGTAACTTGTCATAAAATTTTCATAATTTAATTCCACCGTTTGGTTAGTCAGTAAATTCCGACAACTTACCCTTTATTAAAACTGATCCAAAAGTAACCTACGGATTTGTTTTTTTACACATTAACTTGCTTCAAAAAAAAAACATTATTTAACTTATAATTAGTGTAAACACCTTAAATTGCCCTTTTTACCATTAATTAGTCATTAATTACATAACCAAACTTGTAAACCCTAAAATAACACTCTAATAATTGTAAAATCAACATCATTATTCACGATGCTTAACAATGAATCGAAGTTAGACCTTACAACCGATATCTATATTGCAGCGGTCGCGTAGGACACTATTTGCTACTATTTGTGAACTTGTGTGGAATTATCTATCAACGTGTCGCAACCCCCGACCCCTACCCGGGAGTGGGCGGCCGCGAGCCTCAGAGCGAGTGGTATCGGTGTTTATTAATTTAGCAGCGGAATACATCAGGACCGTAGTTAGGAAATATTTTTATCAGAGTAAAACACCAAACTTTTATAAAATAATTTATGGGGATAAAACCCAAGTTCATTTGATAATACATTAGTAGGGATAAACCCTAATTATTGAAAACAAAATGTCTTGTTTATTTAGGTAACTTTTATAGCCACTTTTCCAAGCCTTCAGTGCTCTCCGGCTGGCTTCTATTTGGCTTTCACATTACGTTACCTGAAACTCATTTTAAAACATTTTATCAGCAAGAAATACTGGTTAGTGCATCCCAGTATATCAAAACAGTTTTATCACTTTTACAGAAATTGAGGGCAACCCTCAATTACATTTGCTTAATCTACTCAATTACTCAATCAGTACTGTCAACCCGACTTGTGGGTCATATTACTCATTGGCTAACTCTTTATCCAAAGGTAACGTGTAACACCTCGAAAAATTACGTCCAATAATGCATTGACACGTGTCATAGACTTTGGATATGTGAAAATATACCTTAGAGGGACTAAAGTTGTCAAAAAGTGAAAACTATGGAATATAAGGGTCCAAAGTGTCAACAATGGATAAATAGACTCTACAATAACCCTACATGGTGTTTATAACCCTAAACGGATAGATCATGGATCATACGAAGCGAAAAATGCACGAAAGTGAGAAATTACAAACTACATGGGCTAAAAGTGTCAACATGTTGAATTTATACCTCTGAGTGATCTTTTGGCAGACCCGAAGCTTTGTAATGATAAAATATACTCACTAGAATATGTGGTAAAAATTTCATGAAGTTTCGTTATCGTATGAGAAAGTTATGGCCAAAACCGTACTTGAGGGGTTAAAAGCGTCAACGTCGAATTTCATGACTTTTCGGGTGAGCGCAAAGTTAACCGAGGACTTTACCATGTTGGTAAATGTCCCAAGGTCCTTAAAAGTCAAGTTTGAGGGTCTAAGGGCCAAGATAAATGGCCAAAACCTCGTATCTAAAGACCAGGGACCAAACCGCAACATTTAGCAAACTTTTGTGGATCAGCAGACCCCAGGCGGCCCGCCTGGGCAGCCTTAAGCGGGCCGCGACCCAGTGCCAGCATCAGATTTTCGCGAATAATGGCTTTTGGGTCAGTTTTGTGAGTTGTTTACAGCTGGTTTCACCTCCAAAACTCACCAATAGACTTACATGCAACATAGGACACCTGTGACCTTCTCACAACTCCTGAAACACCTTATAATCAGATCAATTCTTCACATTTGGGTCTTGTGGTAGTAAACATATGAACACTTGAACTTACAAAAATTCACAAGAGCTATTCTGGAGTTTTCTGGACGACAAGGCTGCTTCATAGTGATCTCTAAGCTTCATTAGGACTCTTGTAAGCATTCATAACCTTCTCTAATTCGTTCTAGCTTAGATTATTAGCCGAAAGTCAATCCGTCGTAACTATAGTTTGACTTTTTGATTAAACGAAAATGGCTCAGTCATTTCTCAAATTGAAAGTACCTACAAGTTGGTATTTATGTGGGAAACAAACCCTCAAAAGGGTATTTTCTGATTCCCACTCTAAGCATGATTATTGTCGAGTCAAAGTCGTTCTTAAAAAGTCAACAGAACTTGTTTTTGCAAAATCTAGCATAAATAGTAATGTAGATGACATGCAATCAGTTTGATCATCAAAATAACTTTGTAATGAATATAAGAATATGTTTTATCATGATCAACTCGACAATTTTTAGTATAAACACGGATTGGAACCGAAAGTCTTACAAAATGACTTTTTCTTTGACTCTCGATTCGGATCCGTGCATGCATGTTTGAGATCTGCCCTAGAGCTTATTTTGGACCATTTTTATTTATGTGTAACTCTCTGAGATTTTAAGACTTGATTCAACTCTTGTCCGATTCATTTGCATGTTACCGGTTTATGCTTAAATATGACTATTTTGCCCTTTTTGATATAAAACGTGATTTTTGGAAAAGTGAAAGAGTAAAAACCTTTATTACTGATTTATAAACTTGCACCGAAAATTTGATATCAGTTGGAGGTCCAGATTTAGAGTTATGTCCGATATCGTAAATCTAAAGCTTTATGTTAAATAAATGGCGTAATTAGCGTATAACCTATTTAAGCCCACTTTTTGGTACCAAACTTTTTACCAACTGATGTTATATAATATTTTGGGATTTTTGAAGATTTTTATTTAATTTTTGGCTGATCGTATCATAGGTCTCTAAGTTAATTCGGTTAATTCCGGTTTTGACCTTTTTGGCCATAAAATGAGTTTTATAAATCTTTTTGACCCCAAACCTTTTTCTACTGATTTTATTTGTTAAATAAATTATTTTGAGCATTCTGGAAATATAAAAGTAGCAGCTTTCTTTTGAAAACCCGGAAACGGCTCTAAATCGCCTTTTTAAGCGTTTTTAACGCATAGTATGTACTATAACCATATTAAACATATAAGGATTATACCTACTGATGTATTTAGCATATTTTTATATAATAACAGTAAGTATAAGTTTTTAAACTCAGTTTTCCAGTTTTGACCGTTTAAGCCCTTGTGAAATTACCAAAATACCCCTAAGGTGCATAGTTCGATTTTAAATGATAAGTTTTGTATATGGGTCATACCCTACTGTTATAATATGTCAAATCAAGTATATTTACTGTATAAATCAGACCTGTAAATCAGATTTCCAATTTAACTCTTTTATAATCTTTTGAATGACCAAAATGCCCTTATGAGGCGTAAATTGAGTTTATTTCCGTATGGGGCAAAATAGAAGTTATCTTACTGATATTATAACATATTTAAAGCATATTATCTCAGGGAACTTGCATATGACTCTTATGGTTACCCGTAACGCTCTTTTAGCGTTCGGTTCGGTTTATGTAACTAGTTTGCATAAATTGACCGAAACGGGTCAAACATTATCATTTTTGTCTCAAAATCCAGAATGTATTTAGCATCCCCATATTATGCAAGTATTCAAACTTGTCGGGTCTAAATCACGTTCTATCCGGTCTTCGCTTAATCGTGCGCTTGAACCGTTTCGTCCTTAAAACTAACCGGTCTAGGCTTAGGCTTAAATAAAGACCCGTTAGGAATCTAATAGGTTGTTATAAACCTTTGTTCCAGAATAGGAGGCCTAGTAAAAGCTACCTTCACTTGCTAATTGTGATTCATACTTACAAAGGTAAATACTTTTAACTTATTTTCCCTATACGGGCTTGGGGTACGGTATATAATATACCGCTTGGTCCGGCATTGAATTCTTTAATCGAATAGTGGTTAAATTTATTGAGATGACCCTGTTTTGAAGGTGTTTTATTGCTTGAAGCCTTTGGGGGGTTAATGACCATGTCCCGAATATCCTTGGCATCATCTTACGAGATGGCCACGACCTGAGCACGGGGTGTAGGCGTACACCCGTCAGTGTATAACTCTATATTGTGGTGTGTCTATTAATCTTTAACCCGGTCTACGGATCGGGCTACTGAACGCGGAGTAACATGTAAATCCCTTACAAGATTATATTGCATAATTATCCCAAGTTATAAAAATATTTTATGCCATGTGCATTTAAATCAATTTTCAATCATTTTCAAAATGAGTCAGTTAAATTGTATTTACCAGTGTAAACTGACGTATTTTCCCAAAAGGTTAAGTGCAGGTACTACACGTAATAGGCTGGCTGTCTTCTAGAGCGTCCACAATAAGTCTCGCAAGCTTGGACGACAATAAAACTGTTGAACAATATCTTATTTTATTTTGATCCGCCTGTGGATCCGTTTCAACTATCAGTGATATTTAATATTACATTTTATTAAAGTTGAAATGAATCTATCTTTGCTTCCGCTGTGCATTATTATATTGTGTTGTTTGTCTATGCTGATGCCAACTACGTCACTATACTCCCCACCGGGCCCACCGGTGACACGTGGAAATTAGGGGTGTGACAGGTTGGTATCAGAGCCAACGCTGAGGGAATTAACACTAGCCTTCTGTGTTTAATCTCAGTTACACAATTGCACATTCCTCGATTTTCGAGTCTAGACAAAGAACTTAGGAAATGTTCAAATTTCTTTTATTTTCTAACTTTGTCTTATATATACATTTTGTTGTGCCACTTGTTTGATTTTTGACAGGTTCAAGATGCCGCCACGTGTAAGAGGAAGAGGAAGGGGACAAGGAGCATTCGCAACCTCACATGATCATGAAGCCGGCCCTTCGCAGGCGAACCCCTTCAGGATCCCACAACGCAGATGCTCGAGACCTTTGGAGATCTTTCGCTGAACCCGCAAGGCACTCACTGAGTACCTCACCTTCTGTCCCACACTCTTTTGGGCCTCATTCAGAAAATGAGCCCCACAACTCCCATCAATCCTTCATACCTCTCCAAAACCACCAATCACCCTTTGACCACCCATCACCTGTCTTTCAGGGCCTGTTCAACCCTAATGACTATTTGGGAGAACCAATGGGTTATAACCCACTTGGACCTGAAGACCACTTTCCGGGTGGCAACGGGATGGATATCGATGAGGATACCGATCCTTCCATGCCACCGTCCGGAACACCGAACCACCCCATCGAGATTTCAGATGGGTCACCGTTTGTGGGATCACCTTACCATGGTCCCGACAGTTATGAGGAGAGATTCAAGCAGCATGACTGGGTATTTACCCCTAGTTACCACAACTCCCCCTTACACCAGTCGCATCACAGCTCTCCATTGCACTCCCAGCAGCAGCTTCAGCAGCAGCCTCAGCAGCAGCCTCAGCAGCAGCAGGACCCTTCTGAGGGTTTCTGGCGCGACGTGGTCACTCCGCCGCCGCCACCACCTCCAGTTTTGCCTCCTCCGCCTCCAAGGCGAAGAGGGAGGAACGCACGGATGTCTACACGAGGGGGAATACACATCGGCACCCCTCCACATTCAGGTAGCAGCCGATACTCGCCACTTCATGAGGAGCAAGGGATGGGAGAATCTTCGCATCCCGTCTCAGAAGTAACATCTGCGCCAATCGCGCCACCACCACCACAGGATTTTGGGAACCCAATCCCCGCTTATACTAGCGCGGCCGCATATAACCCCTTCGAGCCGACTTTTCCCCCAGGTTATAACTATACAGAGGATCCCTACTGGGTAGCCGCGAACTACAACTCTCTCAATCCGGAAGGTACTTTTGGAGGTCCCTGGACTACGGGACAGTCGACCTATGGATATCCATCATATGGATATCAGCAGCCGCAGCCTCCTCAACCACCGCAATATTAGATGCCACCGCCGGCACCGATGATGTCGCCACCACAAGTTCAAGAAATCCTTCAAGGGATAAATGATGTGCGACATGAATTGCGGCATGAATTGCGGGAAGATCGCCGACATAACCGCGGAATGTTTAAGAAGATGGTGGATTTGATCAAGGGAAAGAGCAAGAAGGATTATTAAATCCTTTGTTTGTTAGCTTATTTAATCATGTCCCTGCGAGGACATTTATTCCTGTACTCTACCCCTGCGTGGGTATGTTTTTCCTTTCTGTTCTACCCCTGCGTGGGTATGTTGTTTCTGTTTGACCCCTGCATGGGTTTGTTTGTTAGTTTAGTGATGTGTGTAAAATGCAACATATAAATCACATCAATTAAGGCATAAAACTAACCCTTTTTAAGTACTAATGTTGGAAAAAGAGTGTTTTTGTCTTCCTTTTGTATTTTCAGGATGAAATGAGCTCAAAATCACAAAAGAAGCAAAAAGACAACTAATTCTAGCACAAATACAAGAAAAGGAACAAAAGTAGACTGCCCGGACCCTCAACGGCACCTCCCAAGGCAAAGAAGAGAAAACAAAGTCTGAACACGCCCCATGTCCAGCGAACACGGGGGCGTGCCCAGGAAACAGCAGAAAAGACAAACCAGTAGAAGCTTCCATTGCCCACCACGGGGCCGTGTCCAGCGAGCACGGGGGCGTGGTGAAAGTACAGCAGGCGCATTAATTGTAATTGCGAATTACAATTAATGAAGAGAGAGAATGTCAGACGGGCACGGGGGCGTGTCCAGCGGACACGGGGCCGTGCCCAGCCTTCTGTTCAGCCTATAAATAGAGGAGCTTGGTTTCATTCTCTTTCATCCCTTGGCACACCACCTCTCTCACACCTCATCCACCACCCACCACCACCATAACACCATCATCCACCACCATCATCCATTGTCCATCGTAGAGTGTGTGAGCCGTCTCGGGATCCAAGATTGATCGTAAGAGTTCTTGACAATCAAGGCCATGTTTGCCTAAGTCTCTTACATCACTTGGTGAAGACAAGTGTTTAGTATAATACTTTTTATTTTTAATCTTTTGCACTTTTTATTTGGTTTTGTATTAATGACTTTAATAACTAGTTACTTATGTTGAAGGTTATCTTTCCTTATCATTTGTCCGTGGTGTCTTGGCGTTATTTTACTGTCTATATAAAATAAAAGATTTTCACCATTCATATCTCCACGGTCTATATGGAGGTATGTTGGCTACCTGGTCGGGGGTTAAGGGAACGGTTTGGTAAGGGTCTTACCCTTGTTCAGCGTTTAGAGGTCCTGCTTGGGACCTGGGTCAAATTTAGTAGGATCTCCTTCAATGCCCATAGGTATTGGATGGCGGGGATCCAAACTCTTTGACCCCCTCATAAGTTAACTACTATTAATACTATAACCCGGCTATTTAGGACTGTATCCCTGCTGACTCAGACTACTTAGCCGAGGGTAACGTCACCGCCAAAAGCGGGGCCTACCACAATTTGCATTAATAACTTAATTCATTATCTTTCAATAATCCGACCCTTTAGGATTGTATCCTTGCTGACTCAAACTACTGGGTTGAGGGTAACGTCGCCTTCAAAAGAGGGGCCTACTACAATAACTAAGATAATCTCTTAAATAAGTGCAAAAGTGCGAAAATAATCAAAGGTTATACTAATACACGTGTCGGATCCAAGTGATTCATCTTGTCTATCTGTTTTTATTTTATTTTATTTTTCAGCATTTAGTTAGTTTTTATTTTTCTTAGTTTAAAATATTTTTCTCACTTTTTGATTTGATTAGACGTTGAGGATAAACCGGTACTAAAAGCTCTTGTGTCCTTGGACGACCTCGGTATCTTACCAACACTATACTACGTCCACGATGGGTGCACTTGCCCATATGTGTGTTTAGTGTTAGTAAATATCGTGTTTTATAAATTTAAAACTTGGCTAAAAGTGTAAAAAGGGGCTTAAATATACATCTAAATGATATTACACTACACACGCATCATTTAGCCCCTGCGTGGGTATGTTATTTGAGTAAAAGTCCCGTTTAGGGCAAACTTTTGTTAGTTAATTCTATTTGAAATGGTTAATTTAAGTTTTCATTTTTAAATTATATGCATAAATATAATATACGAATAAATTAAAAATAGTAATTATTATTTTAATTTACCATTTAAATAATAAGAATCTTAAAAAGGTAAAATCTAGCTTGAATGTCATATTAAAGACCTGGCCAATATGGTAGAACCTGTTAAAAAGATTCAAATCTCTGTTAACATCTGTAAACATGTTAACATTCTTGGCAAGCGTGATCCGCAAAATCACACATGTCACTCTTTTTAATAAATTATCCAAAAAATTGTATTCTATATATATTTGATTGTGATTTGATGCCTACGGGTTATGACTAATGTCATATAAAACAAAAAGGGCAGCCGTGGTTTATAAACTCCCTGCCAAGCAAAGGATTTATTTGTTTTAATTATACAATCCTAATCCTATAAAAATCTGAATTCAAAATTTAGAAGTTGTCCAAGTGACTAGGCCTATTGTGCCAATATATATATTTCATTCCAGGGTAAAGTTGCTAATAAAAAGTCCTGAATGAAATTAATTAAATTAACTAATATGGCTCTTATTACCATGGTTAATAAATCGTCAAGAACGATAATACTGTTAGGTTTCTAAATAGACCTTGTCCTTACTTTTATGTAGCACCTAAAACCACATGGCTAAGTCTGAAGAAGTAAACAGTCACTCCGAGGAAGGACCCGATAACACTAGAATACATATAACTGGTGCGGAGCTACAAGCATTAGTAGAAAATGTTGTTGCCAAAGCAATTGAAAGGCAATATAGTGAACCAAGTAGGACCCGAAGTAGGGCCCGGTCCGCGCCACATTCCAAAACCAAGGATCATTCTGAGGCTCACACCAAACCACTTTCTAAGAAGGACGCATCTAAGAAAGATGAGCTAAAGAAGAATGATGAGGATAATCACTCCTCTAACCACAGCAGTATCCCGAAAAAGGAGATCAAGCAGAAACATGAATCGCACAGTAAGTCCTGTACGTATAAATACTTCGTCTCATGTAAACCCAGAGATTTTACTGGGGAGAAGGGAGCGGTCGACTGCATGACCTGGTTAGACGAAATGGATACAGTTGTAGATATCAGCGGGTGTGCTGATCGGGATGTAGTGAAGTACGTATCCCAGTCATTCAAAGGGGACGCACTGGCGTGGTGGAAATCCCTCTTACAAGCTGCCGGAAAGGCCACACTTTACAGTATGTCATGGGATCAGTTCGTAGCCCTTATTAAAGAAAATTTTTGCCCACAACATGAAGTTGAAAGGATCGAGTCAGACTTCGTATCCTTGGTGATGAAGAATCTAGACTGCCAGGCATACCTCACCACTTTCAATACTCTATCTCGAATGGTTCCATACCTGGTAACCCAGAACCGAAAAGGATTGCCCGTTTTATTGGGGGTTTGGCACCTGAGATTAAGGCAAGTGTTAAGGCATCGAGGCCTACAACGTTCAGACAGTGACTGATCTATCTCTCTCTCTCACCCAGGACGTAGTCAGGTTGAGAGCTCTTAAAAACTCGGAAGAGAACAAAAGAAAGCGTGAGGACGATACCTCACGGAGATCGGAGAAGAGACACCGAGGGAATAACGACCACAGGAAAGGGTCGGGATTTAAGAGAGATTGGCAACAATCAGGGGACAAGCCCAAATGCAAAACCTGTAAGAAAAACCATTTTAGGAAGTGTCGCTTAGAGTCGAAATCGCAGTCCCTCACGAGAACCTGTGGAATATGCAAATCTACGGATCATACGACTTTGAAGTGTAAAGGTCTGAAGGATGCAACATGTTACGGTTGCAACGAGAAAGGGCACATTAAGACGAATTGCCCAAAGAACGCTAAGAAAACCGATGATGGAAAGAAGACCAATGCAAGAGTCTTCAAGATGGACGCTAAGGAAGCAGTTCAAGATGACAACGTTATTACAGGTACTTTTCTTGTAAATGATGTTTTTGCTAGAGTACTGTTTGATTCAGGAGCTGATAAGTCATTTGTAGATGATAAGTTCTGTAAGTTGTTAAACCTACCTGTTAAAGCCTTAAGTGTGAAGTATGAGGTGGAATTAGCTGATGGAACCATAGAAACCGCCTCAACCGTTTTAGATGGATGTGTTATATCCATTAGGAATCACTCTTTTCCATTATCCTTACTTCCCTTTAAGCTAGCCGGTTTTGATGTAGTGATAGGTATGGATTGGTTGTCACACAACCAAGCCCAGATTGTGTGCAACAGAAAGCAAGTGGTAGTTAAAACTCCGTCCGGTGAGCCACTCACTATCCAAGGAGATACCCAGCATGGGTTGCCTGAGCAAGTGTCCATGCTCAAGGCATCCAGATGTCTGCAGAAGGGTTGTGTCATTTACATGGCACAGGTTACTGTTGATGAGCCAAAGCCAAGGATTGAGGATATACCTGTCATTTCGGAATACCCTGAAGTGTTTCCGGAAGAACTACCTGGCTTACCGCCGGATAGGCAAGTAGAGTTTCGAATTGACATCATTCCGGGTGCGGCGCCAGTAGCGAGAGCACCATATAGGTTGGCACCAACGGAGATGAAGGAGTTAAGGATGCAGTTAGATGATCTGTTAGCTAAAGGTTTTATTAGACCTAGCTCGTCTCCTTGGGGAGCGCCGATTTTGTTTGTCAAGAAGAAGGATGGATCGATACGTCTGTGCATCGATTACCGTGAGCTTAACAAAGTCACTATCAAGAATAGGTATCCTTTGCCTAGGATCGACGATCTGTTCGATCAATTGCAAGGAGCAAGCTACTTTTCAAAGATCGACTTAAGGTCAGGCTATCACCAGTTGAAGGTCAAGGATGAAGATGTTCACAAGACAGCGTTTAGGACTCGTTATGGACATTACGAGTTCCTAGTGATGCCTTTTGGGCTCACTAACGCACCAGCCGCATTCATGGATCTCATGAATCGCGTTTGCAAGCCTTATCTGGATAAATTCGTCATCGTCTTTATTGACGACATCCTTATTTACTCGAAGAACCAGCCTGACCATGAGAAACACCTTCGTTGTATTCTCAAACTTCTACATCATGAGAAGCTCTATGCCAAATTTTCAAAGTGCGAATTTTGGCTTCGAGAAGTCCAGTTCCTTGGACATGTGGTAAGTGAGCGTGGTATCCAAGTAGATCCCGCTAAGGTAGAAGCAGTTATGAATTGGCAAAAGCCAAAGACGCCTACCGAGATTCGCAGTTTTCTAGGATTAGCAGGATACTATAGGAGATTCGTCGAAAATTTCTCAAGGATTGCTGCGCCCCTAACTTCGTTGACACGTAAGAAGATCAAGTTTGATTGGGGCCCTAAGCAGCAGGAATCCTTTGACGTTTTGAAGAAGAAGTTGAGCAATGCACCAGTGTTAACATTGCCCGATGGTATGGAAGAATTTGTGGTGTATTGCGATGCGTCACACACTGGCATGGGCTGTGTACTCATGCAGAGAGGCAAGGTCATTGCCTACGCTTCACGACAGCTAAAGGTGCACGAAAAGAACTACACCACCCACGACTTAGAACTGGGTGCCGTTGTATTTGCATTAAAACTGTGGAGACACTACTTGTACGGGACCAAGTGTGTAATCTATTCGGATCACAAGAGCCTTCAACATTTGTTCAATCAGAAGGACTTGAACATGCGACAAAGATGATGGATGGAAACTTTAAATGATTACGACTGTGAGATAAGATACCATCCAGGCAAGGCAAATGTAGTTGCTGACGCCTTAAGCAGAAAAGAAAGAGTGAAGCCGATAAGAATACACGCCAAGCGCATAGAAATAAGGAATAATTTGAATGAAAGGGTGTTAGCTGCACAGAAGGAAGCTGTGTTGGAAGCTAATTATCCTGAAGAAAAGCTAGGAGTAACTGAGGAACAGTTATCCTATGACAAGGATGGAATGCTAAGACTGAATGGGCGAATATGGGTTCCAGTTTATGGAGGACTTCGGGATGTTATCCTCCAGGAAGCCCACAGCTCTAAATATTCCGTTCATCCTGGAGCTGATAAGATGTACCAGGATCTAAAGGCAAATTACTGGTGGATTGGTTTGAAAAAGTCCGTAGCAGAGCATGTAGCTAAATGTTTGACTTGTGCTCAAGTCAAAGCTGAGCATCAGAAGCCGTCAGGTTTGCTTCAACAACCTGAAATTCCCACGTGGAAATGGGAAATGGTGACAATGGATTTCATCACCAAGTTGCCAAAGACGAGAAAGGGGAATGATACTATATGGGTCATAGTAGATAGACTGACGAAGTCAGCTCATTTTCTACCCATCAAGGAGACTTATAGCTCCGATATGTTAGCTCAATTATACGTTGATAAGATTGTAGCGCTGCATGGTATACCTGTATCTATTATCTCTGATAGAGATACTAGATATACGTCACATTTTTGGAAGAGTTTCCAACAATCTTTGGGCACTCGTTTGAATTTTAGTACGGCTTATCATCCTCAGACTGATGGTCAGAGTGAGCGTACTATTCAAACTTTGGAAGACATGCTTCGTGCATGTGCGATCGATTTGGGTGGTAGTTGGGATAAGAACCTACCACTAATTGAATTCTCTTACAACAATAGCTACCACTCCAGCATAAAAGCTGCGCCTTTTGAGGCCCTATACGATAGAAAGTGTAGATCGCCTATTTGTTGGGCGGAAGTTGGAGATGTCCAACTAACAGGACCAGAGATTATTTTTGAGACGACGGACAAGATTGTCCAAATTCACGATCGTTTGAAAGCTGCCAGGGATAGGCAGAAAAGTTATGCGGATCCAAAGCGCAAAGATTTTCACTTCAACGTAGGTGATAAAGTGTTGCTTAAAGTATCGCCCTGGAAGGGGGTAATGCGATTTGGTAAGAAAGGCAAGCTAAGCCCGAGATACATAGGACCTTTCGAGATTGTCGAACGCGTCGGATCAGTTGCCTATAAGCTAAACCTACCTGAAGAGCTTAGTAGCATACATAATGTGTTCCACATCTGTAATCTGAAGAAGTGTTTCGCTGACGAATCACTGGTCATACCGCATACAGATATACACATTGATGAAAGCTTGAAGTTTGTGGAAAAACCATTGTCGATTGAGGATCGACAGGTTAAGAAGCTCCGAAGAAAGTACATACCTATTGTTAAGGTCAAATGGGATGCCCGTAGAGGTCCCGAATACACATGGGAAGTAGAATCCACAATGAAAGAAAAATACCCTCATTTGTTCCAGTAAATCTCGAGGTCGAGATTTCTTTTAAGGGGGTGAGGATGTAACACCTCGAAAAATTACGTCCAATAATGCATTGACACGTGTCATAGACTTTGGATATGTGAAAATATACCTTAGAGGGACTAAAGTTGTCAAAAAGTGAAAACTATGGAATATAAGGGTCCAAAGTGTCAACAATGGATAAATAGACTCTACAATAACCCTACATGGTGTTTATAACCCTAAACGGATAGATCATGGATCATACGAAGCGGAAAATGCACGAAAGTGAGAAATTACAAACTACAGGGGCTAAAAGTGTCAACATGTTGAATTTATACCTCTGAGTGATCTTTTGGCAGACCCGAAGCTTTGTAATGATAAAATATACTCACTAGAATATGTGGTAAAAATTTCATGAAGTTTCGTTATCGTATGAGAAAGTTATGGCCAAAACCGTACTTGAGGGGTTAAAAGCGTCAACGTCGAATTTCATGACTTTTCGGGTGAGCGCAAAGTTAACCGAGGACTTTACCATGTTGGTAAATGTCCCAAGGTCCTTAAAAGTCAAGTTTGAGGGTCTAAGGGCCAAGATAAATGGCCAAAACCTCGTATCTAAAGACCAGGGACCAAACCGCAACATTTAGCAAACTTTTGTGGATCAGCAGACCCCAGGCGGCCCGCCTGGGCAGCCTTAAGCGGGCCGCGACCTAGTGCCAGCATCAGATTTTCGCGAATAATGGCTTTTGGGTCAGTTTTGTGAGTTGTTTACAGCTGGTTTCACCTCCAAAACTCACCAATAGACTTACATGCAACATAGGACACCTGTGACCTTCTCACAACTCCTGAAACACCTTATAATCAGATCAATTCTTCACATTTGGGTCTTGTGGTAGTAAACATATGAACACTTGAACTTACAAAAATTCACAAGAGCTATTCTGGAGTTTTCTGGACGACAAGGCTGCTTCATAGTGATCTCTAAGCTTCATTAGGACTCTTGTAAGCATTCATAACCTTCTCTAATTCGTTCTAGCTTAGATTATTAGCCGAAAGTCAATCCGTCGTAACTATAGTTTGACTTTTTGATTAAACGAAAATGGCTCAGTCATTTCTCAAATTGAAAGTACCTACAAGTTGGTATTTATGTGGGAAACAAACCCTCAAAAGGGTATTTTCTGATTCCCACTCTAAGCATGATTATTGTCGAGTCAAAGTCGTTCTTAAAAAGTCAACAGAACTTGTTTTTGCAAAATCTAGCATAAATAGTAATGTAGATGACATGCAATCAGTTTGATCATCAAAATAACTTTGTAATGAATATAAGAATATGTTTTATCATGATCAACTCGACAATTTTTAGTATAAACACGGATTGGAACCGAAAGTCTTACAAAATGACTTTTTCTTTGACTCTCGATTCGGATCCGTACATGCATGTTTGAGATCTGCCCTAGAGCTTATTTTGGACCATTTTTATTTATGTGTAACTCTCTGAGATTTTAAGACTTGATTCAACTCTTGTCCGATTCATTTGCATGTTACCGGTTTATGCTTAAATATGACTATTTTGCCCTTTTTGATATAAAACGTGATTTTTGGAAAAGTGAAAGAGTAGAAACCTTTATTACTGATTTATAAACTTGCACCGAAAATTTGATATCAGTTGGAGGTCCAGATTTAGAGTTATGTCCGATATCGTAAATCTAAAGCTTTATGTTAAATAAATGGCGTAATTAGCGTATAACCTATTTAAGCCCACTTTTTGGTACCAAACTTTTTACCAACTGATGTTATATAATATTTTGGGATTTTTGAAGATTTTTATTTAATTTTTGGCTGATCGTATCATAGGTCTCTAAGTTAATTCGGTTAATTCCGGTTTTGACCTTTTTGGCCATAAAATGAGTTTTATAAATCTTTTTGACCCCAAACCTTTTTCTACTGATTTTATTTGTTAAATAAATTATTTTGAGCATTCTGGAAATATAAAAGTAGCAGCTTTCTTTTGAAAACCCGGAAACGGCTCTAAATCGCCTTTTTAAGCGTTTTTAACGCATAGTATGTACTATAACCATATTAAACATATAAGGATTATACCTACTGATGTATTTAGCATATTTTTATATAATAACAGTAAGTATAAGTTTTTAAACTCAGTTTTCCAGTTTTGACCGTTTAAGCCCTTGTGAAATTACCAAAATACCCCTAAGGTGCATAGTTCGATTTTAAATGATAAGTTTTGTATATGGGTCATACCCTACTGTTATAATATGTCAAATCAAGTATATTTACTGTATAAATCAGACCTGTAAATCAGATTTCCAATTTAACTCTTTTATAATCTTTTGAATGACCAAAATGCCCTTATGAGGCGTAAATTGAGTTTATTTCCGTATGGGGCAAAATAGAAGTTATCTTACTGATATTATAACATATTTAAAGCATATTATCTCAGGGAACTTGCATATGACTCTTATGGTTACCCGTAACGCTCTTTTAGCGTTCGGTTCGGTTTATGTAACTAGTTTGCATAAATTGACCGAAACGGGTCAAACATTATCATTTTTGTCTCAAAATCCAGAATGTATTTAGCATCCCCATATTATGCAAGTATTCAAACTTGTCGGGTCTAAATCACGTTCTATCCGGTCTTCGCTTAATCGTGCGCTTGAACCGTTTCGTCCTTAAAACTAACCGGTCTAGGCTTAGGCTTAAATAAAGACCCGTTAGGAATCTAATAGGTTGTTATAAACCTTTGTTCCAGAATAGGAGGCCCAGTAAAAGCTACCTTCACTTGCTAATTGTGATTCATACTTACAAAGGTAAATACTTTTAACTTATTTTCCCTATACGGGCTTGGGGTACGGTATATAATATACCGCTTGGTCCGGCATTGAATTCTTTAATCGAATAGTGGTTAAATTTATTGAGATGACCCTGTTTTAAAGGTGTTTTATTGCTTGAAGCCTTTGGGGGGTTAATGACCATGTCCCGGATATCCTTGGCATCATCTTACGAGATGGCCACGACCTGAGCACGGGGTGTAGGCGTACACCCGTCAGTGTATAACTCTATATTGTGGTGTGTCTATTAATCTTTAACCCGGTCTACGGATCGGGCTACTGAACGCGGAGTAACATGTAAATCCCTTACAAGATTATATTGCATAATTATCCCAAGTTATAAAAATATTTTATGCCATGTGCATTTAAATCAATTTTCAATCATTTTCAAAATGAGTCAGTTAAATTGTATTTACCAGTGTAAACTGACGTATTTTCCCAAAAGGTTAAGTGCAGGTACTACACGTAATAGGCTGGCTGTCTTCTAGAGCGTCCACAATAAGTCTCGCAAGCTTGGACGACAATAAAACTGTTGAACAATATCTTATTTTATTTTGATCCGCCTGTGGATCCGTTTCAACTATCAGTGATATTTAATATTACATTTTATTAAAGTTTAAATGAACCTATCTTTGCTTCCGCTGTGCATTATTATATTGTGTTGTTTGTCTATGCTGATGCCAACTACGTCACTATACTCCCCACCGTGCCCACCGGTGACACGTGGAAATTAGGGGTGTGACATAACGTCTTACAAATTTTGTATACAAAACCCCAACATACCGGCAGCAATTGTAGACTTACAAATACTCAATTACTGTTAAGTATAACTTAAAACATTTGAGGTTTTGTAAAAACAGTTTACGAAAAGCAGATGTACTCACATTGCAAGTTTAAATAATGCTAAGGCTTGCTGAGAATCTCCTGGTTATTATCTATTAAATCAAATAATGCACACGTGTTAGTAAAATAACCCAATTCAAATTAACCGTACAACTCTAGACAGAATTTCCAATGACTGAGTCGCGCAGAGCCGACATGCATTACGGAAATTCTAAATCAATCGGGTGTACACACGAGAAAGAATTCCAATGATGGGGTTGGGCAGAGCCGACATGCATTACGGAATTCTAAATCGATCGTGTAGGGTAATAGCAGGGTTATAGTACTTACAACGAGGCAAAGCTTCGTTTAATAGTGACTATTATGCTCGGGCAGAATTTCTACTACTAGAGAATTTAGAGAGAAATCGAGAATTGAACGACTGAACAAATGAGCCTGAGCCCTCCATTTATAGGCTGCTCGGCCACTTTGTCACGCCCCGCGAAAGAGAAGGCTAAGGCCTTCGCGGCCTGCGAGAGACCACGTGTCGCGTGTAGCTTTGATGAGTCAACGTGTAGGTCCGATGAGTCATGTGCCACGTAGCACAATGCCTTGTCCGACAAACAAAGGTAGTTGCGGCCCGCGACAAACCTAACTAATTAGGCTGCCGCGCCCCGCGAGCGACTCCTGAACTTCGTTTTTCTTGTTTTTCACAAGTAGATGATCAAACGAAATAATGTTTGATATCGATATATGTAAGAGATTCTTGATAAAGGAATCTAGATTTATTATTGACACATATGCTTGTGCTTTATTCTTAATTGTCAATTGTTATGGCTTTTGGAATTCCTTATAGAAATACATATTTATATAATCATATATTTCACATGCTGTAATATACATACCTTTAGTAAGGTCAATGTATTTAACAGATTCATATTAAAAACAAGTCAGATATCAGGTCATGATACTATTTAGGGAAATCTTGTCACTTGTTTGACATATTATATACCTGCTTACCCGGTTCTAGCCGGAGAGGTAACCTCAGTATATCCGGACAAGCTGGAGAGTCTGCTACACCATACCCAGTCTTGCCAGAGAAAATTTATATTTCCCATAAATAGATCTTTCTTAAATCATGATTTGGAAAGTGCATTATGACTTTCAACAAAGACTAAGCAAATTAGTCTTCACATGATGGATCATGTTTTAGAACAAAGTAGTACTAATAAATAAGAAATAACAGTGGTCAAGTTTTATTGCTTATTTATTATACTTGCAACGTTCTAGTTCTCATTCCCATGGCATACCAAAACCTATCACACTTTATTTATACAAGTATTTATCTTAGCTTATATTAAGGCATCTTTTCTTAAGTTCAAGTCTAAATGTTATCATGTGTGCTACCAGTTAATAGTAATTTCCTAACTCTTTTATTTAAGCTTAGGTATTATTATCACAACACCTATTGGCCTAAATCAGTAGCTCTGATACCACCTTCTGTCACGACCCCCGACCCCACCCTGGACGGAATCGGGAGCCGCGAGCAGCCAAGTGGTACCAGTGTTTATTTAGAAAAGTAGTGCAGCGGAAATTCCATCAGGACCGTGAGTTAGGAAAAATATCAGAGTTTAGAAACACCGGATTTTATTTATTAAATAGATGGGATAAACCCATGTTTTACAAAGGTAGCTTTTCATATGGGATAAACCCGATTACATAAAATGAAAATTCTTAATTTAATTGATAAATCAAGCCACTTCTGTAAGCCTTTTGGTGCCGTATCCAACTCTTATTCCGATCTACTGTAATTACATGAAACGCGTTTTAAAAAGGTTTTATCAGCAGGAAATACTGAGTGAGTTCGTTCATTTTTATAAAATGACCCTTAGTTATAAATTACAGCATAAGAGCGATTACAATGGCATTTATCTTATTTTTATCTGGCACCTTGCCACCCGTGTGACAATGGTCATACCACTATTGGGTCCTGTCACCCAAGTAGTGACGTTTGTCACTGTTAGGATTTATTAGCCTAACCATGATAAATTAGTAATGTGCACAACACCCCACTAGTCAGTGATTCAAAGTAACCACGACTTAATCCCTGTAATATAACTTTGAAAATAGTTGGAGTATTGTAAAACATGATTGATGAAAAGAGAATGACTCATCGTATAAGCATGCAGTATTGATTTAACAAGCTTCTTGATTCTACTCCTTCTGATAATTAAGAATATACTTTATTGTTCTGAATCTTCTGATGATTTAACAGCTTGTTTGATTGTAAGTGTATAGTGCAGATTTTCGGGTAGTTAAACATTCAGTTTAACAGAATGGAATACGTATTTGTGTAAAACCCAAATCAAACCTAACCGTAGTCACGAGATTCGAACCTTCACAAATTTAACAAAGTATAACACTTTGGATTCCGTTTACCGAAATTCACAAAGTATAACACGTTGGCATTTGTTAGATGGTTCCTGAATCGATCGGACAGAACATCACATCGGTGATTATTGGTTAGAACACCAACGTATAGAGAGAAAAATAGAAGAAATGAACAAAGGAAATGAATTCCTAAGCTTCCTATTTATAGGTAAGAAGTACGAAAGTTCTAGGAAGTTTCCTTTGTATTTTCTAGGAAATTACCTATATCTTTTCTAGGAAGCTTCCTTCCCATATGTATATCTTCTTATACTTTCCTTGCACCTTCCTTTGATATTATCTATCTCATATATGTATATATTTATTTTCATATATATCTATTTAGGTGTTTAATTTACTTGCTTAGCTGATTACTTAATCTTACTTGGCTTAATTAATCTTGCTTAATCTTAATTAATTGCACTTAGCTTAATTAATCTAGCTTAGCTTAATTAATTTCGCTTAGCTTAGCTTAATTAATCTCGCTTAACTAATTAATCATACTTAATTAACAGATTAATTAATCTATTCAGCTAACTTAACTGCTAAGTTTATTTAACTATTAAGTTTACTTAGCTATTAAGTATTCTAGCAGCTTCCTGCTTACGAGTTCTAATTTCTAGATACAATGGAACTCGTATTAGTGTATTAACTCAATTCAACTTTAACGACAATCACGAGATAGAAACCCTCACAACGAATGACAAAGTGCGATACTTAAACATCCATCGAATTCACGACGAATGACAAAGTATAACCCGAGTTTGAGCAGCACTTAAACATCCATCGGATAGTTTCAATCGATCGGACATTGAATCGTACCAGTGACTAGAGTTATTACCCTAATAACGGGCAAAGTTTCGGGATTTAGAAAGTATAATCCCGAGCTACTATTTTCTATAATAAAAGGCTGAAGGAAAGAGAAGAATTGAACAGTTTGAAACGTAGCAGTGATCGAGTTAATACCCTGTAGTCGCGGCAACGTTTCCCTATTGAAAATTTCAAATTTGAACAGTAAACTTCGTGTTTTGAAATGTTTTTCGAGCGCAGATGAACTGCTCATGCCCTGGAGATTTATAGCTGAAAAATGAGTCCCACGCGGCCCGTGTAAGCCTTAACAGGCTTTTACGCGGCCCGCGAGACCCATAAAGGTGGCTAGGGTTTTGCTGAGTCACCGACACGTGGCGGCACCAGATTTTCGCTCATCGTTGAGCTGTCGCGGCCCGCGTGAACTTGGAGGAATACCTACGCGGCCCGTGTGAAGCCTTCATGCTTATCCGGAATAATTTTAAGTTGACGCGGCCCGCATAAGCCTGTGCTTACTTTTACGCGGCCCGCGTGAAACCCAGAAATCTTGTTTTCTTGGTTTTTCATGCACATTAGGGTTTCAGGGGTTCGGGTTTCCACTTACGGAGTGTTTTAGGACATTTTTAGGTGAGTCGTTACACTATTAGACAAAGAGTTAGTCAATAGTAATATGACCACAGTCATTGTAACTGCCAACGTGACAAATACTGAATGAGTAATTGGGGAGATATAAACATTGGAATCGCTCTCAATACTATAAAGTTATAAAAGCTCATTTTTATAAACTGGAATGTACTCGTCAATATTTCTTGCTGATAAAATATTTTTAAAACACGTTTCAGGTAACATGATGTGAAAGATATTAGAAGGCAGCTATGGAGCACTGAAGGCTTAAAGAAGGTGGCTATAAAGTTACCTAAATAAAAAGTTTATGTTTTCAGCAACTAGGGTTTATCCCTACAAAGATATTATGAATGAAATATGGGTTTTATCCCATTTATTTAATATAAAAGTTTGGTGTTTTGAAACTCTGAAATTTATTTCATAACTACGATCCTGAAGTCTCATTTCCGCTGCCAAATTAATAAACACCGATACCACCAGCTCGTGTTCGCGGCTCCCGCTCTCGGGGTAGGGGTCGGGGGTTTCGACAATCTGAACTTCTATGGTGTTTATGACTGCCTCAGCCGCTCACATGTAATACTTTTTATACGATTTCATAAAATCACGATACAATAAAAAATAAAAATTTGGGTATTGAACTGTTTGCTAATTTGTGCAGGTGGCGATGAAGTGCAAAGATCGAATACACAAAATAGGCATGAAAATTGACGGATAATAATTATAGATTTTCATGTAATAGGTATGAAAACTAAATGAATATAAATTGTAAGTCATTCAATTTAATAAACATATGTAGTAATCCATAAGGTTTTCCAAATCTGCAATATCATCTGTTAGTGTTCTCACCATTTGATTTATGTCATTATTTTGAGTATGTGAATGACTAGCAACATTAAATGCATCTGGTTCCCAACCTATATCCAACTCCAACCCGGTACCTTTTTACCCCCTTTTCTTTCATTGTTATTTTTACTACATCGATTTCATCCCGCCACTTAAGATGATCGAAATAACCTGCTGCCTTCAATAGGTGGTGGCGGTGATTCTGGGTTGTTGCAGGTTAAAGAGAAAGAAGGGGGATGAAGACATGGGCTGGGGTGGGGGTGGGTAGGTGGGGCCCACATGTATTTTCTTAATCTTTTAATGTTTTATTTCTTAATTATTTTAAAGTAAATGCCTTATACTCATTTTATACCAACTTAACTGAGAAAACTAACCTTCATCCACGCTAGGGAGAAAGAAGAGGGAAGAAGACATGGGTGGGATGGGGGTGGGGGTGGGTAGGTGGATAGGTGGGGCCCACATTGTCACACCCCAACTGATGGTGGAAACATCGGGGCGTGGCACTGAGCGAAACAGATTGTTCAAGAGAAATTCCATAACTAATTTACCGGATAGTTTAAATATCACGTCCCATACCGTAACCCATCAAGTAACAACGTTATTACAGACTTCGATATCTCAAAAACAATAAACATGTTCCGACAACTCAGATTTATTTAGTACAGACAACTATTTGTTGGTTACTAAGACTCTTTCCTAGCCTCGATTCCCAAGCAAATAGACATCCTAAGCACCTGTCACATACATTAAAATAAAAGTCAATACACATAGTGTAAAGGCGAGTATACAAGTTTGATAATAGCATATAGAGTTCAAAATAGTTTATGCATAACCAACACGTACACTGAGTAAAACGAAGCATGTTAGTTATCGATATGAACCTATCGATACCAATGACTGTGGGTTGACTGCCCAAGGCAGTTCGTAATACATGATCACCACTGTAATCCATGCAAATAATTGTCCTTAACAACCCCCGCATGAGCGGGTGCTGAGTCCAAACTATAGTACTATCGTTGCTAGGCATGTAGACAGCATTCCATGTGTAAACATAACAAACAAGCATTCATTAAGTCACGTATAACATGCGATAACGGTTAGCATTTAAAACATTGTGTAGTGTGATCGATTGTGATTTAGTATAAGTAACGTATGTAACACCCAAAAATGCGAAAGCAAAAACGGATCGAGTATACTCACAGCGGTTGATGGATTGAAGGGAGCGCTTGAGAGTAGGGTTAGCCTGAATAGTTGATAGCGTAACGGTAAGTAATGCGTAAAACGAGAGCAAGTGTCGATCGGATGGTAGTTCGATCGGACAGCTGATCGTGCGGTTGATAGTCCGTTCGGACGACTGTCCGGTCGGATGGCCGTTCGAGTGGATTGTTTCCTCCTTTGAGAAGGATGTGTTTGTGTATGATGGCTTGACTTTTGAAGTTTTTGTTGTAGCATTTTGAAAACATTGAAGTATCTCAACTTTTCAGGTCGGTCGATCGGACGGTCATCCGATTGGCCGGCAACCCGTTCAGCTGGTACTTCAGCAAGAACAAGTTCTCAGCAGGATGTCACTCGATCGGACATCAGTTCGATCGGGTGGCGACCTTATTGCATTGAACATATTTGAAAAATCGATTAAGTGTTAAAGCCCAAGTATCTCATGATCCGAAGGGTAATCCGATCGGATAGCAATTCGTTCAATACTCAAACTTCAGATAAGGTTGGTTAAGTGTGGGACCCAAGGTGTAAGCTGTTCGGCTGACCGGTCGTTCGGGTGGCTGTCCGTTCGGACAGCAGTCCGATCGGACGACACCTCATCCTGGTCGTCCTGTTCGCCTTACACTTGGTTGTTTTTATTGTTTGTCATTTTTATCGAGGCATTTTGATAACGTTTTAAGCAACGGGAACCTCGTCAATACTTGGTATTCCTGATCGGATAGGAATCACCCAAATCCGGTCAGCTAATTGTTCAAGACGGTGTTCCAAGTTTAACCCGTAATCGGTAACCCTCGTCGATAGGATCCAGATCTTGGACCAACACAACCACAAAAATGAGTAGGCAGTCGGTACAATCTCCGATTCTATCGGTTTTGAGTGCATTGAGTGTAAAAGAGTTGAAAGAAAGTTGGAAAAACATTATCTCAATCCTTTTCACCGTGAATATGTCTAGATCTATGAAAGATCTTTGTTAGTTTATGTGGGAATCGGTTAGATCTAAGTTGTTCTTGGTGGATTGAGGCCAAAACATGAAGTTCTTCAAGAACACATGATGACGTCATCCTAGAACACCTTGGATCTTGATGATTTCACGGGTAAAAATTAAGATTAAAAGATAGAAAGGTGTAGGAGTGCGTGTAGATCAAAAAGTACAAGATTTAGGTCGAGATCTTACCGGAATCGAGAGAAATCTGAGAAAAGGTGAGGAGAGCGTGCTGTGCGGTCATAGAGTTGCCAAAAGTAGAAAGGATGAAAGTGACATGGGTATTTATAGAGTTCCAAAAGAGGAAAGGGCTGGCCGATCGGCCAGGCAGCTCGATCGGACAGCCTGTCCGATCGGACGGTAGTCCGATCGAACGGCTGGTCACCTGATCGACCAGTCGCTTGACCTGAGCGTTTTACGCGACGAGTTTTCCTGTTTCGGTTTCGATTGCGAGTGATGCGATGCGATGGGGTTTCCTATTCAAATTACTTTTAATCCCAACTATTCATATCGTGCGCTATCTCTTCTCCACTAATTATCATAGTTCGATTCCGATTGAGTTCGTTTGCGTTTCGATTGCGATTCGATTGATTACCACACATAACATAAATAAACATGCACAAGTAACATATAAGGCACACACACACGTATAACAATCACCAAAATGCGAATTTCGAGTTGCGAGCGCGATTGCGATAAGCGATAAAGCGATATATATCGATAAATAGCGAACAAACTTCGATTATTAATAGATACTCCACATAATACAACCAACGTAAATGATTTATTAGACTAACTATAAGTCAAAGAAGTCAAAACAGGATTAGAGCAAGGAGTGACAAATCGCAATTAGCAATCTTTTCTTCCTTTGACTTCGATCTTGACCTTGACTTTGACTTTCGAAACATGGGGTGTTACACACATGTATTTTTTTTTTAATATTTTAATGTTATATTTGTTAATTTTTTAATAGTAAGAGTTAAAATAAATATTTTGCTAAAGTAAAAAGAGACACACTTTTGATGAACAAAATAAAAAGGAAATAAGCTTAGTATAGCTAAATTTAATTTAATATGTATTTATAGTTTTATAGTATAATATAATAAAGTAAAATCAATCGAAATCATCGGCAAAATGAGATCATATCCTTTGAAACAGTGGGGTCGTCGGGCTTGACCCGTACTATTAGCAGGCGCTCAACGCTTAAATGTCTCTCCCGGACTTTGATATTGGCGGTTTCTCTAATAAGGACTGCCCCCTCGAAGTCACAGAAAACTTAACTTTGGGGAACGCTCTGTTTAGCAAAATCGCTCAGAGCCAGTGAGAAGTTTTTGATTTGTCACCCCGCCAGAAGGCGGTGTTTGAGTGCCTGAAAGGCCCCCATGCTCAGGAGTTTTTGACCGTTATCCCGATTGAGGGGTTGGGACAATGCATGTCTGTAGTAGAATACAAAGCCATTCTCAAATACCAGTTGATGATCCCTTCGTAACCGGAAGATGAAACCTGCCCGATATGTCGTAAAGCTTGTATGGATAAATACGGGGAGCCCTCAGTCCATTGTAAAGAGCTCACTGGGTTCAAATATCGGCATGACTGAGTGCAAGATGTTTTGTGGGACATCCTGAGAAGAGCTGGGATTTATGCTAAGAAAGAGGCTTCTGTAAATTTCCTCACGGACCCTATGGAAGGGAGATCTACTCTGCGACCAGCCTCGTCTTTGGATGGGCTGGGGGAAACATGCTTGTATGGACCTCACGGGGCTTTCCCCTTTGGTTGGTTTAAGAGAAAACATGTTTGTAGCTGGGCAATCATCTAGAAAAGCAGAATCAAAGAAAATGGATAAGCACGTTAAAGCTTGCGTAGAGAACCAACATCTCTTTGTCCCTTTTGCTTTTGATATCTTTGGCTCTCTAACACCAGAAGCTATCCATTTCTTGACTAAGGTCTAACGGGTTATCCACAACAATTGTTCTTCCCAACAGGGGGCATGGGTTTGTCTTTGAAAGGTTAGGGTTTGCAATTTAGAAAGGGCTGGCGACGCAACATGTTGCCCGTCTACATTCTGTTTTAATGTAAGTTAGGAAGTTTTTTTTAGTGAAATAGAGTTTTGAGTAAACTGCCAAAATGGTCCCTGGGGTTTAGTCACTTTTGCCACTTTAGTCCAAAACTCAAACGTTTTGAATCTGGGTACTTGTGGTTTCAATTTTGTTCTCACTTTCATACAAAATCAAAATTTGGTCAGATTTTTCAGTTAACATCCAGTTTTTTTTTATCTTTTTCCTCCCTTTTAATGAAGGGTAAAATGGTCTTTTAACATTTTATTATAACAAATTAAAAAAATCTGACCATTTTGCCCTTCAGTAAAAGGGAGGAAAAAGACAAAAAAAAACTAGATGATAACTGAAAAATCTGACTAAATTTTGCTTTTGGATGAAAATGGCGACAAAATTGAAACCAGAGAGACCTAGATTCAAAAGGTTTGAGTTTTGAACTAAAGTGGCAAAAGTAATCAAACCTCAGGGACCATTTGTGCAGTTTACTCTAAAGTTTTTAAACCCGAGTTTGATTTTAGCGGTTGCGAGCCCTAGTTGTTGAGATCAGGACCTCTGATTCCAATGGCTTCTTGCTCTTACTTCCAGAAGACTGTAAGTTTTTCTTCCTAAATTCTTCCTTCCTTCCTTCCTTCCTTCCTTCCTTCATTCCTCACACATTTCCCTCTTTCTTGCAGGTCACTCTGCTAGACTGGTGGCTAACCAAACCCCCAACCAACGATCACTATCAAACCCTAACCCTAGGGGTTGCAGGCTTCACTTCTCAACAGTCAGTCCGCCCTCTCTCTCTCTCTCTCTCTCTCTAAATATGTTCATATGTATTCTAGTTAGTTAGTTGTGAAATTGAAATGTAATTTGTTGATAGGAACCGGCCTGCTCGATGTTTCTCTTCTGCGCCCATACTCAAGATCTTCGATTTATTTGAGTTGGAGACAGTTGATGGTGTATGCGTCATTCTCCAGGGTTTTATTAACAAACAACGCACCCTTGAAAATGGATTTTCCCCTCAGGTATTCTTCCCTATTTTTCATATGCTCTTCCACACAAAGTATTTCCTTATTTTGTTTTAATTAATTGTATATTTATATCAATCATCCTTTTTTCAACCCTCAGACATTGGTTACAACCATTAAATCATATATCATAGATCACTTTTGTCAATATTACTAATAGCTGATCTAGAATTTTTGTGTATAACAAGATAGCTGGATAACTAAGAATCTCAATGACGTTTAATCATATTACCTAGGTGGACCATTTAGGTCACATAATAGTTTTTTGGCCATTTTGCACATGTTGACCCGATATTTTTTTTTTCGCTTAATCCGAGTATGAATTTATATTATTCTTAAACAATACTCTAGTTTTCTTGAATAACATAGTTTAGGAAATTTTATGCAGTAAAAATACACTTTAGGTGACTTTGACCCATTTGACTTGGGTTAGAATTTTTTGTTTACACATTTGAGCCGGGGGTCTCACTGGAAGCAGCCTCTCTATTCTTACGGGGTAGAGGTAAGACTGTCTACATCTTACCCTCCTCAGACCCTACCTTAGCTTTGCTATTGGTGGGATTTACCGAGTATGATGATGATTTGAACCATTACAAATAAAAACATAACCTGAGTTAGCCCATTCGTAGGTAAATGGTTGAAATGTCGATCTCTAGTTCTATTAAAATCCAACATTGACCTTTTCTCACACTTTTCCCTTTTGTAATATGATATTTGTTACATGTGCAGGTGTTTGATCATTTTTTTATCGGGTTCCCCCCTTACTGGAAAGAATACTGTCCCAAGATAGAATCTGCTGCCAAATGTGTCACAGGAGGTAAATACGAATCGCTTTAAGTAGTAGTTTACTAAAAACCCAACGGGTCAACAATCCAAGGGTAACATGCTTATTCATGTTATTCTCGTCTGGCCACGGATTCATATCCCATATGGCTAGTTTAGAAGAAAGTTTTATCGTTCATTGAAGATTTAATTGGTTGGCTGTTTGTTTACATCTTAATGAGGCTCTTAATGGTTCAGACGTCTTACTGGTTTAGCACTTAATGGTTCATACTGTTTGTTTCGCGAGCAAATGTCTGAATGGTTCAGACATTTGTCTCTGAATGATCAAGCATTATACAAAGTCTGAATGATTAAGACCTCTAATCTTAATTGGTCAGACATTTGACTCTGAACGGTTAAGTATTATACTACCTCTTAATGGTTCAAACCTCTTACTGGTTCAGCACTTAATGATTCAAACCTCTTACTGATTCAGCACTTAACCATTCAGAAGTTGCCAAACAGCCCTTTAGACGGGTGTAATTATGTACAAAATTTTGCGAGTATGGAACATGCATTTCTCACTTTCTCCATATGATAATTATCTTCAGTTCAGGAAGAAGACTCCATTGAAGGATATGGTAAACCACATAATTCTGATAGCTACACTGTGGATATGGGAGTTCAAGATTGCAAAGACGTAATGTTGAACAATAAAAGTAGTAATCCATCCTCGGTTGAAATTTCACATGTATAGTTCTCATCTCTCCATTGGCATTTATATTTTCAATTCGTTGCAATCTTTTGAAATAAAAAACCCAAAAAGAAATTTATTCTTAGTACGTTTGTCTCATGGTTGCCTAAACAAAATGTTTTCAAGTGTCTCTTACACCATTACAATGGCAAGCATGAGTGGTTGAGCCTTGAAACCTGTGATAATATTAACCCGTAACTCTTTCTGGATCTTGGGGTCACATACAACCCTCTAAAAATGAATCTTATTTCTTTAAACAGGAGCATATAACTGAAAGATCTCCTACGACAGCAGAATTTAAGGATGATCCAAGTCTCGAGATGAATCCCGTTGACTCATCCACACCATCAAAGTGTTTTGGGGTTCCTAGCAGGCGCGTGACTAGATCTATGAAAAAGCCGGATAGCAGTAAACATAGTTTTCTACTATTTAATGGCATTGATCCTGGGATTTTAGGCAGTTCTGAGAATTTAAACAAGAAGGCTGTAAAGATGGAATCAAAATGGAAACAGATTGACCAAAATGGTGATGTTACTAAGGATAAGAGAAACAACGATGATACTGTTGTAAGCAGTGATTCACATATTAACATAAGGATAAGTGATTTAGAGGATACACACGTCACACCTAAGTGTTCTGATCCATCAAGTGTGGGTGTGATAGATGTAAATGACGATGTGGGAACTAACATGAAAGGCTACAGAAACAAGAAAAAAAACAGAGTTAACATTCCACAGAAAGAAGGTATACCTGCAACACATGGAACCAGTTCCAAAGCAGTCAAGACTCAGAACAGGTCTAAAACCAAACTACTGGTTAAAAGGAAACTCGTAACAAGTCCTAAATCAGCTTTTTCAATGCGCAAGAAGGTAAATCTACAAACAACTCTGATTATACTTGTTTGTTATGGATTAACAGGTTGTTATTGTATAGGAACGAGATGGAAGTGCAAACATGTTGTCGATAGAATCATTCAGTGGGAAAAAATCTAGATCAGGTTAGAGAAGCAACCATATATATAAGTAGTTGGATGTCTAAAGCATAAGATAATTAAATGGTTTATTTTATACAGAGTATATATGTGTGGGCGCTCGGGGGGCTAAAATGAAAGTACACTAATTTTAACGTTAATTTTACTAATTTCGTGAAAAAAACGTTAGAAGTGGAGGATGGTAATCATGCATCATGTGGTGGCGTTGATAGCCGAAAGACAAGGGAGTACATGCACTAATCGGCCTTTGTCTTAATTGCTGCCGAGTGTTATGTGCCTTATGTCCAAGGCTTGATGCAAAACTACTATCGAGCCGGGGGTCTCCTGGAGTCAGCCTCTCTATTCCTACGGGGTAGGGCTGTCTACATCTTACCCTCGTCAGACCCTACCTTAGCTTTGCAATTGGTGGGATTTACTGAGTATGATGATGATGATGATTTTATACAAAGTGAATTTCAAATTTTGTCCTTTTACTTTATACCCCTTTTCAGGCGGTGTCCTTTGTCTTTAAAATTGACGAGTTTTATACTTCATGTTTTGAAATGTTGCACGTTATGTCCTTTAAGCTTAACTCAGTTAATTTTTTCTGTTAAATTTGATCATTCATTACTCAAGGGCATTTTTGTCTTTATACCAATTACTTTAGAAACAACTTAATAAATAAAACAAAAACAAATTTAAAAAACTAAAACACTCTCATATCTCCTCTTTCTCTCAATCACCACTCCCAACCAGCCATGACCTACTGCCAACACCACCACCACCCACCCCTTACAACCATCCACCACCACCCGACCATCGCCACCACCGGTTCACCACCCCCAGCCGACCAGCACAACACAGCTCACACCCTCTCCCCAATTTCAAACCCCACAAATAAAAAACCCCCAATTTCAAATTCCTAATTCAAACCCACCTCAATTATTATCTGAATCGGAATCAAAATCAGATTTTGGACGATGTTCCAGACTTCAACTTGATTTAGGGGGGTTTGAATTCACCGCAATCGAACCCCACACAGACTTAACTTCACCTAACCATAAACACATCACCCCAGCCACCGTTTGCACCACCCACAACCTCCCTCTCATCCCAAAACTCTTCCCTAACTTGTCCAAAACGATCCCTCCTGTCCTGTCGGCTGCAACACCCAATTTACAAACCCGAAGCTGATTCAGAACCCTATCCATCTTTCCTTAGTGTAACACCCAAAACCCTATCCATCTTCGCCAAAACCACCTGATTCAGAACCGCCACTCAGTCAATCACCGCCGGTTGCCCTTTTGTTCAGTTTAAACCGTCAGTCAATCGCCGCCGGTTGCCCTATCCTCGTCGAGCTCCTATCGTACACCGCCGTCGTGTTTGAATCAGGTCCTCCGCCGCCGGAGCCTTTTTGTTCATTTTAAACCATCATGTTCCTTCACTGTTTGAATGTTTCAAATGGTTTTCAACATTCAGTAGAGAGAGAGGGAGGGAGGTTGAGAGAGAGAGGGGGGACAGTAAAGTTAATTTTATGTCTTTTTAATTATTTTACACAATTGTCCTTAGATTTTAAATATTTGTAAACTAATCCCTGAAAAGTGAAATGACAATAATACCTTCATGTGCAACTCACATGACCGGATTTAACAGAAAAATCTAACAGGGTTCGGGCTAAAGGACATAACGTGCAAGATTTTAAAACACCAAGTACAAGACTCGTCAATTTGAAAAATAAAGGACACCGCCTGAAATTCACTATAAAGATAAAGGACAAAATTTGAAATTCACTCTTTTATACAGGAAGAGTGGTCCTACCGCCTTTGGAATTCTGGCGCAACCAAAAGCTTGTTTATGATGAGGTTTGTGTTTCTTTTTTAAATTTTTGCCTGTTTTTAACACCTGTTATATGACTCAGATTACTAAATGTGTGTGCGTCTTAGGAATTATGTTGTTTAGGATTATTTCTGTATGTTTATAAGTTGCATTTTTCCCAGTAACATACATATATATAGCTTTTCCAGAACCTGAAATGTTGACATGAAATTGTTTGATATACCATTGACCCACTAATTTGGTGGTATGTTTGAGGGCCCTGAAGTAGTAATTGAATTAAATTAAAGAAAATGAAGTTTGGGGAGGAGGAAAACATGAACAGTTTAAGATATTAAGTCGTATTAACCAGATAAATTTGAATTTTTATTTTGAATGATTATTTGGTGTGAGAATATTGTAAAAAAAAGTAAAATAGCAATATGTAAACTTCATTAATTAATAAGGAAGTAAAATAGCAATATGTAAACTTCATTAATTAACAAGGTCTCTTTTTAAAATTCGCTAAAGACTCCTTAATGACGTGAGTCGGGTCGTATGTGGGGCAAGGTATTACCGAAGTGTTGGAAGAATTTTGTTTTAGTGTTATCTAGTATCTCCTAATCTTTGTTATCTTATGATAATCATGCTTGAAATTGAACATGCGAGTTTCTTAGTGTTATTACAATTTTCAGGATGGAGAGGTGTGTGGAGTCCAAGGACCTATGTAACAACAATGAAGAAGAGGTAGTTTGCATGATTTAGCATATAACGTAGCTAGTTTTTGGGGTGCACTAACGATTGTTTGAACTTGACACCGATTGAGACGGGTATTATGTTAAATATTTGAGAAAGTTAAATTGTTACAAGTTCATATGTTCAAATCAGAAATCCTAAATTTGTCCCATAGTTTATGGTACAATACACGAGCCAAATTTGTCGCATTGTTTTATGGTACAATGCACAAGCGTAAAACATTAACTTACAAGTTTTACAATAAGATTGCAACACCTATCAAATTCAACGAGGGAGAGAGCCACATTATGGACACTTCATTGATTGAATTCGTTTATATACGCCCTGCTTGCGGTATGCGCAAAAGTGAAAGTGCACTAATTTTAACGTTATTTTACTAATTTCGTGAAAATAACGTTAAAAGCGGAGGACGGTTAATCATGCATCATGGGGTAGCGTTGATAGCTGAAAGACAAAAGGTACATGCACTATTCGGTCTTTATCCTGATTGCTGAGTGTTATGTGTCTTATGTCCAAGGCTTGATGCAAAACTACTATCATGCCGAGGGTCTCACTGGAAGCATCCTCTCTATTCCTATGAGGTAGAGGTAAGGCTGTCTACATCTTACCCTCATCAGACCTTACCTTTGCTTTGCTATTGGTGGGATTTACTGAGTATTATGATGATGATGATTTGAATTCGTTTATACTTGCTAGGGAGTGTTTGTCTTTGGTAAGAGCCAGATTATAAGAGCATCAACAATGCAGCATAACCTTCAAAACTATGCATGGTAATTTCACACATCATTATCATCATCATACTTAGTATATCCCACCAATAGCAAAGCAAAGATAGGGTCTGAAGGAGGGTAAGATGTAGACAGCCTTACCTCTACCCCCGTACGAATAGAGAGACTGCTTCCAGTAAGACCCCCGGCTCGATAGTAGTTTTGCATCAAGCCTTGGACATAAGATACATAACACTCAGCAATCGGGACAAAGACCGATTAGTGCATGTACCCTTTTGTCTTTCAGCTATCAACGCCATCACATGATGCATGATTAACCGTCCTTAGCTTTTAACGTTATTTTCACGAAATTAGTAAAATAACGTTAAAGTTAGTGCACTTTCACTTTTGCCCCCCATGGCCCAAACATATATACATTATATGCTCATATCGCAAACGGGGCGTATAATTTCACACATCAGCAAATTTTAAAAAAGTCTTCCCACAAGCTTTTTCAAACAATCCATGGCTCATTGTTTCACATAATTTATATTTAGAGTAAACTGCCATTTTGGTCCCTGTGGTTTGGGCAGTTTTGCAATTTTAGTCCAAATCTCAAACTTTTTAAATCTGGGCTTTTGTTGCCATTTTAGTCCAAAATCCAAAAACCCCATATTTTGACTGTTGAAACCTGATTGTTTTGTCTTTTTGTGCAGGGGCATTTTGGTCATTTTAATTTTATTATAACATATTAAAGCAAGAGGACAACAATCAACATCTGCAGACAAACCATCATCTTCTTCTAACAAACCCAAACCCTAACCTGGACAACAATCAACATCTGTAGACCCCCGTTTCATCTTCCCCAACGTTTCATCTGCAGACCCTCGTTTCATCAAACAAACCCTATTTCAATCTGCAGACCCCTGTTTTATCAAAACCTAAACCCTAACCTGAACCCAATTTCAATCTGCAGACCCCCGTTTCATCAAAACCTGACCTACGAACACATCCTTATTGCACCTAATCAATTCCACAATCGCAAACGCTGAACGAGTATTGGACCTGAACAACAAACAACATCTGCAGATCATCATCTTCTTCAAACAAACCCAAACCCTAACCTGGTCAACAATCAACATTTGTAGACCCCCGTTTAATCAAAACGTGGCTCGTTCTCCGTCTTCATCATCGGCATCATCCTCATCACTGGCATCATCCTCATCACCGCCTACCTTTCACAAACCCTAGAACGAGTTTAGAGAGAGAAACAGAGGGTAAAAACTTGGGTTTTAGGTTTTAGAGAGAGAAAGAGGGGTGTTTTAGATAATGGTCTGCAGATGACCGCCATGCTGCCACCGCTTACCTTTCATCGGCTGCAGATTCTCTGTGTTTCACCGTCTTCACCATCGGCATCATCCTCATCACCTCTGAATATAGATGTGTGTGTAGAATGGCATGAAGAGGAAATCCGGCGACCGGAACTATAGGGGAAGAGAGGAGTGTGGATGGCGGTTAATCTGTGTAGAGAGAGAGAGAACTGAGAGAGAGAGAGAGACAATGATATGTGTTTTAGTGAGAGAGAGAGAGAGTTATATATATATATTATATAATATATAATTAATTTTGTTTTAATTTATTAGAAGTGTAAATCAAAATGACCAAAATGCCCCTACACAAAAAGACAAAACAATCAGGTTTCAACAGTCAAAATAGGGGTTTTTTGGATTTTGAACTAAAATGGCAACAAAAGTGAAACAACAGGGACTCAGATTTAAAAAGTTTGAGACTTGAACTAAAATGGCAAAACTGCCCAAACCACAGGGACCAAAATGGCAGTTTACTCTTATATTTATTTCTCATGTCCATTTTATTTGTTTTAATATCTAATATAGTTTTTAGTATCATATAATTAAATAATATATAGTGAACAAAATAAATTATCATTATCATTATCATTCAATTCAATATATTAAAAGAAAAACCTAAAGAACAGTGGTTTGACCATTAAGAAGTTGCCATGTGACAATTTTTTTTAGTTTATGCTATATAATTTTTCTCCAACAACTTGTGTTTGTTAACTTAAAAAAACTAAATTCGTAACTTCCCTTAATTTTTTCAGGTGTTTCGTTGTAAATTTTGTTGAGAGCAGAGTTGCATTCTAAATAGAGTGTACATTTTGTTTGTTTATATGTTATATGAGTGCATGCCATTATCGTGGTGGTATCCTAACTAACCGAATCGATTCCTACCAAATGATTGTTTTTAATCGATGTAGATCACATGTTGATATTCTTTTGGTCATATCATGATCTTATGTATTTGTTTTTCTTTTTTTTTGTTATTTTTAAAAACATGAATATGATAAAATTGAAGCAATAAATTTATAAGAAACATAACAAGGAGGTTTGTGTCAACACCCCCAAAATCCACACGCGGAGTATCACCGCTTGGAGACGTGACATGACTAGGATCCAACCACCAATCATATTGAACAATGTATTTAAAATAGATAAAATCCAACCACGCAATATAATTGGTGTTCAAAAAACTAATTAACCAAGTTCAAATTAAACAACGGAAGCATAAGACGTAAAACCAAAACATAAGTTCATAAAGTTTAAATGTTTAGAACGGGACATAACAGTCCATATCCCACAACGACCTCCTCCCCGTGCAAGCTCCATAAGCATCTAACGACCTGAAAAGCATATAGTAACGAGTCAACAACAAAGTTGAGTGAGTTCACAGTTGGTTGTCCATTTTAGAGTTGTTTCCAAAAACGTAGTTTAATCTTAGCCAGCTATCTAGTCATGGGGGTTACCCCATAGTTCGAAAACGTTTATTAGTTAACCCATTTTTACTTCGGCCTTTTCAGCCGTGGGGGCTACCCCATGTTCATAATCCCTGGCTATCCAGCCCGGCACTCCGGCCGTGGGGGCTACCCCATTTTTAAACTACCAGACTCGTTACCATATCGACTACTAACGAAAATAAGTTGTGCCCTAGCGTCGGTGTCTATCATCACCGACGTGCCATAGTCCATTAGTACACGCCCGTCCGAACGGCACGGTGTGAGGTTTGTTAAACCTAATAGCGCTATTAACTAATGACCCGCTCGCCATTGGCCTCGGCGATTAAGTCGATATAAAATGAGGGACTTCGTTGATGTAACACCCCGAAAACAGGTTTGGTAATTAAACCCCGTTAATACTAAGAACAGGTAAAATACCGTTAGTGGTAAAATTAACCCGGTGAAAATTATGATTTAAATAAATAATTTTATGTTAAAAGAAAAGAGAATAAACGCTTTGAGAAAACAAAGCTATATAAAGCCCGAGTTAACGGGACTTAAAAAAAAATACTACGGGTTATGACTTCCCCAGACCCATTAAGTAACTAGGGATATCAACCTAGTTGGTTAAGTGTTGTTAAAACAATAAAAGAAACAAGAAATAGATAACCCTTTAAATAACTTGGGTAAATTTGAGGGACTAAACCTGGGCAAATGAGATAAAGTTTTATTAAAACAAAATAAACAAATAAAACACACACACATACGTATATGTGTCTGCGATTTTAACCAGAGCCAGGAAAGGCTCTCTTGCTCAAAACCCTAAATTGCAAGAACTGATCAAATCAAAGAGGCAATCAAACCCAAATCGAAAATCCAAGCACAAATTGGTGATCACCTCAGTGAAGTGATCACAAGGTATGTTAATTTCATTATTTGGTTCTATCTTGAATTCTTGATGAACTTATGAAATCGAAATTCGAGCTTGCATGATCGATGTTTAGATGAAACTAGGATGAATCCATATCTAGGAACAAACCCTAGTCGAAAAATTTATGAATTAAGATTGAAAAATAGGAATTTGATGATTAACCATGTATGTGCTAAATGGGTTTTATAAAGATATGATGAACACTTGAGTTAGAGTGGTAAAATTGTGAAACTTGATGTTATGATACAAGTACTAGGTGTAATTCATGAACACTAGACATGGGGGTTTTAACTTTGTTGTTAACTTTGGTAAGAATAACTAGTTATGAACTAGTTTGTAAAGGTGTAAAAGTATGCCTATTAGGTGTTTGATAAAATGCCTAAATGAAAGCTAAATGTTAAAAATTTAGGTGAAATGCATATTTGAATGGTATGACAAATTATGAGAAGTATGAACCGATAAGGGTTCAAAGCATAAAGTTAATCTAGACTTAATTGTGTAAATCACGTGATCAAAAGTAGTTAACTTTTGATAAATTGAATTAACAAATGATGAAGTCGAATAGTAGTTTTGACATAGAAATACGTAAGGTGGAATAGTCGCGATTGTTAAAGACTAAGCTAACCACCTTGTAAATGATGACGATAGTTTGACGCTAAACGAGCTAGGTGGCGGCTTGGGAAAAGAAGCGGGTCAAACGGCTTGAAAACGCGAAGAAAGAGCGAAATCGGATGAGAGGTAAGTTAAGCTTACGCCCTTTTTACTTTTATTACAAAATGCTTATTTGTGAACATGGAATACGATTTATATTAAGTAAATGAAACATGATGTTCCGGCGCGATATAATGCTAGTCGGATCAAGTGAAAATGGTAGAAACCATAAATTATGGTAGAAAGGGGTAAAAATGGTGAAATGGTAATCCGGACATGGGTTAACGAATAGATAAAGGGATTTAAAACGACACCATTTGGCATAAGTCATAATGGGTCAAATAAAACAGGAAACGACTTTCAAGTTGGATGATTTCAAAAAGTAAACCAGGATAGGTTAAAGGGGTGAAATGGTAATTAAGTGCCATCTTATAACGACAATTGGTCATTTCGACTAAACGGATCAAATGGTGTTGTTAACACCATTTGTCAATAATATTTGATGATTGCTTGTTGAGTTTTGTGATCACAGGAATTAACACATGGTTAGCATTGCTATTCACTAGATATTAATAGCGAAAGGTATTTAAACGGGTCAATCTTATGACCCGAGTCAGGTACGCATGTTTAGAATTATAGCTAAAAGTGATATTTTGGTCAAATAATATCGGAAGTCCTTCGTTGCGCAAATGAAGGGCTAAAATTGACCAAAAAGCCCTTGAGGGGTAAATAGGGTAAACAACCTTTAAAGAGTTGTTTTGAAATAAGCGTCTTGTTAAATTGAGTCCTTGGAATTCGTATAAAAATGGTGATAGGATGTAAACCAATAGAAGCATGATTTAAGTCGAAAAATGTAAAATACTCGTAACGGGTAAAAACGAGTATATATGCATAACGAGTTAAAACTTCTTAAGGAACCCGTAAAGTTAAATCTTGAAATTAGTAAACAGATATAACATGATGACCATGGGATTTTGAAGGAAAAATAACAAATTAGTTTGGTAAAAGCATGAACGTGTCAAAAGTGTCATAGTTGAATATCAAGCCGAGAGCTTGAAATATAAATTTTTGTGAATTCGGATGTTGGATTTTAACTCCATGTGATGGAAAATTAAATTACGAACGCGTAGGAAAAAGAATCGTGTAAAACGGATCAATAACGAATGAGTTATGTCCGTTTTCGTGAAACTTGGGCTGGCTAGGAATTATACAGCAACAAATAAATAGCTTGCTGTCAAAAAGGAGGCTAGGTGGGGCGTCTAGCCCCCCCTGAATTCCAAAAAATGTTTAATTTTGTTTGTTTGACCCATATAACTTGTTTAAACTTGTTATTTAACTATCGAAACTAACTTTTAAGTTGGTCTTATCATAGGTGACCGCCAAGAGTGCCCGGATGAAGATCAAGCTCGAAGAAGAACCGAACACGATAAAGTTAAAAGTTTCCGCACGGCGTTTCGTCCTATCTCTTAAACGACGAACACAAATTCATTACGATGTACTTAAACCTTTATTTGTAAAAGTTTTAAATTAACCGTATTTAGTAAAGTACATTTAATCATGATTACATGCTTATTTTAGTAAACAATACGAAAACCTTAAAATAATAACAAGGGTGTTACAAGTTGGTAATCAGAGCTCCAGGTTAAAGAATAAAGGGTGTTCGGTTCGAGGCTTGATCGCAAATCCGGTAAGTACATGTATATATCAATGGTTTAGTATGGTTAAAGTGTTGAGAACAACACATTGGGTTATCGTGTAATACACGTTACACCAGTCAAATCGGTAAAGGGTAGATATAGCCAACGAAACCATGTGCATTGACACGTATAGTAAAAAGCATTGTATTACAATATGGGCGTTCATTAATGTCGAAATTACTAACTTTTGTAAATGTTTAATTGAAGGATACTCGCATCTGAATATGACGAGAGTTGAACGAATTGTGGATATGACTGTGGAACAGTCCGAGGTATGACAAGCAGCGCATACTCATCAAGGACCTAAATCACGTGACGATCGCGAAGAAAGCTAAAGGCATGGAAAGCCCGTTAAGGGCAAGCATTATCAGGTGCACACTTTTAAATTTAATTGCACAAGTAGTAATATGCAACAAACACGTAAGTAATGACGGTTGCATACATATATGATAGAACTTGGAAAACCTGATTTCCAAGAGAAATTTAATAGAAAATGTGTTATTCACGATGATGAATAACAAATAAATAACAAGATTTGTTCATATGGAAACTTGGATTGTGGTAATTATCCAAGTGGAAAACTCTTAATTTAATGCTATTGAGAAAAGTAGCAATCATATTTGTCACACCCCCAAAATCCACTCACGGAGTACCACCGCTTGGAGGCGTGACATGACCAGGATCAAGCCACCAATCATATCGAACATAATAAGTAATAATAAACGTAAGTGTATATCAACCCACAATATGAAAGGTGTCCAAATAAGATAGTTTAAGTAGCGGAAGCATAGCGTAAAATCCAATGCAATTATTAAGTTTTCAGCTGTCATAAGTGTTTATCAAAACGTCCACGATCCATGTCCACAACGACTGTGCCTCCCATGCAAGCTCCATGTATACCTAAGGTCCTGCAAGGCTTGTAACAGAGAGTCAACAACTAGTTGAGCGAGTTCACAGTGGTTTGATCAGTTATAGTAATCGCATTGTAAATCGTATGTTCGTTTGGTAATCCATGTATTGTATGCATTTGTATCGCAGCCCCTAGGCATGTGTGCGAAGATTAGTGGGAGTTTCCCAAGTATTCTAGACTAGGTATATTTGTATCGCAGCCCACCCGGCATGTGTGCGAAGTTTAGTGTATAGTTCGCAGCCATTCTAGGCATGTGTGCGAAGATCAGTACTATTATCGCAGCCATTCCCGGCGTGTGTGCGAAGAGAAGTATTTGTATCACTAGTCTAGCAGTATCTATCAATATCCCTTCCTCTCCCGAGGCCCATAGTACGTAATTCCGAAAATAACTTAAGTACAAGAAATCTTCTAAACCCATTCCCGACCCTGGGAACCCATGCCTTGGTAAGGATGTGAACCCACCTTGGTTTTGCTCGGCAGATACACAGAAAAGTTCAATTAAGCTATATGGTGGTCAACCACGTCCTACCATGGTTACCATACAAGTTAGGTTCGTATTCAAACAGTGCACTTATGTTCTACACGTATTGTACACAAGTAACGATCATAGCATACACGTCTAGCATGGCAGTTCAACAACAGCACAAGTTCAACAGTATAATCACGTAAACAAAGTCCAAGTATGCGGCCCAAATGGTTGGGCTCGCAACAGTGTGCAAGTCCAAATCAGTGTGCATGTGTTTGTGGTCTCGAGTCGAGACTAGAGATCTCGAGTCGAGACAGTTTGGTCTCGAGTTGTGCTGGCCTCAAGGTCTCGAGTCGCAACCAAAGAGGTCTCGAGTCATGCATGTACTTGTCGAGACTAGGCGATCTCGAGTCACAACAGGACCCGCAACCATGGTCTCGAGTTGTGCTGTTTGTGTCGGTGTTGTGGTCTCGAGTCGAGACAACGGGTTCTCGACTCGCAATCCGTGTCTAGACTAGGTGATGTAACAGACTTCCTGGTTTCCTTAATTTGCAGCTCAATCAATTCCGTAATATCAGCAAACAACTTTTGGCAGTTTCATATCGGATCAAATAACAATTAGTTCAGCAATCAATCATATTCATATCATTATCAATTCAAGAACACTAATCAATATCATATGAACTTACAACTGGATTATCCGACTAACACTCAACGAATAGCATGAAATCTTAAGTCATGATCTAAGCAAGACCAGTCAATCCATTATCATGTAGAACATACAATCCGATCTTTAAACCAACCGGTTCTAAACTAGCATGCAACCTAGTTTATGTGTACATCAAATCTGCTAACATGTTTTCAATCCGTTCGAGTTATATAAACATTAACAAATATATATACACATGAGCCGATTTCAAGCATATCAACTTTAACAATTTATAACACCATCATCATGTAGAGCACATTTATATATCACAGCATCATGTAATACAACCAAACATAAACACTAACCGGATTAGAGGATGCAACAAGAGTTAATCCGAGAGCTTCAAGGGATGAAGGTGGGATCGCCGGTTTCGAGAGAGAGGAAAGTGTAGGGTTTGTGTGTGTGTAAAGTGTTTTGCAAGCAATGAGAATCAAACCCCCACATTGGGTTATGTGTTTGCGTAAAAAGGGAGGTGGGCCGAACCCTTCACTGGGCTGCCCTCTTGGTCTTGAGTCAAGTAGAGTGGGCCGAGAAAGAGGTGTAACGAGAGATGAAGTGTGCGGCCCTAAAGGCTTGCGTGACAAGTATACATATCCACATACATTCATATAACATGTAGCATTTATTCGTTAATATCAACATATCAAATAATCGCATAGAGTTTATACACGTCACAGTAAACACAAAGATAGGTTCTGAAATACGAGTT
This sequence comes from Helianthus annuus, assembly GCF_002127325.2. NCBI lineage: Eukaryota > Viridiplantae > Streptophyta > Magnoliopsida > Asterales > Asteraceae > Helianthus > Helianthus annuus. Next base: position 67,599,440 of record NC_035440.2, on the reverse strand, counting down.
GTCACATTATCCCCAACTTGAAAGAAATTTCGTCCTGAAATTTGGTACGTACTCACTGAGGGAGCTAGGTAAGTTGTATCGTTTACTGGTTTTCCTGGGGTGTCACATCCTCCCCCCCGTTGATCTGGAATTTCGTCCTGAAATTCCGTGGTAGCTTCAGCCTCAGCAGTGGTTGTACTGTTCGCGAACAATTGGGGGTACTTCTGTTTCATTTGATCTTCTCTTTCCCAGGTGAACTCTGGGCCACGACGGGAGTTCCAACGAACTCGAACAAGAGGGATTCTCGTGTTCTTGAGGACCTTAACATCCCGGTCTGTGATTTCAACTGGTTTCTCGACGAAATGTAACTGTTCGTCGATAGTGAGCTCCTTCAAAGGAACTATGAGGGTCTCATCTGACAGACACTTCTTCAGATTCAACACGTGGAAAACGTTGTGAACTGCACTGAGTTCTGCTGTTAGGTTCAGTTTGTAGGCTACTTTGCCTATTCTTTCTATAATCTCGAATGGTCCGACATACCGCGGATTGAGTTTGCCCCTTTTGCCAAAACGAACCACACCCTTCCAGGGCGAGACTTTGAGTAACACTCGATCCCCAACTTGGAACTCGAGTGGTTTCCTGCGCTTATCAGCGTAACTTTTCTGACGGTCACGAGCCGCCGCCATGCGTTGCCGTATCTGCGCAATCCGTTCAGTAGCATCAACTACCATTTCTGATCCTGTGATCTGACTATCCCCCACCTCTGCCCAACAGAGAGGTGACCGGCATTTACGTCCGTACAATGCCTCGAATGGAGCGGCTTGGATGCTGGTATGGTAACTGTTGTTGTATGAAAACTCCACTAAAGGGAGTTGCTTTTCCCAGCGGTTGCCGAAATCAATAACACATGCCCGAAGCATGTCTTCTAGAGTTTGAATCGTGCGCTCAGACTGTCCATCCGTCTGAGGGTGATAAGCTGTGCTCATATCCAATCGAGAGCCAAAAGATTTGTGCATTGCTTGCCACAGTTCTGAAGTGAATCGTGCATCACGATCCGAAATAATAGAGGTTGGCACCCCGTGCCTTGAGACAACTTCTTTGAGATATACGTCTGCTAGAGTGGAGAACTTGTCCGTTTCTTTGATTGCCAAGAAATGAGCAGACTTTGTGAGTCGGTCCACGATCACCCAAATAGTATCGTTCCCACGCTGGGATCTAGGCAGGCCAGTAACAAAGTCCATGGAAATTTCCTCCCATTTCCATTGTGGTATCTTGGGTTGCTGAAGTAGGCCTGATGGTTTCTGGTATTCCGACTTGACTCGCGCACAAGTCAAGCACTTGCTAACGTAGGTTGCTATGTGGGCCTTCATGCTAGGCCACCAGTACGTAGTTCTGAGATCGTGGTACATTTTATCCGAACCTGGATGTACCGAGTAGCGAGACTTATATGCTTCGTCCATTACAAGCTCGCGTAAGTTGCCATATAGTGGGACCCAAATACGCCCCGTTACATAATAGGCGCCGTCTTCCTTCTGTTCTAATCGTTGCCTTGAGCCACGTAGGGCTTCAGCCCTTACGTTTTCTGGTTTCAATGCTTCTACCTGAGCATCTCGTATCTGTGCAGGAAGACCAGACTGAATAGTAAGCTGTAGTGCTCGCACGCGTCTAGGTAGAGTGTCTTTTCGACTGAGAGCGTCAGCCACAACGTTGGCTTTGCCTGGATGGTACTTGATGGCGCATTCGTAATCGTTAAGTAGTTCAAACCGACGTTGACGCATGTTTAATTCCTTCTGCTTGAAGATATGCTCGAGACTCCTGTGATCGGTGTAGATAGTGCACTTGGTACCGTACAGGTATTGTCGCCATATCTTAAGTGCGAAAACAACAGCTCCCAGCTCTAAATCGTGCGTCGTGTAGTTCCGTTCGTGAACCTTGAGTTGGCGCGAAGCGTAAGCAATAACTTTATCCCGTTGCATCAATACACAACCAAGCCCCTGTATCGATGCGTCACAATAGACCACAAAATCGTCCGTGCCCTCTGGCAATGAGAGGATAGGTGCGCTGCAAAGTCATTCCTTTAGGTGTTGGAAAGCTGTTTCCTGAGTATTACCCCAATGGTAGGTGACACCCTTCTGTATCAGTAGCGTAAGCGGCTGCGCGATCTTTGAGAAATCTTTAATGAATCGTCTGTAATACCCCGCCAAACCCAAGAATTGGCATATTTCCGTTGGTGTACGTGGTGCAGGCCAGTTCTTGATCGAATCTACCTTGGATGGATCAACATGGATCCCATCCTTGTTTACCACATGGCCTAGAAAGTGGACTTCACGAAGCCAGAAGTCGCATTTTGAAAACTTGGCGTACAGTTGTTCCTTTCGAAGGAGTTCCAAAATAAATCGTAGGTGCTGCTCGTGTTCCTCCTGACTCTTGGAGTAGATCAGAATGTCGTGATGAATACAATCACAAACTTGTCCAAGTAGGGCTTGCATACCCTATTCATAAGGTCCATAAAGACTGCCGGTGCGTTTGTCAACCCGAAAGGCATGAAAAGAAACTCGTAGTGGCCGTAGCGAGTTCTGAATGCTGTTTTGGAGACGTCCTAATCCCGGACTCTCAGCTGATGATAATCTGACCTCAGGTCTATCTTGGAATAGTAGCTCGACCCTTGCAACTGGTCGAATAAGTCGTCAATACGCGGAAGAGGGTAGCGGTTCTTCACTGTCACCTTGTTCAGTTCACGGTAATCAATGCACATCCTGAAGGTACCGTCCTTTTTTTCACAAATAATACTGGAGCTCCCCAAGGCGGAGAGCTAGGTCGGATAAATCCCTTATCCAAGAGTTCTTGTAGCTGTGTAGAGAGTTCTTCCAACTCTGATGGAGCTAAGCGATACGGTGCACGTGCTATCGGTGCTGCTCCTGGTGCTAGCTCGATTTGAAACTCGACCTGGCGATGAGGCGGTAGACCTGGTAAATCTTCAGGGAACACCTGAGGAAAGTCGCGTACAACTGGAATATCTTCCAATTTCTTTTCTTTTGCTGATGCATCTGTAACAAGTGCCAGAATGGCAGTGCGGCCCTTACGCAAACACTTCTGAGCCTTTAGAAAGGAGATGATGCCTACCACAGCACTACTCTTGTCGCCTTGAATCACGAGAGGTTCTTTGCCAGAACGGGGAATACGAACGATCTTTTCCTTACATAGTATCTCTGCGCGCTGTTGGGATAACCAGTCCATACCAATGACAATGTCGAAACTACCCAGAACTATGGGAATGAGATCGATAGAGAAAGTCTGACTAGCGAGGATGAGATTACAACCCTGAACTATGTGTGTGGCCTCTAAACTTTTACCGTTAGGTAACTCTACAACATGTTTGGTGTTTAAGGGAGTTGGTGCATGTTTTAACATTTGGCTAACTTTCAAAGACATATAACTTGTATCCGCACTCGAATCAAACAATACAGTAACATAAAAGTCGTCGAGAAGAAACTTACCCATAACTACGTTGGGATCATTCCTTGCTTCTCCCTGTCCCAGCACAAATGCACGTCCCCTAGCTTCATTGCCGTTATTGTTTCCATCGTTGTTGTTCCCATTGCCCTGATTGTTATTCTTGTTGCGATTCTGGTTCAACTGGGGGCAATCCCGCTTGAAATGGCCTTCAGCACCACATTGAAAACATCCCCTGTTGCCTCGCTGTTGATGCTGCTGTTGGTTTTGAGGCGCTGGTGGTTGTTGTTGGTTCTGATGCGCAGGCCGTGAGCTCCTGCAATCTTTAGCTTCATGCCCTATCTTGAGACATCTCTGACAGCGGCCCTTGCGGCACTGACCACTGTGGTGTCTGTTGCATCTGTTACACAGTGGGTGAATCCCCCGATATCCACCCTGCCCCTGACTACCAAAAGTTTGCTGACCCGGGCTCTGGTAGTCACTATTCTTGCGCTGCTGCTGTGCTTGAGACTGAACGGTAGCGGAACCCTTGCTGGAATCCCCATCCCATTTCCGCTTGTTGTCATTAGGAGTAGCAGGAGTAGCAGAAGTGGTAGCGGTAGTAGTTGCACTGATGCGCTTTGGCAGCTTGTTCTGTTCCACCGCCTGATCCGTGAGGCGATGAGCAAGACGCTGAATGTCTTGGATATTGTCGAGGTTAGCCGATGTCACATGGCTCTGAATTTCTGATGCTAGACCCTTGAGGTACAACTCAATGCGCTTGATTGGAGGGTCCACCATGGTTGGACACAAGATGGCCAGTTCGTTCGACCGTTTCGTGTAAGCTTCGATTTCCGACCCCGTCATTTTCAGATGATAAAGCTCCACTTCCAACTTGTGGATGTCATCACGCGTTCAGTATTCTCGCTTGATCAGTTCCTTAAAATCGTTCCAAGGGGTGGCGTTAGCAGCTGCCAACCCTAAAATCTGAACTTGCGCGTTCCACCAAGTCGGCGCAATTCCTTCCAAAGTACCAATGGCGTATTTCACCCTGCGAGCCTCAGGGCATTCACACATTTCAAACACTGACTCGAGCTTCTCAAACCAATGGAGGAGTCCCACTGCTCCTTCAGTGCCACTAAACGTGCTTGGACGATAGTCCATGAAGTTCTTGAAGGTGCAAACAGGTTGCTGTGCGGGTTGACCTATTGTGTACGAATAGGAAAAGGTTAAACACAAGAGTTGGTCTAAAAGTGTAGGATCTAAAGATCCTAGTGTGAGTTACGACTGCAGGATATACCTCCTGCCTGTGCGGCTGCAAGTGCCGCAGCAACTTGTTCGTTAATGAGAGCCGTCAACTGGGCTTGAGTCATGTTACTACGTCCAGACATGATCTTCATAGCAAAGACAACATAGGTGAGAGAGAGGTTCGCGAAAAGTGCGATGACAAAAGAGAGTAAGCACACAAGTGTTCTCAAGCAATAGTGGTTATGTGTATCTAAGCATACCCTGAGCAAAGTTCTATGTAATCTAGCAAGTAGGCAATATAAACATAAACCATATTACCTAGAATGTTGAGTCTTGCACGTAGAGCGAAACGTCGTTGTGGATCGTTGAGAGCACTGTTCTGGTTATAGTCTGGTTTTAATAAAAAAAAAACGTTTTTTTTTCCTTATTAAAACCAAGTTCTCTATAACCAATGGCTCTGATACCAATCTGTCACACCCCCAAAATCCACCCGCGGAGTACCACCGCTTGGAGGCGTGACATGACCAGGATCAAGCCACCAATCATATCGAACATAATAAGTAATAATAAACGTAAGTGTATATCAACCCACAATATGAAAGGTGTCCAAATAAGATAGTTTAAGTAGCGGAAGCATAGCGTAAAATCCAATGCAATTATTAAGTTTTCAGTTGTCATAAGTGTTTATCAAAACGTCTACGATCCATGTCCAAAACGACTATGCCTCCCGTGCAAGCTCCATGTATACCTAAGGTCCTGCAAGGCATGTAACAGAGAGTCAACAACTAGTTGAGCGAGTTCACAGTGGTTTGATCAGTTATAGTAATCGCATTGTAAATCGTATGTTCGTTTGGTAATCCATGTATTGTATGCATTTGTATCGCAGCCCTCTAGGCATGTGTGCGAAGATTAGTGGGAGTTTCCCAAGTATTCTTGACTAGGTATATTTGTATCGCAGCCCACCCGGCATGTGTGCGAAGTTTAGTGTATAGTTCGCAGCCATTCTAGGCATGTGTGCGAAGATCAGTACTATTATCGCAGCCATTCCCGGCGTGTGTGCGAAGAGAAGTATTTGTATCACTAGTCTAGCAGTATCTATCAATATCCCTTCCTCTCCCGAGGCCCACAGTACGTAATTCCGAAAATAACTTAAGTACAAGAAATCTTCTAAACCCATTCCCGACCCTGGGAACCCATGCCTGGGTAAGGGTGTGAACTTACCTTGGTTTTGCTCGGCAGATACACAGAAAAGTTCAATTAAGCTATATGGTGGTCAACCACGTCCTACCATGGTTACCATACAAGTTAGGTTCGTATTCAAACAGTGCACTTATGTTCTACACGTATTGTACACAAGTAACGATCATAGCATACACGTCTAGCATGGCAGTTCAACAACAGCACAAGTTCAACAGTATAATCACGTAAACAAAGTCCAAGTATGCGGCCCAAATGGTTGGGCTCGCAACAGTGTGCAAGTCCAAATCAGTGTGCATGTGTTCGTGGTCTCGAGTCGAGACTAGAGATCTCGAGCCGAGACAGTGTGGTCTCAAGTTGTGCTGGCCTCAAGGTCTCGAGTCGCAACCAAAGAGGTCTCGAGTCATGCATGTACTTGTCGAGACTAGGCGATCTCGAGTCGCAACAGGACCCGCAACCATGGTCTCGAGTTGTGCTGTTTGTGTCGGTGTTGTGGTCTCGAGTCGAGACTAGGTGATGTAACAGACTTCCTGGTTTCCTTAATTTGCAGCTCAATCAATTCCGTAATATCAGCAAACAACTTTTGGCAGTTTCATATCGGATCAATTAACAATTAATTCCGCAATCAATCATATTCATATCATTATCAATTCAAGAACACTAATCAATATCATATGAACTTACAACCGGATTATCCGACTAACACTCAACGAATAGCATGCAATCTTAAGTCATGATCTAAGCAAGACCAGTCAATCCATTATCATGTAGAACATACAATCCGATCTTTAAACCAACCGGTTCTAAACTAGCATGCACCCTAGTTTATGTGTACATCAAATCTGCTAACATGTTTTCAATCCGTTCGAGTTATATAAACATTAACCAATATATATATATATATGTACATGAGCCGATTCAAGCATATCAACTTTAACAATTTATAACACCATCATCATGTAGAGCACATTTATATATCACAGCATCATGTAATACAACCAACCATAAACACTAACCGGATTAGAGGATGCAACAAGAGTTAATCCGAGAGCTTCAAGGGATGAAGGTGGGATCGCCGGTTTCGAGAGAGAGGAAAGTGTAGGGTTTGTGTGTGTGTAAAGTGTTTTGCAAGCAATGAGAATCAAACCCCCACATTGGGTTATGTGTTTGCGTAAAAAGGGAGGTGGGCCGAACCCTTCACTGGGCTGCCCTCTTGGTCTCGAGTCAAGTAGAGTGGGCCGAGAAAGAGGTGTAACGAGAGATGAAGTGTGCGGCCCTAAAGGCTTGCGTGACAAGTATACATATCCACATACATTCACATAACATGTAGCATTTATTCGTTAATATCAACATATCAAATAATCGCATAGAGTTTATACACGTCACAGTAAACACAAAGATAGGTTCTGAAATACGAGTTGTCACATTATCCCCAACTTGAAAGAAATTTCGTCCCGAAATTTGGTACGTACTCACTGAGGGAGCTAGGTAAGTTGTATCGTTTACTGGTTTTCCTGGGGTGTCACAATATTAACAAATGTGATTATATATTAGTTTGATAAAAAGGAAAAACATTGTATATGTTCAGGAATGAAACATGTAAATCTAATAATTGTTAAATAGTAACTGAATAAATGGTTGCCAATGAAAGTCAAGAATATGGAAAGATTAGAGGCGTCACTTACATGGGGTGTAGTGCGGAAATGAAAAGGTCATGTGTGTCATGTGTTGATCGCTTACTCTGGCCAAGTAAGTAGTGAACACATGATGTCATGAACTTTTTATGATGGACATACTTACATCCGATGTAGTAGGGACGAGGTGAGTGGGACAAATTAAAAAGTACCCAAATGAATCAAATGAGTAAAATATTTGGTAATAATGTAAACGCACAACCGGGTGACGGAAGCGTATTACATTAGGATAATGAGCCCGAGTGAAGGGACAAAGATTGATGTAAAATGATTTAGATATGTATTGGGAGGGGGTGTACCTACACTCGAACCCGGAAAATGAAAATATGTCTCTTAATGGGCCGTTTTTGTAAAATGTCAAACTTGAGGACAAAGTCGGAATATAAAAGTGAAGCGAGGTCTTAATGCATACCGGGAGGGTTGCAATAATAACGAGTTCGGTAAAACACCCGGTTGATGGGTAGGAATTTAAACACATGTGTAAACCAAGAGACGTGAACGCGGGTTGAAAATCAAAAGACTTGGGATATGAGCTATGACTACAAAATTTCGTAAATAGAAATTTTTAATAAACATGTTCAACTATTTGAGGTCGAACGGGTTGAATAAATAATAAAGTTGATTGTTTATAAGTGATGGATTTCACACTAACAAGTTAAACATTATGAATACAATATAATGCCGGAAGAATAATGAGCCCGGTAATGGGAACATAACCAAATAAGAATATATGCAAACAAAATAACAGTGAGCATAAGATAAACCGACGCATAAATGACGTGAGAAGTCATAAAGTCGGAAAATTTGTTCGAAAGGAAAACAAATGTAGCCTTAGACTACGGTCAAGGTCCATGGAATTCAAGAACGAAAATGAAGGATTTCTAAACTTAAAAAAAAGAGGGGGGGGGTGCATTGACACCGAAAGTATATTTTAGAACGACATGAGTAAAAGATGAATCTACGGGATCATCACAACCTTCAGGAATTATAAGTAATGTCAAGGTCTACGAGACCAGAATGGCCCTCGGGTCACAATTACAAAGAAACAAAATTTTGGGGGCTCACCTTAAAAAGGTGGAGATATAATAAAATAGCCTACGAGGCCAAATGAAGGAACCTACGAGTCGATAATGTAAAGCGAGGGAACTAGTTGTGATTCCCCGCGTAAAATAATGACGAAAGGAATAAATCTTGGGTCGTCATCTCCCCGATGAGAGTAATCGACATAAGTTAGAGAGAAAAATGTAAACTAAAAATTTAGTTTTTAGTCAAAGCAACGTTTTAACAAACATAAGTGGTATGAGGTGATTAGGAAACCGTAAACACACATAAGGCCGGAGATAGCAACGTAGTATACCCGGGTGACGGGGTGTGAAGTGACGGTGACAAATTAGTCTAGCCGATAGAACGATACAGAGGCAACATAGTGTCATAAATTGTGCAAAGCGCTTGTCAATGTAGGATTAACCTGAAATAAACATGTTGACGACTAACACGACTGAGTGGTCAAATAACAAATTGGTTAAAAGGGTAATAAGGATAAGAAACAAACCGCGAAAGCCTCGGTCCGTGAGGATTTACACATAAAAGACACCGAAGAATGAATATCATAAAAACAAAACTAAGTTCATTTAGTTTAAATTACTGAACTAAATAAATAAGGTTTCGGGGACGAAACCTCTTTAAGGGGGGTAGACTTGTAACACCCCGAAAATGGGTTTGGTAATTAAACCCCGTTAATACTAAGAACGGGTAAAATAACGTTAGTGGTAAAATTATCCCGGTGAAAATTAGGATTTAAATAAATAATTTTATGTTAAAAGAAAAGAGAATAAACGCTTTGAGAAAACAAAGCGTATATAAAGCCCGATTTAACGGGACTTAAAAAAAATACTACGGGTTATGACTTCCCCAGACCCATTAAGTAACTAGGGATATCAACTTAGTTGGTTAAGTGTTGTTAAAACAATAAAAGAAACAAGAAATAGATAACCCTTTAAATAACTTGGGTAAATTTGAGGGACTAATCCTGGGCAAATGAGATAAAGTTTTATTAAAACAAAATAAACAAATAAAACACACACACATACGTATATGTGTCTGCGATTTTAACCAGAGCCAGGAAAGGCTCTCTTGCTTAAAACCCTAAATTGCAAGAACTAATCAAATCAAAGAGGCAATTAAACCCAAATCGAAAATCCAAGCACAAATTGGTGATCACCTCAGTGAAGTGATCACAAGGTATGTTAAATTTCATTATTTGGTTCTATCTTGAATTCTTGATGAACTTATGAAATCGAAATTCGAGCTTGCATGATCGATGTTTAGATGAAACTAGGATGAATCCATGTCTAGGAATAAACCCTAGTCGAAAAATTTATGAATTAAGATTGAAAAATAGGAATTTGATGATTAACCATGTATGTGCTAAATGGGTTTTATAAAGATACGATGAACACTTGAGTTAGAGTGGTAAAATTGTGAAACTTGATGTTATGATACAAGTACTAGGTGTAATTCATGAACACTAGACATGGGGGTTTTAACTTTGATGTTAACTTTGGTAAGAATAACTAGTTATGAACTAGTTTGTAAAGGTGTAAAAGTATGCCCATTAGGTGTTTGATAAAATGCCTAAATGAAAGCTAAATGTTAAAAATTTAGGTGAAACGCATATTTGAATGGTATGACAAATTATGAGAAGTATGAACCGATAAGGGTTCAAAGCATAAAGTTAATCTAGACTTAATTGTGTAAATCACGTGATCAAAAGTAGTTAACTTTTGATAAATTGAATTAACAAATGATGAAGTCGAATAGTAGTTTTGACATAGAAATACGTAAGGTGGAATAGTCGCGATTGTTAAAGACTAAACTAACCACCTTGTAAATGATGTCGATAGTTTGACGCTAAACGAGCTAGGTGGCGGCTTGGGAAAAGAAGCGGGTCAAACGGCTTGAAAACGCGGAGAAAGAGCGAAATCGGATGAGAGGTAAGTTAAGCTTACGCCCTTTTTACTTTTATTACAAAATGCTTATTTGTGAACATGGAATACGATTTATATTAAGTAAATGAAACATGATGTTCCGGCGTGATATAATGCTAGTCGGATCAAGTGAAAATGGTAGAAACCATAAATTATGGTAGAAAGGGGTAAAAATGGTGAAATGGTAATCCGGACATGGGTTAACGAATAGATAAAGGGATTTAAAACGACACCATTTGGCATAAGTCATAATGGGTCAAATAAAACAGGAAACGACTTTCAAGTTAGATGATTTCAAAAAGTAAACCAGGATAGGTTAAAGGGGTCAAATGGTAATTAAGTGCCATCTTATAACGACAATTAGTCATTTCGACTAAACGGGTCAAATGGTGTTGTTAACACCATTTGTCAATAAACGGGTCAATCTTATGACCCGAGTCAGGTATGCATGTTTAGAATTATAGCTAAAAGTGATATTTTGGTCAAATAATATCGGAAGTCCTTCGTCGCGCAAATGAAGGGCTAAAATTGACCAAAAAGCCCTTGAGGGGTAAATAGGGTAAACAACCTTTATAGAGTTGTTTTGAAATAAGCGTCTTGTTAAATTGAGTCCTTGGAATTTGTATAAAAATGGTGATAGGATGTAAACCAATAGAAGCATGATTTAAGTCTAAAAATGTAAAATACTCGTAACGGGTCAAAACGAGTATATATGCATAACGGGTTAAAACTTCTTAAGGAACCCGTAAAGTTAAATCTTGAAAATTAGTAAACGAATATAACATGATGACCATGGGATTTTGAAGGAAAAATAACAAATTAGTTTGGTAAAAGCATGAACGGGTCAAAAGTGTCATAGTTAAATATCAAGCCGAGAGCTTGAAATATAAATTTTTGTGAATTCGGATGTTGGATCTTAACTCCATGTGAAGGAAAATTAAATTACGAACGCGTAGGAAAAAGAATCGTGTAAAACGGATCAATAACGAATGAGTTATGTCCGTTTTCGTGAAACTTGGGTTGGCTAGGAATTATACAGCAACAAATAAATAGCTTGCTGTCAAAAAGGGGGCTAGGTGGGGCGTCTAGCCCCCCTGAATTCCAAAAAATGTTTAATTTTGTTTGTTTGACCCATATAACTTGTTTAAACTTGTTATTTAACTATCGAAACTAAATTTTAAGTTGGTCTTGATCATAGGTGACCGCCAAGAGTGCCCGGATGAAGATCAAGCTCGAAGAAGAACCGAACACGATAAAGTTAAAAGCTTCCGCACGGCGTTTCGTCCTATCTCTTAAATGACGAACACAAATTCATTACGATGTACTTAAACCTTTATTTGTAAAAGTTTTAAATTAACCGTATTTAGTAAAGTACATTTAATCATGATTACATGCTTATTTTAGTAAACAATACGAAAACCTTAAAATAATAACAAGGGTGTTACAAGTTGGTAATCTGAGCTCCATGTTAAAGAATAAAGTGTGTTCGGTTCGAGGCTTGATCGCAAATCCGGTAAGTACATGTATATATCAATGGTTTAGTATGGTTAAAGTGTTGAGAACAACACATTGGGTTATCGTGTAATACACGTTACACCAGTCAAATCGGTAAAGGGTAGATATAGCCAACGAAACCATGTGCATTGACACGTATAGTAAAAAGCATTGTATTACAATATGGGCGTTCATTAATGTCGAAATACTAACTTTTGTAAATGTTTAATTGAAGGATACTCGCATCTGAAGATGACGAGAGTTGAACGAATTGTGGATATGATTGTGGAACAGTCCGAGGTATGACAAGCAGCTCATACTCATCAAGGACCTAAATCACGTGACGATCGCGAAGAACGTTAAAGGCATGGAAAGCCCGTTAAGGGCAAGCACTATCAGGTGCACACTTTTAAATTTAATTGCACAAGTAGTAATATGCAACAAACACGTAAGTAATGACGGTTGCATACATATATGATAGAACTTGGAAAACCTGATTTCCAAGAGAAATTTAATAGAAAATGTGTTATTCACGATGATGAATAACAAATAAATAACAAGATTTGTTCATATGGAAACTTGGATTGTGGTAATTATCCAAGTGGAAAACTCTTAATTTAATGCTATTGAGAAAAGTAGCAATCACATTAACAAATGTGATTACATATTAGTTTGATAAAAAGGAAAAACATTGTATATGTTCAGGAATGAAACATGTAAATCTAATAATTGTTAAATAGTAACTGAATAAATGGTTGCCAATGAAAGTCAAGAATATGGAAAGATTAGAGGCGTCACTTACATGGGGTGTAGTGCGGAAATGAAAAGGTCATGTGTGTCATGTGTTGATCGCTTACTCTGGCCAAGTAAGTAGTGAACACATGATTTCATGAACTTTTTATGTTGGACATGCTTACATCCGATGTAGTAGGGACGAGGTGAGTGGGACAAATTAAAAGGTACCCAAATGAATCAAATGAGTAAAATATTTGGTAATAATGTAAACGCACATCCGGGTGACGGAAGCGTATTACATTAGGATAATGAGCCCGAGTGAAGGGACAAAGATTGATGTAAAATGATTTAGATATGTATTGGGAGGGGGTGTACCTACACTCGAACCCGGAAAATGAAAATATGTCTCTTAATGGGCCGTTTTTGTAAAATGTCAAACTTGAGGACAAAGTCGGAATATAAAAGTGAGCTAATTCTACACAGATTTCAAGTTATGATGAAAAACATAACACACATTTTCTGCAGTAAAAACGCAGCTTTTGCTGCTGTACAAAACGGACCATTAAAAATAGCAAACGACCTCAAAAAAATATGATTCCAGTGTCATTTGATTCGTTTTTCGAAAATACATAATTTAGACTTCAGAAAATCAATTTTTCGATTTATAACGGTCCGTTTACAGCCAACTGAAGTTGGCTGTAGAATCATAGACAAATTCTGTTTCAGCTCTAATCGTTACCCGAACTCCCCAACCGAATAACTAATGCACCCACGACCCATATCGATTATTTACAGCAGGTTATAAGTCAATTATCCCAGAATTAACATGCAATCATCATCTACTAAACAACATCATTCTAACAATATATCCTCATATTTCATCTCATGATTCAAGATTCAAGTCTTTTAGTGTTCTAGTTATTATCAACATACTACATCTTTTAACCATTAAAGTAGAAGTAAACAAGGGTTAATCAAGAACTTACAACTAGCTTTAAGCTAGGGAAGAACACAAGGGGAAAAGATGATGAAAATGATGAATGAATGCAGGTAAGAGAGCTCCTTGATGATCCACAAGCCTCAAGCTCCAAGGATCACCTTCTTACACTTGAATGAAGCTTAAAAATGGAGTGATGGTGGTGACAAGGTGGTGGTGGTGGCGGCCTTGGTGTGAGCCGAGAGGGAGAGGGGAGAGTGAGAGGGATGAGTGAGGTTGTGTGAAGATATGATATGATGGAGATCTTGGAGCACCATACTTATAATCTCTTCAACAATATTTTGTTCAAGAAATCAAGCAACAAATCTAATAAAATATATAAGGAGATCTTGGTAAGATATGGTGATCCTGGTGAGGTCCTCATGTGGGCCGTAAGTGGTGGGGGGGGGGTATTTGTAAATTTTTGATGATAGGTAGGTTACTTATAATCTAAAGAAGATCTATAGGATATCAAGGGAAATCTATGCAATATCTAAAAAAATCAAGTAAGATCTTATGGGATTTAGTGAGATCTTGCAAATATTGATGCGGGGCCATGCCATGTGACTGAAAATATAAAGGGGGAAGGGGTCCAAGTGTAAATTGTAATGGTAAGTAGGTAACTAGTGGAAGTTAAGTGTTATGTCTAGTGTTATGTGTGTATGAAATATTATATAGTGTGTTGGGGTATTCGGGGACCATAACTAGTCCAAAAATAATACAACAATGTTTCCAGCAATATTTTGGTGTCCCGGGTAATGTCCGGTTGTTCGGTTAGATACTGTTTCGTTAAAGTGCTAAGTTATTCCGTATAGTGTCTTTTATGTAACTTTTTATAACACTTTTAATTCCTAACACTTAGGAAAACATTCAGGACCATTTAGTCAATTTTCTGTACAATCAATAAGCACAATATAATATTAATTAATCATACGGATACATGTAATTATGAGGTTTGTCACATTCTCCCCCTGTTAAGAAAATTTCGCCCCGAAATTTAGCACGTGGTTACTGAGGAAGCTAGTTAAGTTGTGTGGTTTCCTGGTTTTCCTGGGGTGTCACATCATCCCCCCGTTGGTTTGGAATTTCGTCCCGAAATTCCGCAGTAGCTTCAGCCTCAGTAGTGGTTGCACTTTTCTCAAACAACTAGGGATACTTGTTTCTCATTTGGTCTTCTCGTTCCCAGGTATACTCTGCGCCACGACGGGAGTTCCAACAAACTCGAACAAGAGGTATCCTGGTACGCTTGAGAATCTTAACGTCTCGGTCTGTGATTTCAACTGGTTCCTCGATGAATCGCAACTGGTCGTCGATTGTGAGCTTCTTTAAGGGAACTATGAGGGTCTCATCTAACAGACACTTTTTCAGATTTGACACGTGGAATACGTTGTGAACTCCGCTGAGTTCTTCAGGTAGATTCAACTTGTAAGTAACTTTGCCAATTTTCTCAATGATTTCGAATGGTCCGACATAACGCGGATTGAGTTTGCCTCCTTTGCCAAAACGAACTACACCTTTCCAAGGTGAGACTTTGAGTAGCACCCGATCCCCAACCTGGAACTCGAGTAGTTTCCTTCGCTAATCACCATAGCTTTTCTGACGGTCACGAACTGCCGCCATTCGTTGTCGTATCTGAGCAATCTTCTCGGTTGTATCTACTACAAGTTCTGGGCCAGTGATTTGACTGTCGCCAACCTCTGCCCAACAAAGAGGTGATCGGCACTTTCGTCCGTACAATGCCTCGAACGGAGCGGCCTGGATACTGGTGTGGTAACTGTTGTTATACGAAAACTCCACTAACGGGAGGTGTTTTTCCCAGCCATTACCAAAGTCGATTACACATGCCCTAAGCATGTCTTCAAGGGTTTGGATGGTGCGTTCAGATTTCCCATCTCTCTGTGGATAATATGCCATGCTCATGTCTAATCGAGAGCCAAAGGACTTGTGCATAGCTTGCCACAATTCAGATGTAAAACGTGAGTCACGATCAGAAATGATGGAGGTTGGCACTCCGTGCCTTGATACTACTTCCTTTAGGTAGACGTCTGCTAGAGTAGAAAACTTATCCGTTTCCTTGATAGCCAGGAAATGTGCAGACTTGGTCAGTCGATCCACGAACACCCAAATGGTATCATTTCCGCGTTGAGATCTAGGCAGGCCAGTAACGAAATCCATGGAAATTTGCTCCCATTTCCATTTAGGTATCTCTGGTTGTTGAAGTAGGCCTGATGGTTTCTGGTATTCGACCTTGACCCTAGCACAAGTCAAGCATTTACTGACGTAGGTGGCTATGTTGGCTTTCATACTAGGCCACCAATACGTAGTCTTGAGATCGTGGTACATCTTATCCGAACCAGGATGTACCGAATAACGAGACTTGTGCGCTTCATCCATCACAAGCTTGCGTAAGTTTCCGTAAAGTGGGACCCAGATGCGCCCTGTAACATAGTAGGCGCCGTCTTCCTTTTATTCTAACCGCTTCCTCGATCCTCGTAAGGACTCAGCCCTGATGTTTTCTGCTTTCAATGCTTCGACCTGAGCATCTCGTATCTGAGCGGGAAGGCTAGAGTGAATGGTAAGCTGTAACGCACGTACACGCTTAGGTATAGTATCCTTTCGGCTGAGGGCGTCAGCCACAACATTGGCTTTGCCCGGATGATACTTGATCGCACATTCGTAATCATTCAAGAGCTCAACCCATCGACGTTGTCGCATGTTTAACTCCTTTTGCTTGAAGATATGCTCGAGACTCCTGTGATCGGTGTAGATGGTGCACTTGGTACCGTACAGATAAGTGCGAAAACAACTGCTCCCATTTCCAAGTCGTGCGTAGTGTAGTTCCTTTCGTGAACTTTAAGTTGGCGCGATGCGTAGGCAATGACCTTGTCATGTTGCATCAACACGCAACCAAGTCCTGGGATGGAAGCGTCGTAATAAACCACAAAATCATTTGTGCCTCCAGGAAATGAGAAGATAGGCGCACTACAAAGTCTGTCTTTTAAGTGCTGAAATGCGGATTCCTGCGCATCACCCCAACGATAGGTGACACCCTTCTGAGTTAGTGAAGTGAGAGGTTGCGCAATCTTAGAGAAATCCTTGATGAATCTTTTGTAGTAGCCCGCCAAACCCAAGAATTGGCGGATTTCTGTTGGTGTACGGGGTGCAGGCCAGTTCTTGATCGAGTCTACCTTGGATGGATCAACATGAATCTCATCCTTGTTTACCACGTGACCTAGAAAGTGGACTTCGCGAAGCTAGAAGTCATATTTCGAAAATTTGGCATACAACTGCTCTGTTCGAAGAAGTTCCAAAATAAGCCTCAGGTGTTGCTCGTGTTCTTCCTGACTCTTCGAATAGATCAGGATATCGCCGATGAAAACTATGACAAACTTATCCAGGTAAGGTTTGCACACTCGGTTCATGAGATCCATGAAGACCGCAGGTGCATTCGTCAATCCGAAAGGCATAACCAGAAACTCGTAATGCCCATAACGAGCCCTGAATGTTGTTTTAGAGATATCCTCGTCTCGGACTCTCAGTTGATGGTAACCTGACCTCAGGTCAATCTTGGAATAGAAACTCGACCCTTGCAACTGGTCGAATAAGTCATCAATGCGTGGAAGAGGATAACGATTCTTCACGGTCACCTTGTTGAGTTCACGGTAGTCAATACACATTCTGAAGGTACCGTCTTTCTTCTTCACAAACAAGACTGGAGCTCCCCAGGGCGAAGAGCTAAGACGAATAAAACCCTTGTCCAAGAGGTCTTGCAATTGAGTGGACAACTCTTCTAGTTCTGATGGGGCTAAGCGATAAGGTGCACGAGCTATTGGTGCTGCTCCAGGGGCCAGCTCGATTTGAAACTCGACTTGTCGATGAGGCGGAAGACTGGGTAATTCCTCAGGAAATACCTCAGGAAAGTCGCGCACAATAGGAATGTCTTCTATCTTCTTTTCCTCCAAGGATGTATCGGAAACGAGGGCTAGGATAGCAGTGTGGCCCTTTCGCAACCACTTATGGGCCTTAAGGAAAGAGATGATGCCCCGACAGCACCACTCTTGTCGCCACGAATCACGAGGGGTTCTTCACTAGAACGAGGGATGCGGACAATCTTCTCGTTGCAAAGAATTTCCGCTTGCCGATGAGATAACCAATCCATCCCAATAACAACATCGAAACTACCCAGAACGATAGGAATGAGGTCGATAGAAAAGGTCTGATCAGCAAGAACAAGATTACAACCCTTAACTATGTGTGTGGCCTCTAAACTTTTACCGTTTGCTAGCTCTACCACGTGTTTGGTGGTTAGAAGTGTTGGGGTGCGCTTAAGCATTTGACTAACTTTTAAGGATACATAACTAGTATCGGCACCCGAATCGAATAAAATAGTAACAAAGAAATCATCCATAAGAAACTTACCCATCACAACGTTGGGATCATTCCTAGCATCATCCTGTCCAATCACGAAGGCACGACCCCTTGCCCCATTACCATTGTTGTTTCCCCCATTGCCGTTTCCATTCCCCTGATTGTTGTTGTTCTGGTTCTGATTTAGCTGGGGGCAGTCTCTCTTGAAATGGCCTTCAGCACCACATTGAAAGCACCCTTTGTTGTTACCTTGTTGTTGCTGCTGCTGGCGTTGATTCGGTGGGGCTTGCTGTTGCTGCCGATTCTGATTCGCTGGACGCTGACTCCTGCAATCCCTTGCAATGTGACCAGGCTTGTTGCACCGATGACAGTTGCCTCTACTACATGGCCTGTTGTGGTGCAAGTTACAGCGATTACATTTGGGGTGATTCCCCTTGTATCCACCCTGCCCTTGCTGACTTGGGTTCTTATAGTCCTCAGTCCTTCGTTGTTGTGACTGAGACTGAACAGAGGTAGAACCTTTGCTCGAATTTCCATCCCATTTTCGCTTGTTGTCGCTAGGAGCATCAGGAGTAGTAGCGCTAATACGCTTGGGTAGCTTGTTCTGCTCAACTGCCTGATCAGTGAGACGGTGAGCCAACCGGATGATTTGCTGAATGGTGCCAAGATTAGCTGAGGTCACGTGGCTCTGAATTTTTGGCACTAAACCCGTAAGGTACAGCTTGATACGCTTGATAGGATGATCCACCATAGTAGGACACAAGATAGCTAATTCGTTCGATCTCTTTGTGTATGCCTCGATTTCAGACCCCGTCATCATCAAATTGAAAAATTCCACCTCTAGCTTGTGGATGTCGTCACGACTACAGTACTCTTCTTTGATCAATTCTTTGAAGTCATTCCATGGGGTGGTATTAGCAACCGTCAGCCCTAGCAGTTGGACCTGTGCTTTCCACCAGGTTAACGCAGCACCTTCGAGTGTTCCAGTAGCAAATTTCACCCTACGATCTTCAAGGCATTCACACATCTCAAAAACATACTCAATCTTCTCGAACCAGTGAAGAAGGCCTACAGCTCCTTCTGTGCCGCTGAAAGTATTAGGTCGGCAATCCATGAACGTTTTGAACGTATATACGGGACGCGGAGCATGTTGACCTCCTGCAGGGACAGCTGCGAGTGCCTCAGCCACTCGTTCGTTGATCAAAGCCGTCAACTGGGCTTGAGTTAGGTTGATACTACCACGTCCGTTCATGATCTTCACAACGAAGCAACGTGAGTGAGAAAAGTGTCGCGAAAGTGCGTAAGCGTGGGACGACAGAAGAGAGTAAGCACACACGGTTCAAGTAGCAGTTATCACGTTAACTAATGCACTGTGTGAACTATCAAACAGACAATATAAACATAAATCATACCACCTATTGTGTCGAGTCTTGCACGTGGAGCGAAGCGTCGTTGTGGATCGTTGAGCACTGTACATGTTATAGTCTGGTTTTATCAAAAAGCTTTTCCCCTTTTTAAAACCAAGTTCACTATAACCAATGGCTCAGATACCAATCTGTCACACCCCCAAAATCCACACGCGAGTATCACCGCTTGGAGGCGTGACATGACCAGGATCCAGCCACCAATCATATTGAACAATGTATTTAAAATAGATAAAATCCAACCACGCAATATAATTGGTGTTCAAAAAACTAATTAACCAAGTTCAAATTAAACAGCGGAAGCATAAGACGTAAAACCAAAACATAAGTTCAATAAGTTCATAAAGTTTAAATGTTTAGAACGGGACATAACAGTCCATATCCCACAACGACCTCCTCCCCGTGCAAGCTCCATAAGCATCTAACCACCTGCAAAGCATGTAGTAACGAATCAACAACAAAGTTGAGTGAGTTCACAGTTGGTTGTCCATTTTAGAGTTGTTTCCAAAAACGTAGTTTAATCTTAGCCAGCTATCCAGTCGTGGGGGTTACCCCATAGTTCGAAAACGTTTATTAGTTAACCCATTTTTACTTCGGCCGTTTCAGCCGTGAGGGCTACCCCATGTTCATAATCCCGGGCTATCCAGCCCGGCACTCTGGCCGTGGGGGCTACCCCATTTTTAAACTACCAGACTCGTTACCATATCGACTACTAACGAAAATAAGTTGTGCCCTAACGTCGGTGTCTATCATCACTGACGTGCCATAGTCCATTAGTGCACGCCCGTCCGAACGGCACGGTGTGAGGTTTGTTAAACCTAATAGCGCTATTAACTAATGACTCGCTCGCTATTGGCCTCGGCGATTAAGTCGATATAAAATGAGGGACTTCGTTGATAGAGTTCTAGTCTAGTAAATCTAAATCCGTCCCAACAGGACGAGGAATTCACATTCCGGAACACGTCCCAACAGAACGAGGAATCCCTTTCCCATTCCCACCGGGAATTACCATGCTTTGTAGAAAGTGTGAACTCACCTTGGTTTGCTCGGTTAGATTAGTTACTCTAATAATCAGGAATTAAGCACGTCCTAACATGGTACATATAACAATCAGTTTCACGTGCATGCATAATACGTATCCTACGTACGGTTTATCTACTCATTACTTCTATCACATAGCACGCACTCACGTTAACATTTCACGCCCATATAAACATCCCATCTATACCCATTCAAAAGCAAACATACGATATTGCACATAACACTTTCATTGACATATAACACGTTAGATCATTCTCAGATAACCTACCCGACATTTAGACACGCAAATTGCTACTTATGTCGTTTCAGCTTTAACATTCAAAACTGGGTTGTTTTCGGGAATTTTAATAAAATAGTTAACTTGCTCCAAAAATTCCCAACTTTTACAGAATGTTTTAAACAATCCAAATATTACTGTGTAAAAATATCGAGATCCAATTCGTTACCAATATTTTATAAAAAAGCATTTACCGGACTGCAATCAGATTCGTCACTTTCTGACTGCAGTCCATGGAAAAATTCATTTAAAATTCATCGTAACTCCAATTGACGAAATTCCAGTTGGAGGATTACAACGACATCAGTGGTCATCTACAGTACAAATTTCATGAGCGAATTCTACACAGATTTCAAGTTATGATGAAAAACATAACACACATTTTCTACAGTAAAAACGCAACTTTTGCTGCTGTACAAAACGGACCATTAAAAATAGCATAAAACCTCAAAAAAATATGATTCCAGTTCCATTTGATGTGTTTTTCGAAAATACATAATTTAGACTTCAGAAAATCAATTTTTCGATTTATAACGGTCCGTTTACAGCCAACTGAAGTTGGCTGCAGAATCATAGACAGATTCTGTTTCAGCTCTAATCGTTACCCGAACTCCCCAACCGAATAAATAATGCACCCACGACCCATATCGATTATTTACAGCAGGTTATAAGTCAATTATCCCAGAATTAACATGCAATCATCATCCATCTAGTAAACAACATCATTCTAACAATATATCCTCATATTTCATCTCATAATTCAAGATTCAAGATTCAAGTCTTTTAGTGTTCTAGTTATTATCAACATACTACATCTTTTAACCATTAAAGTAGAAGTAAACAAGGGTTAATCAAGAACTTACAACTAGCTTTAAGCTAGGGAAGAACATAAGGGAAAAAGATGATGAAAATGATGAATGAATGCAAGTAAGAGAGCTCCTTGATGATCCACAAGCCTCAAGCTCCAAGGATCACCTTCTAACACTTGAATGAAGCTTAAAAATGGAGTGATGGTGGTGACAAGGTGGTGGTGGTGGCGGCCTTGGGGTGAGCCGAGAGGGAAAGGGGAGAGTGAGAGGGATGAGTGAGGTTGTGTGAAGATATGATATGATGGAGATCTTAGAGCACCATACTTATAATCTCTTCAACAATATTTTGTTCAAGAAATCAAGCAACAAATCTAATAAAATATATAAGGAGATCTTGGTAAGATATGGTGATCTTGGTGGGGTCCTCATGTGGGTCGTAAGTGGTGGGGGGGGGGGTTGTAAATTTTTGATGATAGGTAGGTTACTTATAATCTAAAGAAGATCTATAGGATATCAAGGGAAATCTATGCAATATCTAAAAAAAATCAAGTAAGATCTTATGGGATTTAGTGAGATCTTGCAAATATTGATGTGGGGCCATGCCATGTGACCGAAAATATAAAGGGGGAAGGGGTCCAAGTGTAAATTGTAATGGTAAGTAGGTAACTAGTGGAAGTTAAGTGTTATGTCTAGTGTTATGTGTGTATGAAATATTATATAGTGTGTTGGGGTATTCGGGGACCATAACTAGTCCAAAAATAATACAACAATGTTTCGAGCAATATTTTGGTGTCCCGGGTAATGTCCGGTTGTTCGGTTAGATACCGTTTCGTTAAAGTGCTAAGTTATTCCGTATAGTGTCTTTTATGTAACTTTTTATAACACTTTTAATTTCTAACACTTAGGAAAACATTCAGGACCATTTATTCAATTTTCTGTACAATCAATAAGCACAATATAATATTAATTAATCGTACGGATACATGTAATTATGAGGTTTGTCACATTCTCCCTCTGTTAAGAAAATTTCGCCCCGAAATTTAGCACGTGGTTACTGAGGAAGCTAGTTAAGTTGTGTGGTTTCCTGGTTTTCCGGGGGTGTCACATCATCCCCCGTTGGTTTGGAATTTCGTCCCGAAATTCCGCAGTAGCTTCGCCTCAGTAGTGGTTGCACTTTTCTCAAACAACTCGGGATACTTGTGTTTCATTTGGTCTTCTCGTTCCCAGGTATACTCTGGGCCACGACGGGAGTTCCAACAAACTCGAACAAGAGGTATCCTGGCACGCTTGAGAATCTTAACGTCTCGGTCTGTGATTTCAACTGGTTCCTCGACGAATCGCAACTGGTCGTCGATTGTGAGCTTCTTTAAGGGAACTATGAGGGTCTCATCTGACAGACACTTTTTCAGATTTGACACGTGGAATACGTTGTGAACTCCGCTGAGTTCTTCAGGTAGATTCAACTTGTAAGTGACTTTGCCAATTTTCTCAATGATTTCGAATGGTCTGACATAACGCGGATTGAGTTTGCCTCGTTTGCCAAAACGAACTACACCTTTCCAAGGTATGAAAGTTTGGACCAAACCACAGATATCAACACAATAACACAAGAGAAGCGACAAAAACTGTGATGAAAACTTTATTATCTTACCCAAATCAAAAACATCCCCCAAACCCTATATCTCACTATAAGTGAGATCAGAAATCATACAAACAAACAATACAAAAATACTTGGATGATCATCAATACACGAAGAATAAACTCTCAAACAACAGAGAGCTTAACCAGACAACAAACTCTCAAACAACAGAGAGAACAAGCAGAACAATCTTGAACAATACAGGAATAGGCTTGACTGTTCCTGGGACGTTGGATATCATATCCTTGAGCTTTTGCAACTCCCTAGCCATGGCTTGATTGCTCCTTCCATCATGCATAAAATCATAGTTAGTATCCAAAGATGTATTATGAAAATTGTTACCTCTTGGTTGATTTAAAGGTGGTATTCCAGAAGGGTATCTTGTCACACCCCGGCCGCGTATAACATGCAACCGCGGCGGAAACGCCGGGGAGTGTTGTGGACAGAATTAATTGTTATACAACCATGGAAATTAAAGTTACATTTTATTTATTAAACAAGGGTAGTACATTGTCTTAAACAGGAAAACAAGGAGTTTATAACATAGTTAACTAAGTCTATCTTCAGTTTTAGTCTCTAAGGCACAGGTCCGCCCTAGTGTCATGATCATCATCCTATGGAATAGCTCCTGAAAACACATGTGAAAGTAGGTACGTCAGCATAAAAATGCTTGTGAGATACATAGGTTTTGTGAAAATGGGATTCATGACTTGAGTTCAAAGAATGTTTAATAACAGCAGTCATGAACCTTGTAATTTGTCTTGCTTTGTAAACCATTTGAAAAACGATAACATCAAATGATATGTATAGATAAGTGCAAGGTTAAACGAGTAACCAAGTAAAATGAGTTGAATATAATAAGCTGTTTTGTAAGACAATGTTTTATGAAAAGTATGTTATTTGTATAAAATGTTATATGTCTAAACTGAAATGACTTAGATAACGCTAAGATATGTAATATTATACAAACATTTATATATAGGAAGTACCAGCGGCGTATCCACCATGTTTGTATCATATTACATACGGCACGTTACTCCAACCTTTTACCCAAACCAATCCACCATGTAAATTGTTCATGTATAAACCAAATGTCAAGTGTTATTGTGTAAACCATGTCAAATGTTTATGTTCCAATGTAAACCACCAATGTGCATGTCAATGTCAACGTGTTTATGTTCAATGTAAATCATGTAATGTGTATCCCAAAATGTATCATGTATGGTAAGCGAAATGTATCAACTTAAACCATATGTAAACTGCACAAAACAAGTCGTTGAAGTGACACGTGGTTTAAATGTGGAAAAATGCATGCTCTATTGATATTAACATTTATGCGGTATTGTAAACTATGCATACATCCAAGCCTTGAGACTGCGGCGATAAACCCTTAAACAAATTAAAGGTTTATCTAAGTTATGTATATCGAATTCGGTCACTCCTTCCAGTCCTATCAAACCCAGGACTTCAGGAATGGGGGTTGTCAATTCCTATGGTACCACTACCTACTAACGAACAGCGTAGCTAATGTTAATGAATGTATTGTCCCATGTTAAACAAACCAAATGTCATAACAAAATGAAGGCATGTGATGTAAACAATTGTACTAAGTATGCTAAGTAAACATACGAAGTAGAAATGTTCATGTAAATCAATGTGCCCATATGCTGAGTGAACATATGCAGCAGAAATGTTCATGTAAATCAATGTGTCCATATGCTGAGTAAACATATGCAACAGAAATGTTCATGTAAATCAATGTGTCCATATGCTGAGTAAACATATGCAACAGAAATGTAATGTAAATCAATGTACTAAGTACGCACACAATGGGCATACATAGCATAAAATGTAATGAAACCATGTACTATAATGTACTAATGAGCATAGCAGATATACAATGTGAAAACATGGAAAGCATGAAAGTAACAGATAGGCACATGTGTTTCACCCCAAAACAGTTTGGAAAACAGTAAAAGAGGGGTTCAATGTACTCACCTGAGATTGCTTTAGAGTTCTTGTATAATAACCAGATAATGCTAAAGATCACGGGATATCAAACGGCACCTAATAGGTAGCTATGTTAATATACCGGACCAAATCGGAAGGATCAGATAGTACGCGGGTTCGTAAACCAAACGAGTATGGAGACTCGTGTAATATGGTTTATCAAAGCCTACATACTAAAATGAAACTTAACCTAAGTGCTTACGATCCATCACGACCCGTTTAGGTAGCTTATGCTACCTTACGCGTCGTTCGCGTAGAACGCGTCTGGAATGCCTAACATCGTGACCACAAGGTATAACCTCGGAAGGTTATAGCTATGGTCACCTAATGTGTTTGGTCGGATCCTAATGATCGACCAAATGGGTCGGGTTCGAAAGTATAAGCGATGGTTTAGATCGCTTACCTTACGACCCTATATAAGCACTAAACTAAAAGTGACGAGCTAAGCATGTTAGAACATGCTTAACTAAGTTTGAAAACAGGTTTGACATCAAAACAAACGGCTTTGATGCCCACGAGTAGTTTGGTTACAAAATATGCAAGAATGCACATTTTGGCCGAAACTACGACTCGTCACTGAGCCTAGATAACGTGGTGATCAGTAGGTATAGTCACTACGGACTATAACCATCGTGATCACGCTCGCGTTATGAAGTTCCATGAACTTCGCATCGACCATAAGCTGGTCAATGCAGAAAGTCAACAAAACGTTGACTTTCGGACTCGAAAAGCGAATAAAAGAGCGAAAGAAGACTTACTGAGGGTCCCCGAGTGCTAATCTAGATCAAATAGCTCAGGTATGAAACAATGGTTCCAACTTAGAGCCTTAAGATCAGATTGTGTGGGTTTTTGGAACAAAGGGGGGGGGTATTTATAGGAAAAGTGGAACCGTTAGGATCGTTTATCGAATATCGTGCCACGATCTCGTGCGTACACTTGTCGCAATGTTGTGGTAAGTCAGAAAATGCCCCTTGGCTCTTGATTGGGTGAAAGGGCATTGCCCCTTGATCGATCGAAAGGCCAAACTGCATTAAATGCAACATTTATTCTGTCTGACAGTCTCACGCGGCCCGCCTCAACATTCAGGCAAAACTCACGCGGGCCGCCTGAGGCTTCTGATCTGCACCACTTGCAGAATTTACACTTTTGGTCCCTGTTGCGTATTTAAGCCATTTTCAGCCCTTCTAAGGCCTGTAAAGCCAACTTTAAGGCCCTAAAATGATGCCTAAACATTGTGTACATGAAACATGCTCAAAAATGTGTCGGATGTTGGTTCGTTTGGCCGTATGATCGCGATGTTCGGTTAATTACGACGGAATGCGCATAAGCGCGAAAGATGATCCAAATGACGCGACGAATGGATTTTTCTTATGCCAAACACTAAGGCATAATATTAGGATGCTTACATAAATTTTTGGATGTCCGGATGTATTCAGAACGTAAGTTATGCGCGAAAGTGCAAACTTGTGCACTTTTTGACACTTTTAGCCCCTAAATGATCCAAAAGTTTGTTTTAGCATACCAAACCCCTCAAAGCCTATTTCTAAGCTATGTAAAGGATATTTAT
The DNA here is from genome assembly GCF_002127325.2 of Helianthus annuus. NCBI lineage: Eukaryota > Viridiplantae > Streptophyta > Magnoliopsida > Asterales > Asteraceae > Helianthus > Helianthus annuus. Next base: position 67,572,562 of record NC_035440.2, on the reverse strand, counting down.
GGTATGTTTAACTTATGGACATGTTCCGGAATGTTCGTTACAGTTCAAATTGGCATACTTTCGCAGTTTGTCAAGTTTAGTCTCTGTAAGCGAATTAACTTGTTTTTGCTATACCAAAGCCTTCAAAACTTATTTCTAAGTTATGTAAAGGTTATTTAAGGTATGTTGAGTATATGTTGATGTTCCGGAGTATTTGTCGCATTAAACTGAGTACGTTTACGCACCAGTTTGCGTATAATGCTCCAGAAAGCGATGTAGAGTTTGAAATTGAACAAAAGTTAAAACATGAAAAATGTAAAACACAACCAAACAAACATTGGGATCAAATAACATTGTTTTATTGATAATAGAACTGTTCATGACGATTACAAGCACAAATGTTACAGTCTCCCCTACTTGTGGAAATTTCGTCCCGAAATTTATTTAGAGGAAACTCGTGGAAAAAGATGCGGATATTTTGCCTTCATTTGATCTTCACGTTCCCAAGTAAACTCGGGTCCACGTTTAGATTCCCAGCGAACCTTGACCAAAGGAACGCGCTTGCGTTTGAGCCACTTGACTTCACGTTCCTTGATTTCCACTGGTTTCTCGACAAATTTCAGAGTTTTATCAACACGAATTTCGTCAAGCGGTATGTGGAGGTTCTCATCAGCTAAACACCTCTTGAGATTGGACACGTGGAAGGTTGGATGAACATTTCCAAGTTCAGGAGGTAGCTCCAGTCTGTAGGCTACCTTGCCGATTCTTTCGACGATCTTGAATGGTCCAACATATCTTGGTGCAAGTTTTCCTTTCTTTCCGAATCTAATCACACCTTTCCAAGGTGAGACTTTAAGTAATACACGATCACCGACTTGAAAATCCAAGGGCTTGCGTTTTAAGTCCGCGTAATTCTTCTGACGGCTTCTAGCTGTCTGAAGGTTATCACGAACTTTCTTTACCTTATCTGTTATCTCTAAAATGAGGGCAGGTCCATTAAGTTGAGCCTCGCCAATCTCATTCCAGCAGACTGGTGAACGACATTTTCGACCATAGAGAGCCTCGAAAGGAGCCATTTTGATGCTGGAGTGATAACTGTTGTTGTAGGAGAATTCAATCAATGGAAGATGTGAATCCCAACTACCACCAAAATCGATCACACAAGCTCTAAGCATATCCTCCAGTGTCTGGATTGTTCTTTCAGATTGACCATCTGTTTGCGGATGATAAGCTGTGCTCAGATTAAGTTGAGACCCCATAGCAGATTGCATGGTTCTCCAAAAATGAGAAGTGAAACGTGCATCTCTGTCAGAAATGATGTTCAAAGGAACACCATGTCGTGCTACAATTTCATCCACGTAGATTTGAGCAAGTTTGTCAGCCGAAAAATCCTCACGGATTGGCAAGAAGTGCGCTGACTTGGTAAGACGATCCACGACTACCCAGATGGCATCGTGACCTTTCTTTGTGCGCGGGAGTTTAGTAATGAGATCCATAGTAATGTTTTCCCATTTCCAAACTGGGATCTCTGGTTGCTCCAATAATCCGGAAGGACGCTGATGTTCAGCCTTAACCTTAAGACAAGTAAGGCATTTGGATACGTATAAGGCAATGTCTTTCTTCATACCAGGCCACCAATACTGTATACGAAGATCCTTATACATCTTATCTGAGCCAGGATGAATAGAATAACGAGACTTATGGGCTTCATCCATAAGCAAGGTACGAAGATTATCTTGGCTCGGGACCCACAAACGGTCCATGAAGTAATATGATCCATTGTCCTTCAGTTCTAGAGCAGGAGTTATGTGATAAGGAAATTCCTTATCCATCAAACCTTGTGAAACACAAGCTTGTTGAGCCTGAGAAATACGGGCTTGGATATCAGTTTGAATAACAGATTGAACACGTACACAATGAAGCTTAGTACGTTCCTTGCGACTCAATGCATCGGCTACGACATTCGCCTTACCAGGATGGTAGCGGATCTCGCAGTCGTAGTCATTTAGAAGTTCAACCCAACGTCTTTGCCTCATGTTGAGTTCCTTTTGATTGAAGATATGTTGAAGACTTTTGTGGTCAGTGAAAACCATACATTTTGTACCGTACAAATAGTGTCTCCAGATCTTAAGAGCGAAGACAACTGCACCTAACTCAAGATCATGAGTGGTGTAGTTTTTCTCATGTATCTTCAACTGCCTTGATGCGTATGCTATGACTTTGTTTCTTTGCATCAGGACGCAGCCAAGACCCAATTTAGATGCATCGCAATAAACGACGAAATCATCATTGCCCTCATGCAATGTTAGGACAGGCGCGTCGCAAAGCTTTTGTTTCAAAGTCAGAAACGCTTCCTCTTGTTTGACTCCCCAATCAAATGGCTTGTTCTTCTGAGTTAGAGCAGTTAGAGGAACTGCAATCTTTGAGAAATTCTCAATGAAGCGGCGGTAATAACCCGCCAGACCAAGGAAAGAACGAACTTCAGTAGGAGTAGTAGGCGTATCCCAATCCTTAATGGCACTGATCTTGGAGGGATCCACATGTATACCTTGTTCGTTGACAATATGTCCTAAGAATTGAACTTCTTTAAGCCAAAATTCACACTTGGAGAATTTGGCGAAAAGCTGCTCTTTCTTTAGGAGTTCCAATGTAAGACGTAGATGTTGCTCATGATCAGCTTGCGTCTTAGAATAAATCAAGATGTAATCAATGAAAACGATGATGAACTTATCCAAATAAGGCTTGCAGACCCTATTCATCAAGTCCATGAAAACAGCAGGAGCATTAGTCAAACCGAATGGCATGACTGTGAACTCATAATGTCCATAACGAGTACGGAACGCTGTCTTGGGAATGTCTTCTTCATGCACACGAAGTTGATGATATCCAGATCGCAGATCAATCTTTGAAAAGTAAGAAGCGCCTTGCAATTGATCAAAGAGATCATCAATGCGAGGTAGGGGATATCGATTCTTGATGGTGAGCTTGTTAAGCTCACGGTAATCGATACACATCCTAAAAGATCCATCCTTCTTCTTTACAAAAAGAACGGGAGCACCCCAAAGCGAAAAGCTAGGACGGATAAAACCTTTGTCGGAGAGCTCCTGAAGCTGTTTAGATAACTCTTGCATCTCAGACGGTGCAAGACGGTATGGAGCTCTGGCAATGGGATTGGCACCAGGTACGAGATCAATACGGAACTCGACTTGGCGTGCTGGAGGTAGACCAGGTAACTCTTCAGGGAAAACTTCAGAATAATCCCGAACGACAGGAATATCTGAAATAGACTTACCCTTGCCTTTATCTGCTGTAACATGTGCTAAGAAAGCCACATATTTCTTCCGTAGATACTTCCGTGCTTTAAAACAAGACATGAGTTTGAGACCACCGGCAGGCTTCTCACCACGAACCTGTAGGATCTCACCTGTCGACAGCGGTACACGAACAATCTTCTCAGAACAAACTATCTTTGCGCGATGCTTAGATAACCAATCCATTCCCACAATAACGTCGAAGCTTCCAAGTTGCATTGGCGTGAGGTCGATAGGAAAAATATGGTCGTTAAGGTTTAACTGGCAGTTGCGTAGAATAGAATTAAGAACAATGGGTTCACCACTGGCAACCTCTACTGTCAAAGGTTTACCTAGTTTCGTTCTAGACACGCGAAGCATTGTCTCAAAAGACAATGACACAAAGCTCTTGTCGGCACCCGAATCAAAAAGAACAGATGCTGGCTGACTATTAATAAAGAACGTACTGTTCACCACCTCGTTGTCTGCTTGTGCTTCTTGTGCATTCATGTTAAAGACTCGACCTCGAGCCTGTGCCTGATTCTGGTTTGCATTCTGGTTCTGGTTGACTAGTCTTGGACACCGATTTCTGTAGTGGGTCAGATCCCCACAGTTATAACAAGCACCTGGTGGGTAGTTTGGTCGTGCAGCCTGACCCTGTTGCTGAGCAACTTGTTAAGCAGGGTTCTGAACTGCGCGATTCTGAGCAAACCGACAAACATCGGCAAGATGACCCGACTTCCCACAGTTAGTACAGAAACGACACTGATATTGCGGCTGATGGTGACTGTTGCATTGATTGCACAAAGGTGCACTCCCTGAATAGGGTTTCTTTGCTGGAGGCTGGTTGGGAGCTGCCTGGTTTGCTTGGGCAGTGACAGCATAGTTTTGGGAAGCCTTACGCTTCCTTGACCCCCTTGAGGAACCAGAATCCTTTCCCTTCTTGTTTTGACCTTTCTTGCTATCTTCCTTGTCAGCCGACTGTTTCTTGCCCTTGTCGCCCTTCCTGTGTAGCTTATTCTTTCGAATCTGCGACTCAGTCAGTGTCGCTGATAACTCGATTGCCTGACGGAGTGTGGTAGGATTGCTACCAGTGAGGATGTCTTGTACTGAGTCAGGTAGGCCGTCGATGTACCTTTCGATGGCCTTATCGAGTGGGGTAACCATAGTCGGGCAAAGCAGACTCAACTCTTCAAACCTATCAGTATAAGCCCTGTGCTCGCCACTATCTTGCTTCAAAACATCAAATTCTTTCTCCAACGCCCGTTGTTCATGACGAGGACAAAACTCCCTCATCATAAGAGCTCTCTTCTGAAACACACTCGAAGAAAACTCGACCTTGCGATTGTCAGGACACTGCACATGACGGAAAGTGTTCTCGATGCTCTCGAACCACTGAAGAAGCCCAGTTGCTCCCTCAGAACCACTAAACTTGAGTGGCTTAGCCGAGTTAAAATCCTTGTATTTGCATGTACCATTGTTGTTGTTGTTGGCCTGGTTCCATTGAGCAAAGAGATTTGGGAATTGAGCAGCCATCTGCTGCGCAATAATTTCTGCCAGCTCGGCAGTAGCTATCTGGTTGTCGCGTCGAGGAGGCATTCTAGAAGAGAAAAACATGAAATGAAACGAGTGAGATGATTGGATGAAGAGAATGAGATGAAGCAAAATTAACAAAAGCAAAGATGGCGGTTATGCATCGCAAAGCAAACAAGCGACATGAAATGTCTAGTCAAAGTGAATGGGTCAGAATTAGTGTATCGCGAAGACATGCTCGTCTATAAGTGAACACTCACCCCAAGAGTTCCCAGGTAAGAGTGACTGGTCCGATTATGTGGATTTGTACGAACACTCTAGCCTTAGACAGAAAACCCAGGGTACAGGCATTCACCCTTCCAGTTCGCACGTGTTCACACTATTAACCCAAAACTTTGACGGGATTTTTTTGAAATCCAAAGAGGTTCAAAACCATATAATAGAGGGTTCAAAACCTTATAACAGAGGGTTCAAAACCTAGTAATCAATCATCCTAGAACAGATGATTAATTTTCAAAGCGGATTCGGAACCGAAGTTCTCGTTGTGGTTATCACCTAAGGAGAGGTGATGTGCATGTTTTAAACTCTAAACACAAGATAACTTGTGTTAGGGTCCTAGAAAGTTATAGTCTAGGTCAAAGCATTACTAATAACCTAATTCCCTATAACCAATGGCTCTGATACCAACTCTTCTGTCACACCCCGGCCGCGTATAACATGCAACCGCCGCGGAAACGCCGGGGAGTGTTGTGGACAGAATTAATTGTTATACAACCATGGAAATTAAAGTTACATTTTATTTATTAAACAAGGGTAGTACATTGTCTTAAACAGGAAAACAAGGAGTTTATAACATAGTTAACAAAGTCTATCTTCAGTTTTAGTCTCTAAGGCACAGGTCCGCCCTAGTGTCATGATCATCATCCTATGGAATAGCTCCTGAAAACACATGTGAAAGTAGGTACGTCAGCATAAAAATGCCTGTGAGATACATAGGTTTTGTGAAAATGGGATTCATGACTTGAGTTTAAAGAATGTTTAATAACAGTCAGTCATGAACCTTGTAATTTGTCTTGCTTTGTAAACCATTTGAAAAACGATAACATCAAATGATATGTATAGATAAGTGCAAGGTTAAACGAGTAACCAAGTAAAATGAGTTGAATATAATAAGTTGTTTTGTAAGACAATGTTTTATGAAAAGTATGTTATTTGTATAAAATGTTATATGTCTAAACTGAAATGACTTAGATAACGCTAAGATATGTAATATTATACAAACATTTATATATAGGAAGTACCAGCGGCGTATCCACCATGTTTATATCATATTACATACGGCACGTTACTCCAACCTTTTACCCAAACCAATCCACCATGTAAATTGTTCATGTATAAACCAAATGTCGAGTGTTATTGTGTAAACCATGTCAAATGTTTATGTTCCAATGTAAACCACCAATGTGCATGTCAATATCAACGTGTTTATGTTCAATGTAAATCATGTAATGTGTATCCCAAAATGTATCATGTATGGTAAGCGAAATGTATCAACTTAAACCATATGTAAACTGCACAAAACAAGTCGTTGAAGTAACACGTGGTTTAAATCAACGTCATGTTCTGTGGAAAAATGCATGCTCTATTGATATTAACATTTATGCGGTATTGTAAACTATGCATACATCCAAGCCTTGAGACTGCAGCGATAAACCCTTAAACAAATTAAAGGTTTATCTAAGTTATGTATATCGAATTTGGTCACTCCTTCCAGTCCTATCAAACCCAGGACTTCAGGAATGGGAGTTGTCAATTCCTATGGTACCACTACCTACTAACGAACGGCGTAGCTAATGTTAATGAATGTATTGTCCCATGTTAAACAAACCAAATGTCATAACAAAATGAAGGCATGTGATGTAAACAATTGTACTAAGTATGCTAAGTAAACATACGAAGTAGAAATGTTCATGTAAATCAATGTGCCCATATGCTGAGTGAACATATGCAGCAGAAATGTTCATGTAAATCAATGTGTCCATATGCTGAGTAAACATATGCAACAGAAATGTTCATGTAAATCAATGTGTCCATATGCTGAGTAAACATATGCAACAGAAATGTAATGTAAATCAATGTACTAAGTACGCACACAATGGGCATACATAGCATAAAATGTAATGAAATCATGTACTATAATGTACTAATGAGCATAGCAGATATACAATGTGAAAACATGGAAAGCATGAAAGTAACAGATAGGCACATGTGTTTCACCCCAAAACAGTTTGGAAAACAGTAAAAGAGGGGTTCAATGTACTCACCTGAGATTGCTTTGGAGTTCTTGTATAATAACCAGATAATGCTAAAGATCACGGGATATCAAACGGCACCTAATAGGTAGCTATGTTAATATACCAGACCAAATCGGAAGGATCGGATAGTACGCGGGTTCGTAAACCAAACGAGTATCGAGACTCGTGTAATATGGTTTATCAAAGCCTACATACTAAAATGAAACTTAACCTAAGTGCTTACGGTCCATCACGACCCGTTTAGGTAGCTTATGCTACCTTACGCGTCGTTCGCGTAGAACGCGTCTGGAACGCCTAACATCGTGACCACAAGGTATAACCTCGGAAGGTTGTAGCTATGGTCACCTAATGTGTTTGGTCGGATCCTAATGATCGACCAAATGGGTCGGGTTCGAAAGTATAAGCGATGGTTTAGATCGCTTACCTTACGACCCTATATAAGCACTAAACTAAAAGTGACGAGCTAAGCATGTTAGAACATGCTTAACTAAGTTTGAAAACAGGTTTGACATCAAAACAAACGGCTTTGATGCCCATGAGTAGTTTGGTTACAAAATATGCAAGAATGCACATTTTGGCCGAAACTACGACTCGTCACTGAGCCTAGATAACGTGGTGATCAGTAGGTATAGTCACTACGGACTATAACCATCGTGATCACGCTCACGTTACGAAGTTCCATGAACTTTGCATCGACCATAAGCTGGTCAATGCAGAAAGTCAACAAAACGTTGACTTTCGGACTCAAAAAGCGAATAAAAGAGCGAAAGAAGACTTACGGAGGGTCCCCGAGTGCTAATCTAGATCAAATAGCTCAGGTATGAAACAATGGTTCCAACTTAGAGCCTTAAGATCAGATTGTGTGGGTTTTTGGAACAAAGGGGGGGGTATTTATAGGAAAAGTGGAACCGTTAGGATCGTTTATCGAATATCGTGCCACGATCTCGTGCGTACACTTGTCGCAATGTTGTGGTAAGTCAGAAAATGCCCCTTGGCTCTTGATTGGGTGAAAGGGCATTGCCCCTTGATCGATCGAAAGGCCAAACTGCATTAAATGCAACATTTATTCTGTCTGACAGTCTCAAGCGGCCCGCCTCAACATTCAGGCAAAACTCACGCGGGCCGCCTGAGGCTTCTGATCTGCACCACTTGCAGAATTTACACTTTTGGTCCCTGTTGCGTATTTAAGCCATTTTCAGCCCTTCTAAGGCCTGTAAAGCCAACTTTAAGGCCCTAAAATGATGCCTAAACATTGTGGACATGAAACATGCTCAAAAATGTGTCGGATGTTGGTTCGTTCGGCCGTACGATCGCGATGTTCGGTTAATTACGACGGAATGCGCATAAGCGCGAAAGATGATCCAAATGACGCGACGAATGGATTTTTCTTATGCCAAACACTAAGGCATAATATTAGGATGCTTACATAAATTTTTGGATGTCCGGATGTATTCAGAACGTAAGTTATGCGCGAAAGTGCAAACTTGTGCACTTTTTGACACTTTTAGCCCCTAAATGATCCAAAAGTTTGTTTTAGCATACCAAACCCCTCAAAGCCTATTTCTAAGCTATGTAAAGGATATTTATGGTATGTTTAACTTATGGACATGTTCCGGAATGTTCGTTACAGTTCAAATTGGCATACTTTCGCAGTTTGTCAAGTTTAGTCCATGTAAGCGAATTAACTTGTTTTTGCTATACCAAAGCCTTCAAAACTTATTTCTAAGTTATGTAAAGGTTATTTAAGGTATGTTGAGTATATGTTGATGTTCCGGAGTATTTGTCGCATTAAACTGAGTACGTTTACGCACCAGTTTGCGTATAATGCTCCAGAAAACGATGTAGAGTTTGAAATTGAACAAAAGTTAAAACATGAAAAATGTAAAACACAACCAAACAAACATTGGGATCAAATAACATTGTTTTATTGATAATAGAACTGTTCATGACGATTACAAGCACAAATGTTACATATCTGGGATAAGACATGTCGACTGTTATAGTTGGTCCTGAGGAAGCAATAGTCTGCATGGGATGAAATCCCTATCATGGATTTCTGAGCTTCTCAGCGGTTGTCTTCCTGAGGATCCTTGATCCTGAAAGACACTGGATCCAGGAAAGGTCTGTGTCGAAGATCTGGATGGGTAATCCATGGATCCTTGAACTCGAGCTGAGGATCCTTGCTGATGGAAGTAGGATCCTTGAGGCTGGAACATCTCCATGTATCCTTCTGAACGAGGGAATGATCCTTGAGACAGAGTCATCACCAGTGATCCTTGTTGGTGGATAAAGGATCCTTGAGGCTGGATGGTGGATCCTCTAGATTGTTAGGTTGTTGATGTTGGAGTGACAAAATCCAACACCCTAAGCATCAACGGAGACTGGTCCTCTGCTGGCCTCTTTTGTTTCTTAATATCTTCAATCTCACTCAGGATCTTTTGATTGGTCTTGTTCTGCTGCTCCATGTAGCTTTTCATCTGTGAATACAAAACAGAAAGTTCATTGTCAGTATTAGTAGAGGAGGAAGTATCAGAAGTTTTGGATCCTTGGAAGACAGATGATGTCTTCTTCTGAGCAGTTTCAGTATTCTTCTAGAATGGTGGAGGAATAGGAGGCAACGACATAGAGCTCTGAGATGAGGTAGCTGTTGGCATGGCAATTAAAGCGGATTTTCCTTGAGATGCCATGGTATTATGGAATTGATGAGAATAAACAAAAATGGATGAAAATTTTTAGAATTGAAGCACCACTTTCCCCACAGTGGGCGCCAAATTGTTTTGGTCAAAAATCTGATCAAGGATAATGTAACCAAATCTGTAAAGTGAGGTAGAGTGCTTAAGTGATGAACAATGATTAAATAAGTATTAAACGAATAAGGTAATCAAACACAAATATTTTTACGAGGAAAAGCCCTTGATCACTAGTAGATCGTCAGCATAAAAACCTCGGATAGTGAAAACTATCACTATGAACTATATTGCACAATTGAAAAGAGATTACAACTTTGGATATTGATCAAGTGTTTTACAACTGAAAGCTATGAGTGTTGTGAGAGTTCTGGTTCGTAGTGTATGCGAGAGTGTGTGTGTGTAATTGTGTAACCTAACACTTGATCAACCCATTTTGAATAAGCCTAACAACTAAGTCCGAAAATCTTGGAAGACCACATTCAAACCCCATGACCGTTTGTGGAATTAGCACGTGCAGCATCTTGAACGAATTATTCTCGAGATTCCAGCTAAGACTTAGTCCACTTCGTCAATAACCTGCACATGAATATTAGAAAACATTGAGAACAATTGTTACAAATCACAAGTAATAATAAGGATCCTTGATCCTCTAAGTCCCTGCACTATCCGCTAAGGATAACTGATCCAGGAAACACCTCAGGATGTATGATCCGTAATTATAAAAACATATGCCCTAACAATGATGATGAATGAAACCTAGTAGTAAGACTAGAAACACACCTTTAAATTTTTAGTACTTATGTTGTATTTTGTTTCTTTGATTAAGTTGTTGTATTTGCTTCAAAACGATGTACTTGAATTTTAGCAACGAAATGAAATTTTGATTTTATTAAATATTGTCATAAATAGTGTTATGAAGTCTCTTGCAATCTATTTCGTCCTGCCCCGATGTTTCCGCCATCGATTGGGGTGTGACATTTCCGCCATCGGTTGAGGTGTGACATCTTTTCTGTTAGAAATGTTAGATGTCACGATCAGGGTGACATCACCTGATTGCAAACAAACCTTTTGTACTTGGTATAAATAGATTTCACCTGTTAGAGTTAGAGATCTGTTTCATCACTTCATCACATTCTCTTTTGTACAAACATATTTTTGAGTAATCAAGCTGAGGGGAGATTGTATAATCATTGTACTGTAATTGTAATATTTGGATTTCAATATAAAACAACTTATATATCTTCCTCTTGTGTGTTTACTTTATTTAAATTACAATTTATAAATTGTTTGTTCTTAGTGTCTTATATACACAAATTCTATAGACATAGATCCTACAATACTTCAAACAAACATTCAAAGATTCATTTTACAATTTTCAATTTCGAACAATCAACATCAATAATACATGACCATAGCCAAATTTAAATTTCAAACACTTAAACTCTCAAGTCTTAAATCTTAATCAATAATCAACATGAGTAAACTAAAATCTAAAGAAAATCAGTTTATCACTCAGGGTATCTAGGAATCAAAATCAACATATATGAGTATATATGACAAGTTAAACAATACATAAAATATCAAAATATACCTTAACTCCAGCCGATTACAACCCGAAAATCACTCAATTCTGGCCGATCGATGTGTTAATTGTGAGGACGGAGATCGTCAATCATTGTTGGTGTCATCCTTTTGTTTATTTCTAGCTCTCCCACAAGTCCACACCTTAGGCTCACAATAGTTTTTAATTAAGTTTAAACTTCAAGTTTGAACTTATTTTTATTAAGTCGAAACTTTTAAAAATTTTATAAAGTGGGGCCTTTATCAAAGTTTTAAACACAATAAGTTCAAATATATCGATTTTTTTCAATTATATGTGCTGGTTGTATGTTTAGACGACTATTAAGGGTTTTACAGGACGAATACACATGGCCGACCCTAATGTTTTGATGTTTCAAAACGTATTTAATAGGTGGTAGATGTTGATTGTTACAGGTGATGGTTGTCTGGTGGTGGGTGGTGACGGTGATGTAAAGAGGGGGAGTGCAATTTAATAATTATAGTAGTGGTGGTGGTGGGAAGAAGATAAGGAAAGAAGGAGGTTAAAAAATAATAAGAAGTTAAGTGCGATTTAACAATAATAACAATAACAACAACAACAACAACAATAATAATAATAATAATAATAATAATAATAATAATAATAAATTCAAAAAATTAAAAATGTAGGATTAAGTGTCATTTTTTTTCCTAGATTTGAACTGTTATTTGTGTCCTTGAGCTAACTGAGTTATGAGTTTTTAACCAGGGTTAATTTTTTAAACTGAAATGGCATTCTACGAGGATGTTTGGGTAAAAATGGTACAATCTCTATATAATAAGTGAATATAAATGTTTATGATTTTAAAATTGAATTTTATGAATATATTATATTATTCCATATATAAATAAGTAATTTTTTCATGCATAAACACTTGTAACTTATACTTTGGGAATTTTTCAAAAAAAAAAAAAATTGATTTTTTAGTTTTAACCCAAAGGTTTTACCTTTTGCAATTTTAACCCTACAAAATTTGTTTTTTTTTTTTCACATTAACTCAAAACTCATTATTTGCAATTTAACTTCACAACTTTTGTCAACTATACTTTTCGTCTTTGGTTTAACGTTTTTACGTTTCGTTACGTATAGTTCTAAATTTTTCAAGTTAATGCGACGCAACGTACGAGTGTGGTTCAACTTTTTTATGTTTTGTTTCAAATTTTGCAAGTTAACATGGCGCAACGTGCATGTGTGGTTCAACGTTTTTACCTCTAGTTTTTTCATGTTTGACAGGTTCGTCGCAACACGCAGATCCTAGGTCGAGTTAGTGTTGGTGGTCGATCACGGTTGTGTGACATTAATACTATTTAACATCGTTTTACACCCCGCCGCAACGCGGGGTGTGCTTTGGGGGTTTTCCAAAGAAAAAATGGTTATGCATATGGTTGTCGTAACCTTGGCTTTAGGGGTTTTCCAAAAAAAAAATTGATTTTTTTTTACTTTCACCCAAAAGTATTTCATAAATTACTTTTAACCCAAAAATTTTTATATTTTGCAATCTATCCTCACAACTTTTTTACTTTCAACTTTGATCTTTTATAGTTTTCATTTTCCGCAAATTTTCCGCTTTATGCTTGGTTCTAAATTTCGTGACTTAATACATCGCAGCGTGCGTCTTTGGTTTAACGTTTTTACGTTTCGTTCTAAATTTTACGAGTTAACACGACGCAACGTGCATGTATGGGTGAACGTTTTTACATCGTCTATTTTTTCCCGTTTGACAGGTTTAACATAACGTGCGGATCCTAGGTCGACTTAGTTATAACTAAAGAATCCCCGCCGCAAGTTATTATTATTATTTAACCTAAAGTCAAATGATCTTTTTTTAACTGCCAACGAATCCTACAAATAAGCTGCTGGCGAAATTTATCACATCGGGATATACTCGCCTTTCGAACCGGGGAAAACCCTCATCTAGGGCCGAAGCCCGTAAACACTCGCCCAAAGGCACGACAGTGCGGACCTGCTCAGGTCAAGAATCGAACTAGCGATCGCCACCTATTCGACTAGTCTCCCGTCATCACCAGGTGCCGCAAAAACTAAATATTAGGGGGCATGAATTAAACCTAGGTCACTTAAAACACCATATTTCTGGCTCCACGAGTAGCTCATTGGCGTGTATAATCACATGATCTACTTTACTCTCCGGGCAAAATCACAGACCTTGGTAAAGAAAGCTCTGAGTTTGACAAGAGATGGAGATTGGTTATTACAGTTACAAGCCCCTGCCCTAGTTCGGATTTCAAATTCATCTCCTCCTCTACACCTCTCCACCCTTACTTGATTCTCTCCTCTCCTCTCCACACGATGCAGCAAACGCCTTCTCGCCTCCTAAAGCGTGCGTTTCAGGTCAGGTCTTTACCAATTCATCATTCCCTTTTTCTTTTCTCACACTTCCTTTCTGTTACACTTACAGGTCTTTGATCGTTTTTTCATCGATTTCTCCTCTTACTGGAAAGATTCTTCTGCCACAGGAGGTAACTAACCCACCCACCCACATAATAATCGTCTTACTAACAGGTTTGTTTATTCTTCTCATCATTATCATTATCTCTAGTTCAACAACAAGATGCTGGTAATTCTCATAGCTTTTTTTTTTTGAACGGTAGATCAACTAGATTTCTGTTTAAACCCCTCATCCCAAGTTCGAATCCCTCCCAGAGGTGTTCTCCCATATTTACATAATTTTGCACTTAGTAGGAATCGAACCTGAGACCTCCCCAGGAGGAAGCCACTTAGTGGAAAACCCCTGACCAACTGGGCTATACCATATTGACTGGTAATTCTCATAGCTGCTGCTGCACTCTGGATATGGGACTTCAACATTGCAGACACACAATGTTCAATAATCCATCTTCTTCACATGTATAATTCTCATCTTTCCGTGTTAAACGTGTCGTGTTCGCCCCGGGTTCAACTCGACCCGAACCCGAAAATCGTGTTATACATATGAACCCGAACCTGACCCGAATATTCGCAGACTGACCCGAACCCAACCCGTTCAACCCGAATTTTTTTTTTCAGCAAACTAATATATTAAAATTAACATATTCTACAAAAAAAAAAAAAAAAAAAAAAACACACACAAACTTATTTAATAAAATTACATTAAAATCATAAAATCTTATGTAAATTTCTCTTTTTAAGTTATATTTAGAGTATAAAATACACAACCAATTTAATTTATAACATAAAACATACTATAAAAATATATAATTTAATAGAAATGGGTTAAGCGGGTCTACTCGCCAACCCAACCGGGTTGACCCGAACCTGACCCATTAGCTGAACGGGTTCGCAAGTTCAACTTGAAACTGACCCGAACCCGTTTAGACTAAACCCAAACCCGCGAATTTCATGTTAGGTTCGTGTCGTGTTTTCGGGTCGTGTCAGAAATTCACACCCCTATTTCCATCCAAGTTTGCATTAATTATAACCCCTAAAAAATATATATTTTTGCATGTTTGTCTCTTTAGTTAATTCACACAATGCTACATATAGAAACATGGGATGGAGTCATGCCTTTATTCATGTTTTGCTGATTATGCAAAACCTCTAAAAATGAATCTTTTTTCTTCAACAGGAGCATATAGTTGAAGCTGGAAATGAAGTTTTATGCGAAAGATCTTCAGAATTCAAGAATGATCCAAGTCTCGAGATGAGTCCCATTGTTGACTCGTCTACACCATCAAGGTGTTTGGGAGTTTCTAGCAGGCGCATGACTAGATCGATGAAAAAGCTGGATAACAGTAAAAACAGCAACATGGATTCAAAATCATCTGGTGATGCTAGTCATGTAAGTGGTGAATCTCAGATTAACATAAGGATACGTGATTTTGAGGATATATACGTTACACCCAATTGTTCAGATCAATTAAGTAACACGAGTGTGGGTAATGACGATATTGTCATTGCAAGAACCAACATGAAAAGTTGCAGAAACAAGAAGAAAAACAGAGTTGATATCCCTCAGAAAGGTGTACCTGCAACACACCGAATCAGTCCCAAAGAAGCAGTCATGAATCGTAATATGTCTAAAACCAAACTGCCGGTTAAAAGGAAACTTATAACAAGTCCTAAATCGGCTTCTTCAAGGGGCAAGAAGGTAAATCTACAAACAAATCTGATTATACTTGTTAGTTATGAATTAACAGTTAGTTATTATTGTATAGGGATCTGAGGAAGGATATGGAAGTGCAATCATTTTGTCGGTAGAATCTTTCAGTGGAAAAAAATCTAGATCAGGTTAGAGATGGTTTATGAATCAACTGTTTATTACTTGGATGTTTGAAACATAAGATAACTAATTAAATGGTTTATTTCTTGCAGGAAGAGTGCTCCTACCGCCTTTGGAATTCTGGCGCAACCAAAAGGTCGTTTATGATGAGGTTTGTATTCCTTTCCAAATTTACTCGTCGTCTTAACCTCTTTCAGGTGTTTGCGTTGTTTAGGATTCTGTACGTTTATGGGTTTGTTGCACTTGATGCTTTCTCCAATCTCCCCGTAACATATATATCTTTTCTAGAACCCGAAATGTTGACATGATATACCATTGATGCACTAAACAGGTGGTATGTTTGATTACAAGTCTATGGTTGATTTTTCTACTCTTATACATGTTTTATTTTTTCTTTCTGTGTAATATATGTACAAATGTTTTATGTTAATGAACATGTGGTGTTATTATTTTCAGCATGGAGAAGTGTGTGGAGTCGAAGAACCCAAGTGATGAAGAAGGGTAGTTTGCTTTTTTGGAGAAAAGTGACATTGTTTTATGTTCACATTTTCAAATTAGAAATCCCAATTTTGTGACACGCCTAAAACATTAACTTATGAGTTTCATGAAGGAGAGTGACACTTCATTGATTATTAATTGCATTTATATTTGTTGATACTTGCTAGGGATTGATTGTTTGTATGGTAATTGACACACCAACAACAACCCAAAAGCCTTCAAATAATTTTTCCAAACAATCCACTCCTGAACCTGTTGACGGAAGATCTTCATCAGGTTGTGAACAGAAGACTCTGCCTGCAGAACTTTACGCAAAGGATTTACACTTTTCGATAGAGCTAATCCAGGGATTCATTTCATTTATTATTGTTTATTTTCTTTACTTTGTTATGGTATTTAGTTTAACGAATTTCAAGAGTAATTTTATTTGAACTTGTATGTTAATGTTCGGTTGTTACCTTAACTTTTTGAATATGATTGTAATTTACATTTCGTCAACGTTCTGAACATATATATATAATGCTTGTGACAATAAGGAAAACATGTCTCTGAAGTTTTAGGTTACAAAATTGGCCGGATTCACCTCAAAAGTCAAAGCATAGCTTCTGTTTTTAGGAATTTTAAAGGGTAATGATCCTTGTTGCATGATTCCATTGATATAAAAGGTAAACATACCCAACTATGAATAAATCAAAGTTTCTTACTTCTAATAATGAGTATTACTCTGCCACTCAAATCCAAACTGCGTTTCGAGCATATAAGGTATGTGTTTATTTTTCGGTTTCCATTTCGTGTCTCTTAACTTGAAATGAAGATGTGACCCATCAAATTTAGGTACCATTTAAAATAACAATTCTTGAAGATAGTGTTGTTTGTACATGAATAATTGACAGGCAAGAAAAACGCTACATCATCTCAAACGGATTTCAAGATTTCAGACACTGATCACAGTGAATGTTCTTACAAAGCAGGCGGAAATCAGCGACATGATATATTTACACTAGATATAAATGTGGGTCAACTTGAGGTATTGTTTATGTAGTTATATCCCCATGACTAGATATGAATGTGGGTCAACCTGACCCATTGTGCATATTATCCTTTCAAACTCGTACATGCCTGTAGTTGACCCAACCCACCTCGACCCCCTATTTTGTCATCTTCACCAAAGATACGACCATAAAGGTGGTTTAATGTTTCAAGCATCAACTTCACTTTCTGATATTGTAGTCCAAATGGTGTTCTTTTCTATGTAAATTGGTCAAATTTAATAGATTAACATCGGTAGAAAACACACTCAAGAAGTGGAATCTATTTTCCTTGCAAATTTTAACCACTTACTTACGAAGGGGCCGTGTCAAACATGTCAAAAGTTGGCTTAAAAAACAAGTCAAATGTTGTCGAAATCTCCTAAAGTGCAGTTGATGCATAAAAACTCCTAAATCAATTTTGTCACACCCCAACCAATGGCGGAAACATCGGGATGAGACGAAGTGTGAAGATTGCTAGAGACATCATAACGCTATTTGTGACAATATTTAGAAAATCCAAATTTCATTTCATTTCATAACTTCAAATAGTCAACATTACAAGAAATTCAAATACAACAAGTTTAACATAACAACATGATAACATAACAAAATTTGATACAACATATTAAACCCTAACGTCTATATGTGTATCTAGGCATCAACGCTACTTCTTTTCTTAGCATCATCCTCATCAACCTGTAACATGTTTAAAATAATTCAATGCAAAAGCAAAGGCGAGTATACAAGTTTGGTACGTACATAGCATAAGATAAAAATGTGAACAATCCCTCATAGCAAGCATGCGATTCAAGATAAACATTAAATATGGCATGTGTCTAACATATCAAACCAAGAAAACGCAACTTGCTCATGACATAACCAAAGTTTCAGTAGAGGCGGGTCGTTAATCCTATAGCGCTACATATGTCAAGGTTTGGCTCGTACGAAGTTAATGATAAGTTCTACACATAAGAATCACCCAAATTTAAAGTATCAAGCCATCACATATACAAGCATGTTATAGGAATGTTCATGTGTTTAGACAAAAGTTCATGTGTAAGTTTCAATAGGTAAACATGTTACACCCCAAAAGTGATAAAAGTAAAAAGGGGGAATACGAGTATACTCACAAAGTTTGCATATGTTTTCCGATTATCCAATTGTTGACGAGTAGAGATTTAGAGTCCGAATGTATAAGGGTTAAAGTTCAAGTATGTTTAGAGTCGAGATTCGGTGTTTAAAACAACGTAAAAATAAGATATGAGAATAACATGGAAAATAATCATTTAGTACATATGATGCTTGTTCTTGACACTAGGAAACTCGAAGGAGTTTAGATGTTTTCATGGAACAAGGTTCCATTAGAATCGTGACAAGTTATCATAGTCTAGGATGATGTAATCTAGTACCCCGACATATGAACACTAGTTCATCATCAAAGATTCGATTATTCGAATAATATATTTAGGTTATATAATATATGTCCAATAGTTCAAGCATGAGGTAGAAGATTAAAATCTTCATTTTGGTACCTCTAAATGTCATAGAAGTCATGTAGGAGGTAGGAAGATCAAGTCTTCCATTTAGGCACCTCTATGTGTTCACCACTACACTTGATGTAAAAAAAAAACAACCAAGGAGGGTCATGAACATACAATAAAGAATAAGAAATATACACACTAACTAAGAGAAATCATCAAATCATGTGAGGATTGTATGTTTGGACAACCCAAGTTGTTCCATAATCACTCATGAACATACAATAAAGAATAAGAAATATACACCGAATCTGGGTTCCGAGGAGGACAGATTTGCGAAAGATCATCATGAACGAAGCCCATAAATCCCGATATTCCATTCATCCCGGTGCGGACAAAATGTACCAGGACCTTCGCTACAAGTACTGGTGGCCTGGGATGAAAAGGGATATTGCTCTATATGTTGGTAGCTGTTTAACTTGTGCAAGAGTCAAGGCTGAACACCAAAGACCTTCAGGCTTACTCGAACAACCGCCGATACCCGTATGGAAGTGGGAAAGCATAGCTATGGATTTCATAACTAAGCTTCCGACCACGCCATCAGGTCACGACAGTATTTGGGTTATAGTCGACCGTCTAACCAAATCAGCCCACTTTCTGCCAATACGAGAAGACTATAAGGTGGCCAAGTTAGCCCAAATCTACACCGACGAGATCATTAAGAATCATGGTACGCCTCGAGACATCATTTCTGATCGCGATGCTCGGTTTACATCGAGATTGTGGGAAACTTTTCAAGCAGCTCTTGGTACGACGCTGAATTTGAGTACCGCATTCCACCCGCAAACCGACGGGCAGACTGAAAGAACGATTCGTACTATTGAAGACATGCTCCGTGCGTGTGTTATCGATTTTGGTGGTAGTTGGAGCAAACACCTACCGTTGGTCGAATTTTCGTACAATAATAGCTATCACTCCAGCATCGAAATGGCACCTTTCGAAGCCTTGTATGGTAGGAGATGTCGCTCGCCTATTGTATGGCACGAGGTCGGTCATTCACAATTGACTGGGCCCGAGATTCTGCAAGAAACGACTGACAAGATCCACCAGATAAGGGAAAACTTGGTGAAGGCCCGGGACAGACAAAAGATGTACGCCGATAAACGACGCAAGCCCCGCGAATTTGCAGTTGGCGACTACGTACTCCTAAAGGTATCACCTTGGAAGGGAGTAGTCCGATTCGGCAAAAGAGGGAAACTTGCGCCTCGATTTGTTGGACCTTTTAAGATTCTGGAAAGGATCGGTAAAGTTGCCTACAAACTCGAATTACCGGAGGAACTCAGCAATGTCCACCCGACTTTCCATATTTCAAACCTTCGAAAATGCGTAGCCGACCACGACGCAATAATACCACTCGACGATCTTCAGGTCAATGAGACGCTACACTTCGTGGAAAAGCCTGTCGAAATCATGGACCGACAGACCAAGCAACTCAGACGCTCTCGCATTCCTATTGTAAAAGTACGATGGGAAGGCAAACGAGGCGCGGAGTTCACTTGGGAACTCGAAAGTGACATGAAGGCCAAGTACCCGCAGTTGTTCAGATAGATCTGAAGCATCAAATTGGTAAAATCACACGGTGATGTACGGTTCTCGGCCTAATTTCGGGACGAAATTCCCTAAAGGAGGGGAGACTGTAACACCCCGTGTTTTTCCAAAAGTCAAAGTCAAAGTCAAGAGTTGACTGTTATTGGAATTAAAGATCAATAAAGATTAATTTCATTTTAGTTTCATTTTGATTTTCATATTATTTGGAGTAAGTGTTGTATAATCAAACTAATCGGCCGATAATCGAACTGTGAATCAACGACCGACTGTGAATGATAGGAAGTAACAATGCAATAAAGCTAGTCAATCAATAATCAAGCTAATCAAATCAATCATCGAACTCAAGTGTGGATAATTTTTAATGCTTTTATACGTGTGTGTGTGCCTTACGTGATACTTGTGCATGCTTACTTTATGTTAAAGTGTGTGGTGAATCAATCAAAATCAATCAAGAATCGAAGGATAATCAAACTCAATCGAAACCGACTTTGAAAATAGGTTGTAAGGATGCTTGTATGTTAGATATAGTAGTTGGGACTGAAAGTAATTTGAATAGAAACTCTATCCTACTCTACTCCTCAACTATCGAACTCGGAATATCAAAATTCGTCGCGAAACACTCAAAACCAGGCAAGCCGATCGAACAGGGCAACCTGATCGAACAGGCTAGCCGGTCGAACAGGCTGTTCGATCGGGCAGCCGCTCGATCAGGGATGCTGTTCGATCAGCCAACCCTTTCCACTTTTGGAAGCCTATAAATAGGGCTGTCCTTGTCAAGCTTTCCACTTTTGGAAAAGCTCTGACCGACCAGCCTTCTATTCTCGCCATTTCTCAGATTTCTCTCAAACCTGTAAGTATTTTACTTCAATCTTTGTACGTTTTTGATCCTTGATCGATTCTCCATCTTTCTATCTTTCAAAATCTGAATTCCAACCGTGAAATCACCAAGATCTAGGTGTTCTTGGGTGATGTCATCATGGTGTTCTTCAAGAACACTAAGTTTGGCATCATTCCACCATGAATGACTTAGATCTAACCGATTTCCACATGAATAACCTAAAATCTACCAAGGATCTTAACATTTCACGGTGGGAAAGGATTGGAAGATGGGTTTTCATCTATCTTTCAACTCTTTTACACTCAAACCGGTGAAAACGAAGCTTGAACCGATTTATAAACCATTCTAAACAAACACATGGTTCAAGATTCGGGTTCTATCGAGAGATTTACCGATTCCGGGTTAAACGTTAGACTTAGGTCCTGAAACGCCCACTGACCGGACTTGGGTGATTCCAGCCGAGTCAGTGAGTCGAGTAAAGGCTGAGGTTCTATGGTTCAACTCGTAATCAAACTATCTCTAAAACATCACCAAGTAACGGGAAATAACCAAGTGTTAGGAGATAGGCTAACCAGGTCAGATGCTGGTCGAACGGTTAGGCTATTCGATCGAACAGCCCAACCGAACGAACAATGCCAGCCGATCGGCCGGGCTAACCGATCGACTAGCACCTGGGCCCACAAACTCAAGGTGTAATATTGACAGAGTTCTATTCGATCGATCGAGCCACTCGATTGTAATCATTACTACTCGAATCATGAGATACTACACTTCAAAACACTTAGACTTTTCAAAACATTGGAATGTCACCCGATCGAGTATACCAACCGATCGAGTGACATATTTGAAAACAATGAAGTGCTAGCCGATCGGTTGGGCTAACCGATCGAACAGCCCGTTCGATCGGCCAACTTGAAAGGTAATGCTGCAAAAACTTCAAAAATACAAACCATCATACACAAACACATCCTTCACATCAAAGGAAGAAACAATCCACTTGAAAGAACCAGCCGATCGAGCCAGCCGGCCGATCGAACGGGACGTTCGAACGGACTTTAACCCAATCGAACAGCCCACTCGATCGAACAGCCGTCCGATCGAATGGTCTATCCGATCTAGTTTCCACTGTTCACTTTTTCCGCATTACTCATTGTATTGTTATCGAACTATTCAGGCTAACCTATTCTCAGTGCTCCTTTCAATCCACAACCAACCACTGTGAGTATACTCGATCCCTTTTTGCTTTCAGCACTTTTGGGTGTTACATACGTAACCTATCAAATTCACGAACCACACAAACTATTTGAACGCTAACCTACTTGCATGTATTACTTGACTAAATGATTGCTGTTTATTATGTTTACACGTGGAGTGCTATCTGCCTGCTTTAGCAACGTAGTACTATAGTTTGGACTCAGCACCCGTTCACACGGGGGTTGCTAAGGACAATTACTTGCATGGATTACAGTGGTAATCATGTATTGCGAACTGTCTCGGACAGTCAACTCGAAGTCATTGGTATCGATGGTCCCATGTTGATAATTTACATGCATCGTTTGCCCTTGTGTACGTGCTTGGTTATGCGTAACTTTTCGAACTTTATATGCTATATCAAACTTGTGTACTCACCTTTACATTATATGTATTGACTTTTATTTTAACGTATGTGACAGGTGTTTAAGCTACTAGCGTGCTAGGGAAGCGAGGCAATAATAAGCTTCTAGGAGCCTGTGACCTTAGGACAGTGTCCACATACCTGCTCCAGGGCCATAATTCTCTGTAGATCTTGTACTGGCACCTGTAGTCAGTAAGATCTACAGTTAGCCGTCTAGAAGTCTTAAAACAATATTTAATTCGGTCTGTAATAATTAAGAATTTGAGTTGTCGGAACAGTTCCCATATTGTTTAGTTGATTTCTATGATAACTTGTTATTATTTGGGACACGGTATGGGACGTGTTATATAACTGAATTGTATGATAGTTGTTGTGGAAACTTCTGAACAATCTGTTTCGCTCAATGCCGCGCCCCGATGATTCCGCCATCGGTTGGGGTGTGACATATAGGTACGAATGTACGAATCATGAGTAAGGATGAAAGTATGAGCATAAGTTTAAGTATGAATACGCATGAATGTATGAGCATAAACATAAAACGTGTAAGTAGTATGTGTACAAGTATAAGCGTAAAACGTATAAGTAGTATGTGTATGAGTACAAGCATAAAACGTATGAACATAGGTGTAGGTATGAAAAATAAATATTGCGTATATGGTGTACGTTGAGACATTGCGGAGAAAAAAAAAAGGTTAAGTATGTAGATACGAACGATATAAATGATGTTATCGCGAGATATCGTCTAAAATGTGTATGATGATGTGCATGTATAGTTGTTTAAACAAAACGTTGAGTTTGTCGAATCGAAATTAGATTGAGCTTGGTTTGAAGGGTAGAATATAGTTTGTATATGTAAAGGAACATAAAGTACTCATTGGTCATGCTTAACGTATTTTGTAATGATTGAAATGCTACTTTTGTTAAAAAAAAGGAGTTCACGTATGTTGAAAATTGTCGGTCCCCATGAAGTCTTCTAGCCCACGTGTTTTGAAATTTGGATGACGAGTTAAGCGTTGTAGAGAAGGTTTTTTTTTTTTTTTTTTTTTTTTTTTTTTTTTTTTTTTAAATAACGGGTTTGTTTCATTTGCATCAAAACATGAAATTTTGAACTTTGAAAGTTCTTGTGAAAACGTCGACCCTTAGAAAAGAAATTTAGTAAAAGAACTTAGTGATTGTTTAAAAATAATTTTAACAAAGGATTTATTGATGTTGGAAAGAGTATTTGGTAAAACGATCATATAACATCTATGAGGCCTTATAAGTAATTGAGAAAGGTTAGTTTGATTTCGATTTCGATTAAGAGTGGAAGTCTCTAGTATGATGATATAATGTGAACGTGTTTCAGTTAATAAATCAGATGTGAAGTTCATGGGCAAGAGATTCATTAGACCGATTAAATTGATAGGTAGCATTTCGTAAGGTTTGGAAATTCGTGTAGTAAAACGGTAAAGACATGATTAAGAATCTCGTGTATATGATTTGAGTGAAAATGGATGGTAGAATAAGAAGTACGTTTGATAAACAATGTATTTTGAAATCGGTATAAGTAGGTATTTTGAATAATGATAAATGATTTAGGTATAAAACATGATCGGGTTTGCATAATAAAATATTTTGAAAGAGAAGTTTTGGGTAACGGTCACCTAAGTAAGGGAATCACCCCTGGTGAGGTCGTTTTAAGGGAAGAGGGGTGGAGTCACTCGTCAAGGTAAGGAAGTCACTCCAATCTCGATGATACCTCTCCACTAGTTGTTACAAGGAATATGAATTTAAATTATATGAAAATCATGCATATATAAATGTATCGAAAAGGTTCGATATGTTGTGCGTGTGAAAAGAGAAATCAAAGGTAAACTCGAGGTTGAAAGATTGCATCGTATAAAATGAACAATAGAAACACATGTTTGACCAAAGTTTGGAGTGCTCCAAATGGAACTTTGACTAACCAAAGTGGTCGAAAAGTCTTTTGAATTTGAGGAGCATGCTTTGGCCTAATAGGTAAAATACTCTCGCCGACAAGTCGGTTAACGGTATTTACCCTTCCGGTTACTACATGTCCCAAATCAATCGAAATTTCGAGACTTGGCGGGATTTATGAAAAAATCAAGGAGTGGAACTAGTCGACAAGGTGCGGGTTTCACCCCTATCTTGACGATTTCGTATCCTAAGTGTGGTTGGTACTCGTCGGGTCAACATTTAAATTTCGACATGTTGACGAGGGTCCACTAGAATTTGAAATTTGAGATTTGCCATTTAGATGTGGATTTCACTCCTAGCTCAATGGCGATATCTCGTGTAAAAAGAAGAATAGATAGATTGAGAGTCGTTCACTAAACTGTGGGTTTCACGCCTATTTTGGTGAATTCGTCTCATTTGTACAATACGAGTGTTGTCGGATTTAGAATAATCGAGTAAAATGCATGAGGGAAGTGTGTGTTGAAGGAAATACACAAGCAAGTATAAACACATAAGAAAGCATATCAAGAATGGTACTTAAATAATGAAATGATAAAACAAGTGTTAACACATAATAGAACAAGCTTTAATGCGTACGAATAACATGTCAAATATTACACATGAGTAACATACATGTTTAAAAGAGCATAAATAAGTAACAAATAAGGTATCATGTAGTAGTCCAAGCAAAGCATACGAATAAGGCTCTAAAACTATAGACTAGGTGAAAGCATTCCTACTTTTCCTAATTCCCTATAGTTATGGCTCTGATACCAATCTGTCACACCCCAACCAATGGCGGAAACATCGGGATGAGACGAAGTGTGAAGATTGCTATAGACATCATAACACTATTTGTGACAATATTTAGAAAATCCAAATTTCATTTCATTTCATAACTTCAAATAGTCAACATTACAAGAAATTCAAATACAACAAGTTTAACATAACAACATGATAACATAACAAAATTTGATACAACATATTAAACCCTAACGTCTATATGTGTATCTAGGCATCAACGCTACTTCTTTTCTTAGCATCATCCTCATCAACCTGTAACATGTTTAAAATAATTCAATGCAAAAGCAAAGGCGAGTATACAAGTTTGGTACGTACATAGCATAAGATAAAAATGTGAACAATCCCTCATAGCAAGCATGCGATTCAAGATAAACATTAAATATGGCATGTGTCTAACATATCAAACCAAGAAAACGCAACTTGCTCATGATATAACCAAAGTTTCAGTAGAGGCGGGTCGTTAATCCTATAGCGCTACATATGTCAAGGTTTGGCTCGTACGAAGTTAATGATAAGTTCTACACATAAGAATCACCCAAATTTAAAGTATCAAGCCATCACATATACAAGCATGTTATAGGAATGTTCATGTGTTTAGACAAAAGTTCATGTGTAAGTTTCAATAGGTAAACATGTTACACCCCAAAAGTGATAAAAGTAAAAAGGGGGAATACGAGTATACTCACAAAGTTTGCATATGTTTTCCGATTATCCAATTGTTGACGAGTAGAGATTTAGAGTCCGAATGTATAAGGGTTAAAGTTCAAGTATGTTTAGAGTCGAGATTCGGTGTTTAAAACAACGTAAAAATAAGATATGAGAATAACATGGAAAATAATCATTTAGTACATATGATGCTTGTTCTTGACACTAGGAAACTCGAAGGAGTTTAGATGTTTTCATGGAACAAGGTTCCATTAGAATCGTGACAAGTTATCATAGTCTAGGATGATGTAATCTAGTACCCCGACATATGAACACTAGTTCATCATCAAAGATTCGATTATTCGAATAATATATTTAGGTTATATAATATATGTCCAATAGTTCAAGCATGAGGTAGAAGATTAAAATCTTCATTTTGGTACCTCTAAATGTCATAGAAGTCATGTAGGAGGTAGGAAGATCAAGTCTTCCATTTAGGCACCTCTATGTGTTCACCACTACACTTGATGTAAAAAAAAAACAACCAAGGAGGGTCATGAACATACAATAAAGAATAAGAAATATACACACTAACTAAGAGAAATCATCAAATCATGTGAGGATTGTATGTTTGGACAACCCAAGTTGTTCCATAATCACTCATGTATCAAAGACAAAGTTTGACATGACTTGTGGGTTAAAAACCCTAAACAAAACACCAAGTTTATGAGGTTTAATCCTCTGATTTTAAATGTCTCAACCTTGTTTTTAAGCTTAACCAACCATGGGATAAGTTGTAAGCATTAGGACCTAGGTATGAGATGTGTTGGATACAAGTTGCATAGGTTTAAACAAGTTTTTGATGAACATAAAAACAAACAGAAAGTTTATGGACTATTTCGGGGCATTTCCAAGTCTGATTTCTCCAAGGAGAAGTCTAGGAATCGAACCCCATGATTATACAAGCAAGTAGGAAAAAGAATCGAGTGAATCGGATAAGAATTGAGTGAGTTATGCTCATTTTCGTGAAGGGGTGTCAATCTACTCGAACCCTTGCTTTCAGCTACGGTTTGGTGGATGTTTTGTGAGTTTTTAGGGTTGCAAAAGTGGTAGGGAGGCTGGTTATAAGTGGTATTTATAGGGGGAAGGATTAGGGTTTCAATGGGTTGGGCTTTGGAAGTGTTTAGAAGGGGTTACACCTTGAAACTAGCCCACAAAACCCAACTATATGGGCTGAATTTTGCTGAATTGGGGCTGCCATATTTCTTTATTTTTTTATTTTTTTAAAACATTATAATGAGTAATTTTGTTAGTTAAGTTGTGTAATAATGTGCAACAATGTTTCCCCTAACTTGTAACAAGGTGAAATATGAAATAAAACATGATTTAACTAGGTAAAAAGTGTAATATACAAGTTTTATTTACGAAGCAAGTTCCATATTTTACAACGATTACAATGAAAGAATGGTTATAAGAACACAAGATTTCCAAAGTTAGAATTTCACGTAAGGTTTCTAAATGTAGGAAGTTTGAAAACGCAGGGCGTTACAAATTTTTTTTAGAGAAATATTATTAGTATTAAAAGGTCAAGCAAGGTAACCGAAGATCCCAAATTGAACAATTTATATGGTAACGTCATTAATATTAAATCACTTCTTACATTTTTTTTAAATCGAAACTAGAGTTAGAAATTAAAGGGGTGATTAAGATTCAAAAACCAATGGACTGCCATTTTTGTGTTACCGTATTGGTTTCTTAAAAACCATCAGAACATAACTATTTTTAAAACTTGTGGTTTAATCAATTTAAG
The DNA here is from genome assembly GCF_002127325.2 of Helianthus annuus. Lineage (NCBI taxonomy): Eukaryota > Viridiplantae > Streptophyta > Magnoliopsida > Asterales > Asteraceae > Helianthus > Helianthus annuus. Next base: position 67,544,635 of record NC_035440.2, on the reverse strand, counting down.
TGGGACTTTTAGGTTTTTTTATAATTTTTGGTGCCAATTGTGTCAGGTTGGTGGTTTAAAGGGTTTTTTTTTCTTTCTTTTTTTTTTTTTTTTACTATTAAAGGGTTATATTCGCAAACCCAAAACTTGATTACTAACAAAAGTGTTGTGGTCTCCGCCGCAACACACGCGCACCCACTAGAATACTTATTTGAAGTAGTGTTCAGTACAAGCACAAACTATGTAAAACCAAATCTCTATCTCTAATAAAAGAACTAGGTTTTGCCACTGGCACCCCCACATTCCCCCTAAACACATGTCAACCTCTCAAGCCCTCTCCCTTATCTCTTTCCTATGTGTCAACTTCTCCCTTCTCCTAATTCTATGTGTCATTTTCTGGTTTTTTTTGTTTTTTTTATAAAACCTAATTAACACAGTAAAAAAAACACCCTCTGTCTCTGTCATGTGAAGCCAAAAGCCTCGTCACCCACCTTTCGCTTTTCTCTTCTTTCCCTCTGCTCCTCTTTTCAGATCATGTTCTCCTCTTGCTTTTGAATTTTGAAATTTGAAATAGAGGTTTTGAATTTCAAATCTCTACTTTCTCTCTCAATTCCCAGTTCTTTCATTTTTTTTCTTTTTTATAAATTCTATATCAGAATGGGCGGTCCTTCCAAAAGATTCAGTTTTTGAATTTCCACTGCTTATCCCCACATCCCCATACACTCCTCTTTTCAAATCCAACATTGTCCCTACTGCGTTGGTATAGAGAGGGAGAGAGAGCCGGAAACCAAAGGTATGTGAAGAGGTGGTGACGGTGTTACTGGTGTTGAGTCATTCTTTTCCTTATCATCACCTGAAACAAAAACCCTAAACACCTCTCATTCGTCATTCTCTTCCTTTTTTTTTCTCTGGAGTAACCCTAGCCGTCACCATCTCCGCCTCCCTCACACTCGACGATTACCACACAAAATCCATCTCCCTCAAAACAACCACACACAACATTGGTGGTGGAACCTTTGAAGATTGATGACGACGGAGTTCGTGAAGCCGACTTTTAGGCGACCAAGATCTAACAAAAATCGTTCCCAAATCGGTGAACCTAATTGAAGCAACATCTCCTTCTTCACGATGCAACATCACAAACCCCAATTCTTTAAGCGTAGCGTCTTCGTGTCTCAAGATCAAGGTATGTGTATCTCTAACTCTAATTTCATCAGTTTCATTATTAGGCATTCAAATCTTATACTATTGTTTTGTAAACTCTAACCCCATCGTTAACCCCAAAATTGATGCTTCTTTGATACACCTTATCTCAGATTTCCGATTTCAACCATACGTGTTTGGTAAGTTTTTTTGTTAGGTTTATTATTTTCTTTGATATGATTTGATTACATGTTGCTTGTGATATTGTGTGTAATAGTGCTAATAATTTATAGTAATTTACAGAGGATAAATATGGTATTTCTTGGCTATAGGGTTTTTTTATTCATTACAATTTAATTGTCATATGTTGTTTTTATATCTCTACAGCTCTGGTTTGATATAGCTTTTACTTATGCTCCTTCGCCTAAGTTCTTCCTCGTAATTCTCATTAGTTTTTTTTGTTGATATGGTGCTTTACTGCTTTTGAATCTTTTATTCGGTTTCTAATTGCATTGGAGTTAGAAAAGTGATCTATGAACTGTAGTTTTCGGTTTCTTTGTAGAGAATTTAGGGATGTTCACAGTCAGGTTTAGCCTATCTTAACCAGAAGTTTGGGCTGACCTGGTTACTACAGTTTGGGAGAAAGACGCCTAGAACCGTCCGGAACAGGTTAGGTTTGCTGAAACGGCCTGTTTCATGTTTTAACAATCTGGACTAGAGGGATCTTCGTTGGGGATGGCTTGTGTTCAAGATGCGGCATATACTTAGAGACGGCAAACCATCTCTTCATATCTTGCATTTTAGACAAAACTGTTTGGTGGCAGGTTTGTGTTTGGCTAAAAATTCCTATCCTGGCATCTATTTATCGGTCTCTCAAATGCTGGATTACGGATGGGGATTGGACATGCCTATTGGAAAAAAAAGATAGTCTATGAGGTGTTTTTGATGACTATTTTTGGAAGCTTTGGGTAACTACGAATGAGGTGTTTAGAGTCAATCCTTCTACCTTGAATCTGATTGAAGACATTAACGTTTTGGTGGGTTCTGAATCGCTCTAAGCTGCATGGGATCACACTTACAAACTTGAGTAGTTTCAGTGATATTGATTATGGTTACTTCCTTTTTTTTTTCTTTTTTTTTTGTAGAGGGTGATGTCCATTTGTTTTGTTTCAGTGTGTTTAGACAGTGCTGGGTGTTTGTCTCTGTATTGCTTAGTTTCTTGCCAAGTAGTTTTGGTGTTGAATAAAGTCTGTTTTGTCGTTAAAAAAATAAAAGAAGATTATTGTCACGTGATAACAATAAGTAATCATAATTATTTTTAAATAAGAAATCTTTGTTTATTTTACAGGAAACAAATTGTGAATGTACCACAAGTCCAAAATAATAATAGTTATAATGTTAATAACAAATGCAATCATAATAATACTAATAAGATTTCAAAGTGAGCCTTTTCCTCTTGTGTAGTAACCGTATGAGATATCGAAGTGAGCTTTTTATTGTAGTAATCGCAATGCATAATATTTTACCATTGATTAATTGAATTTTTTAGCAAAGTTTGAATCAAGTTAAAAATGTCAAATCTTTTAAGCAAGTACCTTAAAAGTTACTTTATATTTTCATCTCGTCAAAATCGTATGAAAATCATCATTCATGATAATATTGTGTGGCAAACAAGCAAAATGAATGTGGAATTAGGGGATGTTTATGGATTAAGGCTTGACCATTTTTATTTCAACTATAACTTTCCATTCAAAACAATATAACAATATAAATTAATTTTTCCTGCCCGGGAAGTTCCCGGGTTATAACCTAGTTATTGTTTATATTTACATTCTGCATTTCATTTAGAAAAATATGTAAAATCCCAATGTTAGCATTTGTAAAGGATTCATTTGGACATGTATTAGCATTCAAATTCTATGACATCTTAGTTTTGGCTTTACTTGAAGGTTAATGTCTGGATTGTCCCTTTGTGCAATATTACCCCTTTGGAAAGAGGCTTAACCCGCCATAAAGGGCGTGATGGTGGTCGCCAATTATAAAAAAAACAAATAAAATAAATGGGTCAAACGGGTCACACGAACACGTTATGTTTAGCTAAATATGTACTGTGTTTGACCCGAACTTGTTTAAAGTAAACCCAAACTCACAAAAAAAAAAAAAAAAAAAAAAAAAAAAAAACATTGCTTATATAAGATTATGTCCTTACTGATAGTGTGATACCAATAGCATCTTTGGATTATAAATTATATAAAAATGGGCAAATAACTCAAGTGGTAATGTTTGATAGGTGTTATAAACATCTCACATACATCCTCTTTATCTAAATAAAAGCAATCACCAATAAAGTATCACGAGCAACTCAGTTTTTGCTCCAGAAGGCTTTTTTCGAAACATAACACTAGGTGTACTATTGAACTTGCATTTTTCCGTTTTGTACATAATCATGTTGTATTGCAATTTTTTTATCCCGTCGCAACGCGCGGGTAAACCCACTAGTTCTAAAATTAAAACATTACATAATATTATAAAAGTTTAATAGGTTTAAGAAATACATAAATGAATTTGCTTATAAAAAATATAAATTGGCTCTCAATATATCCCACTTCTTTCTTCACCAAGTTGGCTCTCAATATATCCCAGTCTTGAAATTGTCACAGCTACCAAACAACATTCGACATTTATTTCATACAACCTATGCAATGTCTTTTTTTGGGTAAAAAAATAATGCTATGGGCGAGGATCGAACCCGAGCCACTGGCCGGATCGCTCCCACACAACCTATGCAATGTCATGCGCATAAGCTTGGAAAATCAGAACAACCTGTTAGACCAGACTAGGTAAGTTTATGGATGGTTTTCATGTCAACTGCCTCAAGTAGGGTTCCGTTACGGACACGGTCCCACCATTCAAACAAGAAATTGTCTACGATTAACCTGAACCACGGGGATAGCTTCACGCCATCTTCTCCAACATCAGCCTTCCTTACTAACTCTTTCAGTTGTTGTGGATTCACATACTTTACATATTTCACTTCATCAGGGTTTGGTTTCAAGCAAACATCTCGTATGAACAGTAGGTAATCAACTGTCAAATTAAACATATAAATAATTTCGTTAGTAAAAAAAATGTTTACAATGCCCTATTATGAAAAAATAGGAACCCGGTCTAGTTTGACCACACACACCCGTATCAACATCATTTGACTTTCAGTTATTATGAAACAATGCCTCATGTTTGTTGCATGAGAGATACCTGGTCCTTGACCTCAAGTACAATCAACCTTGGCTTAAAAAGCGCGAGGCGTTGCTCGATCTATATACATCTACCACTTTTTATAACTATTGTATGCTTTACAAATCAACCTTTTATCAAGTAAAAATTTCATAATTTCTTCACCCCTTTGGTTGTTTCAACATATATCAAGGCCTCATGTATTCTGGGTCAAAATCATAAAACAATAAAACTAAATACTTGCATCGATACAGATGTTTTTTGATCGTTTCAGCTCAGTCTGGTAGGATCCCGACATAATATCCATTTTCAATAAAAGTTATATCACAATGTTGAAAAAAATTAATCACAAAACAGATAAGAAATTATCATTCATCAATCGTCCATTTTGGTTCGGTTTGACACGACAACGAAATGGTATCCATTTTCAATAAAAGTTATATTGCAATGTTGAAAAAATATATAAACATAGTTACGGAATACGATTTTTTTTTTTTAAAGTTAACCAAAACAACTTATTAGAAAAAAAAAATCAAACTAAATAATGAATAGAAAATAAGGTTAGGGTATAATAGCAAGTTTATTTGGCTAAGAAGGCTAGGAAGTGATCTTGACCATCCATTTAGTTAAGGGGAATTGGCCTGTAATAATCTCATCTAGACCTTATTGGCCACTAATAATCCCACCTCAGAATATTCCCCCCACCAGTCCCACCTTTCACCTATTTTTCCTACAATGGTCCCCCGTTAAAAAAACTTAACGGAGTTAAGCTTTTTTCCAAATTACAAACAGATTTTTTAGGGCTTTTGATCAGAACGATGATACGAGTCCATTGATGTAAAACTTACTTCGAAACGGTGCTTCAAGTGACTTAATTTTGGTTAATTGGAAATTTAAATACCCGAATTGAAGCGCCGTTTTCATCGTTTGGAGCACCGTTTCGAGGCAAGTTTTACATTAATGGACTTGTATCATCGTTCTAATCAAAAGCCCTAAAAAATATGTTTGTAATATGGAAAAAAGCTTAACTCCGTTAAGTTTTTTTAACGGGGGACCATTGTAGGAAAAATAGTTGAAAGGTGGGACTGGTTGGGGGAATATTCTGAGGTGGGATTATTAATGGCCAATAAGGTCTAGGTAGGATTATTACAGGCCAATTTCCCATTTAGTTAATCAAGGGCTAAGATTAAATGATGGAAATTGAAGGGAAGAAAATAGGCGCGTGAGTTTGTTTAGAAGCATTCTAGTCAATCCAAGGCAATAGTTTCTCTCTCCTCCAATTCCCCTCATTTTTTAAACGTTAATAACTCTTTCATACGACATTATTTTCTTATAAAAATTGCACCAAAAAAACGAGCGTTTTTTTATCTTTAAAACGAGTATACTATTGCTATATTTTCGAAAAAAAAATTTGAAAACCCAGTTGCGTAAAACGCAATGAAAAAAACCCAGTTGCGTAAAACGCAATGGAAAAAAAAAACTAAAAAATGACATTTTTTTCTAAAACGCAATGCACCAAAAACACAAATAAATATCTTATTTGTAAAACGCAATGGCTATAAAACACAAAGAAATGTCTTATTTCTAAAACGCAATAGCTTAAAAACACAAAAGAAAGTGTACTTTCTAAAACGCAATGGATTGAAATACATAAAAATGTGTTTTATCTAAAACGCAATGCACCAAAAAACCCAAAGAAATATCTTATTTCTAAAACGCAATGGCAATAAAACACTTAAAATGTCTGTTTTCTAAAACGCAATGGACTGAAAACACATAAAAATGTGTTTTACCTAAAACGCAATGCACCAAAAACACAAAGAAATGTCTTATTTATAAAACGCAATGGCCAGAAAACACTTAAAAATGTCTCATTTCTAAAACGCAATGGCCTAAAAAAACAAAAGAAAGTGTTCTCTCTAAAACGCAATGGACTGAAAACACCTAAAAATGTGTTTTACCAAAACGCAATGACTAAAAACACTTCAAAATGTGTTTTTCTAAAATGCAATGGCCAGAAAACACATAAAAATGTCTTAGTTCTAAAATGCAATGGCCTAAAAATGTCTGTGAATTGTCTGAACCAGGAAGTAGGGGATCAAAAGGCTGTCTACGAATGCAGTTTTCCAGAGACAATTTACAGAAAATTAAATTTTCTGATGCATTTTTATTAAAGCAATTTAATCGAAAAAATGTCTCGACCCCAGCCAGGGGCTGCCGCCCTTGGGACCCTGCTACCAGGGGCACCGCCCCCGGACCCCCGCCAAGATCGTAAAACGCAATGACTAAATCAAAAACCCAGATCATAAAAATACAATTAAAGAATTTCTTACATGGATCGAAGTCGGTTTCATCAACGGATTGATGAAATTTGAATGATAGAAACACTTATCAGCGATCGAATCAAACGGATCGAGTGATTATCTTCAAAATCATAGGAAAAACGAGATTTTGTATGAAATTAAACTGGGTTTTCTTCAAAAAAACTGAAGAACACGTTGATCGGGTGTTTGAATCATTGATTTGTGACGAAAATCGCACTATAATGTAGTGATTATTGAGATAGAAAGTGAAGAAATGGTTAAAGATGGTGGGTTTTGAAAATGGTTGGTTTTGAAGTTACTGGGAGAAGAAAGAAGAAGAAAGGATAAGATTGACTAAAATACACTTCCTCTTTATTTTAATTTTTTTTTGCCAAATGTTCTAATCCTATTGTTTCATATCCTTCCTAGCCAAAATAAACTTTCTATTTGATCCTCACCCTAGAAAATAAACAAACACTTTGAAAAAATATATCACTGATTCATTAGGAGAGTTTATATTCATATATATAAATATAAATATAATATAATGGAACGTCTACCTCACTCTATTTCCATATTATAAATTAGCAACTTTTTACTTTTTGTTGCATTGTGGATTGTACCCAAAGCTTGGGAAGTTTTCCAAAAAAAACTTTGATTTTTCACTTTAAACCCAAACATTTCCATATTTTGTATAATAACCCCTTTTAATCTTTTTACTTTTAACCCAAAGTTTTACATCTTTTATAATTTAACACAACACTTTATTATTTACAGCTTTGGTCCCCCGTACTTTTTATCTTTCGCAAGTTTTTAATTTTACGTTTCATTCTAAATTTTGCGAGTTAACACGTCGTAGCGTGCATGAAACACCCTTGCTATTATTTTAAGGTTTTCGTATAGTTTACAACAATAAAGATGTATTATGATTACATGTACTTTGAAAATTTCGGTTTAATTAAAAATTTTACAAATAATGGTTTGTATACAACGTAATGAATTTGAGTTCGACGTTTAAAAGTTACGACGAAACGTCGTGCGGAAGCTTTTAACTTTATCGTGTTCAGTTCCTCTTCGTGCTTGATCTTCATCCGGGCACCCTTGACATTCACCTATGACCAAAACCAAATTAAAAGTTAGCTTTGGTAGTTAAATAATATGTATAAACAAGACATATGGGTCAAACAATAAAAAAACTCAATTTGCCGGCGATATCAGCCCTCGCGCGGCGCGACGAAGAAGGGGAATAACCTTCGCGGGCCGAGACCCTCGTTGTTGGTGCATATTCTGTGACAACAGCTTAGATTTGGTCTTTGGATATCTTGTAATTAGTTAAACGATAAACAGTTAGCGGGTTTAGCTTTGTAATAGTTAGTTGTAATGTTTGGGCTAACCAAACCCAATGAATTGGGTGTATGGGGGCGAATTAGGCTTGTCCAATTCGCAGTCCATGAGGTTAAACCTAGCCCAAGTTGTAACCCTTGTGTTATATAAACACGGTTAGGCTTTAGGGTTTAGGTTAATCAGCCAAAACAAAAGTCGATGTGGTCGCTACTACACGAGCAAATAGAGATCATCCAGTTGACATGATACTTGGAGATCCTACTGCAGGTGTTCAGACAAGGAGAAGCATAGCAGCGAATACAGGTTTATTTGTGTCGATCGAGAAGACTGGGATTGTGAACGAGTGCTTGTATATTTGCTTTATTTCCCAAGAGGAGCCGAAGAACATTCATATGGCTCTTAAAGACAATTCATGGGTTGAAGCTATGCAAGAGGAATTGGCCCAGTTTGCGAAGTTGAAGGTTTGGGAGTTAGTTGACCTTCCTAAAGGTGAAAGAGAAATTGGCACTAAATGGGTATTTAGGTGCAAGAAGGATGAAAGAGGAATTCTGACGCGAAACAAGGCTCGATTGGTTGTAAAAGGTTTCAATCAGCAAGAAGGGATAGATTACAATGAAGTATTTGCACCAGTGGCAAGGTTGGAGGCAATTCGTTTGTTTCTAGCTTTCGCAACTTTCAAGGGATTCAAAGTTTACCAACTAGACGTGAAGAGTGCATTTCTTTACGGGAAAGTCCAAGAAGTGGTGTATGTCTCACAACCAGATGATTCGTTGATCCAGACTATCCAGATCGAGTGTACAAACTTGATAAGGCTTTGTATGGATTACATCAAGCTCCCAGGGCGTGGTACGAGACACTGTCTACACATCTGATCAAGAATGGTTTTGAAAGAGGTCAGATTGATAGTACACTGTTCATCAAGAGGAAGAAAGAAGATTTTCTGCTGGTACAGGTGTATGTGGATGACATCATCTTTGGGTCATCTGATGAAAGCATGTGTAAAGAGTGTTTAATGTTTTTCGTATTTACTTGCTTTCAGAAAATCCAAAAATCCAAAAATAGTGTCTTTTTCTGTTTAAAATTCTTAATGTACGGAAAACTGTTATTCTTGGAGGAATTGTTACTGATAGGGGGAGACGGTGTTAGAAAGTGAGTTCCAAATCTTAAATCATGCAGGTTCTTATGTGTTGGACAAAAAGTTTTGCGTGTTGATGAAATTGAAAATGCTTAATCTGTGATACAGTTTAACTATCTCTTGAAAAATAATAATTTATTTAACTTTGTTGAAAAATTCTTATGGTTTCTCGAGATGTTTGTTTTATAGTATACAGTTTGAAGCAGTTTGTTGCTGAGAAGTTGCTGTGAAGTGTGAAGATGAGAGTTTGATTGGATGCATGGTAGAACCTCCTTTCTACATTGCAGACAAAGTTGAAGAGTTGAGGATTGCTTTGCAAATGTTGAACTGGAGTTTACTCAAGTGCTAACGTGTTGAAGATTTGGTGATTGGATGCATCAGCTTAGGGGGAGTCTGTTGCTGACAGTCTGTTGCTGACAGAAGCTATTGAAGCTGAAGCTATCCAAAGACCAAAGACAGTACAAGACTACATGAAGATTGCAAGAAGACTGAAGACAAAGTTTTTATGAAGCTATTGTCAAGGGGGAGTTTGTTGGTGCATATTCTGTGACAACAACTTAGATTTGGTCTTTGGATATCTTGTAATTAGTTAAACGATAAACAGTTAGCGGGTTTAGCTTTGTAATAGTTAGTTGTAATGTTTGGGCTAACCAAACCCAATGAATTGGGTGTATGGGGGCGAATTGGGCTTGTCCAATTCGCAGTCCATGAGGTTAAACCTAGCCCAAGTTGTAACCCTTGTGTTATATAAACAAGGTTAGGCTTTAGGGTTTAGGTTAATCAGCCAAAACAGTTTGTGAGAGATAGAATTTCGTGAGAGCAATAGCTTGGACAAATTTAGTGGTTGTTAGGGTTTGATTGATTGTAATTCTTTGTGATTGATAATCAATAGAAACCCAGTTGAAAGTGATTTGCTATTCCTACACGTTTTCTGCTTATTCTGATCAAGAGGATTCCGCACTCTTGATCGGATTGAAAATTCTGTGAAGATTCATACGACTCAAGGGGGCCTACACTCGTCGCGTCACGCGACCCCTAAACAGCTTTGCCGTCGCATAACGCGACGACCTAGTTTTTCCAGATTGTTGTTTGTTTGATGTTGTACAGTCCCAGCTCAACTAACTTAACTTATTATGCACTAAAACGTGCATAACTTTCATTTTACAATTCCGTTTTTCACGATTCTTGTTCCTACGCATTCCTAATTTAATTCTCCATTATATGGGGTTAAAATTTAACATTCAAACTGATAAAATTCCTGATTTTTAAGCAATCGGCTTATTATTCAAAATCAACATTTTGACCCGTTTGTAATGAAAACCACCAACTTGATTTTTAAACAACCAAAACACATACACTAATGTATTTAACACACAATCTTTAGCTCGGGTTCGTAATTTCTATAAATTGCTTAACTAGTACGCAAGCTACGTGCATAAACTATTTTGACCCGTTTAGGGAATTCAAGCAATTTAGTCTAACACTTGCTCTTTTCTTTTGGCACTACATAATTCCATATCTAATTAACTACATATATTCCACACCAGCTATTTTGTGGTGGATTTAAAATAATGAACCATTTTTTTTTCCAAATTTTACCCTTCAACTAGTAATTTTACGCAAATGATCATTTTTAGATATTTGGCCCGAGTGCCTTTATCCCTATAACTCGCATGCTTATCTAAGGTTTATATTACCATAAAACATGTTTCTAAACAGCCCATAAGGGTTGTTTGCCCGATTTACCCATCAAGGCTTTTTGGTCAACTTTATGTCCTTCGTTTTACGGCGAAGGACCATCACTATCTATTTGACCAAATTAGCACTTTTAACTACCACATAATTATACGTACCTGGCTCGGTCAACATATAGACCCGTTTCATTTTTATACCTTGCTTTTATTAGCCGCTACTCCAAAGCGACGCAATTATTCAATTTCTGTTCAATCCTGTGAACATATAACTTGACAACCAAATGTTAATCGATATTGCCAAATGGTGTTATCATCACCATTTGGCCCGTTTGGCCTATATGACCAAACGTTTACATACATAACAAAACATGGTTTTTAACTTCCAATTCACCTATCCGGCCTATTTCGGATTTTACCATTAGATCCCTTTTTCAATTAACCAAGTATTTTCATCATTTTATATGTTCCGATCCGTATTATTTCGTGTCGGAAACATATTTCGGATATAGCTTTTGTCATATTTACAATCTATGAATAAATACATGTGTTATAAAAAGGGTGTAATCTTTTACTTACCTTGAATTCCGATTATGCTTTTCCACGGGCATTAGTTCCGTTTGACCCGCTTCTACCCAAGCTTCCACCTAGCTTTTCGAGCGTCAAGCCGCCCCCTATCTCTAAAGGGGCTTATGCACTCCACGACTTTCTTATGTTATGGCGTGATTCGATTAGTCATTATTATCAAGACTATCTCACCTTACGGACTTTATATCAAAATCACCAATTGATTTCATCATTGGTCAGTTTGACTTTTAAAAGTCAAACGACTTATAACACGAGCAATTACACAATTAAGTTCAATGATTCATTTAAGAAATTTTGTCAAATATCCGATAGGCATTATTCTTACACTACCGTTTTAACTAGTTTTCTCATCAAATTCATTATACTTCTAATTTCTTTAACTAGTTCAAACGATTATCGTGACTAGTTTCTTTATTCATTTTCACAAGAGCCAAGGGTTCCCTTTTATAAGCGAGACCCATTTCATCATACTATTTAGCTTTCATCCGAATACCTATTATAATCAAGTTTTATACACAACCGAGTAGACCGCGATTTTATTCAGGCATTTTAACAAACACCTAGTGGGCATAATTTTTGCATATTTACAATCAAGTTCATAACTTGTCATTTAGCGAAGATAATCATCAATTTGGCAATTTCACATCAATTTTAACATCAACAAACCTAAAATTGCTTTATAAAATTCAAATTACACTAGAACAACAATCATAATCCTAGTGTTTTCATACTTCTACATAGCCCACTTAACACCTTCATTGGTGCTTATGAGTTTCACAAGAATTGAGCAATATTTCAATAATCTAATGACTAGGGTTTATTCCTAGACACTATTTCACTTCAATTTCATTCATACCACAATCATGCAACATCAATTTCGAATTTCTTATGTTCATCCATAAATTTTAGGTGGAAATTTTCTATGAAATTTACATACCTTATGATCCCTTCGCTGAGGAGATCACTATTCTGTGATTGGATTTCGATTTGGAACAAATTTGATCCTTCAATTTGGTAGATTTTGCAAGAGTTAGGGTTTGTTGAGGAGCTCCTGGATCGCCCCTGTGTAACATCGACCAGACACACACCTAAGTGTGTGTTTGGTGTAATTATTTTGTTTTAATATTACTTGTTTCAATTTTAACAACTTTGGTCCCTCAACTATCGTTCGATTTATAAAAGGCTTATTAATCCATGCTTCTTTATTATTTTTAAACAAATAGTTAACTAGATTAATTACCCCTAGTTAACTTAGTGAGTCCCGGGAGTTCTAACACGTTTATTTTAAGTTCCGTTAACTCGGGCCTTATATCCCGTTTATTCCCTGAAAGTTCTTATCAGCCTTTTAATTAATATTAGGATTATTTATTTAAATCCTAATATTTACCAGGTTACTTTTGCCGCTAACGGTACTTTACCCGTCTTTTAGTATTGACTGGGTTTGATTACCAAACCCGTTTTCGGGGTGTTACAAGTCTACCCCCTTAAAGAGGTTTCGTCCCCGAAACCTTATTTACGTATTTCTTTTAATTTAGACTAAACGAACTTAGTTTCGTTCTCAAGACATTCATTCGTTCTTTTCGATCTAACGTTTTCATTTATATTGACGCGTACATCTTTCATGTGTAAGGCCTCACGGGCCGTTATTTTAGCTTATATGCATTATCCTTATTGACCGAGTTGTCACTTGACCACTTAGTCTCATCAATCTGTTAACAAGTTTATCCTGCGCTTGTCTTATGTTGACAAGCGCTTTGTATTTGTCATGACATTTTCCTATTTTTGAATAGTTTTACCGGCTAGACTAATTAGTCGCCGTCACTTCATACCCCATCATCCGGGTATACTATTTTGTCATCTCCGGCCTTATGTGTGTTTAAGATTTTTCTAAATTCCCTCATACTACTTATGTTTGTTAGAACGCTGCTTTTGTCTAAAAACTAATTTTTTTTGTTTACGTCTTCTCTATCTTACATCTTTTCTCTCATGTCTAGGAATTTCCGTCTAAGTTTTATTCCTGACCGTTATATATATATTTTACATGAATAACTGTAACTAGTTTTCTACGCTTTACCCAAATAACCCATAGGTTCTTTCACTTAGTCCCGTAGACTATCTCTTTAGATTTTCACCCTTTTTAAGGTGAGACCCTACAATTCGTTTCTTGCTATTTGTGACCCAAAGGTCTTTTTGGTCCTGTAGACCTTAACATTACGTATAATCCCGCAGGTTATGATGATCCCATAGATCATAACTTATTCGAGTTTTATTCAAATGTATATATGTTTATATATGTATATGGTGTCAAAGCACCCCCTTTTTTATGTTTAGAATCATTTACTTTTGCCTTTTGGATTTCATTTAACCTTGACCGTAGTCTAAGGCTACATTTGTTTTCTTTCGAAATATCTTTCCGACTTTATGACTTCTAACGTCTTTTACACGTTGGTTTGTCCTACGCTTACCATTACCCGGTTCTTACCTATACTTCTTTACGACCCGTTACCCGGGTTATTTATCTTAGTGTTTTTAACATTCTTGTTTCGCTAGTTTGCGTTTTTCCTATCTTCATTCCTTTACGACCCATCACATAGGTTCATTAATATTTCACGCTTCCATTATTCGGTTTGTGCTTACTTGCACTACTAAGCTTTTATACTTTATTTATCTTGTTTGACTTATTCGTGTGAGATTTCATTACTCATGAACGTCAAACTTCATTCTTTATTTGACTCGTTCAACTTTAAAATAGTTGAACGTAGTTATCAAAATTTCTGTTTGCAAATTCTCATCGTCTTTTAGTCATGACTCTTAATCCGAGTCCTTTGACTTTCTGTTTCGCGTTCATGTCTCTTGGTTTACGCATACTTTCAAAATCCTACCCATCTATCGGGTATCTTTACCGAAGTTATCATCAAGTAACCATTCTTATATGGTTTTAGACGTCACTTTAATTTATTTGGTCGTCTTAGCGAAATTCATCATTTTTATTCAGTCGAGTCCTCTATTCTTTATTATACCCCTTTGACTTGTCTGTGTTGATTTCATCACTTATGTCTTAGCATTCACATTAGTTGGTTCGTATTTTGTAACACCCCGGAAATGGGTTTGGTAATCAAACCACGTTAACACTAAAAGACGGGTAAAGTACCGTTAGTGGTAAAGTCTACCCGGTAAATATTAGGATTTAAATAAGTAAACTTAATATTAAATAAAGGTTATACGAATACTTTTGAGAAAATAAATTTACGAAAGGCCCGAGTTAACTTACGAAAGGCCTGAGTTAACGGGACTTAAAAATAAAACGGGTTATAACTTCCCCGAACCCACCAAGTAACTAGGAATATCAACCTAGTTAGATATGTGCCTTAAAATAAAGAAGGAAACTTGGGTAATAACCCTTATTATAAAGTTACAAACTAGAGGGGCCAAAAGAGGAAGATTTAAAACTTGATTTTATTTAATTAAAACTCTACACACACACTAGTAGGTGTGTGCGTGAGATCGACCAGAAGAAGGAGCCAGGAGCTCAAACCCTAGCTCATCTCAATTTCACCAAATTGAAGGTCCAAATCAAGTCTAAATCAAAATCCGAGTACGAATTAGTGATCTCCACTGAAAAAGGAGTCACGAGGTATGTAAATTTCATAAGAAATCTCTAGTTGAATTTCTAAGCAAACCTAGATAATTCGAATTAGATGATTGCATGCTTGTTATATGATGAAATAGGAACATTGTAGTGTCTAGGAGTAAACCCTAGACAAGTATATGATCAAGTTAGGCCTAATTCTTGTGAATTCATGATCACCATTGAAGGTGATAAGTGGGTTTTTGTATGAACATGTTAAGCACAAGAAATTGATAGTTGTTCTAGTGTAATTTGAACTTTCGTAGGTAAATTCTGATGTTGTAGATGTGAAAATTGATATGAACATGTTAATTGATGTTAAAACATCGTTAAAACAATAACCATGAACTAGATAAAAGAAGAATGCAAATTATGCACATTAGGTGTTGGTTAAAATGCCTAAATGAGAACTAAAGTGTTGAAATTTAGAGTGAAAACGCGTATTTGAATTATATGGCAATTACGTGTAATATGTAGTGATAAGGGTTCTACATATTATGTTGATCTAGACTTAATGTTGTAAACCATGTGATTGAAAGTAGTTAACTTTAATAAGCTAAGTTAACTAATGATGAGGTCGAATAGTAGTTTCGACATAGAAAATAAGTAAGGTGGAATAGTCGTGATTGTTAATGACTAATTTAACCGCCTTGTAAATGTTGACGATAGTTTGACGCGTAACAAGCTAGTTGGAAGCTTGGAGAAGGAAGCGGGCCAAACGAATTTAAGAAGGAAAAGAGAAGCATGGTTTAGATGCAAGGTAAGTAAAGCTTACACCCTATTTGTAAGACATGTATTTATTATAGGTTATAATTACAATTGTGGTTATATTTGAATTATGTTTCCGACACGAAACGATACGGTTCAGAACATATCAAAAGATGAAAAACCATATTTAATGGTAAAAATGGTCGAAATGGTAAATTAGTCATGAGATGACATTTATATAAAAAAAGGGTTTTTTTGAATGGCTACTTTATAAGGTAAGCCTAAGCAAATAATAAGGGTAAAATGATGATTTAATCACGTATGGATGGGTAAAAGTTGAAGTTTAAACGACACCGTATGGCATATGTCATGTTAGGTTGAACGCGTAAGAAACGGATTTAAAAAGATATAACTATATGGTGGGAAATCCGTAATGAATTAAATAATGAAATGGTATATGTATATATGTATACCATTCAAATATAAGCGCAAAATGTTTGGTCATTTAGACCAAGCGGGTCAAATGGTGGTTTTAGCGCCATTTGACAAATAACGACTAATAAGTACTTGTTGAGTTTAATGCTCACAGGATAAAACGGTTTACGGAGTTTGCATTGCTATGGATAGCAAATCATTAAGGCAAGGTATTAAAGTGGGTCAATATTTTGATCCAACCCAGGTACGCGTAAATAAGAATATAGTTAAATATGCAATTTTGGTCAAATAGCTCATTAAAAGTCCTTCGTTGTGAAAGGGGGAAACAATGTTGACCAAAACGCCCTCGATCGATAAATCGGGTAAACGACCCTTAAGGGTTGCTTAGAAATATGTATTATGGTAATGTAACCCTTTGTGGGTCGAATGCCTAAGAATGGGTATCTTTCGTGTCACACCCCCAAAATCCACCCGCGGAGTATCACCGCTTGGGAGCGTGACTGACCAGGATCAAGCCACCAATCATATTGAACATGTAATTAATAAGTAAAAGTAAATGCCATTCAATCACCAATATGAAAGGTGTTCAAAACACAAGTATGTTATCATTGTTTAGCGGAAGCGTATAAATAAAACCCAACATAAATAAGTATGAAATGTCATAAGTGTTTAACAAAACAATCGCGATCCAAGCCCACAACGACCAGCTCCTCCCTGTGCAAGCTCCAAGTACCTAACGACCTGCAAGGCATGTAACAGAGGGTCAACAACTAGTTGAGCGAGTTCACAGAAAGTAAATGCGTAATAGTAAGTTCGTTTGTAACATGTGACTCTACTGGGCCGATAGTACGTTCTATTGGTGGGGGCTTCCCATGTTGTGTATCCACTAGACTATTCGTAACCATAAGTGTTCTTCAAAACCCGAGAACAGTAATACGTACAAGCTTTATGTAGGTTTTACGTAAGTATCCTTCACAACCGAGGATAGGGGTACGTGGGGGTTTACGTAGGTTTTACGTAAGTGCCTGACACAACCGAGGCAGTAGTGAGTATAAATTTCACGTAGGTTTTACGTGAGTGTCCTTCGCAACCTGAGGACAGTGAATAGCACAAGTATACGTAGGTTTTACGTATGTGTCCTGCACAACCGAGGACGATGGTAGGTAGTCTAGTAACAGTGTAAGTACGAATCCATTCAATCTCATTCCTTTAATCCCATTCCCAAGCCCTGGGAATCCCATGCCTTAGTAAGAGTGTGAACTCACCTTGGTTTGCTCGGTATGCTAGGTATGTGCTCAAAGTAAATCAATCACGTCCTAAAGTATGCACGTATACGCAATCAGTTTATATTCTCGAAATTCATGCATGCACATACCATCGTATAAAATAACACATAACAATTACCAAGTAGCACATAGCACGTATTCTGAATCATACAAGTCATGCGTATCGACTAACAGTGGTTAATAATTCCAGTTAACTTCTAACAGCAATTAACCAAGTTACTGTGCAGATTAACCTGTCGGCGAAACGCCCCCTGTTTCGCCGTGACCCCTCTCCGACGAAACACTTCTGTTTCGCCAAGGTTGTTTCGTCGTAAAGAGTCTTGGCGAAACACCTTTGTTTCGCCATATGTTTGTTTCGTCATGACAGGTCTCGGCGAAACACAATGTATTTCGCCATGTCGGTTTCGTCAAAAGTGTATCGTCAACCCATAACTGTTTCAGTAAATAATAATCATATTACAAAACCCTAGTGGCCGACATCAATCAACCACCGCCAAACATCATTGGAACGAAAAAATATTAGTCAAATAAGGTGAGATGGTCACGTGCAAGTTAGCCGCCACTCTAAGACTCGGTGCCCTAACACTATTGGGCCGAAGCCCACAGCCAAAGGCTTTCGGTTGACCGCCCAACCCACCAACCAAATTGTCCCCCCACATGACCTCCTGCAATCTATTTACTTTTAATCTTGAACCCTACACCACTGGGTAAAATGCTAGCCGTCAATTCACATGCATCATTCCATACCATCACATGCAAAACAAAGCATGTTGGCCGACAATAACTAAGCAACCACATGCACTGCACATTAGACTTTTGATGTATTGGAGTGTGTAAGATGCCATTATTTTCGATTGGACCACACTTGTTCTAGCCGACAATTACTAAACAAATCATAGGTATGCACAATTTACTTTATATATATATGAGTATCTAGGGTGCCTCTACTTTGATTGGACCAACATTGATCCAGCCAACAATTGAACCAATGGCACTCAATATTCAACCAACACTGACTCACAAATTTCAATTATCTACAACAGACAATTCATGTGCACTATTAGCATGATGGGCGGCAATTTTCATGACCACCGTTTAGTGTCATTGGACCAAGTTAAATGGTGGGTTTGACTACTACACACCAATAATCATATCAAAGAATATTGTAAGGGACAACTGTGATATCAATGCTACTCGGAGAGGTGTTATGGGACCAAAAAGAATTAACAGTAGCCGCCACATATCATGTCATTTATCATCACAGGCACAAGCAGGAATATTATTCAAATAAACATTTTAACACATAATCGGACAATAATATTATGCACTAACCACGATGAACAAAGAAGTAATTCTGATCGTTCTTTGAGGATTCACTAAGTCGCAAGGCTGCCACTAGTAGGGGAGGAGTCTAGGGTTTCAGTATTTTGATAACCGTTCCCCTAATCTAATATATATTTTTACGTATACAAGTTTGGGCCGTAACTGGGCCTCAACAATTGACGGATCGGCGAAACAAAACCCCATTTCGTCGACTGGACCTATGGCGAAACATATTTTGTTTCGTCGGGCTGTTCCACACTTAAGCAGTTTAGGTTCATGTTATCAAACTTTACACGCATTTAACATATAACAACTCAACGTTCATTTCAACTTATAATTCAACTTTTAATTCAACGTACAATTACGAGTCAAACACATCAAACACTAAACAGTTAACGCGTAATAAATGCGAGAGTGAAATGCCGGAAACTCGAGTTGTCACATTATCCCCAACTTGAAAGAAATTTCGTCCCGAAATTTAGTATGCGGTTACTGAGGAAGCTAGGTAAGTTGTATCGTTCATTGGTTTTCCTGGGGTGTCACATCATCCCCCCGTTGATTTGGAATTTCGTCCCGAAATTCAGTAGTAGCTTCAGTCTCAGTAGTAGTTGCATTGTTCTGGAATAACTGGGGATACTTGAGTTCCATCTGGTCTTCTCGTTCCCAGGTGTACTCTGGGCCACGACGGGAGTTCCAACGAACTCGTACAAGAGGTATTCTAGTGTTCTTGAGGACCTTAACATCCCGGTCCGTGATTTCAACTGGTTCCTCGATGAACTGCATCCGCTCGTCGACAGTGAGCTCCTTCAAGGGAACTATGAGGGTCTCATCTGACAGGCACTTCTTCAGATTCGACACGTGAAACACATTGTGAACTGCACCGAGTTCAGCTGGTAAGTTTAGCTTGTAGGCCACTTTGCCTATTTTCTCAATGATTTCGAACGGTCCGACGTACCGCGGATTTAGTTTGCCTCGCTTGCCAAAGCGAACTACACCCTTCCAGGGTGAGACTTTCAGTAAAACCCGGTCCCCGACCTGAAATTCCAATGGTTTCCTACGCTTATCCGCGTAGCTTTTCTGACGGTCGTGAGCTGCCGCCATACGTTGCCGTATCTGCGCAATCTTTTCCGTGGCGTCCACTACAATCTCTGGACCCGTGATCTGACTATCCCCCACCTCTGCCCAACATAGAGGTGACCGGCATTTACGCCCGTACAATGCCTCAAATGGAGCGGCTTGAATGCTGGTGTGATAGCTGTTATTATACGAAAACTCCACCAAAGGGAGATGCTTTTCCCAACCGTTGCCGAAGTAGATAACGCAAGCCCGAAGCATGTCTTCAAGAGTCTGGATCGTGCGCTCAGACTGCCCATCCGTCTGAGGATGATATGCTGTGCTCATGTCTAACCGTGAGCCGAAAGATTTGTGCATCGCTTGCCATAGCTCTGACGTGAATCGTGCATCTCGATCCGAAATAATGGAGGTGGGCACCCCGTGCCTCGAAACAACTTCTTTAAGATAAACGTCTGCGAGGGTGGAGAACTTATCCGTTTCCTTAATAGCCAGGAAGTGTACAGACTTGGTGAGTCGATCCACGATCACCCATATAGTATCATTCCCACGCTGGGATCTGGGTAGGCCTGTAACAAAATCCATGGAAATTTCTTCCCATTTCCATTGCGGTATCTTGGGTTGCTGAAGTAGGCCCGCTGGTTTCTGATACTCCACTTTGACTTTTGCACATGTCAAACACTTGCCGACGTAAGTCGCGATGTGGGCTTTCATGCTAGACCACCAATATGTTGTTTTGAGATCGTGGTACATTTTATCTGACCCTGGATGTACCGAGTAGCGAGACTTGTGTGCTTCATCCATCACAAGCTCTCGTAAACCGCCATAAAGTGGGACCCAAATACGCCCCGTTACATAGTAGGCGCCGTCTTCCTTTTGTTCCATTCGTTTCCTTGAGCCGCGTAAGGCTTCAGCCTTGACGTTTTCGGGTTTCAATGCTTCTATCTGAGCAGTTCGTATCTGTGCAGGAAGACGGGACTGAATAGTGAGCTGCAGTGCTCGTACACGCCTAGGTGTAGTGTCTTTCCGGCTGAGGGCGTCAGCCACGACATTGGCCTTGCCTGGATGGTACTTGATGGCGCATTCATAATCGTTCAAGAGTTCGACCCATCGTCGTTGACGCATGTTCAATTCCTTCTGTTTAAAGATATGCTCGAGACTCCTGTGGTCGGTGTAAATTGTGCACTTGGTACCGTATAGGTAGTGTCGCCATATCTTAAGTGCAAAAACAACAGCTCCCAGCTCTAAATCGTGCGTCGTGTAGTTCCGTTCATGAACCTTGAGTTGACGAGAAGCGTAAGCTATCCCGCTGCATCAATACACAACCAAGACCCTGTATCGATGCGTCACAATAAACTACGAAGTCATCTGTGCCCTCCGGCAATGAGAGAATAGGCGCGCTGCAAAGCCTATCCTTTAGGTACTAAAAAGCAGTTTCTTGTGTATTACCCCAACGATAGGTAACACCTTTCTGTGTGAGCATTGTAAGCGGCTGTGCGATCTTTGAAAAGTCTTTGATGAATCGTCTGTAATACCCCGCCAAACCCAAGAATTGGCGTATTTCCGTTGGCGTACGCGGTGCAGGCCAGTTCCTGATCGAATCTACCTTGGATGGATCAACATGAATCCCCTCCCTGTTAACCACATGGCCTAAGAAATGGACTTCACGAAGCCAGAAGTCGCATTTTGAAAACTTGGCGTACAGTTGTTCCTTTCGAAGAAGTTCCAAGATAAGTCGTAAGTGCTGCTCGTGTTCCTCCTGACTCGTGGAGTAGATCAGAATGTCGTCGATGAATACTATGACGAACTTGTCTAGATAGGGTTTGCACACCCTGTTCATAAGGTCCATGAAAACTGCAGGCGCGTTCGTAAGCCCGAATGGCATGACTAGAAACTCGTAGTGACCGTAGCGAGTTCTGAATGCCGTCTTGGAGACGTCCTCCTCGCGAACTCTCAGCTGATGATACCATGACCTCAGATCAATCTTGGAGTAGTAACTCGACCCTTGCAACTGGTCGAATAAGTCGTCAATACGAGGAAGAGGATAGCGGTTCTTCACTGTGACCTTGTTCAGTTCGCGGTAGTCTATGCACATCCTGAAAGTGCCATCCTTCTTTTTCACGAATAGTACTGGAGCTCCCCAAGGCGAAGAGCTTGGACGAATGAAGCCCTTATCCAAGAGCTCTTGTAGTTGCTTAGACAGTTCTTCCAGTTCAGTTGGAGCCAAACGATACGGTGCTCGAGCTATAGGTGCTGCTCCAGGAGCTAGCTCGACTCGAAACTCGACCTGGCGATGAGGCGGTAGACCAGGTAAATCTTCAGGAAACACTTGAGGAAAATCACGTACAACTGGAATATCCTCTATTCTTTTCTCTTTCGCCAATGCATCAGTAACTAGTGCCAAAATGGCAGTGTGACCCTTTCGTAAACATTTCTGAGCTTTCAAGAAAGAGATGATGCCAACCACAGCACCACTCTTGTCGCCTTGAACTTCGAGAGGTTCTTTGCCTGAACGAGGAATACGAATGATCTTCTCCTTACATAAGATCTCTGCTTGCTGCTTGGATAACCAATCCATGCCGACGACGATGTCAAAACTACCCAGAACTATAGGAATGAGGTCGATGGAGAAAGTCTGACCAGTGAGGATAAGATTACAACCCTGAACTATGTGTGTTGCTTCTAGACTTTTACCATTAGCTAACTCTACGACATGTTTGGTGTTTAGGGGAGTTGGTGTACGTTTTAACATTTGGCTAACTTTCAATGACACGTAACTTGTATCCGCACCCGAATCAAACAATACAGTAACATAAAAGTCGTCAAGAAGAAACTTACCCATGACTACGTTGGGATCATTTCTGGCATCACCCTGCCCCAACATAAATGCACGACCCCTTGCTTCGTTGCCGTTGTTGTTCCCACCGTTGTTGTTGTTGCCGTTGCCCTGATTGTTGTTATTGTTGTTGTTGTTGTTGTTGTTGTTGTTGTTGTTCTGGTTTCTGTTTAGCTGAGGGCAGTGTCTTTTGAAGTGACCTTTAGCGCCACAATGAAAACATCCCCTGTTGCCCTGTTGCTGATTCTGCTGTGCTTGTGGCTGCTGCTGATTCTGGTTCGCAGGCCGAGGGCTCCTACAATCCTTGGCCTCATGACCCATCTTGAGGCATCTTTGACAGCGACCCTTGTTACACTGGCCACTGTGGTGTCTGTTGCAGTTGTTGCACTTTGGAAGGTTCCCTCGATATCCACCCTGTTGTGGCTGCCTGAGGAGTGCTGACTGGGACTCTGATAACTGTCAGTTTTTCGCTGCTGAACCTGTGACTGAACTGAAGCTGATCCTTTGTTGGAATCCCCATCCCATTTTCTCTTGTTGTCACTGGGAGTAGCAGGAGTAGCTGAAGTAGTAACGGTAGCAGTAGCGCTGATACGTTTAGGCAGCCGGTTCTGTTCCACTGCCTGGTCGGTGAGACGATGAGCGAGGCGTTGAATAGCCTGGATGTTGTCAAGATTAGCCGATGTCACATGACTCTGGATTTCTGGCGCTAACCCTTTGAGATACAACTCAATGCGCTTGATTGGAGGGTCCACCATAGTTGGACACAGCACGGCCAGTTCGTTTGACCTCTTGGTATAAGCTTCAATTTCTGACCCAGTCATTTTCAGATGGTAAAACTCATCTTCCAACTTGTGGATGTCTTCCCATGTGCAGTATTCCCTTTTGATCAGTTCCTTGAAATCATTCCAAGGGGTGTCGCTAGCAGCTGCCAACCCTAGGATCTGTACTTGCGCGTTCCACCAAGTTAGCGCTATTCCTTCGAGAGTGCTAGTGGCGTACTTCACCCTGCGAGCCTCGGGGCATTCACACATTTCAAATACTGACTCTAGCTTCTCAAACCAATGGAGGAGTCCCACTGCCCCCTCGGTGCCACTGAATGTGCTTGGACGACAGTCCATGAAGTTCTTGAATGTGCAGACAGGTTGCGGGGCGTGTTGACCTATTGTGTACGAATAGGACAAGGTTAAACACAAGAGTTAATGTAGGATCTAAAGATCCTAGTATGAGTTACGACTGCAAGGTATACCTCCTGCGTTTGCAGCTGCAAGTGCCGCATCAACTTGTTCATTGATAAGAGCCGTCAACTGGGCTTGTGTCAAGTTAATACGTCCGGCCATTGATCTTCACATCAAAGGCAACATAAGTGAGAAAGGTTCGCGAATAGTGCGATGACAGAAGAGTGTAAGCACACAAGTGTTCTCAAGCAATAACAAATAGTGAGCAATGTAATTTAAGCATACTACGAGCAAAGTTCTATGTAATTCTAGCAAGTAGGCAATAAACATAAACCTTATTACCTAGGATGTTGAGTCTTGCACGTGGAGCGAGGCGTCGTTGTGGATCGTTGAGAGCACTGTTCTGGTTATAGTCTGGTTTTAATAAAAACGTTTTTCCCATATTAAAACCAAGTTCTCTATAACCAATGGCTCTGATACCAATCTGTCACACCCCCAAAATCCACCCGCGGAGTATCACCGCTTGGGAGCGTGACTGACCAGGATCAAGCCACCAGTCATATTGAACATGTAATTAATAAGTAAAAGTAAATGCCATTCAATCACCAATATGAAAGGTGTTCAAAACACAAGTATGTTATCATTGTTTAGCGGAAGCGTATAAATAAAACCCAACATAAATAAGTATGAAATGTCATAAGTGTTTAACAAAACAATCGCGATCCAAGCCCACAACGACCAGCTCCTCCCTGTGCAAGCTCCAAGTACCTAACGACCTGCAAGGCATGTAACAGAGGGTCAACAACTAGTTGAGCGAGTTCACAAAAAGTAAATGCGTAATAGTAAGTTCGTTTGTAACATGTGACTCTACTGGGCCGATAGTACGTTCTATTGGTGGGGGCTTCCCATGTTGTGTATCCACTAGACTATTCGTAACCATAAGTGTTCTTCAAAACCCGAGAACAGTAATACGTACAAGCTTTATGTAGGTTTTACGTAAGTATCCTTCACAACCGAGGATAGGGGTACGTGGGGGTTTACGTAGGTTTTACGTAAGTGCCTGACACAACCGAGGCAGTAGTGAGTATAAATTTCACGTAGGTTTTACGTGAGTGTCCTTCGCAACCTGAGGACAGTGAATAGCACAAGTATACGTAGGTTTTACGTATGTGTCCTGCACAACCGAGGACGATGGTAGGTAGTCTAGTAACAGTGTAAGTACGAATCCATTCAATCTCATTCCTTTAATCCCATTCCCAAGCCCTGGGAATCCCATGCCTTAGTAAGAGTGTGAACTCACCTTGGTTTGCTCGGTATGCTAGGTATGTGCTCAAAGTAAATCAATCACGTCCTAAAGTATGCACGTATACGCAATCAGTTTATATTCTCGAAATTCATGCATGCACATACCATCGTATAAAATAACACATAACAATTACCAAGTAGCACATAGCACGTATTCTGAATCATACAAGTCATGCGTATCGACTAACAGTGGTTAATAATTCCAGTTAACTTCTAACAGCAATTAACCAAGTTACTGTGCAGATTAACCTGTCGGCGAAACGCCCCCTGTTTCGCCGTGACCCCTCTCCGACGAAACACTTCTGTTTCGCTAAGGTTGTTTCGTCATAAAGAGTCTTGGCGAAACACCTTTGTTTCGCCATATGTTTGTTTCGTCATGACAGGTCTCGACGAAACACAATGTATTTCGCCATGTCGGTTTCGTCAAAAGTGTTTCGTCAACCCATAACTGTTTCAGTAAATAATAATCATATTACAAAACCCTAGTGGCCGACATCAATCAACCACGGCCAAACATCATTGGACCGAAAAAATATTAGTCAAATAAGGTGAGATGGTCACGTGCAAGTTAGCCGCCACTCTAAGACTCGGTTCCCTAACACTATTGGGCCGAAGCCCACAGCCAAAGGCTTTCGGTTGACCGCCCAACCCACCAACCAAATTGTCCCCCCACATGACCTCCTGCAATCTATTTACTTTTAATCTTGAACCCTACACCACTGGGTAAAATGCTAGCCGTCAATTCACATGCATCATTCCATACCATCACATGCAAAACAAAGCATGTTGGCCGACAATAACTAAGCAACCACATGCACTGCACATTAGACTTTTGATGTATTGGAGTGTGTAAGATGCCATTATTTTCGATTGGACCACACTTGTTCTAGCCGACAATTACTAAACAAATCATAGGTATGCACAATTTACTTTATATATATATGAGTATCTAGGGTGCCTCTACTTTGATTGGACCAACATTGATCCAGCCAACAATTGAACCAATGGCACTCAATATTCAACCAACACTGACTCACAAATTTCAATTATCTACAACAGACAATTCATGTGCACTACTAGCATGATGGGCGGCAATTTTCATGACCACCGTTTGGTGTCATTGGACCAAATTAAATGGTGGGTTTGACTACTACAAACCAATAATCATATCAAAGAATATTGTAAGGGACAATTGTGATATCAATGCTACTCGGCGAGGTGTTATTGGACCGAAAAGAATCAACAGTAGCCGCCACATATCATGTCATTTATCATCACAGGCACAAGCAGGAATATTATTCAACTAAACATTTTAACACATAATCGGACAATAATAATATGCACTAACCACGATGAACAAAGAAGTAATTCTGATCGTTCTTTGAGGATTCACTAAGTCGCAAGGCTGCCGCTAGTAGGGAGGAGTCTAGGGTTTCAGTATTTTGATAACCGTTCCCCTAATCTAATATATACTTTTACGTATACAAGTTTGGGCCGTAACTGGGCCTCAACAATTGACGGATCGTCGAAACAAAACCCCATTTCGTCGACTGGACCTATGGCGAAACATATTTTGTTTCGTCGGGTTGTTCCACACTTAAGCAGTTTAGGTTCATGTTATCAAACTTTACACGCATTTAACATATAACAACTCAACGTTCATTTCAACTTATATTTCAACTTTTAATTCAACGTACAATTACGAGTCAAACACATCAAACACTAAACAGTTAACGCGTAATAAATGCGAGAGTGAAATGCCGGAAACTCGAGTTGTCACATTTCGTAAAATGACTAAGCGAAGGGTAAATTTGGAATAAACGTATTATTGTATTAAAATCACCACAAATATAGTTGTGGTGGAATATAAGTAGACATTATAATGTGGAAATAAGATGCTAGAAATGAATGAGCGTGAATTATGCGTAAAAGCGCTTAAATACCCTTAACGGGTCAAAATAAACATTTAAGTAAAAATGAGTTTAAGAACGTATATAAACCCGTGATTTGAACCTAGTATTATGGGCAACATTGAAATTATGATGTTCATGAGAAGTTGGGATCAAACAAACATGTTTGTTTGATAAATACATGAGCGGGTCAAAAATTAGTAAAAAGGGAATAAACCGAAGGCTTAAAAGTCTCAAATTTTGTTAAACTGGATAACGGATTTTAACTCCATATGATGGAGGATAAAATTACGAGCGCATAGGAAAAAGAATCGGGTAAGATGTGTAGTTAGAAAGTTATGCACATTTTCGTAAAAACTTGAATTGCTGAAAAATGCAGGACCCAGCTCCAAACCTGCTGGAAAACGCTATCTCTCGCGCCACGCGACAGGATCACTTAGATCCGGCGCGACACGTGACAGAGGGAGGGGTGTCTGGCGCGACACGCGACAGAACCAAATTTGAAATTTTATTTTATTTTTCTGATTCGATGTTGGAACTTGTTTATACGCGTTATGTCAATGTCAAAACTAACATTTTAAGTGGTTTTGACTTTAGGTAATGTTGGGAATGTCCCGGATGAAGTTCAAGCTCATTGAAGAACCGAACACGACCAAGATACAAGCTTCCGCACATGGTTTCGTCGTCATTTAAAAACGACGAATTTATACATATTGTATTGTATTATTTCAAACCCGAAAATCTTTTAAATCAACCGTATTTTTCAATGTATATGTAATTATAATTACATGTTTATTTACGTAAATAATACGGAAACCCTTAAATAATAGCAAGGGTGTTACAAGTTGGTAATCAGAGCTCAAGGTTAAAGAATAAAGTGTGTTCGGTTCGAGGCTTGATCGCAAATCCGGTAAGTACATGTATATCAATGGGTTAGTATGATTAAAGTGTTGAGAACAACACATATGGTTATCGTGTAATACACGTTACACTAATAAAAACGATATAGAATAGATATAGTCAATGAAATTACACGCGTTGATGCGTATAGTAGAAAAGCCTTGTATTATAATACGGGCATCCTTTAATGTTGAAATTACTAACTGTTGTATATGTTTTAGTTGAAGGACACTCGCATATGAGGATAGCGAGAGTTTAACAAATCGCAGATTTGACAGATGAATGGTCCAAAGAGTATGCTCATCAAGGACCTAAATCGCGTAACGGTCGCGAACAAGGCAAATGGCAAGAGAAGCCCGTTAGGGCAAGCATTACCAGGTGCACCTTTTAAATTTAATTGCACAAATAGTAATATGCAACAAATATGTAGAAATTGAAAGTTGCATATGTAGATTAAAAACTTGGAAAAACCCGAATAGAAAATGTATTCGGGATATTGTTTCCAAGAGAAACAAATAGAGGCATTACTTACATAGGGCGTGATGTGAAAACTATAAAAAGGTCATGCGTGTCATGTGTTAATCGCTTACTCTGGCCAAGTAAGTAGTGGCATATGATACCATGAACTTCTTATAGCGGACACATTTACATCCGATGTAGTAAGGACGGGGTGAATGGGACAAATTAAACAGTACCCAAATGAAACAAATTAACAAAATAGTTGATAATAATGTAGACGCGCAGCCGGGTGACGGAAGCATATTACATTAGGATAATGAGCCCGAGAGAAGGGACAAGGATTAATGTAAATGATGATATAAATGAATGATCAAAAGAAAATTCACAAAAATAAGTCATCATGGACGAAAGGGCCATGATGAACAAAATGGGCAAGTAAAACCAAAGTATAGATGATCCGCCGGGTCATAAAAACAAAGGTGTTTCCCACACGAAAAAAGATAATCAAGGTTGTTAACTTTAATCGTAGTAAAGAAAGGATAACGATGATAATCGTCACTCATAATTAATAAGGCCGCCAATGGTGGTCACGTAAAGAATAAAAGACATGGTCGAATAAAAGCGACGGATTTCGCTAAGATGACCAAGTAAATCGAAATGAAATCTTAATGCATACCGGAAGGGGTGCAATGATAACGATTTCGGTAAAACACCCGGTTGATGGGTAAAGGATTTAAACCCATGCGTAGACCGAGAAACGAGAACTCGGATAGAAAGTTGAAAGACTCGGGTTTTGAGTCTTGACTAAAAGACGACAAGATGATGTAAATAGAAATTTTGATAAATTATGTTCAACTATTTTAAAGTTGAACGAGTTAAACAGAGAATGAAGTTTGACATCCATAAATGATAAAATTTCACATGAATAAGCCAAACGGGTTGAATATAATATAATGCCGGATGGCATGAGTAAGCGCAAGCGGGATAACGATAGCGTTAAAAGCAAAAGAATAATGAGCCCGGTAATGGGACATAATCAAATACGAATATATATAAACTGGGTAATGGTGAGCATAAGATGAACCGACACATAAATGACGTGAGAAGTCATAAAGTCGGAAAATTTGTCCGAAAGAAAACAAATGTAGCCTTAGACTACGGTCAAGGTCAAAAGAAATACCAAGGCGAACATAAATGATTTTGAACATAAAAAGGGTGCCTTAATGCGATATACATATATAAATGTATATACCTTTGAATAAAGACTTGAATAAAAGATGGTCTACGGGATTATCATAACCTACGAGATTATAAATGAGACTAAAGTCTACGAGATTATAAATGAGACTAAAGTCTACGGGACCAAAAAGACCTACGGGTCCCAAATAGAAAGAAACGAATTGTTGGGATCTCACCTTAATAAGGTAAAAAGGTGAAAATATAAAGAAATAGCCTACAAGGCTAAGCGAAAGAACCTACGAGTCAATAGTATAAAACAATGAAACTGGTTGTAACTTCCCGCGTAAAATAATAATGGGGGATAAAGTTCATATAAAAGCGATGGGTTTCGCTAAGTTAATTAAAGAGGGTTAAAGGCGAAGAGATTGTGAAAGGTCTGGTTGACAAAAGTGAAGATTTTCACTAAAATGTTTAAACAGGCAAAAAAATGAAAATAACAAAAGAATTCACAATTATTTTAATTGTGTTACGTCACAAAAATGAGTAAAGTCATTACCGAAATGACAATGGAAGATGTAACAACTGCCACTAAAATCCATAATTAGGATGGTAATTAGCTATTAAGAAAACCCTAATTGAGAAACCCAAGTAATTCTGCACTAACCCTAAAATTTCCAGAACAATCAGAATCAGGATCAGGGCCCCTAAAACTCAGGGGGGGCAAAACCCTAGTTACGATTATCATCATAACTCTCTGTCGAAATAGAATTTTAAAATTCTATCAACTCAGCAAGCCTACACACGCAAAAACCTAGTCTATGAAAGTAGGGTGATCACTCGCGTAGCGCGACGCCTAAAGGGGTACCCCCTCGCGCTACGCGACGGTGTCAAATTTTCAGTATAAATAGCAGGGGTTGGGACTTGAAGTTTGGCACTTGAACGACGTTAAAATTCATAATATACGTCGAGTTATAAGCAAAACAGTCCAACACACACACAATTATCGAAACGCTGCCGCAATCAGGGTAATAACTCGATCGCTATTACGATTCAACGTCCGATCGATTATAACTATCCAACGATAGTCCAGGTGCTGCTCAATTGAGCTTGTACTTTGATTATTCGTCGTGATTTCGACTTGAATATTAGAGTGCTGTTCGAATTCGGACTATGCTCTGTTATTCGTTGTGAATCCGATTGAATTATCGAGTATTGCACTGATTAATCGTTGTGAAGGTTTAATCTCGTGAATTGACGTAACTGCTGTATTAGTTACTAACCTGTGTGTGTGCATTGTGTTAAATTAGGTTTAAGCAAGGCTAATCAGTAGGCTTATATCTATTGCTCGTTAATCTGCAATGTGGGTCATTCTTCTTTTTAAATTATTTTTCTCACAGTTTGTGAGTAAGTATTACAATACCTCAAATTATTTTCAAGGTTATAATTACAGGGATTAAGTCTTTATAATCACCAAATTACAGCTGGTATGTGGGGTATTGTGCACATTACTATTATTATCACTCTATGTGAGTGAATATTACTCTATGTGAGTTATTATTACTCTGTGTGAGTACACCGTCACTATTTGGGCAACGGGACCCAATAGTGGTATGACCACAGTCACAGAAATGAATCGAGTGACAAATACCCATTCTTGATAATTGGTTGATAGAAACATTGTAATCGCTCTTAATACTGTAAATTATAACTAACAGGTCGTTTTAGAAAACAGAATGATTCACTCAGTATTTCCCCGCTGACAAAACCTTTTTCAAACATGTTTCAGGTGATCTGTGTGATCCAGGAAAAGTGCAGTAAAGCACTATCAAGCTCAGAGAAGTGGCTCAGTGTAAATAAACCAATAAAACGTGTGTTGAAAAATAAAGATTTCTGTGTGAAATCAATTTATTGTAAATTATGGGATTTATCCCCTAAACTTTGTGTAAAATATTAAACGAGCATATTTTACGGATAAAAGATCCTGTTGTAAAAAGACTTCCGCTGCCGCATAAATTAAATCCCACGGGAACTGCCTCGCGGTCCCCCGACTCCGTCCAGGGTGGGTCGAGGGGCCGTGACAGCGAAGGTGGTATCAGAGCTAATAATTAAATTGAGCCACTGATCGAGCCACTGATTAAGCCTAAATTAAGTATTATGTCCAAAATGCTTAATTTTACTAATTATTATTCGGTGATTATATGTTTTATTAACTGGCTATTCTTAGTTACAGTATGGGTAAGCAAAAGCTGTCTGCTATCTACCACAAACTAGATGTGGCATCTTCTTCTAGAAACCCAGTAAACCTAGAAGAAAGAATCTTTGTCCGCAAGGCAAACTATGAGAATCCACTTTCCCCAGAGAAAAGGGATTTGATACTTAAAAAGAGTCAGGAGACAAAGAAACCCCGAACCAAGAGAGTTAGGTTTAACCCCGAAGTCCAAGAGTTGAGTAATAGTACACCTTGGGAAGATAAAATAGACGGGAAATGGGCAAATCTCTATATGCTAGCTACTGTAGCAGAAAATGCTAATCTTTAAATATCCGATAAGTTGGGTCTAGTAAGAGAAATCACAATCCCGTAAATAAATAAAGTCCTAAGTGTGTTTATTTCTGTTGTTCTCTGTATAAATTAGTATGCAATAAAACTTCAATGTTTTGTTTGTTAAACTTTGTTCCAAAGTTTTAACATTACATTTTGCATATATGCTATGCAGCATGAATGAGATGTCGGAAACATTCCAGAATCTCAACTTATATCCAGTGCCTATCGAAGTCTCTCACGACTTTACTGGTTACATTGCTGACATAGAAGAACCTGTGGAATTCCAAGCTCCACCGCTGGAAAAAGCCAAACCTAAAAAGAAGAGAAGATATGTAGGGTGGAGGAAAGTGCGCCGTAGGAAACCTGCCACTAGGAAACTCCCTAAAATAGAAAATCCTGTGAGTATGAGCAAGGGAAAGGAAATAGAAACTGGAGAAAGTTCAAAACCACCTGAAAAAGAAATAGGAATAGATCTGAAACAAAAGGGAATAGAGATTGGCGAAAGCTCTAAACAGTCTGAGGAAATCACGTTCCAGGACGAAATAGATCGCCTACTGGAAAATTGTGATGTTTTAGAGCCTATCAACGATAATCTCTTTTCTTACCCGGCTACAGTTCAATTCCCACTAAACCTAGGACCAGCTATTCCAGACCCACTAGTTCATACCAGACCATTAGGCCAAATGGAGGAATGGTGGACTAATGACTGGCAATTCCAAAATATAGTTAACAGTCCTTATAGTTTCCTTCCACAATTTAACCCAGAACCACTCCCAAATCCTCCCATGAGTAATGAAAATCTAGTTGAACTCTGTCAGTTCGGTGAAGAACTGATAGGTACAGGTAATAGGATCAGGGAAATGGGAGAGCATCTAACTTGGAAGTACGATGAAAGGGAGCATCGTTACTAGAACCGTCAGTTAAACCACAGAAAGCCGTATTGTATGATAGTAACTTAAAATTCTGTAAAATGGGCAATAAAACTCTGTAAAATACGGTGTGTATGGATGCATATACAATATACTAACACAGTAAAAGTCGAGAAATCGACAATTTTGGTTATACTTGTATATTGTGATAATCTATGTGCTTATCTATGTGAATTTTGTCATGGATAAGTTAGACACTAATAATTTTACCAATTAGCAGATGGAAAACGCTAACAATGAACCAATTAATGAAGTAAATCAATCTGAGCAAGAACAGGAAGATCAATATATAACTCGACAAGATATCGAGCATTTTATCGCCCAAGGGATAGCTCATGCTATTCCAGAAATTGTAGCTGCTGTTCGAAAACCTGCCGAACCACAATTAATTCCTAGTAAACGTATTCCAGAAGATAACGGCAGTAACAGCATAAATGGAGGCGGTAATCATGACGATCATGATCCGCAGCAGGCCCCACTCCCTAAAAGAATGAAAGCTGCAACGCCTGGTTGCACTTACAAAGAATTTCTTGCTTGCAAACCCGCTGAATTTGCAGGTAACGAAGGGGCAACTGCAACACTGCGTTGGTTAGAGAAAACCGAAGCAGTAATCGCAATAAGCAAATGTGTCAAAGAGGACCAGGTGATGTATGCATCAAATCTATTCAAAGAAGGAGCACTCGAATGGTGGAACACGGTCCTCCAGGCAAAAGGAAGAAGGATAGCCTACGCCATAGGTTGGGAAGAATTTAAGAGTTTGGTAGAAAGAAAATTCTGTCCCGAATACGAGAAGGAACAAATGGCAAACAAGTTCCTAAGTCATCGTATGCTAGGAGTAGATTGTCGGGGATATACTTCGACATTCTTTGAATACGCAAGGGTAGTACCATCACTGGCTTCGCCAGAACCGGTACTTATCTCTCGTTACATCTGGGGGTTAATTAGTGAAATCCGAAACATCGTTAAAGCTGCGAGACCTCGTACTATTGACGATGCTGTAGAATTAGCTAATACCCTAACCGATGAATTGGTACGCACAAGAGAGGAAGATCGCAAGAAGGAATTAGCTCACAAGATTACCCAAGGATTTCGTGTGGGTAATGCCAAGAAAAGAACCGGACAATCCTCATCATCTCCTTTCTGCAAAGTTTGCAAAAAGAAGCATTATGGACAATGCAACATGGTTTGCAATTTTTGCAAAATGAAAGGACATAGGGAAGAAGACTGCAGGAAGAAAACAAAAGTTTGTTATAATTGCAGAGAGAGGGGACACTTTCAATCTGAATGTTCTAAGTTAGCTAAACCTGTAGTTAACCAAGCGAAACCAGCTGAAGGAACAACCAAAAGAAATGCGCGAGCATTCCAGCTGACCACTCAAGAAGCCGAACTCATTCCAGATGTGATCGCTGGTACGTTCTTAGTTCACAACGTCTTTGCAAAAGTATTATTTGACTCTGGTGCGAACCAAAGTTTTATAAATACTTTATTTTGCCAAGACCTTAAGTTACCTTTAACCACTCTTAGGCAAAACTTCACAGTAGAAACCGCAGAAGGAAATTCTGTGAAAATAGATAAAATCTGGCAAGAAGGAAAAATAGAATTATTAGGCCATAAGTTTTCTGCAAATTTGTTACCAATGAATTTAGCAGGATTCGATGTAGTATTAGGAATGGATTGGTTAATAGCCAACCATGCACGAATCCTATGTGACAAAAATGCTGTAGAAATTCAAACACCTTCAAGAGAAATAATTTTAATTACTGGAGATAAACCTCGAAGGCCACTGAAATTTATCTCAGTAATGAAATTGGCTAGTTATTCGAGAAAACAGGAAATGGTGTATATGATTTCCGTAATCATTAACACTAAGGATAAGGAACTTCAGGACATCCCGGTAGTGTCAGAATACCCAGACGTTTTTCCAGAAGAATTACCTGGATTACCACCTAATAGGGAAGTAGAGTTTAGAATTCATTTAATTCCAGGTACTGCACCAATAGCTAAAGCACCATATAGATTAGCACCTACCGAAATGTTAGAATTGAAAAAAGCAATTAGATGAATTATTAAGCAAAGGATTCATACAACCTAGTTCATCCCCTTAGGGTGCACCAGTATTGTTTGTGAAAAAGAAAGATGGATCGATGAGAATGTGTATCGATTATAGAGAATTGAATAAGGTTACAATTAAGAATCGATACCCACTACCTAGGATTGATGATCTTTTGGATCAATTGCAAGGATCTAGGTATTTCTCCAAGATAGATTTAAGATCTGGATATCATCAGTTGAAGGTACAAGAAGAGGACATACCTAAAACTGCTTTCAGAACTAGGTATGGTCATTATGAGTTTACAGTCATGCCCTTTGGATTAACGAATGCCCCAGCAGCATTCATGGACATGATGAATCGAATCTGTAAACCATACTTGGATAAATTTGTGATCGTTTTCATTGACGATATACTTATTTACTCCAAAAGCCAAAAAGAACATTGTGAGCATTTGCATGTTCTCTTAACTTTGTTAAGAAACGAAAGGCTTTATGCCAAATTATCAAAATGTGAATTTTGGTTGCAAGAAGTACAATTCTTAGGTCATGTGGTAAATCACGAAGGTATCCATGTAGATCCTGCTAAGATAGACGCAATTACAAAGTGGAAAGTTCCACAAACAGCTATGGAGATAAGAAGTTTTCTAGGCTTAGCTGGATACTATAGACGATTTATCAAAGATTTTTCTAAGATAGCCGTACCATTAACTAAGTTAACCTGTAAAACTGCTAAGTTTGCATGGGGACCTAGACAAGAAGAAGCCTTCAAGATTTTAAAGCATAGGTTGACAAATGCACCAATCTTAACTTTACCCGAGGGAACAGAAGACTTTGAAGTATATTGTGATGCTTCAAAATTAGGCTATGGATGTGTGTTGATGCAACGCAAGAAGGTAATTGCGTATGCTTCTAGGCAATTGAAAAAGCACGCAGAAAATTATACGACTCATGATCTAGAATTAGGAGCCATGATCTTTGCCCTTAAGATATGGAGACACTATCTGTATGGAAGTAAGTTTACTGTTTATACAGATCATAAAAGTTTAAGATATATATTTGGGCAAAAAAAAAAAAGAATTAAATATGAGGCAAAGAAGATGGATGGAGATGCTAAGCGATTACGACTGTGATATCCAATATCACGAAGGAAAGGCAAATGTAGTTGCAGATGCCTTAAGTCGTAAGTACCATGAGAAACAGAAACGAGTCCGTGTTCTGAGGTTAAATCTTCAAGTAGATTTAATGGCACAAATTAAAGAAGTCCAGAAAACAGCAATCCAAGACGATGCTGAAGGAATGAAAGGTTAACTAAAAGAATTAGAACAAGGAAATGATGGAATTTGGAAATTCCATAAGAAACGAATTTGGGTACCTAAGCAAGGAGAGTTAAGGAATAAGATTTTAGAAGAAGCTCATAAATCTAGGTATACTATGCACCCAGGAAACAATAAGATGTTCCAAGATTTAAGGAATAATTTCTGGTGGATAGGAATGAAAAAGGATATAGCCGAATACGTATCCAAGTGCTTAACTTGTTCACAAGTTAAAGCTGAACACCAGAAACCTTCAGGACTACTACAACAGTTAGAAATGCCTGTATGGAAATGGGAACTTATAACAATGGACTTTGTTACAAAGTTACCCAAAACCAAAAGAGGTAATGATGCGATTTGGGTAATTGTAGACCGATTGACCAAATCAGCTCATTTCCTACCAATGAAAGAAACCTTTAGTATGGAAAGGTTAGCACAACTCTACGTGGACGAGGTAGTATCCCTACATGGAGTCCCGCTCTCCATTGTATCGGATAGAGATAGTCGATTTACTTCGCATTTCTGGAAAAGTTTTCAGAAAGCAATGGGAACTCGACTTCTAAGTACTGCTTATCATCCACAAACAGACGGACAGAGTGAAAGGACAATACAAACTCTAGAGGACATGCTCCGAGCATGTGTAATTGACTTTGGTGGTAATTGGGATAGCCATTTGCCATTAATTGAATTCTCCTATAACAATA
The DNA here is from genome assembly GCF_002127325.2 of Helianthus annuus. NCBI lineage: Eukaryota > Viridiplantae > Streptophyta > Magnoliopsida > Asterales > Asteraceae > Helianthus > Helianthus annuus. The sequence continues at coordinate 67,507,463 of NC_035440.2, read as the reverse complement.
GTTATCATTCAAGCATCGAAGCTGCACCATTTGAAGCACTATACGGACGTAAGTGCAGAACTCCAGTATGTTGGGCAGAAATCGGAGAAAGTCAATTATCAGGTCCTGAAATTGTACAAGAAACTACTGACAAGATAACTCAGATTAAGGAAAGATTGAAAACGGCTCGAGATCGTCAAAAGAGCTATGCAGACAATCGTCGCAAGCCTTTAGAATTTCAAATCGGAGATAAAGTACTTTTAAAAGTCTCTCCTTGGAAAGGAGTAGTACGATTCGGTAAGAAAGGAAAACTAAGTCCAAGGTACGTTGGACCATTCCCCGTAATTCAACGAATAGGACCATTTGCTTATCGTTTACAACTACCAGAAGAATTGGCTGGAATACATGATGTATTTCATGTATCCAATCTTAAGAAATGTTTAGCAGACGAATCCCTGGTAGTACCTCTTCAAGATGTAGAGGTAAACGAAAAGTTGAAGTTTATAGAGAAACCACTACAGATCGAAGATAGAAAAGTCAAGTTTCTCAAACACAAACGACTAGTGCTAGTAAAAGTCAAATGGGAATCCAAGAGAGGACCAGAATACACTTGGGAACTGGAATCGGAAATGAAGCGAAAGTATCCTCATCTATTCCAGTAAATCTCGAGGACGAGATTTTTCTTAAGGTGGGGAGGATGTAACAACTGCCACTAAAATCCATAATTAGGATGGTAATTAGCTATTAAGAAAACCCTAATTGAGAAACCCAAGTAATTCTGCACTAACCCTAAAATTTCCAGAACAATCAGAATCAGGATCAGGGCCCCTAAAACTCAGGGGGGGCAAAACCCTAGTTACGATTATCATCATAACTCTCTGTCGAAATAGAATTTTAAAATTCTATCAACTCAGCAAGCCTACACACGCAAAAACCTAGTCTATGAAAGTAGGGTGATCACTCGCGTAGCGCGACGCCTAAAGGGGTACCCCCTCGCGCTACGCGACGGTGTCAAATTTTCAGTATAAATAGCAGGGGTTGGGACTTGAAGTTTGGCACTTGAACGACGTTAAAATTCATAATATACGTCGAGTTATAAGCAAAACAGTCCAACACACACACAATTATCGAAACGCTGCCGCAATCAGGGTAATAACTCGATCGCTATTACGATTCAACGTCCGATCGATTATAACTATCCAACGATAGTCCAGGTGCTGCTCAATTGAGCTTGTACTTTGATTATTCGTCGTGATTTCGACTTGAATATTAGAGTGCTGTTCGAATTCGGACTATGCTCTGTTATTCGTTGTGAATCCGATTGAATTATCGAGTATTGCACTGATTAATCGTTGTGAAGGTTTAATCTCGTGAATTGACGTAACTGCTGTATTAGTTACTAACCTGTGTGTGTGTGCATTGTGTTAAATTAGGTTTAAGCAAGGCTAATCAGTAGGCTTATATCTATTGCTCGTTAATCTGCAATGTGAGTCATTCTTCTTTTTAAATTATTTTTCTCACAGTTTGTGAGTAAGTATTACAATACCTCAAATTATTTTCAAGGTTATAATTACAGGGATTAAGTCTTTGTAATCACCAAATTACAGCTGGTATGTGGGGTATTGTGCACATTACTATTATTATCACTCTATGTGAGTGAATATTACTCTATGTGAGTTATTATTACTCTGTGTGAGTACACCGTCACTATTTGGGCAACGGGACCCAATAGTGGTATGACCACAGTCACAGAAATGAATCGAGTGACAAATACCCATTCTTGATAATTGGTTGATAGAAACATTGTAATCGCTCTTAATACTGTAAATTATAACTAACAGGTCGTTTTAGAAAACAGAATGATTCACTCAGTATTTCCCCGCTGACAAAACCTTTTTCAAACATGTTTCAGGTGATCTGTGTGATCCAGGAAAAGTGCAGTAAAGCACTATCAAGCTCAGAGAAGTGGCTCAGTGTAAATAAACCAATAAAACGTGTGTTGAAAAATAAAGATTTCTGTGTGAAATCAATTTATTGTAAATTATGGGATTTATCCCCTAAACTTTGTGTAAAATATTAAACGAGCATATTTTACGGATAAAAGATCCTGTTGTAAAAAGACTTCCGCTGCCGCATAAATTAAATACCACGGGAACTGCCTCGCGGTCCCCCGACTCCGTCCAGGGTGGGTCGAGGGGCCGTGACAGAAGAGGATAAATCCTTGGACGAAAATTCCTTGGAATTAACGTGAGTTCAATAGAAAAGCGTTAAACTAAAATTTAGTATTAGTGAGAAACAACGCTTTAACAAATACGAATATTATGAAACAAATTCGGAAAATGATTAATATCAAGGAATATGGATCTTAACACCGGTAGGTGCAAAGCGATACATTCGAAAGAAAGATTTCCGATAATAGAAGTCGATATAAACTTAAACAAAACGTGATGTAATCATGGTTACAAAAGTGATATAGAATACAATCAAGTCGTAACGTGAGTTACGAGATATGAAAATCAGAAAACACGTAAAAGGCCGAGTTGGAAATAATATGTACTCGAATGGCGGGGAATAAAGTGACGGCGCCTAATCAGTCTGGCCGGTAAAGCCTTTCAAATTCGGAGTAGTGTTACGACTTATATAAAGCGCCCGTTGAAATAAGATTAGCTTGAAGTAAGCATGATGAAAATAAATACAACCGAGTGATCAGATGACAACTCGGTCAAATAAGTGACAAGAATAAGAAATACAAAATGAAAGTATCGGCCTACGAGGCCATACACATGAAAGGCGTATACGCTTTAAAACCGAAAGCACATTACTATACTTTCCTGGTAAGAGTATCATGTGCGAGCAATGATCAAGTGATCACCGAAACTAAGGTTCGGATGATTTAAACTAATAAAGTACGTGAGAAAGGTTTTAGGGACGAAACCTATTTAAGAGGGGTAGACTTGTAACACCCCGAAAATGGGTTTAGTAATCAAACCACATTAACACTAAAAGACGGGTAAAGTACCTTTAGTGGTAAAGTTTACCCGGTAAATATTAGGATTTAAATAAGTAAACCTAATATTAAATAAAGGTTATACGAAGACTTTTGAGAAAATAAATTTACGAAAGGCCCGAGTTAACGGGACTTAAAAATAAAACGGGTTATAACTTCCCCGAACCCACCAAGTAACTACGAATATCAACCTAGTTAGATATGTGCCTTAAAATAAAGAAGGAAACTTGGGTAATAACCCTTATTATAAAGTTACAAACTAGAGGGGCCAAAAGAGGAAGATTTAAAACTTGATTTTATTTAATTAAAACTCTACACACACACTAGTGGGTGTGTGCGTGAGATCGACCAGAAGAAGGAGCCAGGAGCTCAAACCCTAGCTCATCTCAATTTCACCAAATTGAAGGTCCAAATCAAGTCTAAATCAAAATCCGAGTACGAATTAGTGATCTCCACTGAAAAAGGAGTCACGAGGTATGTAAATTTCATAAGAAATCTCTAGTTGAATTTCTGAGCAAACCTAGAGAATTCGAATTAGATGATTGCATGCTTGTTATATGATGAAATAGAAACATTGTAGTGTCTAGGAGTAAACCCTAGACAAGTATATGATCAAGTTAGGCCTAATTCTTGTGAATTCATGATCACCATTGAAGGTGATAAGTGGGTTTTTGTATGAACATGTTAAACACTAGAAATTGATAGTTGTTCTAGTGTAATTTGAACTTTCGTAGGTAAATTCTGATGTCGTAGATGTGAAAATTGATATGAACATGTTAATTGATGTTAAAACATGGTTAAAACAATAACCATGAACTAGATAAAAGAAGAATGCAAATTATGCACATTAGGTGTTGGTTAAAATGCCTAAATGAGAACTAAAGTGTTGAAATTTAGAGTGAAAACGCGTATTTGAATTATATGGCAATTACGTGTAATATGTAGTGATAAGGGTTCTACATATTATGTTGATCTAGACTTAATGTTGTAAACCATGTGATTGAAAGTAGTTAACTTTAATAAGCTAAGTTAACTAATGACGAGGTCGAATAGTAGTTTCGACATAGAAAATAAGTGAGGTGGAATAGTCGTGATTGTTAATGACTAATTTAACCGCCTTGTAAATGTTGACGATAGTTTGACGCGTAACAAGCTAGTTGGAAGCTTGGAGAAGGAAGCGGGTCAAACGAATTTAAGAAGGAAAAGAGAAGCATGGTTTAGATGCAAGGTAAGTAAAGCTTACACCCTATTTGTAAGACATGTATTTATTATAGGTTATAATTACAACTGTGGTTATATTTGAATTATGTTTCCGACACGGAACGATACGGGTCAGAACATATCAAAAGATGAAAAACCATATTTAATGGTAAAAAATGGTCGAAATGGTAAATTAGTCATGAGATGACATTTATATAAAAAAAGGGGTTTCTTTGAATGGCTACTTTATAAGGTAAGCCTAAGCAAATAATAAGGGTAAAATGATGATTTAATCACGTATGGATGGGTAAAAGTTGAAGTTTAAACGACACCGTATGGCATATGTCATGTTAGGTTGAAAGCGTAAGAAACGGATTTAAAAAGATATAACTATATGGTGGGAAATCCGTAATGAATTAAATAATGAAATGGTATATGTATATATGTATACCATTCAAATATAAGCGCAAATTGTTTGGTCATTTAGACCAAGCGGGTCAAATGGTGGTTTTAGCGCCATTTGACAAATAACGACTAATAAGTACTTGTTGAGTTTAATGCTCACAGGATAAAACGGCTTACGGAGTTTGCATTGCTATGGATTAGCAAATCATTAAGGCAAGGTATTAAAGTGGGTCAATATTTTGATCCAACCCAGGTACGCGTAAATAAGAATATAGTTAAATATGCAATTTTGGTCAAATAGCTCATTAAAAGTCCTTCGTTGTGAAAGGGGGAAACAATGTTGACCAAAACGCCCTCGATCGATAAATCGGGTAAACGACCATTAAGGGTTGCTTAGAAATATGTATTATGGTAATGTAACCCTTTGAAAGGTATAAGAGTTATGGGCATAAACCTTTGTGGGTCGAATGCCTAAGAATGGGTATCTTTCGTAAAATGACTAAGCGAAGGGTAAATTCGGAATAAACGTATTATTGTATTAAAATCACCACAAATATAGTTGTGGTGGAATATAAGTAGACATCATAATGTGGAAATAAGATGCTAGAAATGAATGAGCGTGAATCATGCGTAAAAGCGCTTAAATACCCTTAACGGGTCAAAATAAACATTTAAGTAAAAATGAGTTTAAGAACGTATATAAACCCGTGATTTGAACCTAGTATGATGGGCAACATTGAAATTATGATGTTCATGAGAAGTTGGGATCAAACAAACATGTTTGTTTGATAAATACATGAGCGGGTCAAAAATTAGTAAAAAGGGAATAAACCGAAGGCTTAAAAGTCTCAAATTTTGTTAAACCGGATAACAGATTTTAACTCCATATGATGGAGGATAAAATTACGAGCGCATAGGAAAAAGAATCGGGTAAAACGGATGTGTAGTTAGAAAGTTATGCACATTTTCGTAAAAACTTGAATTGCTGAAAAATGTAGGACCCAGCTCCAAACCTGCTGGAAAACGCTATTTCTCGCGCCACGCGACAGGATCACTTAGATCCGGAGCGACATGCAAGAGCCGTCGCGATACGCGACAGAGTGAGGGGTGTCTGGCGCGACACGCGACAGAACCAAATTTGAAATTTTATTTTATTTTTCATGATTCAATGTTGGAACTTGTTTATACGCGCTATATCAATGTCAAAACTAACATTTTAAGTGGTTTTGACTTTAGGTAATGTTGGGAATGTCCCGGATGAAGATCAAGCTCATTGAAGAACCGAACACGACCAAGATACAAGCTTTCGCACATGGTTTCGTCGTCATTTAAAAACGACGAATTTATACATATTGTATTGTATTGTTTCAAACCCGAAAATCTTTTAAATCAACCGTATTTTTCAATGTATATGTAATTATAATTACATGTTTATTTACGTAAATAATACGGAAACCCTTAAATAATAGCAAGGGTGTTACATATTTTCATTTACTTTAATCTTTGTCCCTTCTCTCGGGCTCGTTATTCTAACGTAATACGCTTCCGTCGTCCGACTTGCGTTTACGTTTAACATCAAACATTTTACTTATTTGACTCATTTGGGTACCTTTTTAATTTGTCCCGTTAACCCTGCCCTTACTACATCGGATGTAAGTATTTCCATCATAAAAAGTTCATGGTACCATTTGTCCACTACTTACTTGGCCTGAGTAAGTGATCAACACCCGATATACATGACCTTTTATAATTTTCATATTACACCCCATGTAGGTAACACCTCTATTTAGCTTTCTTGGAAATAATATCCTCGATAGGTATTCTATTCAGGTTTTCCAAGCTTTTAATTTACATATGCAACAATCATTCTCTACATGTTTGTTGCATATTGCTATCTGTGCAATTAAATCTAAAATGTGCACCTGGTAATGCTTGCCCTAACGGGCTTCTCTTGCCGTTAACCTTGTTCACGATTGCTATGCAATTTAGGTCCTTGATAAGCATGCTCTGCTTGTCATACCTCGGACCGTTCCTCCGTCATACCCGCAATTTATTCAATTCTTTTCATCTTCAGAAGCGAGTGTCCTTCAATTAAAACATTTATAAAGGTTAGTAATGTCGACATCAATTATCGCCCGTATTATAATACGTGGCTTTCTGCTATACGTGTCAATGCACGTAGTTTCGTTAACTGTATCAATCATTTAATTGGGGTAGCATGTATTACGCGATAACCCTATGTGTTGTTTACAACACTTTAACATGCTAAACCATTAACATACATGTACTTACCGGATTTGCGATCAAGCCTCAAACCGAACACTTTATTCTTTTAACCTTGAGCTCTAATTACCAACTTGTCACACCCTTGTTATTATTTTAAGGTTTTCGTATAGTTTACGATAATAAAGATGTATTATGATTACATGTACTTTGAAAATTTCGGTTTAGTTAAAAATTTTACAAATAAAGGTTTGTATACAACGTAATGAATTTGAGTTCGTCGTTTAAAAGTTACGACGAAACTTCGTGCGGAAGCTTTTAACTTTATCGTGTTCGGTTCCTCTTCGTGCTTGATCTTCATTCGGGCACCCTTGACATTCACCTATGACCAAAACCAAATTAAAAGTTAGCTTTGGTAGTTAAATAATATGTATAAACAAGACATATGGGTCAAACAATAAAAAAAAAAACTCAATTTGCCGGCGATATCAGCCCTCGCGGGGCGCGACGAAGAAGGGGAATAACCTTCGCGGGAAGCGACCCTCGTCGCGTCACGCGACCCCTAAACAGCTTCGCCATCGCGTAACGTGACGACCTAGTTTTTCCAGATTGTTGTTTGTTTGATGCTGACAGTCCCAGCTCAACTAACTTAACTTGTTATGCACTAAAACGTGCATTTTCATTTTACAATTCCGTTTTTCACGATTCTTTTTCCTACGCGTTCCTAATTTAATTCTCCATCATATGGAGTTAAAATTTAACATTCAAACTGATAAAATTCCTGATTTTTAAGCAATCGGCTTATTATTCAAAATCAACATTTTGACCCGTTTGTATTGAAAACCACCAACTTGATTTTTAAACAACCAAAGTGATGCAATTATTCATTTTGTCATTCGGATATAGCTTTTCTCATATTTACAATCTATGAATAAATACAAGTCTTATAAAAAGGGTGTAAGCTTTTACTTACCTTGAATTCCGATTATGCTTTTCCACACGCATTAGTTCCGTTTGACCCGCTTCTACCCAAACTTCCACCTAGCTTTTCGAGCGTCAATCTACTTTTTATCATTCGCAAGGTGATTAGATCAGTCATTATTATCAAGACTAACTCACCTTACGGACTTTATATCAAAATCACCAATTGGTCAGTTTGACTTTTAAAAGTCAAACGACTTATAACACGAGCAATTACACAATTAAGTTCAACGATTCATTTAAGAAATTTTGTCAAATATCCGATAGGCATTATTCTTACACTACCGTTTTAACTAGTTTTCTCATCAAATTCATTATACTTCTAATTTCTTTAACTAGTTCAAACGATTATCGTGACTAGTTTCTTTATTCATTTTCACAAGCGCCAATGTCTGACACCCCGTGTTTTCGAATGTCAAAGTCAAAGTCAAAGTCAAAGTCAAAGTCAAGTTTGACTTCTTTGACTGTGATTAGTCTATTTTATGTTTATTTCAATTGTATTATATGGTGTAAGTGTTGTAAACCAAAAGAATCAAAGTAATCGAATGTTTAATCGACGCGAAACGCTTTACGACTGTGAATAGTAGGAAGTAACAATGCGATAAAGATAATCAAGCTAATCGAATCATCAATCGATCTCGAAACTCAAATTATGCGACTTTGGTATTATTATACGTGTGTATGTGTGGTGATCAAACGAATCGAAACTCGAAACTCAATCAAACTCAATCGAAATCGAATTATGATGAATGGTGGCGAAAAGATAGTGTGGAATATAGATGTGTGTATGTAGATATAGTAGTTGGGACTAAAAGTAATTTGAATAGGAACTCAATCGTATTCGTATCGTCTTCAATCGAAATCGAAATATCAGAAATGGTCGCACCAAACACTCGAAACATGCTGTTGATCGATCAGGCTCCCAGCCGATCTAACAGCCCAGCCGATCGGACGGACTTTCCGATCGAACAGACTGTCCGATTGGGATGCCTGGCCGATCGGGATGCCTGGCCGATCGGCCAGCCCTTACCTCTTTGGGAAGCCTATAAATAGCCCTGTCATTGTCATTCTTTCCACTTTTGGAAACTCTCTGACTGACCAGCTCGTGTTCTTCACTATTTCTCAGATTTCTCTCAATCCCGGTAAGATTTCATCCTAAATCTTGTACTTTCTTGATCCATGCACACTTCTTCACCTTTCTATCTTCCAAATCTTGATTTCAAACCGTGAAATCAACATCTAAGTATTCTAGGATGATGTCATCATGGTGTTCTTGAAGAACTTCATGTTTTGACTTCAATCCACCAAGAATCACTTGGATCTAACCGATTTCCACAGAAACAAACTAAGAAGATCCATCACAGATCTGAACATTTACATGGTGTGGAGGATTGAAAGAAGGATTTTCCAACTTTCTTTCAACTCTTTTACACTCAATGTCGTCGAACCGGTAGAGACGGAGCTTGAGCTAACTCACTAATCATTCTAATGGTTGTGTGGTTCAAGATCCGGATTCTATCTACGAGGTTCACCGATTTCGAGTTAAACTTAAACTCCGTTCCGAATCGTTCGCCGACCGGACTTGGGTGATTCCTGTCCGAACAGGGGAAACAAATAAGAACGAAGGTTCCATGGTTCAGCTTGTTGTCAAAATACCTCGATATAACGTCAAACAATCGGAACAGCCAAGTGTTAGACGAACAGGCCAACCAGGTCAGGATGCTGACCGGTAGAACAGGCTGTTCGAACGAACAGCCCAACCGATCGGGCATGTCAGCCGATCGACCGGGCAAGCCGATCGGCTAGCACATGGTCCCACACTTTGACAATTTCATGAAGTATAGTATTGAACGAAGTGATGTTCGATCGAACGACCGTTTGATAACATTACTCTTCGGATCATGAGATACTATGCTTCAACACTTAATCGATTTTTCAACTCGTTCGACGTATTGGAGTGCCACCCGATCGAACATGCCATCCGATCAGGTGACATCCTGCTGAGGACTCATTACTGAAGTACCTAACCGATCGGTTAAGCCGGCCGATCGAACAGGTCGTTCGATCGATCGACCTGAAAGGTAAGGACACTTCATTGTTCTCAAATACTACAACGAAAACTTCACAAGGACAAGCCATCATACACAAACACATCCTACTCAAAGGAAGAAACAATCCACTCGAACAGCCCACCCGATCGAGCCTACCGGCCGACCGAACAGGCTGTCCGAACGGACTGTCAAACCGAACGAGCAACCCGTTCGATCGAACCTTCCGTCCGATCGACCAGGCTGTTCGACCCATTAACACTTGTTTCCAGTTTACGCGTTACTCATCGTTATGCTATTGAACTATTCAGGCTAACCCTACTCACAAGCGCTCCCTTCAATCCATCAATCGTTGTGAGTATACTCGAACACTTTTTGCTTTAGCACTTTTGGGTGTTACATACGTTACCTAACTAAAATCACAATCGAACAAACTGCTCAATTATTTAAACGTTAACCGTTCTGCATGTATTACGTGACTAAATGAATGCTTGTTGTTATGTTTACACATTGAATGTTGTCTACCTGCCTTAACGACGTAGTACTATAGTTTGGACTCAGCACCCGTTCACACGGGGGTTGTTAAGGACCATTACTTGCATGGATTACGGTGGTAATCATGTATTGCGAACTGCCTCGGGCAGTCAACCCGCAGTCATTGGTATCGATGGATCCATGTCGATAATTAACATGCTTCGTTTTCCTCTGTGTACGTGCTGGTTATGCGTAAACTATTTCGAACTCTATATGCTATTATCAAACTTGTATGCTCACCTTTACATTATATGTATTGACTTTATTTTAACGTATGTGACAGGTGTTTAAGGTGTTTACTTGCTAGGGAAGCGAGGCTAGAATAAAGCTCTAGAGCCCCCCAACAAATAGTTATCTGTAGTGGTCAAGCTAGGGGTCTTTAGAAGCAAACAAACAACATGAATTATATATTTGAATCTGAGTTGTCGGAACAGAGTATTTGACTAGTTGTATTCTGTAATAATTTGTTTTACTGTTTGGGATACGGTATGGGACGTATTATTAAACTGAATGGTAATGATAGTTGTTGTGGAAACTTCTGGACAATCTGTTTCGCTCAGTGCCATGCCCCGATGATTCCGCCATCGGTTGGGTGTGACACACTGGTTCCCTTTTATAAGCGAGACCCATTTCATCATACTATTTAGCTTTCATCCGAATACCTATAATAATCAAGTGTTATACACAACCGAGTGGACCGCGATTTTATTCAGGCATTTTAACAAACACCTAGTGGGCATAATTTTTACATATTTACAATCAAGTTCATAACTTGTCATTTAGCTAAGATAATCATCAATTTGGCAATTTCACTTCAATGTTAACATCAACAAACCTGAAATTGCTTTATAGAATTCAAATTACACTAGAACAACAATCATAATCCTAGTGTTTTCATACTTCTACATAACCCACTTAACACCTTCATTGGTGCTTATGAGTTTCACAAGAATTAAGCAATATTTCAACAATCTAATGACTAGGGTTTATTCCTAGACACTATTTCACTTCAATTTCATCCATACCACAATCATGCAACATCAATTTCGAATTTCTTATGTTCATCCAGAAATTTTAGGTGGAAATTTTCTATGAAATTTACATACCTTATGATCCATTTGCTGAGGAGATCACTATTCTGTGATTGGATTTCGATTTGGAACAGATTTAATCCTTCAATTTGGCAGATTTTGCAAGAGTTAGGGTTTGTTGAGGAGCTCCTGGATCGCCCTTGTGTAACATCGACCAGACACACACCTAAGTGTGTGTCTCTGGTGTAATTATTTTGTTTTAATATTACTTGTTTCAATTTTAACAACTTTGGTCCCTCAACTATCGTTCGGTTTATAAAAGGCTTACTAATACATGCTTCTTTATTGTTTTTAAACAAATAGTTAACTAGATTAATTACCCCTAGTTAACTTAGTGAGTCCCGGGAGTTCTAACCCGTTTATTTTAAGTTCCGTTAACTCAGGCCTTTTATCCCTTTTATTCCTTGAAAGTTCTTATCAGCCTTTTAATTAATATTAGGATTATTTATTTAAATCCTAATATTTACCGGGTTACTTTTGCCGCTAACGGTAGTTTACCCGTCTTTTAGTATTAACTGGGTTTGATTACCAAACCCGTTTTCGGGCTGTTACAGTGCATGTGCGGTTCAACGTTTTTTGCTCTATTTTTCTTATTTAACAGATACATCGCAACGTGTCTATTTTTTCCCTTTTCACAAGTTCACCGCAACTGGCACGTCCTAGATCGACTAAGTTATTATTTTCTACGTTTTACGTTTCTGGTTAATTTCTTCACATTAACACACTATAACCGGTGTGCGTAGTTCAACGATTTTAAGTCTGCTTTTCGTTCAGTGTAATTTTTCCCATTTTATCTATTTTATTTTTATGAGTTGAAAGTCGATGTCGTTGTGGCATTGGTGCTACTTGGCACGGTTTTACGAACGTTTTTAACCTATTAAATTTTTTACTAATATTTTGTTTCGGTTTACTCATATACTTCCTTTACTTAAAACTATTATTTACGTGCATATTTTATGTACGGGTAGGTATAAATATGATTTGTTCTACATTAAGTAAACTTTTTTTTATAGACGAGTCAGGTCAAATATAATACGTTTTCGTTTAAACAAACCTGTTTTACGTGCATATTTTTATGTACGTTTTGATATAAATTCAAGTTGTTCTACGTTTCAACGTAAACTTTTTTGGTAAATGATTCAGGTCAAATATAATCTGTTTTCATGTTTATTTTATGTATGTTTCGTAAAATTTGTTTCGAACCGGGTGGAGTCAAATTATGGTTTCTTTTTCTCCCTTTTTTCGAAAACTCTAATTAATTCCTTTCGATTACATGTGAAGATTTTCCTTCATACACGTTACGTTTTCTATGTATGAGTTGGGTCACATATAATACATTATGATTGTTCGATATGAATTAGATTTACTTTATGTTTGATTCAATCACAATGCTTATACATGTGACATTGAGTTCAACTGGATACGTCGAAATGTGTGTTTTCATGTGGTTAATGCATCATATAACGTTTCGACTAATCCATTCAATGTTTACGATGTACCCATGCTGCAACGCGGGCAGGTCTTAATCCTAGTTACTTTTAAATTAGGGACGACGCTTGAACGGTTTCTAAATTCGAAATGTTTTGAGACAAGTATTGGGTCGGGTCTGACCGGTTATAGGATTATTATTTTTTTTTTTTTTTTTGGATTTGGGATGAGTATGAGATTTGGTGGTGTACCCGCCCAATAATGTATATATGTAGGGATGAGTAAATGGTATCAGATACAAGAACTGAATTTATTGAACCGAGTACATTTTCAGTACCGATTTGGTATTGACTTTTGACATTTTCAGTACCGGTTTTTACCCTCAAGTACCGGTACCGTACCAGATATATTCGGTGTCAGTACCACTTTTGGGGATTTTCGATACCAGTAATTTCAGTACCTGTACCGGTTGGTACTGAGTTCATCCCTATATACCTGTTTATCTGATTGTATACTCAAAATAATTTATTTTTATTTTCTAAATACGTGTATATGATAAATATCCATTTTTTTCGTGTTGTTAGGTAACTGAACCATCACCCAAAGACCCAAATTATAAATAGTGTATAAAAAATTAGAGTAAACTGCCATTTTGGTCCCTGTGGTTTGGTCAATTTTGCTATTTTAGTCCAAATCTCAAACTTTTTAAATCTGGGTCCCTGTGGTTTGCATTTTGTTGCCATTTTAGTCCAAATTTCAAAAACTCTCATTTTTACTATTCCAACATGCCTATTTTGTCTTTTTGTGCAGGGGTAGTTTTGTCCAATTATTTTTCATCAAACATTTTCTTAATTAAAGTAAATAAATTATTGGCCCAAATAAATACCCTTGTTAAATCTGGTTTCCCCATCATCAACCCCCAAACACAGACATTATCTCCGATCATCCCCCCCCCCAAATCATCGCCGACATCTGCAATAATCCCCATATAAGCAGCAATTGACCTCTGCTTCCTAAATCTGACAACTCACAAGATTTTCCACTTTATAGTTCCATCAATGGAATTCAACGAACAAGATTGGGAGCTCATCAACGACGAAGGCTTCGTCTACCGGCGTCTGAAGCGTCTCCGCCCTGAATCCGCCGCCAACCCACTGCCGGATCCCACAGTATAAGCCAAAGCCCGCAGAGAAGGAAAGAAAACTTGTTATTAAAGCTGAAAACAAAGTACCAACGTCCGATTTGACTCACCGGAAACTCGCTGGTACCCTCGTCCTTCAGGTATTGGTTATTGTTGAGTTCAAAATTACAACGGTTTTTTCACTAATTATCATAGGGCTTGAATCTGTTTAAAATACCCCCAATAAGGATGCGGAAGAGAGTGGAGCTGGATCTCGGTTTGTCGGAGGAGTTGGAGGAAGAAGAAGGATCATCTTCGGAGATGACGCAATCGACGCGAACGGCGACGTTTCGGTGGTGGTGGTTGGTTTTGATGAATGGTGTTGAGGTGGTTGCAGCAAGATCGGTGGTGGTGGGTGTACGAGGTGGTTAAGCATTTCTTGCAATTCACCTGTTAATTCTTCAACCTTCAACATCTTTACACCTGCAACTCTTCTTCTTCTTCTTTTATTATTATTTGTTGAGGGTGTTCTTGAATCTAATGTGAAGGATTCAAAAGGGTCCGTTTAAAAGAAGAATTTGAGTTGTCAGATTTAGGAAGCAAAGGTCAAATGTTGCTTATATGGGGATTATTGCAGATGTCGGCGATGATTTGTGGGGGGGAGGGAAGATGATCCGAGATAATGTCTGTGTGTTGGGGGTTGATGATGGGGAAACCAGATTTAATAAGGGTATTTATTTGGACCAATAATTTATTTACTTTAATTAAGAAAATGTTTAATGAAAAATAATTGGACAAAACTACCCCTGCACAAAAAGACAAAATAGGCATGTTGGAACAGTAAAAAATGAGAGTTTTTGAAATTTGGACTAAAATGGCAAAAAAATGCAAACCACATGAACCCAGATTTAAAAAGTTTGAGATTTGGACTAAAATGGCAAAAGTGCCCAAACCACAGGGACCAAAATAGCAGTTTACTCAAAAAATTAAGAAGAATCTTTGTTTTATTTCTTCTTGTTCACATATTGTTTTACTTATATATACGCTTCAATTAGATTAAGACGTGCTTTTCATTCTGTTTATGTACCCATGTGTATGGGTGATCTCAAATTAACATGGTAAAATAAAAGTTACGGCATAGTTAACTTTTAACGTGATAAATAGAAGTTACTAAGTGTTAGTGTGAATTTAATAGGTTTAATTATTTATAAAATTATAAAAATACACTGCTCACATTAATCGATAATTACGTGCTAAGGGGATCTTCTCGACAAATTAAGGTTGGGCTTAAGCTTACACGACGTTTCAACCAATGACACATTTAATTCATAAGACGGACGTTTCAATCAATGATACATTTAATTCATAAGATCCCAAGGAGACGTGTTGTGTCGATCAGGCCCGGTTATAAGCAAGTTCAGAGTGAGCTTGGGAACAGGGCCCAAATAACTAAAGGGCCCAAAATTTTTATGTTTTCTTTATATATGTAGCCCAAATTTTTTATAGGCCCCAAAGTTTGCTAACAAACTCAATCCCTTAACTTATTATAGGCCCAAAAACGTTTGTGAAAATACAATCGGTCGGTCGATCATGGCAGGAAATCAAAAGTCGCGTGGTTTTTGCTTTGCACCAGGGTTTTTTTCTGATCAAAATTCAAAGTCATCGACATCAAACGTTGCAACCTACAGGAGTGCGATTCAGGAATCATCAACATCAGACATCCGCAGAATCGCGATTCAAGAGGTATTTGTTTGTTGTCTTTTGATTTTTGTTTGTTGATTGTCGATTGATGTTCAAGAGGTATTTTTTATGTTTCATCGTGAAAAAGTAATAAAGTAGTTTAGTCATATTTGTTCTTTGACATATTATATTATTTTTAATTTTAATTAGTTTAAAGCAAATTACATAGAAAGAATTATGTTTTATGATCAAATTTGCAGTAAACATGAAGTAACTAATTGGACATTTATTCCTTTTGTTTTGTAATACATAGCAAGTTTTATTGTTTATGGTCTTTTAACAATATTTAAAACCAAGAGCTTAATGTGTTTATCATCTTTACTGAAAAACGATGATGTTTAATTGATATTTTTGCTTCTTTTACTTTCTTGTATTCACACCATTCTGAATGATTGAATGATCTTACTGTTGTTTCGAGTCTGATTTCGAGTTATTTCGAGTTTACGAGTCGCTAAGTGTTTTCATATCCTGATTTCGATAATTAGAATGATTGAATGATTTCTAGTTTATTTAGATAATTGTTTTATCTATTTCATAACAGTTATCGTAGTATTATGAATTTTTAGTTATATAATTGAATGATTGATGAGATTATGTTATATAAAGATTTGCGAATAGGGCCCAAATTTTTTATCTCGAACAGGGCCAAAAAATTTTTTGGGATTTTCGGAGACGGCCCTGGTGTCGATTTATGATACTTTTTAACTATTTATAAAGTTATAAAATTGTGTCGTTGTGATGTTAGACATGCGTGATCATACAATAAACCCATTTAACACAATTACCGAAACATAAGCTGTCCAGATACGTTTTTAACTATGT
Source organism: Helianthus annuus (assembly GCF_002127325.2). Lineage (NCBI taxonomy): Eukaryota > Viridiplantae > Streptophyta > Magnoliopsida > Asterales > Asteraceae > Helianthus > Helianthus annuus. The sequence continues at coordinate 67,490,885 of NC_035440.2, read as the reverse complement.
CAATCAAGTGTCAACCTGTTATGACCCAAACATGTTGACCCTAAACTCAATTCTTATTTTGTTAAATCATGTTATACAGGTGATGTTATAAATTGTAAAAATAGGAGGAAAAAGGACATTAAAGCTTCATCCTCAACTCGGATATTGCTTACAAGGAGTTGGTTGCAAAGGAGGCGAATAAAGGTTTCATATTTCAAAATCAACAATCAAAACATCGAATCTAACAATGTTCAATTCATGCATTTGCAGGTTCTTGCATCATCCCACCAGATTCAGTTCTCTTGTTCAATGTCGAGTTCCTTGGAAAAGCATGAAGACCCTATACTGAATCTGTCAAAATAACATGTATCAACCCAAAAATTCTTTATTATTAACGATCCAGCCAACAAAAGAACAATCGACAACTCTAATAATTCTCAACTCTCAACAAAGACCATCAACTCAATGATCTGTAACTCTCACAACTATAGATCATTAACATAATGATCTACTACTCTCGCAACAGATCTAACAGAAGCAAGAAGATCTTAATACAAGATCGACAATTAACTGAAACAAAGAACGAAGTGAAACCCTAGGAGAGATGGCTGAGAGAACTGAGGAAAAATATCTCGAACAAGTGAATGAAGTCTGTTCACAAATGAATGAATGAGTTAACTCATTTATATAACCAGCCCAAAGTGTGCCTGTCCATGTCTTGTTAGCCCAATAACTCAGCCCAGCACCAAGTGCAGTCCAAACTCCAATAGCATAGCTCAGCAACAAGTGCGGTCCAAACTCACAACATCCAGTTATATGAAATAAAAAGAACCACTTGTATAAGAGCATGTATAAGAGCAAAATAAAAATAAAAGTGTATGATATGAAAATAAAAATAAGAGTGTATGATATGATATGATGTATATATTTCAACACCCCCTCACTTTTATTTTTAAAAACATCCAACAAGTTTAGTTTGTTACAAATGATACTATGCTAACCCACTTGCAAACCTTTAGAAAAAATGTCAGCAATTTGATGCTCAGTTTTAATACCCATTGCAACTATACAACCTGCTTGTATTTTTTCCATAAGGAAAAATAAATCTAACTCGAAATGTTTCATTCTGTCGTGAAACACCGGATTTGCGGCTATTGTTAAAGCTGCACTATTGTCACATTATAAAGACAAAGGTAATTCAGGTTTAACTTTTAATTCACCAAGCAAATTCACAATCCAAATTACATGTTACAGTACATATCGCTCGATACTCAGCTTCAGCTGTAGAACGAGACATAGTAAACTGCTTTTTACTTTTCCAGGTAACTAAAGAGGAACCTAAAAACACACAATAACCTGTAACTGACTTTACAGACACTACGCATTTACCCCAGTCAGAATCTGCATAAGCAGTTAGTTTTAAGTCTACATTTTTACCAAAAAACACACCTTTACCAGGAGAACCTTTGAGATATCTCAAAACTCTCATGGCTAACAATAAATGTGCCCTAGTAGGCTTTTGCATATACTGACTGAGCACATGTACAGAATAAGCAATATCAGGTCGTGTATGAGACAAGCAAATTAACTGACCAACTAATCTTTGATAACTAGTTATATTAATCAAATGTTCAGATTCTTTATCACACATAGTAGTAACCACATAATTAGGTTCAATAGGACTATTAATTGGCTTACAACCAGACATGCCATATTCAGCAAGAAATTCCAAGCAATATTTTCGTTGAGAAAGGCACAAACCATCATTTACTTTTAACACTTCAATCCCAGAGAAAACATTTTAAAGTTCCTAAGTCTTTAATTAGAAACTTGGATTGAACCAGTTTTTTAACATTGATAATTTCTTGTTCATTATTCCCATTAATAACTATGTCATCTACATATACCAATAGAACAAGAAACACAGAACCAGTAGACTTCAAAAACATAGAATGATCACATCTACTTTGTACAAAATTCCGAAATCCGAACCCGAATCCGAAAATTCGGATTATCCAAATTCGGATTCGAATATTCGGATAATACGGATTTGGTTTTGAATTCAGATGATTTTGAACACCCCTATTTGGCAGGCAGTTTACCCAACATAGCCCTACATGACAAAAAATTACTTTTCGTAATCGCCCAGGAGCTCCATTGGAACGTATAGGAGGGTGCAAAATACGTCCCTGCTGACATAATCTAAAGTCCGATGTGTTTAATCAAGAAGTCAGACCCCGTATTATTTTTCCATAACCAAGTATCCTCGCAAGATTTAAGATGACGATGCTGTAATAAGTTCATCAAGATCGAGAATCTGGCTCCATTAAAGTCAAAATCTTGATTTCATAACTAACTAATTCATAACTTATTAGGTAAAAGACACATTAATGCATTAATAATTTTCATTTCATTGCTATCTGGGATTAATAAAAAGTAAATAATGTACTAAATTGTAGTGACTTAAACTAATTGAAATACAGTAGAAACTCTATAAAATAATACACTTGGGACCATCAAAATTTATTAATTAAAAGAGTTATTAATTAATCGATAAATTAATAATTATTAATTTATATATTAATTAATATTTTATTAATTTATAGTAGAATACTTAGTTTACAAACACCTTTCAAGCTTCTACTTAACTATTGTATACAATGCATGTATATCAAATGAACGACCCAATTTGAAAGAAACCTTCAATCTCTCACCTTATTAATAAAGATGATATCGATGAAGAAGATGATGAAGTTCTACAATGGAGCCCCCTTCGCGAAACGAAGTTATTAAAGCGGCAATCACATTGAACAATTTCTTGTTGAGCTATGAGAAGACAACACCAGAAGTTCTTACCATGCTAAGGAAAATTAGAGACGAGATTTAAGGGGAAATTGATTTCAACAAAAAACAAAAGACAATTGAGTCATTTTTCAAGAAACCTTCATAAATCATTCATGTAATATGCTATATATAAGGAATTATTAATTTATATTTTATATGGGGTCTAAAGAAATTATCAAAAATGTATTATCTTATAATTTTAGCGAATTATTAATTTAGCACCCTATCCCCGAGTCGGGACCGACAAAAAATATTATCTTAGAGAGTTTATTAAATAATCGAGTATTAATTTATCGAGTTTCTACTGTATGATTCGTAAATATCTTTAGTTTACTTTTACCTATTGATCTAATCAGGCTACACGGTATGGTGATATTCCTCCCTTGGAGGATGGTTCGTCACGTAAGCGACACGTAGGATGGGGCTAAGTGGATGGACCTAAAATGTGTATGTATATATTGTATGTATAGGGGTGTGTGAGAGGGAGGGGGAATAGTTTTTGTCTTCTTGTGAAATGGGAGGATCGTCCCCAACGTCGAGCAGAGGACGCCGAGGACGAGGACGGGGGGGGGATGGTGTGCTGGCGGGGCCGGTCCTCGACGGCATGGGGGACGTACCCCGTACCCCATACCGCATAGCCTCATATTCATTAGTTATTCGTATTAAATAAAGATTCAAATGAATTAAATGATAACCATTTAGAGTGATGACTTGATGCTTTGATGCAGTTATGTTGGAACAAGGTAAGTGAATGATATTAGTAACAAGGATATCTTGTCTCAAGGGTGGAGATAAAATAGGAAGTTTATTTCGCTAGGAAGGATAGGAAAGCAATCATAACCGTCCAATTGCACAATCTACGGTCTAGATCAAAATCAAATTAAAAACTGTCATTTAAACACGCTCTCCGGGGTTTCAGGGGTATTATCGTCAAATTCCAAAATAACCGCCGTTGAATATACACAGAAACTTTTCGAAAAAAAGTGCACTACGTTTTACACTTCCATTGAATGATCAAACACATACAGAAATTTGAGAAAATCATACTCCATTGAAGTTCATGGCATCGTCGAGAGATAATTTGAAGGTTTACATTCGAGTTACTCAAAAGAAATCCGTCTCTGAAAACCCTAAATCATCAAAGAAGCCAAAAACATCATCAGCTGAAGAGAAGATAGATGAACAAGAAAATATTACCCAAAAATCAACAATGAAACAACAAAGAACTAGAAAACGGAAAGATATTTCAGACAATGGTAATTTTATCTATTTTTGCTCTTTAACTGAATTCAAGTTACGTTTTATGAAGTACAGTAGACCTAATATATCATATCCGTTCCGAAAAATAGTTAATGAGTTATATCTTCCCCTATCTTAACATTTTTGTTAGTAGAGACTACATTGCTTTTTATGTTAAAACTATGATCTAAGATGCTAATGCTTCTTATGGGATTTATATATTGTGAATTAATGCGCTTTACCTTAATAAAGTTGCAGAAACAAAGAGATTATTATTATGATAATTGTAATCGAATTTTAGAACATTGCGTTTTATCTTTGAATTTGCTGAGATACATGTGTTGTTAACTATTGCCTGTTAAATAATATGATGTAAATTATTGTGTTTTATCTTAAACTTGTGAATTACTGCTTTTTTATCTTTATAGTGTTAGCTAATTCGATTTATCATAAATTTGTTAATTGACATTGTTCACTAATGCGTTTTATATTAATTTATCATAAAAAAAACAAAATGAGATTATGTAATGTTAATTTGCTGTGTTAAATAATATGATTTAAAGTATTGCGTTTTTGGGAATCACTGCTTTTTATCTTTATAGTGTTAGCTAATGCGTTTTATCATAAATTTGTTAATTGACATTGTTTCATTATTCTATTTAAAGTTAAAAAACAAGAGGAAAAACAAAAAGGAGAAGAAAGAAAGTGGTGATAGAATCATCAGAAGAGACAGTTTCTGATTCCAATGATAAAAAAATCTAGATGAGCTATCGTTCTGCATAATTCCGAACAAGAAGTAAATTCAGGTAACATAAAACGCATTTAACAAATTTCATGAAAAAATATATGTTTTTAACACAATTCAATGTATCAGATGATGATTTTGTTGATCCACAACCAAGAGTTAACCCGACAAAAAATCAAAAGAAGGAAAAGGCAGAATCAAAACCAAAGAGATCACAGAGGAAAGATAAAACAAAAGAACAACCAGAACAACAACCATATTATGATTACGACGGAAAAAAATCAACATAAGATGTGCAGTCAATAATCTAAAAGATTATATTGAAGGTTTGTCAAAAGAGCAAAGGAATGTTGTTAGAGAAATAGGGTTTGAGAGCATACTAAAATTCAATCTGCATTCAGTTCCACGCAAATTCGGATATTGGCTGGTAAAAAACTTTGATGCTGAAAATGATGAGATAAATACTGGAGATGAAAAGATTAAGATCACAGCTGAATTTATCCAAAAGGTATTTCAAATACCAAATGGAAAAACAGTGATTGAGGAAAAATTGAGACCAAAAGAGACTGATCTTATAATTAAATTCTGGCGCGGTCAATTCAGCAAAGATATTTTGAAGAGAATGTATGCGCACAACTTGATTAATTATTTAAAATCAAGAAATGAGCTTGGAAGATTGTTCAAACTAAATTTTTTGGTTATATTTTTTACGATCAAGGCGGAGGCAATGCAAAGTAGTAATGTTAATCAAAGATTCTTGCCATCAATGAAAAGTGACAAAAAAATCCAGGATTTTAATTGGTGTGAATATATTCTGACCGTTTTAAGGCGTACAAGAATACAATGGCCTGGAAATGAGAAGCTCTTCAATGGACCTATTGCATTGTTAGCGGTATGAAATCTGATCTTTCACTATTGCTACATATTTGCTGAATGCTTGTTTAGGCTGCTTGTTTATATTCTTTGTTTGTTTAAAACTATACTTTATAAAACGCAATGTATATTATAAAACTCAATGATCTTTCATTTTTGTTTTTTTATATTCTTCGTTTGTTAAAACTTCTTTTCTAGTGTAAAACGCAATGTTTTTGTAAAACGCAATATATTTAAAGTTACAAAACATTAGTTTTGTAAGTTGTTTACAATGATTTATATTTTAAAACGCAACAAAATTTGAATTGATTACATTTCTAAAACCCAATGATTCATACAGATACTATATGCTTACAAAAAACAAGGATTTGACGATGCTGAAAACACTGAAGAGTTCTCTCTTGATAAAATTGACTCTACAACATTACAAGAATTTGAAGATGAATTGGAAATTGCTGCGCAAAATGAGGGGAGATGTCTTGTAATGGATAAAAAGAAAAAAGTCAGAAAGAATAAACAAAAAAAGAAAGATGAAAAGGATGAATTTTATGTTTATCCAACTGAATCCGAGAATGAAAACGAAGAAATTTTTGAAAATGAATCTGAAGAAAATGATGAAGACGATGCTGAAGAACAACCAATCACATTACTTAAAGCAGCAACAGACTGGATTCATCAAGAGAATCAAGAAAATGTTCAAAACAGCCCAATTAAAACCAATGAAACTGAGAAAACACAAACAGAAAGTGGAGGATCATGGGGGCAATTCTTCATTAAACCATCAATAGGAAATAAAGATAAAATGTGGGTAGACAGTCAAAGCCGACTGCGTAATTTCATGCCATCACAAAATCAAAGTGAAGGTCTTTCTGACATTCATTCAACAAAAAGTGGCGATGAAAATATGAAGAACATTGAAGATAAAAAATCACATGAAGAATATCTTGTGACTGTTTTGGATGATCATTTAAAAGGATTTGAAGAAATTTTCGAAAACATCCAATCACGCATAGATGAGACTGTCGAAGAATATCCAAACAGTGAAGCTCTTCATAACAAAGTAAACGAATGGGTGTCATTGATGGAAAAATTAAACCATCAAGCAAAAAAGCACAAGAAAGTTAATATTGATTCAACTATGATGGAAACACCATCAAGATTTCTAAATTTGAGCCAAAATGAAGACACTGAAAATCAAATCATTTCAACACCATTGATTATAAAACGCAATGATGATGATGATGCAAAACGCAATGAGGATAACACAGCTGTAGTCCAGTCCTCCAATCCAGAAAAAATCAGTAACAATGACCCTGCATCTATTCTGCAAACACACATTGAAAAACCTTCAATGGAACAATCATCATTTAGCGAAGAAACTCCATCATTAATGTTGGAGATGATCAAAAAGACTGATGAAGAAGAAAAAAAATCAAATCAAAAGAAAATTCAGGATAATGAGGTACCATCCTTTGATTTGAAAATTTCTCAGTTGTCTTCAAATGTTGATGAAAATGAAGTTGAAGTTGATGCTACTCCTCACGCTGCACAAACCGAAATTCAAGCGGAATCTGAAAATAGATCAATCGAAAAAGATGTTCAAATTACTGGAATACAAACAATGTTTGATAGAATTGAAGAACATGATAATACTGAAAAGCAAATCAGTGATCTAATTCAAAACACATCATTCCTCAACCCACAAGAAGATCCGTATAAAACACCTGCAAAATCAGTTCATCAAGAACAACCAACAACTGATATAAGCAAAACAGAAGAAATAATCACAAGGATGGTACAACCTGATCGAGAGAAAAATGTACCAGAAGTATTTTGTTCATCGTACTATCTAAGACAAGTAGCAATGAAGGAAGCAAGAACGGCACAGGAAAACAACATATCGGGATATGCTTTCCATGCAGAAGGAGAAATGATGTAAAAATTCATTTATATACACTAAAACAAAAAAACAAAAATAAAAAAAATTATAATTTAATTATTAATTTTTTTTGCAGGGATACTCTCTTTGAAATTAAAGATCATGTATTTCTATATAGATATGCTGTTGAAACAATGAGGCCAGGATTGGAAATCCCGGAGAAGTAATCAGTTGTTGGTCATATATTTTGAATGAAGAAGAAAAAAGAAGATCAAAAGACAACAAAACTCCAAGATTTTTCTGTACTATTCGAATGCTGGTATGATATATAAAACTCAATTTTTCTGTATTCGTATAATGAAGTATTTTGAAGTTTGATTGAATGAAGTTTTATAAAACGCATTGCAGTTTTATTTCTTTAATAAAACGCAATGCTTACTTTGTTTGAATGAAGTTTTATAAAACCCAGCTGTATGTTTTATTACCTTCATAAAACGCAGCTGTATGTTTTATTAACTTCATAAAACGCAATAATATGTTAAGTTGTTTAATTTTACGCGGGCTTTTCCTTTGAATGATAAGGAAGAAACAAATAAAGAAAAGATGATAGAAGCATTCACAATGAACATAGAAAAAATTCTTCAAGGTGCAAAGCTAAAAAGCATAAAGGATTTTAAAATTATCCTTGTCCCGATTCTCTATATACAGCATTTCTTTGTGATCTCCTTCAATCTTGAAGAGAAACAAATATTCATCATTGACAATAGTGCCAAAAAAGAAACAAATAAAGCTAAATATGGGGATGTGCCTGAAAATACAGTAAGTATTCTTACTTATGCTTTTAAAACACAAATATAAACCACCTAATCTTTTTGTTTTGTTTTTTTTTCTGTAGAGGAATGCTTTGGCAACTTACCTTAAATCTGTTGGACATGAAAAAGCAGATGATATAAAGGGAATAACCCCTGTTAGAATGCAGATGAAATGGAGGACACAATATAATGGCATTGACTGTGGTATATTCACTATGCGTCATATGGAATGTTATCATGGAGAACCGGTCGAAAAATGGGATTGTGGGTTTAACGTGGAGTATGAAGAAACTGCAAGGGGTAAAAACAAAAAACCAGTCAACAAGCAGACCGCACAACTTGAAGATTTAAGAAGAAAGTTCATCGCGAAGATATTATTGCACGAAATCAACGAACAAAGAGATTATGTTATTAAGGACTCAAAGAAGTTTCGAGACCTCAGTGCGAAACTTAAAAAACAATCCTATGACACTAGTTTAGATAGGATTAAAGACAGGCTTTCTCTTGCTGGTTTACTTTAATTTTGAAATGCTACTTATTATAAAACGCAATGTTTTATCATTTAGCATGTTTTTAATATTACTCATTATTTTCTTGATCTTGCTAGTTACTTTGATTTAGAAATGCTACTTATTATAAAATGCAATGTTTTTTCATATAACGCAATATTTTGATGATATTTTTAAAATGCACTTATTTGTTTGTTATTTTAAAACGCAATATGTATCCTTTAAAATTATTTAAACATTATTTTGAAAAAAATTTATAAAATATATATACAATTTATAAAACAAAACATTTTAATAGTATGCTATAACTCAACATTGTCAATTTTAATTTTAATATGTTTTGAATATAAAATGCAATGTTTTTTCTAATTATTCATTTCCAAACATATAACGCAATATAATTTATAACGCAATGCAATTTTTTTTAAAATTTTTATAACACAAAAAACAAATTAAAAACATAATTACAATAAGGACAATAATAAAAATAATATATTATAATCTTCTAAAACGAAATGTTATAAAAAAATAAAATAATATACAATATATGAATACTGTATGATAGAAATTGATACAGTTGATTAGACCAAAAGCCTTAAAAAGCCTTTTGGATTCCTGATACCAAATACTGTGTATGATTGAACATTCAATTCAAAGAAAAAAATAAAAAATAATCATTTTTATTATTAAAACAGTTGATTCAAATTCCTCTACCAATATATAAGAACAGAAATCTTAAACTATTTTCACATTGCTCTCATCATAAACCAAAAATACACCAAATACCCAACACACACAAACCCTAAAATGGCTAATCCACAACTATCAGTTTGGTGGGTTAAAAGAGGCAATTTCGTTCTTCAATTCCTTGATGGAAAAAAAATAAAATACCATTCTGTTCCTTCTGTTCTTCATAACTGCAATGAAAATGTTTTGAAAAGAATGAACGAAATAGGTATACCACCTTCTTGTTACACAAATCAAACAGTCGCACTGTTCAGAATTCTACACAAGAGATATGGTGATCCGAATCAAACTGCAACTGAAGATGCCCAGGTTACATCTTGGGAGTTCATTGAGGAAACTTTCAAAGTTTCAGTGACTTGGGACGATGGTGAAGTGGAGATGTATGACCCAAAGGACATATCTACAAGTGAGGATCTAAACTTTTTGAAGCAGTTATCTGAAATACCAATCATCAACAACTCTGGTAGCAAATTTGCAGAGAAGCTCCAAAACGCAGTAGTCTCACAGGTTGAACTTTGGGTTGCATCTGAAAGTGATGAGGAAATCCCTGATGGAAGCTTAGGGTTCTCATCCGATGAAGAAACAAACTTTGATTCATGAAGCTGATCATGCTAGTAATTTTTCTTTAATTTTGTGGTCTGAAAACATCATGTTTGTGGGTTTAAAAACTATCATCATCTATATAACGCAATGTTTATTATATCCAATTGCATTTCTTGTTTAATTTTATGTATGATCTGTATGATAATAAAACGCAATAATCAACAAATACCATTTAAAGTATATTGTATTGTTCTATGTATAAAATGGAATAACCAAAAAAAGTTGATAAGTGATTTGGAAATCCCTGATGGAAGCTTAGGGTTCTCATCATTTCTTGTTTAATTTGATATATGATCTGTATTACAATAAAAAGCAATAATAAAAAAAACAATTTAAAATATATTGTTCTATGTATAAAACGCAATGTTTATGATAACCACTTGCATTTCTTGTTATGATTGTTCTATGTATAAAACGAAATAACAATATATTGTTGTTATCATAAAACGCAATTAAACAAAACAAACTGATATTTATGAAGGATATCTCAAAACGTAGTAACAAAAAGAGATGAAACCTATACATCATAAAACGCAATGACAATTTTTTTTTACTTATTGATATCTGATTTTGACAGAATTTTTATACATAATTACATTGCGTTGCTAGAACCTATAGAATCAGAAGAAACCTTATCTTTACATGTTCGACTGTTATGTCCTTTTTCACCACATACACTGTGACAACCCTCACCAAATCAGGTATCCGCACGACTTAATTAATATTTAATTACTGCTTAATTACTGTGCTTGCTTGAAATTATGGATAAACTGCTACTTGAATTCTGATACATGCACAGACTTGCATCACACCTTATTTGCTGTCACTCCGTTATTACATACTGAACTCTAGTGACAATCTTGATGCACAAAAGCACAGTAGCACAATGAACGGATAACCCAGTAAACATGCTGTTATAGCCAGCATCAGGCAGGCACTACCTCTAAGGCCTGTATGAACCAGAGATAGTTTACTACACTAGAAGAGAGTGTAGGGATAAGAGGGTTGTAGAACTGCGCCACTAGGTGATAATTATAGTGACCGGATGTGCCTAAAACGTATTTTAAATACAAAATTCAGCACTTTAAATAAAAATTCAGCATTAAGCTACCTAATAAAGTGCCAAAACATGGGAAAACATTACTAGACACTTTCCAAAGTGTCGGGAATAAGTTGTGTCACTAAAAATAGTATTAACGACACTTTAAAGCTTTGTTAAGCACTTTAACGGATCCCTATCCAACCGAACAACCGGACTATACCCGGAACATAAAAATATTGCCATCAACATTGTTTTTCTTTTTCTGAGCCAGTTAGGGTCCCCGAATACCCTAACACCCGTTATAATGCATAACATACTACAAATCGGTTTAACCTCCTAATTATCTAACTACATCCTAACCACCTAGTTGAAATCGAACCAAAGACCCCCCCCCCTAAACCGAAATCGTCCCCTAGGGGGACACCCTTGTCCTTGCATGATTATTTTAATCATGGTTGCCTAATATCTTCCCTACATATTAACCTTTGGACCATTATCATATGGAGGTTTATAAGAATGCTTATTGGACTAAACATTCACTTTACCAACACTTAGAAAAATTCACTCTACTCTCTCCTCTCTTGCTCCATTCGGCCGAACACCAAGCACCACCCATCCATCATTTTCGGTTTTGATCAAGTCATTCAAAGCATCTACAAGGGTTAAGGATCGCGTATAAGGAACCTCGGTGCACTCGGATTGCAAAGGACCTCACTACATTGCTTTTATCCACTCGATTTCCGACTAGTTTCTTCCCTAGCCTCGAGCTAGTAGTAAGTGACTCTAAACACCTTCTTGATCTATTCTAAAGTGGTTAAAATGAACTTTGTCGGTTAAAAATCATGAACATACAAGATGACATACTAAAAGTTTACAAAGATGATAAACATGTTGGATAAAAGCTATAGAGTTGTGTAAAACTTGTAAGAATTGTTTTATTGTGATTATTTAGTGTTGATCTATGATTAGTAGTAGCTCGGATCGTCATCTAACCCGGTTAAGTCATGATCATGAAACATGACTTAGAATATGAAGGGTTAAATGATGAACACTACCACATATCAAGCATGAACTTGTGTAAAGACAATCTTTCTTATGAAATAGACTTGTAAACTAGTAGATCTACGGATCTACAAGTGGTATTTTCAAAGGACCAAGCGTCAAAAGAAATCATATTTTCTAAACCGGGTTTTGCATGAACAAGAGTGATTTTTGTAAACACACAAGTGTGTAGACACTTGTGTAACACAAAGTTTTGACAAAAGAACTATTTTTGTAGTATTTGACAAGAAGTTGTGGAAATTTATTTTCTTTAAAAACGAGACTCTCAAGAAACCGAGTTGATTTATACAAAGATCCACTAAAAGTAATGGAAAGTTATTACCTATTTTAGATAAACCACAAGTTCATGTATTTTTGCGAGTTATATCTATTTTGACTAGTTTGATGGTTTGAAATATTGTTGGTTAATATTGGGAACATTGTTGTTTGAAATTATAAAAGAAAATGATACGCTTGAAAGCGTGGCCACCTCCAGTTACAGGGGAAACTCTGGCGAAATTCTTCCAAAAACCTAACACTTGGAAATATTTTCACCACAAGTGTTATAAATATGCTTCTAACTTGTTTGCAAAAATGTAAATTTCGCCACGATTTTATTTACAAAATTTCTAAGTGTCGGAGGTGGGATTTTCGCAAAATAAAACTTGATAAATATATACTTGATATATATATATATATATATTTTTCATAACAACACTTGTGAGATTTTTATGATTATTTTGAGAACTATACAAATATTATTTTTAGGGTAAAAATAATATTACCGAATGTTAATGATTCCAAAATAATGCGAACGCCTTCACAATAAATATTAAGTTACAACGGTATTATTAATACCACCCGATCTTTAAACGTAACTTGAGCATTTTCGGAAAAATACTAATGAACGCGTATTTTGACAAGAGTAATATTTTGGGAAAAATAATAAGGATTAAAATATAATATTTTTGGGAAAAATATTTATATTTTGGAAGTAAAGTATTTTTGATTAATGAAATAAAATATATTTTATTAAGTGAGACTTAATAATATATTTCGAAAATTCACGAGCGCACATGTATTGAAGCCCCCATCCTTGGGAAGGAAAATATTTACCAAATAATTACGAAATGTAATTACGAAATAGTTGCCTAACTATTTCCCCAAAAAACTTAAACCTTAAGCTAAGGCACGACCGTCCGTCTAATAGAGTTAGTACGTGTAGGTCGTCGCACAGCAGATTGATCAGGAGATTTTCTTGATAGAGACGCACCACTGTGAGTTCATGTCCCCCTTTTTCTCTTAACGGTTTTCAGTTTTTAAACTGCGGGGGTGAAATACATGTTACTATGATTACAAGTACTTTTTACATGGTATGGTTAGCGTAAGGAGGGTTACTACTTAGATCATGTGAGTGGGTAGGCGCAACTTGAGGCCATTAATTCTCATTGTAGGACCGAGGGACAGTAGCGGTAGATCTATCTGGGTGTAGCGAGCCCAGCCCCAGGCCCAGCATAACAGACCTCGGGGTGACTTTGTACCCAACGGAAAATCCGCTAGGTTTGAGTCTTCCTACTTGCACTTCACACATATCAATGGTCTTGCAAACCATTGGTGATCTCTTTTTCCTTATTTGCTACATACCAGGATTTTATACATACAAAGGTTTTATTACTCACTTACACATGAACTCGCTCAACAATTTTTTGTTGATTTTTCCAACTTACATGTATTTCAGGGAACTAAAGATCTGGCGCAGTATGCTACGTTTTCCCGCTGCATAAGAGTTTCGAGGTCATCCAAGTTTAGGGGATGTGACTTTTACCTGGACGAGTCACAGTCCTTAAACTGTGTTTATTTCATGTTGGTGTTGTGTCTTTCAAACAATGTTTTTATGTTATCAGGTTGTAGGGTTCGTTGCATGAGTCAACGCCTTAAGACAATGTTATGTTACTTATGTTTTAAAACTTAAATCAATGGATGATCTTGCATGATTTTATTTTCATATAGCTTTGTTATGATTAAGCTATGGTATTAAGAAGTCACACCAAACTAACCACGCTTCCGCAAAGCCAGGGTGTGACATACACGGCACGATTTCTGGATCTTTGATGATTTCTGAATTGCAATCTCACGATTAGACTTGATCCTTTTTTGTACACCGCATCCTTTGGTCCTTACTATGATCGGGACACGAATCATAGAATCTGATTTTTCTATGTTCCCTCCAATATCAGCAAATCTTTCTTTGCGACTAGGAGGCGGCGCAGCAACCATAACCTCATCCGCTTTATCAATATAACTTTTAATATGATCCCTGTAACGACACAGTTCATCTAAATCGCCAACCAGCCTATTAACCACATACTCACTTGCAACAACGATTTCTCTATAAACTTTATCAATTTCACTATTCCTACCAATTTCATCAAATCAAATATTGGAATGATTTGATCCCACTGAAACAACATCTCTCATTGTCACACCCCGATTTCCACGTGTTTCACCGGTGGGCCCGGTGGGGGATTTCCGTGACGTAGTTGGCAACAATATAGTCAAACCACAATATTTAAATGCACAGCGGAAGCATAAAGATAAATATATTTCAACTGTCGAATGTAATATCCAAGTATCACAATCGTCGAAATATAATCCACAGGGGATCAAAATAAAATAAAAATATTGTTCAACAGATATGGCATCCCAAGCTTGCGAGACTCTAACGATGCTTAAGGAGTGGCCAGCCTATTTCGTACAGAACCTGCATTTAATCTTTTTGAGGAAAATACGTCAGTTTACACTGGTAAATACATTCAACCGACACTTTTGTAAAATGTTTAATAAAATTGATTTGAATGCATAAGGCATGAACTTTTTATAACTTGGGATAATTTATCAATTAAATCTTGTAAAAGAATTACATGTTCACTATGCGTTCGGTCGCCCGGGTCGTGTCGGGTTTAAGGTTAATAGACACGCCACAAAGCATAAAGCCGTGGCGGGAAAACCAACGGTTATACCTTTAATAATATAGACACATTACGGGTGTACGCCTACACCCGTGTGTCGGGGTCATGGCCATTTCGTAAAATGATGCCAAGGATATCCGGGACATGGTTATTAAGCTCCCAAAGGCGTAAAGCCAACAAAACCAATTTTTAAACGGGTCACATTGATAATACCCAACTACTAATGAGTTGGGGTCAATTGCCCGACCAAGCGGTATTTTAAATACCGTAACCCAAGCCCGTATAACGGAAAATAAGTTAAAAGTATTTACCTGAGCAAGTAATATCCTTAATAAACAAATGCAAGTTTCTTTTACTGGTCTCCTATTCTGGAACGAAGGTTTAAACAACCTATTAGAATCCTAACGGGTCTTTAATTTAGCCTTAGCTTAGACCGGTCAGTTTCAAAGGATATATACGGTTTAGTCGCGTGAAAGGCGAAAATCGGGAATGGGATGTGGTTTGGACCCAAAAAGTTTGAAGACCTGTTTTATATGGGTATAATAACCACACTCTGGATTTTGAAGTGAAAACGATAAGGTTTAACCCGTTTCGGCTAGTTTATGTAAACTAGTTACATAAACCGAACCGTGCGTGCAAAAGGCGTAACGGGTAACCGCGAAAGTCCTACACAGGTTTCCTAAGTTAATATGCTCTAAAGAGGTTATGGTATCAGTAGGATACCTTCCATAATGCCCGTAATGAGTTTAAATCCAATAAATGCCCCGTAGGGTTATTTCGGTCACTTTAAAGATTATAAAAGGGGTTTCTGAGTTCTACAGGAAATCTGAGTTTTCCGAACAGTTTATAAAGTCCAAAATACTCTATTTATTATTTAAAATCAGTAGCAACTGGAATCGGGTCAAAATACCTTGTAGAACTCAAGTTATGTCCGAAAAGGGTATATTCGGTATTTACCGAACCGATGCCATAACCGCAGGTTATGAGCAGGTTAAAAATAATTAAAAATCTTTAAAAATCCCAAAATATTATTTTACATCAGTGTGTAAAAGGTTTGGTGTCGAAATTTGGGTTTAGATAGGCGTTATGCTAATTGCGCCTTTTAATTACTAAAGTTTCCGTAATTGCGCTATTTAGCATAACTCCTATTCTAGACCTCGGATTGACGTGAAATTTTAGGGACATGCTTAGAAATCAGTAACTAAGGTTATTATCCTTTCACATGTCCAAAATTCTAGTTTTAAAGTGAAAAGGGCGTTATGGTCAACTTTTAAGCAGTTAACGGAAATGTGCTAAAGACTCGGACAAACAACGAACCGGTCACAGAGGGCTATACCATCATGTAACCTGGTCCTAAGAGAGTCCTAAGGCATATCTAGAACATACCATAATGGGTCAGAACTGAAGTCAAAGCAAAAGTCAAAGTTTTGCGACTTTCGGTTCCAAACCGGGTCAAAACAGTAAATGGTTGAATCAAACAAGCTTAGACTAGTTAATATACTTATTATCATGTTATATGAGTGTTAAAACAGGTTACACGCTATCTACATTACTGATTATGCATAAAATCGCAAAATAGCATTCTGTTGACTTTTTCTAAGCAAGTTTGACTCGACATTCGGACTAGTTAGAGGGGGAATCAGAGGGTGCCCTTTTTGGGGTTTAAAGCCCACATGATTACCAACATATAACTACCTTTGATTCGACAAACCACTGGACCATTCGTGATTTATCGCTAAGTCAATCGTTAATTACGACAGATTGACTTTTAAGCTATAACTATGTAAAAACTAAACCACAAAGGGTTAGGCATACTTACAGAAGTTTGGTACACGACCAGAGATGCTAGAAGAGTGTTCTTGAGCTCCAGATGTGATCAAGAAAGCAGATTGAGGTGTGTTTACTAAGTGTGCACTACATGGCCTTTTATAGTGAAAATGGAAGCACAAGATCATTACAACTAGGTCTATAATTGTTCATGGATGATCAACAACTGTCCCTGAGTGCTAGGGGACGTTTAGGGGGCGCCCATGCTCTCATAATTGCCTTCCAAGTCGGTTAAAACAGCAAACAGTGCTCCTGTCTACGTTTTCTGCATCTGGGGGTCTGACGCGGCCCGCGTTAAGGATCAGGCTACCTTTACGCGGGTCGCCTACATCCTAATGTCAGGAGCCGTATCTATACATGGCTCGCGGCCCGCGTAAGATCACTTGCATCCTTAACGCGGCCCGCTTGAGACTTGATTTCCAAGATTTTCAAACTTTTAACCCTTCTCATACGAATTCGATCATAACTTTCTCGTTTTAAAACGAAACTTCGCGAAATTTAAATCACGCATTCTAGTGAGTATAATTTACCATTACAAAGCCTCGGGTATGCCCAAAGGTCACTCAGAGGTATAACTTAAACATGTTGACACGTTTGGCCCCTGTAGTTTGTAATTCCTCACTTTCTTCCACAATTCGTTCCGTACGATCCATGATTCATTCATGCGAAGGTACGAGCATCATTTAGGGTTACTATACAGAATAATTATCCCTTGTTGACATTTTTAACCCTCGAATTTACATACTTACAATGTTTGTCAACTTTGGTCCTTTATTTAGTATTTAATGCCACGTGTAAACTTATGACACGTGTCAATACATCATTGGACGCAAAATTTCGAGGTGTTACATCCTCACCCCCTTAAAATAAATCTCGACCTCGAGATTTATTGAAATAAATGAGGGTACTTTTCTTTCATCGTGGACTCTACCTCCCACGTGTACTCGGGACCTCTACGGGCATCCCATTTTACCTTCACAATCGGTATATACTTCCTGCGAAGTTTCTTAACCTGTCGATCCTTGATCGACACAGGTTTTTCAACGAACTTTAAGCTCTCGTCGATGTGTACATCTGTATGCGGTATAACCAGTGATTCGTCAGCAGAACACTTCTTCAGGTTACAGATGTGGAACACATTGTGGATACCGCTAAGCTCTTCTGGTAAGTTTAATTTGTAGGCAACCGATCCGACACGTTCGATTACCTCGAAAGGTCCAATATATCTCGGGCTTAGTTTACCTTTCTTACCGAATCGCATCACCCCCTTCCAGGGTGATACCTTAAGCAAAACCTTGTCGCATACTTCGAAATTGAAAGGCTTACGCTTCAAATCTGCGTAGCTTTTCTGCCTGTCTCGGGCAGCTTTCAATCGATCACGAATTTGGACAATCTTGTCCGTTGTTTCAAATATTATATCAGGTCCTGTCATCTGGACATCTCCAACTTCTGCCCAACAAACGGGCGTTCTACATTTTCTACCACATAGAGCTTCAAAAGGTGCAGCCTTAATGCTCGTATGGTAGCTGTTGTTATAGGAGAACTCGACCAATGGTAGGTGGTTATCCCAGCTACCACCTAAGTCGATCGCACATGCACGGAGCATGTCTTCCAACGTTTGGATTGTACGCTCACTCTGTCCATCTGTCTGAGGGTGGTAAGCCGTACTAAAGTTCAAACGTGTACCCAAAGATTGCTGGAAGCTTTTCCAAAAGTGTGACGTGTACCTGGTATCTCTATCGGAGATAATAGACACAGGCACGCCATGAGGGGCTACAATCTTGTCTACAAACAACTGGGCTAATATATCGGAGCTATGAGTCTCCTTTATGGGTAGGAAATGTGCTGACTTAGTCAGTCTATCAACTATTACCCATATTGTATCGTTTCCCTTCTTTGTCTTTGGTAATTTGGTGATGAAATCCATCGTCACCATTTCCCATTTCCACTCAGGAAGTTCAGGCTATTGTAGCAAGCCTGACGGTTTTTGATGTTCAGCCTTTACTTGCGCACAAGTCAAGCACTTTGCTACATCGGTGGCTATAGACTTTTTCAAGCCTATCCACCAGAAATTTGCCTTCAAGTCCTGGTACATCTTATCAGCACCAGGATGAACGGAATATCGGGAACTGTGGGCTTCCTGAAGGATAACGTCACAAAGACCTCCATAAACAGGAACCCATATCCTTCCATTCAATCTCAGAATTCCTTCTTTGCCATAGGATAACTACTCCTCAGTTACCCCTAGCTTTTCGTTGGGATAGTTAGCTTCTAACACAGCTTCTTTCTGTGCAGCCAACAATCTCTCATTCAGACTGTTCTTAATTTCAATGCTCTTGGCATTGATTCTTATCGGTTTCACTCTCTCTTTCCTGCTTAGGGCATCTGCGACTACGTTGGCCTTGCCTGGATGGTATCTTATTTCACAGTCATAGTCGTTCAGAGTTTCCATCCAACGTCACTGTCTCATATTCAAATCTTTCTGATTGAACAGATGCTGAAGGCTTTTGTGATCAGAATAGATCACAACTTTGATGCCATAAAGGTAATGCCTCCAAAGCTTTAGTGCAAATACAATGGCACCCAACTCCAAGTCATGGGTGGTGTAGTTCTTTTCATGCACTTTCAATTGTCGCGAAGCATAGGCAATCACCTTGCCCCTCTGCATAAGCACACCACCCAAATCGGTGTGTGATGCATCACAATATACGACAAATTCTTCCATTCCTTCCGGCAATGTCAACACTGGAGCATTGCTCAGCTTTTGTTTGAGGATATCAAAAGCTTCTTGCTGCTTAGGGCCCTAATTAAACTTTATACTCTTTCTAGTTAAAGAAGTTAGGGGTGCAGCAATTCTTGAGAAATTTTCGATGAAGCGTCTGTAGTATCCTGCTAAACCTAGGAAACTGCGAATCTCCGTAGGTGTCTTCGGCTCCTGTCAATTCATGACGGCTTTAACTTTAGCGGGATCCACCTGGATACCATGCTCGCTGACTACATGTCCAAGGAACTGAACTTCTCGTAGCCAAAATTCACATTTAGAGAATTTGGCATAAAGCTTTTCTTGATGAAGCAGTTTGAGAATACATCGAAGATGTTTCTCGTGGTCAGCTTGACTTTTTGAATAGATGAGGATGTCATCGATGAAGACAATGACAAATTTATCCAAATAAGGTTTGCAAACGCGATTCATGAGATCCATGAATGCGGCAGGTGCATTGGTGAGCCCAAAAGGCATCACTAGGAACTCGAAATGACCATAAGGAGTCCTGAAAGCAGTCTTGTGCACGTCTTCGTCCTTGACCTTCAATTGATGGTAGCCTGACCGTAGGTCAATCTTGGAGAAATAGCTCGCTCCTTGCAACTGATCGAACAAATCGTCGATCCTGGGCATAGGATACCTAGTCTTGATTGTAACTTTATTCAGCTCGCGGTAATCGATGCATAGACGCATCGAACCATCTTTCTTCTTAACGAACAGGATTGGTGCTCCCCAAGGAGATGAACTTGGTCTAACAAAACCCTTGGCCAGCAGATCATCTAGCTGCGTCCTCAATTCTTTCATTTCCGTGGGTGCCAATCTATAAGGTGCTCTCGCAATAGGCGCGGCTCCTGGAATGATGTCGATACCGAATTCCACTTACCTATCTGGTGGCAAACCAGAAAGTTCTTCTGGGAAAACTTCAGGATAGTCAGAGATGACTGGAATGTCTTCAATCTTGGGTTTCTCCTCCCCAATGGTCACCTGTGCCATATAAATGACACATCCTTTCTTCAAACACCTGGATGCCTTTAGCATAGATACATGTGCAGGCAATCCATGACGAGTATCTCCCTGGATGGTAAGCGGTTCTCCAGACGGAGTCTTGATTACCACTTGTTTTTGGTTGCACACGATTTGGGCTTGGTTATGCGATAACCAATCCATACCCAACACTACGTCGAAACCAGCGAGTTTAAAGGGTAACAGGGATAAAGGAAATGAGTGATTCCTAATGGATATAACACATCCATCTAAAACAGTTGAAACTGTCCCCATAGTCCCATCAGCTAGTTCTACTTCATATTTCACATTCAAGGCTTTAACAGGTAATTTTAACAACTCGCAGAACTTATCATCCACGAAGGATTTATCTGCTCCAGAATCAAATAACACTCTTGCGAATACATCGTAAATAAGAAACGTACCGGTTATGATGTTGTCGTTCTGGATAGCCTCTTTAACATCCATCTGAAAGACCCTCGCATTGGTCTTTTTCCCATCTTCAGCCTTCTTCACTATCTTCGGGCAGTTAGTCTTGATGTGCCCTTTCTGGTTGCAACTATAGCAAGTTGCATCCTTGAGTTTCTTGCACTCAAGAGTCCTATGCTCAGAGGACTTGCATATCCCACAGGCCTTTGGCTGGGATTTCTTTTCAAATCTGCACCTTCCGAAGTGGTGCTTCTGACAAACCTTGCACAAGGGCTTATCGCCCGACTGTCGGTCATTCTTCTTGTTCTCTGACCCCTTCTTGTGGTCACGATTTCCCCGATGCTTCTTGCTGGATCTACGTGAATCATCATCATCACGTTTCCTCTTTTCGCTATCAGCATTTCTCAACGATCTCTGCCTCACTGCATCCAGCGTGAGAGACAGAGATATATCTGCCACGGATCTGAAGGTAGCAGGCCTAGAAGCCTTCACGCTGGCTTTTATTTCTGGGGCCAAACCCCCAATGAAACGCTCGATCCGTTTGGGTTCCGGTGTAACAAGGTACGGAACCAATCTCGACAGAGTGTTGAAAGTCGTGAGATAAGCCTGGCAATCCAGGTTCTTCATGACCAATGATAAGAAGTCAGACTCTATCTTCTCAACCTCGTGCTGAGGGCAGTAGTTTTCCTTGATGAGAGCAATAAATTCCTCCCATGTCATGCTATACAAAACAGCCTTCCCAGAGGCTTGAACCAGAGATCTCCACCACGCTAGGGCTTCACCCTTGAACGACTGGGATACAAACTTCACCACGTCTTTCTCAGCACAACCACTGATGTCCACAACAGTGTCCATTTCGTCTAACCAGGTCATACAATCCACCGCGCCCTTTTCTCCAGTAAAATCTCGGGGTTTGCAAGAAACGAAATACTTATACGTGCAACCCCTGACGCGAGGTGCGTCATCGACCACTTTCTTCTTAGGATGGACACTATTCTCATTGGATGAGTGTTGATCGTCATCCTTCTTAGGCTTTGACGGGGTCGAGGGTGGTTTGCTGTGAGATTTGGAATGGGTTCTTGGCTTTGAGTGTGGTGTAGATAAGGTCCTGCTTCGAGACTCGCTGTACTCTTCATATTGACGATCTAAGGCCGTCTTCACAGCGTTGTCTACCAAAGCCTTCAATTTAGCGCCCGTTATATGAATCTGGGCGTTATCGTCGTCATCTTCTTTTGATTGACTATTAACTCCACTTGGTTCAGCCATTGCAACTTGGATCTGCTACAGAAGATAATGACAAAGTTTTATTTAGGAGTTTATTTTGGAATTGTCTTTTATGACAATTCATTAACCATGGTAAACATAGACCATATTTTGGTTAATTTGTTACTCACTCTTATTTAGGATTTGAATATAACTTATCCTAATTACAAACAATATAGATAGTGGCACAAAAGCCTAGTCACAAGGACGTTTTATATATTGTAAGCCGGGATTACAGAGAATCAAGGCATTAAGGTTTGAACCGTAGTCCTTTTACCTTTTCTGACAGGGAGTCCTAGACCACAACTGCCCTTTGTCTTATATGACAATATGTATGGCCCGTAGGCACCTCATCACTAATGGATGTTTAATAAATGATCATCTTTATTGACGATTTAACTCATGATTTTCAATTCATAAATTTTGGGTTTTGGAATCCTTTGAAGGATTCTTATATAAGAATGACGCGTGCGATTTTAACGAATCAT
The DNA here is from genome assembly GCF_002127325.2 of Helianthus annuus. NCBI lineage: Eukaryota > Viridiplantae > Streptophyta > Magnoliopsida > Asterales > Asteraceae > Helianthus > Helianthus annuus. The sequence goes on along the minus strand of NC_035440.2, from coordinate 67,467,833 downwards.
ATCTGCCAAGAACATTAACATGTTTACAGAGGTTAACAGGAATCTGAATCTTTTAATCGGGTCTTACCATTTTGGCCGGGTCTTAATAATGACACCAGGCTAGGTTTCACCATTAAGATTCGTTATTTAGTATGTAGATTAATTTAAAAAGGAATGGTTTTTGATTTATTTCATAAGATAATAATAACAAAATGAAATTTATTAACTTAACATTCCATTACATGTAAAAGATTACATACTGCCCTAAGCAGGACTTTTAAATAGATAAATACCTACGCAGAGGTTTACAGAAAACAAGTCCACGCAGGGACCAAATACAAGGATAGATGTCCTCACAGGGACGAAAAGATAAGTCCACGCAGGGACTGAAATGCAATTGTCCACGCAGGGACTAAAATACTCAAAACAAATGTCCTCGCAGGGACTTGATTGTAATAGTAAATACTATAGTACATAAAGAGACTAATGATCTCGTTTCTTCCTCCCTTTTGGTAGGTTTGCTAGGCCTTTGAGGAATCCACGATTACTTTTACGTTCTTGCTCAAAGCCTCGTTCCACTCGGTTTAGACAGTGGAGGATTTCTTCTTGCTCCGGTGGAGAAAAACGCGGCTGCTGAACCGGAGGTCTAGGAGGTGCTGGATACCCATGAGCTGCGTATCCTAATCCCCAAGGATCCCCATAAGGTCTGTCGGGATGGAGGGCGTTGTAATTGGCCGCTACCACGTATGGGTCGGCATCGTAATTATAGTTGTAGTGCGTGTGAGTCGGCTACTCAAACGGGTTGTACGCGGTGGAACCGGCGTACGCTGGTATCGGATTGTCATAGCCGAATGGTGGCGGAGGTGGTGCAACTGGTGCAGAATTCACCTCTGCAGGGTGACCCGAAGGTTCCCCTAACTGTGGTTCTTCAGGCACTGGCGGAAAGTGACTTGCACTCGAGTGGCGAGGGGTACTAAAGTGGAATTCCCCTCCTCGGGTAGACATCCGCGCGCCTGATCTCCTACGCCTTGGCGGATCAGGAGGTGCTTGTTGAACTGGTGGCGGTGGAGGCGGTGGCGTAACTGCCACGAAACGCGAATCCTCGGAAGGATCCTGTTGATGCTGCTGCTCATGAGGCGAGAAGTGGTGAGAGGGTGTGAAGTACCAATCACACTGGTTAAACCTCGCCTGGTAACTGTCGGGACCTTGATAGGGTGTTCCATGAAAGGATGACCCATCAGAGATCTCGATAGGGTGGTTGGGAGTACCTCTTGCAGGTTCTATGGGATCCGTATCTTCATCCATATCTACAGCATTATCCTCGGAAAAATGGTCTTCTGGTCCTAAAGGGTTATAACCTATTGGTTCTCGGACATAATCAGCCGGGTTGAACTGGCCTTGGAAGAAAGGAGTAGGATCGCCATAGGAACGATGCGAAGCAGATCGCTGGAGAGGTATAAACGAAGGTTGAGGGTTACTGGGATCGTTCTCCGAATTTGGTCCAAAAGAGTGACGGTATGAAGGTGTCGAACTGTGTGAGGTAGACCGTCTTGCTGACTCAAAGAGGTTTCTTCTACGTCTCTGAGGTTCTTCGCTCCTCGTGCTGGAAGGAGCTCGCATGTTTGAAGGTTCGACCTTGTGATCATTATGAGTAGTGATCGGCCCTTTGCCTCTTCCTCCTCTTCTAATTGCTGGTGGCATATTTCCTGCTTAACAGATCTTTAAATCACAATAAACAATAAAAGACAAACTGGAATAACAATTCGAATTTGTCCTATGTTCTTGTCTAGACTCAAGTATGTGCAATTGTGTCATTGAGATTAAACACATAAGGATAGTGTTTAATTCCCTCAACGTTGGCTCTGATACCAACCTGTCACACCCCGATTTCCATGTGTTTCACCGGTGGGCCCGGTGGGGGATTACCGTGACGTAGTTGGCAACAATATAGTCAAACCACAATATTTAAATGCACAGCGGAAGCATAAAGATAAATATATTTCAACTATCGAATGTAATATCCAAGTATCACAATCGTCGAAATATAATCCACAGGGGATCAAAATAAAATAAAAATATTGTTCAACAGATATAGCATCCCAAGCTTGCGAGACTCTAACGATGCTTAAGGAGTGGCCAGCCTATTTCGTACAGAACCTGCATTTAATCTTTTTGAGGAAAATACGTCAGTTTACACTGGTAAATACATTCAACCGACACTTTTGTAAAATGTTTAATAAAATTGATTTGAATGCACAAGGCACAAACTTTTTATAACTTGGGATAATTTATCAATTAAATGTTGTAAAAGAATTACATGTTCACTATGCGTTCGGTCGCCCGGGTCGTGCCGGGTTTAAGGTTAATAGACACGCCACAAAGCATAAAGCCGTGGCGGGAAACCAACGGTTATACCTTTAATAATATAGACACATTACGGGTGTACGCCTACACCCGTGTGTCGGGGTCGTGGCCATTTTGTAAAATGATGCCAAGGATATCCGGGACATGGTCATTAAGCTCCCAAAGGCGTAAAGCCAACAAAACCAATTTTTAAACGGGTCACATTGATAATACCCAACTACTAATGAGTTGGGGTCAATTGCCCGACCAAGCGGTGTTTTAAATACCGTAACCCAAGCCCGTATAACGGAAAATAAGTTAAAAGTATTTACCTGAGCAAGTAATATCCTTAATAAACAAATGCAAGTTTCTTTTACTGGTCTCCTATTCTGGAATGAAGGTTTAAACAACCTATTAGAATCCTAACGGGTCTTTAATTTAGCCTTAGCTTAGACCGGTCAGTTTCAAAGGATATATACGGTTTAGTCGCGTGAAAGGCGAAAACCGGGAATGGGATGTGGTTTGGACCCAACAAGTTTGAAAACCTGTTTTATATGGGTATAATAACCACACTCTGGATTTTGAAGTGAAAACGATAAGGTTTGACCCGTTTCGGCTAGTTTATGTAAATTAGTTACATAAACCGAACCGTGCGCGCAAAAGGCGTAACGGGTAACCGCGAGAGTCCTACACAGGTTTCCTAAGTTAATATGCTCTAAAGAGGTTGTGGTATCAGTAGGATACCTTCCATAATGCCCATAATGAGTTTAAATCCAATAAATGCCCCGTAGGGTTATTTCGGTCACTTTAAAGATTATAAAAGAGGTTTCTGAGTTCTACAAGAAATCTGAGTTTTCCGAACAGTTTATAAAGTCCAAAATACTCTATTTATTATTTAAAATCAGTAGCAACTGGAATCGGGTCAAAATACCTTGTAGAACTCAAGTTATGTCCGAAAAGGGTATATTCGGTATTTACCGAACCGATGCCATAACCGCAGGTTATGAGCAGGTTAAAAATAATTAAAAATCTTTAAAAATCCCAAAATATTATTTTACATCAGTGTGTAAAAGGTTTGGTGTCGAAATTTGGGTTTAGATAGGCGTTATGCTAATTGCGCCTTTTAATTACTAAAGTTTCCGTAATTGCGCTATTTAGCATAACTCCTATTCTAAACCTCGAATTGACGTGAAATTTTAGGGACATGCTTAGAAATCAGTAACTAAGGTTATTGTCCTTTCACATGTCCAAAATTCTTGTTTTAAAGTGAAAAGGGCGTTACGGTCAACTTTTAAGCATTTAACGGAAATGTGCTAAAGACTCGGACAAACAACGAACCGGTCACAGAGGGCTATACCATCATGTAACCTGGTCCTAAGAGAGTCCTAAGGCATATCTAGAACATACAATAACGGGTCAAAACTGAAGTCAAAGCAAAAGTCAAAGTTTTGCGACTTTCGGTTCCAAACCGGGTCAAAACAGTAAATGGTCGGATCAAACAAGCTTAGACTAGTTAATATACTTATTATCATGTTGTATGAGTGTTAAAACAGGTTACACGCTATCTACATTATTGATTATTCATAAAATCGCAAAATAGCATTCTGTTGACTTTTTCTAAGCAAGTTTGACTCGACATTCGGACTAGTTAGAGGGGGAATCAGAGGGTGCCCTTTTTGGGGTTTAAAGCCCACATGATTACCAACATATAACTACCTTTGATTCGACAAACCACTGGACCATTCGTGATTTATCGCTAAGTCAATCGTTAATTACGACGGATTGACTTTTAAGCTATAACTATGTAAAAACTAAACCACAAAGGGTTAGGCATACTTACAGAAGTTTGGTACACGACCAGAGATGCTAGAAGAGTGTTCTTGAGCTCCAGATGTGATCAAGAAAGCAGATTGAGGTGTGTTTACTAAGTGTGCACTACATGGCCTTTTATAGTGAAAATGGAAGCACAAGATCATTACAACTAGGTCTATAATTGTTCATGGATGATCAACAACTGTCCCTGAGTGCTAGGGGACGTTTAGGGGGCGCCCATGCTCTCATAATTGCCTTCCAAGTCGGTTAAAACAGCAAACAGTGCTCCTGTCTACGTTTTCTGCATCTGGGGGTCTGACGCGGCCCGCGTTAAGGATCAGGCTACCTTTACGCGGGTCGCCTACATCCTAATGTCAGGAGCCGTATCTATACATGGCTCGCGGCCCGCGTAAGATCACTTGCATCCTTAACGCGGCCCGCTTGAGACTTGATTTCCAAGATTTTCAAATCTTTTGCCATTATTGTCCTGGCCTTTCGGTTTCGAAGGGGTAACTTTGCGTTTTGGGCCTCGTTTATTTACGATTAAGGGCCTCGGAACTTTTACCCAACATATTAACCCTTGGTTAATTTATTATTACCCGAAAAGTCATAACTTTCAATGTCTGACGCTTTTAACCCTTCTCATACGAATTCGATCATAACTTTCTCGTTTTAAAACGGAACTTCGCGAAATTTAAATCACGCATTCTAGTGAGTATAATTTACCATTACAAAGCCTCGGGTATGCCCAAAGGTCACTAAGAGGTATAACTTAAACATGTTGACACGTTTGGCCCTTGTAGTTTGTAATTCCTCACTTTCTTCCACAATTCGTTCCGTACGATCCATGATTCATTCGTGCGAAGGTACGAGCATCATTTAGGGTTACTATACAGAATAATTATCCCTTGTTGACATTTTTAACCCTCGAATTTACATACTTTCAATGTTTGTCAACTTTGGTCCTTTATTTAGTATTTAATGCCACGTGTAAACTTATGACACGTGTCAATACATCATTGGACGCAAAATTTCGAGGTGTTACACTCATCCATCTTCTATGAACATATCTTCTAGGAAACTCACTTATATCCTCATACCGTAATACGTAAAATATATGGCGGCACAATATACCAAATTGTTCAAACCGTTTGCAAGAACAACTTATACTTAAACCATCTTCTTCTTTGCTGTATTGCACCTGTAAATAAGATTAAAAAGCTATATAAAATTAGTGAAATGTAATATAAAACGCAATGAATAATAAGTATAATACAGATATAACCATATGATCATATAATGTTAAAACGCAATAAAACATGAAAAATAAAACGCAATAGATATTTAAACAATATAAATTTAAAAAAATACCTTGAAAAAAGAAGTGCATGGCTGTCTGAAATCCTTTATTTCAAAATATTGAACATCACCCACAATATCAACAGACTTTGACATACACTTTGTAATAGCAGCATCAATTTCAATCTGAATATCCTTAAAAATTGTTTGGGTATATATTTCTGAAGCTTGTTTCTCCAATACAAAGTTACTCTAGGGTTTACACTCAATATACCTTGTATCATGATCATTCCTCCTATGCTCATGCCTTTGAATATCCATTGCAGTCTCAAAATGAGTGAAAAAGTCAACAAGTGTACATCTTGGATTGCAAATCTGACCAAAGAAGTAATTCTCGCTTTCACATCTTGACGTAGTACGCATAAGCCCAGCCAAATCCTCTCCATGGTAATAAGCAGGAATCCAATCAAATCGAAGGTCGTACATGTCTTTTAACCACTCATGATTTTCCAATCCAAAAGTAGACATTATTAAATGCCACTCAGTTTCAAAATCTTCTGGAATAATAGTATCATTCCAAACAACATGAGTCATTCTTGTATTAAAATCCTGGTTTGCTGACAAAACAGGACCAACCTGAATAAAAAGTTATAAAATCATTAAACATAAAACGCAATAATTCAAAAACCAATATATTGAAAATGATAAACATAATGCATTGATTGTAAAACGCAACTGTTTTGTAATTTTATTGATAAAAATGTTAGAGGATCTTATTGTATAATACATAAAACACAATAATAAAACAATTATAAAATTGCAGTTTGTTATATCATAAAACGCAGTTAATACCTTTGTCTTCAATTTCTCCCATATATGCCACATACATAACCTATGCCTACTTCTTGGAAGTACATCCTTAATAGCTCTCTTCATTGCAGCATCCTGATCAGTAACAACAACTTTAGGCTCACTTCCAAAAGCATTAACAAAGCATCTTAAAAGCCATCTATACGAATCTGCAGTCTCCGAACCAAGTAATGCACCACCAAATGTGACATTCCTAAAATGATTATCAATACCAGTAAATGGTACAAAAACCAAATCATACCTGAATAAAAAACAAATTAAAAAAGCATTAGAAAAATTAGAACAGGATATATAACGCAATAGAATATATAATGCAATAAATCAAAAAAACTTACTTGTTTGATTTATAAGTAGCATCAAAACCAAATATGTCACCAAACACTGTATAATTTTTTTTTGATTGCTCATCAGCCCAGAAAAGCGCTTTTAATCTTCTATCTTCACCAATAACATAATCACATGTGAAACCAGGACAGCATTCTTTCTTCCTAATAAGACGCCTAACTACCATTTCTGCATCATACTCTCCGATGTAAAGATTCAAATCCCTTCTATAATTCTTACAATCAACTTTACTAGCTCCAACTTCACCAAAACCACCATACATTGTTTTCATAATATTGAATGCTTTAACAGGTCCAATACTGATTGCAGACAATCCAGATATAAAACTTTCTTTCACATAATCGATACTTCTGGCAGCCGGCAAGAAATGAATATCTTCATCTTCAACAAAGATATGATTATGTTCTTCTTCAAAGTAGTAGATTTTAAACATATTATTGTTCTCTAATATTAGTTTCACATGAGCATTGCATCCAACTCTTTTTGAACCTCTATTACGTCTAACAATCTTTTTACTATTCTCAACAGAACCAGAATCTATTTCTTTGCTAACATGAAATCCTTCTTTTGAACAGACAATATATCTTATTTTTACTAAACCACCAACATTTTTCCAAGAGGTATTTTTTCCTGCAGAAAAACCTGCAGCAAGTGCATATCTCTGATAAAATGCAAATGCCTCATCAAATGACTTAAAAAGCATTCCAACAGCAGGTGTAATAGATCCACTGACTTTAGGTTTGAAAAACTTTCTTCCACTGTTTATGCATACACGTTCCTCCCACTTGGAAATGTTATCTGAAACAATTAAAAAGACTATAAAACGCAATACCTCTTACAGAATAATGTTTTTATTGATAAAACTAAAAATATGTTAATAAAAATTTAAAAAATACAAAACTTTAAAGTTTATAAAAGCATAAAAAGCATAAAAAGCAATACATTCAGTAAAACGCATCATGTGATCTGAAACACTTTACAAAAAATCATAAAACGCAATACAACCTATATAATAATGTGTTTACTGTTAAATCTCAAAATATGTTAATAATAATTTAGAAATACAGACCTTTAAGGTTTGTATATGAACTATTATGAATAAAAGCATAAAACGCAATACATTCAGTAAAACGCATCCAATGATGAACAAACAAAAATTGTACAACAATAACAGTTATAGCTTTATATAGCTTTATATTACATAAATCTTAAAATACAAGTTTGTATGCATATAATTTAATTAATATCATAAAACGCAACTCTTCACTAAAACGCAATAAAATGATGAAGAAACAAAACAAACAAATTATGTTAAATTATACAACAACAACAGTTAAACTTATGAAATATCAAATATTAATTACAGAAACACGAATTATAAAACGTAAAACAATTAAATTTGGACAAAAATAACAAAAAATAACTCAAAATTGAAGCTAAACATACCAGCAGAGTATGACGAAGACATTGAAGTTATCGAATTGACAAACGAAAGAAGATTAATGTTTGAAAAGAGGTGAATTTGCGATCGATGGCGATTTAGGGTTATGGAATCTTCAATTCTGTTATGAGAGTGATGAACTAAGAAAAGAAGTAACAGAATCTATAAATTAGAACGAAGATATGATAATGTAAAAAGACGAAAAAGCCCACGCGTCCAAAAATTTAAAAAAAGATGATGAACGGCTGAGATTGCTTCCTATCCTTCCTAGCGAAAATTAACTTCCTATTTGATCTTTACCCCTTGTCTCAAATCTAAATAATGAATATGTCTATCGAGGGACTAAGTGGTGTTTTGTGACTTTAGACTCAAAAAAAGAAAAAAAACATCATAACCCTAACGAACCCTTTAGATCGAAATACTAATCCCCCCCCCTTAAACAAAATCATGGCTTCCATTTAGTGCTTTTACTCACAAAAAAAACCATCACGCCGTGAAGAAAATAACGAAATCAGGGTTACCGTTGAACTATCACGCGTGACACTTGGAGTGGCGGTGGGAATTTGGTTTTTCAACGCGTTGAAAAGTCCCCATCACGGAACAACAACGTTCCAGCCCGCCTCCCCTAAGGGTTGAGTCATGGGGTCCATTCCAATCAACCAATAACATATTTGTTTTTTGTTTAAGTTAATTATTATTGTTACTCAATTACACCATAGTTAATGAATAGTTATTGTTTTCTGCTAACGTGATGTACATGACGATACCTTTTTAGTAATTTAACATACTAGATGATGACTTATATAATAACTAACAATAAACTGAAATTTATTCATAGAACAACTAAGGTCAAGGAGTGTGGTATACCGCCCCCCAGGATACTTTAGCGCCCTATGGCGCCCCTCAGCCACCCCATGTCTACCAAAGAGGGGGCACTATGATTGCCTCGCCAGCCTAGTAACAACCATTTTAACGCGTGGAACGAGGTGGTGGTTAAATCTGACCGTTGGTGAACGGTCATATTATAAAAAAACTTTTAAAAATCTAGTATATATATACAAACTCAAACACACACCAATCACAAACTCAAACATATACATTCTCTCCAATCATATTTAAAAATGTCATCTCCCTCTTCATCCGATTCGTCCAACTCTTCATCTGATGGTGTTGTCGACGATATGCTTATCGCAGTGACGGATGAGGCGATTAATTATTTGAGAGAAGAAGCCCAACCGCCTACAACGCGTACCAGACAAGCGCCTCTTGAACGAGATCGGTTAGGTGCTCATGAACGTTTAATGCATGATTAATTTTGTGAAAATCCGTTGTACGAGGATGCACAGTTTAGGCGTCGGTTTCGTATGAGCCGTCATATTTTCTTAAGAGTTTATAATGATCTTGCAGCCGAATTCCCTTTTTTCACACAAAGAGAAAGTGCTAGTCGCAAAATTGGTTTCTCTGTAATACATAAGTGTACTGTTGCAATTCGGCAACTTGCGTACGACACAACGAGTGATGCATGGGATGAATATTTAAGGATGTCGGCCAGAAGTTGTCGTGATTGTCTTGAAAATTTATGTGAAAGTATTTTTATTATTATTGTTTTTATTATTGTTATTATTATTATTATTATATTATTATTTATTGTTTATTAACACTATTATATTAGATGTTAACTTTCTTTACGGGAGGCGATTTTTGAGGATGCCAACCGCTGCCGACATTCCACTTTTATACAAGGCCCATCAATGGATACACGGGTTTCCTGGGATGTTGGGTAGTCTTGAACTCTTGATTGCATGCACTGGGAGTTGACGACAAGTCTAAGCGCTTGGAAAGGGCAACACCATCGTGGTGACCACGAGGGTCCTACCCTAATAGTACAAGCAATCGCGTCTCAAGGGTTATGGATTTGGCATGGCCAGTGCAAACAATGACATCGCAGTTTTACAATCTTCGGGTCTTTTTCGACGATGTCATAGATGGTGTTGCACCAGATACTTCATTATATGCAAACAACGTGGTATATAAGTATGGGTAACGATGTGGAGTATAAGTATGGGTACTATCTTGTTGACGGTATTTATCCGGAGTGGGCGACGTTTGTGAAAAGCCTTTCGTGTCCAGATGGCGAGAAACGATTGTATTTAAAGAAGAAACACGAGTCGGCAAGAAAAGATGTTGAGCGGACTTTCAGTGTATTAAAAAAGAGATGGTCTATCATTGCCCAGCTGTTGATGATAGTTGAAAAGAGTAAAATGAGAAACATCATGTATACGTGCATCATCTTGCATAACATGATATTGGAGGACTCGGGCAGAGCGTTTTATGGAGAAAGTTATGATGAAGGTAACCAGCCGACGAACCCACTACTCACATACACTCAAAAAGAAGTTATCCGAGCGAGGATACGTGACAGGGACCACACCATAACCTTCGAGCTGATCTGACCAAGCACCTATGATTTATCGTGAACAAGGAGGAGACAACGAGTGATTTTTTTAGTGACATTGTATTTTTTTATTCAAATTATGACATTTTATTTTTTTATTTAAATTTTGGCATTGTATTTTCTTTTATTTAAATTATGAGTTTTAAATCAATATATCAAAATTAAATAATGTTTAAATTTAAATAAAAAAATAATTAGGTAATGATGATGGAGACTTTAAACCATTGCATACAAGTTAAAGCGAGGAGCTTTTAAAGCTCCCATATGACATGACGCCTAACTAAATCTGACACGTGACATAATAAAACCCTGAAAACTTTAACCCACACCCCTAACCAAACAATAAACTGAAATTTATTGATAGAACACTAATAAATTATCACATGTGACTAGTTTTCTAACTCTGTAACAAGCTAATTTAGGGCACTTTATTGGGCTCACCTAAAGAAAAACCCACCCAATAAATTTTACAACTCGTCCCATACTTCCCTTTTTACGTTCACCGACAAACCTCCATGACCTTATCGCCATCAATATCGTCGTTCGATCCGTCAACCTTCTGAAATATCTTGCCGATTTTGTCAACAAAATCACTCGGAAGAGGCTTGATCTATTGAAGAAGGTAGCTGTTTTTAGTCAATTCGTTATTCGCATCTTTTATTATTATTCCACGAAGGTTTTTCTTAATCGAATGGATGCGTTTTGTAATCAAACAGTTGTATTTTTTTCTGTTGTTAGTGTTGATCATAACAGCTGGATATCTTAGGAATGTTAATTTTGTTGTATATCTATCTAGGAGCAAAATTAGGGTTAGGTTAGGTTTTCTGGAGATGTTTTTTTTTTTTTTTAATCAAGTGTGTTTTAGTTTTTATGTTAATCTGTTGAATGCATTAAAGTTTATGCAGTTTTTTAGTTAGTTACAGAGAAATATAAGTAAAAGTTGCATATTTTTGCTTGTTACATTGTTTTAAATTTGTTATTTGATTGCCTGCTTGTTGAAGGGTGACAGAAGTTATTGAAGTAAAAAGTGATTTGGATGCTGTAAATTTGTTATTTGTTGCTTTTGAAGTTATTCTGTCTCTTTAATAATTAATATCCTGTATAATGACTTTGTCATCTTTCATATGAGAACGCTACCGTTATGATCTGTGATACTAGGTAATATGGAGCCTGCAATGGATACGAACAGCCAGGCGAATGGCGGTAACGATGATGCAAATAAAAAACATGTTGGGTATACGCAGCCTGCGTATGTGAGTGGATGGATGTATGTTAGTGAACAAGGACAGTATTGTGGACCTTATATACAGGAGCAACTGTTTGAGGGTCTATCTACTAATTACTTGCCGGAAGATCTTCCTGTGTATCCCATCTTGTGTGGAAACTTGGGCAATCCTGTGCCCTTGAAGTACTTTCAGCAGTTTCCCGATCATGTTGCCACAGGCTTTGTTTATTTAAGTGCTTCTGTATCTAGTGTTAAGGAGAATTCTGATAAAAATCCTAATGAGAGCATGGATTCCAAGAAAGGAGAAGTTCGTACGGATGCAGACTCTATCTCCACTCAGGAGATACCGAAATCTGAAGCAGCCAACTTAACTATATCATTTCCATCAATGGTATCACCAGCATAAAACATTCTAATTCTTAATGTATCAAACTTATTTTCATTATATTTAGTCAGTTAACCCTTTTTTATGTGTTGATTTGAGCCTGCAGTCAAGCGAAGAATCATGCTGGTTTTTTGAAGATGACAAGGGAAAAAAACATGGCCCACATTCTCTTATGGAGCTTCATTCTTGGCTTCATTATGGATATCTTAAAGGTTCAGTGATGGTAAGTCAAGATATGGAAGGTCATAGAGTTTGTTGTAAATATCCCCAAGGTGGAGTGTTTTTTACATATTATTTTTGTTTGGATATTATACATGTTCATAAGACGGAGGTCAAGCATCTTTATTGGTTATTTTGAGGTTATCTTCTGTGCATAAATGGCACATGATTTTTAGTATTTGATGTTTTGCAGGTTTATCATTCCGAGAGTAAAGTTATGCCCTGTAATCTGCAATCTTTGATATGCTCTTGGTTTACAGCTGGACATGAAAGTGTTTCTAAAGCCAATCCTAAGTACAATGAAACAGAACTAACTGATTTTATGCACAATATTTCTGAGGAGGTCTGCTCTCAGTTACATTCTGGAATTATGAAAGCAACAAGAAAGGTGCTGTTGGATGAAATAATAAGCCATGTAATAATGGAGCGTGTGACTGCAAAAAAAGCTGAGAAGCATCTCAAGCCTGAAGAGTCGAAGCAGATAATCAAAACCTGCTCATCGGATGGCATAACGGTAATTAGTCATATGCTTGCATTCACTGTTTCATGATATGGTTGTCTTAAAGTTTTGTATGAACAGTTTGATACAAACCAGGAGTTGGAGGACTGTTCTGGGAGTGAAGGAGTGGCATCTCAAAGTGTTCACAAACAAACGCCCCCGTCAAAACATGTGGAATCTTCTGGAACCAAGAAATTTGTTGGTAGCTTAGAGAAAACATACACTGATTTTTCCAGAAAGCTTTTTGACTCATGCATGCAAGTTATCTGGAATGCTGTCATCTATGATTCAGTAGCAGATCAAATATCTGTATGGAGGAAGGAAAAAATGTGGTCCAGCCGTAACGTTGTCGTTGAGTCAACTGAGAAGTTACCCGAGTTGACTGAGGGGATACCTGTAGAAGATGTAAGCTGTATTTTGGTGATGTTTGTGTACTGTTCCTTTTTGTACTTTTTACTTAATTCTGTATACAAATGGCTTTGAAAATTGCAGCCTGAACAACTTTCTAAGGACGATTATCCTCCTGGTTTTGAAGTTACTGTAAAACCTGAAGAAGTCGCTTCAAAAGGTGATTGTTTTAGGGATGATGACTTGGAACACATAATTGAAGGCGTAGAAAGTGACATCCATTTGTCTGCAAGGATGTCTTTGGATCAGTATATCGAAAATCTTGTTGATATGGAAGTGAGGAGAGTTGTTAAGGCTAAAAGAAAAGTTCAAATTAAGGAGGTAGAGTCAATTTATTGAAGATCTTTTCCGCCCTTTTTTGTTGTCTTAATGTGTTTGTATCAACCATATATCTATTCTTTGCAGGTTACTGTTGACCCCCGAGCTCAGCGAAGTCATACAGATCGATCTGGTGTTTCTAATAATTCTCAAACAAAATCATATCAACAAAGTATTTCTGTATCTAGGATGCCTTCGTCTAATTGGTTTGCAAATGCTTTCATGAAAGTATATGCACATGAGGATGTTGTTCAAAATAAACATAGCCGGCAATTGATTGTGTCTAAGGAAAATTCTAGAACCATAGTTCCTCAAGCACGTCTATTTCGTCCTTCAAGAGCAATTTCGTCTATTCCTAAGATTGGGATCTATGTTATTTTGGCAGCTTGTCGACAGAAATTGCATGAATTTGTGCTGAAGGAGTGGTTATCCATAACTTTGAAGGATGCAATTAGTAAACATAGTAAATCGGACCATTCTTCTAAGAAGCACAAAAACCTAGATACGGACATGGTAGGTTTTTTGACTTTAAAGGTGGCGAAAAGGGATCGGGTCTAATGGTAAAACGAGTCGAAAGTTTTCTAAAGTGTATTTTTAAAACGAGTCAAAAGGGATCTGACCTATTTTGATCCAAACATGTGCCGGCTCGTTCTCTAATCTGCTTGACCCACCCACTTTGCCAGCCACCATGTTTTTTTTTTCGCACTACACCTGGAATGAACTTTTATTCTTTCTTTCCAGGGAGGAGGAAATAAAAGAAGGAAGACGACTGTAGAGTTCCAGGCTGCATTTGACAAATACAGGGAACAATTAAGGAATGGTCAAAGTGAAAGTCAAAGCACAGGATCTTTAGAACCATCTTTTGGCGATGTAAATTATACTTATTTCCGCACCAGGAAATCAAAGAAAAGAAAGTTTGCATCTTTATCTGGTCAACTGAAAGCTGGACAATTGGTTGAGACTTCAAGGAGACGGGATCATTTAACTGAACATGAGGTAGCTAATAAGCTGGTTGAATATAGTACTGCAGCTGTATTAAAGTATCGTGCAACTAAACAAATCATGGATTCCAACTTTCATGGAGTTCAACCGTCATCCAGTGGTGTGACATACCAGAACTCTGTGAAGGTTTCCACCTTACGTCAAGGTACTTAAGTTAATTTAATTCTGATCACCTGTACTTATAAAGACCAATATATCCAGGCACTAAGATTGGTCTTTCTGTTAGTTTGACCTGGTTAATGACACATGTGTCAATGATGTAGAATCTAGCAAAGATATCGATCCAGATTTTACTGTGAATGCTTATGATGTTGGAAGCCAGAAAGTCCTTGCTGCTAATTCAAATGTTTCAAAATGTAAGTGTATGTTTCCTTGCATATGTTAATTTCTTCTTTTTGTAAAGGGTGTTACACTTAAGTACTTGACACATTTTACTGATATGTGGGTCGATCGGGTATGTTTTATCTCTACTGGGTCAAATGAAAAAGAATGCTTTAAAAGAAATGGGCTGAGAGCCGTCCAGTGTTTATTTTAATGCATAAAATCTTTTAAATCCTTCACTTTTAAGAATCAGAGCACTATTGTATAATATAATGTTGTGATCATATTTGACTATCAAATAGAGTACAGCTTTTGAACAAAATTATCTTTTTTGACACCCTCATTACCCCTTTATGTTTACAGCGCTCAAAGTGAGAAAACTAAAAAGGAAGAAGTATGTGGATGATGCACCCGAACCGGTAGCAATTGGTGGTGCCAAGAAGATTAAAAATAGCAAGTCAAAGAAATCAAAAACTGGCCCTATATCTATTGGATGTGCACGTTGTTCAATCAGTGGGTGGCAATGGCGTAAGTGGTCGTTACATGCAAGTCCTGCTGAACGGGCTCGTTTTAGAGGAACTCACATAATTAATGCTGCAAAGTATACCACTAGTGCTCCAGAGGCCAGTGCGTTTTCTCATCTTTCAAATGTCAAGGGATTATCTGCTAGAACAAATAGGGTCAAGCTACGAAGCCTTCTTGCTGCTGCAGATGGTGCTGACCTTTTAAAAGCTACTCAGCTAAAGGTGATGAAAACCTT
Source organism: Helianthus annuus (assembly GCF_002127325.2). NCBI lineage: Eukaryota > Viridiplantae > Streptophyta > Magnoliopsida > Asterales > Asteraceae > Helianthus > Helianthus annuus. The sequence continues at coordinate 67,452,152 of NC_035440.2, read as the reverse complement.
ATCTTATAGAGGTGGCAAAATAGGCAGGGTTGGGTAATGGGACAGAAGTGACCCGGGTCTAAATAGGGTTGACCCTAAAATAATAATCTCTTAAAGTAGCGTGACAGGTATTATTTTTTTTTTAAATGAGAAAACCAAAAAACTACCTAAAAAAGCCTTAAGAAACACCAATTTTTTTTTAAATTATTTTCTTTAAATTCACTGTTTTTAATTTATAAAAAAGTTAAAAAAATAAAAGAAAATAATAATAAGTACTACACATGTGTATTAATACGAAAAAACCTAAACCCCCTAACCCACCCCCACACCGCCATCCCCCAAAAACCTAAACCTCCCACCCCCCAAAAAAACCATACATGTGCAGTACTAATCTTTCTTTAAAAAAAGTTTTTCTTTTATACATAATAAATAGCGATTTTTTATAAAAAAAATTGTAAAAAATTTTGGTGTGTTTGTTAGGATTTTTTTGGTAGTTTTTTAGTTTTCTCATGATCCTCTCCCTTAGGTTGTTTTCATTCAAACTACACTTTAGGTGACTTCTGACCCATTCCCTTTTTAAGTTGAATTTCTTATTTAACCTGTTTGTTCTGCTAGAGATGATACATAACCGGAAATTGAGCTATTTGTAATTTAATGGGTGTATTTTTTTTTTCAGGCAAGGAAAAAACGTTTACGTTTTCAGCGAAGTAAGATACACGATTGGGGTTTGGTTGCACTCGAGCCAATTGAAGCTGAAGATTTTGTTATTGAATATGTTGGTGAACTTATACGCTCTCGTGTAAGCGTTGTCGTCATATTTTTCATTAGAATCAATAACTCCTCTTTTGTGTGAATCTTTCTTTTTTTTTTTTTTTTTCACTGTGCATGTTTTTTGTCATAGTTTTTGTAACTTCTCTCAGGTTCTTTTGCACGTTCTGTTTTTTTTTTAAATTTAGTTCTAACTTTGCAATTCCTTTTTTTTCAGATTTCTGATATCCGTGAACGACATTATGAGAAGATGGGAATTGGTAGCAGTTATTTATTTAGACTTGATGATGGTTATGTGGTAAGCTAGACGATTTAATGAATCATATTTTTATCACTAAACTAAGCTATACTATAATTAATAGTATCCACACTTTTTGAATATATTCTGTTTCTGAGCTAGTGCTGCTGCAATTTGTGTATGCATAGGTTGATGCTACAAAGCGCGGTGGAATCGCGAGATTCATCAACCATTCATGTGAGGTAAGTGATTTACTCATGAGGTGTAGCTATTTACAAGTATTGCATTTCTAAAGTTGTAACCATTTCATGCAGCCTAATTGTTATACAAAGGTTATAAGTGTTGATGGTCAGAAAAAGATATTCATCTATGCAAAGAGACATATAGTTTCAGGAGAAGAAATTACTTACAATTACAAGTTCCCATTGGAAGAGAACAAGATCCCCTGCAACTGTGGCTCTAGGAGGTAATTACAAAACGTTTCCTTTGTTGGCTGGTTGCGCTTTCTTTCTATTCAACTTTTCTGTTGCTTGTCTGTCACCATTTTTATGTCTTTCTCAAGTCTACTAAATATTTAAGATCATAATTGTTGATTAACGGGTTATTGAATATGCTAATGAAAAATACATGCTCTTAATGGTTGGGATAACATTTAGCAAGCTTGTATAATATCCATACTATAACTAGATAATAAACTTATGGTCATGAACCAAATTTTAGCCTTAGATCATGGAAACTTGGTTTAAATAAGCATGAGGCACGCCAGGGCGCTTAGGTCCCAAAAGCCGAGGTGCGCACCGTAGTTATTAAAGGCGCTAAGCGCACTTAAGGCGCATAGGCCTCGCCTGGGGCCTTGGCGCAAAGCGCAAAAAAAGCGAGGGCCTGAGAAAAATTAGGCGCATAATGAAAAAAGTTAAACTACATTATGTTTTAGAAAAAGAATGCAAATAAAATAAACAAAATCTATTATATAAAACTATATATCATCTATTAAGAACCAAAAGTTCTAAAAATATTAGTGTATTAGTGTAGAAAAGTAGTTTTCCTTGGATAAAATTAGAAATTTGGCTAGGAATCTTGTCGGAATTTAGAGAATTTGGCCGGAAACTCTCCGGAATCTAGGAATCTCGCCGGAATCTGCGCCTGAACCATCACCTAGAGAATTAAAGCGCAATTTCCTCGGCTTATAGCGCAACTACCTCGCCTCGCCTGAAAAATGGGCCTAGGCGCAAGAGGCGATGGCTTTTAGCAACTATGGTGCGCACATCACTTACGTGCGCGTTGGTCAATATTCAACAAAATTAGCTAAGATGAATTGACGGAACAATGGGTGTTTATATATTTGTTTACATTTTATTTAAATCTTAAATTGTGGTCTTAAAATTTGCCTTTGTTGATTGTAGATGCCGTGGATCCATGAATTGAGAAGGCCCTATCACGGTATGCTAGTTCATTCACACTGAAGTTATAGAAGGGTCCATATGATGATGGTTTAATTTTGCTATTGCAGGTTGATATATGGTTCTACTTTGTCTGGGACACTGATAATCGAGCGGTTCATCGCTTCTGAATGCGAGAAGTTCAATGATAATGATGGTAGGCTATTGTTGTGGATGCTTGCATGACTGACCATTATAACCCCCATGATGTCGTCTCAGGGTTTGTTGAACTGTTGAAGAAGAAGAAGCTGTTCATGTGCATATTCTTGTAGCTTGTCTTGGTTGCAGATGAGTTTCTCCCCTTCAATTTTGTAAATCAGTTAGTTAATAATCCTGTGTTTATATTTACTCTTGTACAAAACATGCCTAGGATTTTCGACTCCAAAACCAGTATAATTAAATTTATTATTTTTAGACAAGTCTCTTTTTTGTTTGGATTGCCTTTGGGATTAAATAGCTATTACCGTGTGTGAAAATGTGTATAATGAAAACCCGACAATAAACCACTATTTGCAAACTTAAACATATTAGGCGTTGTATGCTCATTTCGTTGATTTGTTCTGTTAGTGAGCAAATTGCTTAATCCATTTTTTAAAACCGTGATTGATGTATCTTTTCATACAAGTTATAAAAAAGGCCAAATGGGTGTGTGGACAAAAACATGTATGTGTATACACGCACATGCTAGGTTCAGCAAATTCTTTTTGCATGTGACAACAATGCAATGTGATAGTAATCTATAGTTTTGTGTTCTTTAATTGATTTAGGCGCAGGCAGGGGTAAAATTGATTTCAACGAACCTCCGTCACGGGCAAATGTGGTGTTTTACAACCGTCTGGTATGATTCCGCACTTCGCTTGCAGTTTTTTTTATATTTTATTCATTGCACTTGTTCTGTGCTTTTCAAGGTCTTAATTTGCAACGTAACTAAACCAATCAGCAAACCCGGTGCACGAGGCTCCCACATGCGCGGGGTCTGGGAGGGTGTCGGGCCAAGTTATTATTTTAACCAGAGAATTGCAAGAAACACATAATAAACATTTATTTATGACCTCAACTGCCACACATATTCTCATGCGCTTCTCTAATTTAAATTTTAACTTGAGCAACTCCACTACTTGATCAATAAAATCAAGTTTATGTTTTCTTCATTTGATGCGGCAAAGAATCCGACACGTCTTCTGTTAACCTCAGTCACGCCAGCTCGTTGAATCGAAACCTAACCGTTACTTTGGTTTTTGTTAACTTTAATCTTCGGTTGTAGGGGAAAGGGAAATTCATAAAAATAAAATATAATTATACTCGCATAACCTCATCCAAGTGAATTTTATTTGCTAATGGTAATCAAACCAACTAATAAACGATGGGAGTGGGAGATTTAGGATTTCAGCACATTTAAAAAATTAATAAATGTCAGTTTTTCTCATAAAAACGAATTTGAAATAATTAAAAAAAAAAAACTATATATTGGCTCGCATATAATTTCAAAAAAACTATATATTGACAACAGCTCTATATATTGGTCCAAAAAGTTTTAGTTGGTGATGATACTTGAATGGTTTTTTCATTGTTTTAAAATGGGTTATTGGATTTTAATAATCCCAAGTTTCACCTTTTGGTCGATAATAATCCCAACTTTAAGAATTCCCTTGAACGATCTCAACTTGTAAAAGTTTGGTCCCCATTGATCCTTTTCAAACATATAAGAATTTGGCCTCCTCAGTGCACCTGCAGACTCCTTAATTGATTTAAGTGCGTGTATGTTAGAAAAGAATCAACGGGGGCCAAATTCTTAAAAGCTGGGATCGTTGAAGGGAATATTTAAAGTTGGGATTATTATCGGCTAACTTATGAAACTTAGGATTATTAAAATCTGATAACGCTTTTAAAATTAATCCAAATGAAATTGTCGTTGATGAATATTTAAAAAAATGAGATCTATAAAATTGCAACAATGAGTGTGATGTTGCGTGTGGTATATGGTATTTTGGATCCGACCTTAGCTCAAATGGAAGAGTAAAAAAGGGTTTGTCTAATACCAGACACCGTGTAATCCTTTTTGGCTGTCGGTTCGAGTCCGACAGGTCGGTGCCCAGCCTTTGTTTCATTCTGACTCTTTGCATGCTTGTTTGTGGGGTTGTATGGCCTTAACATTTAGGGTCGGAAGCTTTTAGGCTATTCAACATCTTTCATCTAGGCGTGTTACTCAACCTGCCTGCCGGTCGGTTTTTGTGGGTTCCAAGATTGTGTTTGCTATTATGAAAGGGTAAGAATGGATTAGGAGTTGTAACTTGGAACTTTATAAAAAATATTTGTGCAACATGAACATTTCTAGATGGTGGGACGTATGTTTTCGTTTAATATTTATGTCGAGTCCTACATTAATAGTTTTATTCTGTTCGTAGGAACGATATCAAGCCATAAGGCATGCCTCGCCTATGAATGTGTTATTAATTTGTTTTGCCCGTAGGAAAAATACTAAGCCGTAATGAATGCTTTGTTTCAAATATCACCAATGTATTGCAATGACCGGATGCGAGAACTTTACAGTTAAATGTGCATGAGTAGAAGCAATTCATGATCGGTGACCTCGTGGAAAGTTTTCACCCGGACAACAACTCCATGAGCTTCTTATGGGCGGAACATACAATATTGATCGGTGTGAAAGGCGAGATGTTATTATGTAATTGTTTGTAAATGTGTCAAGTCGTTTGATCTTGCTTTAGTGATATGACGAATTAATTTGCAAAAAGGAAAAATTACAAGTTTTGTCCTTTATCTTTATACCACTTTTCAGGCGGTGTCATTTTTAATGAATGTTGACAGGCGGTGTTCTTTACTAGGTATTTTGTTGCAAGTTTAGTCTTTTACACCCAACCCAGTTAAAAACCCCGTTAATTGTTGGGTGTAAAGGACTAAACTTGCAACAAAATACCTCGGTAAAGGACTAAACTTGCAACAAAATACTTAGTAAGGGACACCGCCTGTCAACAATTAACAGGGTTTTTTTAACTGGGTTGGGTGTAAAGGACTAAACTTGCAACAAAATACCTAGTAAAGGACACCGCCTGTCAATATTCGTTAAAAAGGATACCGCCGGAAAAGTGGTATAAAGATAAAGGACAAAACTTGTAATTTTTCCTTGCAAAAAAGAGTTGCATGTTGGAAAAAATAAAGGAAACAAAGTGAAGATGATCAAGTGCTATAGCGATGAAAGATGAAGTGTTTTATCACTTGTAGGCTTGCAACACTTGCAAGTGGATCACAAGGAATGAGGACAAAAAGGACACAGCCTCGAGCGGGAAATTAATGGCACAAATCTGTGATCACCATGACTTGAAGTTAAACGGGTTAGTGTTTGGGATAAACAAGTTCGGGCCTTGAACAGGTCAACATGTTAATGACACGAGTAAAAACGTGTTTAAGCGGGTTTAACTCGCTTAACTCGTCAATGACTCATAACATGTTTAACTGTTAATAGGTCGATACGACTCCTTTATGACTTGTTTATCAAAACAACATTGTTTTTAGCTTATTTAAATATGAATTATTGTTTTTGGAAAAATTTATTTCTCCGTGTTAATTGTCTTATTTTTCTTAACCGTGTTTAGTGACTTGTAATTGTGTCTTATTTTTCTCAACCGTGTTTAGTGACTTTTGTTAAATGTATCATGTTATTCATGCTATTGAATGCTTATAGATGTGTTAGATGTGTCGTTAGCGAATTGGTTACATTTAATCTTGTTAAATGTGTTGTGTCACAGTTTTTAAGGAAACAACACATTTCGTTAAACGTGTCATGTTCGGGTTCACTAGCCATGTTAACGTGTCGTGTTTAACATGACCCACGTTTTGCCGGCTCTTCTCTGGCGAGTCAAAATCATTATGTATCATAGAAACTTTTAATCGTAGTTTGTTGCCTTAGGCGGGGAAGGAGCTTCCAAGTATAGAATTTATTTACATGACGTGTAATGGTTCTAACGCCCATTTGCCACATAAGTCCAAATAGGCGTGAAACACTTCCCCGATGGGGGCATGACCGGGGTGTGGGTGAAATTTATGTGGGGCGACTCATGTCGTAGGGCGTGGCCAGGGCATGGATGAATTTTCGCGTAGAATGAGAAAGGAAAAGAGCCGTTGGCCTCATTCAAATATAGAAAAAAGAAGTAATTTATTTAAAATCTATATGTAAAGTACTAGGTTAACTACCCGTGTCATACACGGGCTTAGCAAGGAAAATGTATTGTAAATGATAAATGAATAACAAACATCTTTAATCGTTTTAAATAGTAAAGCGAAACATAAATACAACCAAGTATTTAGCATAATACGTGAATTATCCATAAATCTCTATAAACTTACTTGTACACGGCGTTAGATGTTTTATTCGTAACATTGACATCCTTATCTATTATTCAAAACTTTAAACCAGCCTTGCTTTTTACTCTTGACATAGTGACATACAATTGGCCGTGAATGAAGACTGAGTATTTCAAATACAAACAAACTCTAAGTAAAGGTTGTCCGCTTTTATTTATTTTCATTGCAAAACATGCCAGTAATGAAGTATAGTTGTTACTGTTAAGGAAAGACGGTAATAAAAAAACTATAATCTTAAAATTTCAATATATTAATAATATTTTTCATTATCTTAAATTATCTTTTCTATAATATTAAAAATAAAAGTATGTAATTTAGCAAAGTAATGTCACAATATTAGATGTTATTTTCATTCAATAACATTCTATGTTTGTTTAATGAACAATCACGTATAGTTTAATTTGGAAAATTTGCATGCGAATTCCATATAATGTCTTGAAAGTTAATAACCAAACAATATAATGTCACAAAAAAATAAATTATAATTACAACTTCATAAGAAATAAACAAACAATATAATGTCTTGAAAGTTAATAAACTAACAAACGAAACATAATAAACTGCTTAAAACAAACCACAACCATAAATTCTTCAAAACACACCAAAGATTAAAATTAGTCTAAGACAATAAAAATTAAAACTCATGACTTATTTGGAGATGTCCGTTCACTTTTCAAGTTTAGGAATTAAAAGTTGTTGATTGCCTTTCCCATTCCCAGCAACGACTTGCTCCTTTTTGCGAGGCTTTGCTACAGATATAGCACTTGAATCATCTACATCATACACTTCTTCAATGTTTCGTTTAAGATCCACTACATGTGTGTTTTCAATCTTATTCTCATAGTTTGAAATAGGTGTTGCATTCTCTTCGATAAAAGACACAGAATCCTAAAAAGATAAGTAAAAAAAGTAAGTTATAAAAATATGTATAAGATTTAACTTAATAAAAGATAACTGTGAGTGATATTCAGGGTTGACAATATTCATTAAATCAAATCAGATTTTACAACCTATATTTTAAAAATCTCTAAGACCCTAACATGTTTTAACCAATAGATGCACCGGAAAATATGAACCTTAAAATTTCTTTTGTTATCAACTTTCTAACATGCTTGAAAACCGTTTAAAAAAACTCTTTATAATAATTACGTCTTTCCTTTCTTAATTTAGACTAATACAACACATATTTACAAATCTACAAGACCTCACTCCCGTACAACCCATGCCCTGACTCGATCTTCACCATTTTGCATTCTATAAGGATAATCTGTAATCCACGTAACCAACTGTCATCGTATACATCCACATCATTAGTAATCAGTGGCATCATACATAACTTAAAGCATATATATAAATTTAAACAACGTATCACGTTCTTCTAACGTGTGTTAATCCATTCATTTATTCTTCCAAATTCAATCATTGCATCCCGACGTTAAACATTCGAAGAGCCAACAATATCTTACATGCACTTTTATTCCATTCTCAAAGCAACCCGGTTAACATCGTTAATACTCATATGTATTAAAATCACATATACATGCATAAAAGTCTCATTCATTTGTGTGTGTGGGTGTATAGTTTCAATACATGCATGCATATCTTTCTATCCTAACTCTTACATACATCTTCATGCCCACGTATTCATAGATACAAATCCTAGCCACAAACATTCATTCATACAAAATCCGTACATACAACCCTATGTACGAGCTTGTTTCCATTTCATGCTTACCTATGGGTTCCATCTACTAACATGCAACTAGATTCAAACATACATGTTTACATACTCATTTCCTTCTCATACATACTTGCATACATGCTCCTTTATTACCTACACCTCATAAACACTTTTTGGTAAGTTTGGGGTACGTTTCAAGAGCTTAAAAACGAGTTCCATACTCACCCATGCCTCACACAACTATTTTATAAGGTTGTGGTGTTTTATGGAAGTTTAATGGGGCTTGGGAATGGGTCTACGGGGGCCCGAAACATTAAAAACGCGGAAAACGGATACCTGGGTCTGATCAGTGTTGACGACTTCCTGAGGTGACGTCGCCCGACTCAATCGGCGTCGACACAGAGTTCATGGACAGAATATTAGGGCATCCACGACTTCATGTTTGGGCGTCAACGACTTCGTCTGCAGCACCGATACCCAGATTTCGTTCTTTTACGCGTTTTGACCCCCGTTCGCGCATCCCGAAAGTCCTAAAACGTAAAATAACATTATTCCAAGCCCCCAAGTCATCCTAACACTAACCCCCATACCCCGCTATCCAAAATCACATCCCAACACAAAACGTTCTAACTTTTGACCTGTTTGAGTCTACCAAGCGCTTTCAACTATGACTACGCTACATATAATTCAATACAATCTCACATACCTTGGTCCTACTATATTTTACTATCCTATCATGATTCCCCATCTTCTTATATTCAAAACTACCTTACATAATAAGAATTAAGTCGCGAATCACTTACCCTAAGCGTCCGTGTTCGTGCTTGCTTCCTTGCCTCCTCTTGACCCGTTAGCCTTCCGCACTTAAGTCTATTTTGAAATGATTCTTATCCTTACATGTCATCACGTTCACATCCTTGTTAGTACACATGGTCATACATATTATCAATCACATTCCGACTAGTATTTTACATTTGACTTTCATTAGTCAAATTTTTTAACAACACAAGGCCTAGACTAAAAATACAAAAGAAAGTTTTTTTTTTCTTCTAAAACGCAATGGACTAAAAACACATAAAAATGTGTTTTACCTAAAACGCAATGGACTAAAAACACTTCAAAATTTCTTTTTCTAAAACGTAGTGGACCAAAAAACACATAAAAATGTGTTTTTTCCTAAAACGCAATAGACAAAAAACACAAAAGAAAATGTTTTTTTTTTTCTAAAACGCAATGGAATAAAAACACATAAAAATGTGTTTTAACAAAAATGCAATGTATTAAAAACACTTCAAAATGTAATCTTCTAAAACGCAATAGACCAAAAAACACATAAAAATGTGTTTTTCCTAAAATGCAATAGACAAAAAACACAAAAGAAAGTGTTTTTTCGAAAACGCAATGGACAAAAAGCTTTTAGAAAATGTATTTTTCATTCTTTTGTAAAACGCAATGTACAAGAAACTGTGTTTTTTCATTATTTTGTAAAACGCAATGAACAAAAAACACAAAAAAAAATGTGTTTTTTCATTCTTTTGAAAAAGGCAATAGAAAAAAACGTTGCTTTTTCATTTTTTTGTAAAATGCAAAGAACAAAAAAAACACACAAAAAATATGTTTTTTCATTATTTTGTAAAAAACAATTTTAAATGAAAGTTTAAACTGAAAACTGTTTTGTAATTTTCTTTGAGACATTTTGTCAAATACCTGGTGTACAACTTTTTACCACTGATTTCTTAATAAAATAGGAACACATAATGTTGCCCAAACGCAAGAATACATCAAGAGAATGTTAGAATCATAAACATTTGAGAAGAGAAGTATATGTTTCAATCGATTTCTCAAGTTCCATTGCATTATGTTAAATTGAAAAAATGAGAAATTGCATAACAATAAACTGGGGGTTTTCAAAGAAATTGAATAACACGTTGATTGAATGTTTAAACCATTCATTAATAAAGAAAATTGAACTATGATGTAGTAATTCTAGAGAGAGAAAGTGAAGGAAATGTTGAAGATGGTGGGTTTTGAAGATGCAGAGAAAGATAAATAGAATAGAAGAAAGAAGATTGACTAAAATGCCCCTTCTTATGTTTTTTTGTTATTTGTCACGTGTCTTCTTATTATTGCTTCCTACACTTCCTACCCAAAGTAAACTTTCAATTTGATATTTTCCCATTTAGGTATTTTAACTAACTGTATTTACATTCAAATTCTTATCCATATCCTTAGGATTAATTATTAATATATGATAGTAGGTAAAGTGAATGAACAATGATTAGTAACTAGGGCGTTTCAGGTCTTAACACAAGACACGTGACAACAGTGATTAGTAACTAGGGCATTTCAGGTCTTTAACACAAGACACGTGGGAGTCTCCTCAGCCTCCACAACTTCCCATCTCATTTCTTCTTTCGGTATGAGGGGATACGGTGTGGGTGCGGCAATCCATCGGCAAAGAAGTTTGCCGTGCGGCAAACACCGCCGCCGACCAACATATGTCGCGGCAAAACATTGAAAGCGGTGATGGATTACCGATTCAAGAAAGTTGAATGCTGCCATAAATATTACCCCTCCAACGGTAATATTACCGTTTAATGTAAAAAAAAAATTGTTTTTTAAATTTTTTTTCACCCTATATAAATACCACTCACACATTTTAAAAAAATACACCTTTCTCTCTATACTCTCTCAATCTATTCTACACTTTGAAAAATATGGAAGGCTCAAAGAAGGGTGAAGGCAAGAAGAAAATGGTAGGGTCCGGTTCAAAGTCGAGGCCTCAAGATAAACGTGGTTCGGGTGGTAGTAGTGTCCCGTTTAATCCGCAACTTGGGTTTGCGAGTCACACCCAACCTCCATTTTATTTTAACCAACCCATGCATCAACCTTTCGGTTATGATACCCAACCCACCCAAAATTGGATGCAATACGGTCCGAGGATGACTCAAGCCGGTTATTATGATTACTCCCAAGAAGCGCAAAATGCTTTTGACCCGTTTGCTTTTCAAAACCCAATGTCACAATCACCAACCCAAGACGAACAAGATGACGCCGATGAGGAGTTCGTGCCGGAAACACAAGAACATGAGTTAGATGATATTGATGAAGATGTTGCGGATGATGAAGATGTTGCGGATGAACCGGAAAAAAAAGCAAAAGCCAAACGGGAAAATTGGTCGCCTAGACAAGAAGAGGCGTTGGCAAAGGCTTTTGTTCATTGCACTTTGAATAAAAGGAAAGGCAATCAACAAAAGAAGGATAGCTTTTGGAAGAAAGTTCTAAACCACTTTAACGAAACGGTCGGCGGAAGTAATCGAACCCACCACCAAGTTCGATCAAAATGGGTGACGATGCAAACAAAAATTAACACATTCAACGGTCTATATCATCAAGCGGTAATTTTTTTATACGGTTTATTTTTTTTATACGAAATATACGGTTTATTTTTTATATGGTTTATTTTTTTTATACGGTTTATTTTTTTTATCAAGCGGTAATTTTTTTATACGAAATATAGGATCGTTTACGTCCTAGCGGGAGTGACGACGCATATGTAATGAAACAAGCGTTAAAGGATTACAAAAGGAAATAAAATATTGAGTTCGCTCATGTTGCGGCTTGGGAGGTTGTTAGAACAAATCAAAAGTGGTCGTCGGTACCTTTGTTGAATGAAGAAAGCTCCGGTTCGGGTCTAAAAAGAAAGTCTTCGGATTCGGGAAATTATGCCCGAGGATCACCGAATGTCGAAATCTCAAGCGGATTCACTATTCCCGACATAAACGAGGATCCTTCACCACCACCACCAAGACGACAAACGAGAAAGGAGAAAAAGGACAAAGGGCCGTCTTCAAAAAACGAAGATCCAAGAGATATAACAAGCAAATTCGAAGAGTACAAGGCCATGAAAAAAGAGATAATGGAAATTAAACGTGTACGAGAAGAAAAATATTTGACCTTGGCGGATGAGCAACGAGAGGCGTTGCGACAAACAATGTACGAGAAGGACTTTGAGTGGTATAATCGGCCTACCGACGACCTTCACCCGAAGATAGATGTTGGAAGTCGCACTCGCTAGAAAACGTGAGATCGCAAAAAAATATGGATGGCCTTGTGATTTTTAGTTTTTTTTTTAAGTTAGATTTTATTAAAAAATGTAATGTTTTATTTTTATTTAAGATGTAATGGTTTATTTTTAATTAAAATGTAATGCTTTATTTTTATTTTTAAAAAGTTTATGTTTTTTCCATTTTATCTTAAATATAAAAAAACATAAAATAAAAAAAAAGTTTGCCACTCAGCAAGTGTTTAAACCACTGCCAATAATTTTCAGCAAAGTTTAAACACTTTTGCCTAATTGACATGGCACGCTCTGATTGGTCGGTTTTTTGGTTTGCCACTTTAAAGTGTTTAACCACTCCTTATACCCTGAAGACACAGATTAGTTATAGAGAGAGACAAAATTAGCCGGGTAGAGAGAGCGGAGCGACGGTGATGGAGGAACGGACGGTGGTCTCCGTCCGGCCACGGACCGGTGGTTTTGACGCAACAAACAACGGTAGAATTTGACACACTCGCTTTTTAGAATCCAGATGAGGGTTGTTTTTAGAGAAAGGGGCGTTCACCTGCTGTTACGGGTGATGTTCCGGCCATGACGGCGGCGGATCTGTGTACCAAGTCACCACCGTCGTTCACCATCTCCACCACCCTCATCTTCAAAATTCGTCCAAACTTCAGCAACCAACTTCGTGCACAAAAAAAAATCCGATTTATCTCTCATTCAAATCAGTGATGGCGATAAATAAGCAATCAGTGGTAAATTCTTTCATTATGATCATTCTCTCTGTATTTCGATCTGCTTTATTATGATTTTCGTTCACCTCTTTTGCTATTTCTAGGGTTTCATCATCTAATTTGTGAAATTTGAGCATACAACCGTTAGTTGTTTGTTAAACTACTTTATGATGTTAATAGGTGTAGAATGGATTGATTTTTGTTGAAATAGGTTGTGTATAATTTCTCCGTTTACTGAATCATGAATAGGTTTTGTTCACCTGCAATTGTTGTGAGAGTTTAAATAAGTAGTTATGGAGCCCTAGCTCTTTGAATTAGAGGTTGTTTAGGTTTTTTTTTTTTGAAATATGTTGATTTTTTTTATTTAGATTGAGTTTTCCAGACTTATAGAATTATGATCATTGTTTGAAGTGAAATATATCTCTTTAGCACCAGCTAGGTCCTTATACAAACTCATAAGTTAGAAAAAAAGAGCTTTTCCTTTTTGGTCTGTTGTGCTTTGAACATTTAGTTCTTTTCATTGATACTTTTAACAATTAAATCACATCTCAGACCAATTAATAAACCTTTTTTCTAACAGCAAACCAGTTGATAAACTGTCGCAACATACTCTGCTACAAATTGATATGATACACTACAAAAGACTATTCTTTGAATCATCACTTTTAAAATTTTTTCTGCATTCTGATAATCCCCTTTGATTTGATGAGACTACCCCACATTTACTTCAACACCCATGTTGAAGAAAATCTTTAACGGCCATGCCACTCTGCTCGACAAGGAATTGCGTTCGTCACGCACTTTCTGGAACGACTTTTTTCAGGTTTTTGATTTGTGGGTTTTTTTTTGTTTGGGTTGTTTAAGTGTGGCGGATTTACTTTAATGGGTTGTTGATTGCTTGCAATTGTAACACTAACTTCACTTTCTTAAACTCAACGTCAAAGGTCTTTAACATGCCAAATATATGCAGGTTAGGTTTCTCAATTTTCATTCGTCTCCGCACTTCAGTTCAATCTTCTTACAATTTTGCTTTTGATCGTTGTTGCACTTGCATAAATTTCTAACCTGAATTGATTGATACTTAGGGTATGTACAGAAGCTCCTTAGAAGCTAAGGCGAGGTCGTTGATGTTACCTTAATCTCGCACAATCTTAACAGAGTTGGTATAAGGTATGATTTTCCAAGGCTGTTAATTTTATTTCCGTTGATGATCATAAAGTACAGCTTTTCTGATCATTTATGTTTATTTTCTAATTTTGAAAACAATTTGTTTTTTGTTGTTTTTGAATGAGTTAGTTGTAGTACTGGTGATGATTTCGTTAAAGATGTCTAAAAGAGATTGATTTTGTTGAGTTTTAAGGATATTTTTTGAATGAATGATAATTGTTTGATAATCTTGAGTTGTAATCTCGTCATGTCTAGGGGCTTACAAGAACAATTGGTATCTCATGGTTTCTTGCAGTGGTGATCTTAATCGAATAAGAGGAGTTGTGTGTTTGTTGTGGACTTACAATCTTGAATCTTAATCCATTTAACTTTTGTTAGATTATTATTTTAACAAGTTATTAGGGTATGTAGATCTTTGTCATGCTAGATACTTAAATGTGAGATTATTTGTTCCAGAATTAGATTAAATTACCATTATGAGCATAAACTACATTATCTAATTCAAGATTTTGAATTTATGATCTGCAGTTACCTTGAAGACGTCTTTGTTGCTTATCATGTTATCGGATCCTCGAGGAACGAGGTTCAGATATTAGAACTTCCCACCTAGGGCTGAAAGACGTGTTTGGTAAATTTCGCTCTTTAGCACCGATTTACTGGTCTCATATTTCTTATTATCATAACCAAGTTTGTATCTTTGTTCATAAATCATGTTACATTATCTTTATTTTGGTTCCTAGCTAACTCAACTTAGAAGCAGGTGTATGGATTTCACATTTGTTCAAATCTCAGCCTAAAAAAAATGAAAGCCTCTGTTACAAATGTGTATGGATTTCACATTTGTTCAAATCTCAGCCTACAAAAAAAAAAAAAAAAGATGAAAGCCTCTATTACAAATGTGTGTACCTTTTCCTGTCTTTAAAAATCTTTATTTACAATACTCATTTCCATTGATTTCCAATGCAGCTCTTCTTCAATGGTATGAGGGAATTAGAGTTGCCACATGCATGTAACATTGTGGATAAAGGAACATGGTATATATTCTATGTTCTTTATACTTCATTTGATAATACTTTGTGGATTTCTAATTGTTTATAGAACATAGGAAGCTGCCTGGTGACATGTTTGAGGGGGCTTAATCTATATGATATTACAGTCATTCAATGACAAATCTAGATATGACGCGAGAATCTGCACTACTCTATCTTGATGTTTGATTGAGTGTTTTAATGGCAAACCATTCAATATCTCAAATTACATACTATTTTCTCTGATGAACCATTGTGCACGTGTGTAATCGGGGCTATATTCAACAATATTTTTTTGTTGTTTTGCTTTTTTCTATTTTTTGATCAGTTATTCTCTACGCCTCGACCTAGATCATGTTATGTTATCAAACTGAGAACGATTCCGTTAAGCGCGCCGCAACGCGGGCGGGGGTATAAAATTAGTTTAACTAAAAAACACATTGATCTTAGCCACTTAAATTTTTTCACAAAAAAACTCCTCACAACCGATTCCTTATATCTATGTATATTCAGTTGAACAATACTCTTTGAAGCAATTTTGCTATTTTTCTCTCTCTATTTCACCGAAAAAAAATATAAGGAATGAAGGGTGAGTTGGTAAATATATGGATTGATTATAGATTTCCTTAAAAATCTTATGGATGAAGAATAAAGAAAGTAATCTAAGTAAAAGTGAACATTTTTTTATATATTTTTCTTATAATTTTAGGATAAGGATAAGAATAAGAACTTAAATGTGAACGGTCTAACATTTCATTCTTTATCCTTATACAAATAGTTTAACTAAAAATTAATATTCTTTAGATTTATTTCCCATTTTTATAAACCCTCCCAAATTTCATTGCTTATCCACAAAAACATAAAGGTTTTGCTTTAAAGGAATTTAAAGGAATGTAATAGAGGTGATGTTTTTGGGTAGTTTTCTGGAATTTTAATTTTTATGAGTAGAACGAGTTTAAGGAATGAGATGTGAATATAGAAAAGCTATTAAGTTATGAGCGAAAAGTTTTGATAAGTTGAAAACATTATGTTACAAAACAAAATGAATTTATAGTAAACATATCTAAAAGATTATATGTATGAATTAGGAACAATGTAAAAATGTTTAAAGTTTAGTGAAATAAAATGGAGACTAGTTTTAAACCGAATATTTTTTCTCAATTAATCTTTGAATACACTATATGTATATATGGGAAGCATTTAGGCAAAACGCTTAAAAGTGTGAAAACGGTTAGAACGCCCCTCATCCGTTGGATCAAAACAATCTATGGACTAGATTGGCGCGGTGGCTGTAACACCTCGAAAAATTTCGTCCAATAATGTCTTGACACGTGTCATAAGGTTCCGGTATGTGAAAACATACTTTAGAGGGACTAAAATTGACAAACAGTGACAACTATGGAACGTAAGGGTCCAAAGTGTCAACAATGGATAAATAGACTCTATGATAACCCTACATAATGTTCATAACCTTAAACGGATGATTCATGGATCATACGACGCGGAAATTGCACAAAAGTGAGGAATTACAAACTATAGGGGCCAAAAGTGTCAACATGTTGAATTTATACCTCTGAGTGAACTTTTGGCAGACCCGAAGCTTTATAATGCTAAAATATACTCACTAGAATATGTGGTAAAAATTTCGTGAAGTTTCGTCAACGTATGAGAAAGTTATGGCCAAAACCGTACTTGAGGGACTAAAAGCGTCAACGTCGAATTTCATGGCTTTTCGGTTGAGCGCAAAGTTATCCGAGGACATTTCCATGTTGGTAAATGTCCCAAGGTTCTTAAAAAACCAAGTTTGGGGGTTTACGAGTCAAAATAAGTAGCCGAGACATCGCGTACAAGGACAGGGACCAAATCTGCCAATGTTTGAAAGTTTTTGGGCCTGCAGACCCCAGGCGACCCGCCTGGGAATCCTTAGGCGGGCCGCGTGAGACTATCAGAAGCAAAATTTCGCGAAAATTGCAATTCTGGTCCGAATTTGAAGTGCATAACAGCTCATGGCACCTCCAAAAGCTCCAATAAACATCCTTGCATGCCTATGGCAACAGTAACCTATCCTCAACCTCTGATTTCCTCTTTAAAACAAGATCAAAAGCTCATTTCTTTGAGCTCATACATTGTGATCAAGAACATCCAACTTGTAAAACTCTCAAGACAACTTCCTGGAGCATTTCTGAACATCAAGGCCGATTCCTAGTAGTAACTAAGCATCTATAGGACCTTTGTAAGCTTCCAATTCAATCTTTAATTCGTTCTTTCATAGATTATTAGTAAAAGTCAAACTGGTTGTTCTTACGCTTTGACTTTCTGATTAAACGAATTTCCCTCAGTCATTTCTCGAATTAAAACCACAAATATGTTGGTAATTATGTGGGGAACAAACCCTCAAAAGGGTATTATCTAATTCCCACTAAATGCATGTTAATTGTCGAGTCAAACGTGATTCTAAAAAGTCAACAGAAGTGATTTTTGCGAAAATAAGCTTGAATGTTAATATAATAGACATGCAATCTGTTTGATCATCATAAATAACTTGTAATACATATAAGAATGAGTTTTATCATCATCAACTCGACAATCTATAGTATAAATACGAATCGGAACCGAAAGTCTTATAAAACGACTATTTCGTAGACTATCGATTCGGATTCGTACATGCATGTTTGAGATCTGTATTGGAGAGTATTTTTGACCATTTTTATTTTGGTAAAACTTTCTGGAATTTTTGTTGATTGGGTCTATGCTTAGCCGATTCGAATGCATGTTTCCGATTTATGCATAAAGTTGACTATTTTGCCCTTTTTGATATAAAACGTGATTTTTGGAAAAGTGAAAGAGTAGAAATCTTTATTTCTAATATATAAACTTGCACCGAAAATTTCGGATCAGTTGGTGGTCCAGATTGTGAGTTATGGCCATTATCGTAAAACTACATTATAAAGTTACATAAACGGCCCTTTTCGCATATGACCTATTTCTGGCCACGTTTTGGTATAAAACTTTTTACCAACTGATGTATTATAATATTTTGGGATTTTAGATGATTTTTCATTAATTTTTGGCTGATCGTATTTTAAATCGCTTAGTTATTTCGGCTTACGTCGGTTTGACCGTTTAAGCCATAAAATGAGTTTTACGCATTCTTTTGACCCGAAACCTTTTTCTACTGATTCTATAAGTTAAATAAATTATTTTAAGTATTCTGGAAACATAAAAATCTCAGATTTATTTCGAAAACCCGAAAACGCCTCTAAATCGCATATTTAGCGTTTTAAGCGCATAGTAAGCGTTATACTCGTTTTAATTATATAAGACCTATACCTACTGATGTGTATAGCATATTTTCATATAAAAACAGTAAGTATAAGTACATGAACTCAGACTTCCAGTTTTGGCGTTTTTAGCCCTTGTAAATTTACTAGAATACCCCTACGGTGCATAGTTTGGTTTTAAATGATAAATTTGATATATGGGTCATACCCTACTGTTATAACATGTTAAATTAAGTATATTTTCTGTATGAACCAGACCCGAAACTCAGATTTCAAATTTTACTCTTTTATGATCTTTTAAATGACCAAAATGCCCTTCTAAGGAATAAATTGAGTTTAAAATTATTCCGGGCAATATAGAACATAATTTACTGATATTATGTCATATTTAAGGCATAATTATCTCAGGGAACTTGCATTTGACTTATTTGGCTACCCGTAACGCCCTTTTTGTGTTCGGTTCAGGTTACGTAACTAGTTTGCGTAAGTTGACCGAAACGGGTCAAACGTTATCATTTTTATCTCAAAATCTAGGATGTATTTAGTATACCCATATTATACAAGTATTCAAGCTTGTCGGGTCTAAATCACATTCCATCCGGTCTTTCGCTTAATCGTGCGTTTAACCGTATCATCCTTAAAACTAACCGGTCAAAGCTTAGGCTTAATTAAAGACCCGTTAGTATTCTAAATTGGTTATTTATACCATCGTTCCAGACTAGAGCTTTCCGGTAAATTGTACCTACGCTTACTTAGGAATACGGCTGAGTTATTATTCTTGCTATTTAAGACAGGAGCTAGCTCAGGTAAATACTTTTAACTTATTTTTCCCTTATACGGGCTTGGGATACGGTATTATAAAAATACCGCTTGGTCGGGTGTAGAAACTATTTAATCGGAGATGATTAAATTGCATAATCCCGTTTTAATCTGTGTTGATTGATAACAAATAACATTGGGGGTTAATGACCGTGTCCTGGATATCCTTGGCTCATTTTAAAAAGTGAATGGCCACGACGTAAGCACAAGGTGTAGGCAGAACACCTCCTGTTGCATATGTATAACGTATACTCACTCGTGAGATTATCTTCTTGTGAGATTATATTTGTGGTGTGTCGATTAATCTTGTCCGGCTTGTATTGTATAATCACCGGCCCTAAATGTTGGACAACCATGTAAATCGGATACAAGATTTTTATTAATAACATTGTCCCAAGTATAAAGATTAATTTTGCCTCTGTGCATTTTAATCAATGTGTCAAGATATTTTGTGCCGTTTGCACTCAAATCACTTTTCAAACTCTTTTTCCAAAATGAGTCAGTTAATTGTATTTACCAGTGTAAACTGACGTATTTTCCAAAAGGTTAAGTGACAGGTACTATGCGTAATTGGCTGGGAGCTCAGGGCGTCACTAGGGAATCTTGCAAGTCCTAGATGCCTAAAGTCTATTGAACAGTTTTCTTTTATTGATCCGCCTGTGGATCCTTTACCTTCCGTTGTAATACTTTGACATTACTTATATTCGGAATGTAATATATTTATCTTTTGCTTCCGCTGTGCATTTATATATTGTATTGTTTGTCTATGACGATGCCAACTACGTCACTATACTCCCCACCGGGCCCACCGGTGACACGTGGAAAATTGGGGTGTGACAGGTTGGTATCAGAGCCAACATTGAGTGAATTAAACACTATCCTAATGTGTTTAATCTCAGTGACACAATTGCACATACTCGAGTATAGACTTAACATAGGAATACTCCCGATTCTAATCTGGAATTTACTGCTTCCGATTATTTTTGTTGGATACGTCGACAAGCGAAGAAGCCGTAATAGGAGTTCTCCACACCGGAGCCCGAGACGCTGAGTCTCGTACCGCGGCTAAAATGGAACGAACATCCAAGGAGAAAGCATTCAGAAATAGGATGAAGAAGAAACTCCTTTTACTGAAAATCGTTTTCCTTATTGGTCCTTATAAGGATATAATTATCTTTTAATGCCTACGGGCCAAACTTATTTAAAACATCCATTAGTGATGTAGTGCCTACGAGCCAAACTTATTAAACATCCATTAGTGATGTAGTGCCTGCGGGCCAAACTTATTAAACATCCAATAGTGATGTAGCGCCTACGGGCCATACTAATTGTCATATAAGACAAAAGGCAGTGGTGGTCTATGACTCCCTGTCAAGAAAAGGTAATGAACTTTGATTCACACCTAAATGCCTTGATCCCAGACGATCATGGCTTATAAATTAAACTTGTCCTCGTGACTAAGCCTTTTGTGCTATTACTAAATGCCTCGATCCCAGACGATCATGGCTTATAAATTAAACTTGTCCTCGTGACTAAGCCTTTTGTGCTATTACTAAATGCCTCGATCCCAGACGATCATGGCTTATAAATTAACTTGTCTACGCGACTAGGCCATTTGTGCTATTATTAACTTATAAATTAGGATTTATGATCAAATCCTGAATAAAATAAATATCCTTCCTTCCCTGCCAGTAGGCATTTTTTTTAAAAAGAATCTTAAAGGTGGAATCTAGCCTACGCGGCCAAGATGGTGAAACCTACCCAAGGGATTCAGATCCTTGTTAACGCCGAAGAACGTGTTAGCACTCCTGACAAATGTGATTCGATAAATCACAACAATCAAACTTATATTGGATTCTTCCAATTTTCTTATCTAGCCTAGTGATTTAGAAATCATGGCTTGTGTCATCCTATAAGATGATCACATTATAAACATCCGATAGTGATGAAGTGCCTCCGGGCTAAACTTGTTGTCCGATAAGACAACGACGGTGGTGGTCTTTGACCTCCTGTCTAAAAGTGTTGGACCAGGTCCAAGCATAATAGTCAGTAGGATCCATGCGATCTCGACAAATAGCATCTGAGAAGATGATCATATTATAACCATCCCTCAAGAGGGGAACGCCCAAGGGCTATGCCTATTGTCCTAAAGGACAAAAGACAGTTGAAGTCTACAACTCCCTGTCAATAGAAGGTAATGAACGTGATTCGAACCTTAAATGCCTCAATTCTCTGAAATTATGGCTTACAAAAATTTAGAACTGACCTTGTGACTAGGCCTTATGCGCCACTTTAATATCCTTAATGTTTTATAACTAGGATAAATTATAATGGAAAATACTAATTAAATATAACTAACAAGTTAACCGGTATGGTTTATATTACCATGGTTGATAAATCGTCAAAGATGATGATTCCATAACAATCTCTGAATAAATCATTGTTAATAATTATGTAGCAATCAAGCTACATGGCTGGATTAGATGAAGTTAACAGTCGTTTGAAGGAGAGCAATGATACTACCGGAATTAATGTAACTGGAGCAGAACTGCAGGCAATAATAGATTATGCTGTTACTCGAGCTCTTGATCGACAGAATGATGAATCAAATGATACCCACTCCAAGACTCTATCTATGGCTCGTAGTAAGCCCCCTCCTGAAACACATGAGTCAAGGAAGGTCGATGACCATAACTTGTCAAATCAAAGGAGTGTTCCGTCTAGACAAGTTGTGTTTCATCAAGAGGCACCAGTTAAGACCTGTTCATATAAATATTTTATCTCCTGCAAGCCCAGAGACTTTACAGGAGAAAATGGGGCCATCGATTGCATGACATGGCTCGATGAGATGGACGCTGTTGTTGACATCAGCGGTTGTGCGGAGCAAGATGTTGTGAAATTTGTTTCACAAT
Source organism: Helianthus annuus (assembly GCF_002127325.2). Lineage (NCBI taxonomy): Eukaryota > Viridiplantae > Streptophyta > Magnoliopsida > Asterales > Asteraceae > Helianthus > Helianthus annuus. Next base: position 67,429,666 of record NC_035440.2, on the reverse strand, counting down.
CATTTAAAGGAGAAGCGTTGGCATGGTGGAGATCATTGCTCCAAGCCACGGGGAAAGTTCTACTCTACAACTTATCTTGGGGTCAATTTGTTGCTTTAGTCAAGGAAAACTTTTGCCCTCAGCATGAAGTAGAAAAGATAGAATCAGACTTCTTGACTTTGGTCATGGAAAATTTGAATTGTCCGGCATATGTGACAAGTTTCAACACTATGTCCCGCCTAGTTCCTTATTTAGTCACCCCTGAACCTAAACGCATAGCGCGTTTCATTGGAGGCCTAGCACCAGAGATAAAAGGAAATGTTAAAGCATCTAGGCCAACCACATATAGGTCCGCGGTGGACTTATCCTTATCTCTCACCTTAGATGCAATCAGAATTAAGTCTGTTAAGGCTTCTGGCGAGAGAAGAAGAGAAAGAGAGGAGGAAAACTCTCATCAAACTAACAAGAAGAAGAAGGAAGCTCGGAGCATGGGAAAGATTCCGAGTTTAGGAAGAACTCGAGTCAGTCTGATAACAGACCCAAATGCAATAACTGCAAAAAGCAGCATTTTGGAAAATGTACAATAGACCCACGCGCTAAATTGTGTGGAATTTGCAAGACCAAAGGCCACAAAACCTTAGATTGCAAGGGGTTAAAGAACGCCACATGCTACAACTGTAACGAGGAAGGGCACATCAAAACCAACTGCCCAAAGCTTATAAAGAAGCCTGAGAGGCCAGGAAAAACAAATGCATGAGTCTTCCGGATGAATGCCAGGAAGGATAACTATATAGCAGGTACTTTTCCTTATCAAGCAGTTTATGCAGAAATTTAATTGATACTGACACATGTGATTCAATAATGAACGATCACTGTTGAGAACTGTTGTACCCGTCTTGGTAGGACTTCGGTCATTTTATACGAAGTAGAAATTGGCCGATGACACTTTAGAAAATGCTCCAACAAACCTTAGATGGATATTTTATATCTAAATAGGAATCACTCTTTTCTGATATTCCTATGGCAAGCTTTCAAGCTCCCTAAATTCTTTAATATAATAAAGTCAGATGTGACGTTTTGATCCTCTGTCAGAAAGGTAATGGACTAGGTCCAAACCTTTAATGCCATTGATGGTCTTTTGCGACCTAGGCTAAGTAATATTAATATATTTTAAATAACGTTCATTAAGAATGTTAGTGCTATAATAGCCTGTATAGGTGATTGACACCATGGTTAGTATATATTAAGGCCATCAGAGTGAAAAATAGCAGTTGTTGTATTTCAACTAAGAAATTGTTTTATTGGTATTAGGAACCAATATCGAGTATGGCAAACTCGGGTAAGATAACAGTCAATCGCGCCATTGATGACGCGACACATGCTAATGATGCGGAAATTGTAAACCTTAGAATTTCCAAAGATGTTCTTCAAAATATGATAGACGCAGCCGTTGGAAAAGCTGTGAAGAAGGCTGTGAAAACGTTAAAGGAGCCCCATGCTGCTCAGTCCAAGTTTTATCTAGGACCACATTTCCTTGCTCTTGAGGAGGATCTCGTTCATGCCTTGGATGCAAAGGATGAACTAAAAAGGAAAAGGGAGGTAGGTAACTCCCAGAGTTCTAAGAAAAAGAACAAACAAAAGTCCGACCAGAAACCAGTATGTGAGACCTGCAAGAAGCGCCATTATGGGAAATGCAGGTTCGAATCAAGATCCAAATCACAGCCCAGGGCTTGTGGGATCTGCAAGTCTAAGGGGCATAAAGCATTGGACTGTAAGGACATGAAGAATGCAGTTTGTTTTGGCTGTAATGAGAAAGGCCACATCAAGACTGCGTGCCCTAAATATGTCAAAGGAAATGCGGCGGAGGAAGTAAAGCCAAAAATTGAAAACGCCTAAAATGCCTAAGCTGGCCCATAAATAATGACATCAGGAACAATTCCTTGTTGTTTTATCAGTAATTTAAATGCTAAGAGTTTTATTTTGGTTCGGATACCAGTAAATCCTTCGTAAACTATAAGTATATCAGATTTTTAAAACTCTTCATAAGGACTCCATATATTAAATATGAGGTATAAATTACCAATGGAATCTTTAATGACCTCTCTCGCATCCTCGGAGAAAATCCTTTCATAAGAATCTGGAGTACTTTCCCCCAGAAAGAGTACGACAATATATATTATTTATTTTATTTTATTATTTTTCTCATTGTTTTCTATCGTCTGCGAATGCCAAACTATGTTTGATAAGAGTGCCATATGAGGATTTGCGTATCCTAGTGCGTCCCATAGATTGCTTCCATGCCTGATCAGTATGGAGGTTTAATGCATGGGATCCCCGAAGATATCCCAATAGTCATATTGTACTAAAGTCGACTAGTAGTATTCAAGGAAGATATCCAATATAAAAATGTCCTTATAAGTATCTCTACTTAGGCAATCTTTACAAAGGCAAAGGGGATGTGTCATTTATATGACACCGACAGCGATAGATGAGCCAAAGCCTGAGAGTACGGAAATCTCTGACACCTTTATGTGTCATAATTAGCTTCCTTATAAGAATTACCATGTTCACCTCTTGAGAGGCAAGTAGAGTTAAGATCTATATCCCATTTCGGGTTATTCTATTATGAAACCTTCAAGGTAGCTAGTACCATAATTGGAAGAATCGAAACCCCGATTAAGTAAGTTTTAAAATAAAGGATTCATATAGCCTAACTCGATATCCTGAACAAATCGGTATTGTTAACTAAGAAAGAAGGTCCATTCTGCTTATGCATTAAATACCACAACCCGAATTAGGCAACAATTAAGAATTTCCATCAGCTGCCCAGGATCGTCGATTGTTCGACTAACTGTGAGAATTAACTATCCCTTAAGATTAGTTTTAAGTAATGGGTAGAATAACCATTTCTCATTCGAGATAAGCTTTCTATAATAATTGATGTATAAGTATCAAGGCTGCTCCTTTGGAGACCTTGCTTAGATGGGATGTTGATTATCTATTGTTAAATAGAAGATTGATACGTCCAATCATCCGGTCTGATAGTTGCCTTGGAAACAACGAATAAGATCGGGCAAATCTATGATCATTTGTAAGATTGCCAGTTTTGGTAGAAAAATCAAAGAATTATGAAAATAGCAACCCTCCTAAGTCCTTGTTAAGAAATAAGGTTCATCAAAGACATCACTCTGGAAGGGTGTGCCAAATTAATAAGTATCAGGCTAGTTAAACTCTGAGTATATATAAAAATCATTCGAAGGAATCGAATGTATCATAGATCATATAACTTATGAGCTAAAAGCCTATTTAAGGAGCTTGGTGGAGCTCGCAATGTATTACACCCTAAGGATTAAGGGATGTGTTTCGCCAATAAGTCAAGGAGCACCATCACATGACGGTTGGAAGACTTGTGACATAATGATAAACCCGTATCGAATGCGGAGCCAAGGCGCAAAGATTTTCACGTCAAAGTAGGTGGAAAAGTGTTACTTAAGGTATCGCCCTGGAAGGAGGTGATGCGATTTGGTAAGAAAGGCAAGCTAAGCCCGAGATACAAAGGACCTTTCGAGATTTGTCGAACGTGTCGGGTCAGTCGCTCATAAGTTGAACTTGCCTGAAGAACTTAGCGCTATTCATAATGTGTTCCACATCTGTAATTTGAAGAAGTGTTTCGCTGACGGATCACTGGTTATACCGCATACAGATATACACATAGACGAGAGTTTGAAGTTCGTGGAAAAACCTTTGTCGATTGAGGACCGACAGGCGAAGAAGCTTCGAAGGAAGCACGTGCCTATTGTTAAGGTCAAATGGGATGCCCGTAGAGGTCCCGAATATACGTGGGAAGTGGAACCCACATTGAAAGAGAAATACCCTCAATTGTTTCAGTAAATCTCGAGGATGAGATTTCTTTTAAGGGGGTGAGGATGTAACACCTCGAAAAATTTCGTCCAATAATGTCTTGACACGTGTCATAAGGTTCCGGTATGTGAAAACATACTTTAGAGGGACTAAAATTGACAAACAGTGACAACTATGGAACGTAAGCGTCCAAAGTGTCAACAATGGATAAATAGACTCTATGATAACCCTACATAATGTTCATAACCTTAAACGGATGATTCATGGATCATACGACGCGGAAATTGCACAAAAGTGAGGAATTACAAACTATAGGGGCCAAAAGTGTCAACATGTTGAATTTATACCTCTGAGTGAACTTTTGGCAGACCCGAAGCTTTATAATGCTAAAATATACTCACTAGAATATGTGGTAAAAATTTCGTGAAGTTTCGTCAACGTATGAGAAAGTTATGGCCAAAACCGTACTTGAGGGACTAAAAGCGTCAACGTCGAATTTCATGGCTTTTCGGTTGAGCGCAAAGTTATCCGAGGACATTTCCATGTTGGTAAATGTCCCAAGGTTCTTAAAAACCAAGTTTGGGGGTTTACGAGTCAAAATAAGTAGCCGAGACATCGCGTACAAGGACAGGGACCAAATCTGCCAATGTTTGAAAGTTTTTGGGCCTGCAGACCCCAGGCGACCCGCCTGGGAATCCTTAGGCGGGCCGCGTGAGACTATCAGAAGCAAAATTTCGCGAAAATTGCAATTCTGGTCCGAATTTGAAGTGCATAACAGCTCATGGCACCTCCAAAAGCTCCAATAAACATCCTTGCATGCCTATGGCAACAGTAACCTATCCTCAACCTCTGATTTCCTCTTTAAAACAAGATCAAAAGCTCATTTCATTGAGCTCATACATTGTGATCAAGAACATCCAACTTGTAAAACTCTCAAGACAACTTCCTGGAGCATTTCTGAACATCAAGGCCGATTCCTAGTAGTAACTAAGCATCTATAGGACCTTTGTAAGCTTCCAATTCAATCTTTAATTCGTTCTTTCATAGATTATTAGTAAAAGTCAAACTGGTTGTTCTTACGCTTTGACTTTCTGATTAAACGAATTTCCCTCAGTCATTTCTCGAATTAAAACCACAAATATGTTGGTAATTATGTGGGGAACAAACCCTCAAAAGGGTATTATCTAATTCCCACTAAATGCATGTTAATTGTCGAGTCAAACGTGATTCTAAAAAGTCAACAGAAGTGATTTTTGCGAAAATAAGCTTGAATGTTAATATAATAGACATGCAATCTGTTTGATCATCATAAATAACTTGTAATACATATAAGAATGAGTTTTATCATCATCAACTCGACAATCTATAGTATAAATACGAATCGGAACCGAAAGTCTTATAAAACGACTATTTCGTAGACTATCGATTCGGATTCGTACATGCATGTTTGAGATCTGTATTGGAGAGTATTTTTGACCATTTTTATTTTGGTAAAACTTTCTGGAATTTTTGTTGATTGGGTCTATGCTTAGCCGATTCGAATGCATGTTTCCGATTTATGCATAAAGTTGACTATTTTGCCCTTTTTGATATAAAACGTGATTTTTGGAAAAGTGAAAGAGTAGAAATCTTTATTTCTAATATATAAACTTGCACCGAAAATTTTGGATCAGTTGGTGGTCCAGATTGTGAGTTATGGCCATTATCGTAAAACTACATTATAAAGTTACATAAACGGCCCTTTTCGCATATGACCTATTTCTGGCCACGTTTTGGTATAAAACTTTTTACCAACTGATGTATTATAATATTTTGGGATTTTAGATGATTTTTCATTAATTTTTGGCTGATCGTATTTTAAATCGCTCAGTTATTTCGGCTTATGTCGGTTTGACCGTTTAAGCCATAAAATGAGTTTTACGCATTCTTTTGACCCGAAACCTTTTTCTACTGATTCTATAAGTTAAATAAATTATTTTAAGTATTCTGGAAACATAAAAATCTCAGATTTATTTCGAAAACCCGAAAACGCCTCTAAATCGCATATTTAGCGTTTTAAGCGCATAGTAAGCGTTATACTCGTTTTAATTATATAAGACCTATACCTACTGATGTGTATAGCATATTTTCATATAAAAACAGTAAGTATAAGTACATGAACTCAGACTTCCAGTTTTGGCGTTTTTAGCCCTTGTAAATTTACTAGAATACCCCTACGGTGCATAGTTTGGTTTTAAATGATAAATTTGATATATGGGTCATACCCTACTGTTATAACATGTTAAATTAAGTATATTTTCTGTATGAACCAGACCCGAAACTCAGATTTCAAATTTTACTCTTTTATGATCTTTTAAATGACCAAAATGCCCTTCTAAGGAATAAATTGAGTTTAAAATTATTCCGGGCAATATAGAACATAATTTACTGATATTATGTCATATTTAAGGCATAATTATCTCAGGGAACTTGCATTTGACTTATTTGGCTACCCGTAACGCCCTTTTTGCGTTCGGTTCGGGTTACGTAACTAGTTTGCGTAAGTTGACCGAAACGGGTCAAACGTTATCATTTTTATCTCAAAATCTAGGATGTATTTAGTATACCCATATTATACAAGTATTCAAGCTTGTCGGGTCTAAATCACATTCCATCCGGTCTTTCGCTTAATCGTGCGTTTAACCGTATCATCCTTAAAACTAACCGGTCAAAGCTTAGGCTTAATTAAAGACCCGTTAGTATTCTAAATTGGTTATTTATACCATCGTTCCAGACTAGAGCTTTCCGGTAAATTGTACCTACGCTTACTTAGGAATACGGCTGAGTTATTATTCTTGCTATTTAAGACAGGAGCTAGCTCAGGTAAATACTTTTAACTTATTTTTCCCTTATACGGGCTTGGGATACGGTATTATAAAAATACCGCTTGGTCGGGTGTAGAAACTATTTAATCGGAGATGATTAAATTGCATAATCCCGTTTTAATCTGTGTTGATTGATAACAAATAACATTGGGGGTTAATGACCGTGTCCTGGATATCCTTGGCTCATTTTAAAAAGTGAATGGCCACGACGTAAGCACAAGGTGTAGGCAGAACACCTCCTGTTGCATATGTATAACGTATACTCACTCGTGAGATTATCTTCTTGTGAGATTATATTTGTGGTGTGTCGATTAATCTTGTCCGGCTTGTATTGTATAATCACCGGCCCTAAATGTTGGACAACCATGTAAATCGGATACAAGATTTTTATTAATAAAATTGTCCCAAGTATAAAGATTAATTTTGCCTCTGTGCATTTTAATCAATGTGTCAAGATATTTTGTGCCGTTTGCACTCAAATCACTTTTCAAACTCTTTTTCCAAAATGAGTCAGTTAATTGTATTTACCAGTGTAAACTGACGTATTTTCCAAAAGGTTAAGTGACAGGTACTATGCGTAATTGGCTGGGAGCTCAGGGCGTCACTAGGGAATCTTGCAAGTCCTAGATGCCTAAAGTCTATTGAACAGTTTTCTTTTATTGATCCGCCTGTGGATCCTTTACCTTCCGTTGTAATACTTTGACATTACTTATATTCGGAATGTAATATATTTATCTTTTGCTTCCGCTGTGCATTTATATATTGTGTTGTTTGTCTATGACGATGCCAACTACGTCACTATACTCCCCACCGGGCCCACCGGTGACACGTGGAAAATTGGGGTGTGACAGTCGCGTTTTCGTAAATAACATCAATTTTATTACGTGGACGCGCTTCATTAAGGGTAAAAAGGTCTTTATACTTCTCGAAGCAAAACGTCAAACTCATGACTAAAACGCAATTAAATTCCCGCCTTAAACTACAAAGCACACATCATCCTCATCTAAACGCCACGGATATAAAACGCCATACTTTGTATTTAATCGATAAAGCTGAACAAACAGTAACTGAAACGACAGAAGCTTTATTACTAGCATTTATTATAATAAATTCCCGCCTAAAATACGCGCCAAAAAACATCTTATATAAACAACGTCTCAGACCTTCCGTTGAACACACCAAAATCCAACGCCATAGTTTACTAAATATCATTCAATTTATAAACGCCAAAATATGCAAAAACCACATATTACAAACGTCGTTTCTTTGAGATTCAGTTTTGTTCTCAGTAAAGTTTCATTCAATGTGAAATATTACTCAATAACATTCAAAGCTAATCAGGTGTAAAACGCCATTGATCGTAAACAATAAGCATATATTAGATCCCAAACGACAATTAACATTAATAATGAAAAATCCAATTATCAGTTCTTATTTATTGTTAAACAACCAATGAAAACGCCAAATATTGGATACATTAAGAACGTCATTGAAACATACAACGCATTGTGAAATATTAATTTGAAAAAAAAATGACAATGAAACAAGCATAAAGAACAAAACGCCATATCTGTTGTATATGTGTTGCATGATTTCCGGGAATAAATATGAAAACGTCATCAAATGTTACTTTGTCGAACGGAATCCACGTTAGACGCCATAGATCTCGAAATCTTGGAATGGAGGTAACTGCTAATAGGAAATTTTTGGAGTTTTATTTGAAACAAATTTATAACGCGATTTATGGAGGGGAACGTGCACAATGGCAATCGTACCCCTGCATATCATTTAGCGCCCCCTGCCACGTGTTCGGCCAAGATCCGTTCTCATAGTTTTCACAGTTTTAGGCGTTTTCTCCTGATCCTATATATATATATATATATATATATATATAGGGGAAGGTTCAAATGAAAACCACTTTTAACGCGAAAACTCGAAAACTAATTAAAAAAAGCCAAAAAAACATACAAATTTTTTTTTAATTTTTTTTTTGCAATCCAAATTTCGCAGGTTTTTTAATATAAAAAAAAATTTCAAAAAAAAAAAGTTTTTTTGTGTAGTACACATGTGTAATACTGCACATATGTATGTGTACTACACATGTGTATTATTACACATGTGCACTACACAAATTTTTTTTTTTTTTTTTGAAAAAAAGTTTTTTTTTTTATATAAAAACTAGCGATTTTTATTAAAAAAATTGAAAAAAATTTTTTTTTTTGTGTGTTTTTTAGGCTTTTTTTAGTTAGTTTTCGAGTTTTCGCGTTAAAAGTGGTTTTCATTTGAACCATCCCCTATATATATATATATATAGAGTAAGGTTAACATACAAAAAACCTTATCATACATCACGTAGGAGACAATGGTAACCGTTGGATCAGGGGTATAATCACGCATGGGACCACATAATCACGCATGGGACCACATAATCACGTATGGGACTATAATCACGCACGTTCTATGATAATAACACACGTTATATTTTTTTGTCATGTATGTTAATGTAGGTTAAGCCTTGAAGTACATTATACTTTCTCTCTCTCTCTCTCTCTCTCTATATATATATATATATATATATATATATATATATATATATATATAGGGGATCGCTAAAATGAAAACCACCTCTAGTTGTAAAAACCATGGGAACCACTTTCTAGCCTTTAGATTAACAAGATGGATGGATGAGATTAAAAGTAACAAAAATTAATATTAAATGATTTTTGTCTTATTATGTCTTTAATATTATAATTCAAAAGGTTAATTTGGTAAAATAACTCTATTTTGTCTTTTTGTCTTTATTGTTTTTTATTAGTTTTTTTGTATTATTATCATGGTTGTAAAAATCCCGACTAGTCTCCGATTAGTCGCCGGTTAATCACTAATCGGAGGTTCACCGATCATTGGCCGATTAATTGCTAGGCGGTCAATGGCGGTCCTATTCTGGCCAAATTTTGGTGAGACGTCGGCCAAATTTCGACCAAACCTTATAAATTCCTTCCAGTTACTTAAAAAATGGGTTAATGAGGGGTTAAAACGTGTCTACTTTAGAAAACTACATATAAAAATGTATGTGTATATATATAACTAAAAATTACATATAAAATCTCGATCCGATTAATTCCGTTTAATCCCTATTAATCCCGATTAATCGCTAGTCGGTACCCCACCGCCCAACTAGCGCCTAGCGATTCTTACAACATTGATTATTATATTACTTTTTATTTTTTAAACATAACTTTTTTATTAAAAACATTTTAGAATTCGGATTTTTTTAAAAGTTTTTTTTATACTTTTTACGATTTAAGTTTTACGTTAAACTTTTTACGTTTTACGTTTCTTTGACGCGCCGTTTTTACGCCGGGTTTTTTCAAGCGTCGTTATTTTTTACGCGCCAATTTTTTAACGCCGTTGTTTTACGCGCCGTTTTTAACGCCGTTTTTACAACGCCCCGTTTTTTCGCGCCAATTTTTTAACGCCATTTTTTATGCGCCAATTTTTTAACGCCGTTTTTTACGCGGCAATTTTTTAACGCCGTTTTTTCGACGTTTTTAACGCGCCGTTTTTCGACGTTTTTAACGCGCCGTTTTTTCGACGTTTTTAACGCACCGTTTTTTCGACGATTTTTAACGCGCCGTTTTTTACCGCGCCAATTTTTTAACGCCGTTTTTACGCGACAATTTTTTAACGCCGTTTTTTACGTAAAACGTTTTTAACACGCTTTTTACGCGCCGTTTTTTCGACGTTTTTTAACGCGCCGTTTTTTTACGTGCCTTTTTTACGTTTTACGTGCCGGTTTTTTTACGTTTTACGCGCCGGTTTTCTTACGTTTTACACGCCGGTTTTCTTACGTTTTACGCACCGGTTTTTTTACGTTTTATGCACCGGTTTTTTTACGTTTTACGCACCGGTTTTTTACGTCAACGTTTTTTTTACTTTTTTTGTTTTTAAATTTTACGTTTTATGTAAAACTTTTTACGTTTTAAGTTTTACGTTAAACTTTTTACGTCAATGTTTTTTTACGTTTTACGCGCCGGTTTATTTACGTTTTACACACCGGTTTTTTTACGTTTTACACGCCGGTTTTCTTACGTTTTACGCACCGGTTTTTTTACGTTTTACGCACCGGTTTTTTACGTCAACGTTTTTTTTACTTTTTTTTTTTTTTTGGGTAAAGGGTTACCCCGGTAAATTTTATATATCAACCAAATAAAACAGGGCGTATCAAGACATTGATACACACTACAAGCCTTGGCATACCAAGACTAGGAATCCAAACAACCAGACACAACCCAAACAAACACAACCAAAAACAAAAAACACAACCCGAGAAAACAAAACCTCACGACCCAAAACGACAAGAAAAACTAGAAGACTACAAACTCTCTAGCCTGGGTCTATATCCACGTTCTGCTTCCAGCCAAGCCATTTATCCAATATCCTCTTTTGCTTCAAGTCACCACCAAAACGGAATCCCATAAGCTTGAGTCGAACTGTATCAATAATGGTCTTCGAGAGCACACTAGCATTCCGCCGTTCACGAGAAAACAGACGAGAGTTTCTTTCTTGCCATAAAAAATACGTTGAAGCCGCCACCAGAAGGTTGGAAACTATGCTTTCTAGAGAACTAGATTGAGCATGACCTTCTATCCACTGAATAATCGAGGACCAAGAGTTATCAACATTACCCATATCAGCCATATCCCTAACCAAACCCCATACCTCCGATGAATAAGAGCAACTAAAAAATAAATGATCCCTGGAGTCACGGTCGTAGCTGCATAATGGGCAACACATGAGCCGAAGATTGGTAGCACTACCCGCCTCCCAAACTGCCATCCTATCTTGCGTTTTCAATTTATTTTTTATGACCAACCAAAGATGGAAAGCATGCCTCGGAATGCACTGGCTGAACCAAACCGACTTTGCCCACTCAACTTTACTATCTCTATGTCTCAGGGTGTCCCAAACCTCCCAGGAATCAAAACCCCGTAGATTACCCTCTAAGTCTTTCCAACGAAACCGATCCTCCACCTCAGGCACTAGATGGACAGAATCAATAGTAATAAGAACCGGAAACAGATCATACCACTCCTGAGGCCAACGCCATTGGCCATCATTATCAAGAAGATCCGCTACCGAGTCATTTAATGAGAAACCTGCTCTAGCTATAGAACGCGGGGTGATAAATGATCGTAAGGGGCTGCATGTACACCAGTTATCACTCCAAGCGTTTGTCTGGCGGCCGCTCTGGATAAACTTCCATATAAAAGGACGAACTATAGGACGTATAGCGAGAAGCTTTCGCCAACCCCAAGTAATGCTGTTCCGGCATTGAACCTCCCAGAAGCTTTTACCCTTCAACTTGTAAGCGTGAGCCCATTGAACCCAAAGAGACGGACGTTTAGTAATTATACTCCAGATATGCGATGTCAAGCGGGTTTTATTGACATCCACGATTCTTCGAATGCCCAAACCCCCCTCCTCCTTGGGCATACACACCTCCTTCCAGGCGACCTTAGCACGAACCGGTCCCTGGCTACCACCATTCCATAAAAACCTACGAAGCTTTTTCTCCAAATCCTTTATAACACTCGTGGGAAGCATAAACACCGAGGCCCAGTAAGCATACATGGCAGCTAGGACCGAGTTGATTAATTGAAGTCTCCCTGCAAACGAAAGGGATTTTGTCATCCAATTATTTATTCTTCTCTCCATGCTTTCCATCAAAATTTTACAGTCTCTAGCCGCCAACCTCGTTGAAATCAACGGAACTCCAAGGTAACGGACCAGCAATGAGCCCTCTTGAAAGGGCATAATGTGCAGAATCTGATCCTTCAAAGAACCCGAAACATTACTGAAGAAAACAGTGCTTTTAGGGACACTTGGAACAAGACCCGATAAATCCGTGAATTTCTCCAAAGCCTCTTTCAGTTTTTTAACCGAAACACAATCCCCATGAGAAAACAAGAACAAGTCATCCGCAAACGAAATATTAATTATCTTCTGTTTAGCACAATTGACATGAAACTTAAACGAAGAGCTCGAAGCAGTTTGCTGAAGAATAAGGGTTAAGACCTCCATAACTAAAGTAAAAAGATAAGGGGACATCGGATCCCCTTGTCTAAGACCCCGTTTACCTTGGAAAAAACCATGCAACTCACCATTGATGCTCAACGAATATGACACCGTAGAAACACATGTCATAATCCAATTGACCATTTTAACATGAAACCCAAACTGATGCAAGACTGACTCCAGGAAAGTCCAACTAACCGTATCATACGCCTTTTGAATATCAATCTTAAAAGCACATCTTGGCTGACCTCTATTAAGATGATAATTGTGCATTAACTCCTGAGTAAGCAGAATATTATCAGTTATTTTCCTGCCTGGAACAAACGCCGACTGATTAATGCTAACCAACTTATCAAGGCTTCCTTTTATTCTATCCGTGATAATCTTACTAATGCACTTATACAACACATTACAACAAGAAATAGGCCGGTAATCAAGCACAGAGTTAGGAGTATCCACCTTAGGAATCAAAGAAAGAATAGTATGGTTGAGCTGCTTTAAGAGTTTACCATTCTCGAAGAAATCTAGCACAGCATTAGTAACCTCATCCCCCACTATATCCCAAGCCTTTTTAAAGAACGCCGATGTGAAACCATCTGGGCCTGGAGCCTTATTATCACCAATACTAAACATAGCTTGCTTAACCTCTTCACGAGTGACCTTTCTAACCATATGATCCGCCGACTGCTGACTAAGGGTATTCAGAAACAAATCACCATCAACACTAGCAGGTCTCGTATGAGCCGAGCCAAAGAAAGACGTATAATGATCAACAAGGGCATGAGGAACATTTTCACCTTCAAAGCGGTTACCATGCACATCAAGAATGCACCTAATTTTGCTCCTCGCATTCCTACTTTTCACACATTTATGAAAATAGGAAGTGTTAGAATCACCCGCACAAAGCCACTCAACTTTGGATTTTTGCTTTAAAAAGCATTCCTCATCGTAAGCTGCAACCTGAAATTCCTGAAGGCACTTTGCAGCTTTTTCTCGGATATCCACGTTTAACGGTTCAGAATCGACAAGTTTTTGAACATCATCTAGCTCCTTACGTAACCGAGACACTTTTTCATGGAGATTCCCTTGTTGATGCAATAACTTTCGAAAACTCGGTTTCAGATTTTTCATCTTCTGAACAACCGAGAACATAGTAAAACCTTGAATTCTTTTGGCCCACTCCAACGCAACAACCTGCCTGAATTCCTCTTTAGATGTCAAAAAATTCGTGAACTTAAACGGCTTATGCTTTGACCGAGAAGCCATGGATAACTTAAGAATATAAGGAGTGTGGTCTGACACTCTAGCTGGCTTGAACTCCGCATAAGCATCCGGAAATAGGTCCAAGAACCTGACATTACCCATAACCCGATCGATCTTCTTCACTACTCCAATACCTTCTCGCGGTTTCTGACTCCATGTATAGTGAAGCCCATGACTTTTTAAATCCAATAGCTCCGTAGCTTGAACACAGTCAAAAAAATCTCTCATGCTAATGGTGTGACTTGAAGGGCCATAACAACAATCCTCCATGTTCAACGCAGAATTAAAATCCCCCAACACTACCCACGGCTTATCATGAACAAACGTTTTATGCTTGCAAAGATCATCCCATAGACTTCTACGGTCTTGATATTTATTCTCAGCATAGACAAATGAGCAGAAAAAAGTCTTAGAATTATCCTTTAATTGGATCTGCGTATGGATTACCTGATCCGATTGGGCTAACACCATAAGATTAACCGCATCCGCGTCCCAACCCAAGATGATTCTGGTACCCCGCTGGCACAGGTTCCCATTGGACGTCCAATTCCAGCCTCGGAAGACACTTTTACACACTTTATCTAAATTATTGATATTCACATGCGTCTCTAAAATGGCACAAACCTTCAAATGATTTTCAGACATAAGAACACGGACCTCATTTTGTTTCAGGGGACGATTCAAACCCCTAATATTCCATGATGCCACACTATCCATTGAAAACCGCATCACCGGGAGTGCTTGCCCCCTCAGACCGACCGTTAGTGACATTTCTACCCATGAAATCAGCCATCTCAGTTGGGTTGGCTTCTAAAACCTCATCAAAATGATCATAAATATTCTCAGGAAGTTGAGTATTATCACTCTTTACCCCGTTACCATCACCTTCATCTGCTAACGCTTCAAACGAATTCACCAGCTTCACCGTTTGCGGCTCATTACTGTCATCTTTTTTTGTTCCGGAAGTACTTGCCCCATTCTTATTCAGCTTCGGTCGATAAATCACTTTAGGTTTTTGTTTCTTTTGCGGGAAAGAATGCCTCGCTACCCTCCTCCTATCCGTAACAAAACCTTCATCATCAACGACTACCTGTTTGGATTTACCCCTATCTACCTTACTGCACGTATTCTCATCATGCCCAAACAAACAACATGTCGCACACCGAAGGGGTTTCCATTCGTATTCAACCTTTACACGTTCAGTTATATACCCCTCCTCATCCATCTTTGGAATAGCAAGTATAACATGGTCTTTAAGCTCTTTGTCCGCACTGACTTCAATCATAGCTCGTGCATAACTACTCCTACCCCAATTCTCAGCACACATATCAGCCGTGTAAGAATCCAATCTTTTATCTCAGCACACATATCAGCCGTGTGAGTTGCATCGTTTTTTTTACTTTTTATGTTTTTAAATTTTATGTTTTATGTAAAACTTTTTACGTTTTAAGTTTTACGTTAAACTTTTTACGTTTTACTTTTTTAAGTTTTACGGTAAACTTTTTACGTTTTACGTAAAAGTTTACGGTTGAACTTTTTTTCCACAAAAACTTTTTTACACGAAAACTTGTTTACGCAAATACGAACGCACCCATAAATCGCAAAGTCGGTAGGTGTCTCGGATATATTTTTATCGTCATCGACGGGGGAAAAGAATATAAAAAACCAACAACACCAAAAAAACAAAAGTGTATCTCGAAAAAGAACGGGGTTTGGCTCAGATTTTACCATAATCATAAAGGCTGCAAAGTGGGGTTGCAGGTTCAAAAAACCTACCCTCCACCATCGTTGCCGCGCCATCGTCATCAAAATCTAGGTTTTTTTTTTGCATCATCGCCACCCAAATCCACAGATCAGAACCCACCAGAAAATCAAAAACACATGCCAAAAAATCAGCAGAAAATCAAAAAATCTCTAGAAATGCAAAGAACATAGTTCACTGATCAATAAATCATACAGATCAAAACCACTCACACAGTCACCACCTCCAACACCACCGCCGCTAACACCGTCCGGCCACCCCCAAAACCGCCACCACCTCTACCCACCACCCAATCACCGGAACCACCTTTACCCACCACTCAAAACAAAGATTCAAACAACAAAAACAGAGACAAAAGTTCATCATAGACATCTTTGTTTTAAACACAACAGGGGGAATCAAAAGCTTAAATTCTTACCAATTTAGTAAAGAACACCCATCATTTTTAGTTAAAAACACCCAACCATCTCACCGGCATCGGGCGTCATCAACTGTGGTGACCGTCGATCATCTCAAGTCATCGACCATGGTGACCGCCGTCACTCATCGAATCAAAACCTGCACCCCCCACCACCGTTCATCTCATCGTCATCGCTCCTGGTGACCTCCGCCCCCTTCTTCTTCCCTTCATCATATCTGGGGGCGGTGTCAGGGTGGTGTGGTAGGTTGTAGGTGGCGGAGAAGGATGGTTGTGGGCGGCGGAGAAGGGTGTTTGTGGGCGGCGGAATGATGGGTGAACATATCTTCAAGAGAGAGCAACACAAGATTTGATGGTGGGTGAACGAGATCTTCAATATTTTCATGGTGGTGAACACAGATCTGGGGAGATGATGGGGTGAAAGAATTCAAGAGAGAGAGAGAGGAGAGATTCGTTTCAAGATTTGAGAGTAAATAAAGAAAGAGAGAGATGATATATTAAATGAAGAAAGAGAGTAGACAGGCTTTTAAAAAGAGACTGAGGAGAGATGAAATGACATATGGAGTAAATGACCTAACTACCCTTTACGTTGGCAAAGTCTGATTGGTGGAAAGTGGTTCCGATTGGACTCATTCCAGCGGCGTTGGAACCGGCTCGTTGAACCTTAACTATGATCTCTTAACCCTAAACCCTAAATCATAACCCCTCAACCCTAAATATATTAGGGTTTGGCTTTTAGGGTTTAGCCTTAGGGTTTAGCTTTAGGGTTTAGCTTCAGTGTTTAGGGTTTAGCCTTAGGGTTTAGGGTTTAGCATCAGGGTTTAGGGTTTAGGGTTTAGCGTTAGGGTTTAGGGTTTAGCTTTAGTGTTCGGCTTTAGGGTTTAGCTTTTAGGGTTTATAATTTAGATTTTACGGTTTAGCTTAGGTTTTAGCCTTATTTTTTAGCTTTAGCGTTTAGAGTTTAGGAGTTAGGATTTAGGGTTTAGGGTTTAGAGATCTTAGTTAGGGTTCGACGAGCTGGTTCCAACGCCGCTGGAATGAGTCCAATCGTAGTTCGATTGAGTCAGTTCTCCGCTGTTCCTCATTTTTTTAGTGTTCCCCAATGAACCTTGCCCTATATATATATATATATATATATATATATATATATATATATATATATATATATATATATAGGGTAAGGTTCATCTGAGAACCACCTTTATCATGAGAACCGCGAGAACCAATGTGAACACAAAATAAAATCTAAAAAAAATAGAAAAAGCATTCAATTTTTTTTAATATTTAAAAAAAAATCGCTATATTTCGTTACAAAAAAATGTTTTTTTTTTCAAGTAACAGTTATCCATGCACATGTGCATATGTATCATTACTTCGACAAATTCCATAATACATTATCAGTAATAGACAATTGCACTTTAATTTACAATACCATCGTAATACACTACTTTTTACATTACCAATATTCAAAATGCACATGTGCATCATTATGTATAACCATGATATAACGTGTTTTGGTACAAAAAGTTTGTGATTTTGAATGGAGAAGTAGGCCCATATACATGTTTTTTGGTTAGTTATATCTAGTGGTTGATGATTTAGTTATAGTTGTTACTTTATGATGTAATATGTTGATTGGATGGTATAAATGGTGTTGATATACATGTAGTAAAGTGAAAATATTGGTAATGATATTGTATTATGGATGGTCGGAGGTAATGGTATTGTATTATGGATGGTAGGATGTAATGATAGTGTATTATGGATGGTATGATAGATGAAAGGGAAAGTATATTCAAAGTAGTGTACCAAAACACATTATTTCATGTTGATACATATAGATGCACATATGCATTTCTAATATTGATAATATAAAAAGTAGGGTATTACATATGGTAGTGTAAATGAAAGTGCAATTGTCTAATCTTTACAATCTAATAAAAGCCATACCTAGGGGACACATGTCCCTCATCTAGGGCCTCTAAATCATATTTTCCCGCCATTTTTTCCTTTCATTTCCCTGATGTGAAACCCACGCGGGATCCGAACAACTCATTCGGGTCATTCCATATATAAACAAAAAAAACCCGTCCTTTTGTTTCCCCATTTTCATCTTCTCCAATACGGCAACTCCGATTAGGGTTTCATCTTCTTCTACACGCTTCCAACTCACACAGTCTACTTTCTCCCCAAATCTTCTAGGTAAGATTCCAAATCTCTAATCGTCTCCTGGAAATCTTCAACAATAAGGTTAGATTACGATTTCTTTCTGTTAATCATGTTTATTTCTCTATTATTCAAAAACCATTCAAGTTTGATTTTGATTGTTTTGTATTTGTATTCGTTCATATCTAGGGTTTTGCATCTTGGATTAAACATACTGATTTTATCATTCCAATGTCAATCTTCGTCTCTTCCTTTGTCGCAGATTACAAAAAGCTCCGCGGATTTCTTCCATAGAGGTAGCATCCCGATCTGTTTACTTTATCGATTGTTTCACTTCGGTCCATATATCATATTGATTTTATAGTTTTCCTAAGATTGTGTTTATTATAAGTTAAAGGGTTATGATAAGATTTTAGGGTTCTTCAATAATCTCTTTTGATTCAGTTGCATTCCTAATCTTAGGGTTATCATATAAATTGTTAAATTTTGATAAAGATGATAAAATCACATGGGGGATTATCTGAAGGTAGTATTATGTCTGTCCATTGTTGATTGGGTGAGACTGGAATTGGTTTCCCAAGCGGCTAGGGTTCCACTGTGAACCTGACAACGTCGCTGAGTGGAGATAGTTGGTTCTGCGGCGGCTAGGGTTCTACATTAAGCGTTTGGAAATAAAAAAAGTGAACCTCTTGCTCTTTGGGCTTGGGGTATAATTTCTTTCTTTCTACTTCTTTAAATATTTGTGACTTTTTTTTTTCTTAATTAGTTTGCTGGTTGATGCAGATATTGTGGTCGATAATTGAGCAATATGTATGAACCACGTGATGGATCTTTGTGTGTTCTAAATGGCTTAATATGTAGATGTTTTAAAATGGCTGATGGAGTACCCGTATGTTTTAGGAATCATGCATTTAAAAAAAAATCAACATTTGACCGGTACATAACCATGAATTTCCTGTTTGTTCAGATTCATATCAGTTTTATGTGATTGATTTTAGATGTACTTTTGATTTGGATTGTTTTTTTGGATAAAAGATTGTCTTCAGGAACTGCACTCACGGACGTATCACTACTTTGCGTTGGGAGTCTTCTGCTCTTAAGGTTAGTATTACCTATTTTTGTTGATCCATTCAAAATTAGAAAATTCATTAATAGTTCAAGTATTTAACACCACAGAATGGTCTGGATAACATTTATGATACAAATCTCATACATGTACGTAGTATTCTTTAATTTTAGGTTTTAGGAATCAAAATTTGCACCTATTGCTTCTCCAACATAACTTACTAACTGCTACGTGTAGTATATGCTCTAATTTATCAATTAATTATACTATGCTATTAACCAAGCTATTCATCAAACACTAAAGTTTAATAGCATTTTTATTTTAAAGTTCTAACATATATATATAATTATAAAGGATTTTGATGATGTAAACATTTAGATATTGTTCTTATATGCACACATATACAATTTAGCAACTTGAAGTAAGGATTAATAGAATAAATCATTAAATATCTATATGCATTTAAATATAACCAACCCATGAATCTATGAGCCAAATAAATAACCGTCAGTTTGATTAAAGGATGGGTTGTTGTGGTTAATATTCATTTTGTGTTAAACCAAATTCAATAAAGATATAAACTAAGCATGAGAAATAATGAACTGGGATCATTTTTAGCTATTTATTTATAAGTTTCTTGCTTTATCAGGTTGTTTTTTCTATTAAGCTTTATAGTATTTTCATTAGTTCAAATCTTCAACGATTGACCCATTTACTTTCATAAGGGGCCGTTGCTTGACTTAGCTTCCGCTTTGCGCAGACCTTACTCATTTACTTATAAATGGGTCAATAAGTGCCAGTGGCGAAGTATAGATGAGGCGGGGAGGGGCGCCCGACCCCCCGAACTTTTCGCTCAGTAGTGTTATATATGTAGTTTTTCGTGTAGAAATTTTTGGGTATAAACGTTTTTGACCCCCCGGTTCTACTGAAATTTTTTGGTATATACGTTTTCGACCCCCCCCCATCATTCGTGTCAAGCTTCGCCACTGATAAGGGCTATGGTTTACTTATAAATAGCTCAAAGAGGAACACGTTGGGAGTCACCCAGAGTCCAGATTTAATGCTTACAACAACCTCCTTTGATTCTAAATTCAAAGATTATATTACTATTGTAAAAACTTCTGTAACCATGTATGCAATGATACCAACTACGGTGCAAACACAGTTAAAGAACTAGAATAACTTGAATAATGTTGAGTAATCCAACTAACCATAACTACGATTATGCATGTCAGTTAATGGCTGCAAATGTGCATCATGCAACTTAAACAATAAGTATGGATTCTATACTCACTTTATAATTATAATTTATTCTATAAATTTAGGTGGACCGGTAACTAAGCACCGTGGTGGGGATAGAAACCAGTGCATTATTCCTAAATTCAAAGAGAGGCTAGATTCTTTTAAGGGCACCAATCCTAATACAAGGTTTATTTTTATTAACAATCTAATCGTTTTAACATTATGTGGTTGATAATTTTTTATTTAACTTTTTACAGATACATACTAAAAAAAGACTTGATCAAGGAGGCTTTGGAGAAGTTTGGGTGGCTTTTCATAGAAACAACCTTCAACAAATTTGGAATATGGTGTAAAGAACATCTACATTGTAAAGCACATAATGGTAAATTGGTAATTCAGTTAACATTTTTATGGATTTAGTTGTTTTCTTGATTCATTTTTTTGAGTCATTTATAGCAAAATCCTTTATGTTGGATCTGAGTTTGATTTTGATTGTATTTTATGTTTGAAAATAAGATGAAGATGGATGAGTGTGCAGCGGAAATTATAGTGAAAACAAACTTTGCATACAATCAAACGAGAGTAATACTTTTATCAAACATCTTTACACAGAGAACCGAAAGATTGAATTTATTTCAACTACGATTACAATGATTGATGTAAGAATGCAAACTCCCCCTCAGCCAGAGCTCAGTAGTTTGTTCGTGCAAAGAAGACGAATGATGCAAAGAGCTAATAGAACAGTACAAAATACTGAATTATTTATAGGCACTTGCAAACTACTGAGCATCTTTGCTGACGTCACCATGAAAATGACATCTAACCTCCTAACAAACTCTAACCTTTGATCTATACAGACACTGCTTGTGTTAACTACTGCTAATACATTCTATTACAAAACAGACTTTAGAACAGCTGCTGCAACCTTCTACTGCTGTGAACCCAGCAGCACTTGTCCAGATCAGCAGTGCTTGACTCAAGGCAGTAGATTGAATCAACAGGACTTTAGTCTTCCATCAGATCTTTAGTTGAGCAGCAGTTATGGGTCAGCAGTTTAGCAAGATCAGCAGATAGGAGGTCATCAGCAGTTGTAATCACTTTCAAGGGGAGAGATTTGTATATCAGCATCTGCTTATTCAGAATCCACTGCTTTAATCCAGTTTTGGCTTTAATTATCTGTTCCTCTGATAGGGTTCAATCCCAACAATCTCCCCCTGGAACAGATAATGCCAAAACCCTTCATTATTTGTGGATATTTTATTGCCTCATTAACAGCTCCCTTATCTGACCTTTAAATTGTAATTCAAAGTCAAGGGCATCTGTATCTTCATCATCCCTGCTAAGTGGAAGATCAAGGAGATCCTGCAAATCTTTAAGACTCAGGCCAAGAGCTTGTTCCCTTGATATTTTCTCCACTTCTCCACCAGACCTGAGCAAAGTCAATACGCAGGTCTGTTTGTCAGTTGCCCACTTTTGTATTTTTGAGCCTGGTGGGTTTCTTGGGAGATGCTTATTTGCAGAAGTATTTGGTGAGGCTGGCCTGTTCATCACTGGCTGAGCAGTGGTAGCAGAGTTTTCCTGTTCAAGTTCTTCTTTTAACGTTCTTAACAAGCCTTCTTTTACAACAGCATTTCCAGTAAGAATTTCTTGAACAGTTTCAGCTCCTAACTGGCTTTGTTTCCTTCTTTTGTAGATGGCATTAACAGCTGGAGCAGTGGCTCTCCTGATTTGCAGCTTTGATGGTCCTTTTGAAACCGCTGCTTCAGGGTAGTCAGGTTTTTGAGGGATTTTTGGATCTTTCTTTCTTAATTCCTCCAACCTTTTGTAGGTTGACCTGACCACATCTTCTTCCATCTAGCAATTTGTCTTTTTGTACCAAAATCAGCAACAACCAGTTCTTCTTTCATTCTCTTTAGTTCCATTTGCTTATCAGGTACATTCTTTCTGAACTTTGCCCAATCAGGAGGAGTGTGAGTGACTTTCTGTCACACCCCGACCACGTAAAACATCAAATCATGGCGGAAACGTCGGGGAGTGTTGTAACAGAATTATTGTTCCACAACCAAGGTAATTTAAATAATATTTTATTCATCACCCAAGGGTGGAATACATTGTTTCAAACGAGAACCCACAAGTTACATTGTCTTAAAAATAAAAAGAAACAAAGTACATAACAAGTTTTAACTAGTCTAGATCCATTTTATCGTCACTAAGGCCCAAGTCCATCCTAGTGTATCACGATCATCCTATGCATTTGCTCCTGAAACACATGTGAAAATAGGTACGTCAGCATAAAAATGCCTGTGAGATACATAGGTTTTGTGAAAATAGGATCCATGACTTAGGTTTAAAAAAAAATGTTTAATGAAATGTAGTCATGAACCTTGTCGATTGTATTGTTTGTAAATCATTTGAAAAACGATGGTAGATATGTATTTTTGAAAGAATAATGTATGGTTAAATGAATAACCAAGTAAAATAAGTTGTATAAAACAAGTTGTTTGTAAAACAATGTATTGTGAAAAATATGTTATATAGCTAAACTGAAATGATCTAAACAACGCTGCGATGCGTAATATCATACAAACACTTATATATAGGAAGTACCAGTGGCGTATCCACCATGTTTGTATCATATTACACACGCCTCGTTACTTAAATCACTTACCCAAACAAACCACCAATGTAAATATGTTTATGTTTAACCAAATGTCAAAATGTTTATGCGAAAAACCATGTCTAACGTCAAGTGTAAATCATGTAATGTGTGTAATAATGTCAAAATGTCTATATCAATGTCAATCATGTCATGTGTAAACAAAATGTCATGTATGGTAAGTGAAATATGTATCAACTAAACCATAGGTGAAAAATGCACAAAACAAAGTATTGAAGTAAAACTCAGTTTAAATCAACGTTATGTTTTGTGGAGATGCATGCTATACTGAATACAAACATTTATGCGGTATTGTGAAAATGCATACATTCAAGCCTTGTGACTGTGGTGATAAACCTTTAAACAAATTAAAGGTCTATCGGTTTTTATGTTTAAATCGAATTCGTTCATTCCTTTCATCCAAACATACCCAGGATGTCAGGAACGGGAGTTGTCAATTCCTATGGTACCACTACCTACTAACGAGCGGCGTGATCAAAGTTAATGAATGTATATTGTCCCACTTAAACAAACCAAATGTCATACCCAAAATATAAACATGTGATGAAAAACAAATGTACTAAGTATGATGAACATACATAGCATAAAAAGGTAATGTAAAACAATGTACTAAGTATGGTGAACATACATAGTATGAAAATGTCATGTAAAACAAGTGTACTAAGTATGATGAACATACATAGCATGAAAACGTCATGTAAAACAAGTGTACTAGGTATGATGAACATACATAGCATGAAAATGTCATGTAAAACAATGTACTAATGAACATAGCAAGTATATAATGCGAAAACATGAAAGCATGAAAGTAACAAGTAGGCACATGTGTTTCACCCCAAAATGTTTAGAAAACAGTAAAAGAGGGGTCTATGTACTCACTTGAGATTGCTTAGAAGTCGTAGGATAACCACCAAGCAATGCTAGAAGATCACGGAATCAAACGGCACCTATATAGGTATCTACATTAATAAACGGACCTATCGGAGGATCGGGTAGTACGAGGTTTCGTAAACCAAATAAGTGTGGGAACTTATGTAATATGGTCTAACAAATCCTACGTACTAAAACGAAACCTATCCTAAGTGCTCTTGACCCGTTACGACCCGCTTAGGTAGCTTATGCTACTTTAACGCGTCGTTCGCGTAAAACGCGTTTGGAATGCCTAACTAGCCCTATGATAAACAAGATATGCCTTAACATGTTTAATATTGTTGTAAAATCAGTTTAGATACCAAAAATTATGTTACATAGGCTTAAAATGATTTTTGGCGTAAAAAGGGTATTTTGGTAATTTACTTAAGGCACATACATTACCTATCATACAACTAGTTAAACGATGTGACCATAAGGTATAACCTCGGAAGGTTATTACCTATACAACTATGGTCACCTAAAGTGTTTGGTCGGATCCTAATGATCGACCAAATGGGTCGGGTTCGAAAGTATAAGCGATTGATTAGATCGCTTACCTTTACGACCCTAAACAAGCACAATTCTAAAAGCGACGAGCTAAACATGCTAGAACATGTTTAGTAAAGTTAGAAAACAGGTTTGGTATTAAAACAAACGGTTTTAATACCCTAGAGTAGTTTGGTTACAAAATACGTGAGAAAACGCATTTTGGCCGAAACTACGACTCGTCACTGAGCCTAGATAACGTGGTAATCAGTAGGTATAGTCACTAGGGACTATAACCATCGTGATTGCGCTCACGTTATGAAGTTCAAACGAACTTCGCGTTGACCATAAACTGGTCAATGCAGAAAGTCAAACACAGTTTGACTTAAACGCTAAAACGAACGAAAAACGCGAAAGAATACTTACAGAAGGTCCCCGCAAGATTGATTTCCAAGTATTTCTCAGGTATGAACTGGTAATCACTCCAACTTAGAGAAAATCTCAGAAAATCAAGTGAGTTGGAAGTGAATTCATGGGGGGTATTTATAGATTTCGTAGAACCGTTAGGATCGTTTCTTGAAATCCGAGCTTCGATCTCTACCCTCCATGTGTGCCCATTGTTTTAGAAAACCATGGGACATCCAAAACCAGCCCACCAGATGCAAGAAACCATGGGTAAAGGTTTGTAACAGCTGGAAATGGCTGGAAAGCACATTCTGCTGATCTGGGCATGGCTTACGGACTGTAAGCATACCCATACGGTCCGTAAGGACCCTGCAGACCAGCAGATTTTGCATTTTGGCAGTTTTGGTCCCTGTGCGCGTATAGTTGTGTTTTGGCACTTCTAACACCCGTCAAACCCATTTCTAAGCTCTACAAGGATGTTAAAGTATAGGGAACATAAAACATGCTAAAAAATATGTCGGATGTCGGTTTGTTTGGCCGTACGATTGCGTTGTTCGGTTAATTACGACGGAAGTCGTAACGGACGCAAAAACGGTCCAAATTGCGCGACGAATGGATTTTTGACAAGCCAAACACTAAAACATAATATTTTAATACTTACATAAATTTTTGGATGTCCGGATGTATTCAGAACGTAAGTTATGCGCGAAAATGCAAACTTATGCACTTTTTGACGCTTTTAGTCCCTGAATGACCCAACAGTTTATTTTAGCACACCGAACCCCTCAAAGCCTATTTCTAAGCTATGTAAAGGATATTTAGGGTATGTTTAACTTATGATCATGTTCCGGAATGTTCGTTACAGTTCAAATCGGCATACTTTTCACAGTTTGTCAATTTTAGTCCCTGTAAGCGAATTAACTGGATTTTGCCATACCAAAGCCTTCAAAACTTATTTCTAAGTTATGTAAAGGTTATTTAAGGTATGTTAAGCATGAATTGATGTTCCGGAGTATTTGTCGCTTATAACTGATTACGTTTTCGCACCAGTTTGCGTATAATTCTCCAGAAAGCGATATAGAGTTTGAAATCGAATAAAAGTCAAAACATGAAAAACATCAAACATAAACAAACAAACATAGGGATCAGATAACTTTATTTCATTGATAATTGAACTGTTTACAATGATTACAAGCACAGATGTCACAGTCTCCCCTACTTGTGGGAATTTCGTCCTGAAAATCGTTTAGAGGAAACTCGTGGGAAAAGATGTGGATATTTTGCCTTCATTTGATCTTCACGTTCCCAAGTAAACTCAGGTCCATGTTTAGATTCCCAGCGAACTTTAACCAACGGAATGCGCTTGCGTTTAAGCCATTTGACTTCACGATCCATAATTTCCACAGGTTTCTCAACAAAATGAAGTGTTTTATCGACACGGATTTCGTCAAGTGGTATGTGGAGGTTCTCATCAGCTAAACACTTTTTGAGATTGGATACGTGGAAGGTTGGATGAACATTTCCAAGTTCGGGAGGTAATGCAAGTCTGTAGGCTACCTTACCGATTCTTTCGACGATCTTGAATGGTCCAACGTATCTAGGTGCAAGTTTTCCTTTCTTTCCAAATCTGATCACACCTTTCCAAGGTGAGACCTTAAGTAATACACGATCACCGACTTGGAATTCTAAGGGCTTGCGTCTTTGGTCCGCGTAACTCTTTTGACGGCTTCGAGCTGCCTGTAAGTTATCACGAACCTTCTTAACCTTGTCAGTTGTCTTTAGAATGAGGTCAGGTCCAGTAAGCTGAGCCTCACCTATTTCATTCCAGCAGACAGGTGAACGACATTTTCGACCATAGAGAGCCTCGAAAGGAGCCATGTTGATGCTGGAGTGATAACTATTGTTGTAGGAGAATTCAATCAATGGAAGATGTGAATCCCAACTACCACCAAAATCGATCACACAAGCTCTAAGCATATCCTCCAGAGTTTGGATTATTCTTTCAGTTTGGCCATCTGTTTGTGGATGATATGCTGTGCTTAGATTGAGTTGGGTCCCCATAGCAGATTGCATGGTTCTCCAAAAACGAGAAGAGAAATGAGCATCTCTATCAGAAATAATGTTCAGGGGAACACCATGTCGAGATACGATTTCATCCACATAGATTTTAGCCAGATCTTCAGTAGATAGATTCTCACGGATCGGCAGGAAATGCGCTGACTTTGTAAGACGATCAACAACTACCCAGATGGCATCATGACCTTTCTTAGTGCGCGGGAGTTTGGTAATGAGATCCATAGCAATGTTTTCCCATTTCCAAACTGGGATCTCAGGTTGCTCCAAAAGACCATAAGGATGCTGGTGTTCAGCCTTAACCTTGAGACAAGTAAGGCATTTTGAAACGTACAAGGCAATGTCTTTCTTCATACCAGGCCACCAATACTGAGTACGAAGATCCTTATACATTTTGTCTGAGCCGGGATGAACAGAATAACGAGACTTATGGGCTTCATCCATAAGCAAAGTGCGAAGATCATCTTGGCTTGGGACCCACAAACGGTCCATGAAATAATATGATCCATCTTCCTTCAGCACAAGATCAGGCTTAATGTGATAGGGTAACTCCTTACCCATCAAGTCTTGTGAAACACAGGCCTGTTGAGCCTGAGTAATGCGTGCTTGGATATCAGATCGAGCTTGAACAGCAGATTGAACACGAACACAATGAAGCATAGTACGTTCCTTACGACTTAATGCGTCAGCCACAACATTCGCTTTACCAGGATGGTAGCGAATTTCGCAATCATAGTCGTTTAGGAGTTCGACCCGACGTCTTTTCCTCATGTTGAGTTCTTTCTGATTGAAGATATGCCGAAGACTTTTGTGGTCAGTGAAAACCACGCATTTTGTGCCATACAAATAGTGTCTCCAGATTTTGAGAGCGAAGACAACTGCACCCAACTCAAGATCATGAGTGGTGTAGTTTCTCTCATGTACCTTCAATTGCCTTGATGCGTAGGCTATAACTTTGTTCCTTTGCATCAGAACACAACCAAGACCCAATTTCGATGCATCACAGTAAACAATAAAATCGTCATTGCCCTCAGGCAAAGTCAGAATAGGTGCATCACAAAGCTTCTGCTTCAAGGTCTGAAATGCTTCTTCTTGCTTAGAACCCCATTCAAAGGGTTTATTCTTCTGAGTTAGAGCAGTTAGAGGAACTGCAATCTTTGAGAAGTTCTCGATGAAGCGGCGGTAATAACCCGCAAGACCAAGAAAAGAACGAACCTCAGTAGAAGTAGTAGGCGTATCCCAATCCTTAATCGCACTGATCTTGGAGGGATCTGCATGTATACCTTGTTCGTTGACAATATGTCCTAAAAATTGAACTTCCTTAAGCCAAAATTCACACTTGGAGAACTTGGCAAAAAGTTGCTCTTTCTTTAGGAGTTCCAGAGTAAGACGAAGATGGCGCTCGTGATCAGCTTGTGTCTTAGAATAAATCAAGATGTCATCAATAAAAACGATGATGAACTTATCCAAATAAGGCTTACAAACCCTATTCATTAAGTCCATGAAAACAGCAGGAGCATTGGTCAACTGAATGGCATGACTGTGAACTCATAATGCCCATATCGAGTGCGGAATGCTGTCTTGGGAATATCCTCTTCATGCACACGAAGTTGATGATACCCAGAACGAAGATCAATCTTCGAGAAGCAAGTAGCACCTTGTAACTGGTCAAAGAGATCATCAATGCGAGGTAGGGGATATCGATTTTTGATGGTAAGCTTATTCAGCTCACGATAATCGATACACATTCTGAAGGATCCATCCTTCTTCTTGACAAAAAGGACGGGAGCACCCCAAGGTGAAAAGCTAGGACGAATAAAACCTTTGTCAGAAAGCTCTTGAAGCTGCTTAGACAGTTCTTGCATCTCAGATGGTGCAAGACGATATAGAGCTCTGGCAATAGGATTTGCACCAGGTACAAGATCAATACGGAACTCGACTTGGCGTGCTGGGGGTAGACCAGGTAACTCTTCAGGAAACAGCTCCAGATAATCCCGAACAACAGGGATATCTTGAATAGACTTACCTTGGTCTTTATCTGCCGTAACATGTGCCAGGAAGGCCACATAGTTCTTTCGCAGATACTTTCGAGCTTGAAAACAAGACATAAGCTTGAGGCTACTAGCAGGTTTTTCACCACGAACCTGTAGTACCTCACCTGACGAAAGCGGCACACGAACGATCTTCTCAAAACAAACTACCTCTGCGCGATGCTTGGCTAACCAATCCATACCAACAATAATGTCGAAGCTTCCAAGTTGCATAGGTGTGAGGTCAATGGGAAAAAGATGGTCGTTAAGGTTCAACTGGCAGTTGCGAAGAACCGAATCAAGAATAATGGGTTCTCCATTCGCAACTTCAACTGTCAAAGGCTTTCCTAGTTTCGTTCTAGACACGCGAAGCAAAGGCTCAAAAGATAACGACACAAAACTCTTATCGGCCCCGGAATCAAAAAGAACAGATGCAGGTTGATTATTAACTAAGAACGTACCGTTCACCACCTCGTTGTCTGCTTGCGCCTCAACAGCATTCATATTAAAAGCTCGTCCACGAGCCTGAGCCTGAACTGGATTTGCATTAACCAGCCTCGGACACTGGTTTCGATAATGGGTCAGGTCTCCGCAATTAAAGCACGAGCCAGGAGGATAGTGAGGTCGTGCAGCTTGTGCTTGCTGTTGAACAGGTAGTTGAGCTCCCTGTTGGGCTGGATTTCTAGCAGAACGACAAACCTCTGCAAGATGACCCGATTTTCCACAGTTGGTACAGAAACGACACGGGAGTTGCTGTTGATGGTGACTATTGCACCTATTGCACAAAGGTGCATTCCCTTCATACCGCTTCTTTGTTGGAGGCTGTACTGGCTGATTAGGAGCTGCCTGGTTCTGTTGGGCAGTGATGGCAAAATTCTGGGAAGCCTTTCACTTCCTGGAGCCCTTTGATGAGCCAGAATCCTTCCCCTTCTTACCTTTCTTGCTATCCCCTTTGTCAGACGCCTGATTCTTGCCCTTGTCACCCTTCCTATGCAATTTACCCTTTCTGATCTGCGATTCTGTCAACGTTGCAGA
Organism: Helianthus annuus; assembly: GCF_002127325.2. Classification (NCBI taxonomy): domain Eukaryota; kingdom Viridiplantae; phylum Streptophyta; class Magnoliopsida; order Asterales; family Asteraceae; genus Helianthus; species Helianthus annuus. The sequence goes on along the minus strand of NC_035440.2, from coordinate 67,399,349 downwards.
TAGTTCGATTGCCTGACGAACAGTGGTAGGTTTACTACCAGTAACGATGTCTTGCACAGAGTCAGGTAGACCATCGATGTATCTTTCGATAGCCTTGTCAAGTGGGGTGACCATTGTTGGGCATAACAAACTCAACTCTTCATATCTATCAGTATACGCCCGGTGCTCACCACTAACCTGTTTCAGATCGTCAAACTCCCTTTCCAACTTTCGTAGCTCATGACGAGGACAAAACTCACTCATCATGAGAGTCCTCAATTCAGCCCATGTTTGCGCTAAAGCGACTTCAGCACCTCGATCTCTCATAACCCCGTTCCACCATGTTAACGCCCTCTTCTGAAAAACACTTGAAGCAAACTCAACTTTGCGATTATCAGGACACTGAACATGACGAAAAGTATTCTCATGCTCTCAAACCATTGAAGGAGCCCAGTTGCCCCCTCAGTACCACTGAACTTGAGTGGTTTAGCCGAATTGAAGCTCTTGAAGTTACAAGGAGCGTTCTGATTGATGTTGGCTTGGTTAAACTGAGCAATAAGATTCGGGAACGCAGCAGCCATATGCTGTGCGATGATTTCTGCCAGTTCGGCATTGGGTAGCTGATTTTCGCGTCGAGGAGGCATGCTAAAAAGAGGAAAACATGAGAGGAAACGAGTGAGATGATTAGATGAAAAGAACGAGACGAAACAAAATCAACAAAGCAAGGATGGTGGTCATTTGTCCGTATCACAAAGCAAACAAACGACACACAGTGACTAATCAAAGTAAATGGGCTCATAAATAATGCTTAGCGAAGACATGCTCGCCTATAAGTGAACACTCACCTCAGGAGTTCCCAGGTAAGAGTGACTGGTCCGATTATGTGGATTTGTACGAACACTCTAGCCTTAGACAGAAAACCCAGGGTACAGGCATTCACCCTTCCAGTTTGCACGTGTTCACACTATTTAGAACCCAAAACTTTGACGAGATTTTGAAAACTTGGAAGGCACAAGGCCAAAAGAATCATTCAAAAACAAATGATAAAGTTTCAAAATCAAATTGAAAAACCAAAAAGGGTTCAAAACCATATAAGAAATCATTTGAAAACAGAAGATTGTTTTTCAAAAATCGTTTTTAGAAAACTAGGTTCTTCTTTTGGTGATCACCTAAGGATAGGTGAAATGCATGTTTTAAGATCTAAACACAAGATAACTTGTGTTGGGGTCCTAGAAAGGTTATAGTCTAGGTCAAAGCATTACTAATAACCTAATTCCCTATAACCATTGGCTCTGATACCAACTCTTCTGTCACACCCCGACCACGTAAAACATCAAATCGTGGCGGAAACGTCGGGGAGTGTTGTAACAGAATTATTGTTCCACAACCAAGGTAATTTAAATAATATTTTATTCATCACCCAAGGGTGGAATACATTGTTTCAAACGAGAACCCACAAGTTACATTGTCTTAAAAATAAAAAGAAACAAAGTACATAACAAGTTTTAACTAGTCTAGATCCATTTTATCGTCACTAAGGCCCAAGTCCATCCTAGTGTATCACGATCATCCTATGCATTTGCTCCTGAAACACATGTGAAAATAGGTACGTCAGCATAAAAATGCCTGTGAGATACATAGGTTTTGTGAAAATAGGATCCATGACTTAGGTTTTAAAAAAAAATGTTTAATGAAATGTAGTCATGAACCTTGTCGATTGTATTGTTTGTAAATCATTTGAAAAACGATGGTAGATATGTATTTTTGAAAGAATAATGTATGGTTAAATGAATAACCAAGTAAAATAAGTTGTATAAAACAAGTTGTTTGTAAAACAATGTATTGTGAAAAATATGTTATATAGCTAAACTGAAATGATCTAAACAACGCTGCGATGCGTAATATCATACAAACACTTATATATAGGAAGTACCAGCGGCGTATCCACCATGTTTGTATCATATTACACACGCCTCGTTACTTAAATCACTTACCCAAACAAACCACCAATGTAAATATGTTTATGTTTAACCAAATGTCAAAATGTTTATGCGAAAAACCATGTCTAACGTCAAGTGTAAATCATGTAATGTGTGTAATAATGTCAAAATGTCTATGTCAATGTCAATCATGTCATGTGTAAACAAAATGTCATGTATGGTAAGTGAAATATGTATCAACTAAACCATAGGTGAAAAATGCACAAAACAAAGTATTGAAGTAAAACTCAGTTTAAATCAACGTTATGTTTTGTGGAGATGCATGCTATACTGAATACAAACATTTATGCGGTATTGTGAAAATGCATACATTCAAGCCTTGTGACTGTGGTGATAAACCTTTAAACAAATTAAAGGTCTATCGGTTTTTATGTTTAAATCGAATTCGGTCATTCATTTCATCCAAACATACCCAGGATGTCAGGAACGGGAGTTGTCAATTCCTATGGTACCACTACCTACTAACGAGCGGCATGATCAAAGTTAATGAATGTATATTGTCCCACTTAAACAAACCAAATGTCATACCCAAAATATAAACATGTGATGAAAAACAAATGTACTAAGTATGATGAACATACATAGCATAAAAAGGTAATGTAAAACAATGTACTAAGTATGGTGAACATACATAGTATGAAAATGTCATGTAAAACAAGTGTACTAAGTATGATGAACATACATAGCATGAAAACGTCATGTAAAACAAGTGTACTAGGTATGATGAACATACATAGCATGAAAATGTCATGTAAAACAATGTACTAATGAACATAGCAAGTATATAATGCGAAAACATGAAAGCATGAAAGTAACAAGTAGGCACATGTGTTTCACCCCAAAATGTTTAGAAAACAGTAAAGAGGGGTCTATGTACTCACTTGAGATTGCTTAGAAGTCGTAGGATAACCACCAAGCAATGCTAGAAGATCACGGAATCAAACGACACCTATATAGGTATCTACATTAATAAACGGACCTATCGGAGGATCGGGTAGTACGAGGTTTCGTAAACCAAATAAGTGTGGGAACTTATGTAATATGGTCTAACAAATCCTACGTACTAAAACGAAACCTATCCTAAGTGCTCTTGACCCGTTACGACCCGCTTAGGTAGCTTATGCTACTTTAACGCGTCGTTCGCGTAAAACGCGTTTGGAATGCCTAACTAGCCCTATGATAAACAAGATATGCCTTAACATGTTTAATATTGTTGTAAAATCAGTTTAGATACCAAAAATTATGTTACATAGGCTTAAAATGATTTTTGGCGTAAAAAGGGTATTTTGGTAATTTACCTAAGGCACATACATTACCTATCATACAACTAGTTAAACGATGTGACCATAAGGTATAACCTCGGAAGGTTATTCCCTATACAACTATGGTCACCTAAAGTGTTTGGTCGGATCCTAATGATCGACCAAATGGGTCGGGTTCGAAAGTATAAGCGATTGATTAGATCGCTTACCTTTACGACCCTAAACAAGCACAATTCTAAAAGCGACGAGCTAAACATGCTAGAACATGTTTAGTAAAGTTAGAAAAAAGGTTTGGTATTAAAACAAACGGTTTTAATACCCTAGAGTAGTTTGGTTACAAAATACGCGAGAAAACACATTTTGGCCGAAACTACGACTCGTCACTGAGCCTAGATAACGTGGTAATCAGTAGGTATAGTCACTAGGGACTATAACCATCGTGATTACGCTCACGTTATGAAGTTCAAACGAACTTCGCGTTGACCATAAACTGGTCAATGCAGAAAGTCAAACACAGTTTGACTTAAACGCTAAAACGAACGAAAAACGCGAAAGAATACTTACAGAAGGTCCCCGCAAGATTGATTTCCAAGTATTGCTCAGGTATGAAGTGGTAATCACTCCAACTTAGAGAAAATCTCAGAAAATCAAGTGAGTTGGAAGTGAATTCATGGGGGGGTATTTATAGATTTCGTAGAACCGTTAGGATCGTTTCTTGAAATCCGAGCTTCGATCTCCACCCTCCATGTGTGCCCATTGTTTTAGAAAACCATGGGACATCCAAAACCAACCCACAAGATGCAAGAAACAATGGGTAAAGGTTTGTAACAGCTGGAAATGGCTGGAAAGCACATTCTGCTGATCTGGGCATGGCTTACGGACCGTAAGCATACCCATACGGTCCGTAAGGACCCTGCAGACCAGCAGATTTTGCATTTTGGCAGTTTTGGTCCCTGTGCGCGTATAGTTGTGTTTTGGCACTTCTAACACCCGTCAAACCCATTTCTAAGCTCTACAAGGATGTTAAAGTATAGGGAACATAAAACATGCTCAAAAATATGTCGGATGTCGGTTCGTTTGGCCGTACGATTGCGTTGTTCGGTTAATTACGACGGAAGTCGTAACGGACGCAAAAACGGTCCAAATTGCGCGACGAATGGATTTTTGACAAGCCAAACATTAAAACATAATATTTTAATGCTTACATAAATTTTTGGATGTCCGGATGTATTCAGAACGTAAGTTATGCGCGAAAATGCAAACTTATGCACTTTTTGACGCTTTTAGTCCCTGAATGACCCAAAAGTTTATTTTAGCACACCGAACCCCTCAAAGCCTATTTCTAAGCTATGTAAAGGATATTTAGGGTGTGTTTAACTTATGATCATGTTCCGGAATGTTCGTTACAGTTCAAATCGGCATACTTTTCGCAGTTTGTCAATTTTAGTCCCTGTAAGCGAATTAACTGGATTTTGCCATACCAAAGCCTTCAAAACTTATTTCTAAGTTATGTAAAGGTTATTTAAGGTATGTTAAGCATGAATTGATGTTCCGGAGTATTTGTCGCTTATAACTGATTACGTTTTCGCACCAGTTTGCGTATAATTCTCCAGAAAGCGATATAGAGTTTGAAATCGAATAAAAGTCAAAACATGAAAAACATCAAACATAAACAAACAAACATAGGGATCAAATAACTTTATTTCATTGATAATTGAACTGTTTACAATGATTACAAGCACAGATGTCACACTTTCCTTTTTATCATGTCTTGAATTGTTGCAGCTTCAACTTCAAGTTCAGGAATAGTCCACTCTTTGTACATGTGTCTCTCTCCTTTGTATCTTTTGTGAAACATAATGCTTTCAATGTAGTCTTTCTTCAGAGTTTCAGCTTCTCTTTCTGAAATTTGTTGACTGACATTCTTTGCAAAACGTTCTAGGGAACTGACTTGTGTGAGCAGATATTGGTAGTATCTTGATACTTCTTTTTCAGATTTCCCTTGTGTGTTTCTTTTCGAGATATCCTCTGCTTGCTTGGCCTTTATCTTCAAATATTCTTGAATGTTTTTGGGCCAGGGATATCCTTTGATTGAAGGCAAACTCCTTTTGGCAGGGTCATCCTCAGTATAGAAAGATTTTCTTTCTTCTCTAACAGCTTCTAGTTCAAGAGGAAATTGAACACCTGCAGCAGGTAAGGGCTTGTGCATTGGAACAGAAGAGAATGGGACTGGTTTTGGTATTTTGACAAGAGCTAAAGGTTTTGAAGATGTTTGGGATGGTGCAGTGACATCATCTTTAGGAATTAGCCTTCTCCTCTTTATTTGAGGAGGGACTGATGATGTTTTGGATGGAAAGGTGGTTGTAGTGGCAGTGGTTTGTGATAAACTAACAGTTGTTGAAACAACTGGTGTTCCAACCACTGTTGTCTTTACAGCAGAAGTTATAACAACTGCTGTCTTCTGCCTTTTGACAGGAGGTGATTTTGATTTTTGTGGTGATGGTGGTGAAGCAGTGGATGTAGTGTGTGTTGAGATGGTGTGTGTTGAAATGGGAGCAGATGATGAAACTACTGAAGTACCAACAGCAGCTGATACACCAGGAGTTACAACAGCTGTTTTAGGTGGTGGTTTTTGAGCAGACTTTGAACGTCTGACCGGAATGGATTTGGGTAGCCTTACTTTTCTAGTAGGCTTCTTCTTTTCATCAATAAGATTTTCATCATCTCTTGACCCTGAAGTACCCTGATCCGGATAATCCACCCTGGCTTTCTTTTTGGCCTCTCTATCCCTTTTTCACACATGCAAGTGCTTCTGCAAGTGCATTTGTGGTCACATCAATTTTCTTACTCCCATCTGGCAAAGGAATCTTTTTGGTCATATTTGAATTTTCTGGTGCAAGGTAGAGACCATCTGTTATTCCTTTCCTCCTCCACTCCTGAATTTTCTCCCCCTTTTTGGCATTATCTTCGGGGAGTTGATCAATGAAGAATACTGGTGGAGGAGCAGTGCCAGAGTTGTGCAGGATCTGAGTTTTGAGAGCCTTTAGATCAGCCTGAGTGTCTTTGAACCTAGACTCCATAGCATTTCTCAGCTCTTGAACATGTTTTTCATGTTGCTGATCTGCTACTTGTGCTTGATGATGGAGAAAAGGTTGAAAAAGATTCCAGAGCTCATTTGTAGCAGGTGCCTGTTGGAGAGCAGGTGCTTGAGGTGGAACAGCAGTGGATTGTACCTTTTGTACCTGTAACAACTGTTGGAGCATATCTTTGAGCTCTGCAACAGAGTTATCAAGTTTTACAACACGAGCCGTCAATTTCTGGTACTTTAAATCATCACCCAATTTAATGGGATCATCTGATTTCCCACTAACAGTGGTTTTATCAGTGGTTGAAGTAGGGAGTTTACTCCAAACATTAACCACTGATGCCCCTTTTTCTTGGTACTGGGGTCTTCTTCCTTCAACACTTGACAACCTTTTGATGTTGCCAGTAGGATAAATAAATCCACTGGTGGTTGGCAGAGGTGCTATAAAAGGAATTGCCTCCAAGGAAGTCTTATTGATGTAACCACTGTCCAACTGTAATCCAGTGGGTTCAACAGTTGTAGTGGCTGCTTCACTTGGATTACCAAAGAGTTACTTGTAACTCAATGGGTGTAACCTCCTCAGGTTGTGTTGGTGGGTTAGCAAAGAATGATACAGCAGGCTCAGTCATTTGTTGAGGTATATTCTCATTGACAGGTGATTGAGAAGGACTGAGTAATGCCTGGTTCAAATCAATTGCATCCAACAGTAATTGTGTTTTTGGTGGAATTGAGGATGTGATGGTGGGTGTAGAAAGTGGATTTGCTCCGGGCATTGAGTTGTGGATGATGGAAACGAGTGTATCCAGAGCATCATAATGTGGTGGCCCTTTGTGTACAACCTGTTCTTTTTGTGAAGAAGCAGAAGGAGTTATGGTGATGGGTTGAGATATTTGTACCAACTGCTGTGAGGAAGAAGCAGCAGTGGTTTCTTGTGACATTTGTGTTGTCACAGGCATTAACTCTGGTATCTCATCCTCCAGAGTTGCCGTTTTGATTGGTTTGGGGGTTTTTTGATTTTTCTTTTTGTAAAGCTTTTTGGGTTTTGTAGGTGTGGGTTTCAAAACAGTTGGTCTGCTGCTTTGATCACCTAGAGCAGTAGGCTCAGCAGCAGATACCCGAGGAGCAGTGGTAGCTACTAAATTCTGCTCAGGTACCCCTGCTTGTGTTTTGCAAGGTGCTAACATTCGTGAAAAAGTTTCAGATGTTAGGCAGTTTATTACAGTTATTTCACCTTGGTTTATTAAAGCTAAATCATTCTTACTGAATTTCTTTTCAAAATAGTAACTTAAAAACCTTGGAAACAATAAGAATGATTTGGTTTCAACATTATTAACCAAATCTTTAAAGATTTCCCGAGAATAGTTATAATTTTCTTCTTGAAGAATTGCATATCCCAGATTTTGAATCTTTATAGGGATCTCATTAAAAGAAGTGGTTTTGTTTGAAACACACAGTAGGAGGGTATGAAATAGGAATCTGGGTGCAGGAGGAAAATAACCTTTTTCTAAGGTCAGTTTCTTCATCATGGTGGCTTCATACCCTCTTTCAATGAAGTCAATGTGCAACTCGTTTTTAGTGAAGGAAGTTTTACCTGCCTGGTCATCGAGTTGAAAGACTTCGGAGATGGATTGTGGCGTGATTTGGATAGTTTTACCCTTTATAGAAGAGTGAATGGCGGTTGCAATGTCTCCTTGTTTTTCAAGGGTTGCATTCTTCCAAAACTCCCTTTGGGTCGCCAAATAGATTGGTGCATCGGCAGTGAGCAAAGTTTTGTACTTTGATTTTGCCATGATGGTAATAATGGAATCGAAAACATCTGTGGTTCCTGGTTTTGTGAGAAGACCCAGGAGATTGTGAGTTTTTTTGAATGGAATTTCAGTGGAAGTTTCCTTTTGAGAGGCTGTTTTCGATGATTTTGATGTGGGTTTTGCAGAGGACTTCGATTTTGTCATTTTTGAAACGAACGATCGAAGAAATTTGTGAGAGATGAGAAGAAAAACTGCTTTGAGAAGAGAATTTTTTAGAATTCAATTCGACAGTAAAACCCTGTTTTGGTGGTGAGTGGGGAATTTTATAGGAAAGAGAATGAATGCTGACGTGGCAGCCGTTACAAAAGGTCTGACTGCTATGTACTGCCCACGTGACAACCACTGGTGAAAATGAAGGACAGTACTTTTGGTGAAAGCAACTGATGAAAGCAGTGGAAAGGGGGTAGTGGATGATTTTCACTATCAGTGGATAGCATATCAGTGGATAAGACACTGCTTTTGAACAACAGAGGTTATCAAGAATTGAGAGAACAGAGGTTGCCTTTCAGCAGTGGGCAGACTTTTTGAAGTAGAGCAGACTTTTGAACAATCAGTGGTTATGGCAGACTTTTAAGGATTTTAATGAAATTTTCATTTTAAGCTATTTTTAAGGATGGATTTTTGATTTTCTGAAAACATTTTGGTGCTTTTATTCATAGAAAAACAAGATGTTGCTTGTTATTCCATGTTTAGCACCCCAATCCTAGAGACCAAGCTTTCAAAAGTGGCTGTATCAAGTGCTTTTGTGAGCACATCTGCCAGCTGGTCTTTAGTTGGGACATGATGCAGAGAAATCAAACCTTTTTCATAGCAATCCCTCACAAAGTGATGTCTGATGTCGATGTGCTTTGTGGTAGAGTGGAAAACTGGATTTTTTTATGATATTTTCTGATGCCTGGCTGTCCAACATGAGTGGTGTCTTTAAGGCAGTGATACCAAAATCCAGCAACTGATTTTGAAGCCACAGGAGTTGGGCTGTACAGCTCGTAGCAGCAATGTATTCAGCCTCAACAGTGGATGTTGAAACTGCTGCTTGCTTTTTGCTTTGCCAAGAGACTAAGCAATCACCTAGAAACTGGCACCCTCCTGAAGTGGACTTCCTTGTGGTGTGACATCCAGCAAAGTCACTGTCTGAAAAACCTGAAAGCTTGATATTCCCATTAGCTGGATACTAGATACCAAGTGTGGGAGCACCTTTTATATATCTGAGAATCCTTTTTACAGCAATGAGATTTGATTTTCTGGGAGCTGATTGACTTCTTGCACAGACACATGTTGCAAACATGATGTCTGGTCTAGATGCAGTTAGGTACAATAATGACCCAATCATGCTTCTGTAAAGTGTTTGGTCAATCAGCTCATCCTTTTCATCAGACATGACCAGCTTATTTGTGGCCATGGGTGTGCTGCATGGTTTACAATCATTCATATCAAATTTGGTTAAAAGTTCTTTAGCATATTTGCTTTGATGGCTCATCCTTTTCATCAGACATGACCAGCTTATTTGTGGCCATGGGTGTGCTGCATGGTTTACAATCATTCATATCAAATTTGGTTAAAAGTTCTTTAGCATATTTGCTTTGATAAATGAAAGTTCCATTTTGCAATTGCTGTACTTGGAGACCAAGAAAGCATTACAGCTCACCCATTGCACTCATTTCAAACTCAGCTGTCATGAGTTCTCTAAACTCTTCACACATTTTGGTACATGTGCTTCCAAAAATAATGTCATCCACATAAATTTGGACAATCATTAAATCTTTCCCTCTCCATTTAAGAAACAGTGTTTTATCAATGGTACCTCTTTTGAAACCATTTGAGAGTAGAAAGTTGGAAAGAGTTTCATACCAGGCTCTAGGTGCTTGTTTCAGGCCATACAAGGCTTTGTTTAGCCTGTAGACATGATCAGGATAAAATGGATCCTCAAAGCCTGGAGGTTGACATACATACTCCTCTTCTTGCAATGTACCATAGAGGAAAGCACTTTTGATATCCATCTGAAACACCTTCATGTTGTGGTTGACAGCAAAGGCCAGGAACAGTCTGATAGCTTCCAATCTTGCAACAGGGGCGAATGTTTCATCATAATCAATCCCCTCTTCCTGTCTGTAACCTTGAACCACAAGCCTGGCTTTGTTCTTGACAACAATGCCCCTTTCATTTGTTTTGTTCTTGAAGACCCACTTTGTGCCAATGTGACTAACCTCTTTTGGCAGTGGTACAAGCTCCCATACTTGTTGTCTCTTAAACTGTTGGAGCTCCTCTTGCATGGCTTCTACCCAGCTGTTGTCTTTTAGTGCCTCTTGGTACTTGACTGGCTGATGGAGTGATAGAAATCCAGCAAAAAGACAAATGTTTTGGGTTTGGCTTCTTGTGAGCACCCCTTCATTGATGTTGCCAATGATTTGATCAGGTGGATGAGATCTCAAGAAGATTAAATCTCCTTGGTATGGTATGATGGCATTTGTTGGTGAAGGCTGCAAATGTGTATCATCTGAGCTAACCACTGCTAGAGACTTTGATGACCCAGCAGTGGCTTCAAAAGGTGGTGGAATGGGTGGTAATGGAGTGGACCACTGCTGACTTTTATCCACTGTCTGAGGACTTTTGTCAGCAGTGTTTGAGGATGTGGAAGCAGTGGTAGATGGGCTACTTTGATCAACAACTGTTGAGGTAGCAGTGGTTGAGCTTTGACAGATGTTTTGAACAACTGATGCTTTTCCATTTGTGGCAGACCTTTGAGGGATGATGATTTCATACCCATAGTCTGGTGTTGTATCCTCTGTTGGACCTACACTGTTAGTCTTGACAGCAGTATTTTCAAAAGTGAATTTTTCAAGATCAAACAGATCAGCAGGATTTGCTGGGATTTTCATTGATGAAAGTTCATTGAACTTTACATCCAAAGTCTCCTCCACTACCTTGGTCCGTGCATTGAACACTTTGTAGGCCTTGGCAGTGGTTGAGTATCCCAGAAAATAACCACAATCAATTTTGGCCGCAAATTTTGAAATGGAATCTTTTAAGTTCAAAATAAAGCATGGGCAGCCAAACACCTTGAAGTATGAGATCAGTTGTTTGATTTTATACAGAATTTCATAGGCAGTCTTTTTGTGCCTGGGGTTTATCAAGACTCTGTTCTGGACATAGCAAGCAGTGTTTACTGCCTCTGCTCAGAAAGTTAGTGGCAAACCTGAATCTGCAAGCATGGTTCTGGCAGCCTCAATCAAAGTTCTGTTCTTTCTTTCAACAACCCCATTTTGCTCTGGTGTTCTAGGGATGCTGTACTGCCTTACAATCCCTTTCTTCACACAGAAGGCATCCAACTCCTTATTTTTAAATTCTGTGCCATTGTCACTTCTAAAGCTTTTCACTGGAAGGTCAAATTGCTTTTCAACCTGTGTCACAAAGTCTTGCAAAATGCCTGCAGTTTCATCTTTAGAGTGCAAAAAGAAAGTCCATGTAAACCTAGAAAAGTCATCAACTATAACCAAACAATATCTTTTCTTTTTAAGGCTCATGACTTGAACTGGGCTAAACAAATCCATGTGTAGCATTTGCAAACACTGGGTTGTTTTGGACTCTTCAATGGACTTGTAAGAACTTTTATGCAGTTTTCCTTTTAAACAGGAAATGCAATGTTCAGGACATGAAAACAATTTTTGTGGTAGGCCTCTCACCAAACCATTTTTTGAAATTTCTGTTATTGTCTTAAGATTTGTGTGCCCCAGTCTTTTGTGCCAAAGTTCTGTCTCTTTGTTAGAGGTAGCTGAGAACAGACAGGCATCAGCTTTGGGACACTCTTTTGACATGTCAACAACATAAACATTGCCACTTCTTTGAGCAACAAGTTTAGTTTGACCATTTTTGATTATTGCTTCAATCTTTTTGACCATTTCTGGTCCAACAATCCTACAACAATCTTTTGTGAAGAATGACCCAAACCCTTTATCACTCATTTGTGATACACTCAGAAGGTTGAATTTTAGATTGTCTATTAGATTGACATTTTCAAATTTTACATTTCCAGATTGCACTGTTCCAGACCCCAGAACTTTCCCTTTACTATTATTTCCAAAGGATATATCACCCCCTCCATGGATTTTAAAGTCTTTGAGGAGGGCTTTACATCCTGTCATGTGCCTGGAGCCTCCACTATCTACATACCACAGACTATCAAAGCATGCAGAAGCTCCCTGCACATGAAGTAAAAGGATTAGTTCATTAAGGACTCCAAAGCCAACAGGGCTTTGGATGGGGATTCAGCAGTGTCTGGTATGGATGCAGTGTGATGAGCAGTGGTTAAGTCAGGGTTTTGGACACTTTTAGTACTGTTTCTTGCTAACCACTGTTGAGGGTCTTGCCCAATCACCTGCTGATACCCAAAAGGATGCCTATTCACTCTGGGTTTAGAGGGCTTTTTGTAGACCTCATAAACGTGTGGAATCCTTTGGTAAGACTGTTTCTCCTTGCCTTTTCTGAATTGATTGGCAGGAGGTGCATCAGTAACCTGAACATCTCTTTTGACAGATGTTTGGTTCAGCTGTTTTGTGATAGCTGTTTGAACTGGCACAAACAGTGGTTGTTTCTTTGTGAATTTGACCGATGGTGATGCTGATGGACTCAAGGATGTTTTAGCAAGGTACTCATTCTTTTTGATATCAAAGTTTTTGAGACACACATGCTTGAGTTTTGTGGTTTGTTTTACCACAGACAATGCAGCTTTCAGCTGAAACTATGACACTTGTTTTGTTTATATCATAAGATTTTAAGTGGAAACAATCTTTTGTTAGATGGTTCCTTTTCTCACAGAATTCACAAAACAAGTTATCAATTTTTTCTTTCTTCTTCCTCTTTTCAGACTCCTTTGCAGCAGAGGTTTTAACCACTGCTGGGATGTCCTTAAGAGGAATGACTTTAGCTTTTGGAACTTTAACACCATCAGTTGATGTAAAGTCCATTGGCTTGAAATTTTCAAGAATATCACACTCATCAGACCATTTTGGTTTAAATTGATGATTTTCAATCTCCTCAAAAGCAGAGGGACCCATTGGTCTGTCAAGTGTGATTTTGTTACCAAGTTTGTCAGTGATTTTCACTTCTTGGCCATTCTTGTTTGTGGGGATGAACTCAGTAGTTACATCAGTGGTTGAAACAGATTTTTCAAAAGCAGTGTTTTCATCATCATGTTTTCTATAACCAACCCCAAATTTCACATTGCTTTTTATCTGTTTCTCAAGCATAACCTCATACCCTTTGCATGATTCCACCCATCTCTCACATGTGATCTGGGTGGACTCTAACTCCTTTTTGCAACCTTGGTATTTTTCTATCAAGGTTTGGAGTTGAGTTTTGGTTATGCTTTGCTCTTCTTTCATGCTGCAAATCTCTTTCTCTTTTTCAGCCAATTTGTTTTTAAGTTCTTTTAGAGACCTTTCAAATATGACTTCATCAGATAAGATTTTATCACGAAGGTTTTCATTCACCTCTTTGATGTTAGCAAAAGCAATAATGCAATTGTCGAAACACAGTTTTTCAAGAACTTGAGGTGATACCTTTGCAGCAGCCATCATTGCACAATCACATTTAGGATTTTCCTCATCTTCAGCTCTCTCTTCTATCTCACCTGTCTTTTCTTCTTCGGACCATGGATCTGTCAGTGGTTCAATCAGGGTGCTTGAACTTTCTTCCAACAGTACTTCATTTGCCACAGCAGTGACCACTTCTTCAATCACCTCATCCACTGTTTCAGAGGCCAGCTGTTCCTCTTCAGATTCAACCTCCTCCTGAATTGACTCTAATGCCATCAAACAAAATTCATCATGAGAAGAAACATTAGAAGCATAGAGTGCAAAATTTTCATCACTGAGGCCTTCAGGCATACTGCTCCAGTCAACAAATTCTTGAGTAAAGAAACTTTGTTGATCTGGTTGTTTTGCAACTGGAGCAGTGGTTTGTGGTGCAGGTTGCACTTGTGCCTGGGGAGCAGGGGTTTGAACATATTGGATCTGTGGAGCAGCTGTTTGGACATAATGCACTGGCACAGGAGCAACAGCATAGTGAGCAGTGTTCACATGTGCTGCTGGGGCATATTGGGCATAGTGCACAGTGTTTTGATTTTGAGGTCTAGGATTTGAACTAGGGTGAGTGATTATGGGACCAGTTGTTTGACTCCTACACTCTCTAGCAAAATGTCCTAACCTGTTACACTTATAACACTTGATTTTCGATTTATCCAACCCAACCCTTAGATTCCCATGCAACCCTGGGAATTTTCGCCCTGTTCTTTTATAAAACTTGCTAGTTCTAACACTTAGCAAGGCCAGTTGGTGCAAGATGTCCATTTCCTCTAGATTAGTGGGGTCGAAATGTTGTAGATCATTGAGTTCAAAGCTTAAATTGTCTGACATCTGGTTTTCATTAGCAGTGAATGCATAACTTGTAGAGTGAGGATCAGGGTTGTTAAAATTTGCACCAGCAGTTATGTCAATGAAGTGATCATAACCCTGATCCTTACCACTACCACCAGATTCTTCTTGACCCAGAAGAGCAGTGTTACCGAATGAATAATCATCAACGGTTTTCACTGACTCTTGTAACTTCCTTTTCTGGTTCAACTCCCTTTCGTAGGTCAGGAGTCGACCATGGAGTTGGGTCAAGGTCAGATCCTTGAACTCAGGTGAATTTCGGGTGACAAAAGCTATTGTGTCCCATTTGTCTGGCAGTGACCTGAGGAACCTGCTGTTTTGAGTTGAGTTTGTAAAAGTGGTTTTAACAAGCCTCAGTTCACTGATGAGACAACTGAAACGCTCAAATTGTTGCGTCAGTGATTCACCTTTAACATGACAAAATGTTTCATACTGTTGGTTCAGGATTTCCCTATTGTTTTCTATGACTTCTTCGGTACCTCCAAACTGTTCCTTAAGCGCGTCCCACAACTCTTTGGCATTGTCACAATGTAACAATCTAGCATATATTTCGTTGGGCAGCGCTGATGATATGATACTAAACGCTTTAGCATCTAGTTCAAATTTTTGATAATCCGTTTCAGTATAATTTTCAACAGGTTTTGGAACTTGTTTCTTAGCATCTTCAGCGCTTGGCACTGTAGGAACATGAGGACCAAAGATGACAGACTTCCAACAACCTGTGCTTTGTTGAGCGAGGATGTGACCCATCCTCCTCTGCCAGATGTTGTACTCATTTCTTTTTAGCATAGGTGGTTTAAAGAGAGAACCAATGTTGTTTTTATCTTCCTGAGATTGTGACGTCATTCTTGTTGTTTTACAGGTACTGAGAAATCAACTTTAGTGGTGATTAATCCTTACTCTGTTTTTCAACGACGAATAAACGATCAGTATCAACTGTTTTGAGCTGAACTATTTACGTCAAAATGATTGTTAAATCAAATTTGACTGTCCAGGCTCTGATACCAATTGTTGGATCTGAGTTTGATTTTGATTGTATTTTATGTTTGAAAATAAGATGAAGATGGATGAGTGTGCAGCGGAAATTATAGTGAAAACAAACTTTGCATACAATCAAACGAGAGTAATACTTTTATCAAACATCTTTACACAGAGAACCGAAAGATTGAATTTATTTCAACTACGATTATAATGATTGATGTAAGAATGCAAACTCCCCCTCAGCCAGAGCTCAGTAGTTTGTTCGTGCAAAGAAGACGAATGATGCAAAGAGCTAATAGAACAGTACAAAATACTGAACTATTTATAGGCACTTGCAAACTACTGAGCATCTTTGCTGACGTCACCATGAAAATGACATCTAACCTCCTAACAAACTCTAACCTCTGATCTATACAGACACTGCTTGTGTTAACTACTGCTAATACATTCTATTACAAAACAGACTTTAGAATAGCTGCTGCAACCTTCTACTGCTGTGAACCCAACAGCACTTGTCCGGATCAGCAGTGCTTGACTCAAGGCAGTAGATTGAATCAGCAGGACTTTAGTCTTCCATCAGATCTTTAGTTGAGCAGCAGTTATGGGTCAGCAGTTTAGCAAGATCAGCAGATAGGAGGTCATCAGCAGTTGTAATCACTTTCAAGGGGAGAGATTTGTATATCAGCATCTGCTTATTTAGAATCCACTGCTCTGATCCAGTTTTGGCTTTAATTATCTGTTCCTCTGATAGGGTTCAATCCCAACACTTTAATTGGAATTACATTAATTAGCTTTAACAGTTGGTTTGTGGGCCAGTTTGCTGCTTTTATCGGGATGATAACTGCGCATCTTGAGCAAAAGTACTTGAACAAGAGGTATGTTTTTTTTGTTGTCATAACTTTATATGTTGCTTTGCATTCCCTGGCATCTTTTTATCACGATACATTTTTCTATGGTATCTTTTAGCTTACCTCAACCAGGTTGAGATAAGGGGTTCAATGAATTGAGTAACTTCAGGACCTAACAGACAAGCTTCAAGATAAGTTATGTTATGTAATATAATATACAAAAATCTATTATATGGAGATAACATTGAATGTTAACTCCAATTTTCGTCTTGACAAAGTTTTCATGTTATGAAGAGAACTAGAACTGTGAGCTACTCTAATAAACATGTCAAACTCATGACTTTTTAGTGAATGCTTCAAATTATAATATTAGTAAACGGGTCCCACATATCAAAGTTAATTTACCATGACACGGAGATTTAATGAAGCACTATGTTTAATATATGAAAGTTTCATATCCATTTATTAGTGAAATAGTTTATAGTTTGTAGGAGGCTAAGCTGCATACATGCTTTCTCCAAGGTTGATGTGGCAACTTCAACCTAAATTATCTTTGGAGGTTTGTTAATTTATTTTTAAATTTTCTATCTTGAAAGTTTATATTTATATTTAAATTATAATATATATGTTTGCTCGATCTATGAAATGGTTCCAACTCCAAGGAATTGAGAGGGCAACAAGATATTGATGGTTTCTTAGTGTGGACCTTCTTTCAAGGTAAACTACATCATTATTTTAATATTTTTTTTGTTTTTGTTTTGTTTTTTGTATTTGTTTTTGTAAGTGTAAATTTTAAACCTTTGATTTGTTGAAGGATAATAATCAGAGCATGTAGCAATATAAGGTTAGGAAAAGAGGAACCACAAGGGGAAGAGGTGGGGAACATTGTTGCTAACAAGGGAAGGAAATTAGATATCAACGACGATGATGTGCCGAAGATAATAAACACGTCTTAACCAAGAGTAAGTAATGTCTTTTTAAGTAAATAATGTTTTTTTCGAGTTCTTACTTGCATCATGGTTCAATTTTTTGTGTCCCTTCGATATTTTGTAGGCAGCCAATTTTGATTCATTAATTTAAGAACAGGTCAATTGGGTTGGTTTTGTCCCCCAAAACGTCCTTTAGGGCATGTACTGTTTTATTTAAAAGTAGAGATTATTATAGATCGATATAACTTTTATGATCATAAAGTAAAGTTCTTTTCAGTTATCGTAATGTGGCTTTTATCGTCTTCTGAAACATTAAAATTGTTGACAAGACGAGTCCAACTTCTGAACCCTTTAATTTTAATTATCCACGCTTATGTGTGTGTGTGGATATATATACCGCAATGAAAGGAATAGTGAAAAGAATCGCAAAAATAGCTAGAGGGGGTGAGTGAAATTTTTTAACTTCAAAGAGTAAACTTCTCATGTTATTCGACTTGGTAAATGGTTGTTAAGTTTAACTACTGTGGATAACATTACAATTTACAAGCCAATAATAAAAGCCAATTAATTACGACAAGTAAATCATAGCACATGAGGTCATAACCAGTGGTCCAACCTATATTTTGTTAGAAAAACTTTATGATCTTATATATAAAGAGAATTCGGACAGATTTCGGTAACCAGGAGGTTAGCAGACCCTGGCCCACTTCACTCCCTTTGGTTCTGCCCATGGTCAAGTTCGTGGTGGTCCAACCAAATTTATCCAACAAGCGAATTTTATATTAGTTCCTCCTTGACGACATCGGTTTTCTTTTTGGTGATTTAAAGGTCAGGAAGATTATAGCAGATTAATTTCACATTTAAAGAGTCTGAAGCTTATTGTTTTCAACCTTAGTTTGTTTAATTACTTTTGGGGGTCGTGATGATGAGAGGACCTTGGAATAAGCCAAAGTTATTGAACGCAAAGGTACAATATCCCAAAATTCCTTTTGCTATTAAAAACTTACACGTGTAACATACTAATTTCTATATTATGATCTTGCTTAGACCATGTGTTTGATAATTGTAATGATTTTTGGTTTTTGCAGGAGTTTAAGATATTAGGTTCAAGATTTTGGTTAACATAAAAGATCAAAATTGTGATGTTTAGACCAAGTGTTTGAAAGACTGCATGTTTGATCTTTTTCATACATTTGGTTCAATAATTTGTTTATTACTTGGTAAAATGCTTGAGATTTTAAGATGTTAGGTTTTTGTCGTTCATATATTTCTATAGACGAAGAGAAATTTCTATTCCTAATTTCATCATGTCACTGATTCCTCTGCAGCGACACCACCGTCGCCGATCGCTCTACACTGTTTTCTTCCACGCACATGTAAGAAATTACGTGGATTAACTTGCTTTGTTAACATTTTTGATAAGTAAGCGTGAGTTTGATATATAAATATGTTACATTGATTAATTCTTACTACAATATCAACTAGGCTACCTCATACTGTGTCATACATACATACGTTTATGGAAAGAGAAAAAAATGTCTAAGTACATAGATTCTCTATTTTAGCTTGGTAGCTTGGTAAAGTGACTGATGAGTTATAACAAAAATTTATTTTTTCTTCTAAATCAGGTCGATAGCACAATGTCTATAGGTATGGTACTGAAGTTGCCTGCTGAAGTTGTTAGGAGAGCCGGACTTTCTGAGAACTTGCATTCATTGTCTGTTCAAAACATGACCGGAGTGGTCGAGGTTTATGACGTCAAGACCGAGTTAAACAGTTGTAATTTAATGTTGTTAATGTTTTATCGGCATTTGTTTTTTTGTTTAGACATTCACGGTCTTTATGATCATGCGTACAGATTCTTTACACGATCAACAACGTATTTTGTTTTTAAAAGTAACAAACATATCATTTTTCAACACTGCGAAATTTGCGGGTATTATCACTAGTATTTGTAATAAATTACGGAATTTGTCAAAGAAATGATACATATGCACATGTGCATGGATAACTGTTACTCGATTTTTTTTGAATTTTTTTTTATTATTGAGAAAATATAGCGATTTTTCCCAAAAAATAGTAATTTTTTTTTGGGTGTTTTTAGATTTTTTTAGGTATTTTTGGTTGTGTCACATTGGTTCTCACGGTTCTCGTAATAAAGGGTGGCTCCTAACGAATCATTCTCTTATATATATATAGGTTGAAATTAAATGAAGTACAATAAAGCATTCTTATTGGTTGAAATTTATTCTTTTTTATTCTTACAAAAAAATTCTTGTCATTTGAACTCTCCACTATATATACATATATATAGGGTAGGGTTCATGCGAGAACCGCAAGAACCAATGTAAACACAACAAAATAAACCCACTACATCACTCAAAACCTAAAAAAGACCTAACCCTCCACCTCAACACCCCCCCCCCTAACACACACCCAAGCTAAATGCCAAAAACTAAGTTGCTGTTTCTTTTTTAAGAGGTAAAAGGTCAGCAGTCTGCGGACCACATCTGCAGGCATCTGCAGGAGAAGAGGTGGACCAAAGGTCTGCAGTTTGCAAGAAGAAGAGTGTTTGATTATCCCTCTTTTTAAAACCCTTTACATCTGTAACAGATCTCTCATTCATCTACCACCACCATCTCCTCCTGCCTCCCCCACCAGCACTTCAGCCACCACCTCCTTCTGCCTCCCCCACCACCACTTCAGCCACCACTGACGCCCACAACCACCGTACGCCACCGCAATCATCATCACCATCGTCACCCACGAAACCCTTCGGGTCAGACGCGAAGCCAAGCACCACCGCCGCCACTTGCTGTCGTCGTCGTGCGCGGCGGAGAGGGGCTGGCTCCCCTTTCTTTCACCGATCTCTCTCTCTCTTCTTTCCCTCTCTCTCTCTCTACGGTCTGTCTCTCTAAACTTCAGATGGGTGTGGGTGAAAAAGTGGTGCAAGGAGGAAAGGGTTTTCGTGGGTGGGATGTGCTTCGCCGGGAAAATGGCCGGAAGCCGGCCGGAATTACTCAGATCACCGGAGTATAGAGAGAAGGCAGGGAAAAGAGGTTAGAAGAGGTTAGAAGACTTGAGTGATTGTCTGCATCAGGAAGAGGTCTCGCAGACCTTTTTTAATGAATGGTCTGTGAGAAAACAAACAAGCTGCAGGACCCAAAGGTCTGCGCGTGTCTGCGCGACGCAGACATAAGTGGCCATAAAGCTAAACCCTCAAAAACCTAAAAAGATCTAAAAAAACACACATTTTTTAATATATTTTTTATAAAAAAATTGCTACTTTTCGTCGTAAAAAATGCTGCTTTTCGTCATCAGAAAATCGCTACATTGTAATGTTTAAACTTTTTAATGTAACGATACAATTCTTTGAAATAGATTAATGAAAACATGAAGATGTAACAACCAACTTTCATAAAACCCATGATAGCACAAATAATCAACTTTTATGAAACCTATAGTAGCAATGATGTTAATATCAGCACAATAAACTTATCGATAAACAATAATGTTAAGACCAACACAACACAAGTTTGAAATTAGCACATGCAATTTTGATGCTAGCCCATACAGTTTTGAAACTAGCACAATCAAACCAACACAAAATACGTTCGAAATTAATACAGACGTAACCAACACATACAGTTTTCAACTAGCACAATAAGTTTTGAAGTACTATTTTTAGTACGTTTAAAGAATTTCATTTAAAAAAATATAGCAATATCATACACATATTAAATAAAAAAAGCTTAATTTCGTGGTGTAATTAAAAAAAAATAGTAAAGTATATAAAAGTTATTATATTTTAAAAATATTGGTGGAACTAGTAGGAAAAAGTCAACAGAGAAAATTTTAATTTTAATCTTTTGTTTAATATAATTGGTACAATTACTAAAATACCCTTAAAACTACTAATTGGGGTAACTAATACTAAGGGTATGGGCGTAGCCTAGTTGGGGCCGGAGGGGGGGGGGGTTGCCCGACCATCCGAACTTTTTGCTTAGTAGTGTCCGGTATGTAGTTTTCGTATAGAAATTTTTAGGTATATACGTTTTCGACCCCTGGTTTTGTAATTTTTTAGGTATAACTTTAGATCCAGTGACTTCCGACCACTTGGTCGGAAATCTCAAGCTTCGCCACTAAGAGGCTTATGTCTAAGCAATATCATCCATTGGATATTTAGATGATCTAGATCTGTTCTCACGGTTTTTACTATTAACATGGTTTGTATCGAATCTTATCTCATGAATTGATTTTTAAACAATATAGGTAACATCACCTTAGTCATTAGTCTTGAAAGAATTGTTTTTTTATAGGAAACCACCAAACAAGTTGATACCTAATTTGGATTATTAACATTTTTAATAAATAAAGTATGAATTTGAAGGTGTCACTAGGTAATAAAATAGTACAATATAAATCGAGATATGCTCAATCTAAACTCTTATAATTTTATATGTTGACTTCGGTGGACCATAATATCCTTATAATCATCTGATCTCAATCTTGCATTTAGCAGTAATGACGACAACAAGTGCCATTTGGTTTCTAATATTTTTGACGGTTGGCTTTCATCATGTCCGATACAACGCTATTACCTTGGAGCAGCCTTATAGGACGGCATTTCACTTTCAGCCTCCCCAAAACTGGATGAACGGTAACTTATTCTTTTTCTTTTAATGTTTTTTTAAACGACCAACTAAAAATTTATTAAAATAAACCCGGTTAACGAAAACTGTGAACACATGGCTTTTTATTTCAATTTTTGATTGTTTTTCTTCCTCTAAATATTGTGATTGTTCTGTGATGGTGCATATGATTGGTGGATGGTTCAATGGGCGTAGATCCTAACGGTATGTAACTCTCACAACTTTCCTACATTCTTTTGTTTTTTTGGATAACTTAGGTTGTTGATCAATTCTAAAAGCTGAGATTAGAAAATAGCTAACTTGGAATGACTGATTCTAGTTTCTAGGAAATTTTCAAGCAATAATATTAGGCTAAAGGGTGTGAGGATTATGGTTGGAACATTATTCATCACCTAGGAACATGAATGAAATGCTACACCATCCCCTTGCCTGATGCACTATGGTTTGCATGGATTAAACCATAGCAACCATAGTCCTCCTTTTCATTTTTCAAGAAATCCTTTCTTTTTTCTTTAGACAAAGTTAAATTAAAATAAATAAGGGGATGGTGGTTTGGGTCATGACCACACCCCTAGGATAATGGTTTTGGATGGTGGATTAGAGGTGGGTGCCATGCCACTAACGTGGAGGGTCATGGTGGTTATGAGGATCATGACCACACCTTATAGCCTTACGGAAGTAAACGAGCCAAGCCACTCATTAGCTGTTTGAGATCGACTTGCTAAAAGCTCGAATCATGTTGAGCTTAAACGAGCCCGATTCCAAGCTTGAGCATAAAAATAAGCTTGCTTATAAAACGAGTTTAATCCTGAGCCCAAAATTCACTTAGTCAAACCTAAATAACTCTATTATATATGATTTTCTAATGTATTAAATATATGTTTGCATAGTATCTATATTTATCCATAGTGAAAGATAATAGTTGGAGGACACTTGTCACCATTCTAGATCCTGTTTGGCAATAAAGTTCCGTTTTGTATAACCACAAATCCTTCTTGCTGCTAAATTTTTAGTCAATTGGAATCTAAGATTTTAAACTTTAAAGTTTAAGTTTAATTTGTATCAAAATATCAATCATCAGATCATACCCTTCAAAAGTTTTCGCATACTTCCGCCATCAAAAGTCTGGAGTGGTCTACATACTGTCTTTAACATTGTTTTATAAAGATATGTAACTAAATACAAACAATTTAAATAATGTATTATAATCTATTTCGATGGTTGTTAAAGCTACCCGTGTGGTCACACGGGCCCTACACCTAGTCTATATTTATCCATAATGAAAGATAATAGTTGGAGGACACTTGTCACCATTCTAGATCCTGTTTGCTTTTCTGCCTCTCTTTTCTACTTAATTATGGATATTTATTATTTAATAATTGATAGTTATAATATTCATTAACAAGTGAAATTAATGTAAAATTAATTATGAATTTTCTAAAAAAATTATTTATTTTTTTTACTTCTTATATTTAAGTTTCAAAATATCACCAAATTCCAAATTATGTTAGTTAAAATATTAAAAAAAAGGAAGAATTATGATAATAATTGTTTTTATAAATGATTTTTAAAATTTTCAAATATTTAGGGGCTGTTTGGTAGCCTCTTAATGACCATTCAGATACTACCTCTTAATGGTTTAAAACCTCTGAATGAATAAGAGGTAACCTCAAGTCTGAATGGTTAAGAGGTAACATCTGAATGGTAAATCATCACATGTCACATTCTTCTACCTTCTCATTGGTAAAATTCTTAATGGTTCCATTAAGAGGTAGCCTCTTAATGACCATTCAGAGGCTACCAAACAGCCCCTTAATGTGGTTGGATAGTTATGTGAAATGATAAAACATAGGTGGTATTAAAAAATTCAAATATTAGTTCTTAATTTTTTATGTGTTAATATTGTCGCATATTTATAATTGTAATTCAGTTGAATTAACACTTATCAGTTACATCCAAAAAAATTAATACATAGTTGAAAGAGAATGTTTTAAAAGTTAACTTAACAAAATTTTTAAATGTCACGTCAGATTTAATTTAAAAAAAATATCTTAACGACTGTATGTGGTAACATATGATATTATATTTTATTCATCCCGAGCAATACACATATGTTGGCAAGTATTGGAATATTTAGCATGGATCTTGAATTGTGGTAACTACAAAATGAAACCTAGTCGAAAGTGTTTTCTTTTCTACCTGGTGTATCTATGCTATTGATGACTTGGTCATCTGTGTACTATATTAATGGAAATAGCAAGTTAATTATAGTACAAGAATGGTGTGAGATTGTTGAGATAAACGTAAGGACAAAGGAGATGAATGATTTTTTATTTTTGCCTATTACTTTTTTCAAGACATCAATGGCGCAACCTGTACTGAAACATAGTTTCACCACATGTTTAGTTATGGTATTGTCTTTAGTAGTTTTATTGTTTTTGGCTGTGTTATGCTATTTACTATTATGTTTGTGGTTGTTTTTATGTTTGGTGTAGTGAATATTAAATCTTTAGTAATTAATATGGTACTTTAATTGGGTTTACTTTGTTTAGAATACATTCATTAATGTTGATTGCATGAAGTGAGTGAAGTATACAAAACTATTTTCATGAGTTATACAACTTATGAGATGAAATTGTAAAATTTAGTACGCCATTAAACACATTATATGTTTGATTGCCATTGCTAGTTTTATTATTCTTACTATTTTCATAGACATATAATATGTATAGTTCTTTTTTTTTTTGTTAATTTTATGATGGTAACAACTCCTACATTATTCAACTTGCAACTAATTAGTTAAACATATTAAATTATGCCAACTAATATCAGAATTCGAGTTAGTATGTATGACAATTGAGCAACTGCTATACTTACGAATCCCAATTGGATAAGAAGTCACGTGATCTTAAATATACATATAGTTTAGATGTTGTTAATCCTAAATACATGTCTCAGCGGACGGGTAAACTACTAGTTTATTTTTATTACTAAGTATATAACATTGCATTTATTCAAGCCATGTAATACACGAGATTCTAACGTAGTTTATTATTTTGATACAAATAACCAAATAACCTATATTATGTTAGAATAAAAATTTTAATTATGAATGTCTATAAAAAGAATTCTAAATTAATTCATACATAAATAAACAATAAAGGACCTGAGCCCGAGCCGAAGTTGTGATTGATCTTAAAAATAAACCATTTGTTCTATCATCCAGGACTTATGTACTACAATGGAGTTTACCATCTTTTTTACCAACACAACCCGTTTGGTCCGCTATTCGCTGTTCAAATGTATTGGGGTCATTCAGTATCACATGACTTGATAAACTGGACCCCACTCGAACATGCATTTGCCCCAACCCAACCCTTCGACATTAATGGTTGCATCTCTGGCTCCACAACAATCCTCCCCGGAAACAAACCTGTTATATTATACACTGGAATCGATTCTCAAAATCGCCAAGTTCAAAATGTAGCCGTTCCAAAAGACCCTTCCGATCCATATCTTCGAGAATGGGTTAGGTACACTGGCAATCCCGTCATAAACGTACCCGAAGGGATTCAACCTGATGAATTTCGAGATCCCACCACCGCGTGGCTTGCTGACGATGGAAAATGGCGGGTGACCATTGGAGGTCAGAAGGATAAGGCAGGAATCGCGATTCTTTTCCGGTCTGAGGACTTTGTAAATTGGACTAGACACGAAGAACCACTTTATGAGGTTACAGGCAGTGGTATGTGGGAATGCCTTGACTTTTTTCCGGTGCATGTTGATGGCACCAATGGAGTCGATACATCTGTAACGAACCCCGCTGTAAAACATGTGTTGAAGATGGGAGTCTATGATTATGCAAGAGACTACTACTTAATTGGGGATTACAATCCTGTGAAAGAAAAATATGTTTCGCAAGATGAATTAACACTTGACTCGTTGAGATATGATTACGGAAAGTATTATGCTTCAAAGTCATTCTATGACCCTGTGAGAAGGAGAAGGATCTTGATGGCTTGGGTAAATGAATCTGATTCCGACGCTGATGCTATTGCTAAAGGATGGTCTGGACTTCAGGTAACCATAAATAAATTGTCACTTTTTTTAAAAATTGTGGTAATCATACAAGATTTATTTATGAAATCATGAATTTGCTTACACCATGTAGTCGTTTCCAAGGAGTGTTTGGCTCGATCAAAACCAGAAGCAGCTCGTACAATGGCCTATCGAGGAAATTGAAATGTTACATGAAAACGAAGTCAGTCTCCGAAATGAGAATCTTGAAGATGGATCACTACATGAAATTCTAGGCATAACTCCTTTGCAAGTAAGTTGTGAAATCTTAAGAATCCAACTATCCTTTGGCCTCTTTTGTTATATATTTGTATGTATGTTGTGTTTGTTATTTTATAGGTGGATGTGCAGATATCATTCAAACTAACTAATTTAGAAGAGGCCGAAATACTAGACCCGAGTAGGCTTGATCCACAACTTATTTGCAGCGAAATGGATGCATCAAAGAAAGGCATATTTGGCCCATTTGGACTCTTAGCTTTTGCTTCCCATGACTTGACTGAACAAACTGCAATCTTTTTTCGTGTTTTCCAACATAATGGACGCTACATTGTGCTAATGTGCAGTGATCAAAGTCGGTTAGTTTTCTTCTTCTAAATTTTACCCATTATAACATTCAAGGGGTGACAACTCATGTTCCACTAGTCTCCTACCAGTGGTTTCTTGCTTCCACTGGTTTCCTACCTTCAACCCTTGAAGTGGTCCTACTTGTTAGCATGGTATTGGTGGGGGAAAAGTGTTCTTCCTAACCAGTTCTCGTGGTTATAAAAGAATTTAATCTCCAATTAACATGTCTAAAACCTTATATATATATTCTAGGTCTTCTACAAGGAAAGGGCTTGATAAAACTACATATGGAGCATTTGTCGACATCGATCCTCAACGAGATGAAATTTCACTTCGAGCATTGGTGGGCAACTAATGGGTAAACTTGTTCTTTTATTGAGGTATTTGAATTTAGGATCTAATCTAGTATTGTTTGGGATATATATATATATACACAGATAGATCACTCTATCGTCGAGAGCTTTGGAGGAGGAGGAAAGACGTGCATCATAGCTAGGGTTTACCCAACATTAGCCACTAGAGACGAAGCCCATTTGTTTGCATTTAACAATGGAACAAAAAGTGTGTTGATCACTGAGTTGAGTGCTTGGAGCGTAAAGAAAGCTCGAATTAACATCGATGAAACTATTGGGTGTGCAGATGCATAACCTGAAGAAGATGGTTGGTTCATCTCATTTAGGGAATTATGCTATTATATTGGAAGTAGTTAATTAGCCTACTTAATTACATAATCTGAATACTTAATCATGATTATGAACATTACATTATTAACTAAAATAAGCTTCTATGTTTATGTTCAAATTTGTATATGAGTTTTTAAGTTTTTCGCTTGTTACTCGGTTGCTCCTCAACGTGGATGGACGTTACTTTTTCTAGTTAAGTCTATGTGAAATAACGAAACTACTCTTACTATTAAAAATAATACTTAAAAATTAAATTTACATATATATATATATATATATATATATATATATAGGATTAGGTTCAAGAGTGAACACTAGTGTAGCTTGCGAACTGAGTGAACTAATCCTGGCCATACACGCGTGTATATCAATGGCCAAGATTTGATGTTGAAATACACTAGTGTATTTTACGATTTGATGATGAGATCCTAGCCATATGTGACTGTAGGATCGTGAGACGATCAAAACGAGTCTATCAGAAGAGTTCTCGGTCTAATCAGAGGCGGAATTCATTGATTAGACTTTGTAACAGCTTGATTCACTCTTAATTGTCTTGTTTTATTGATATAACACAATTTCAGATCAAACGACACGTCGGCAGCACTTTGGTACCGGAATCACGAACGTTGCAAATGACTTGACATGAAAGGTATTTATAGGTGTGGGTATTTCGTATGAAATAACCAAGAGTCATTTCGTGCGAAATGACCAAATGTCATTTCGTACGAAATAGCTTCTTGCTATTTCGTGTGAAATCAACCATCCACACACAAACCCTATTTTCCTCATACTACGTGCCCTGATCTAACATTTCTATTACAAGACTCGATACAAGACGAAGTCGACAGACATATGCACCAACCGACTCCCCCTTGGATGTTGACGAAGTCTTCGATGTCGAGTCTTCACAGTCTTCAGCCTTGATCAGTCTTTTGGGCTCTTTCAAAGTATCTAACAATGTAAGCTTCCTTCAATCTTTTCTCTTATTCTCTCATCACAAACTTTCCCTTTGGATGTTAATCTAACAATCTTCACATTTTCTTGATCAGATCTCTTGATTCCTTAAGTTCTTCAATCATCAGGAATCAAATCTGGTTCTTGCATCTTCAGACTCCCCTTTTTCTAGCATCCTCCCCCTTGAATTGTGCTGGGATCGTAGTCTGGCCTTCACAGGATCAGGATCGTGACCTGGCTCTCTACTTAAAATCAGAACCCTGGCTAACCTGCACATCCTCTACCTCATAATAAATTTCACAAATTTAAAAATTTTGACAAATTTATTCTCTATTTTCCACTTGTAAAAACAAACTTAAAAACATGATTTGACATTTACAATCTCTGATGACCACTCGTAAACATATTATCTTTCTGTTTCAAACAAATTTTCCAACCTGTTCATCATGTTTAGCACTTGGAATTTTGAACATCAGCTTTTCAATATTAGTTGTCGAAAATCTTTTTGTATTTTTTTAAAAAATTTATGCTAAAACACACTGAAAATCTTTTTGGATTTAAAAAAAAATGCAGTAAATAAATATTTACAGACAATATTTTTGTGAGTTTGTGTAAGAGGATCATATCAGTTTATGAGACAAATCACCAACACTGTTAAGCTTTAAACATTTTAAGTTCTAAACAATTCACTTAGATTGTCAGTATACTGATCCACTTAAATTTTCATACAAAGTTCAACTGTTTCGAAATACAAAATTAATGTTTTAAACACTTAAGCTTATTCGAGTGTTCCACCTCAGAATATACTCCCGTATCCAGATTTCTATATTCAGTCTTACATGTAAGTGTACACTAATGATATCTGTAAACGAGTAAATGCAAAACCATGAGAGCTCAGGTTAGAACTTCCGTTCAGACAAAGAGATGATGGCTCGTCTTTCGGTGTGTCCCGTTTGGGGATCTTTTCTTCAACAACACATGATTAGCATTTTACAATGTTTCATCATCTTTTATGCTGAGGGCTGGCTTTAATATTAAAGCTTAAGGAAAGTATTATACGAGGACTAGGCTATTGCTCCCGCAAAATCAGAAGTCCTGGTATAATACCCCAGATATCACCACGCACAAAGACCTAGTATGTTAGAAATAGAAAATCTTTCAAACAAGATTTCGGGGGTTACCCATATATCCGAGAGATGTTCCCCATGAAATAAGCAAGTATTCGTATTTAGGTTTATATCTCATAAACAATCTACTAAATGAGTAAAAACCTACTGACACATCCTCAGTGAGATCATTTATCACATTAAACATTCCATATCTTTAGCGTGTTGTGATAGTCCACTGATGTACTATCATTTCTTCTTATTACAACAAAACTCATTTTTTGTTTTATAATGTTTTTGACTTTTTGGATTTTATCATGTTTTTGGATTTTTCAAATTTTCGAAATTTCTAAAAATTTTTACTCCCCCCTAAAATCAAAATATGTTTCAATTTTGATTTTCTGGGAAAATTTGAAAACAAAACTGTACAAACTTGACAAACTGATTTGAATTGCTTCAACTCACCATCCACTTGGCATAAACAATCAGAACTCCCCCTAACAACAAACTATTTTCCCATTATAATTTCAAAACACTTAAGTTTGTTTTAATCAAAATGGTTTTTCCAGAAAATTAGTTTTGTTGATTTTACAACTTGTAAGAATGGGGTTATGATCATCATTTTGTTTTTCAAACGATTTGAATGAAAGTTAAATCAAGTTCAACTTAATGACCTTGATTAACCACTTGTAGGAAAAAACCTCTTTCTTAACCACTTGTAGAAAGATGCCAATTCCTACTCCACACTTACCAACCTGGGAGTTTCGGAAAGTCAGGATTTCAAGTAGAAAAAGCTGCCACCCAAGTCTGACCAGCATTGGGTGATTTTGATACACATCTATCCCACCATCTTTTCGAATTGTAGAATTCTTTTGCACCTTTAACCTTCCCATCAACCATTTTCCCGAAAATATGTTTAACTTTTCCATTAAACACTTTTTCAGCATCAAATTCTTTCTTACCAACAAAGAATTGATCTGAAATCTCAGTTTTACCAACTTTTAACTTCAAGTTTTCTTTTGTCAATTTTGGAAAATTTTCATCGTTCAACTCTGGAACGGAAATCTTCTCACTTTTCACAACAACTAACTCCTCAGATTTTGACGAGTCAGATTCATTGTCAGAACTACTCTAGGATTTAACAACCCATTTTTGTTTGTTCAAATCAAGTTTTCTTTTGTAAAAACGTTTCGAACTTTCACCAATTTCGAAAGTCGAGTCTTTGAACATTTTGATCTTTTCTGTTGATTGTTTTGTTTTATTAACCCATTTTTCTTTCATCTTTGGGTTAGAAGAAACTCCCTGTTTTGAGTTGTTGGGCTCTGGACAATTCCAAGCAATGTGTCCAACTTCATGACATTTGTAACAAGTTCTTCGTTCAACCCTTTTCTCAGATTCTTTCACCATCTTCTTTTTCTTCTCAGCAAGAAACTCTTTATTTGTCTGTCTCCAGAATGGTTTCTTCAGTTCTTCTTCTGAACTTGTACCTGAAACAAATTTAGTTTTTGGTTTATAAGTTTTCTCATTTTTATAATTTTTGGGGGGAATGAAACCTAATCCATTCTTTTTGAAATTACCGTTATGGTTTGGTTTCTTTGAAAACCAGAACCAGAACTGTAACCTTTTTTCTTGTTCAATCTCTGTTGAACTCTTGAAGTGTACTTTTTAGGTTTTTCATGAAGATTTAAATCTTTTATTTCAGAAATATTAATTTCTGTTAATTTGAAAACCTGTTTGATCATATCAGTTTTGACACTTCTTATTGGAAACTCCTCATCAGAAAATAATTTATCAGAATCATTTAAAGTATACGCTACTTTAAACATTTCGTCATTCAAATTATTTTTCGATAACAAGAATTCTTTATTGTAAACCCGTTTGACTGGTGAACTCTGACTCTTGTCTGGTGAACTCGAACTTTCAGATTTAGACTCCGACTTTAACTCTTCATCCATATCCAACACCTGATCGACCACTTTCTTTAACAACTCAGACTCATGATCAGTGTCAGACGCTGTGAATATGACATCAATGTTGTCTGGTAACTCATCAATGGTTTCAGACTTTAATTTGATGTTGAGAGCCTTATTTAATCGTTCCTCATTTGGTTTTCTGGGAGAATAACTTTCATAGATTGGAGGCGGACACTTGTTATACTTGACACTTTGTTTCTTACCAGTATCTGTATCCTTCTCTTTATCTTGGAAAGCTTCAAGACCTGCAATAGTAGGATAAACTCGGTCAATCAAATAATCACAAGTTGTATAACTCAACAGCAATCTTTTGATTCTTTCACTTTCAATCTTTTCGAGTTCCAAATCCTGCTTCAGTTTTGCACAGTCTTCAATGTACTCATTGATGACTTTCTGCTTCGTCATTAAAGTAGAACTCATCATCGTCTAAGCAGCTCCCATTTCTAAGTTTGTCTTGTTTAAACTATCAACAATCTTGTTTAGCACATTATATGATTCCTTCACATACTTCACATCAGACAACAGTTTTTCTTTCAATTCTTCAAGTTCACGAATCTTCTTGTTTTTTTCCTCACAATCTTTGCATGATTCCAGACATTTCGGACAAGGTTTCGTGATCTCAACTATCTTTTCAACCTCGATAATCTTCTCAACTTCGACTAATTTTTCAACTTCAACAATTTTCTCAACTTCTACGATTTTCTCAACTTCAACAATCTTCTCAACTACCTTCTCAATCATTGATTCTTCATCAAATTCTACTTTTATTTTACATTCTTCATCTTCAACTTTCTCTGTTAAACTTTCTTCAACTTCTGCTTTCTCAGCTTCCAGTTTTTCTTTTTCTTCAACAATCCTTTTTTCTTCCAACTCTCTCTTCAATCTGGCAGCCTTCTTCTCATTCAGCATCTCAACCTTATCTGCAAAGAAGAAACTAAAACTATCAGTATCCAGGCCTTTTCTAGCTTTATTAATATACTCTTCTTCATCATCGGTATTTGCATCACTTCCTAATTCTTCAAAAATCGGTATTCTTTTTGGACCATCTTTCCGGATTTTTGCAACAAGTCCAGAACCAGGTGGCATGTATTTATCCCAGCTAAAACCCTCTGCAACCTTTTCATCATCTTGATTAACAAGGTAAGCTTTCTTCTTTCCGTCTTCAATAGCACGGGATGATGACGGTTGTTCTTGTTCAATTTGATGAAAAATTGATATTTGATAATAATCATTCTTTCCAGACTGATCTTGTCTTCTGTTTGCTTCTTTATTTTTACATTCTCGTTTAAAGTGTCCCTTTTCTTTGCAACGAAAACAAGTGACCTTTGATTTGTCAAACCCTATCGGTGATGTACCAATTTCACGAAAATCATCTCTACCGGTGACTTGTTGAAATTTTTCTGCTCTTCTTACAGCACTGGCTAAACACCACTTGACATCCATCAACTCAAGTTCTTCAGCATCAATCTGGTCATAATCCTCTTTGGTGAACATCGGATTTCCAATTCGACTAGAAACTAAGCTTTCATACGATTCTAGCATAGTGGCAAGCGATGCCATGCGTTGCTTAGCTACTTCTGGAGAGAGATTTTGACCATTTTGAATGTTCAATGTAACATTGCATTGCATATTCGTTGAATTCTGTCGCTGAGGACTTGGTGTTGTGAAATTCGGATCAAAACTTGAATATGAAGATGAATATCCACCGGTCTGAGTTACTGTGCTACCGTTTGTTCTAGAAGAACTGTCAGCACTGAAAGCAGTCTTAATCTTTGGGATTGGAGTAACTTCAAAGTTGTTTCCTCGGTAGTATAGACTGACATCTTGTTGAGCATTTGGATTATTCATGATTGCTGTTTTCTGGATATCCAATTCATGTTATTCAATTTTCTGAATAAACTTCGCCAAATTCATACTTTTAGTTTTTCTCATGTGTTTTAAGATCAGCAAATATGTTCCCCATTTATTCTGTGGTAGCGCATCAGCTAGTTTATCAACCCATTCATCATCATCTTTCTTGATTTCTAATCTTCCCATTTCCAGAACAAGATGGCAATATCGATCAATAGTCGCTTTTGTTGTTTCTCCTTCAAATGCTACAAACAAATCAAATGATTTCTTTAGTAAAGCTTGCTTGTTCTTTATCATATCAGCACTTCCCTTAAATTTGTTAATCAACGCCAACCAAATCGATCTTGCAGTTCCTTCATGTTGAAGTAACACAAAAATATCTTCTTTTACGGATTGTTGGAGAAGACTAATCATCATTTTTTCACTGGTGTACATCAATTTCTCAGCAGTTGAAAAATCACTAAACGCTTTTTCAATCCCACGTTCATTTTTCGGTTTAGTATAATTTACATCCAATGAGCACCATGCATCAAACTTATATGATTGCACCCAGTTTTCAAACCGATTTTGCCATCCTTTAAAATCTTCAATGTACATTAGTTTAGGAGGCTTTTGAGACGTTCCCGTTTCATTTTCAATTTCCATAGCTTCGGTAACTGAAATTGGTGCAGCTGGTGCCGTGGAAAACGCATTATAAAATTCCTCTTCCATGTTTCCAATAACCTGTTTCACAAATTCACAAAGTTCAAACAACAATGAAATTTTACACGAAATGAGAATTCAAACAAAAAACAATTTGGTGCGAAATGACTTCTTCAAACGAAATCAAACTTTGAAGCGAAATATCCTTTTCAAGCGAAATACACTTTCACACGAAATGCAGCTTTCAAACGAAATAGCCCTTTGGTACGAAATGAATGTTGATTTCATACGAAATGAAATCCAAACTGTCTATTTCGTGTGAAATGAGTATCCAATAGTTGATTTCGTGCGAAATAGAGTCCACAGGGGTGATTTCGTACGAAATGAGGTTTTAAAATTTTGATTTTGTGCGAAATGATATGACAACTTCACATGAAATAGCCTATTTCGCGCGGAATGCTGCTGACGTCACCATGATCGATCTGATTTTTGTTAAATTGACCAAGTTTTAAGCTGAATTAAGGTCTAATTCTTTCAAGGATTCATTAAACACTGTTTCGCTTGTAATATGTGAAATTCAATCCATTTTAACCGTAAGAACTTGTTAATTTTGAGAAAGAAGTTGTAGAAGTCAGATTTTTGAAGAAAACAAGCTGAATTTTGGTAAGAACTCTTCCTCCTGAGCTCTGATACCACTTGTAGGATCGTGAGACGATCAAAACGAGTCTATCAGAAGAGTTCTTGGTCTAATCAGAGGCGGAATTCATTGATTAGAATTTGTAACAGCTTGATTCACTCTTAATTGTCTTGTTTTATTGATATAACACAATTTCAGATCAAACGACACGTCGGCAGCACTTCGGTACCGGAATCACGAACGTTGCAAATGACTTGACATGAAAGGTATTTATAGGTGTGGGTATTTCGTATGTAATAGCCAAGAGTCATTTCGTGCGAAATGACCAAATGTCATTTCGTACGAAATAGCTTCTTGCTATTTCGTGTGAAATCAACCATCCACACACAAACCCTATTTTCCTCGTACTACGTGCCCTGATCTAACATTTCTATTACAAGACTCGATACAAGACGAAGTCGACAGACATATGCACCAACAGTGACGCTCTGCGTCCCCAAACTTCTATCTTTTGGCAAGTCTAGTCCCTATACTATTTGAGACTTAACTATGTTAGACTACGTGAGACATTTGTGAAACTTTGTGATACTTTGAAACTTGACTCTTGATGCTTGATACCTGTTAAACACTATGAATATTGATTCTTGGTGAGACTTGATACTAGATACTTGATCCTTGACTCTTGATACTCATTGAATGAGACTCTTGATACATATTGACGAGATTCTTGATACTTATTGAACGAGAAACTTTGATACATTGCCAAATGAGAAACTTGAAACTTGACACTTACTAGTTAGCTTATATGCAGACTTGAAATGCGGAAACTTTTGTGTTAGTTATGCAATCTTATCATGTGACGATATTATACAATAATACGCAACGCAACGCTTAATCTAGCTGGCAAAACGAACCAAGGTCGGAAAACTAGCAAACGGGTCTCGGCTGTCCGAATGTACATCCGATCGGATGACCATCCGATCGGATGGCCATTCGACCGAACAGTCGTCCGACCCAGAGCACACTTGCACCGCCTCACTTGCCTCTGACACCTATAAATACCTGTTGTCACATCACTATTCACTGATGTGACAGCCTCGTCTGACCCAGAGCCTTCCAAGTCGTTCCCAAGCACTTTTCCCTTGATTTCAAGCGATTCTTGTAAGTTTTCCCCCATGAATCTTGTACTTCTATCATCATTACACAATTTCCCACCATTCCTTCCATCAAAATCACTAGTTTCCTTCACGAAATCACTCGATTTGGACTCTTGAAGGTGACATCATCACGGGTTGCTTATGTAATCAGTGAATGACGTCATCTCCTTGGGAAATGGTGCAGATCCACCTGTATTTTGCACATTTAAACATGAATCTTTGCAAACTTTAACATTTTCTCAAAAGAAATTCATACTTTTCAACTTTTCTTCAAAACTTCTTAACTCTTCTACTCAACTCGGTGAAATCTGGATCCAAACAGGCTGTAGACTTGTTCTTTAGTCTGGAGCTGGCTTGATAAACAAATTTTTACCGGAGAGATGACCAATCTACGGGTCAGACATGAAACTCCTTCAAGAACAGTTACCCTGGTCGAACGGGGTGATTCCCATCCGATCAGGAAAGCTGAGCTTTGATGGGTTTTCGTTGTTTTGATACGTTATTATGTCATCTCCTTTAAACTCGAACTTAGAAATTTTACAGATGGATCAAAGGAACAAGATCACAATAGCCGAATGACCGTCTGATCGGATGTTCATCCGATCAAACGATCGTCCGACCAAGTGACATGTTCCCTGTAGACTTCAACACATAAACTATTTGAATCAGGACCTTAAACTATCAAACTTTCACTCGAATGGTCATCCGATCGAACGGTCATCCGTCCGGATGACCATCCGATCGAATGACTTAAACTTATGCTACAACGAAAACTTCAAAAGTTTGAAACACTTTGCAAAAAACATTACTGATCGAACAGTCGTCCGATCGAATGGTCATCCGACCAGATAACCATCCGTCTGGATGACCATTGATGTGCGTGTAGTGTAATATATTTTTGATGTATATTTTAAGCCCTTTTTACACTTTTAGCCAAGTTTTAAATTTATAAAACACGATATTTACTAACACTAAACACACATATGGGCAAGTGCACCCATCGTGGACGTAGTATAGTGTTGGTAAGATACCGAGGTCGTCCAAGGACACAAGAGCTTTTAGTACCGGTTTATCCTCAACGTCTAATCAAATCAAAATGTTAGAAAAGGTTTTTAAACTAAGAAAATAAAAACTAACTAAATGCTGAAAAATAAAAATAAAATAAAAACAGATAGACAAGATGAATCACTTGGATCCGACTCGTGTATTAGTATAACCTTTGATTATTTTCGCACTTTTGCACTTGTTTAAGAGATTATCTAAGTTATTGTAGTAGGCCCCTCTTTTGAAGGTGACGTTACCCTCAACCCAGTAGTTTGAGTCAGCAAGGATACAATCCTAAAGGGTTGGATTATTGGAAGATAATGAATTAAGTTATTAATGCAAATTATGGTAGGCCCCGCTTTTGGCGGTGACGTTACCCTCGACTAAGTAGTCTGAGTCAGCAGGGATACAGTCCTAAATAGCCGGGTTATAGTATTAATAGTAGTTAACTTATGAAGGGGTCAAAGAGTTTGGATCCCGACCATCCAATACCTATGGGCATTGAAGGAGATCCTACTAAATTTGATCCAGGTCCCTTGCAGGACCTCTAAACGCTGAACAAGGGCAGGACCCTTACCAAACCATTCCCTTAACCCCCGACCAGGTAGCCAACATACCTCCATATTGACCGTGGAGATATGAATGGTGAAAATCTTTTATTTTATATAGACAGTAAAATAATGCCAAGACACCACGGACAAACGATAAGGAAAGATCACCTTCAACATAAGCAACTAGTTATTAAAGTCATTAATACAAAACCAAATAAAAAGTGCGAAAGATTAAAAATAAAAAGTATTATACTAAACACTTGTCTTCACCAAGTGATGTAAGAGACTTAGGCAAACATGGCCTTGATTGTCAAGAACTCTTACGATCAATCTTGGATCCCGAGACGACTCACACACTCTATGATGGACAATGGATGATGGTGGTGGATGATGATGTTATGGTGGTGGTGGGTGGTGGATGAAGTGTGAGAGAGGTGGTGTGCCAAGGGATGAGTTGCAATGAAACCAAGCACTCCTATTTATAGGCTGAACAGAAGGCTGGGCACGGCCCCGTGTCCGCTGGACACGCCCCCGTGCCTGTCTGACACTCTCTCTCTTCATTAATTGTAATTCGCAATTACAATTAATGCGCCTGCTGTACTTTCGCCACGCCCCCGTGTCCGCTGGACACGGCCCCGTGGTGGGCAATAGAAGCTTCTATAGGTTTGTCTTTTCTGCTGCTTCTTGGGCACGACCCCGTGCTGGCTGAGCACGGGGCGTGTTCAGTCTTCTGTCTTCTCTATTTTGCTTGGGAGGATGCCGTTGAGGGGTCGGGTAACCCACTTATGTTCCTTTTCTTGTATTTATGTTAGATTTAGCTGTCTTTTTGCTTCTTTTGTGAATTTAAGCTCATTTAATCCTGAAAATACAAAAGGAAGACAAAAGCACTCTTTTTCCAACATTAGTACTTAAAAAGGGTTAGTTTTATGCCTTATTTGATGTATTTTATATGTTGTATTTTACACACATCAACCATCCGATCAGGAGATCAGTCAGACACTTTTACTCGAAGTTTGCATGATTCGACATTCTGTCAACGCTCATACTGTTAAATTATATTCAGGCTGACTCTTGCGCTCCCTTCGATCCAATTAGTCGGTGTCGATACTTAGCACCCACTCTGAGTATACTCGATCCCCTTTTGTTTTGAACACTTTTGGGATGCAACATGTATTCTATAAACATGACACATGACACTTGAACCTTGTTTGGAAACTTACTCTATCCGTAGTAACATGAAAACAGGATACTTGTGAAACTTGAGACTTATATGCTATGTGACGTTTAATCCTTGTATGTGACATGTCTTAACAATTATAGTACTATGCATATGCTATAGGTTGTAACGCCCCGCCTGCTATTCTCTTGGGTATTGTTAAGATCAAACCTCCCGTTAGACTTTGGGAAAGGCAATGAACGTTTATAGCTCCCGCTAGACTCTTGGGATTGCTATGTTAATTGCGTTGGAAATGCGTGTTTCATAGGGACTGCGTCAGCTTAGCATGGTGAAACTTGTTATATGTTTTCATGGCGGATACGAGTTTTGGAACATTTTAAACTATTATGCTTTTACGTACTCAAACTTGGATACTCGCCAACATTTTTGTTGATAGTATTTTAATACATGTTGCAGGTTGATAAGTTGGACGCTGAAGAAACAAGCTAGGATGATGCTTAGAAACTCACCTTGTTTAAATCAGGAATTTTGGGTAAAGGCTTGGGCTAAAGGTGGGTGAATGGGTTAGTGGTTAGTAGAAAAGGGCGAAAAGCGTAAAAAGCGTCGGTTTTCGTAAAACATTTTGTTTTAGTGACTTTTTATTTTTTAGTGAAGTATTTCTTCAAACAAGCTTTTTGTTTTAAGAGCTTTGTTTGTTTATTTCAAATTTCATCATCATTTTTTTTTAGTCACACGAAAACCGAGCTTGTTACTAAAATAAAGGGTAAAAATAAAAAGGGTTTTGGTGGGTAAAAGGGTTTTTAGGGTAAAGAAATGAAAGGTTTAGGCTCAAAGGGGTTAACTAGGGGGAGTTTTTAGGTGGGTGAAAAGAAAATTGAAAATAATGGTTTTGAAAGAAAAAGGGTTAGTCCTAATGCCTCCATCATTTACTTACTTGGGTTTAAGTTGGTAAGGACCGGGAATGAATCGTCGTGGCACGTTTTAGAGTCGTAAGAACCAAGCGGCTATTCACACAAGAAACGAAAAAGGAGCATTTAGTCTAAAGATGTGTATTTGTATGCTCAATAAAGGCTCAAAACTCACTTTTTGTGGGAATGGGTTTTTCTATGTGATCAAGTATATATAATCAAATTTTAACTCAAGCTTGTCATGCCGTTTCGTAATTTTCGTATGTTGGTTCTTTTTATCACGACGCTATTGGTTGTAAACTTGTAAAAATATAACCTTATTAATCTTAGAATTCCCAACTTAAACTTTAGACAAGTAAAGAAAAAAATTGAAAATTTTGAAAAAAATTTGGGGTGATTAGCGGTTCCAATAGAGTTTTGTGTAAGGCTTGTTTTTAGGACTTACAAAATTTCAAGGTTTTTAGCATCCCCCCACACTTAAATTACACATTGTCCTCAATGTGTCCCAAAAATAAATTTTTAGGTTGATTAGATGTGTAATATGGTGTTAAAAGCAAAGATTTTATGTTACTGGCAGTCTGGACACGGCCCCGTGTCTGCTGGACACGACCCCGTGGTGAACTGCCAGTAACGAAAACTTACAGAAGGCGAACACGGGGGCGTGTTGAATAGGCACGGCCCCGTGTCTAACAAAAACTTGCAGGAAAGTAACCAAACAGCAGTACTGGAAGGTGAGCACGGGGGCGTGTCGGCTGGACACGTCCCCGTGTGGACAGTCTGTAAGCCTGAAAAACAGGTTCTTTTCTTCGGTTTTTCCATCCTGGCCTTATGAGTGCTAAGGCTTAGCACCCCAAGCCTCGGTTTGTACCTGTTTCATCACTTAATACCACATCAAGCAACACAAACATCCTACATTACCATAGTTAATTGTTCCAAGCATAAAGTAAAAGGAAAATAAAACGGAAAATAAAAGTAGTCACGGAAAGTAAATTGTTCAACACTTGGCACGCAGGCCACAAACTGTTCGATAGATAAAAAGGGACTTAAACCTGTGGGCTCGCCATCAACCCGCTCCTGCTCCTTCAAACCCCCTACTCCATGTCCTCATCGCTATCATCACCTCCATTCCCCTGACCCGCCATGTACTCCCGGATGCTACCGATATCGTCTTGTATATCGTTGATGTTGCATTCGATAGCGCCGACCGGTGGTATTTATTGTTGGCAAGGTTGTAGGTGTTCCTGGTACACATGAGGTTTTCCTGCAAAAGATCATGTAAGCTTTGAAAGTTAGGAAACCGCCTCCTTGTGAGGAGGATTGACCCGGATCACCATGGGGTTGATATTAGTAGTGTGGAGGTGGTGCGTGAAGAACTAGGGCCTCCTACGGGTTCCATGCATAGCCTTGCGTCCTTTGGAAGCTCACTGTCCCGTCTTCCGCCTCATAAAGTAAGTTCATGGCTCGGCAAATATGATAGTCAACTCGCCCCGACCATGGGCTTCTTTCAAAGGACCTTGGGATATGTGTGAAGTGCTTGAAGAGACGGTACACCCACCCTCCAAAGAAGATGGGTGTTGGAGCACGAGCAAGGCGGTTGAGATGCATGTTTCGTAGCAGGAGATATGGAACATCTAGAGGCTTCCGGTTGTGGATATAGTGAAGGACAACCAAATCTTTCAACCCTGCAACGCCACTACTGTCGTGTCGTTGGCTAAGAGAGTAGGTGAGGAGCCTGTGAATGTAGCGATAGAGTGGGTCCCTCAGCTTGGTACTCTTGGTGCTGCTAGGGTTGTAGATTCCTTCACCGATTTGAGCCCATGCAGCTTGACGTTCATTTTCATCCAAATCCCTTAATCCCCTGGTATTTTCCTCATTTCCCGATTCCTCTTCCCCGTACAGTCCCACAATTGCTCCAAACTGTGCCATAGAGATCGAGTACCTTGTCCCCCCACACCGAAATGCAACCCCTTCATTATCAAATGGGTCACACCTTGAAGTGAAGGTAAAAGTGCTATAGAACTTCAAGGTGCATTGATGCACCGACCTAAGCCGAGTGGTTAATGCAACCCTTAGTGGTCCCGTAAAGATGTTGTTGAATCGGTCCAACTGGTTCACCAAGGTTAATAGGTCCGTGCATGCTCTTCTAGGGTACTCCTCGGGCCTTGTTTGAAGTAGCTCGTATCTTGCCCAAGCATCGAGTTCGCTTGCATTGAACCTTGTGAACTTTGCCATCTGAAAGAATACACCAAAAAATTAGCACGAAACAATGAGATTTTTAAAGAAACTGCAAACAGTGGGCTGGACACGGCCCCGTGTTCAGCGGGCACGGCCCCGTGTCCAGACGTCTGTAACCCAAAAACTTCAGTTTTCGTTCCGGTCCCGAAAATCTGAAAATTTTTGGCCAAGTAGGTGCGGTTTCCCCCGAAAATGAAACCCCAAGTGCCGTTTTCCCAAAATAACCTGTTTACCCTTCCAATTTCATCTTTTTCGGTTCAAAAACAAGGGTTTGAGGTTTTTGTGAGAAATCGGACAAATCTATCAACAATACAAGTGTATTTACTTCCCATTATACTAATCTAGACTAATACTAACAGATTACGTCAAAAATTTGAAGTTCGATCCGGATGAACTTGAAGAACCTTAGATTTTTCCCCAAATTTTGATGTTTCTACTACATGCAAATAACTAATCTAACTACTATTGATGATAGAATCATACCTTGATGTTGTTAAACGTGGAAGTAACGTCGGAAATCTGCGGAAAATCATCTAGAACCAGAGCGTTTTCGGCAAAACGGGGCGTGTAGAATGAGATAACTGTTATGAAATGGGGGTTTTATCCAGTCAGTTGCGTCGACACGGCCCCGTGTCCAGCGGACACAGCCGCGTGCCGAGCAAAAATTTTAAATATATATATATATATATATATATATATATATATATATATATATATATATTAGGTGTGCTTGTGTGAGTGCCCATTTTTCCGAAAACATGGTTAGAAGACTTACCGGTTTGGTTGTATACTCGTTTGTTTGCAACATTTCGGGTATGATGTGGATGCTTCTCATTCGTTAACCGTTTGAAGCGAGATCTCCTCTTCTTCATCC
This sequence comes from Helianthus annuus, assembly GCF_002127325.2. NCBI lineage: Eukaryota > Viridiplantae > Streptophyta > Magnoliopsida > Asterales > Asteraceae > Helianthus > Helianthus annuus. The sequence continues at coordinate 67,356,941 of NC_035440.2, read as the reverse complement.
TCAATGGATCCTCGGTAGAGTTTTATGTCACACCCTGGCTTTGCGGAAGCGTGGTTAATTTGGTGTGACTTCTTAATACCATAGCTTAACCATAACAAGCTATATGAATTTAAAATCATGCAAAGTCATCCATAGAAAATAAAATTGTCAAACATTGTCTAAATGGGTAAACACCCAACAACCATTACTTGTCTTAAACAGTACAACTACTACCATAATGCAACATAAATAAACATGGTTCAGGGGCTATGGCTTGTCCAGGAAAGAGCCATAAGCCTTGAACCCGGATGACTCTGAATCTAAATGCAGCGGGAAATCCTGCTAAACCGTGCCAGATCCTTAATTCCCTGAAATACATGTAAGTTGAAAAATCAACAATAATGTTGAGCGAGTTCATGCGAAAAATGAGTAAATGAACCTTTATCTTTATCAAAAACCCTGGTATGTAGCAAATAAGGAAATAAAAGAGATCACCAATGGGTTGCAAGTCCACTGATATGTGTGAAGTGCAAGTAGGGATGACTCAAACCTAGCGGATTTATGCGTCGGGCACTAAGTCACCCCGAGGTCCGTTCAGCTGGACCTGGGGCTGGGCTCGCTACACCCAGATAGATCTACCGCTCCTGTCCCTCGGTCCTCAACGAGGATTAATGGCCTCAAGTTTCTGCCTACCCACTCACATGATCTAAGAATAACCCTCCTTATGCTAACCATACCATGTATAACATATCCATAATCATTGTAACATGTATTTCACCCCCGCAGTTTATAAAACTGAAAACAGTTAAGAGAAAAGGGGGACATGAACTCACAGTGAATGCGTCACAAAATCAAGCAATCCAATATCCAAGTGCTGTGCAACGACCTACATGTGCTAATTCTATTAGACGGATGGCCGTGCTTTAGCTTCATATATTATATTTTTGGGAAACAGTTAGTCAACCGTTTCGTATATATATTTGATACGCAATCTCCTTCCCAAGGATGGGGGAATTAAATACATGTATACTTATATTATTTTATTAAGTCCCACTTAATATATTTTATTTCTTATTCCAAAATATATTTATTTTTCTCAAAAATAATATATTTCCTTTTTCTCATAATATTTTCCCAAAATAATATATTGACAACATACGTGCTTATGAATACTTCTGAATAAAGCGTAAGTTACGTTTTGGCGATTAAGTGGTAATAGAAATTACCGTTGTAACTTATATGTTTGCCGTGAAGGCGTTTGTATTATTTCGGGCTTGACAAGGTTAGTAAATATTATTTTTACTCTAAAAATAATATTTATATATCTTCACAAAATAATCATAAACAGTGAGGTGACAAAGTATATTTACCGAATAAATATTTATCACTTTTAGTTTTGTGAAAATCCCACCTCCGATTATTTATAAGTAAAGTTGTGGCGAAATATATTTTGAAAACATGTCAAAGTAGTCTAACACTTGTAAATAATTCTAAGTGTTAGATTTTTAGAAAATTTCGCCAGAGTTTCCCCTGTAACTGGAGGTGGCCACGCTTTCAAGCGTATCATTTTCTTTTACAAATCATCTCAACAATTTATCAAATCAACCGAATCAATTTTCAACACTTCAAATAGAAGACTAGTATGTAAAACCGCGTTGTTTCATGAACTTGTAGCTTTTACAAAAACTACGGTGTAGATCTCGTTATTTTTAGTGGATCTATTTATAACAAAGCTTAGTCTTGCAAAAACCTCGTTTTTAGAACAACTTACTTCTTACAACTTCCCGACAATTTTGTAAAAATTGTTATTTTGTCGGATCTTTCATTCTACAAGTGTTTCTACACTTGTAGTTTATAAAAATCGTATTTGTTAACACTTTATCCATTTTTACAAAAACATGATTTTCTCGACACCCGGTCCTACGAATATACCACTTGTACATACGTAGATCGGCTTGTTTTAAATACTATTTTTCATGTTAAAACACTTTTACACAAGTTCATGTTTCCCGTGTGGTGGAGTTTCACCTTTTAACCCTTGTACCAAAGAAACCAGTGTATGTCAAGATACGTGATCCTAACAAAGTCGGGTTAAACGATGATGAGAGCCACCACATCATAGATCGGGCCATAAAAACCAACATATTCAAATACTACGACATTTACACGCGTTTTGAGCTTTTATCCAACGATATTCACGTTTTAGCAAACTTTAAAGTTCCATTAAGCGGGTTACCGACATTCAACCGACAAATATCTTTTTAACCACTTTAGACATGACCAAAAATGAGTTTTAAACGTTATACCTCTAGCTCGGGGCTAGGGAAGAAACTAGTCGAAAACTGCGTGGATAATAGCAAACGGTAGAGGTCCTCCGCGTTCCGTTTGTTCCGAGCTCCGTTGTACGTAACCACCAACACTTGAGTATACTTGGAACTTGCAAGACTTGAACCGAAAAACGGATGTAGGGGTGGTGGTGATCTCGGCCGAGAGGAGGGGGCAAGGGAGAGGGAGTGGTGGTGAGGTGAAGTGTGTGTTCAAGTGTGTGAGAGATGAGAGTATTTATAGACAAAAGTGCCTCGTTCTTCGCGTAATCTAATTTAATATAATAAAGGACGTACTCCCCCGGGGCCCACTAGTTGGCCGATTCCATTGAGATGTAAAGGCACTCGGTTCGTTTCCAAACGTTCAGTTACGGTTTAGTTTGGTTAAGTGCGTTACTTTTAAGGTACTAACCCCGTTAGTTGCTTAATGCATTAGAAGCGGGTGTTAGGGTAATCAGGGACCCTAACTGGCTCAGAAAAAAAATACCAATATTAATTTTGGCAATATTTTTATGTTCCGGGTATTGTCCGGTTGTTCGGTCGGATAGTAATCCGTTAAAGTGCTTAAGATATCCGTTAAGCGTCATAAATAATATTTTTAGCGACACAATTTATTCTGCAGTGTCGGGAATAATTCCTCATATTTTGGCACTTTATTAATTAGCTAGAAGCTAGTGTGTTGATAAAAGTGCTGTGTTCCGTGCTTAAAGTATGTTTTAGGCACATCCAAATCTCTATATCTTATTCCTAGAGACGTAATCATACAACCCTTGTATCCCTACACACACTATGGGTGTAGTAAAATAATTTTGGCTCATTCAGGCCTTTAGAGGCAGTGTTTGCCTGATGCTGGCTATACCAGCAAGTTCACTGTGTATCCGTTTAGTGCTACTGTGCTTTTGTGCATCATGTTTGTCACTAAGGTTCAGTAAATAAGTAGTGTAGTGACAGGAATATCAAAGTATGATGCAGGCATGTATAAGTATCAAAAAATCAAGTAGCAGAAATCTCAGTCAAGCACAGTAATTAGGCAGCAATTAATAATTAATTAAGTCGTACGGATACCTGGTTTTGAGAGGGTTGTCACATTCTCCCCCCGTTAAATAAATTTCGTCCCGAAATTTAGGTTCTGCTTGAAGAAGCAGGGTTCTTAGGAAACAGGTGGGGGTATTTCTCTTTCATTCGGTCTTCACGCTCCCAGGTGAATTCAGGACCATGTCTAGCATTCCAGCGAACTTTGACGAGCTTGACACTGCTCCGGCGGGTCTTGTTAACTTTCCAATCCGTGACCTCAACAGGTTCTTCAACGAAGTGGAGCGTGTCATCAATATGAATTTCGTCGGTAGGAATGGCAACGTTAACTTGAGTTGGACTCCTCTTGAGATTGGATACATGAAATGTATCGTGAACGTTATTCAGCTCGGCAGGTAGATCCAACTTGTATGCTACTGTTCCAATTTTCTTCAAAACCTTAAAAGGACCAATGTAGCGTGGATTCAACTTCCCACGCTTCCCAAAGCGTGCTACACCCTTCCAGGGTGATACCTTCAACAAAACCATATCCCCAACCTCAAACTCTTGAGGTTTCCTTTTCAGATCTGCATAGGTCTTCTGGCGATCACGAGCCGCGCTAATGCGATCTCGGATTTGCGCGATCTTATCTGTAGTTTCCTGAACTACATCGGGACCTACCAATTGTCTATCACCTGCGTCAGACCAACAGAGCGGCGACCTGCACTTGCGCCCATATAAAGCTTCGAATGGCGCGGCACCAATACTGGTGTGGTAGCTGTTGTTGTATGAAAACTCAACCAGGGGTAAATGCTTATCCCAGCTACCGCCTAAATCCATCACACATGCTCTCAGCATGTCTTCCAATGTCTGAATCGTCCGCTCACTTTGGCCGTCGGTCTGCGGGTGAAACGCGGTGCTCATATTCAGCTTCGAGCCAAAAGCTTCCTGGAAGGATTGCCATATCCTCGATACGAACCTTCCATCTCTATCAGAAATGATCGAGAGGGGTACTCCATGGCGAGTGACAATCTCTCTCATGTAAATTTCAGCCAATTTGCTTGTATGATCCTTCTCGCGGATAGGCAAGAAATGTGCTGATTTCGTCAAGCGATCCACTATCACCCAGATAGTGTCATGGCCCTTAGGCGTTCTTGGCAACTTTGTAACAAAATCCATGGATATTTCTTCCCACTTCCATTGGGGAATTTTTGGTTGCTGCAGAAGTCCCGAAGGCTTCTGGTATTCCGCCTTAACCTTAGCGCAAGTCAAACATTGGCTCACATAAATAGCAACATCGCCTTTCATCCTAGGCCACCAATAATAATCCTTAAGATCTTGGTACATCTTATCCGCTCCCGGGTGGATAGAGTACCGTGACTTGTGAGCTTCATCAAAAATAACTTCTCTTAAATCACCAAACAAAGGAACCCAAATCCTTTTCTCAAAACATAACGTTCCTTCCCTGTTTGGAACCAATATCTTCTCCATCCCACGGAGATATTCTTTCTCAAGGTTTCCCTCCTTGAGAGCTTCTTTTTGCGCTGCTCGAATGCGTGAGGAAAGATCGGTTTGGATAATCATTTCCATAGCCCTAACCCTTATGGGCTTGATTCTCTCTTTGCGACTTAGGGCATCGGCGACCACATTCGCCTTCCCTGGATGATACTTGATCTCGCAGTCGTAATCGTTCAACAACTCAACCCATCGCCTTTGCCTCATATTCAACTCCTTCTGGTTGAATATATGCTGGAGGCTTTTGTGATCTGTAAAGATCGTACACTTCGTACCGTAAAGGTAGTGTCTCCAAATCTTCAAAGCAAAAACTACTGCGCCTAGCTCCAAATCATGCGTGGTATAGTTCTTTTCGTGCACCTTCAGTTGGCGTGATGCGTAGGCGATAACCTTTTGACGTTGCATCAACACACAACCCAATCCTTGACGTGAAGCGTCGCAGTATACCACAAAATCGTCGGTACCTTCCGGTAGAGCTAAGATTGGCGCGTTGCAAAGCTTATCCTTCAACAACTGAAATGCTTCATCCTGTTTGATTCCCCAATCAAACTTTTTGTCCTTTTGCGTGAGGAGCGTCAATGGTTGAGCGATTTTTGAAAAATCCTCAATAAATCTTCGATAATAGCCAGCCAAACCCAAGAATTGCCGGATCTCGGTTGGCGTCTTAGGCGCTTCCCAATTCTTGATCGCCTCGATCTTGGTTGGATCCACATGAATTCCATCTCCATTTACCACGTGCCCAAGGAATTGCACGTCTCTCAGCCAAAACTCACACTTAGAAAATTTGGCATACAACTGCTCCTTCTTCAGTAGCTCTAAGATAGCTCTGAGGTGTTGCTCGTGCTCTGCCTTCGACTTTGAGTAGATCAAGATGTCGTCGATGAACACAATCACAAACTTATCCAGATACGGCTTACAAACTCGGTTCATCAAATCCATGAACACTGCAGGTGCGTTTGTTAAACCAAACGGCATGACAAGGAACTCGTAGTGCCCATAACGAGTTCTGAAGGCTGTTTTCGGGATACTTTCCTCCTGTATCCGGAGCTGATGATATCCAGATCGAAGATCGATCTTGGAGTAGAAACTTGAACCTTGAAGTTGGTCAAACAGATCATCAATCCTTGGCAAAGGATACCTATTCTTGATCGTCAGCTTGTTCAATTCTCTGTAGTCAATGCACATACGGAAACTACCATCCTTCTTCTTGACAAACAAAACTGGAGCTCCCCAAGGCGAGAAGCTTGGTCGAATAAAACCCTTATCCAACAACTCTTGAAGTTGCGTTGATAGCTCTTGCATCTCAGACGGGGCAAGTCTATAAGGTGCCCTAGCCACAGGCGCGGCGCCTGGAACTAAGTCGATGTGAAATTCCACTTGCCTCTGAGGCGGCAAGCCAGGCAAGTCTTCAGGAAAGACTTCCGGATATTCCCTTACGACAGGGATGTCTTCGATCTTCGGCTCAGCAGCCTTTTTATCCACGATGTGTGCTAGAAAAGCAACACATCCTTTCTTCAGACACTTCCTTGCTTTCAGACAGCTGATAATCCGCAACGGCGTCTCACGCTTCTCTCCATGAACAACAATGGTCTCACCATCGTTGGTCGGAATACGAATAATCTTCTCGTGACAAACAATCTCTGCTTTGTTACTTACTAACCAATCCATCCCTACTACCACGTCGAAGCTTCCCAACTGGACTGGTAGTAGATCGAGAGCAAACTCACGCTCTCCTAACTCGATTACGCAACCTCTAATCACTTCATTGGCTTCTACTAACTTCCCATTAGCTAACTCGATTGAATAAGGAATATCTAACTTACTAGCGGCTAAACCAAGCATGTTCTTAAATTCTAGCGATACGAAGCTATAATCGGCACCAGTATCAAACAAAACAGACGCATAGCGTTGGTTTACAGGGAACGTACCAGTAACGACATTGGGATCCTGGCGCGCTTCCCTGGCCTCCATGTTGAAAACTCTTCCACGAGCTTGGGTCAATTCCGGGCAGTTCCTCTTGAAGTGCCCTTGATCTCCACAGTTAAAACATCCGGGCCTTTGCCCGTTTCCACCATTGTTCCCAGCCTGGTGGTTTCCCTGGTTTCGGTTCACGGTGCCTGCTTGGTTAGCACGGTTTCCATTTCCTCCTTGATTTCCTTGTGGGCGGTTCCCATTACCACCACGGTTGTTTCTATTTCCATTTCCTCCCTGACCTCCCCGGCCAGCATTTGCCCAACAGAAATCTTTTGTATGACCCGTCTTCCCACAAGACTCACAAACCCTTAGACTGCAGCGACCAGAGTGATGTTTTTGACATGAGTTGCACTTGGGCTGTGCACCCATGTATCCCCTGCTCTTCTTTCTATCACCAACTGAATCTTGAGCTGGTGCATTCGATTCTCCCTTCTTGACCACCGTCCCGGTGCTTTGCTTGAAACTTGAAAACTTCCGCTTATTACCACTAGATGACTCCACATGAGTCTCCTTTTTCTTGGGTTCAATCTCATCGAACTTGTTTAACCGAATCGCTTCTTCAGTTAAAGCCACACTCAGATCGATGGCTTCTGTGATGGTTGCGGGTTTGGAAGAAGTCACCATACTGATTATCTGAGGAGCCAATCCCCAGATGAAGCGCTCAACCCTCTTAAACTCGGGTGTTACCATATAAGGTACCACGTGAGACAGATCGTGGAATCTCTGAACATATTCCGCTATCTTCGACCCTTCCATCTTTAAGTGCCAAAACTCAGTTTCAAGCTTTTGAATCTCCGCGCGAGAGCAGTACTTCCTTCGCATAAGCTCCTTCAATTCGGCCCAAGACAGGGCGTAGGCGGCAGCTTCGCCTAGAGTTTGCACTTGAAGGTTCCACCAAGATAGGGCTCCATCTAGAAACAGCCCTGAAATGTAAGTGACCTGCTGGTCGATCGCACATTTGCTCATACGGATGGTGGAATCAGTCTTCTCTGCCCAACGAACGAAGGCAACAGCACCACCCGTGCCGTCGAAGTTTGTGGGCTTACAGTCCAGAAACTGCTTGAAGGTGCACCCATGAGGGGGATTCTGGTTGCCGTTGATGTTCGTGTTGCTTCCGCTGGGTCCCTCTTGCGAGGCAGCATACTGGGCAATCGCGGCAGCAATGATTCCTTGCAGCTCTTCTTGAGTCGTGGGCATCGGCTGCGGTTGACGTCTTGGTGCCATTCTCTAAAGATGTGTACGTCGATTAGGCCATAGAAATCATACGTATATAGTAATAGTAATAGCATATAACATCTCATGTTATCAATTTATCACACACAACATCCCATGTCCAACATCCCATGTCCAAATATAAAAATAATCAATCAAGTAAATCAGATATGATGAGAATGCGGCGATTGCATATATATCAAGACCATAAGCATAGTAAGTGTGTTAGTACATCCATCAATCACATAGGGGTTACATCACCCCTGTACAAAATACATCATATCAGTGTTACATATAATCAATACATCACATGTATCAACAAAAATCTGTGTAGTCAAATGGTCTTCAAAAGCTGTGCATAACAATCGCGGCTGTCTCACCGGTGTCTACCCTGGTAACGTCGATGATCTCTAGAATGGTGGTGGTGGTGGAGGATAATGTAAGCGGCGAAAGAGAAGCCAATCCTCCTCCAAGGCCTGCTGGGTGCGGATCACGGATGCAATCTGCTGCTCTAGGATCGAAAGTCGAGCAACAATGTCAGGAGGAAAAGATCGAAAAGGCTGAGCAGATGAGGATGACGGACCAGAACAAGGAGGCATCTGAGCTCTCTCGAGCTCCTGCAAACGCTGAGAATGGGAATCATGCTGAAGAACAAATGACATCAACAGGTCCTCTAGGGTATGCCCCATATGAGGTGGATCAACGGGTAGCGAAGACCAGAAAGAAGGCTCGCTGACAGTGCCAAAAGGCATAACAGGAAAAGATGAAGTGGATGCTGAAACAGGAGATATCTGAGGCATAACAGGCATGGGCATCGATACATGGCCAAATGGGTGGGCTGAAGAGCCTTCTCCAGGCCCCGCTGGAGGTATGACAGAAGGAATCTGAAACGAGAACTCAGGATGGTGAGCATCAGTGCGGTGAGGAGGAAGCGGCGGAACATCCTCGTCAGCCGGTATCCAACCGTGCTGAGCCTCCTCGTCAGGGGGATCCATGTGCTCTGCAAACAGAGCATGCTCGGGCTCAATAGGTAAGGGATCAACAGGAGCTAAAACAGGATCAACGTGAGCAACAACTGGATCAATATGATCGACATGAGGGTCAACTGGAACGTCAGCGATCGGAGGGTCAACAAGAGGATCAACAACATGGTCAGCATCTAACAAAGGTATATCATCAACAGGAACATCGCCAAGTGGCTGACCCGCTAAAATAGGATCAACAGGAACATCAGCATGCGCCAAACCATGCTCATGTGCGGGATCGAAAGCAGCGGCCTGCTCTGGAGCTACTGCAGGCTCGGGATCGACAAACGCCATATCGAAGTCAAAGTCCGGATCGATAGGATCGAAAGGGTCGGCAGGGTCAACGGGGTCCTCTACAGGCTGGTCCATGTGAACGAACTCAATATCACGGTCTGGATCGAATCCAGGGGGAAATACAGGGTCAGAATCCTCGATATCGTCATGCTCAAAAACAAAGCTCGGCATAGGGGCGGCAGATGACGCCTGGTCAGGATCCGAGTCATGAACGAAAAGCTGCGTGCTCGCCACATGTGATGGAGCAGATGCCACAGACTCAAAGGAGTCTGGGGCTGGAGAATGAACAGGCGAGTCTCCGACAGGAGCACCGGCGATCATCAAAAGACCGCCAGCGGGCAAAAGAGCTGGGTCAGGAACCTCGTCCTCGTATAGCTCATCATCGAAAAGATCAATATCGTCACCAGCCTCGGCATCAAGCATAAGCTCATAGGCTGGGTAGGATGCAAGAGGAATCGGGGCGGGAATCACAGCGAGAGGAAGATCCGCAGCAGGACCACCAACGATGGGCTCATCGACGCCGTCAGGTAGTGCGAACGGCTGAAAGTCGTCGTCGTCTGTACTGGTATAATCCGAGGTGTGCACCTCGTGCTCTGATGACATCATCTCATCTGACTCCATGGGTCGGGGTCCAGTAGTGTCCGAGTCTCCAGTATCTGAGGTGTCCATGAGTCTGTAATATAATCACAAGTATGCACAAATATCAGCAAATCAGGTAATCACACAAGTTACCACATAATAATCACATATTCCTCCTAGTCCCACTAGCCTCCCAGCCTCCCAGACTGTTCTTCCTAGTCCCACTAGCCAACTTTTCCCAGCCTCCCAGACTGACTCCCTAGTCCCACTAGACAAACATTTCCCAGCCTCCCAGACTGACTCCCTAGTCCCACTAGACAACTACCTCGATCGATTGGATCGAGCCTCGACCTCCCAGACCGAGCCTCAGCCTCCCAGACTGAGCCTAATAAATTATAAAATATGCTCAACATTTGTTTATAAAAAGTTTTGGATCTGGACTTAAGTGGTATGCAGTAAAAATGTTTTCGTGAGAGCCCTAGTGATCATAGTCTAGACTCAAAATGAACCCTAGTTCGCTATGATCAGAGCTCTGATACCAAGCTGTCACACCCTGGCTTTGCGGAAGCGTGGTTAATTTGGTGTGACTTCTTAATACCATAGCTTAACCATAACAAGCTATATGAATTTAAAATCATGCAAAGTCATCCATAGAAAATAAAATTGTCAAACATTGTCTAAATGGGTAAACACCCAACAACCATTACTTGTCTTAAACAGTACAACTACTACCATAATGCAACATAAATAAACATGGTTCAGGGGCTATGGCTTGTCCAGGAAAGAGCCATAAGCCTTGAACCCGGATGACTCTGAATCTAAATGCAGCGGGAAATCCTGCTAAACCGTGCCAGATCCTTAATTCCCTGAAATACATGTAAGTTGAAAAATCAACAATAATGTTGAGCGAGTTCATGCGAAAAATGAGTAAATGAACCTTTATCTTTATCAAAAACCCTGGTATGTAGCAAATAAGGAAATAAAAGAGATCACCAATGGGTTGCAAGTCCACTGATATGTGTGAAGTGCAAGTAGGGATGACTCAAACCTAGCGGATTTATGCGTCGGGCACTAAGTCACCCCGAGGTCCGTTCAGCTGGACCTGGGGCTGGGCTCGCTACACCCAGATAGATCTACCGCTCCTGTCCCTCGGTCCTCAACGAGGATTAATGGCCTCAAGTTTCTGCCTACCCACTCACATGATCTAAGAATAACCCTCCTTATGCTAACCATACCATGTATAACATATCCATAATCATTGTAACATGTATTTCACCCCCGCAGTTTATAAAACTGAAAACAGTTAAGAGAAAAGGGGGACATGAACTCACAGTGAATGCGTCACAAAATCAAGCAATCCAATATCCAAGTGCTGTGCAACGACCTACATGTGCTAATTCTATTAGACGGATGGCCGTGCTTTAGCTTCATATATTATATTTTTGGGAAACAGTTAGTCAACCGTTTCGTATATATATTTGATACGCAATCTCCTTCCCAAGGATGGGGGAATTAAATACATGTATACTTATATTATTTTATTAAGTCCCACTTAATATATTTTATTTCTTATTCCAAAATATATTTATTTTTCTCAAAAATAATATATTTCCTTTTTCTCATAATATTTTCCCAAAATAATATATTGACAACATACGTGCTTATGAATACTTCTGAATAAAGCGTAAGTTACGTTTTGGCGATTAAGTGGTAATAGAAATTACCGTTGTAACTTATATGTTTGCCGTGAAGGCGTTTGTATTATTTCGGGCTTGACAAGGTTAGTAAATATTATTTTTACTCTAAAAATAATATTTATATATCTTCACAAAATAATCATAAACAGTGAGGTGACAAAGTATATTTACCGAATAAATATTTATCACTTTTAGTTTTGTGAAAATCCCACCTCCGATTATTTATAAGTAAAGTTGTGGCGAAATATATTTTGAAAACATGTCAAAGTAGTCTAACACTTGTAAATAATTCTAAGTGTTAGATTTTTAGAAAATTTCGCCAGAGTTTCCCCTGTAACTGGAGGTGGCCACGCTTTCAAGCGTATCATTTTCTTTTACAAATCATCTCAACAATTTATCAAATCAACCGAATCAATTTTCAACACTTCAAATAGAAGACTAGTATGTAAAACCGCGTTGTTTCATGAACTTGTAGCTTTTACAAAAACTACGGTGTAGATCTCGTTATTTTTAGTGGATCTATTTATAACATAGCTTAGTCTTGCAAAAACCTCGTTTTTAGAACAACTTACTTCTTACAACTTCCCGACAATTTTGTAAAAATTGTTATTTTGTCGGATCTTTCATTCTACAAGTGTTTCTACACTTGTAGTTTATAAAAATCGTATTTGTTAACACTTTATCCATTTTTACAAAAACATGATTTTCTCGACACCCGGTCCTACGAATATACCACTTGTACATACGTAGATCGGCTTGTTTTAAATACTATTTTTCATGTTAAAACACTTTTACACAAGTTCATGTTTCCCGTGTGGTGGAGTTTCACCTTTTAACCCTTGTACCAAAGAAACCAGTGTATGTCAAGATACGTGATCCTAACAAAGTCGGGTTAAACGATGATGAGAGCCACCACATCATAGATCGGGCCATAAAAACCAACATATTCAAATACTACGACATTTACACGCGTTTTGAGCTTTTATCCAACGATATTCACGTTTTAGCAAACTTTAAAGTTCCATTAAGCGGGTTACCGACATTCAACCGACAAATATCTTTTTAACCACTTTAGACATGACCAAAAATGAGTTTTAAACGTTATACCTCTAGCTCGGGGCTAGGGAAGAAACTAGTCGAAAACTGCGTGGATAATAGCAAACGGTAGAGGTCCTCCGCGTTCCGTTTGTTCCGAGCTCCGTTGTACGTAACCACCAACACTTGAGTATACTTGGAACTTGCAAGACTTGAACCGAAAAACGGATGTAGGGGTGGTGGTGATCTCGGCCGAGAGGAGGGGGCAAGGGAGAGGGAGTGGTGGTGAGGTGAAGTGTGTGTTCAAGTGTGTGAGAGATGAGAGTATTTATAGACAAAAGTGCCTCGTTCTTCGCGTAATCTAATTTAATATAATAAAGGACGTACTCCCCCGGGGCCCACTAGTTGGCCGATTCCATTGAGATGTAAAGGCACTCGGTTCGTTTCCAAACGTTCAGTTACGGTTTAGTTTGGTTAAGTGCGTTACTTTTAAGGTACTAACCCCGTTAGTTGCTTAATGCATTAGAAGCGGGTGTTAGGGTAATCAGGGACCCTAACTGGCTCAGAAAAAAAATACCAATATTAATTTTGGCAATATTTTTATGTTCCGGGTATTGTCCGGTTGTTCGGTCGGATAGTAATCCGTTAAAGTGCTTAAGATATCCGTTAAGCGTCATAAATAATATTTTTAGCGACACAATTTATTCTGCAGTGTCGGGAATAATTCCTCATATTTTGGCACTTTATTAATTAGCTAGAAGCTAGTGTGTTGATAAAAGTGCTGTGTTCCGTGCTTAAAGTATGTTTTAGGCACATCCAAATCTCTATATCTTATTCCTAGAGACGTAATCATACAACCCTTGTATCCCTACACACACTATGGGTGTAGTAAAATAATTTTGGCTCATTCAGGCCTTTAGAGGCAGTGTTTGCCTGATGCTGGCTATACCAGCAAGTTCACTGTGTATCCGTTTAGTGCTACTGTGCTTTTGTGCATCATGTTTGTCACTAAGGTTCAGTAAATAAGTAGTGTAGTGACAGGAATATCAAAGTATGATGCAGGCATGTATAAGTATCAAAAAATCAAGTAGCAGAAATCTCAGTCAAGCACAGTAATTAGGCAGCAATTAATAATTAATTAAGTCGTACGGATACCTGGTTTTGAGAGGGTTGTCACATTTTAGCCGTTGGCCATTGACTTTAAATGGAATACCATTTCGAGCTTTAATTTCTACTGCACCGTGAGGAAAAACATGGGTGATGGAAAAAGGTCCTGACCACCTAGATTTTAGTTTACCAGGAAATAATCGAAGTCGTGAATTAAACAAAAGAACTTGGTCCCCTACCCGAAATTCATTAGACTTAATATATTTATCGTGTAAATTTTTCATTATTTCCTTATAAATTTCGGAGTTAGAGTACGCATAATTCCTTAATTCGTCTAATTCATTCATTTGACAAAATCGATTTTTACCTGCAGTTTCTAAGTCTAAGTTTACGCTTTTTATTGCCCAGTAGGCCCTGTGAGCTATTTCTACTGGTAAGTGACAACTTTTTCCATAGACAAGCTTATATGGGGGTGTGCCTATAGTGGTTTTATAAGCAGTTCGAAAAGCCCATAAAGCATCATCTAATTTATCAGCCCATTCCTTTTTATTTAACCCTACGGTTTTTTCAAGTATTCGTTTTAAACCTCGGTTAGTCACTTCGGCTTGCCCATTTGTTTGAGGGTGATATGCTGTTGAGACCCGGTGATAGACCCCATACCTTGTTAATATTTTTTCGAGTTGATGATTGCAAAAATGGGTACCTCTATCACTTATCAAAGCTTTTGGTGTTCCAAAAAGAGAGAATAACTTTTTCAGAAATTTTACCACCACTCTTCCATCGTTTGTTGGAAGAGCTTCGGCCTCTGCCCATTTAGACAAGTAATCTACTGCCACAAGTATATATTTGTTTCCTTTTGACGGTGGGAAGAGTCCCATGAAATCGAGTCCCCACACATCAAAAATTTCACAAACGAGAATGCCGTTTTGAGGCATTTCGTTTTTGGAAGAAATATTACCTGATCTTTGGCAAGCATCACATGTCTTTACAAGATCTTGTGCATCTTTGTAAATGGTTGGCCAATAAAATCCTGAATCAAATACCTTTCGTGCGGTACTAGCGGCACCATGATGTCCTCCATATGGACCTTCATGACAATGACGGAGAATTCTTCGTGCTTCATTACCATGGACGCACCTTCGGATGAGTTGGTCGACACACATTTTGAAAAGATAAGGGTCTTCCCAAAAGTAATGCTTTACATCAGCAAAGAATTTCTTTCTCTGGTGATGCGGCCATCCTTTGGTGACTACACCACTAGCTAAATAATTAGCATAGTCGGCATACTATGGTTCTTGTCTACTCTCCATCATTTCCAAGGACTCTGTGGGAAATTTTTCGTTTATCTGCTCGTCCCTGGTTGCCTCCAAAGCCGGGTCTTCTAGGCGTGATAGATGATCTGCAGCAGTGTTTTCTGCTCCTCTTTTGTCTTTGATTTCAATGTCGAACTCTTGGAGGAGTAGAATCCATCTGATCAAACGGGGTTTTGTGTCTTGTTTCTTGAAGAGGTATCTGATAGCTGCATGATCTGTATAGACTACAGTTTTAGAAAGAACAAGGTAAGAATGGAATTGTCACACCCCAACCAATGGCGGAAACATCGGGATGAGACAAAGTGTGAAGATTGCTCGAGACATCATAACGCTAATAATTGTGACAAGTATTTAAATAACCATTTCATTCCATTTCTAAAGGATCAATTTCAAGGCTTTTGAAACAAATACAACAACGTGAATAATAAAATAATACAATATGAATACAATTCTTTATAAGTGTGTATCCAAGCATCCTACTAAATTCCATGCATCGTCGACATCCACCTGTAACATGTTAAAATAAAGTCAATGCAAAAGCAAAGGCGAGTATACAAGTTTGATACGTACATAGTAAAAGATAAGTGTTAAACCATTCCTCATAGCAAGCATGTGATTCAAGATAAACATTTAAACATGGCATGTGTCTAACATATCAAACCAAGGAAACGCAATATGCTCATGACATTACTGATGATAAAGGGCGGGTCGTTAATCCTATAGCGCTACATATGTCACGGTTAGGCTCGTACGAAGTTAATGATAAGTTCAACACATAAGAATCACCCAAGTTTAAAGTATCAAGCCATCACGTATACAAGCATGTTATAGGAACGTTCATGTATTTAAGCAAAATGTTCATGTGTAAGTTTGTTGATAGGTAAACATGTTACACCCCAAAAGTGGTAAAAGTAAAAAGGGGAAATACGAGTATACTCACAAAGTTTGCATATGTTTTCCGACTATCCAATGTGACAAAGTTGACGAGGTTGGAAGGTTGAATGCGTAAAGGTTTAAGTTCAAGCATGTTTAGAGTCGAGATTCGGAATGAAAGTGACATGAAAATATTATTTCAAAATATTCATCTTTACACATAACACTTGTATGACACTTGGTAACCACAAGGGTTATAATGATTTCATGAGTTGAACACCCATAAGAATCATAACAAGGTTTAGGTCCTTAGATGATAACCTACTACTTTGACAAATGAATATGATTTCAACATCAAAGATTCGAGTGTACATAGATAGTATTTAGGTTGTATAATATACACATATTATTAAGTCCAAATGTTCAAGTATTCAAGTAAGAGGTAGAAGATTACATCTTCATTTAGGTACCTCAAGTTGAGTCATGGGTGTCATGGATGGGGTAGGAAGACAAGGCTTCCATTTAGGTACCCCTTTGATGTTCACCACTACACTTGATGTAAAAACAACCAAGGAGGGTCATGAACTAAGGTCATTACATGTAGGTAAAGTAAACTAACTAATAGAAATCATCAAATCATATGAGGATTGTATGTTTGGACAACCCAAGTTGTTCCATAATCACTCATGTATCAAAGACTATGTTTGACATGATTTGTGGGTTGAAACCCTAGACAAAACACCAAGTTTATGAGGTTTAATCCTCTGATTTCAAATGTCTCAACCTTGTTTTTAAGCTTAACCAACCATGGGATAAGTTGTAAGCATTAGGACATAGGCATGAGATGTGTTAGACACAAGTTGCATAGGTTTAAACAAGTTTTGAAGAACATAAAAATCAAACAGAAAGTTTATGGACTATTTCGGGGCATTTCCAGGTCTGATTTCTCCAAGGAGAAGTCTAGGAATCGAACCCCATGATTATCCAAGCAAGTAGGAAAAAGAATCGAGTGAATCGGATAAGAATTGAGTGAGTTATGCTCATTTTCGTGAAGAAGTAACAATCTGTCCGAACTTCTGTTTTAGCTGCGAATTTCAACTGATTGAGAGGGGTTTTTGAGTGTGTTCAAAGGTTGTAAAAGTGGAAAAGTGGTTGGGATTAGAATGATATTTATAGGGAAGGATTAGGGTTAAAGTTGGTTAGCAATTAATAGGATTAGTTGAGGGTTAAACTAATAAAAAAAACAAATTGCTGTTGTCCTACCACTTCCAGCCGAGAGGCTGTCCACAGCCAATAACATCCTTTTATTTTTTTTGTGAGATAAATATGTTATGTATAACATAAATGTATATCTATTTATTCAAATGCACATCATGGGGTGGGTGAAAGATTAATTAACACAATCAAAATCAAACTTGTCCAAAGCAGAGATATGCGATTGGACTTCTTTTTATTTTTCCCTTTTTTTTGTTGACATATTATTAAGTTATCTATTTGTAGTATCTAATAAATATTTATGATGTACAAATATGATATAGTCAACATGTAAGTGGATAGTAGGTTAATATAAAAAAAACAAACAACTATAACAACCATTCAAGGCTACGATTGGCAAGGGGCTATAAAGCCTTGTTTTATTTTCCTTTTTATACTTTTTAATCATAGGAGTTATGTAGTGTCATATTAAGCATTTAACTAACATCTTTTTTTGACATATAAAAGGGGTACGATCCAAGCATATTGCGAATCACTTTATTAATATTGGTGAAATAACATTTTCCAATGACTACCATTTAAGAATATGTTTGACATGACTATAGATAGCATTTTACAAACATTAAATCCTATTGCTTGTATGAACTGAATATTCCAAAAGTTTAATAGCTCTAGTCTTTGAAAACGTTGGTTGAAAGAATTAATTATTATTTTTTTTAAATCAACTAAATAGTAATTTATTATTTATAATCTTGATAGTGTTTTCATAACCTTTTTAGTTGAAAATTTTAAATGATTTATTTATTTATTTATTTTTTTTAGTTGAAAGTAGATAAATTGGGACAACCATTCTAAAAATCTAAAGCTACGAGAAAAACGGAGCGTTACAGTCTCCCCTACTTTAGGAGATTTCGCCCTCGAAATCTAAGCGGAAGACTTTTGAAAAAATGACATCCAAGGATTCAATCAGAGAGGATAGATGAGACTAGATTGCGAACGGGGTTCGTATAAAAGACAAAGAATAAAGGAGAATGAGGGGAGTGTAAAAGCGAACGATTGATTCTAAGCGAATGCAAGTATAAGAATGTCATAAGTATCGGATAGACAAAAGTCGTGTGTTAAAGATGAAGTCTCGTCATGAATAATCGGATATAATGCGTTTGTGAGTTGTTTAAAGTTTGTATTAGATCAAAAGGTCTGCAAAACACTAAATTTCTCATGGCACGTTTTACAAAAGTTTGGTAACATGGTGAAAACACTTATATATAGGAAGTACCAGCGGCGTATCCACCATGTTTCGATCATGTTACGTTCGTTTCGTATTCGGTGTCGTGTTACGTTCCGTGTCTTGCCATACACAGTAGTACACTCTATGGTTCTCATGAGCCAATCGCTATAATCCCGTGTGCACCCGTGATTATTTTGATCATCGCATGATCCGCATAGCTTGTACTAGTTGTGTATGAATCAGGGTATACATAATTTAAAAATAGGAATGTGTACGTATAAGTATAAGTATATAGTATATAAGCAAGTCCATGCTTAAGTATGTATGGGACCCACGTAAGCGAATCACTCGGATTACACTCGCGTATGGGTATGAATGTATGTATCACATGCATGAATGAAAGTATGAGCATAAGTTTAAGTATGAATAAACATAAATCTTATGAGTAATATGAGTATAAATATAAGCATAAAAGGTATGATTATAAGTATGAAGCGTATGAGTATAAGTGTAGGCACGATTAATAAAGCTACGTATATAGTGTATGTTGAAGTATAACGAATTCGGCCATATACAATGCTTGAGAATTTGAAAATGTAAACCGAATGATGTAAGCGAACTTGTCGCGAGGTGATGATTAAAACGTGTATGATGATTTACATGTATAGTTGTTTGAGTTTATCGAATCAAAATAGATTGAGTTGATGGGGAATGTAGAGTATAGTTTGTATAGGTAAGGGAACATAAAGTACCCATTGGTCAAGCATAATGTATTTTGTAATGAATGGAATGCCACTTTTGTTCCAAAAGAGTTTACGTAAACCGAAGATGATCGGTCCCCATGAAGTCTTCTTGCCCACGTGGTTTGTAAATTGGGGTAGGAAAAGGCTTTCGATAAAAAGTAAGTTCGTTTCATCAAAGAAGAAATTATGAATTTAGGAGGTTTTTGTGAAAACTAGGATCCTTAGAAGAGAAATTTAGCAAAAGGACTTAGTGATTAAAAAAAATTAACAAATGATTTGTTAATGTTGAAAAGGGTATTTGGTAAAACAATCATATAACTTCTATAAGATCTTATAAGTATTTGAGATAGGTTGGTTGGATTTTGATTAAAAGTAGAAGGTGAGCATGTTTCAATGATTAAGTCGAATATGAAGTTCATGGGCAAGAGTTTCATTGAGCCGATTAAATTGATAGGTAGCATTTCGTAAGGTTTTGAAGTTCGAGCAATAAAACGTTTTAAGACATGATTATGAATTTCGCGTATATGAGTTGAGTGAAAATAGATTGTAGAATAAGAAGTACGTTTGATAAAACAATGCATTTTGAAATCGGTATGAGTGGGTATTTTGAATAATGATAAACAATTTGGGTATAAAATATGATCGAGTTTGCATAATAAGATATTTTGAAGAGGCGTTTTGGTAACGATCACCTAGGTAAGGGAATCACCTCTAACTCGTTGGTGATGTCGTTTTTTTTTTTTTTAAGAAAAAGGGTATGGAGTTAATCGTCAAGGTAAGGAAATCACTCGAATCTTAATGATATGTCTCCACTCGTCGTTACAAGGAATATGAAATTATATTATATGAAATCATGCATATATATAAATGTATGGAAAAGGTTCTATATGTTGTGTGCATGAAAAGAGAATATCGAAAGTATACTCGAGTTTGAAAGATTGCATCGTATAAAATAAATATTAGAAACACATGTTGATCAAAATTTGGATGGTTCCAAAACGGAACTTTGACTAACCAAAGTGGTCGAAAAGTCTTTCGAATTTGAGGAGCATGCTTTGGCCTAATAGGTAAAATACTCTCGCCGACAAGTCGGTTAACGGTATTTACCCTTCCGGTTACTACATGTCCCAAATCAATCGAAATTTCGAGACTTGGCGGGATTTATGAAAAACAAAATATCAAGGAGTAGAACTAGTCGACAAGGTGCGGGTTTCACCCCTAACTTGACAATTTCGTATCCTAAGTGTGGTTGGTACTCGTCGGGTCAAAATTTAATTTCGACATGTTGACGAGGGTCCACTAGAATTTGAAATTTGAGATTTACCATTAAGATGTGGATTTCACTCCTAGCTTAATGGCGATATCTTGTGTAAAAAGAAGAATATGTAGATTGTGAGTCGTTCACCAAATTGTGGGTTTCACGCCTATTTTGGTGAATTCGTCTCGAGTGTTTACGGATTTAGAATAGTCGAGTAAAATGCATGAGGGAAAGAGTATGTTAAAGGAATAAACAACAAATATAAACGCACAATGAAGCATATTAAGAATAGCACATAATGAGTGGGACAATAAAACATGTATTAGCACATAATAAAGCAAGTATAGCATGTCAAGTGTTAACACATAATCGCCACATATGCTTAAAAGATCAAAAGAGAATGAATAAGAGCAAATAAGGTAGCATGCAAGTAGTTTCAAGTAAAACATAAGAATAAGGCCCTAAAACTATAGACTAGGCTAAAGCATTCCTACTTTTCCTAATTCCCTATAGTTATGGCTCTGATACCAATCTGTCACACCCCAACCAATGGCGGAAACATCAGGATGAGACGAAGTGTGAAGATTGCTCGAGACATCATAACGCTAATAATTGTGACAAGTATTTAAATAACCATTTCATTCCATTTCTAAAGGATCAATTACAAGGCTTTTGAAACAAATACAACAACGTGAATAATAAAATAATACAATATGAATACAATTCTTTTTAAGTGTGTATCTAAGCATCCTACTAAATTCCATGCATCGTCGACATCCACCTGTAACATGTTAAAATAAAGTCAATGCAAAAGCAAAGGCGAGTATACAAGTTTGATACGTACATAGTAAAAGATAAGTGTTAAACCATTTCTCATAGCAAGCATGTGATTCAAGATAAACATTTAAACATGGCATGTGTCTAACATATCAAACCAAGGAAAATCAATATGCTCATGACATTACCGATGATAAAGGGCGGGTCGTTAATCCTGTAGCGCTACATATGTCATGGTTAGGCTCGTACGAAGTTAATGATAAGTTCAACACATAAGAATCACCCAAGTTTAAAGTATCAAGCCATCACGTATACAAGCATGTTATAGGAAAGTTCATGTGTTTAAGCAAAATGTTCACGTGTAAGTTTGTTGATAGGTAAACATGTTACACCCCAAAAGTGGTAGAAGTAAAAAGGGGAAATACGAGTATACTCACAAAGTTTGCATATGTTTTCCGACTATCCAATGTGACAAAGTTGACGAGGTTGGAAGGTTGAATGCGTAAAGGTTTAAGTTCAAGCATGTTTAGAGTCGAGATTCGGAATGAAAGTGACATGAAAATATTATTTCAAAATATTCATCTTTACACATAACACTTGTATGACACTTGGTAACCACAAGGGTTATAACGATTTCATGAGTTGAACACCCATAAGAATCATAACAAGGTTTAGGTCCTTAGATGATAACCTACTACTTTGACAAATAAATATGATTTCAACATCAAAGATTCGAGTGTACATAGATAGTATTTAGGTTGTATAATATACACATATTATTAAGTCCAAATGTTCAAGTATTCAAGTAAGAGGTAGAAGATTACATCTTCATTTAGGTACCTCAAGTTGAGTCATGGGTGTCATGGATGGGGTAGGAAGACAAGGCTTCCATTTAGGTACCCCTTTGATGTTCACCACTACACTTGATGTAAAAACAACCAAGGAGGGTCATGAACTAAGGTCATTACATGTAGGTAAAGTAAACTAACTAATAGAAATCATCAAATCATGTGAGGATTGTATGTTTGGACAACCCAAGTTGTTCCATAATCACTCATGTATCAAAGACTATGTTTGACATGATTTGTGGGTTGAAACCCTAGACAAAACACCAAGTTTATGAGGTTTAATCCTCTGATTTCAAATGTCTCAACCTTGTTTTTAAGCTTAACCAACCATGGGATAAGTTGTAAGCATTAGGACATAGGCATGAGATGTGTTAGACACAAGTTGCATAGGTTTAAACAAGTTTTGAAGAACATAAAAATCAAACAGAAAGTTTATGGACTATTTCGGGGCATTTCCAGGTCCGATTTCTCCAAGGAGAAGTCTAGGAATCGAACCCCATGATTATCCAAGCAAGTAGGAAAAAGAATCGAGTGAATCGGATAAGAATTGAGTGAGTTATGCTCATTTTCGTGAAGAAGTAACAATTTGTCCGAACTTCTGTTTTAGCTGCGAATTTCAACTGATTGAGAGGGGTTTTTGAGTGTGTTCAAAGGTTGTAAAAGTGAAAAGTGGTTGGGATTAGAATGATATTTATATGGAAGGATTAGGGTTAAAGTTGGTTAGCAATTAATAGGATTAGTTGAGGGTTAAACTAATAAAAAAAAAACAAATTGCTGTTGTCCTACCACTTCCAGCCGAGAGGCTGTCCACAGCCAATAACATCCTTTTATTTTTTTTTGTGAGATAAATATGTTATGTATAACATAAATGTATATCTATTTATTCAAATGCACATCATGGGGTGGGTGAAAGATTAATTAACACAATCAAAATCAAACTTGTCAAAAACAGAGATATGCGATTGGACTTCTTTTTATTTTTCCTTTTTTTTTGTTGACATATTATTAAGTTATCTATTTGTAGTATCTAATAAATATTTATGATGTACAAATATGATATAGTCAACATGTAAGTGGATAGTAGGTTAATATAAAAAAACAAACAACTATAACAGCCATTCAAGGCTACGATTGGCAAGGGGCTATAAAGCCTTGTTTTATTTTCCTTTTTATACTTTTTAATCATAGGAGTTATGTAGTGTCATATTAAGCATTTAACTAACATCTTTTTTTGACATATAAAAGGGGTACGATCCAAGCATATTGTGAATCACTTTATTAATATTGGTGAAATAACATTTTCCAATGACTACCATTTAAGAATATGTTTGACATGACTATAGATAGCATTTTACAAACATTAAATCCTATTGCTTGTATGAACTGAATATTCCAAAAGTTTAATAGCTCTAGTCTTTGAAAACGTTGGTTGAAAGAATTAATTATTATTTTTTTTAAATCAACTAAATAGTAATTTATTATTTATAATCTTGATAATGTTTTCGTAACCTTTTTAGTTGAAAATTTTAAATGATTTATTTATTTATTTATTTTTTTAGTTGAAAGTAGATAAATTGGGACAACCATTCTAAAAATCTAAAGCTACGAAGAAAACGGAGCGTTACAGGAATTTATCAAAAGCAAAAACCGCAGCTAGTAATTCTTTTTCTGTAGTTGTGTAATTTTCCTGTGCATCGTTAAGCGTTTTACTAGCATAATAAATTGGGTGGAAATGCTTCTTTTTTCGTTGTCCCAAGACTGCTCGAACAACAAAGTCACTTGCATCACACATGATTTCGAAAGGAAATTTCCAATCGGGCGCTATCATGATAGGTGCATTGACTAGCATTTTCTTGAGGGTTAGAAATGCTTGATTGCATTCCTTGTCGAAGATGAAAGGTGCATCTTTTTCAAGTAATTTTGTTAGAGGTCTTGAAATTTTTGAAAAGTCCTTGATAAACCTTCTATAAAATCCGGCATGCCCTAAGAAACTTTTGATTGCTCTAACGGAGGTTGGTGGAGGCAATCGAGAAATAGTTTCTATTTTTGCTCGATCAACTTCCATACCTTCGCTTGAGATTTTGTGACCGAGTACTATTCCCTCTGTTACCATGAAATGGCATTTTTCCCAGTTAAGGGCGAGGTTGGTTTCCTCACATCGGGATATCATTCGTTCAAGGTTATCGAGGCATTTGTCATATGAGTCTCCAAAAATAGAAAAGTCGTCCATGAAGACTTCCATTGTCTTTTCTATCATATCATGGAAAATAGCTACCATACAACGTTGGAATGTTGCAGGTGCATTACATAGACCGAATGGCATGCGTCGATAGGCAAAAGTTCCGTAGGGGCATGTGAAAGTTGTTTTCTCTTGGTCTTCAGGTGCTATCGGTATTTGAAAGTAACCTGAAAACCATCCAAGAAACAATAAAATTTATGACCGGATAGTCGTTCTAACATTTGATCAATGAAGGGCAAAGGAAAGTGGTCTTTCCTTGTTGCTTCATTTAATCGTCTATAGTCTATACAAACTCTCCATCCTGTGACGGTTCTTGTTGGTATTAATTCATTTTTTTCATTAGTTATTACCGTCATACCTCCTTTCTTTGGGACTACTTGGACAAGACTCACCCATGGGCTATCAGAGATATGATAGATCAGTCCGGAGTCAAGTAGCTTGATGACTTCATTTTTAACCACCTCTTATACATTGGGATTTACTCTTCGTTGTGGTTGAATTACTGTTTTGTAGTCATCATTCATTAGAATTTTGTGCGTGCACATGGAAGGACTTATTCCTTTAATATCTACAAGCTTCCAAGCGATCGCATTTTTGTGTTTTTTAAGAAGATTAACTAATTTCTCTTTTTCTACGCTACCTAATCTAGATGAAATAATTACAGGCAAATTACCATCTTTGTCTAGAAAAGCATATTCCAAACCTTTAGGAAGTTCTTTGAGCTCAATGGGTGGGTCTTTAGGAGACACCTTATTTTGTGGCTCATCTAGATCAAGAACCTTAAAGGTTTGTTCTATGGCGACCTCTTCTTCAACAAATTGGTCATCTTCTTCAGTTGTATCGGGTGGCTCATCTTCATCTTCAATTAGGGGGTCATTATTGCCAAAAGGATATTTCATTGAATGCTCAAGATCTATGCTCCTTTTGAATGCCCCTAATTGAAGAGGTAGGTTGTTAAATTTCCGGTTTTTCAAAGCTTCATGAGTTTTCACAAAAGGTTTTCCTAAGACTAGAGGAGCTTCATCGAGGATGACAAAGTCGGTTGGAATAACCATTTGATTTGTTTGAACCAAGACATCCTCAACCACACCGATTGATTTTATTACCTTTCGATCGGATAGAAAAATGGGTATTTGAAGTGGAGAAAAATCACTAATACTTAATTTTTCAAAAATATAGTTAGGCATTATGTTAACACAAAGATCTTTATCAATGGTGATATTACTAATAAAGGAATTTTGAAAGAAACATGGAACCGGTGTAATGTTAATTTCAAAAGGGTCTTCTTTTATTAGCGAGGTTTGATCATTAGTTAACTTAACACTTACCATTTCTTCAATTTTAGTACTAGTGTTTAGCTCTTTTAAAAACTTAGCATGAGGGGTAACTAAACAATGATTTTCAAAAGAAGGTGACAAGAGATTAATTTCTTCGAAATTAGACTCTTCTTGAAGTTTGACGTTATCGGCCTCACCTTTTTCGTTGCTTAACTCATGTGTCAGTTTTTTACTTTCTTGTTCTTCCATTTTTACATTTTCAACCATCTCTACGTTATTATTAAAATTTAATTCTTCTCTTGCGCGGGACTCCTCTTCCCTTGCGCGAGATTCTTTTATGCAACGTTCGATAGTTTTAATGTGTTCTAATATCCTATTGGTCACTTCGGTGAGAGAGAAAGAATTGGGATCCTCAAAGCTTGAATCCGGTTGTTCGATCCTTGGCTCCTCATAGTACCCATATGAAGTAGATGGTTCACACCATTGTTCTTCATTATAAGTATATGATGGATAAGGGTCAAAACTTTGTTCTTCATAGTACTCATATGAGGTGGGTTGTTCACGCCATGGGTCCTCATAATAAGTGTATAAAGGTGGTGGCTCATATCTTGACTCTTCAAAGTATGAGTATGAAGGATCATACCTTGGTTCATCAAAATATGAGTATGAGGGAGGAGGTTCATACCTTGGGTCTTCATAGGATGTGTATGAAGTTGATGGCTCGTACCTGGGCTCCTCATAATGGTTGTATGAAGTGGATGGTTGAAACAAGTTACAATATCGTACCGAGTGCGGGTTTCCACAATTAGTGCAATAGTTTCTCATATAATCATCCTCCTCATAGGTGTAGTTGTAACCTCCTGAGTATTGATCCATAAGAATCACTCAGCAGACCACAACTGAGTCTCGGGACCAGAAAACAAAAAACAAAGACGGAAACAGAGGCTGGACACGGCCCCGTGTCTGGTGAACACGGCCCCGTGTTCAGGGTCAGTATCTGGGCGTTTTAATTAAAGTTACTGGTCACGTTGAGCATGGGGGCGTGTTCAATGAGCACGGCCCCGTGTTCAGACTCTGTATCTGGGTATCTAACTAAAAAATATGCAGCACGGGGGCGTGTTCAGTGAGCACGGCCCTGTGTTCAGGCTACTGTAAATGCAAACTAAACTAAAATGCAGAAAAATGTGCGCGCGTTTTAAAAAGGTTTTGAAAAATAGATTAGGCCGTCGATTTTTAGCTTTCTTAAAATTCTTGTGTCCCCGGCAACGGCGCCAAAAACTTGATGTGCGTGTAGTGTAATATATTTTTGATGTATATTTTAAGCCCTTTTTACACTTTTAGCCAAGTTTTAAATTTATAAAACACGATATTTACTAACACTAAACACACATATGGGCAAGTGCACCCATCGTGGACGTAGTATAGTGTTGGTAAGATACCGAGGTCGTCCATGGACACAAGAGCTTTTAGTACCGGTTTATCCTCAACGTCTAATCAAATCAAAATGTTAGAAAAGTTTTTAAACTAAGAAAATAAAAACTAACTAAATGCTGAAAAATAAAAATAAAATAAAAACAGATAGACAAGATGAATCACTTGGATCCGACTCGTGTATTAGTATAACCTTTGATTATTTTCGCACTTTTGCACTTGTTTAAGAGATTATCTTAGTTATTGTAGTAGGCCCCTCTTTTGAAGGCGACGTTACCCTCAACCCAGTAGTTTGAGTCAGCAAGGATACAATCCTAAAGGGTTGGATTATTGGAAGATAATGAATTAAGTTATTAATGCAATTAAGTTATTAATGCAAATTATGGTAGGCCCCGCTTTTGGCGGTGACGTTACCCTCGACTAAGTAGTCTGAGTCAGCAGGGATACAGTCCTAAATAGCCGGGTTATAGTATTAATAGTAGTTAACTTATGAAGGGGTCAAAGAGTTTGGATCCCCGCCATCCAATACCTATGGGCATTGAAGGAGATCCTACTAAATTTGACCCAGGTCCCTTGCAGGACCTCTAAAAGATGAACAAGAGCAAGACCCTTACCAAACCGTTCCCTTAACCCCCGACCAGGTAGCCAACATACCTCCATATAGACCGTGGAGATATGAATGGTGAAAATCTTTTATTTTATATAGACAGTAAAATAATGCCAAGACACCACGGACAAACGATAAGGAAAGATCACCTTCAACATAAGCAACTAGTTATTAAAGTCATTAATACAAAACCAAATAAAAAGTGCGAAAGATTAAAAATAAAAAGTATTATACTAAACACTTGTCTTCACCAAGTGATGTAAGAGACTTAGGCAAACATGGCCTTGATTGTCAAGAACTCTTACGATCAATCTTGGATCCCGAGATGACTCACACACTCTATGATGGACAATGGATGATGGTTGTGGATGATGGTGTTATGGTGGTGGTGGGTGGTGGATGAAGTGTGGTGTGCCAAGGGATGAGTTGCAATGAAACCAAGCACTCCTATTTATAGGCTGAACAGAAGGCTGGGCACGGCCCCGTGTCCGCTGGACACGCCCCCGTGCCTGTCTGACACTCTCTCTCTTCATTAATTGTAATTCGCAATTACAATTAATGCGCCTGCTATACTTTCGCCACGCCCCCGTGTCCGCTGGACACGGCCCCGTGGTGGGCAATAGAAGCTTCTATAGGTTTGTCTTTTCTGCTGCTTCTTGGGCACGGCCCCGTGCTGGCTGAGCACGGGGCGTGTTCAGTCTTCTGTCTTCTCTATTTTGCTTGGGAGGATGCCGTTGAGGGGTCGGGCAATCCACTTGTGTTCCTTTTCTTGTATTTATGTTAGATTTAGCTGTCTTTTTGCTTCTTTTGTGAATTTGAGCTCATTTAATCTTGAAAATACAAAAGGAAGACAAAAGCACTCTTTTTCCAACATTAGTACTTAAAAAGGGTTAGTTTTATGCCTTATTTGATGTATTTTATATGTTGTATTTTACACACATCAACCATCCGATCAGGAGATCAGTCAGACACTTTTACTCGAAGTTTGCATGATTCGACATTCTGTCAACGCTCATACTGTTAAATTATATTCAGGCTGACTCTTGCGCTCCCTTCGATCCAATTAGTCGGTGTCGATACTTAGCACCCACTCTGAGTATACTCGATCCCCTTTTGTTTTGAACACTTTTGGGATGCAACATGTATTCTATAAACATGACACATGACACTTGAACCTTGTTTGGAAACTTACTCTATCCGTAGTAACATGAAAACAGGATACTTGTGAAACTTGAGACTTATATGCTATGTGACGTTTAATCCTTGTATGTGACATGTCTTAACAATTATAGTACTATGCATATGCTATAGGTTGTAACGCCCCGCCTGCTATTCTCTTGGGTATTGTTAAGATCAAACCTCTCGTTAGACTTTGGGAAAGGCAATGAACATTTATAGCTCCCGCTAGACTCTTGGGATTGCTATGTTAATTGCGTTGGAAATGCGTGTTACATAGGGACTGTGTTAGCTTAGCATGGTGAAACTTGTTATATGTTTTCATGGCGGATACGAGTTTTGGAACATTTTAAACTATTATGCTTTTACGTACTCAAACTTGGATACTCGCCAACATTTTTGTTGATAGTATTTTAATACATGTTGCAGGTTGATAAGTTGGACGCTGAAGAAACAAGCTAGGATGATGCTTAGAAACTCACCTAGTTTAAATCAGGAATTTTGAATAATATTTGAGTTTGATGTAATTTGATACTTTATGTGGAGGTTGATCGTGTTTGACTTTTAGACAATGTTTTGAATTTAATTAATCTATTTTGAAACTATTAGTGTTATGGAAACTCTTGAGCAATCTGAACGCTTAGTGTCGCGTCCCGATGTTTTCGCCATCGGTTGGGGTGTGACACCATACACGTGTGTAGATCAATGGCCAGGATTTATTCACTTAGTTCGCAAATACACTAGTGTTCACTCTAGAACCCCACCCTACATATATATATATATATATATATATATATATATATATATATATATATATATATATATATTGGGTGAGGTTCGGCTAGAAAGTCCAAGTTTCCTAAAAAGTGTAAAAAGTCATAAAACACAATAATTTCAGGCATAAAACACACCTAAAACTCACAAATAATAGAATGAATATTACTAAAACACCATATTCAAACTCTATTAGTCCATAAAAACTTCAAACACACCATCGTATAACTATGAATGTAAAACACACAATGCTAAACAACATAAAACACAATAATATTTGTCATTCCATAATCAGAGCCTTAACATCTAAAACACAACACAAAACCCACATACATGATGTTTTAGTAATCTTCATCATATTATTTGTGGGTTTTTGGTGTGTTTTATGGTTGACATTATGGTGTTTTATGACTTTTTACACTTTTTAGGAAATTTGGACTTTCTGGCCAACTCCTAGCCTATATTATATATATATATATGTAGAGGAAGTGTATAATACAAAACCCCTAATCGTACATTACATACGCTATCACATTAACCCTACACGTGTCCCTGAATTAGTTTTAAAGATAAGGGCAAAACAGACAATTTACAAATCAGCAAAGGGTAAAACAGAGATTTCATTCAATCAGCGGATCGCGAAGTCGGTTACACCACGATCCCGGTAATTATGAATCGTATCACAGTTTCAAAATATGCATAAATTTTAAAATTATAGATTCGTGGTTCTCATTTTATAGAAGTACAGAACAAGACGACGAATAAAGCCAGTGTAAAGTTATTTACATGCGATTTTATTTGCTATTACAAGCGATTTTATGTTACGTACTATTGGGTTATAACATACATGCCATGTTAATGTTTTGCAATGCGATTTAGATTAAAATAATTGGATACTACATGCGATTTTCTTGATATCAGCTAACTCACTCATTTTTTCACATCTTTTTTCAGATGCAATTTTATTCACTTTCCATGCAGGTATATTCACTTTCCACTATACAAGCGATTTTATTTGCTATTACATGCGATTTTATGTTACGTACTATTGGGTTATAACATACATGCAATGTTAATGTTTTGACATGCGATTTAGATTAAAATAATTGGATACTACATGCGATTTTCTTGATATCACTATGCGATTTTAAATTCAACAATATGTTAATGTTTTGACATGCAATTTATATTAAAATAATTGGATACTACATGCGATTTTCTTGATATCACTATGCGATTATAAATTCAACAATCTTAATTCCTATTATACATGCGTTTTAGAATAGAATAATAAAGCATGATGGATTTCAACGTATGAGGCTATCATCATCATCAGGAATCATCATCATTAACTTACAGTAACATAATAAACTCTATAAATATGGAAGAAATCGCACCGGAATGATTATCGATAGAAGAAATCGCACCGGAATGATTATCGATAGAAGAAATCGCACCGGAATGCTGAACTACGGTTGGAGAAGACGACGGTAAGGTTTGATTTTGATATAACTTAAATTCCGGGAATTAGGTTTCGCAAATGACAATTTTAACCTTTCACGGTTAGTTTTATACATATTAAATTTATTAATTTAATGATAAAAATTTGTTTAGCCGCGCTAGATGGAGAGAAGATCGTACGAATGAGGTTATCACGTACGTTTTGTAGGATTAGAGGAATTGTACAATAACTGGCCTCTCTCTCTCTCTCTCTATATATATATATATATATATATATATATATATATATATATATATATATATATATAGAGAGAGAGAGAGAGAGAGAGAGAGAGAGAGGCCGGTTAACGTATAATTCCACTTATCCTACATTACGTACGCGACATTCTCAGCCGTAGGATCTTCAATCCATCAAACCAATTTAAATCATTAAATTAATCATATTAATGTATTCGACTCTTAAAAAAAAGTTAAAATCATCATTACGATATCTTAATCTCTGTAACTGACGGAGATTGGAATTTTACATTCGAAAACCGTATTCAAAAATCCAATCATTAATAAAAGATTGAACCCTAAATCAAATACAACAACGTAAGATTCTTATTCACAAACCTCCTTCTCCCTTCTACGATTTCATATCTGCTGATTTTGGAAGTTCTGAACTGAACTCGACCGACCGTCTATTGAAGAAGACGATCCAGGATGAACATTATAATATGCGAAATACATATTGAACATTCGAAAAGCAAAATGAAAAACAAAAAGAAGGTTGTGTTTTGTTATAGTGTGCGAATTCTTGTTTTGGACACGTGCGATTTAAAAAAAAAGGTGATATTGTTTGAGGTTTGTTGCCGTGTGCGAATTCTTGCTATATACACATGCGATTTTAAAAACGGTAATAATGTTTGAGATTTCTTGTAGTGTGCGAATTCTTCTTTTATACACATGCGATTTAAAAAAAAGGTAATAATGTTTGAGATTTCTTATATTGTGCGAATTCTTGTTTTAGACACATGCGATTCTAAAAAAAGGTGATATTGTTTGTGGTTTGTTACAGTGTGCGAAACCTTTATTGAATCGCATGCGATTTAAAAAAAAATGATGTAGATGATTTCATGTAACTTTGTACACGTTCATTGAAATGCAGAAATAAGAACTTATGAATTGATAATTAAAATAAATATAAATTTACTATTTTATATTAAAAAATGAATTTAATACCGATGTGACTGTAATGTGACTTGTAATTATCAATTTTAACATAAATACTACTGAACTTACCACCCTACCTCCATAATAAATTTACTATTTTAATATAAAATACCCAGGGATAACAAACCTTCCATATTAAGACACCGATCACAAACACACACAAAAAACACACAAAATGTCATTTGAAGATTCAGAACAAATAAAAAGCATTGCGATAAAGGAACTATTATCAACTCGCACGTTGACAGAAATAAGCACTGATGTCAACTCTTCTCACTTGATTCTTGATGTGCACGGGAAGATTCTTAAAGAAATCAAGAAAAATCAAGGGATGTGGGAGAAACTACTTGAAGAACAACCATCAAGCTTCAGAGATGCAGCATTGGATCACATAAAGGAACAGTCTCAAGTTGATGACTTAGCCTTCTCTTTCCTGAAAGATGCTCTAAAGACAGCGAAAGAGAAGATGGAGTATAGTGTAACAATTCTAAATAAAACCGACACCCTGATAATTTTTCCGACACCCTAATATATTTAAAATATCTTAACATGTCTTTAAATACACCCCGTATGTGAAAACCGAGCCCGAAATATAATATAGCATTAAAAATAAATTAAAAACAAGAAATATTAAGTTGAGGCAGGCCGCATAGGACCCCACCCCAACCATACACGGGCAGTTTCAAGGTTGAAACCTGATTTCGTTTGATTTCTTAAGTTCAGGCGGGCCGCGTAAGACCCCGTTTAGTTAACGCGGGCTGCGTGAGACCAAGAACACGGCAACACCCCAGGCCGACACGTGTCCTCATCATAGCAGACCTACCTGATGATCCGGACAAGCTAGTTCGTTGACTAGCTTTGACGTGGGTCGCGTAGGCCTTACCCGTATGTTACGCGGGCCGCGAGGGAACCAGGTTCAACAACTATAAATAGATGGCCTCGGATCTCAGTCGAAATCGTTCAAAAATCATTTCTCAATCTCAATTTCTAAATAGTAGAAATTATACTCCGGTCTAATACCCCCTAAATAGCGAGGTTCTGCTACGATGTAAGTATCATAACCCTTGGAGACGTATTAGATACTCTGCCCGATTGATCTAGGGTTCCATAACGGCTGTCGTGGTTCTGCCCGACATAGTCGTTGGAATGCCGTCTCGGGGAGGGTATTACTAATATTAAAATGAAGTAATAGAATAGGGGGGAAGACTTAGTCGTTGGAATGCCATCTCAAGTTTAAGGATCCTCTCAGGTTCAAGGACCCTCGCAGGTTCAAGGACCCTCGCAGGTTCAAGGATCCTCTCAGGTTCAAGGATCCTCTCAGGTTCAAGGATCCTCGTAAGTTCAAGGATCCTCTCAGGTTCAAGGATCCTCTCAGGTTTTCGGATCCATGGATTATCCTCCAAGACCCCCATTCGTAGTGCATCAAGGATCCTTAAGAAGTTTGCAGAATGGAAGTTCAGATGTCCATCAAGGAGACTTCATCCCAATGCAAACCATTGCTTCTTCTGGTCCTTCAATCATACCAGCATCTCGACAATATGGATTCACATCCGGGATTCCGAACTTGAATCCACCGGGAGGTAACACTTTCAATAATTCTTATACTACTAACCATGGCCTTATGCAGGATACAGGTATCAATCAGGCTATGGCTAGGGAGTTGCAAAAGCTTAAGGATATGATATCCAGTGTTCTAGGGGTGGTTAAGCCTATTCCTGAAATTGAAGATGGGAGCCATAAGATATCTCGTTTTGCACCACCTATTTGTGATGCTGAGATACCCAAAAGGTTCCAGATACCGACCATGAAGTTATATGATGGCTCTATAGATCCTGAAGAACACGTGGCTCAATACAGAGAGAGGATGGAGATTAACCCCATCCCAGAGAGGTTGAAAGAAGCATGTCTATGCAAGGGCTTTGGATCCACCCTCACAGGATCAGCTCTTAAATGGCTGCTAAGTCTTCCCCCCTATTCTATTACTTCATTTACTAATATTAAAATGGGTTATTATACTAACACACGTGCATTTGTGTAATTTATAGATTATTCCCAGGAAATCCTTACTGAAAACCCTAAGACAGCAATGTGAATAATCCTCTTTTTGTTAAATGTTTTTACAAAACCTCACTTAGTTAAATATATACTAAACAGTTATTGAGTATTTGTAAGAATACAATTATAGTGGGTATGTTGGGGTTTTGTATACAAAATTTGTTACTGGCGTGGTAACATTCCACAAGTTAAGTATGACAGTACCACTGATGTTAATTGTTATATCTTGGAAATAAATGTAATTGCGGATGCACCCTCAATACTGTAAAATGATTGGTATTTCAACTTGATTAAACTGGGATTCACTCACCAGTATTTCCCACTGACAAAATGTTTTTAAAACGCGTTTCAGGTAACAAAATGTGAAAGCCAAATAGCAGCCAGCTGGACAGCACTGAAGGCTTGGAAAAGTGGCAATAAAGTTACCTAAAAGAAATAGACGTTTTTCTTAAATAAAAATAGTATTTATTCCTATGATGTGTGTAAACTGAAAACTTGGGTTTTACCCATGTGTTTAATGTTATAAAATGTGGTGGTTTACTTTGATAAAATATTTCCTAACTACGGTCCTGATGAAAATTTCCGCTGCCAAATTAGACAATAACGTGATACTGCCGAAACTGGCTCGCGGCCGCCTGTTCCCGGGGATTAGGGATCGGGGGTTGCGTCATATAGCTCGGCCGAACGTGAAAAAATCTTTACTGCTTCAAGGAACTAGGTTTCTCTTCATCTTTTTATTGCCTTTTGTTGTGTTAAACAAATACTTTATATTTATGTTTTGTGTATATGTTTTGAAAACATCTTATGCTTACTCATTATATTAATCGCATGAATGAATGATAACTTAAAGTCGCATGTCATACAATGACAAAACACAATAAATTCGCATGCTAAACTACTTTTAACTGATGAATATAAATCGCATGTTTACATACTAAATCGCATGTTTGTATAATAAAAAATCATCTGTATTAAAATCGCATGTTTCTCGTGTAAAATCGCATGTACAATTAAAAAATTTAATCTTCATCATCTGAAACCTCTTCCCACTCATCTTCTTCACTGCCATCATCACTCCCTCCACTGTAATCTTCGAACTCATCTTCCTCTTCATCGTCCTCGACCTCTTTGGCTTTGTGCCTGGGATCTTTTTCAATCTGGACTCCCTTGATCTTCTTTTGTTGTTTGCCTTTCAGTATCTCGCAAGTCCGAATATCATGACCTTTTTCGTTGCATACACTACATGTCCTTGAACTTTTCTCTTTGCGGCAGGTCATTTGTTCCTTCTTCGATTTAATCCTTTTATGCGAGCCACGACCTTTGTTTCTTATACCAGCGGGCACACGTACAGTAGGAGGTGCATTAGTTACTGGTTGTTGATAACCAATCAACTTTGAAAACCGGTCAAACTTTGGATCAAGCTGCTTGGTTATACGACTCTGATAAACTTTTTCTTTAATCTGCTTCATTTGATCCCTGACTAAAACAAGTTGATCAAGGTCGGAAATCAAATTGCTAACCAAATACTCCCCTGGGTACATGATTTCACGAGCAATCTGTTTTGCCTTGTATTGCTCATCCTTACCATCCACCTTTACATCGAACGTGGCGTTTAATTCATTCGGAACCACATCCTTTGTCCATCTCTTCATAACATATTTGTTTGGTATTTCTTTAACACCAAACATCTTGAAAAGAAAATAGATGCATTTACATAGCAGCCCATACTGTTCAAAACGCAAACAGCTACATTGTGCAGTTACATCATTTTCAAGATTCTTGAAACACACCTACGAAAACAAAAAAAAAATTAAAAATTAAAATCGCATGTGTACATGAACAATATCACATGTCTACAAATCATTTTATTGAATGAATTTAAAATCGCATGCGTTCATCAAAATTGCATATTGTAAAATCATGTTTTGTATGAAATTCGCATGTGGGTTTTCAAAGTCACATGTTTTAAATATATATATGCTATATTACCTCTAATAACCCATCTCTGTGAGCATTAAAGTCTTTCAACGATATCCTTATCTGTGGACCCTCGATTTTGGTGTCCATCGGCAAACATTCGGTAATAGTTCCATATATCTTTGTTTGCTGATCTAAGAATATAGACCTGGTGTATATCTTAGCAGCATCTTTTTTCGAAGTAGTTTTGGTCCAATCATCAGGCTCAGTATATCTTGAAATATGATCATTCTTTCTGTGATTGAACCTTTGGACATCCATTGCACCATCAAAATTGTTTTGGTCAAAAATTACCGAAGCAATTTAGTGATCAAATTAGTTAAGTGAGGTAGTGTGCTAGAAATGTGTGTTGAAAATATGCTGCTCAAGTTATTTGCAAAAACAGTTTCAGGATACAGCTCAGGATTTAAAGCTGTATTTATGATCAAACAATGAGCAAAAAAGTAAAGGGTGACACGAGATGTACGAGGAAAGCCCTTGATCAATCTAGATCGCCGGCACAAAACCTCGGGAACTGACAATCACAGCTGCCTTGTTCTTCTATTACTTCAAATGTTAGGATACAGTGCGGGATATGATGCGGATCAACTAGGTGTTACAAAGAGA
This sequence comes from Helianthus annuus, assembly GCF_002127325.2. NCBI lineage: Eukaryota > Viridiplantae > Streptophyta > Magnoliopsida > Asterales > Asteraceae > Helianthus > Helianthus annuus. The sequence continues at coordinate 67,320,116 of NC_035440.2, read as the reverse complement.
TTTGATTACAAGTGTTGGTGTGTAGTGATTGCTAGTAACTAGAGAGTAAAGTGTGCGAATGAATGTGTGTGTATTAACTTGATCCGATCATACTATTTATAGTTAAACGAAAACAACTAACTATCCTAAATAACCGGGATACTCTGAATATTCCCAAGTGAACGTTGCAGTCCTGGTCTTTCGGGATCAACGTCTCTATTCCAACCGATTTGCCCGAGTCTTAGGGGGAAGAAGTCTTCTTGAACGTTGGGGATTTGTAACTCTTAACCTGCACGTGATTGATTCAGTTAGTACCAGGATATCGCACCAGGATGTTACCAATATCCTGATCCGGTATCCTGATCACAAGTAAACAATCAAAAGCAGAATATTAGTCAGGATATATGCTCAAAAAATGACCCGTAACAATTGTCCTCAAAATATATCTGTTGGTATACCGATCCAACGGATATATTTTAAAACTCTATCACCTGGATCGAGGCAATCAATATGACGAGACCCTTGAAATGACAATGTGCAACTTCCAATGCACTATTTACTCTTTACCCCCTATATTCAGCCTATATTAACTGAGGGATTCTTCATTATAATTATCTCTATCTTCAAGCGAATTTCAGGTATTCTCTCTCTCTGTCTTCCCTGTTTTCTTTGTTTAAGTCCGTTACAACCTTCCATGGCTACCCGCACTAGGTCACAAACGGTAGATCCCGTCTCCCTTTTTTACAGACAAAACCTGCTCAAGGAACCTTCAAAGGAGGTATGTGTTAGGGGAGGATTTTCCAATGATCAGTGATCCTCAATTGCTGTCGGGTTTAAGGATCCTTAATTATATTTGAGTTTAGGATCCTCAGAGAGTATTGTAGGATCAGGATCCAGGATCATCATAGTGATCCTTGCACTACGATTGTCTGCTTTGAATATGGAATTGTTTTGCAGGAGTACGTGTTTGGACTTAGTCATGGCGATATTCCTGGAGCATATTCTCTTTTATTCCGCATGTGCTTGACCATTGTGAACGTTATGGAGATCGTGGGGAGAGTGCACAAATTGCGGATAGTTAGTTATCTTAGATATTTACTAAATTTAAAAGGGGATAGCGAGCTAGATTAGAACACTTGGCTATTTTTGGCTAAACACACACACTCGTAACTACTCTCATTAACTTACAACAGTTTGCTCGGCGATTACACATTTCACTCTAGTGATCCTTGTAACAAACTCGCTATCATCCGAAGTTGTAACACACTTTCTGTTTAATTTGAGTTGGCGATCAGTAGTTTCCATCACCCGAGGTTTTTTATGCTGGAGATCAACTCTTGATCAAGGTCTTTTTCCTCGTATAAATCCTTGTGTCATTTGTTCATTACATTTGATTGTTATCCTTAGCATTGTTCATTGATTCAAGCATCACACCTCACACATAAAGATTTGGTTGCATTATCTTTGCTTGATTTTTGACCAAAACAGTTTGGCGCCCACTGTGGTGCAATTGGTGCTTCATTTCTGAGAAATTTTGTCCATTTCGGTCATTCCGGTTCATCACATTCAACCATATGGCTTCTCAAGGAAAAACCACCTCAAGTGCAATGCCAGCGATCAATTCATCCCAAGGCGTTTGTTGCCTCCACCACCTTCTGGATCCCAGAAGAATGCTGAAAAAAGACCGACTCCTATTTTCTCAAAACCTCCAACTTCTTCTGCATCTTATACTCCTACTACTAGTGACCTCTTTACTTTAATTTTGCAGATGAAGGATCACATACAGCAGCAGGATAAGACTAACGAGAAGATTCTCAGAGAAATTGGAGATATCAAGAAACAGAAGAGATCGGCAGAGGATCATTCCCCATTGATGCCTAGGTCTCTGAATTTCGACACTCCCGTCATAACCTCCCAGCATTCTGTAGCTCCGGACGTCCAATACTTGGGTGAAACAAGGGGAATGCATTACGGGTCATCAGCCATGACTCAGGCCCCAGGATCGTATTTTCAACCAGCAGGATCCTTCTCTTAGCATCTAGGATCCTTCCCTGGCTCAGGAGGATACATGGGGGCGCAATAGGTTCAAGGATCCTCTCAAGTTCAAGGATCCTCTCAGGTTCAAGGACCCTCGCAGGTTCAAGGACCCTCGCAGGTTCAAGGACCCTCGCAGGTTCAAGGATCCTCTCAGGTTCAAGGATCCTCGTAAGTTCAAGGATCCTCTCAGGTTCAAGGATCCTCTCAGGTTTTCGGATCCATGGATTATCCTCCAAGACCCCCATTCGTAGTGCATCAAGGATCCTTAAGAAGTTTGCAGAATGGAAGTTCAGATGTCCATCAAGGAGACTTCATCCCAATGCAAACCATTGCTTCTTCTGGTCCTTCAATCATACCAGCATCTCGACAATATGGATTCACATCCGGGATTCCGAACTTGAATCCACCGGGAGGTAACACTTTCAATAATTCTTATACTACTAACCATGGCCTTATGCAGGATACAGGTATCAATCAGGCTATGGCTAGGGAGTTGCAAAAGCTTAAGGATATGATATCCAGTGTTCTAGGGGTGGTTAAGCCTATTCCTGAAATTGAAGATGGGAGCCATAAGATATCTCGTTTTGCACCACCTATTTGTGATGCTGAGATACCCAAAAGGTTCCAGATACCGACCATGAAGTTATATGATGGCTCTATAGATCCTGAAGAACACGTGGCTCAATACAGAGAGAGGATGGAGATTAACCCCATCCCAGAGAGGTTGAAAGAAGCATGTCTATGCAAGGGCTTTGGATCCACCCTCACAGGATCAGCTCTTAAATGGCTGCTAAGTCTTCCCCCTTTAACTAGTGATTTGTATAGGGTAACTCAAGGTCAAAATGAATCACTTAGAGATTACATCACTAAGTTTAGTGAAGAATCCTTAGATATTCCTAACTTGGATATAGCCACGGCTGTAGAAGCCTTTAAAATGGGTTTGCTTAAAGATTAATTATTCTATGACGACCTTGTTATGACCCTATGCAGGAATCTCGATGAAGTAAGAACCAGGGCCCTTAGGTTCATCCGATTAGAGGATGACAAAAGGATCCAGGAGAGACTAGCAGGATCCTTGAAACAGGAAAAGCAAGGATCCTATTTCAAGAATAACAAGTTCAAATCCTACAACAAGTCTGATAACCGGAATTTGCATGCATTAGAACAAGAAGAGGATGATGAGGATTATCCTCCAATTTCTGAATACTGTTTTTCTGTTGATAACATTGAACTAATTCTTGCAATGCAGAATTTAGGTGAGAAAGCTAGGTGGCCAAGAAAGAGTGATAAACCAGCTGCCACAAAAGACAAATCAAAATGGTGTGCATACCACGGGGATTTTGGGCATCTCAACGAAGAGTGCATTGCACTAAGGAAAGAAATTGGTTACTTGTTGAGTAAGGGGCACTTAAAGGAACTTTTGGGACGAAAGGAGTCAAGAACCCAGGATCCTGAAAGGATCCCAGAAAAAGCTCCAGCTCCTCCAGTAGATGCACAAGTTATAAACTTTATATCCGGAGGATCAGACATTTGTGGTACTTCCTTTTCAGCAGCAAAAAGACATGCCAAGGAAACCAAGATGGATAATGGAGATAGACCCATTCGAACATCCAGTGTTACCAAAGAGAAAATCATAACTTTTGATGAGGATGATCGTGTTGACATTCATGATCCTCATCATGATGGTCTTGTTATCACTCTTTTTATTTCTAACCATTTTGTTCACAGGATCCTTATAGATGGAGGAAGCTCCGTGAACATCACCCAGCTTGATGTCCTTAAGAAGATGAATATTCCTGAATCCGATATTATACCAAGATCCTCAGTATTTGTGGGATTTAGTGGGGATACCAAGAATACTCTGGGGGACATCAAACTCCCAATCTATATTGAAGGGCTACATTCTTATCAAAAGTTTTGTGTCATATATTGCTTATATTGTTGTAACGTTATCCTTGGCAGGCCTTGGATACATGACATGAAGTCAGTCCCGTCCACTTATCATCAATGTGTGAAGCTTCCTAGTCCATGGGGGATGGTGAAAATTGAGAGTGATTAGCAAGAGGCTAAGAATTGCTACACATCATCAATGAAACCAGCCTCAAAGCCAAGGGAGCAATAGCAATTAAAGCATCCTCCGAGGGATGTCTTGGAGGCAAGAGAACAGGATGTAGAAGAAATCCTTATGGATCCTCATGATCTTGAATCCAGGATTTACATAGGATCAGGGATCCTTGGTGGGATAAAAGAGGATTTGGTATCCTTCCTTAAAAGGAAAAAAGCTACCTTTGCATGGAAACACGAAGACATGACAGGTATATCTAAAGATAAATTACTCATAAACTTGGCATTGACAGGTCGTACAAACCACTCCATCAAAAGAGGAGGAAGTTTGCACCAGAGAGAACTGCCATTATCCAGGAGGAGGTAGAAAAGTTGCTCCGAGCAGGTATGATTAGAGAGGTCAAGTATCCAAGATGGTTGGCCAATGTGGTTGTTGTTCAAAAGAAAAACGGAAAGTGGAGGGTATGTGTCGAGTTTACTGATTTAAATAAGGCATGTCCCAAGGATCCTTTCCCATTGCCCCACATTGACTCCATGGTGAATGCTATCGCGGGTCATGAACTGTTAACTTTTATGGGTGCTTCATCTGGATTTCAACAAATTCAGATGGAACCATCTGATCAAAAGGATACAGCCTTTATGACCCCAATTGGTATTTACTGTTATATTGCTATGCCATTTGGACTAAGAAATGCAGGTGCAACTTACCAAAGGTTAGTCAATATGATGTTCAAGGATCAGATTGGACACACTATGGAAGTCTATATAGACGACATGGTGGTTAAGTCTAAAAGAGCTGAGGATCACCTTAGAGACTTGGAGGAAGCATTCAATATCCTTGACAAATATAACATGAAACTAAATCCTTCCAAGTGTCACTTTGGTGTTAAAGCAGGTAAATTCCTAGGGTATATGGTGACAAAAAGAGGTATTAAGGCAAGTCCAGAGCAAATTAAAGCTATTGTGAACATCAAATCTCCTGCCAACGCTAAGGATGTGCAAAGGTTAACAGGCAGGATCGCAACCTTGAACAGGTTCATATCCAAATCCTTAGAAAAATGCAAGGAGTTCTACGACATTTTGAGGAAGAACAAAAAATTTGATTGGACTGAAAAGCACGAAAATGCTCTCAAAGCTCTTAAGGATTACCTATCCTCGGCTCCTGCCTTGATGAAACCAGAAAAAGGAGATGTGTTATCCTTGTTGTAACACCTCGGAAATTCATGTCCAATAAAATAAAGACACGTGTCATGAGAGACACATGTGTCAGGAACCCGGATTAAATAAAAAGATGTATGGTCCCAAGAGGGCGTCATGTTATTAAAAATACCTCTGAACGACTCAAGGGTGACATGTTATTAAGACACCTCTGAGCGACCCAAATTATAAATCCCAAGATCCTTAAATCGTTTGATAAGCATCTGATATATAACCGGTTGTTCTAAATAAATAAAATTCCATTTCTATATGGAAAATGTGAGTTTTAAGACTATTGCTATGGCATTCAGAAGTTGGATTTTGGTTTACAAAGAATTGAATTGGAACAAATTAATGTCTATTACATTTTCCATCAATTCCAAAGCTTGAGACAAAAAGCCAAAGTGATATAAAGGCATGCAAGCATGCAAGGTCTGAGATAACGGTCCCTACATTGCAGTAAAAGCATGAGGAATCCGACACTACACAATGCATGGTCAATTCTTGGAAATTTGTAAATTTTTGGCTTCTGGCCATCGGTTACGGACCGTATGGCTTTAAGCTTACGATCCGTAAGATGCATACCTGGGCGATTTCAGCAAAGGTCGGTTACGGACCGCAACCATTTCAGCATACGGTCCGCAAGAGCTGCATACGGACCGCAAGAGCTTAGGCTTACGGTCCGTAAGCCTGTCGCTGGCAGTAGAAAATGGACAGCTGCCTGTTCAGCCTGTTGCACCGACTTATAAGCATGGTTTTCGAAACAAGGGACTTGCTAGGCAGTATTTAGCCACATAGGGACACCTGGGGTGATCTTGTAACCATCCTAGGCTATCTTGGCATGATCTTGGACTTCAAGGTTCACTATATAAGGAGCTTGAGTGGTGAACTTTAGTCTTGCTCACTTGAAACTTTTGTTCAAGACTTCTCTGGAGCTCCTGGACAGCATCAACTCTTTCGTAGGCTCCATAATCATTCTTAGGAATCTTGTAAGTGTCCTTAACCTTCCTTAATCCATTTTAGCTTAGTTAATTAGCTAAAAGTCAAACCGTCTTAATTAAGGTTTGACTTCGAGATTAGTCCATAATTACTCAGTCAAATCTCGAATTAAAAATACCTATAAGTAGGTAATTATGTGGGTAACAAACCATTAAAAGGGTATTTCCAGATTCCCACTCTAACCATGTTAATTGTCGAGTCAAAGCTTACTTTAAAAAGTCAACAGAATGCTTAAATCCAAATTAACTCATAATTAGCAATGTAGGATACATGCAACCTGTTTGATCATTAATATAACTTGGTAACTAATGTAAGAACATGTCCCAACATGTTAAACTCGACGATTTTCTGTTTAGACCCGGTTTGGAACCGAAAGTCGCATAGTTTGACTTTCGCTTTGACTTTCAGTTCTGACCCGTTTTAGTCAAGTTTAGGATTGCCATAGAGCTTCTTTTGGACCTAGTAACATGTTAGCATAACCCTCTGTGATTATACGACTTGGTTCACTAGTTGTCTAATTATTATGCAAGTTTCCGTTAAATGCCCATATGTTGACCATTATGCCCAAATGTCCATAAAATATGATTTTGGAAATATAAAAGGGTAGACCTCTTAGTTACTGAATTATAAGCTTGTACCTAAAATTTGACATCAGTTTGAGGTCTAGATTAAGAGTTATGCTCATTAGCGTAATTAGAAGCTTCTTTAGTAATTAAATGGCGTAAATTGCATATAGCCTATCTAAACCCAAATTTTTATACAAAACTTTATACCCACTGATATATAGTAATATTTTGGGATTTTTATAGATTTTTATTTATTTTTAGGCTGAGCATAACTTAGAGTTTTAAGCTTAATTCGGTTTTTGCCGATTATGCCCTTTTAGGCTATAAAATGAGTTTTATAAATCCTTTTGACCTCAAACCTTTTTCTACTGGTTTATTATGTTAAATATATTATTTTAAGCCTTTTGGAATTATAAAAATATTAGCTTTTCTTTTAAAACCCGGAATTGGCTCCAAATCGCCTTTTTAGGCATTTTTACGACATAGTATATGTCAAAATTAGTTTATATATATAAGAGTCAATACCTACTGATATATTTGGTAAAATTTTATATTATAACAGTAAACTAAAGTTTGAAACTCAGATTTCCAGTTTTGACCTTTTTAGGCTTATGTGAATTTACCAAAATGCCCTTTCGGTGCATAAGATATCTATAATTAATAAAATTCACATATATTTGATACTATACTGTTATAACATAGTTAAATAAGTATATTTACTAATTTATTCAGATATATAACTCAGATTTCTAGTTTAACTCTTTTATACCCTTTAAAATGACCAAAATGCCCTTATGAGGCATAATTTGAGTTTAAAATTATTTGGGGGCATAATAGGACATATTTTGCTGATATCACAACATATTTGGTGCATATAACCTCGGGAAACATGTATATGATTTTTATGGTTACCCGTTACGCACTTTCGCGTTCGGATCGGCTTATGTAACTAGTTTACGCATATTAGCCGAAACGGGTCAAACCGTATTATCTTTGTCTCAAAATACAGAATGTGTTTAGTTTACCCATATTATACAATTCTTCAAACTTGTCAGGGTCTAAATCACATTCCTTCCCGGATTTTCGCCTTCCATGCGATTAACCGTATTTATCCTTGAAACCAACCGGTCTAAGCTTAGGCTATATTAAAGACCCATTAGGATTCTAATAGGTTATTATAAACCTTCATTCCAGAATAGGAGACCCAGTAAAAGACACTTGCATTTGCTTATTGTGGTTTATACTTGCTCAGGTAAATACTTTTAACTTATTTTCCCTTATACGGGCTTGGGGTACGGTATATAAAATACCGCTTGGTCGGGCAATTGACCTTAACTCATTAGTAGTTGAGTATTATCAATGTGACCCGTTTAAAAATTTGTTTTGTTTGTTTTACGCCTTTGGGAGTTTAATGACCATGTCCCGGATATCCTTGGCATCATTCATGAAATGGCCACGACCTTGACACGCGGGTGTAGGCGTACACCCGACAATGTGTCCATATTTATTAAGGTATAACCGTTGGCTTCCCGCCGCGGATTTATACTATGTGGTGTGTCTATTAACCTTAAACCCGACACGAACCGGGCGACTAAACGCATAACGAACATGTAATTCTTTTACAAGATTATATTTGATTAATTATCCCAAGTTATAAAAAGTTTTGTGCCATGTGCATTCATATCAATTTTTAAAATGTTTTCAAAATGAGTCAGTTAAATTGTATTTACCAGTGTAAACTGACGTAGTTTCCCCAAAAAGATTAAGTGCAGGTTCTACACGAAATAGGCTGGCCACTCCTTAGCATCGTTAGAGTCTCGCAAACTTGGATGCCACTATCTGTTGAACAATTTTCTCCTTTTTATTTCGATCCGCCTGTGGATCTATTTCAGCTACTATGTGATACTTGGATATTACATTTTTGTTGGTTGAAATAAATCTATTTTTATTGCTTCCGCTGTGCATTATAATTTGTGTTGTTTGACTATGATGATATCAACTACGTCACGATAATCCCCCACCGGGACCACCGGTGACACGTGGAAATTAGGGGTGTGACAGGTTGGTATCAGAGCTAAAACTGAGTGAATTAAACACTAGCCTTTTGTGTTTAATCTCAGTGCACGAATTGCACATTCTTCGAGTTCCGAGTCTAGACATCGAACATAGGACAAACTCTGTTTTGTTTTTGTTTTATTCAGTCTTTTATTTTTATATATATTGGTTGTTATCTTAACCATGTTTGCAGGTCGAAAATGCCGCCGAGATTTCTGAGAGGACGAGGCAAAGGCCCAGTTACCGGTCATGATCATGAAGCCGGGCCTTCGCACCGGCGAACGCCATCCATTACCATGAGTACAAGCCCAAAGGAGCCGTGGAGGCTCTATGTTGAAACGGGGAGGCGGTCGGTCTCCCTCAGTTCCTCACCTTCGTATTTGCATTCATTCGGGCCCCAATCAGAAAATGAGCCCAATAACCAACCACCTTCATTTATACCTTTGCAAAGATCGAACTCTCACCATTCCTATGGCGACCCTACCCAGTCTTTTAGAGCCGGTTCAACCCGGCTAATATCTTTCAAGAACCCGTGGGTTTTAACCCACTAGGACCTGAGGATCATTTCTCAGGTGACCACGCTGACGATATGGACGAAGACACGGATCCGGGGGAGCCTGCGTCCGGAACACCAAATCACCCCATCGAAATCTCCGATGGGTCATCATTTCACGGATCACCCTATCGTGGTCCCGATAGTTACCAGGCGAGGTTTAACCAGTATGAGTGGTATTTTACCTCGTCCGAGCACTCGTCTCCTTATCAGCAGCAGCAACAACAGCAACAGGATCCTTCCGAGGATTCTCGATTCGTGGCAGTCACTCCGCCACCACCACCACCAGTGGAGCAGCAACCGCCTCCGGAGCCACCGAGGCGGAGAAGGTCAAATGCACGGATGTCCATGCAAGGGGGAGTCCGCATCAGCACTCCTCAGCCCTCGAGTGGCAGTCATTATCCGCCACTCCAGGAGGAAGAAGACCCGCGGATGGGGGGTCCATCAAACCCTATCCCAAAGGTCAACTCAGTGCCTATGGCACCACCGTTGGGTTTTGATAACCCAATCCCTGCATACGCAGGTTCAGCGGCGTATAACCCTTTCAAGCAGCCGGCGCATACTCGCTACGACTACGCCAATGTGGACCCATATCAGGAGGCATGGGACTACAACGCTCGTCACCCAGAGGGACCATATGGAGGTCTTTGGACCACTGGTTATCCAACTTATGGATACCAGCGTCCGCCACCTCCTCAACCTCTGTACCAGCCGCCGCAGCCGCAACTAATCCCGCCAGAGCGCCAGCAGGAGGTTCTCGAGAGATTGAACCAAGTTGAGCAAGAAGTTTGGGAAGACCGCAGGGAACGACAAGGTTTCTTCAAGGGTCTGTCAGACCTACTTAAGGGGAAGTCCAAAAGAAGGGGTCATTGAAGACCTTTTGTTTTATTTATTTTAGTTGTAATCAAGTCCCTGTGTGGACTTTTTGCTTCAGTACTCAACCCCTGCGTGGGCTTGTCATTTTGTATTCTGCCCCTGCGTGGGCATGTCTTTTAGTTGACCCCTGCGTGGGTTTGTTTTTGTTTTTCGCCCCTGCGTGGGCATTTATTTTCGTAGAAGTCCCGTTTAGGGCAAATGATGTATTTGTTTAAACAATTTATGAGATGTTCTAGTTTAAATTTTCATTTTATTTATTATTAGTAATTATGTGCATAAAGCATGAAATAAATGAAAATAATAAAAAGATCTGCCATTATATTAAAATGGTAAAATCTAAAAAGAACAGAGACCTAGCCATATGTTATCATAAAACAAGGCCAAGATGGTAGTTCCATAATTAGATTAAGATCCATATTAACATCTCAATTTAGGACTATTCTGCGTTAATTATTAAAGGAATCTTAGAGGTGAAAACCTAGCCTTTATGTTGTTGCAGACATGGCCGAGATGGTAGAACCCACATAATAGATTCCAATTATTGTTAACATCCATTAGTATGTTAACCTTCTTGGCAAACTGTGAATCAGTAAAGTCACACAGGCCATCCTTTAAAAAGGGTTAATAAAATTCCCTTAATTATATAACCGCCTCTTAGGGGCGAAGTGCCTGTGGGCAATAATTAAATGTCCTCTGGGACTAAAAACAGTGGTAGCTTATGACTCCCTGTTAATAACAGGTGACGAACTGTGGTTCAAACCTAAATACCTGGGTACTGTAAAGTCCTGGTTTATTATTAAATTAAATTGTCCTTGTGACTAGGCCTTATGTGCTATTATTAGTATATTTTAGGGTAATAATAAAGATCCTAAAATTTTAACAAATTAACCTAAAATGGCAATTTAAAACCATGGTTAATAAAATATAAAATACTGTAAAAACCTTTATATAAAACCTTGCCCATTAATTATATGTAGCAATTGAAGCTACATGGCTGGGTCGGATGAAGTGAATAGCCATCCGGTGGAAAACCACGAAAATGCCAGAATACAGTTAACTGGAGCGGAGCTTCAAGCATTAGTGGATAATGCAGTTACAAAAGCCTTGGAGAGGCAGAATAGTGAGACCTCTAGTACCCAAAGTAGAACCCTGTCTACACCTCATTCCAAGCCAAAATCTCATTCTGGGACTCACAGCAAACCACCCTCTGTTCAGCCCAAAACCAAGAAGGATGATGATCGAAACTCATCAAATGAGAACAGTGTTCACCCTAAGAAGATAGTGTTTGATGATGCACCTCGCGCCAAGGGTTGCACGTATAAGTACTTTGTTTCATGCAAGCCCCGAGATTTTACTAGGGAGAAGGGCGCTGTGGATTGCATGACATGGCTGGATGAAATGGACACTGTTGTGGACATTGGTGGTTGTGCTGAAAGGGATATGGTAAAGTTTGCATCCCAGTCATTTAAGGGTGAAGCCCTAGCATGGTGGAGGTCATTGATCCAAGCCTCTGGAAAAGTTGCTTTGTACAACATGTCATGAGAGCAATTTGTTGCTCTTATCAAAGAAAACTACTGCCCTCAGCATGAGGTTGAAAAGATAGAATCTGATTTCCTATCGCTGGTCATGAAGAACCTGGATTGCCAGGCGTATCTCACGAGTTTCAACACCCTGTCAAGATTGGTTCCGTACCTTGTGACCCCGGAACCCAAAAGGATCGCACGTTTCATTGGGGGTTTGGCCCCAGAAATCAAAGCTAGCGTGAAGGCCTCTCGGCCCGCTACATGTAGATCCGTAGCAAATATATCTCTGTCCATCACACTGGATGCAGTGAGACAGAGATCATTGAGAAATGCTGACACAGAGAAAAGGAAACATGAAGATGATAATTCACGTCGGTCAAGCAAGAAGCATAGGGGGAACCGTGACCACAAGAAGGGGTCTGAGACCAAGAAAGATGGGCATCAATCAGGTGATAGGCCCAAGTGCAAGGTTTGCAAGAAGCACCATTTCGGGAGGTGCAGGTATGAACAGAAATCCCAATCCCAGCCGAAGGCATGTGGGATTTGCAAGTCCTCTGTGCACAGGACCCTCGAGTGCAAAAAGTTGAAGGATGCAACTTGCTATAGTTGCAATGAAAAAAGGCATATCAAGACCAACTGCCCAAAACTGGTGAAGAAAACTGAGGAAGGGAAGAAGATCAACGCCAGGGTCTTTCAGATGAATGTTCAGGAGGCCATCCAGAACGACAACGTCATAACCAGTACGTTTCTCATTAATGATGTTTTCGCAAGAGTATTGTTTGATTCTAGAGCAGATAAATCCTTTGTAGATAATAAGTTTTGTGAGTTATTAAGATTGCCTGTGAAAGCCTTAAATGTGAATTATGAGGTAGAATTAGCTGATGGGACTATGGAAACAGTCTCGACTGTGTTAGATGGATGTGTCATATCCATTAGGAACCACTCTTTTCCTTTATCCATGTTACCCTTTAAGTTAGCCGGTTTCGATATAGTGTTGGGTATGGATTGGTTATCGCATAACCAAGCCCAAATTGTGTGCAACAAGAAGCAAGTGGTGATTAAGACTCCGTCCGGAGAACCACTTACCATTCAGGGTGATACACATTGTGACAACTCGAACTTTAGACTTACTTTGTGTAACGATACGTGTTTATGAGAACGTTATTAATCGAATAATTATGTGATTATGTTATTATGTGCATTGTGTAATATGTGCGTTTATTATGTGTGTTTTAATTGAGCCCAACCCGAACCGCACAACACCTTTCGGACCGCACAAGCCTATTGGGCTCTACACCTTGCATTCGGATTAGTAAACACCGAGTTGGGCTCGGCCCACTCCACGTTCACGCGAACAAACACCCACCTAGGGGTTGTTCTCTCATTCTAGTTACAACACATCAAAACACACAAAACCCTAGACAACTTTTGCTCTCTCTTTTGTTGCTTGGAACCGATGACACACACACACCCTTTGAAGCTTGTGAACCGGGTCGATCCTCTATCTTCATCCGGTTAGTGTTTTGGTGTTTGTTTGGTATTTGATTGTATGATGTACACTGTGATTTACATGTTCCATGCTTAGATCAACCGACTAGGATTGATTATGTGTTGTTCTTGTATATATTATTGCATGATGTTAAGCTAAAACCGAATTGATATTGCTATGTCGTGTATGCGAGTTGGTGATGTTTGATCGTGGTTGATATTCTGGCTATCTTGTTTGCTTAAACGATGATCTTGTGATATTACCGGGTAAATAAACAATCGGCTGTGATATGAATTAAACCCGTATGTTATGTGTAAAGTTCTAGGGTTGGTTCAATTAGATGGCATGGAATAGATTAGTGTTCATGAATGTTGATTAGGGTTCATATGGATTTTTGAAAAAGTTGTCTTGTTTGATCGAGATTTAGCATGTCTCGTAACTGATTTCATGTTAATTGATTTGGTTATGTTTGGAAACCTTGAAACGGATTGAAAGAATTCTGCATGAAATCAGGAAGTTTGTTGCATTGACTAAACCACACGGTTGCGAGTCGAGACCGGTGATCGTTGCGACTCGAAACCTCACACCACACAGCAGCACGAGCCGAAACCGCGGTTGCGAGTCCCGTTGCGACTCGTAACCAGACCATGACGAGCCGAGACCAGCCCTTGCGACTCGTAATCTCCCGTTGCGACTCGTAACCCCCTGTTGCGACTCGAGATCGCCGGTTGCGACTCGAGACCAGTTATGCACGTACACTGTGTTGGGCCTACACTGTCACGGGCCAATCTATTGGGCCAAATAATTGGACTTATGCATTTGACTGTCATGTGTTATGAATTTGGGCCGCGTAGACCATTGGACTTTTAATTGGGCCGATATGTTATTTGGGTGAATGTTATTTGGGCTGATTGTCTTTCGGGCTTAGACATTGGATCGCACAAGTTTAATATGTGGTATATAATTGGGCCGGGTTATGTTGGGCCGAGCTTAGAACGCACAAGTTATGCTCTTGACTGCTAAGTGTTACCATGTTCTATAAGTGCTCGAAACATGTTAACTTGTATGTTTTATACGTGCATTACGTGAAGTCAAAACCTGACTTGTATAAAAACCGTGATAGGACGTGGTTGACCATTTACTTGCTACCTGTACTCTTTGTGTATCTGCCGAGCAAACCAAGGTGAGTTCACACAGCCAAGGCATGGGATTCCCGGGTTGGGAATTGGGTTGGAATTGTTGATATGGAATGATTACTCGTACTTACGCATTCACTAGACTATAGACCATCATCCTCAGGATAGTCAGGACACGTTACGTAAAGCCTACGTAACCCAGTTATTTGCCATTTGTCTCCCGGGTCGGGAGGACACGTTACGTAAAGCCTACGTAACCCAATACCTTCTACTGTCTTCCGGGTCGGAAGGACACGCTGCGTAAAGCCTACGTAGCCCCCACGCGTACCACTGTCCTCGGGGAAGGGCACGTCACGTAAAGCCTACGTGACCCAGTACGTATTCCTGTTCTCGGTTTAAGAAGAACACATGGTTGCACTAGTCTAGTAAGTACCACAATGGGAAACCCCCATTGTTAAGGATAATTGTGAGAATCCCTCACCAATAGTATATACATGTATGGGAAGCCCCCACTAGATGAACTTACACATTACTGTTACGAACTTACTTTCTGTGAACTCGCTCAACTAGTTTGTTGATTATTTGCTGCATGCCTTGCAGGACCTTAGGTGATTTATGGAGCTTGCACAGGGAGGAGCAGGTCGTTGTGGGATGCGGATCATGAACGATATTTGAACTTATAACTATTTTGAGTTTACATTACTATGCTTCCGCTACTTAAACAAAGTTGGTTTTGAAACATCAATCATGTCATGATGGACTTCGTTAATTACTTTTATTATTATTAAATGCTATGTTTGATATGATTGATGGCTTGATCCTGGTCATGTCACGCCTCCAAGCGGTGGTACTCCGCGGGTGGATTTTGGGGGTGTGACAGATTGGTATCAGAGCCATTGGTTATAGAGAACTTGGTTTTAATATGGGAAAACGTTTTTATTAAAACCAGACTATAACCAGTACAGTGCTCTTAACGATCCACAACGACGCTTCGCTCCACGTGCAAGACTCGACATCCTAGGTAATAAGGTTTATGTTTATTGCCTGTTTGCTAGAACTGCTTAGAACTTTGCTCGCATTACACTTAGATACACATGACTTATTTCATGAGAACACCTACGTGCTTACACTTTTCTGTCATCGCCCTACTCGCGAACCACTCTCATTTACGTTACTTTTACTATGAAGATCATGTCTGGAAGAATTAACATGACACAAGCCCAGCTAGAGGCTCTCGTCCAAGCTCAAGTTGCTGCGGCACTTGCAGCTGCTCAAGCAGGTAGTATATCCTGTAGTTATAACTTACGCTAGGGTCTTTAGATCCTACATTCCTAAACTAGCCCTTGTATTTAAACTTTGCCCTATTCGTACACAATAGGTCAACCAGCGCAGCAAGTTTTCACCTTTAAGGACTTCATGGACTGTCGTCCAAGTACCTTCAGCGGCACAGAGGGGGCAGTGGGACTCCTCCACTGGTTTGAAAAGCTAGAGTCAGTATTCGAAATGTGCGAGTGCCCTTAGGCTCGCAAGGTTAAGTATGCAACTGGCACCTTGGAAGGAATCGCGCTAACCTGGTGGAATGCGCAGGTGCAAATTCTGGGGTTGGCAGCTGCTAACGCCACACCCTGGAACGATTTTAAGGAACTTATCAAGAGGGAGTATTGCACGCGTGAAGATATTCACAAGTTGGAAGACGAACTGTATAATTTGAAAATGGTTGGGTCAGAGATCGAAGCG
This sequence comes from Helianthus annuus, assembly GCF_002127325.2. NCBI lineage: Eukaryota > Viridiplantae > Streptophyta > Magnoliopsida > Asterales > Asteraceae > Helianthus > Helianthus annuus. The sequence continues at coordinate 67,303,905 of NC_035440.2, read as the reverse complement.
TATACTAAACGGTCGAATGAGCTGGCCGTGCTATGTCCAACTATGGTGGACCCTCCATACAAGCGCATCGAGATGTATCTCAAGGGGTTGGCACCAAAAATCCAGAGCCATGTTACCTCGGCTAATCTTGACAACATCCAGGAAATTCAACGCCTCGCTCATCGTATCACCGACCAGGCAGTGGATCAGAATAAACTGCCTAAGCGTGTCAGCGCTACTGCTACAGTCACTCCTTCAGCTACTCCCGCTACTACTAGCGACAGCAAAAGAAAATGGGATGGAGATTCTAGTAAAGGTTCAGCATCCGTTCAGTCTCAAGCTCAGCAACAGAAGACTGACCATTACCAGAGTCCTGGTCAACAATCCTCTGGTGGTCATAGACGGGGAAGATATCAGGGTTTTCACCCCAAGTGTCACAATTGCAACAGGCACCATAACGGCCCATGCAACAAAGGTCGTTGCCAAAGGTGTCTCAAGATGGGGCACGAGGCTAAAGACTGTAGGAGCCCGCGTCCTGCAAATCAGAACCAGCAACCTCAGCTACCAGCTCCGCAGAACCAGAACCAGCAACAGCAGCCACAGCGTGGAAACCGGGGATGTTTTCAGTGTGGGGCTGAAGGTCATTTCAAACGCGACTGCCCTCAGTTGAACCAGAATCGCAACAACAATAACCAGGGCAACGGGAACAACAACGGTGGGAACAACAACAATAATGGCAACGAGGCTAGGGGACGCGCTTTTGTGCTAGGTCGAGGTGACGCAGTGAACGATCCCAATGTGGTTATGGGTAAGTTTCTCCTCGACAATATTTACGTTACTGTTTTGTTCGATTCGGGTGCGGATACAAGCTATATGTCTGTGAAAATGTGTCAACTGCTAAAACGTGCACCAACACTTTTACCCACCAAACATGTAGTAGAGTTAGCTAACGGTAAAAGTCTAGAAGCCACGCATGTAGTTCAGGGTTGTAATCTTATCCTAGCTGGCCAAGCTTTCTCTATAGATCTCATTCCCATAGTTTTGGGTAGTTTCGACGTCGTGATTGGGATGGATTGGCTATCCCAACACCAGGCAGAAATCTTATGCAGCGAGAAGATAATTCGTATTCCTCGTTCCGGTCAAGAACCTCTCGAAGTTCAAGGTGACAAGAGTGGTGCAGTGGTCGGCATCATCTCTTTCTTGAAGGCTCAGAAATGCTTACGAAAGGGGCACACTGCCATTCTGGCACTCGTTACAGACGCGTCAGCAAAGGAAAAGAAATTGGAAGATATTCCAATTGTTCGCGACTACCCTCAGGTGTTCCCTGAAGATTTACCCGGCTTACCGCCTCATCGACAGGTCGAATTTCAAATCGAGCTCGCTCCAGGAGCAGCACCCATAGCTCGCGCACCATATCGTTTAGCTCCATCAGAATTGGAAGAACTGTCAAAACAGCTGCAAGAGCTCTTGGAAAAGGGCTTCATTCGTCCAAGCTCTTCGCCATGGGGAGCTCCAGTACTATTTGTGAAAAAGAAAGACGGTACGTTCAGAATGTGCATAGACTACCGTGAACTCAACAAGGTGACGGTGAAGAACTGTTATCCTCTTCCATGCATAGACGACTTATTCGACCAGTTGCAAGGGTCGTGCTACTATTCGAAGATAGACTTAAGGTCAGGGTATCATCAGCTGAGAGTCCGGGATGAGGACGACTCCAAGACAGCCTTCAGAACTCGTTATGGTCACTACGAGTTTCTTGTCATGTCGTTCGGATTAACGAACGCGCCTGCCGTATTAATGGATCTTATGAACAGGGTGTGCAAACCCTATCTTGACAAGTTCGTCATAGTATTCATCGACGACATTCTGATTTACTCCAAGAGTCAGGAGGAACACGAGCAGCATCTTCGCCTTATTTTGGAACTCCTTCGGAAGGAACAGCTGTACGCCAAGCTCTCTAAATGCGACTTCTGGCTTCGTGAAGTCCACTTCTTAGGTCATGTGGTGAACAGGGATGGGATCCATGTCGATCCATCCAAGGTAGACTCGATCAGGAACTGGCCTGCACCACGAACGCCAACGGAAATACGCCAATTCTTGGGTTTGGCAGGTTACTACAGACGGTTTATCAAGGATTTCTCGAAGATTGCGCAGCCGCTTACGCTACTGACACAGAAGGGTGTCACCTACCGTTGGGGAGATCCCCAGGAGACTGCTTTTCAGCACCTAAAGGATAGGCTTTGCAGTGCACCTATCCTCTCTCTGCCAGAGGGCACAGATGACTTCGTGGTTTATTGTGATGCATCCATTCGGGGACTTGGATGTGTGTTAATGCAGCGCGACAAGGTTATTGCTTACGCCTCTCGTCAACTCAAGGTTCATGAACGGAACTACACGACGCACGACTTAGAGCTGGGAGCTGTTGTTTTCGCGCTTAAGATATGGCGACACTACCAGTACGGTACCAGGTGCACGATTTACACCGATCACAGGTGTCTCGAACATATCCTTAAGCAGAAGGATTTGAACGTGCGTCAACGGCGATGGGTTGAATTACTAAACGATTACGAATGCGCTATCAAGTACCATCCAGGCAAAGCCAATGTTGTGGCTGACGCTCTTAGTCGAAAGGACACCTTACCGAAGCGCGTGCGAGCGCTATAGCTTACAATTCAGTCTAGCCTTCCTGCACAGATACGAGATGCTCAGGTAGAAGCATTGAAGCCCGAAAACGTCAAGGCTGAAGCCTTACGCGGCTCACGACAACGACTAGAACAGAAGGCAGACGGCGCCTACTATGTAACGGGGCGTATTTGGGTCCCACTTTATGGCGGTCTACGCGAACTTGTGATGGACGAAGCTCACAAGTCTCGTTACTCGGTACACCCAGGGTCGGACAAAATGTACCACGACATCAGAACTACTTACTGGTGGCCTAGTATGAAAGCTCACATCGCGACTTATGTCGGCAAGTGCCTGACCTGTGCGAGGGTCAAGGTTGAATACCAGAAACCAGCTGGTCTACTTCAGCAGCCTAAGATACCTCAATGGAAATGGGAAGAAATTTCCATGGATTTCGTCACAGGCTTACCTAGATCCCAGCGGGGGAATGATACCATATGGGTGATCGTGGATCGACTCACCAAGTCTGCACACTTCCTGGCTATAAAGGAAACGGATAAGTTCTCCACTCTCGCAGACATCTACCTTAAAGAAGTTGTTTCGAGGCACGGGGTGCCCACATCCATCATTTCGGATCGGGATGCACGATTTACGTCAGAGCTATGGCAAGCGATGCACAAATCATTCGGCTCAAGGTTAGACATGAGCACAGCTTATCACCCTCAGACGGATGGGCAGTCTGAGCGAACGATTCAAACACTTGAAGACATGCTTAGGGCATGCGTTATCGATTTCGGCAACGGCTGGGAAAAGCATCTCCCTTTGGTGGAGTTTTCGTACAATAACAGTTATCACACCAGCATTCAAGCCGCTCCATTCGAGGCATTGTACGGGCGTAAATGCCGGTCACCTCTCTGTTGGGCAGAGGTGGGGGATAGTCAGATTACGGGTCCAGAGATAGTAGTGGACGCCACAGAAAAGATTGCACAGATACGACAACGCATGGCGGCAGCACGCGACCGTCAGAAAGCCTACGCGGACAAGCGTAGAAAGCCTTTGGAATTTCAGGTCGGGGACCGGGTTTTACTTAAAGTCTCACCCTGGAAGGGTGTGGTTCGTTTTGGCAAACGAGGCAAACTAAATCCGCGGTACGTCGGACCATTCGAAATCATAGAAAAGATTGGCAAAGTAGCATACAAGCTAAACCTACCAGCTGAACTCGGGGCAGTTCACAATGTCTTTCATGTGTCGAACCTAAAGAACTGCTTATCAGATGAAACCCTCATCATTCCTTTTAAGGAACTCACTATCGACGAGCGGTTGCAGTTCGTCGAGGAACCAGTAGAAATCACGGACCGGGATGTGAAGGTCCTCAAAAGCAAGAGAATCCCTCTTGTTCGAGTACGTTGGAACTCCAAACGTGGCCCAGAGTACACCTGGGAACGCGAAGACAGGATGACAGAAAAGTACCCCCAGTTATTCGGAACTAAAGCAACCACTACTGAGGATGAAGCTACTACTTCGGAATTTCGGGACGAAATTCCAGATCAACGGGGGGAGGATGTGACACCCCAGGAAAACCAGTGAACGTTATAACTTACCTAGCTTCCTCAGTGAGTGCATACCAAATTTCGGGACGAAATTTTTAATTAGTTGGGGATAATGTGACAACTCGAACTTTAGACTTACTTTGTGTAACGATACGTGTTTATGAGAACGTTATTAATCGAATAATTATGTGATTATTTTATTATGTGCATTGTGTAATATGTGCGTTTATTATGTGTGTTTTAATTGAGCCCAACCCGAACCGCACAACACCTTTCGGACCGCACAAGCCTATTGGGCTCTACACCTTGCATTCGGATTAGTAAACACCGAGTTGGGCTCGGCCCACTCCACGTTCACGCGAACAAACACCCACCTAGGGGTTGTTCTCTCATTCTAGTTACAACACATCAAAACACACAAAACCCTAGACAACTTTTGCTCTCTCTTTTGTTGCTTGGAACCCGACGACACACACACACCCTTTGAAGCTTGTGAACCGGGTCGATCCTCTATCTTCATCCGGTTAGTGTTTTGGTGTTTGTTTGGTATTTGATTGTATGATGTACACTGTGATTTACATGTTCCATGCTTAGATCAACCGACTAGGATTGATTATGTGTTGTTCTTGTATATATTATTGCATGATGTTAAGCTAAAACCGAATTGATATTGCTATGTCGTGTATGCGAGTTGGTGATGTTTGATCGTGGTTGATATTCTTGCTATCTTGTTTGCTTAAACGATGATCTTGTGATATTACCGGGTAAATAAACAATCGGCTGTGATATGAATTAAACCCGTATGTTATGTGTAAAGTTCTAGGGTTGGTTCAATTAGATGGCATGGAATAGATTAGTGTTCATGAATGTTGATTAGGGTTCATATGGATTTTTGAATAAGTTGTCTTGTTTGATCGAGATTTAGCATGTCTCGTAACTGATTTCATGTTAATTGATTTGGTTATGTTTGGAAACCTTGAAACGGATTGAAAGAATTCTGCATGAAATCAGGAAGTTTGTTGCATTGACTAAACCACACGGTTGCGAGTCGAGACCGGTGATCGTTGCGACTCGAAACCTCACACCACACAGCAGCACGAGCCGAAACCGCGGTTGCGAGTCCCGTTGCGACTCGTAACCAGACCATGACGAGCCGAGACCAGCCCTTGCGACTCGTAATCTCCCGTTGCGACTCGTAACCCCCTGTTGCGACTCGAGATCGCCGGTTGCGACTCGAGACCAGTTATGCACGTACACTGTGTTGGGCCTACACTGTCACGGGCCAATCTATTGGGCCAAATAATTGGACTTATGCATTTGACTGTCATGTGTTATGAATTTGGGCCGCGTAGACCATTGGACTTTTAATTGGGCCGATATGTTATTTGGGTGAATGTTATTTGGGCTGATTGTCTTTCGGGCTTAGACATTGGATCGCACAAGTTTAATATGTGGTATATAATTGGGCCGGGTTATGTTGGGCCGAGCTTAGAACGCACAAGTTATGCTCTTGACTGCTAAGTGTTACCATGTTCTATAAGTGCTCGAAACATGTTAACTTGTATGTTTTATACGTGCATTACGTGAAGTCAAAACCTGACTTGTATAAAAACCGTGATAGGACGTGGTTGACCATTTACTTGCTACCTGTACTCTTTGTGTATCTGCCGAGCAAACCAAGGTGAGTTCACACAGCCAAGGCATGGGATTCCCGGGTTGGGAATTGGGTTGGAATTGTTGATATGGAATGATTACTCGTACTTACGCATTCACTAGACTATAGACCATCGTCCTCAGGATAGTCAGGACACGTTACGTAAAGCCTACGTAACCCAGTAATTTGCCATTTGTCTCCCGGGTCGGGAGGACACGTTACGTAAAGCCTACGTAACCCAATACCTTCTACTGTCTTCCGGGTCGGAAGGACACGCTGCGTAAAGCCTACGTAGCCCCCACGCGTACCACTGTCCTCGGGGAAGGGCACGTCACGTAAAGCCTACGTGACCCAGTACGTATTCCTGTTCTCGGTTTAAGAAGAACACATGGTTGCACTAGTCTAGTAAGTACCACAATGGGAAACCCCCATTGTTAAGGATAATTGTGAGAATCCCTCACCAATAGTATATACATGTATGGGAAGCCCCCACTAGATGAACTTACACATTACTGTTACGAACTTACTTTCTGTGAACTCGCTCAACTAGTTTGTTGATTATTTGCTGCATGCCTTGCAGGACCTTAGGTGCATTATGGAGCTTGCACAGGGAGGAGCAGGTCGTTGTGGGATACGGATCATGAACGATATTTGAACTTATAACTATTTTGAGTTTACATTACTATGCTTCCGCTACTTAAACAAAGTTGGTTTTGAAACATCAATCATGTCATGATGGACTTCGTTAATTACTTTTATTATTATTAAATGCTATGTTTGATATGATTGATGGCTTGATCCTGGTCATGTCACGCCTCCAAGCGGTGGTACTCCGCGGGTGGATTTTGGGGGTGTGACACACATCATGGTTTGCCTGAGAAAGTGTCTATGCTAAAGGCATCCAAATGTTTGAGGAAGGGTTGTGTCCTTTATATGGCACAGGTGACCATTGATGAGCAGAAGCCCAGGATTGAAGACATCCCCGTTATTTCTGAATACCCTGAGGTTTTCCATGAAGAACTACCTGGTTTGCCACCAGATAGACAAGTGGAGTTCAGAATCGACATTATTCCAGGAGCAGCTCCTATTGCTAGAGCACAATATAGATTGGCGCCAACAGAAATGAAGGAATTGAGAACGCAGCTAGATGATCTGCTAGCCAAAGGTTTTATTAGACCTAGTTTGTCTCCTTGGGGAGCACCGATCTTATTTGTCAAGAAGAAAGATGGGTCGATGCGTTTATGTATCGATTACCGAGAGCTTAACAAGGTTACTATCAAGAATAGGTATCCTTTCCCCAGGATCGACGATCTGTTCGATCAATTGCAAGGAGCAAGCTACTTTTCCAAGATTGATTTGAGGTCAGGCTACCATCAATTGAAGGTTAAGGATGAAGATGTTCACAAGACTGCATTTAGGACCCGTTATGGTCACTACGAGTTCCTAGTGATGCCTTTTGGGCTCACTAATGCACCTGCCGCATTCATGGATCTCATGAATCGCGTCTGCAAGCCTTATTTGGATAAATTTGTCATTATCTTCATCGATGACATTCTCATCTACTCAAAAAGTCAAGCTGACCACGAGAAGCATCTTCGATGTATCCTTAAATTGCTTCATCAAGAAAAGCTCTATGAAAAATTTTCTAAATGTGAATTTTGGCTACGAGAAGTCCAATTCCTTGGACATGTAGTCAGTGAGCATGGTATTCAAGTAGATCCCGCTAAAGTTGAAGCTATCATGAATTGGCAGGAGCCAAAGACGCCTACGGAGATTCGCAGTTTCCTAGGGCTAGCAGGATACTACAGACGCTTTATCGAGAATTTCTCAAGGATTGCAGCACCCCTGACTTTGCTGACTCGCAAGAATAACAAGTTCAATTGGGGGCCTAAGCAGCAAGAGTCATTCAATATTTTGAAGAAAAAAATGAGTAACGCACCAGTGTTGACATTACCTGAAGGAATTGATGAGTTCGTAGTCTATTGCGATGCATCACACACCGGAATGGGTTGTGTGTTAATGCAAAAAGGCATGGTCATTGCCTACGCTTCGCGACAGTTAAAGGTGCATGAGAAGAATTACACCACCCATGATTTGGAATTGGGTGCCGTTGTATTTGCATTAAAACTGTGGAGGCACTATTTATATGGAACTAAGTGCGTGATCTATTCTGATCACAAAAGCCTTCAACACTTGTTCAATCAGAAGGATTTGAACATGAGGCAACGACGCTGGATGGAAACTCTGAATGATTATGATTGTGAAATAAGATACCATCCAGGCAAGGCTAACGTAGTCGCAGATGCCTTGAGCAGAAAGGAAAGAGTGAAGCCGATAAGAATCAATGCCAAGAGCATTGAAATCAAAAACAGTCTGAATGAAAGGTTGTTAGCTGCACAGAAGGAAGTTGTGTCAGAAGCCAACTATCCTAATGAAAAGCTAGGAGTGACTGAAGAACAGTTATCCTATGGCAAGGACGGAATCCTGAGATTAAATGGAAGAATATGGGTTCCTGTTTGTGGAGGACTTCGAGACGTCATCCTTCAGGAATCCCACAACTCCAGATATTCCGTCCATCCTGGGGCAGATAAGATGTGCCAGGATGTGAAGGCAAATTATTGGTGGATAGGCTTGAAAAAGTCTATAGCTACCCATGTAGCTAAATGTCTGACATGTGCTCAAGTCAAGGCTGAGCATCAGAAGCCGTCAGGTTTGCTGCAACAGCCTGAAATTCCCACTTGGAAATGGGAGATGGTGACGATGGATTTCATCACCAAGTTGCCTAAAACACAGAAGGGAAATGATACTATTTGGGTGATAGTTGATAGACTGACTAAGTCAGCACATTTCCTACCCATTAAGGAGACCTAGAGTTCGGACATGTTGGCCTAACTGTATGTTGATAAAATCGTATCTCTGCATGGGGTACCAGTATCTATTATCTCTGATAGGGATACTAGATACACTTCGCATTTCTAGAAGAGTTTCCAACACTCTCTGGGGACGCAATTGAATTTTAGTACGGCTTACCATCCTCAGACGGATGGGAAAAGTGAGCGTACCATTCAAACCTTGGAAGACATGCTTCGTGCATGTGTAATTGATTTAGGAGGAAGCTGGGATAAGCACCTACCTCTGGTCGAGTTCTCCTACAACAATAGCTATCATATCAGCATTCAGGCTTCGCCTTTCGAGGCACTATATGGTAGAAAGTGCAGAACACCCATTTGGTGGGCAGAAGTAGGAGACACTCAATTGTCAAGTCCCGATCTAGTCTTTGAAACGACGGACAAGATTTTCCAGATTCGTGACCGCCTGAAAGCTGCCCGGGATAGGCACAAGAGCTATGTTGATAAAAGGCAAAAACCCCTCAAGTTCGAGGTTGGAGACAAAGTTTTGCTCAAAGTATCACCCTGGAAGGGGGTGATGCGATTTGGTAAGAAAGGTAAGTTAAGCCCGAGGTATATAGGACAATTTGAGATCATCGAATGTGTTGGGACAGTGGCTTATAAGTTAAACTTACCTGAAGAGCTCAGTGGTATTCACAATGTGTTCCACATCTTCAATCTGAAGAAATGTCTAGCTGATGAATCACTAGTCATACCACACACATATGTGCATATAGATGAGAGCTTGAAGTTTGTGGAAAAACCTGTGTCGATTGAGGATCGACAGGTAATGAAGCTTCGAAGGAAGCACGTGCCTATTGTCAAGGTCAAATGGGATGCCCGCAGAGGTCCCGATTATACATGGGAGTTAGAGTCCACAATGAAAGAAAAATACCCTCAATTATTTCAGTAAATCTCGAGGTCGAGATTTCTTTTAAGGGGGTGAGGATGTAACACCTCGGAAATTCCTGTCCAATAAAATAAAGACACGTGTCATGAGAGACACACGTGTCAGGAACCCGGATTAAATAAAAAGATGTATGGTAGGATTTTAAAGAGGGCGTCATGTTATTAAAAATACCTCTGAACGACTCAAGGGTGACATGTTATTAAGACACCTCTGAGCGACCCAAATTATAAATCCCAAGATCCTTAAATCGTTTGATAAGCATCTGATATATAACCGGTTGTTCTAAATAAATAAAATTCCATTTCTATATGGAAAATGTGAGTTTTAAGAATATTGCTATGGCATTCAGAAGTTGGATTTTGGCTTACAAAGAATTGAATTGGAACAAATTAATGTCTATTACATTTTCCGTCAATTCCAAAGCTTGAGACAAAAAGCCAAAGTGATATAAAGGCATGCAAGCATGCAAGGTCTGAGATAACGGTCCCTACATTGCAGTAAAAGCATGAGGAATCCGACACTACACAATGCATGGTCAATTCTTGGAAATTTGTAAATTTTTGGCTTCTGGCCATCGGTTACGGACCGTATGGCTTTAAGCTTACGATCCGTAAGATGCATACCTGGGCGATTTCAGCAAAGGTCGGTTACGGACCGCAACCATTTCAGCATACGGTTCGCAAGAGCTGCATACGGACCGCAAGAGCTTAGGCTTACGGTCCGTAAGCCTGTCGCTGGCAGTAGAAAATGGACAGCTGCCTGTTCAGCCTGTTGCACCGACTTATAAGCATGGTTTTCGAAACAAGGGACTTGCTAGGCAGTATTTAGCCACATAGGGACACCTGGGGTGATCTTGTAACCATCCTAGGCTATCTTGGCATGATCTTGGACTTCAAGGTTCACTATATAAGGAGCTTGAGTGGTGAACTTTAGTCTTGCTCACTTGAAACTTTTGTTCAAGACTTCTCTGGAGCTCCTGGACAGCATCAACTCTTTCGTAGGCTCCATAATCATTCTTAGGAATCTTGTAAGTGTCCTTAACCTTCCTTAATCCATTTTAGCTTAGTTAATTAGCTAAAAGTCAAACCGTCTTAATTAAGGTTTGACTTCGAGATTAGTCCATAATTACTCAGTCAAATCTCGAATTAAAAATACCTATAAGTAGGTAATTATGTGGGTAACAAACCATTAAAAGGGTATTTCCAGATTCCCACTCTAACCATGTTAATTGTCGAGTCAAAGCTTACTTTAAAAAGTCAACAGAATGCTTAAATCCAAATTAACTCATAATTAGCAATGTAGGATACATGCAACCTGTTTGATCATTAATATAACTTGGTAACTAATGTAAGAACATGTCCCAACATGTTAAACTCGACAATTTTCTGTTTAGACCCGGTTTGGAACCGAAAGTCGCATAGTTTGACTTTCGCTTTGACTTTCAGTTCTGACCCGTTTTAGTCAAGTTTAGGATTGCCATAGAGCTTCTTTTGGACCTAGTAACATGTTAGCATAACCCTCTGTGATTATACGACTTGGTTCACTAGTTGTCTAATTATTATGCAAGTTTCCGTTAAATGCCCATATGTTGACCATTATGCCCAAATGTCCATAAAATATGATTTTGGAAATATAAAAGGGTAGACATCTTAGTTACTGAATTATAAGCTTGTACCTAAAATTTGACATCAGTTTGAGGTCTAGATTAAGAGTTATGCTCATTAGCGTAATTAGAAGCTTCTTTAGTAATTAAATGGCGTAAATTGCATATAGCCTATCTAAACCCAAATTTTTATACAAAACTTTATACCCACTGATATATAATAATATTTTGGGATTTTTAGAGATTTTTATTTATTTTTAGGCTGAGCATAACTTAGAGTTTTAAGCTTAATTCGGTTATTGCCGTTTATGCCCTTTTAGGCTATAAAATGAGTTTTATAAATCCTTTTGACCTCAAACCTTTTTCTACTGGTTTATTATGTTAAATATATTATTTTGAGCCTTCTGTAATTATAAAAATATCAGCTTTTCTTTTAAAACCCGGAATTGGCTCCAAATCGCCTTTTTAGGCATTTTTACGACATAGTATATGTCAAAACTAGTTTATATATATAAGAGTCAATACCTACTGATATATTTGGTAAAATTTAATATTATAACAGTAAACTAAAGTTTGAAACTCAGATTTCCATTTTGACCTTTTAGGCTTATGTGAATTTACCAAAATGCCCTTTCGGTGCATAAGATGGCTATAATTAATAAAATTCACATATATTTGATACTATACTGTTATAACATAGTTAACTAAGTATATTTACTAATTTATTCAGATATATAACTCAGATTGCTAGTTTAACTCTTTTATACCCTTTAAAATGACCAAAATGCCCTTATGAGGCATAATTTGAGTTTAAAATTATTTGGGGCATAATAGGACATATTTTGTTGATATCACAACATATTTGGTGCATATAACCTCGGGAAACATGTATATGATTTTTATGGTTACCCGTTACGCACTTTCGCGTTCAGATCGGCTTATGTAACTAGTTTACGCATATTAGCCGAAACGGGTCAAACCGTATTATCTTTGTCTCAAAATCCAGAATGTGTTTAGTTTACCCATATTATACAAGTCTTCAAACTTGTCAGGGTCTAAATCACATTCCTTCCCGGATTTTCGCCTTCCATGCGATTAAACCGTATTTATCCTTGAAACCAACCGGTCTAAGCTTAGGCTATATTAAAGACCCGTTAGGATTCTAATAGGTTATTATAAACCTTCGTTCCAGAATAGGAGGCCCAGTAAAAGACACTTGCATTTGCTTATTGTGGTTTATACTTGCTCAGGTAAATACTTTTAACTTATTTTCCCTTATACGGGCTTGGGGTACGGTATATAAAATACCGCTTGGTCGGACAATTGACCTTAACTCATTAGTAGTTGAGTATTATCAATGTGACCCGTTTAAAAATTTGTTTTGTTTGTTTTACGCCTTTGGGAGTTTAATGACCATGTCCCGGATATCCTTGGCATCATTCATGAAATGGCCACGACCTTGACACGCGGGTGTAGGCGTACACTCGACAATGTGTCCATATTTATTAAGGTATAACCGTTGGCTTCCCGCCGCGGATTTATACTATGTGGTGTGTCTATTAACCTTAAACCTGGCACAAACCGAGCGACTAAACGCATAACGAACATGTAATTCTTTTACAAGATTAGATTTGATTAATTATCCCAAGTTATAAAAAGTTTTGTGCCATGTGCATTCAAATCAATTTTTAAAATGTTTTCAAAATGAGTCAGTTAAACTGTATTTACCAGTGTAAACTGACGTAGTTTCCCCAAAAAGATTAAGTGCAGGTTCTACATGAAATAGGCTGTGTTGGTGCACTTGTGTCTGTACTTTGTCTGTATTTTGTAATGATATAAAACGATGTCTTTTGTTAGTCTTGTTTACGTTATTTATTGGTTTGTATATGTGTTTGAATGTAAGTTTGACCAAGTCAACCATCCTCCTGGTTTGACTTGGCCAAACAGTCAACACTCAGTTTGTAAGTTTGATTGCTTCGAAGGATGTCATCGAAGGATTGTTTATATCCTTCGATGACCTCGAAGGATAACCTTCGATGGATACAAATGGACCTCGAAGGATATATCATCCTTCGAGGTATATGTGGATCCTTCGGAGGGTTTCTGGTCGATAGATGATCTTTCGATCAGACATACTGATCCTTCGACACAATCAATCTGTTATGGGTATATATACCCTTGTATGGGTTCATTTCACAGTAAGACATCCGAAAGTAGTTAGACAGTGTTTGTGAGTGAACCAAGTCTTGTAGAGAGCATTTTCAGTTTGGTCAAGGGCTGTAACCGTGTCCACTGAAATACAAGAGAAAACTTTGATATCTTGTGTGTCTACTCTTTCTCTTTGTAGCTTTTGTTCTCATCTAAACTATCGGTTTGCATTCTAGCTTGGATTCCGCACTTGCTAGAGTGTTAAACATAACAAGGATAAGGTTTAACCTCAACCTCCGAGGGACCTACAAGTGGTATCAGAGCCGTGGCTCTTTTCCTTGTTAAAAACCGAGTTTATACAAGACTTTGGAGTGTTTGGACAAAACTCACTTGGTTTAGCACCCGTTTTTAGTGTTTTTCTTGGATTTCTTGACGTAAAAACGTGTTCTAAACTAACCGGGTGTGTTAAAGGAAGGTTTGGGTAACTTAAAAACTTGTTTTTAAGAACTTTGGTACTTTCCGGCCAAATTCCGGCTTACTCCGGTGACCGGTTTTTGTGGATAAGAACCTTCCATTTTAGGTAATATAATATTGGTCAAATCTGAGTTGGTGAAAAGGTAAGGTCTGAACATACCTTCTGCCGAAAGTTGTCTACCAACCAATCACCTTTTTCACCAACCTGTCACCTTTTGTCAACTGTGTCAGATCTGTTCGAAAGATATCCTTCAAAGTCGAAAGACTATCTTTCGATCAAAGGAGGTTCGACAGATATTCATCCTTCGAACATCCTTCGAAGTCTGTGAGTTATCTTTCGAGCCAAGGAATCTTTTCGAAGGATATATTGTTCGAGCTACTGTTACTATTCGAAAGATAAGGATCCTTCGTCTTGGAGAATCTTTCGAAATTATTGTTCGAAATTCAACAGTGATCTTTCGAACACTGTTGATCCTTCGAACAAATATTATCTTTCGATCCTTATCTGTTTAAGTTTAACAGTTGTGTTTTTCAGGTCTTTCGATCCAGGATCTTTCGGCTGTTTGTTTCTTTTCAACATATTAACATAGTTTGTGAACATTGAATTTTCAAAAAGAAAAACTTGTTTTTCAAATTTTAAAATCAATTTTCACTTAATATATTAATTTTTTATAAAATGGGAACAAACGGTCAGTGGGATCCAACCGCGTGGACTACAACAACTTTGACTCCACAGTCATCAGCTACGCAATCATCAGCTACACAATCTGCGTCAGATTTCAACAAAACTGCATGGATGCAGGCTATTGCCCCACCTCAAGCTGCAATGATAACTGCAAATCAATGGGCATTGGTCACAAATCAAAGCAGCAGCATTCAAGCAATGATGCAGAACGACAGTGAAACTGGTACAAGCACAAAACCGCCAAAGCTAAATCACATCAATGATTGGGGATGGTGGAAAGAAAGGCTGAGAACTTATGTTCAGGGGCAAGGTCAAGATCTATGGATGTGTTTCTTCACCCCATTTGAAAATGAGTTGGAAGTTGCAGGATCTAATCCAGAAACTTACAGCACTATGTCTGATGATGATAAGAAGAAAATTGAGTTAGAAAAGAAAGCATTCATGATTCTCACACAAGCTCTTCACAGAGACATTTACCACCAGTTTGTTTACTGCACGACTACTAAAAGCTTGTGGGATATGCTCACGTTACGATGTGAAGGAAATGCTCAATCTAGAAAGATCAAGCAAGAATTACTGAAGAAAGAGTTTGAAGGATTCACGTGTATGGAGAATGAGACTTTGGCAGAGTTATCTACAAGGTTCCATCACTTGTTGAGCGAGATGTTTGCTTTTAGAGTCACTGCCACTCCACAAGAAATGGTGAAGAGATTTGCTGATAGCTTACCATCAAAGTGGAGCAGTTTTCTTGAAATTCTCAAAGAAAATGGTGTTCTAGATACAATCACCGTTTATGAGTTAATTCAAAGATTGGAGAACAAGGATGTAGAAGAAAAGCTTAAAGCAAAAAGAACACTAACTCCTCAAAATCCAGAGATGTACTATGGGATTGCAGGAGGTATCAGTGGAGAAAAACCAGCCTCTCAACACGCGAAGCTTCAAACAGCTTTCATCTCAAACACCGGACCTTCCACAACAAATCAGTTTGATCCTTCAGCATACACGATGATGTATTCAAGACCAGATTCTTCTTCTCAACAACAACAGACAGCTCAGCAATTCACACCACCGCCTTTCTTAGACCCAAGCAGAGCTCAGCAGCAACAACCGCAACAGCAAGGGTTTTATGGAAACTCTTCAAATTTTCAAGCCACTTCCAATCCGAACACAGTCAGATTAGACACTTCCAACTTTTCCAAAGTCACTGTCGAAATAGCCAAGGAGCATATGGAGATGTTGAATACCTTGGTTAGTGCTTATTGTGGATTAGTTGCAGGTCAGATTGGGAATATCAATCTAACCAATGAAGATTATCAGCAAGTGGATAAAGAAGAGTTTGAAATGATGGATATCAATGGGCTCTTGCTAGTGCAATCCAAAGAGCAAAGGAGTTTATGGAAAGGACGGGGAGAACCAACTTGGAAAGCAACAACAACACCAAGTATGGTTTTGATAAGAATGCTGTCACTTGCTTTAATTGTGGTGAAAAGGGTCACTTCAAGCGGGAGTGTCAGAAGCCACCTAAGCAAGGAAATCAGAATCCCTTCAGGAATCAAGGACAGCCACAACAGCAACAGAACAACAATACTGTCAGATCAATAGTTCCTGTTGGAGGAAATGCATCTGGATCCACAAACACTAATCCCCACAGAGGATTGGTTGTTCAAGCTGATGAAATATGTAACTGGAACCTTCAGCTTGGAGAAGGAGGAAATGGTGGAACAGCATGCTATGCTAAAGTGATTGAGAAGGTAGTGGAACCCGTGTCTGCTGGTGAATCTTCAGAAGATGAAGATAGTTCGGGTTATAGTGGGAGCATGGATGGGGAATCACTTGATGCTGGTGATTTATCAAGTGATGCTATAGATTTGGAAGTTGATGAGCTGTTGGCTGAAGCTGAAGCATTATGCAAAAGGAGATCTATTCTTTGCCAGAAATCTGCTGGAACTTCCGAGAAGCTTGCTCAGTTTTTCTCTGAAGATGGATCTTTTTCTTTTCATACAGCCTTTATGGCTCACGTAGAAGGTCAAACTTCTCAGGTATGTGATACTAATTCTGACTCTATTTCTGCTCCTATTGAATGTGCAAAGTGTTTAGAATATGCAGAAAAGGAAATTCAGTTTGAAATCACACACAAACACAATCAAGAATTGATTGTAGATCTTTCTAAAGCAACCGAAGCTAACTTGTTTTTAACCAGAAATGAAAAGGAGTTTAAAGCAACAATTGCGTCATTAAAACATGATGTTTCTGAATTGCAAAAGGCTGTTTTGAGAAAACAACATGCTAACAATAATCTAATTGACACAATTGAAAAGCAAATGGTAGAGTTAGCAACAGCTCGATGTGAATGTGAGACAATTAAGCAGAAATTGGAAAGCTATTCCAATTCCCGCTATGTTTTGGATCACATTATTGATGTTCAAAAGAAAAAGGGGGATGCAAAATGTATTGGTTACAAATCATGTCCTCCCCCAATGAATCACAATTACTCCAAATTGCCTGATGACGAGGATATGCCCCGTTTTGAACCTACTGTGCCACTCGGTCTAGATGACTTTGCAGCAGGCCTCGGGTTCACAACTGGTACATCATCCTCGGGTCAATCAGAATCTGAGAATGTGACAGAGTCATCGTGTGTTAAGGAACAGAGTCCTCCCATTATTGAGGATGCTGATTCTTCGGACGATGAATCTGAAGAAATTGTGAAACAACAGTCTAACTCGGTTACAACAGATATTCCTATCGAGAATCACATTCTGTGTGATCCACCAGTGAAACCGAGTAAGACTGAAATGTCAAAAGCAATGGAATCCCTTGTAGTTAGCTCTGAAGGGAATAACTTGTTGTATACGCTCAAAGGAGATAGTAAAATCTACTCTAACAAAGATTTTCCAATTAAAAATGTAAATCAAGATTTAATTGAGCAAATTTTTGAAGGATGCACTGATAAGTTTTTGGGGAACAAAAGTGGCAAAGTTACAGTCACTCAATGTGATCCAATTCCGTGTGAACAAATTAGAAAACAATACGGAAACCAAAAACTACCACTTGAGCGAAAACAACAAGTCAACTCCGGAAAGGGTAAGGTACAGGGAAAGAAGGCTCAGAACAAGAATGTTCAAGCACCTAAAGTTCAGCAGCCTAAGACTGAATAACCAAAGGTTCAACAACCTAAAGTTGAACAGTCTAAGGCTACTCAACCTAAGGCTGCACAACCTAAAATTCAACAATCAAGGGTTGAGCAACCTAAGGTTCAACAACAAAAGGTGCAAAACAAAAGAGCTCCTGTTAAGAAACAAGAACCAAAAATGAACTTTGTTGGATCCACTGGTTCAGACAAACTTGAAACATTTCAGGATAAATCTAACGTTGATTTTGTAAAACAAGTTAGAATTTTAAAACGAAATGATCAAAATAATTACACCCAACACACCAACGGATGTGATTTAGGTCCTAGTACATCTAGATCACAAAGTTCATTGTCTGGTTCTTCGTCTGGTCATCAACATGTTTCTCCGAGGTTTGTAGAGCGGAGAACATGTTTTGAATGTGGCACAGTTGGGCATATTGTAAGATATTGCCCATACCTGCAAAAGCTGAAGTCAAAAACGAGTGCTCCCCAAGAAATCAATCACCAAAAACGACCAGTTTCCCCGAAACAAGACCCACGTGTCTTGAAAGAAAGGGAAAAGAAGTTAAAGCAAAAGAATCAAAAGGTAATTGAAAAGGCCTTAAAATCAGAGGTCAAAGAAGAAAAACCTGTACAAGCAAAATCTACAACTGTAAAACCAGTAAATGCTAAAACAATTAATACAAATACTGGTAAAGGACAAACAGCTTGGAAACAAAAACAGGTAATTCAATCAGGGGGAGCACCACAGGTTCTTTTTCCTAATCATCAAGTGATTGAAATCACTTTCCTTGATGATCAAGGACGACCCAAGTCCACAAAGGCTTGGGTCCCCCTCTCAAACTGATAAGTTAGTTGCATGTGCAGGCGGCTCCAGGAGGAACTATTAATAGTCATTGGATTGTTGATAGTGGGGCTTCCAGGCACATGACGGGCGACTATCGTCTTCTTTTCGATGTGCGAAGTATAAGAGGAGGATATGTTGCGTTTGCTGGAGACAAAGGAGGGTATATCACCGGCGAGGGAATGATCTCAAATGGAATTGTGAGTTTCGACAAAATCAATTATGTGCAACAGTTGGATCACAATCTCCTGAGAGTTTCTCAGATCTGCGACAAGAAGTTCACCGTGCATTTTGATGATGCCGGTTGTTATGTGCTGAAGCCAGGATTCAAGATTCCCGCAGAATGGATTCTCTTATCAGCACCAAGAGTTAATGATTTGTATGTCCTTGATATGAGCCAAGCAATAACTCAGTCCAAACAAGTTACTTGCTTTATTTCAAAAGCCACTGAAAAGGAGACGATCTCTTGGCACAGACGGATGGGTCATATTCACCTCAGAAAAATGAATCACCTTGTCAAAAACAATCTGGTGAGAGGTGTCAATGTGAAGAATTTTCAACTTCAAGATGTCTGTGTGCCGTGTCAGAAAGGGAAGCAGATCAAGAAATCACATCCATTGAAAAAGGTTAACACTGTAAACATGCCACTCGAACGTCTGCATATGGACCTTTTCGGCCCAGTCAAACACAAGAGTGTGCACGGGGAGGTTTTCTGCTTGGTAGTTACTGATGACTATTCAAGATTTTCATGGGTTGACTTCATGGTTCACAAGAGTGAGACTCCAGAAATTCTAAAGAATTTGATCACCTTGTTGGAAAATCTTTATAATCTAAAGGTGAGGCGAATTCGAAGCGACAACGGAACCGAGTTCAAAAACAAGGTTATGGATGAATTTTGCACTGCAAAAGGAATCCTTCATGAATACAGCTCTCGGTACACGCCACAACAAAACGGAGTCGCTGAAAGAAAGAACAGAACCTTAATTGAGACTGCAAGAACCATGTTGGTTGAGTCTCAGCTTCCAGTTCAATTCTGGACTGAAGCTGTTGCCTCGGCCTGCTACACGTTAAACAGGGTTCTCACAGTGAAAAGACATGGCAAAACGTGCTTCGAACTCCTACACAAGAAGACTCCTGACTTGGAATATCTAGAACCTTTTGGTGCACCATGTACCATGATTGAGCCTGACGGGAAGTTTGGTGCCAAAGCTATCGAAGGTTACTTCCTTGGGTATGCTACTCCTAATCTGCGAGTATGGAACCTGACAACCAAGAAGATTGAAGAATGGGGTGAAGTAAGAGTTCAAAGATATTCTAATCCACCGAAGCCTTCTGGAGATCCATGGATGTTCGATTATGATGGTCTTTTCGACTCATTTAATCTGCCGACATTTGATGATGACAATGCAATTGCTCAAATGTTGTCTGAAAGCGAGAATGCGACTGGCTCTCAGTTAGCTCGCCCAATCATTGTTGACTCACAAGCATCTTCTTCTGTCAACAATCTCGTTTCAAATGAGGTGTTTAATGATGCTGTCGATTACAATTTGTCATCGGAAGATGAGGAGTATGTTGATGCAAATGATGGTGAAGCACTGCGTCCGGTTCAAGGTACTTCAGAAGCAACGGATCCAGTGTCTGCGCAAATTGTCCAAGAAGAAAATGCATCATCTTCTACAACTCAACAGCTTCATAATGATATCGGGAACTTAAATATCAATAACTTGAGGTCAAATGTTGAAATTCCTCCAGTTTCTGAAACCCGAATTCATAACATTCATCCTCAGCAGAATATTATAGGTGATGTTCTCAGTGGTGTAAGGACAAGGAATCAAATCAGAAATAACGAAAATGATGGCTTGTATGCTGAGATAAGAGAGTCGGGACAACAAAATGATTGGTCTTTCGCCTGCTATGTTAGCCAAGAAGAGCCTAGATCTTGGAAGGAGGCATTGAAAGATGATTCCTGGGTGGAAGCTATGCAAGAAGAACTTCAGCAGTTCGAGAAGTTGGGCGTATGGAAATTGGTTGATAGGCCCGACAACTACAAGAAGATCGGAACTCGTTGGGTGTTTAAGTGCAAGAAGGACGACCGTGGGATTGTTGTCCGAAACAAAGCAAGGTTAGTTGTTCAAGGCTTCAGTCAGATCGAAGGTATTGACTACAATGAAGTGTATGCACCTGTTGCACGTCTGGAGGCTATTAGAATCTTTCTAGCCTACGCATCCTTCAAGAAATTCAAGGTGTACCAGATGGATGTTAAAAGTGCTTTTCTTCACGGAGTAGTCGAAGAGGAAGTATATGTCGAGCAACCACCGGGGTTTGAAGATCCATTACATCCTGACAGAGTTTTATTACTTAACAAGGCGTTATATGGTCTTCATCAAGCTCCCAGAGCCTGGTATGAGACACTGTCTACCTACCTGCTGAACAACGGGTTTAGACGGGGTTTGATCGATTGTACCCTCTTCATCAAAGAAAAAGGTGAAGATCTTCTGTTGGTACAGGTGTATGTCGATGACATTATCTTTGGTTCTACCGATGATAAGTTATGCAAGGAATTTGAAAAGGTGATGCAAGATCGATTCGAGATGAGTGCGATGGGTGAAATGACGTTCTTCTTGGGTTTGCAAGTTAATCAGTCCGAATCTGGAATTTTTATCCATCAAACCAAGTACGTCGGAGACATCTTGAGCCGGTTCCAGATGTCCGATTCGAAGCCAATTTCTACTCCTCTTCCGCAGAATCACGGGATTACTCCGGATGAAAAAGGGGATGCTGTAGACTCTTCACTTATCGTGCTATGATTGGATCTTTAATGTATCTCACCGCATCAAGACCCGACATTATGTATCCAACGTGCCTTCTCGCCAGATATCAAGCAAATCCGAAGGTCTCTCACTATGCTGCTGTCAAAAGGATTTTTCGTTATCTGAAGGGTTGCCCTGACACCGGGTTATGGTACCCTAAGGATGATAACTTCGATCTCAAGGCTTACAGTGATTCTTATTTCGGCGGCTGCAAGAAAGATGGCAAATCAACTACAGCAGGATGTCAGTTCTTAGGCAATCGCCTAGTCACTTGGCAGTGCAAGAAGCAGACATGTGTGGCTACATCTACATGTGAAGCGGAATACATTGCTGCGTCTAGTTGCTGCTCCCAGGTTCTATGGATCCAACAACAGATGCGGGACTACGGTTTTGAATTCCTAACTACTCCTATTTATGTTGATAATGAAGCTGCTTTACAGATCACTAGAAATCCTGTACAGCACTCAAAAACGAAGCACATCGATATTAAATATCACTTCATACGTGATTGCTTTGAAAAGAGACTTATCGATGTGGTTCACATTCATACCGATCACCAACGTGCCGACCTTTTTACCAAAGCATTTGATAAATCAAGATTCGATTATTTACTTTTGGTAAACGGCATAAAGGTGAAGCAAGAGTAACCGACATCGGGAAATCGTTTTTGTAAATATTTTTCTAAAACCAAAAATCCAAAAATATGTTTTTACTTTATTTTATTTTTGAATTTTAGGGGGAGAAAGTTTCAAGAAAAATACAAAAACACTGAAAAACCACAAAAATACAAAAATATGTCTTTAATTTATTTACTTTCTGCATTTAAGGGGGAGAAAATTCAGAAAAACACAAAAACAATAGAAAATCAAAAATGAGTTTCTTGGTAATATAGGAGAAAATGATATTACATCAGAGGTCGGTTGAAACATGTTTCTAGAAATCAAAAGGAAAAGAAAATGATAAGTAGCTCTACTAATGATGTACCGGTAGACTCACGATCACTTTAAAGTATGCAGGAGATATAAACATAACGAACTGAAAACCGCGTGGGAACCGCTCATTGGCATATGGTCTTGGTACCGAAATTTCGTTTGATAGATTGCCGAGGTTCTGAGATATTCGGGGTTTATTGTTAGTGCAATATCTGTCTATCGCCTCCGTCAATCTAGTTCGTAGCAGAAATAGAAGAAACTGAAGGTTTTTAAGCTTTTAGATTACAATTAGTTAAGAAGGGCAAGGTGGCAAACTTGTAAATAAGGAGAAATCGTTATAATCCTTGTGCCTATAAATAGCTCATTTAGTTGTAAAGGTTAAGACTTTTGCCACATTAGAGCTTGGAGAGCTTAGGTGCTTAGAGAGAGAAACTAGAGAGAGAAAGTGGCAAAACGTGATTCACGGAGCTTGTAATCGTTACATCATCAATGGAATCACGACATTAGTACGTTATTGAGTGTTCGATCACATACGTTCACGGATTCCGCACGTCGAATGTACGTTACGCAATCGAACGGTATCGAAACCGGTCCTAACAAGTGGTATCAGAGCTAGGAGCTCGATTGCTTGATCAAACACGTTGTTTTCGTACTGATTTCAGCCGATTCAGAGCCGATTCAGATCCGATTTCGTCTATTTCTTCACCTTCTACTCGTTCTTTACTGAAATACGTCAAATTGAACAGGTAAATACGGTCCGTTTCGTCTGATTTTTGGATATGATGTGCGTTTAGACCCGATCTACAACCCTACCAAGTTTCAGCTCGAAATTCCGAGCCGTTTAGGAGTAATCGCGATTTTTCTGTCCGAATTTGCGTAAAATTTCAAATTGGAACCGCCTTTGTGAACATCTGGAACCGCTCGTATTTTAAGTGCTGGAACCGCTCATGAGTCTAAGGTGTGGAACCGCTCGAAAATACTGTCTGGAACCGCTCGTATTTCAGATGTGTGAATCGCTTTTCTGACCTTCGTTGGAACCGCTCATACGTCAAAGTCTTGAATCGCTCATTGTGTCAGTATGGATCGCTTTTTAGTCATCACTTTCATGTGATGCTCTGAACTTTTACAGGTTATTGGCAGGTTGATATCGGATATTGTCAGCCATAAAACATCACATCACCGTCCCACTTCAGAATTTTGGTCACAATGTGCCGTCCATGAGACCCACTCAGTGAGAAGCATTGCACTGATCACTTGATTACAAAGGGTCAAGCTATTTTAAGTCACCGCCCACTTCCATTTTAAAAACCAATTTTTGGTTTTTGATTTCACCGGCACATTTAGTTTTGGTCCAATCCAAAATTGCTTTCAATATCAGCCCACTGCCCAACGTACCGCTCCACTAAGAAAACAAGTGTTGTTGTTAACTAAGTGTGCACCGCCTCACTTCAACCAATCTTTAAACCCCATTAAGACCCAACCCACCGCCATTTTTATCTAATCCGGACATCTTCTCAAACCGCTTATCTGGACCGATTCTGGATCGCTTATTCGGATTGTTTTGGATCGCTTTTTCAGACAAATTCTTTGAATCGTGTATTCGAACATCGGTTGGATCGCTTATTTGGCAGTTTGAAAAACCGAGTTAAGAAATCATGGGTTTCAATGTGTTTAATATGACTCAAGAAAAAATGGATAAAATAAGGGAATTAGAGACAGAATTTGATTCGTTTTCAAGGTTTCCAGGAGAAAATACAAAGAGTATCATTAAGAGATATATCCATCTTGTTAGTTCAATGTCTGATTTAGATATTACAAAAGAACCAGAAGAGTGGGTTGAAAAATTTATCAGTGCTTTACCGAAAGAAGAATGGGAAGATTATGTCTTGAACTTGAAAAGTTCTAGAGAATTTTCTCAACTGACAATTACTCCACTCATTAAAAGGATTGAAGAACAGATGGTGATCAAGGATGAGAAAAGGAAAGAAAAAGCTGTAAAAGTCAAAGAATCTGTAAAGAATGAATTGTCAAGGTCTGCATCAGTATGCTCAAATTGCCACAACTTCAAGACAGTCAATGACAAACTTGTGAAGGGTGCAGAAAGTTTAGCATTGGAGATCAAGAAGTTGAACAATAAGAAGAAAGCTGATGAAAAACAGATTCTAGACTTACAGGGTATTTGTGAGAAGATGAAAGTCGAAAATGTTAAACTGTTGGGTAGTGTGAACAGTTTGACATTAGAGAACAAAGGTTTGAAAGAAAAAGAAAAGGTTTTTGAAAGCAAACAGAAATCATCAGAAAATGAAGATTTCTGGATAAAATTGGAGAACAAAAATCTGAAAGCTAATGAAGTGAAACTTCAAGAACAGATAAATGTTTTGGAAAATGAAAAATCTGTTCTTGAAAACTTGAAAAATGAAAATGAAAATTCAATCAAGTCTCATCTTGAAAGAATATCTAAGCTTGAAGACGAAGCTAAGAGTTCAAGAATCAAGATTGATGAACTTGAAAAGAAATTGATCAGTTTTGCGACTAAATCTGACAAGTTGAATATTCCTTGTCCAAAACCGATCAATTCAGTTCCAATAAGTGACTGTGTCACAAACTTTGACTCTGTCAAAGTTGAAGATTGTGATGATGCATCCGATGATGAAAATGTTAAAAAAGAAAAACAAAAATCGTTTTTAAATTTCAAAGAAAAATTTCAGAAAACTGTTTTGCAATCGACCAAAAAAGGTGAATGTTCTAAGCAAAAGCCTTTGAGGAAGAAAGCAGAACAGAAACAAAAAGATAATAAAAGTTCATCGGATCGATCATCCAATCAAAAACAAAATTTACAAAAAATAAAAAATGAAAACTCAAAAAATGTTGGTAATAAGTGGTGCAGGTCAGACCACAGTGCTAAAACGTCAAATCCATCAAAGTTGAGGAAGGAATATCACCAGGGCAAACAGTGTTACGACTTGAGTGTTTGGTACAACGGTGATAACTGGTACGATAACAGAATGTGTTACAGCTGCGGCTATCATGGACACATTGCTGTAAATTGCCAGTACTGGAGATATGAGACCAGGAGGTGCTATAACTGCAACATCAAAGGTCATATTGCCCGAGATTGCCCGAGGAGATCAATGGGAAGATCAAGGGTTATGTCTCAGAAAGTGGCAAGAATTCCAGTCAAGGTCAAGCCCGAAGAACTAAAAGTTCGAGAACCAAAAGTTCAACAACCGAAAGTTCTAGAGACGAAAATTAAACTTTCTCAGGGGCAGAAAGACCGACTGAGGAAGAAGAGGAAGAAAGCGAGAGAATATCTCGAGAAGATTTTGTCCTCGGGTTCACGGGACAAACAGATTAATAGTTCTGATGAATCTACTCCTTCATCTGCAAAGTTGAGCAAAAAGAATTCATCAGATACAAATCTGAGGACAGAACAGAGAGGGAAGAAGAAGGAAAAGGTCGGCGATGAATCTGACAGGTCAAAGTCGGACAAGCCACCTTCAGGCAATGATTCTGGTATGGTAAAACCAGAGGAGCCATTGGTTAAGGTAAAAGTTGAGAATTCTAGTTTAGCAATGGATGATGCAAATTTTCCACCATTGTTGAGAAAGAATTCAAAATCACCCAAGGTCAGTCAGGCTTGGGTGAAATTGTTTAAATAGAAAAACCTGACTTGCCGGAGATCCCAAGATGGTATCGTGGATCATGAATCGGCACATTTCTTGAGAAATTTCACTTTGGTGATTTTTCGCCTCGTACGTGGTAAATCAGGGACATTAATTTGTACTTGATTTTCTACTGATGGTTTATGATCAAACTGGAAATGATAAATCTTTAAAATGTTTGAAGAAAACAAGATGAAGAGATAACCCCGAATCTACAAATGGTTTGAACACAAACTAATTTTTCCGGAAAAACCATTTTGATTGAAACAAACTTAAGTGTTTTGAAATCATTATGGGAAAATAGTTTGTTGTGAAGGGGAGTTCTGATTGTTTTTGCACGAGAATGGTGAATTGAGGTAATTCACATAATGTTGTCAAGTTTCTTGTATAGTTTGTTTTCAATTTTTCTTCAGAAAATCAAAATTGAAACATATTTTGATTTTAGGGGGAGTATTAAAATTTTGAAAAATTTAAAAAAATTGAAAAATGAAAATGAGTTTTGTTGCAAAAAGAGGAGATGATAGTACATCGGTGGACTATCACAGCATGCTAGAGATTTGTAAAGACAAAATTGTTTTTAAACAAGTCTTACTAATGATGTGTCAGTAGGCTTCACACAGTTAGTAAATTGTATTCGAGATATAAACATAAAATCAAAACTTACTTATTTTGTGGGGAACACTACTTGGATATATAGGTAACCCCTGAAAACTCGTCTGAAAGGTTTCTTATTCTGGAATACTAGGTTCTTATACTCAAATGATGTCTGGGGTATTATTCCGGGACTTCTGCTGAACGGTAGTTCTGACCTAGTCCCTGGCTAATACTTTCTTCATATGCTTGAAACATAGCATAAAGCCCTCAGCTGATTAGACAATAAAATTGATGATCAGTTGTTGTAGCTGAAAAGATCCTCTAAAGGGGACCCACTGCTAAGTCGAAGCTGATATCTCTCTGCTGAACGGAAGTTCTGACCTGAGATCCCTCAGTTCTCGCATTTTTCCCCTAATTTATATACAGATATCATTTGTAGTTATACTTACCTGTAGATCAGAATATTGGGATCTCGATACGGGAGTATATTCAAGAGGTGGGACACTCAAATAAGTTTAAGTGCTAATACATTAAATACGTATCTTGAATCAATTGAAAATTTGTGTAGAGGTTTAAGTGGACAACAATACTGACAATCAGAAGTAAATTTGTTTTTAACATTTGCTGATTAATCAAGATCAACGGTGTTGGTGATATGTCTCAAAAACCGATATGATCCTCTTGCACAATCTCTCAAAAATAGTGTTCATTTTTGTATTTCATTAAATTCAAAAATCCAAAAATATTGTATTTTTGTTTGATATTTGAAACTACAAAAAGATTTTCGACAACAGAGTGTGAAGAACTAATATTTGACATTTCAAGTGCTAAACATGTTGAACTTGTGGTTTGAGAGAGAGTGTTAAATTGTGAAGATTTGAAATGCAAATTTGGTTCATTAACTTGATGAATAAGTTGAATGGTAACCTACAGTTTGATCTTCATAATTTTTCTTATATGATTTGCTGATTCATTAAGTTGAATTGCAAATTGTATTAGTTTGTAATAGTATGGTTGAGTTTTGCAGGTTTCTGATCCTGTTGCTACGAATAGCCAGGAGATACATCAGAACCAGAGGAGAGCTTAAACAGAGAAAGCCAGGAGTTGATTTCAATGGTGATAATGATTTCCAGACAGAGATCTCAGCATGATGATAGGGGGAGTCTGATGAAAGTTAGAGCCAGAGAAAGATCCAGGCATATGATTCCAGGAAGGAATTCCTGAAGAAGATATTATTCCAGACTGAGCTCCTAAAGAAGACCGAACAAGAGTGAAGAGCTGGAAATGATTGAAGACTCTCACTGAAGATTCCGTCAACATTCAAGGGGGAGTCTGTTGGTGCAGTTGTCTGTTGGCTACATCTTTGTTCGAGTCTTAGAGAGAGAGAAAGACAAGTCGTTACGAGTTTCACTACGAGATTGACTACGGCAATATCCAAGGGGGAGATTGTTGATGCATATTTTGTCTATCGCCTTCGTCAATCCGAGTCGTAGTGAAAAGCCGGAAGAAATCAAGTGCATAATGTCATATTTAGTTAGAAATGGCAAGGTGGCAAACTTGTAATTAATGTGAACTTTCATTAAAAGCCTGGACCATATAAATAGGGTGTTATGTCATAGTTTTTGTAAGTTCTTGATAGAGATTTTGGAGAAGACTTGGAGAAGACTTTCTAGAGAGAGAAAGTAGAGAGAGAAAGTTGTGTATTTGTGATTCTTGTACCGTACACGTCAAATTCAGCAATGGAATCACATTAGAAGTACGTTATCGTGTGTTCGGTCACGTTCGTTCACGGATTCCGCACGTGAAACGTTCGTTACGCAATCGAACGGTGCCAAAACCGGTCCTACATTTATGCTATTTATCATCTGGGTATCATGGTTGTTTCTATAAAAGACAAAGTCTTAGTTCTTCCATGATACCATACATACGTGTACATAAATTCATACTGCATTCGACCTCAATAAGTGATAAACAATCACATGTCCATACAAAATAAGTGATAAAATATCACATTTATCCGGGAGTCAAGTTCGTCTCTCTGCTGTACGGAAGTACTGACCTGTTCACGGACTTGCTCCTGTGCCCTCATGCATCGAAAATCAAGTTCCTCATCAATAAGTGATTCTATCACATAGGGCTTGTTTTCAAATCAAATAAGTGACTTGTTCACATTTTATATACGTTAAAACGGATGATAAATGGTATACTCCCCAGTAAGATGAACTCTCGTGCATACCTTGATACGGGAATGTGTCGTGAGTGGATGAACACCGGTCGGTAAGTATAAATCATACCTTAAATGTATCTCATTGTATTATGATTATACTTGATCGTTGAGTTTAAGTGGATAACAATATCGGTAATTGTGGTAGAATACTTATCCACTTCTGTAAAAGAATTTTAAAAGGAAATGTGTTTTGACAAAAGACCGCAAGCTGATATGATTCTCTTCGCCAGAAACTCGCAAAAATATTGTTGTGTTTGTACATATTTATTTACTGCTTAGTTTTATTGTCTTATTTTAAACAATTTTGTCGTTTGGTGCATATCAGCACGACATTAGCGGTGATGTCGTTTGATAACATTCAAAGGATATTAAAATTGTTGTCTTTTATTTTATTAAAATCCAAAAAGATTTTCAATTTAATCTTATTTTTGATTAACTGATGTTGGTGCTCGATCCGATACCTGGCAAGCCGAGATACTTCATAAAACTAACCTTTGCAGAACTTCATAACGGACAATTTTTCAAAATGGTCAATTCTGAAAACCTCTAAATTTTTGAAGGGTTTGAATTGGAAATTCCCAAAATCCAAAGTGTTGGTGGAAATCTGATCCTTCGAGAAAGCAATGGCCCTCGAAAGATCAGATGGTCAATGAAAGTCAATGAAAGTCAATCATCTCAGTCGAAAGATGAATTGGTCAACGAAGGATTTGACCAATTTGATCTTTCGAACTGATCAGACCTTGTTGAAAGATGGATAAGGTTGAAAGATATCCTTCGAGGATTCCCACAAATATCTGGTATCCTTCGATCCAGATCTTTCAAATATCTGGTATCTTTCGATCCAGATATGGATCCTTCGAGCCAAAGCTGATCTTTCGAAACACCTTTTCATCTTTCGAAAGGTCATTGATCCTTCGAGACGGTTCGACTTTCGAGGTCAGAGTATAAAAGGTGTCATCTTCTTCATTTCAACATAACAGTTTCAAATTTCATCTCAAAATCCTCTGATCATCCCGAAACTCTGCCAAAATCAAAACTAGTTAAGATATCAGGATTTCGTTAACAAACACGGTAGGATGATCCTGTTTTTCTTAACAAACATCAACACAAACAACAACATGATCATGTGTTTATTTTTTATTTCCTTCATTTCTAGTAAAATGATGGGATAAAATGTAATATGTGAATGTGTGGTAAAATGATTAGTGGTAGGTTTTTGATATTCATGAGATTGTTTCTTGATTGATAAATATGTAACAGAGGTTTTTTTTGAATCTTGATGTCAAGGGTTTTGGTTTGGGTTAACCAGAGTCTTGTTTGGGTGTTTGGTCTAAATCAGTGCATGTGTATGGGTTAGTGTCCGGGGTGGGTTTTGAATCTGATATGATTAATGTGGTTAAATGGTTAATGTTGATGCTTGAATGTTTTGGAACCCATTTAAAACTGTTACCGGAAATTAAAATGTTCACCGGAAAATCATCCAATGAACAGTGTTGCCGGAAAACAACACGAAAGATGATGACTCATAACCTCGAATGATGGATTGCATATTATCTTTCAAAGTGAGACTCGAAGGATACAAAGCCTTTCGAAGGATTCATCCTTCGATTGATCAGACCTTTCGAGTGATTTAAATATCTTTCAAATTTTTTGATCTTTCGAAAGCTGATCCTTCGATAAGGGATTTCATCCTTCGAGAAAATTAACATCTTTCAATCAGATTGTCATCTTTCGAGCAAAGGGTCAATCCTTCGATGGCTAAATGGCATCCTTCGAGGATTCAACACTTAGAATTTTTTCAAGAGATTGAAATTTTTCTAAGTGTGAAAGCCTTGTTGACTGTTTGACTGGTTTCTCATTACGGGTCATTGTTTTGATGTACAGAAATGGCACCGAAAGTAAAGAAGGAACGGGCAAAGCCAACGAAGAAGGAAAAATCTGAGGTTGAATCTATGTCGGAACCTAGACATAACATGGCTGCTTATCTACAACCGGAAGGCAAAATCAGTCCGGAATTCACGGGAATAATGGAGTATCTTCATCGCACTCGTATCAATTATGCCATCACTACACAGCACACTGCTTATCAGTCTCATATCAAAGAGTTCTGGAATTCGGCTGTGGTTGAAACAGTGGATAACAAGGAAGTGATTAGTGGATCAGTTGCTGAGAAACCTGTGGTGATTACAGAGAACACTATCAGAGCACGTTTGCAACTAGGAGATCAACCAGAAGATTCTACTTCTATTGATTTACAATGTCAGCGGGGCTTACTGATGAGGCTACGATACAGCGATAACCTTCTTGCAAATCAGATCAACAAAGGGTTTATGCCGCTTCGATACAAGTTCTTATTGCATATCCTCATCCACTGCCTGAGCAACAAACGATCTGGATATGATCTGTCGCCGATTGAATTAACGGGATTGTTTACGGCTTTGATTCTGAACAAGCCGTTCAACATATCACGTTATATTTTCGACAATCTGAAAGAAAATGCTCGAAGGCCACTCCCATCAGCAACTCAACGAACATCTACGAAGTTTTGGCTATATCCTAGATTCTTGCAGATGATGATTGATGATCAGATTCCTGATCTTCCTAAAGCTGAAGTTCTACCTGTCAATCCGATGAATGAACGTACACTGCTGATTTTCAAGTCCATGTCCAAGTATAAGGAATCGGATCCAATTAGAAAGCTTATTGGTCATCTCGATGTTCCGACTTACGAGGCACCGCAGAACAACAAATGGCGTCGAGATGCGAGTGATTCTGATGATGAAGAGCCAAGGTTAATCGCTTTGGCTAACACGCAGCTCGGGGCCAAGCACGGAATCAAAGCATCAAGCAAGAGATCTGCTGGCAGTTCTAGTGCTGCAGCACATGTTGAAGTTGATGTTAATGTTGCTGCGGAAGAAGTTCAGGGTGTATTCATCGAATCTGATGTCCGTAGTAATGTGGTTGGTTCTACGGCTGGTGAGACTGGTGGTACTGTAGTTGGTGAGACAGGCGGTAGTGCAGGTGGAGATGGTGGCCCTGCAAGTCAATCAGGTGATGTTGCGGCTGACAAAGGTAAAGGAAAGGTAGATGAGCCGAGGAAGTTGATAGATGAGAGTAGTTCGTCGTCTGAAGATGAAGGAGGTTCTGGTGATGGTGGTTCGTCTTCTGAGGATGATAATCCTCCTCCACCTGGGATGCGTAAGGTCTATGATAATCGCGGGAATCTCCGTGGTCTTGAACGAATAGAGAAGACGGCTAGAACCGGAGAATCTGACAAAGATGAGGATTATATCCCTGCCGCTCCTGGTTTGATTAGAAAAAGGAAAGCAAAAAGACAGGGTATTCGTGCTTCAAAGAAGTCAAAGAAAACTGCTGATGATGCTCCTATTCCTGTTTCTATTCAACATTCAACGGATCCAGAGCAACAGCTACCTCCTGTTAGTGATCAATTGACTGTATCAGAGATGCTGGAGCTGATGTCTTCTTCTCAGACGTCTTCTGGGACGCGCACGGTGACTGTTGATCAACAGCCGCCTGCAACTCCCGTCTCAGGTACACATGTCCGACCTCCTCTTGTTATTATTGGTCCAACAGGTGCTTCTGGTCAGGCTGGTCAGTCTGGCTCCTCAGGACCTGAGCCTTCGTGACCGACTCTGGTAGAAACTCTGTCTGTCTTATCTGAAGGTGAAAAGATTCAATTCCTGATCGAACAAGTCAGTGAATTGGGTTCTATAGTCGGTCGGCATACAAGAACGATTGAAGAGTATCGTGTGCAGCGAACACGGGATGTGGAGGCACACAACAAGTTAGTCTCAATTGTTGATGCCCAGAATCTTAAGATAAATGCTCAGGCTATAGAGATTGAAAGGTTGAAAGAAGCCAACAGGGCTCGTGATAGGGAGGTCGAGATAATGAAAAGGCATAGTACTGTGTTGGAGAATGAGGCAAAAGCGTTAAGGCAGAAGCATGAAGAGCTGTCAGAGCGCTATAAAAATCGCGATGATCGATTAATAGAAGGCTTCAAGCCTGTTCAAACAAATTTCAAGAAGTTGGAACACAAAGTAGGTACGCTGTGGAATGAAAGGTGCAAAGCTTTAGACATCGTTCCATCAAAGCGTGGCGATGACAAAGACGATGATGCAGCAAATCCTGATCAACCAGCTGCCTCTGGTTCTGGTGCAACTGCATCCGGTGCTGCAGGTGGGTCTGATACATCTCAAGCTGCTCCTACTGCTCCTTCAACAGCTACTACTGGCCCATCTGAGCAGACAGAAAAGCTAGAAACTTCGACAGGGCTTGAGCATGTTAGTCTGGAACCAGAAGCGTTTGCAGATCTCCCTGAATCCTCAGCTGTTCATCAGTATCATCCAGTCACGGGTGAACTGTTAGAAGAGGGAGAACATGTTACCGAAATGTCTGATGAACGGGTACTGACTCTGAAAGAGTTGGATGAAGTTGATGTGAACATGATTGATGCCACTCCATTGGTTCCGGACCAAACCGATTTCTCTACAATTGATGAAATCTTCATCGGTTCGGATCCGGAACGTCCTGTCTATGTTGGGCAAGATAATGCAGAGGTTAATGCTCTTGATGATGAGTATGTGGCAGCAAAAACAACAGAATTCTCTAATCTTTCTTCAGATTCTCCTACAGCTCAAGAAAACCGTGAGAAGACAGTGAACGAATGGCGAGCGGATTTCCTAGCTAGGAATCCTCCTCCGCTCGCTCCGTTGGATCAGGTCAATTACATGAGTCTGGAAAAGAATCAAGCTCGAGGTCGTATTATTAGTTGGATGTTCATTAAGGAACTTCACTGCATGGTTGTGAAGCGAGAATGCGGTCTTCAGTACTTCAGGTCTCTTCTCAGCATTCTGTCACTTCCTTACTATGATGTTGCAGTTTTGGCTCAACTAAATGTTATTAATCGAGTCGAAGAAAAGATGGTGGATCTGTTTGCAAAGAAATCAGGTTGGAAAGAAGAAGGGGTTGGAAGGATCCGCTATACAAGCCGCAGTTTCCTCGATACGAGCAGATCAGGTTTACGCTTGATCCAGAAACCAACACTGCTCGCTATCATTTGGTTTATGATCCTCCAAAGTTGATGAAGAAGATACCTTTGTTGAAAATGAATACGGATTTTCTGGGGAACTTTCGTTGCTGGGTTTATGATGCGGATACTGGAGAAGCCGTGATCTTATTCCGAGATAGTCAAGAGAACTTTCGAATAATAGATCCGATGTGGATTACTAACATGTCCAGGTCGGATATTATTGTTCTTAAGGATCACGAGATCAACTACCTGGTTAGAGATCGTGAACAAGCAATGAAGTTTCAGAAGATGGCCTTGTACTGCTTCAATCTACTGGTTAATGCGGGAAGTGCATGGTCATCGCATCACTTGACAGTTGAAAGGACGTCCGAGACTTAAAGACACGAAGATCAAGACAAAGCTACAGCCAAGGGGGAGTTTGTTGGTGCACTTGTGTCTGTACTTTGTCTGTATTTTGTAATGATATAAAACGATGTCTTTTGTTAGTCTTGTTTACGTTATTTATTGGTTTGTATATGTGTTTGAATGTAAGTTTGACCAAGTCAACCATCCTCCTGGTTTGACTTGGCCAAACAGTCAACACTCAGTTTGTAAGTTTGATTGCTTCGAAGGATGTCATCGAAGGATTGTTTATATCCTTCGATGACCTCGAAGGATAACCTTTGATGGATACAAATGGACCTCGAAGGATATATCATCCTTCGAGGTATATGTGGATCCTTCGGAGGGTTTCTGGTCGATAGATGATCTTTCGACCAGACATACTGATCCTTCGACACAATCAATCTGTTATGGGTATATATACCCTTGTATGGGTTCATTTCACAGTAAGACATCCGAAAGTAGTTAGACAGTGTTTGTGAGTGGACCAAGTCTTGTAGAGAGCATTTTCAGTTTGGTCAAGGGCTGTAACCGTGTCCACTGAAATACAAGAGAAAACTTTGATATCTTGTGTGTCTACTCTTTCTCTTTGTAGCTTTTGTTCTCATCTAAACTATCGGTTTGCATTCTAGCTTGGATTCCGCACTTGCTAGAGTGTTAAACATAACAAGGATAAGGTTTAACCTCAACCTCCGAGGGACCTACAGGCTGGCCACTCCTTAGCATCGTTAGAGTCTCGCAAACTTGGATGCCACTATCTGTTGAACAATTTTCTCCTTTTTATTTCGATCCGCTTGTGGATCTATTTCAGCTACTATGTGATACTTGGATATTACATTTTTGTTGGTTGAAATAAATCTATTTTTGTTGCTTCCGCTGTGCATTATAATTTGTGTTGTTTGACTATGATGATATCAACTACGTCACGATACTCCCCCACCGGGCCCACCGGTGACACGTGGAAATTAGGGATGTGACACTTGTACCTCGCGGTATCCTCTAAAGCAGTAAGTGTCGTCCTTGTTAAGGATCACGAAGGTACACAACATCCTGTTTATTATGTAAGTAAGAGTTTGCTTGATGCTGAATCCAGGTATTCAAATTTAGAAGAACTTATCCTTGCTTTAATTATGGCATCTACTAAATTAAGACATTATTTTGAAACTCATGCCATTATTGTTAAGACTAATTTCCTAATTAAGAATGTTCTCAGGAAACCTGAAATGTCAGGAAGAATGGCTAAGTGGGCAGTGAAGCTCAGTGCTTATGATATAATATGAGCCTAGAACCGCCATTAAATCCCAAGCCTTAGCTGACTTTGTGGCAGATTTCAGTAGTGACTTGCAAAGGGAAGCTGAATTGGAAGTCCAACAGCTAGAGGAAACTAAGGATCCTTGGATACTCTTCACTGATGGAGTTTCTAAAATCATAGGAACTGGGCTTGGAATACTACTAAAATCGCCACAGGGGGACATAATACCCCACTCTATAGCTTGTGAGTTCCAAACTACTAATAATGAGGCTGAATATGAAGCCTTGATAGCTGGTTTGCAAATTGCTAAGCATATGAGGATCAGGTATCTTGAGGTACATGTAGATTCATTATTAATCACTAATCACTTTAATGGATCCTATGCTGTTAAAGGTGAAAAGCTAATCAAATACTTATAGATAGTCAAAGAATTGGCACTCTTTTTTGTATCTTTTAGTTTGACACAGGTACCAAGAGAAGAAAATGCAGAAGCTGATGCACTGGCCAATTTAGGGTCATCCTTGAAGATCCCAGAGGATATCAAAATCCCTATTATCCATATCCTGAATCCTGCTATTGAAGATCACGTGGCTATGGAGATAGGAGAAGATTCTGCAATCATACCTAGTGATGCTGCACAATCAAATTCAGGATCCTGGATCCTCCCAATCATGAGATATATCCAACACGGATAGATCCCTACAGGAGAAAACCCCAGGGCTTTCAAAATTAAGGTATCTCAGTTTACAATATTGAATAACATGCTATATAAACGATCTCTTGCAGGACCATATCTAAGATGTATTGAGGATCCTGAAATTCAAGAAGTTTTAAAGGATCTCCATGAAGGAGATTGTGGAAATCACACTGGGGGCAGGGCATTATTCTTAAGGATCCTGAGAACAGGATACTACTGGCCTACTATGAAGAAGGATGCTGTGGATTATGCTAAAAGATGTGATCCTTGTCAAAGACATAGTAATATCCTTCATCAACCAGCAGAGCTCTTGCATCCCATATCCTCTTCATGGCCATTTATGAGATGGGGAATGGATATAGTTGGTAAACTTCCCAAGGCACCTGGTGGTAAAGTATTCATGCTTGCTATGACTGACTATTTTTCAAAGTAGATAGAGGCTGAAGCCTTTGCTCAAGTCAGAGAAAAAGAAGTGATATCCTTTATCAAAAGAAATATTATTACTAGATTTGGTATCCCTTCTGAAATTGTATGTGATAATGGATCCCAATTTATTGGGAATAGAACTACTAACTTTTGTGACAGCTGGGGGATTAAGATGATAACATCAACACCAGTCCATCCACAAGCTAATGGCCAAGCAGAATCATCCAACAAGATCATCATCAACAAGTTGAAAAAGAAACTTGGATCCAAGAAAGGAAAATGGGCAGAAGAGCTACTATGTATTATGGGCTGACAGAACAACTCCCAAGAATGCTACTGGCCAAACTCCATTCTGTTTGGTATTTGGAGCAGAATCAGTGATCCCTACAGAAATGGTGGTTCCTACTGCAAGAACAAGTATCCGTGATCCTGAAGGAAATGCTGAAAACTTGGTTCAAGACCTGGATACTATAGAAGAACTCAGGGATTTGGCAAGGATAAGGATGGCCAGTTATCAACAAAGGATGGCTGGAGCTTACAACAAGAATGTCAGGATCAGGAAATTCCAAGTTGGTGATATGGTACTAAGAAAAGCATTTCAGAATACCACCAATCCTGCTGATGGAAAGTTGGCACCAAAGTGGGAAGGCCCTTATTTGATTGAAGCTGAAGCAGCAAAAGGGGCATATCGATTGCTAACAATGGAAGGTGATTTGCTGCCAAGAGCTTGGAATGCTGTCCATTTGAAAAAATACTTCATGTAATAAGGATCCATGATCCTTAGCTAACAATGATCCTTGAAGGATCCTTGATCAACGGAGGGTCCTCGTTATGGTAATAATTCAATCTTAAACTCTTTAACTCTTTATATATCATGTATTTAAGGGTAAGGATCCTGGATCCTTTATCCTCCTTTCACTTGTTTCTAAGTTTTGCAGAAGGTTTGAGTATCCTTGGCAGAGGATAAGTCTCCACAGAAGTATCCAGTTATTTGGGCTTGACCCCAGTTATTTGGGCTTGACCCCAGTTATTTGGGCTTGACCCCAGTTCTTTGGGCTAGTCCCCAGTTTGGGCATGTCCCCAGTATCGCCAGCAGCGCACGATGATCCTGGTACAGTTCATGGCAATGGGACCAGTACTCGCTTTAGGGGCTGACAATTTCATTGTACTGGCTGTATCCGGGATCCTATGTATAATGGTAGACGTACCATACATCCATTCCTAAGGTTTCTAACGTTTTCACGTTAGCTAAGTGTTAGGGGTGGATTCACCTATGATCAGTGATCCTCATTTACTGATTGGATCTGGTGATCCTTGTTTCTGCTTTAGATAGTGATCCTCAGGAGGGTTGCAGGATCAGGATCATGGATCATGGTAAGGATCCTTATACTAACGATTGTCTACTTTGAATATGTTATTGTTTTGTAGGAGCATGAGCTTGGACTTGGTCTTGGCGAGATTCCTGGGGCATATTCGTTATTTCTTCCGCACGTGCTTGACCAATATGGACGTTATGGAGTTCGTGGGGGACTTGCATGAAATGCGGATAGTTTGTTAGCTTAGATATTTTCCATTTTTAAGGGGATAGCGAGCTAAATTTAGAACACTTGGCTATTTTTAGCTTAACACGCACACTCGTAACTGCTCTCACCAGCTCTTGACAATTCACTTGGCGATTACACATTTTTGTGCACTTTACACCGTAGTGATCCTTGTAATTAGCTCGCTATCATCCGAAGTTGTAACAGATCTCTTGTTTAATTTGAGTTGGTGATCAGTAGTTTCCATCACCCGAGGTTTTTTATGCCGGAGATCATTTATTGATCAAGGGCCTTTTCCTCGTATAAATCTTGGTGTTATTTGTTCATTGCATTTCAAAGTGATCCTTCATATCGTTCAATAATTCAAGCATCATTCCCCGTAATAGAGAGTTTGGTTGCATTATCATTGCTTGATTTTTTGACCAAAACAGTTTGGCGCCCACCGTGGGGCAATTGGTGCTTCATTCCTAAGAGATTCTTGTTTTTGTGATCATTTTGGTTCATTGCATCCAAGCAGATGGCTTCATCATCAAAGAACACTTCCAGTGCGATGTCTGCAGTCAATTCATCCCAGGGCATTCCACCTTTGCCTCCACCACCTTCTGGATCTCAGAAAAATGCCGAGAAGAAACCGACTCGCATTTTCTCAAAACCTCCAACTTCTTCTGCTTCTTATACTCCTACTACTAGTGACTTATTTACTTTAATTTTGCAGATGAAGGAGCACATACAGCAGCAGGACAAGACCAATGAAAGGATTCTTAGAGAAATTGGAGACATCAAGAAATAGAAGAGATCAGTAGAGGATCATTCCCCATTGATGCCCAGATCTTTGAATTTCGATACTCCGGTCATGACCTCTCAGCCTTCAGTAGTTCCAGATGTTCAATATGTGGGAGGACCAAAAGGAGTGCACTACGGATCATCAGCAATGACTCAGGCCTCAGGATCATACTTTCAACCAGCAGGATCTCTCCCTCAGCATGTAGGATCCTTCGCTAGCTCAGGAGGCTACTTGGGGGCGCAACAGATTCAAGGATTCTAGCCGTTTCAAGGATCCTCTCTGGTTCAAGGATCCTCGTAGGTTCAAGGATCCTCGCAGGTTCAGGGATCCTCTCTGGTTCAAGGATCCTCTCAGGTTCAAGGATCCTCTCTGGTTCAAGGATCCTCTCAGGTTCAAGGATCCTCTCTTGTTCAAGGATCCTCTCAGGTCCATGGATCCTCTCATGTTCAAGGATCCTCTCAGTTTCATGGATCCTTCCAGATTCCGGGATCCTTAAGGAATTTGCAATCAGGGAATTTAGATATCCATCAGGGAGATTTCATTCCAATGCAAACCATTGCTTCAACCGGTCCT
The DNA here is from genome assembly GCF_002127325.2 of Helianthus annuus. Taxonomy (NCBI): domain Eukaryota; kingdom Viridiplantae; phylum Streptophyta; class Magnoliopsida; order Asterales; family Asteraceae; genus Helianthus; species Helianthus annuus. The sequence goes on along the minus strand of NC_035440.2, from coordinate 67,264,483 downwards.
TCAATCGTTCCAGAGTCCCAGCAATATGGATTCACATCCGGGGTTCCAAATTTGAACCCAATGGGAGGTAACACTTTCAATAATTCTTATACCACTAACCATGGCCTTATGCAGGATACAGGTATCAATCATGCTATGGCTAGGGAATTGCAAAAGCTGAAGGATATGATATCAAGTGTTCCAGGAGTAGTCAAGCCTATCCCGGAGATTGCAGATGGGAGCCATAAGATATCTCGTTTTGCACCACCCGTCTGTGATGTTGAGATACCCAAAAGGTTCCATGTGCCAACAATGAAGTTATATGATGGCTCAAAGGATCCTGAAGAGCACATAGCACAATACAGGGAAAGGATGGAGATCAATCCCATCCCAGAAAGGTTAAAGGAAGCATGTCTGTGCAAGGGATTTGGATCCACTCTTACTGGATCGGCTCTTAAATGGCTGCTAAGTCTTCCCCCTTATTCTATTACATCATTTGCTAATCTAGTTAACCTATTCCATAACCAGTTCTCTTGTAGTAGAAAATTTGAGCGATTAACTAGTGATTTATATAGAATAACCCAAGGCCATAATGAATCATTGAGAGATTATATCACTAAGTTTAGTAAAGAATCCTTGGATATCCCTAACCTAGATATAGCAACGGCTGTTGAAGCCTTTAAAATGGGATTGCTTAGGGATTCATTATTCTATGATGATCTTGTTATGACACCTTGCAGGAATCTAGATGAGGTAAGAACCCGGGCCCTTAGGTTCATCCGGCTAGAGGATGAAAAAAGGATCCGGGAAAGATTAGCAGGATCCTCAAAGCAAGAGAAGCAAGGATCCTCATTCAGGAACAATAAGTTCAGATCCTACAACAAATCTGATAACCAGAATGTGCATGCTGTAGAACAGGAAGAGAATGATGAGGATTATCCTCCAATTTCTGAATACTGTTTTTCTGTTGATAACAATGAACTAATTCTTGCGATGCAAAATCTAGGTGATAAAGCCAGGTGGCCGAGAAAAAATGACAAACCAGCTGCAATTAAAGATAAATCAAAATGGTGTGCATACCACGAAGATTTTGGGCATCTCACAGAAGAATGCATCACATTGAGAAAAGAAATTGGATACTTGTTGAGCAAGGGGCACTTGAAAGAATTATTGGGGAGAAAGAAGTCAAGAACTGAGGATCTTGAAAGGATCCCAGAGAAAGCTCCAGCCCCTCCAGCAGACACACAAGTTATAAACTTTATATCTGGAGGATCAGACATTTGTGGAACATCTTTTTCTGCAGCTAAAAGACATGCAAAGGAAACCAAGATGGATAATGGAGATAGACCCATTCGAACATCCAGTGTCACTAAAGGAAAAATCATAACTTTTGATGAGGACGATCGTGTTGACATTCAGGATCCTCATCACGATGGTTTGGTTATTACTCTTTTTATTTCTAACCATTTTGTTCGCAGGATCCTTATAGACGGAGGGAGCTCTATGAATATCATCCAGCTTGATGTTCTTAAGAAAATGAATATTCCTGAATCTGATATCATACCAAGATCCTCAGTGCTTGTGGGATTCAGTGGCGAGACTAAGAATACTCTGGGGGACATTAAACTCCCAATCTATATTGAAGGGCTACATTCTTACCAAAAATTTTGTGTTATTGATTGTTTATATTGTTGTAACGTTATCCTTGGCAGGCCTTGGATACACGACATGAAGGCGGTCCCATCCACTTATCATCAATGTGTGAAGCTTCCTAGCCCATTAGGGATAGTGAAAATTGATAGTGATCAGCAGGAGGCTAAGAACTGCTACACCTCATTAATGAAACCATCCTCAAAGTCAAGGGAGCAATAGCAATCACAGCAACCTCCGAGAGATGTCTTGGAGGCAAGAGAGCAGGATGTAGTAGAAATCCTTATGGATCTTCATGATCCTGAGTCTAAAATTTACATAGGATCAGGGATCCTTGGCGAAATAAAAGAAGGCCTAATATCCTTCCTCAAAAGGAGAAAAACTACCTTTGCATGAAAACACGAAGACATGACAGGTATATCTAAAGATGTAATCACTCACAAATTTGGCATTGACAGGTTGTTCAAACCAATCCATCAAAAGAAGAGGAAGTTTGCACCAGAAAGAAATGCCATTATCTAGGAAGAGGTAGAAAAGTTACTCCGAGCAGGTATGATTAGGGAGGTCAAGTATCCAAAATGGTTAGCCAATGTGGTTGTAGTTCAAAAATAAAAATGGAAAGTGGAGGGTATGTGTCGATTTTACCGATTTAAATAAGGCATGTCCCAAGGATCCTTTCCCATTACCCCACATTGACTCCACGGTGGATGCAACTGCGGGTCATGAACTGTTAACTTTTATGGATGCTTCATCTGGATTTCAGCAAATTCAGATGGAACCATCAGATCAAGAGGATACAGCCTTTATGACTCCAACTGGTATATACTGTTATATTGCTATGTCGTTTGGACTAAGAAATGCAGGTGCAACTTATCAAAGGCTGGTAAATATGATGTTCAAGGATCAGATTGGACACACTATGGAAGTTTATATAGACGACATGGTGGTTAAATCTAAAAAGGCTGAGGATCACCTGAGAGACTTGGAGGAAGCATTCAATATCCTTGACAAATATAACATGAAACTTAATCCTTCCAAGTGTCACTTTGGTTGTTAAAGCAGGTAAATTCTTAGGGTATATGGTGACAAAGAGGGGCATTGAAGCTAGTCCAGAGCAAATCAAAGCTATAGTGAACATCAAGTCCCCTGCCAACGCTAAGGATGTTCAGAGGTTAACAGGCAGAATTGCAGCTTTAAACAGATTCATATCCAAATCCTCAGAGAAATGTAAAGAGTTCTACGATATCTTGAGGAAGAACAAAAAGTTTGATTGGACTGAAAAGCATGAAAATGCTCTCAAAGCTCTCAAGGATTACCTGTCCTCGGCTCCTGCCTTGATGAAACCAGAAAAAGGAGATGTGTTATCCTTATATCTTGCAGTATCCTCAAAAGCAGTAAGTGCCGTCCTTGTTAAGGATCACGAAGGTACACAACATCCTGTTTACTATGTAAGTAAGAGTTTGCTTGATGCCGAGTCCAGGTATTCTCATTTGGAAAAACTTATTCTTGCTTTAATCAAGGCATCCACTAAATTGAGACATTATTTTGAAAGTCATGCCATTATTGTTAAAACTAATTTTCGAATTAAGAATGTTCTCAGGAAACCTGAAATGTCAGGAAGGATGGCTAAGTGGGTAGTGAAGCTTAGTGCTTATGATATAAGATATGAGCCTAGGAAAGCCATTAAATCCCGAGCCTTAGCTGACTTTGTGGCAGATTTCAGTAGTGACTTGCAAAAGGAAGCCGAATTAGAAGTCCAACAGCTAGAGGAAACTAAGGATCCTTGGATACTCTATACAGATGGATCCTCCAATGTCAAAGGAACAGGGCTTGGAATACTACTAAAATCGCTACAGGGGGACATAATACCCCACTCTATAGCTTGTGAATTCCAAACTACTAATAATGAGGCTGAGCATGAAGCCTTGATAGCTGGTTTGCAAATCGCTAAGCATATGAGGATCAGGTATCTTGAGGTACACGTAGATTCATTATTAATCACTAATCACTTTAATGGATCATATGCTGTTAAAGGTGAAAAGCTAACCAAATATTTGGAGATAGTCAAAGAATTGACACTCTCTTTTGTTTCCTTTAGTTTGACACAGGTACCAAGGGAGGAAAATACAGAAGCTGATGCATTGGCTAATCTAGGATCATCTTTGAAGATCCCGGAGGATATAAGTATCCCCATTATCCACATCCTGACCCCTGCAATCGAGGATCATGTGGCTATGGAGATAGGAGAGAATTCTGCAATCATCCCTAGTGATGATACTCAATCTCATTCAGGATCATGGATTCTCCCAATCATGAGATACATACAACATGGAGAGATTCCTACAGGAGAAAACCCTAGGGCTTTCAAAATTAAGGTATCCCAATTCACAATATTAAATAATATGTTGTATAAACGATCTCTTGCATGACCATACTTAAGATGCATTGAGGATCCTGAAATCCAAGAAGTTTTAAAAGACTTCCATGAAGGAGATTGTGGAAATCACACTGGGGGCAGGGCATTATTTTTGAGGATCCTGAGGACATGGTACTATTGGCCAACTATGAAGAGAGATGCTGTGGAGTATGCTAAGAAATGTGATCCTTGTCAGAGACACAACAATATCCTTCATCAACCGGCTGAATTCTTGCATCCTATTTCCTCCTCTTGGCCATTTATGAGATGGGGTATGGATATAGTTGGTAAGCTTCCTAAGGCACCTGGTGGAAAAGTGTTCATGCTTGCTATGACTGATTACTTCTCCAAGTGGATAAAGGCTGAAGCCTTTGCCCAAGTCAGAGAAAAGGAAGTTATATCCTTCATTAAAAGAAACATTATAACTAGATTTGGTATTCCTTCTGAAATTATATGTGATAATGGTTCCTAATTTATTGGGAGCAGAACTACTAACTTTTGTGGCAGTTGGGGGATTAAGATGATAACATCAACACCAGTCCACCCACAAGCTAATGGTCAGGCAGAATCATCCAACAAGATCATTATCAACAACTTGAAAAAGAAGCTTGGGTCCAAGAAAGGAAAATGGGCAGAAGAACTACCTTATGTGCTTTGGGCTGATAGGACAACCCCCAAGAATGCTACTGGTCAAACTCCATTTTCTTTGGTATTTGGGGCAGAATCAGTGATCCCTACAGAAATGGTGGTTCCAACTGCAAGAACAAGTATTCGTGATCCTGAAGAAAATGATGAGAGCTTGGTTCAAGACCTGGATACTATAGATCAGGGATTTGGCAAGGATAAGGATGGCCAGTTATCAACAGAGGATGGCTGGAGCCTACAACAAAAATGTCAGGATCAGGAAGTTCCAAGTTGGTGATATGGTACTAAGGAAAGCGTTTCAGAATACCACCAATCCTGCTGATGGAAAGCTGGCACCAAAGTGGGAAGGTCCTTACTTGATTGAAGCTGAGGCAGGAAAGGGGGCATATCGATTGCTAACAATGGAAGGTGATTTGCTACCTAGAGCTTGGAATGCTGTCCATTTGAAGAAATACTTTATGTGACAAGGATCCGTGATCCTCACGTGATAAGTATCCTTAAAGGATCCTTACAGCACAGATGATCCTCATTTTGGTAACATTCTAATCTCAAACTATTTCATTCTTTTATTTTCTCATATAAGGATAGGGATCCTACATCCTTTATCCACCTTTCACTTGATTCTGAGTTTTGAAGGTTCAGGTATCCTTAGCAAATGATTGATTATACACAGAAGCTTCCAATTATATGGGCTTGACCCCAGTTATTTGGGCTTGACCCCAGTTTCGCCAGTAGCGCACGATGATCCTGGTACAGTTCATGGCAATGGGACCAGTACTCGTTTTAGGGGCTGACAATTTCATTGTACTGGCTGTACCCAGGATCCTACGTATAATGGTAGACGTACCATACATCCGTTCCTAAGGTTTCTAACGTTTTCACGTTAGCTAAAGTTTTGGCATTTTCATGTCACTAAGTTTGGATAGTCGCTAGTAAGGGCCATACTCCAGTTTACACACGATCCTTGGGCTTGTCCCCAGTTATCCTTGGGCTTGTCCCCAGTTATCCTTGGGCTTGTCCCCAGTTATACTTTGGGCTTATCCCCAGTCACTAACTAATCTTATATGTTGGCTTAGTCCCAAGTTATATTCTATTTCAGGTTTTTGAAGTTAAACAACTAAGGATCCTTGGTCCTTACCTCCTACTAAGGTTTGTCTTATGATTATTCTGATTAGAAAACTAAAGATTAGGATCCTAACTTGGATTCTCAGGTATGATCCTTAACTATTTTAATTTTATTCATTTGAATAACCCTCATATTTTGGCAACTGAACTTATGATCCTTAAAATGTACCACTTTTTAGAATTTTTCAACTATAGGATATAGGATATTGGATCCTGGATCATATCCTAATATTTTAAATCTAATTTGTTCAACTTTTCTTATTCAGACAAGTGCATATCAAAACAATTGAAAATTTAAAGGATATACAAGAATAACATAACATGATAAGTCAAAAAGTTAAAGTTTTATTTATTCACAAAAGATTTAACCCTTTTAAGGTTGTCAAAATTGCCAACCCACATTTCTATCAGCAAAATGTGGCCCGTCCACATGGGTTGGCAAAGGGTGTCCATTGTTCATACGGTTATAGCAGTGCAGGAAATTAAAGACGGTAGGATAACAAGTGGCTTCATCCCCCAAACAGAGGATCCCTCCACCACCTATTATCCTACCTATTGTTCAAAGGATCATAGATCCTTAACCCTAAAAACTATTGTTCAAAGTACAGACCAACCATTGTTTAACGAAAACATCACAACCAAAAACCACTACCAAACTTAAAAGATGGGCTCCGGCTATGTCTAGAAGTGTCCATCATCGCCCATTGCTACAGCCTACACCTTCGCTGCATCATCCTCCGCCGCTCCACTAGCTTCTCCACCATGATCCTTTCCACTGCCTCCAGCCTCGATTGCTAAAACCTCTTCAGCCTCATATTCGTCCTCTAGCTCAGCTAGCCTTGCCTTCCAGCCCTCAACATCCCAGTTGCTTCTGTCGAAGTCAGGATCCTGAGCTTCCTGGGCCATCTTCAGTTTTGTCTTGCACATAGTAATGGCAGCGGAGACCTTTGCACCTTCCATGAGCTCATACTTCTCGTAGTCAGTGTTGATCAGGACTTTAGCCATCTCGGTCTTGGCGTCTTGAAGGGCTTTTTGGAGGTCAGCAATCTTGTGATCCTTGAGCACCGCAACTTGTTGAAGGTCTGCATACTTCTTTTCCAGCTCTTCAACGCTCCCAACATAGTCTTCAATCTCAGCAAATTTCTGCAAAAAAGATAGAGAACAGTTCAAGATCACGTGATCCTCAAGTGAGCAGGATACCTAGGCAGAGTCAGTGATCCTTACATCAATGAAGTATTCAAGGAACTGGTGGCGGATCAGTGGCAGGCCTTGCAGATCCTCAGCCTCAGAGGTTTTCCTTTTCTTGCCACCCCTTCCTTTAGTGGGTGCCTTGGGGATCGAAACAGTAGGGCTTGCAGTGGCCTTCTTCTTGGAGGATCGTACAGTGTCAAGATCGGCAATGCTGAACTTGGAGGCAGATTTGGAAGATTTTCCGGCACCTATACATTCAAAATAGATAAGTATCCTTATTTTATTTTATTTTATTTTTATCATTTAATCATACATAAACACGGATACTTACTTGACATGGTGACTGAGCCTGAGGATACCTCTTGTGAATCCTGGGTGCTTGTTTTGAATGATCTTACTGCAGGGTTGAGTCTTCGGAAAGCAAGAAGCCTCTCTCTTGTTGTAGGTGTCTTGAACAGATGTGAGACAGAAATAGCTGCACAAAAGAAACGGAAATATGTTAGTGATCCGGGTTAGATGCATGCTTATCTGGTGATCCTTCTAAGGATCATCTATCCTACCATGGGTGGTCCACTTTCTAGGCAGATCCTTTCCATCAGGGATGGAATCCCGTCTGACGAAGAAGAATCGCCATTTCCAATTGGTGTCGTTTTTGGTAGCTTTAAAGATGGGATGTTCTTCACCCGGCTTGCGTTTAAGAAGATATCGGTGAGATCCATGGCTGACAAGGTCATACATTTCCGAAAGCTCTGACATTCCCAAATCGATACCATGTTGCTCAATGATCCTTTCAAGGGTGATCAAAACCCTCCAGACCATGGGCATCGCTTGGATGAAAGAAATGCCGGTAAGGGAGAAAAAGGATTGGGTAAAAGCTGGAAAAGGATAAGTATATCCTATGGTGAAGGGAGTGAATGGAAAGGCTATCCAGGTTTCAGAGGCATGATCGCTTAAATAAGTGGGATCGAACGGTTTGAAAACGGCATTCGCCGGAAAGCAATGGCGAATTCTATCAATTTGTGGATCGGTGAAACAGTAGCGTTCTTTTGCAGAATCTTTGATGATCCCTTGGCTCTTCAAGGGGCTTCTCTTCTTGTGATCCTTGCCCGGTGAGGATCGGAGCATCATTTTTGCTGTGATGATGGTAAAGAAAGAAAAATAGAGCAAGAAGATGAAGAGAGAAAGGAGAGAGGAGTACCTGAATAAGTCTTCGAATGAGGATTTAAAAGAAACGCTTGAATTTAAATGCCCTCTAGCCCTTATCTCTAACTGCCATTTATAATGATGATTTTGCAGGATAGTCACCTCAGTGACGTCAGGATTCCAACGGCTAGTCCGCTTATAACGGCTAGTTTGATGGATGATTCGTTGCGGATAAGGATGACAAAATATAACTCATTATTTACAATTTTACTCCTTATATTTTGGGGGCAATTGTTAGGGGTGGATTCACCTATGATCAATGATCCTCATTTACTGATTAGATCTGGTGATCCTTGTTTCTGCTTTAGATAGTGATCCTTAGGAGGGTTGCAGGATCAGGATCATGGATCATGGTAAGGATCCTTATACTAACGATTGTCTACTTTGAATATGTTATTGTTTTGCAGGAGCATGAGCTTGGACTTGGTCTTGGCGAGATTCCTGGGGCATATTCGTTATTTCTTCCGCACGTGCTTGACCAATATGGACGTTATGGAGTTCGTGGGGGAGTTGCATGAAATGCGGATAGTTTGTTAGCTTAGATATTTTCCATTTTTAAAGGGATAGCGAGCTAAATTTAGAACACTTGGCTATTTTTAGCTTAACACACACACACTCGTAACTGCTCTCACCAGCTCTTGACAATTCACTTGGCGATTACACATTTTTGTGCACTTTACACCGTAGTGATCCTTGTAATTAGCTCGCTATCATCCGAAGTTGTAACAGATCTCTTGTTTAATTTGAGTTGGTGATCGGTAGTTTCCATCACCCGAGGTTTTTTATGCCGGAGATCATTTATTGATCAAGGGCTTTCTCCTCGTATAAATCTTGGTGTTATTTGTTCATTGCATTTCAAAGTGATCCTTCATATCGTTCAATAATTCAAGCATCATTCCCCGTAACAGAGAGTTTGGTTGCATTATCATTGCTTGATTTTTTGACCAAAACACTAAGGTTTTGGCATTTTCATGTCACTAAGTTTGGATAGTCGCCAGTAAGGGCCATACTCCAGTTTACACAAGATCCTTTGGGCTTGTCCCCAGTTATCCTTTGGGCTTGTCCCCAGTTACTAACTTGTCTTTTATATTGGCTTAGTCCCAAGTTATACTCTATTTCAGGTTTTTGAAGATAAACAAACAAGGATCCTTGGTCCTTACCTACTACTAAGGTTTGTCTTTTGATTATCCTGATCATAATTGTTAAGGAGTTAGGATCCTAACTTGGATTCTCAGGTATGATCCTTATTCAATTTTATTTTATCTATATAAGTGACCCTTATTCTTTGACAACAGAACTAATGATCCTTAAATTGCATAACTTTTCTAAGCTATCGACTATAGGATATTTGATCCTGGATCATATCCTAAAACTTTTAAACATGATTTGTTCAGCTTTTCTTATTTACTTTCTCAATTCAAACAAAGTATATAATAACAGTTGGAAACTAAAGAATTCATAAGGACGACAACACGAAAAATAGCCAAAAAGTTAAAGTTTTATTTATTAACAGAATTAAACCGGCCCCTTAAAGGTTGTCAAAATTGCTAACCAAAGCTTCTACCAGCAATACGTGGCCCGTCCACTTGGGTTGGCAAAGGGTGTCCATTGTTTATCAGGTCATAACAGTGCAGGAAATTAAAGACGGCAGGATAACAAGTGCCTTCATCCCCCAAACAGAGGATCCCTCCACCACCTATTATCCTACCTATTGTCTGAGGATCCATGATCCATAAACATAGTAACTATTGTTCAAAGTACAACCTATCATTGTTTCAAAACATAATAACCAAAACAAACTGCCAAACTCTAAAAAATGGGCTCCGGCCGCGTCTAGAAATGTCCATCATCGCCCATTCATGCAGCTTACACCTTTGCTGCATCACCTTCACCAGCTCCTCCAGCTCCATCATCTCCCCCAGCCTGATCCTTGCCACTGCCACTTGCCTCGATTGCTAGAACCTCACTAGCCTCTTCTTCGTCGTCCAACTCAGCCAACCTAGCCTTCCAACCCTCTATGTCCCAGTTGCTCTTGTCGAAGTCAGGATCCTGAGCTTCTTGAGCCATCTGCAGCTTGGTTTTGTACATGGCAATCGCGGTGGAGACTTTAGCATCCTCCATGATCTCGTGCTTCTCATAGTCAGCATTTATCTGGGTTTCCACCACCTGCTTCTTCGCTTTGTTGAGGTCCTTTTCGAGGGAGGCAATCTTCTGATCCTTGAGCAGCGCCACTTTCTGGAGGTCCGAGCATTTTTCCTCAACCTCTTCAATGCTCCCTACATAGTCTTGGATTTCAGCAAATTTCTGCAAAAGAAAGGATACAATTCAGGAAGGGCTAGCGGCAGGATTCTTTTTTTCGGATCGGACGTTGTCGAGGTCAGTGACACTAAAACGAGAAGCGGACTTTGATGATTTTCCAGCACCTACACACCCAAGACAGATAAGTATCCTTATTTCATTTTTATTTAAACATTTAATTGTGCACAAAATAGGATACTTACTGTTATGGGTAAAATTCTGAGCCCATATCCTGGGGAATATCTTGATTTATATCTTGATTGTATGATAACTACTCATATCCGGGATGCTCATTTAGGATATTGGTAACATCCTGAATGGTATCCTCAGGATTACTAACGGGTTATGTGCAGGAGTACGCGTCTAGTTGCCCAACGTTCATGAAGACCTTTTCTACGGGAGACTCGGTCCAAGTCGTTCACATGAAGCCGTTGAAGCCGCATTACTCGGTCTACAATGTTCATAATGGAATATTCGGAGCATTCCATGTTTATAGGAATTATAGTTTCTATTTCATTACTATAAATAGACGGGTATACCAGATCGAATAGGACATCACAGCTACACTCACTACACTTACATACTTGTTCTCTCGCAACTTGCACTCTTACACAAATCGTTGTAACACTTAGTGATCTGGTCAATATCCTGCACTGTATCCTGAAGTTTGAAGCAATAAGAAGAACTAGGCAGCTGCGATTGTCAGCTCCCGAGGTTTTATGCCGGCGATCTAGATTGATCAAGGGCTTTCCTCGTACATCTCGTGTCAACCCCTTTATTTTTTGCTCATTGTTTGATCATAGATACAGCTCAATATCCTGAGCCGTATCCTGAACACTGTTTTTCCAAACAACATAACCGGCATATTTTCAACACACTTTCTAGCACACTACCTCACTTAACTAATTTGATCACTTAATTGCTTTGGTAATTTTTGACCAAAACAATTTGGCGCCCACCGTGGGGCAAGTGGTGCTATCTTTACTAAAAATCTTTGTGAAATCATTAATTGGTTTTCTGTTTTCAAAACTTTTTGCCACGTTATCTTCAATGGCCTCAAGATCAAGCATGAGCTCTTCTACTGTGTCCGCTATGACTTTTGCTACTACTGGTCCGGTGCTTCCACCACCTCCTCCAAGGATGCAAACTTCTTCACAACCTCAGGATATTATCCCTACTCGGAATATTCAGGGATCTGCTCCGATTTTGGCTTCTAATGATGAAATTCTAACCTTATTTGGAAGTGTGCAGGAACAAATGAGGCAGCAACAGGAAACAAACCAGATGCTGTTGAGGGAAATACAACTCCTGAAGTCCGGCTCGAGCAGATCTGCCGAGGATATCGTCACTCCACTACAGCCCAGAACTTTGAACTTTAGTTCAGCTGTGTATACTGAGGATAATAGGGGGAATATTGTGCCCAGCCTGCCTCAGAATCATACTCCTGAAATACCCTCCTCGGTTAGAATGTCAACCGTGAGGAGCTCAGGATATGGGCAGAATCCTCCGACTGGTAACGTGTCTAATAATAATAATACTATTGCCACTAACAGTGTTGGATCTTTGCAGGATACAGCCGTAACGTCAGCATTATCCAGGGAGCTTCAGAAGCTAAAGGATATGATATCCAGTGTACCTGGGGTGGTTCAACCAATTCCTGAAGTATCCCAGGATAGCCACAGGATATCTCGGTTCGTACGTCCTATTTGTGATGCTGAAATCCCAAAAAGATTCCAGACTCCAAATATGAAGCTTTATGATGGAACCACGGATCCTGAAGAGCATATTGCCCAGTATAGGGAGAGGATGGAGATCAATCCCATCCCTCCGGAGCTCAAGGAAGCCTGCCTGTGCAAGGGTTTCGGTTCTACTCTGACAGGATCAGCCTTAAAATGGCTGTTAAATGTTCCTAGGCATTCGATTACATCATTTGCTCACTTAGTGAATTTATTTAACAGTCAATTTTCTTGCAGTCGGAGTTTTGAGAAACTAACCAGTGATCTTTACAGGATAACTCAAGGGCCTCAGGAATCCTTGAGGGATTATGTGAACAAATTCAGTCGAGAATCCTTGGATATCCCACATCTTGATGTTGCAACAGCCGTGCAAGCTTTTAAGATGGGGTTGCAAAAGGATTCTCAGTTTTATCAGGATCCTGTAATGAATCCCTCCAGGAATCTTGACGAGGCTCGTAACAGGGCTCTAAGATATATTCGATTGGAGGATGACAAGAAAATGCAAGAAAGGATGAATGCATCCTCAACATACGAATCGACTAACAGGAAGTCGAAATCCTCGTACAAACCATACCGCTCCAAGCCATATGGCAGAAATAACAACAAGAGAGTGAATGTTGTCGAAGATGAGGATCCTGAAGAATATCCTGAATTATCCGAATATTGTTTTTCTGTTAATATACCTGAACTAATGTATGCCATGCAGGGTTTGGGAGATAAAGCCAGGTGGCCTCGGAAGAATCAACAAAAAGCTGATTGGAAGGATAAATCCAAATGGTGTGCCTTCCATGAGGATTTCGGACATGTTACGGAGGATTTCATTGCTTTGAGGAAGGAAATAAGCTATCTTCTGAGCAAGGGATATTTAAAAGATCTCTTGGGAAGGAAGAAGAATAAAGGTCAGGATACTGAGAAGGATCCTGAACGAGCAGCCTCACCTCCCGCGGATGCCAAGATAATCAACTTCATTTCGGGAGGATCCGACATTTGTGGGACTTCGTATTCGGCGGCGAAGAGACATGCAAAGGAAGCTAAGGCTGAGAGGGGAGACAAACCTGTCAGGATGACTACCCTCACAACTGACAAAATGATCACGTTTGATGCTGATGACAGGGACACTGTCCAGGATCCTCATCATGATGCTCTGGTAATAATGTTATATGTGGCTAACCATTTTGTACGCAGGATATTGGTTGATAATGGCATCTCTGTCAATATAATCCAACTAGAGACTCTGAAGAGAATGAATGTGTCTCCGATAGATATCACTTCAAAGTCCACCGTGCTTGTTGGGTTTAGTGGAGAGGCTAGGAACACAGTGGGAGAGATAAAGTTACCAGTATATGTTGAAGGAGTCAACTCGATACAACGTTTCTGTGTGATGGATTCTCTATCCTGCTATAACATCATACTGGGAAGACCATGGATCCATGATATGAAGGCTGTGCCATCAACATATCATCAATGCATCAAGATCCCTACCCCTTGGGGAGTTGTCAAAGTCGATAGTGATCAGCAGGAGGCGAAAGAATGTTGCTCATCCTCCATGAAATCTTCGACCAAACCAAGTGCAGCATAGCAATTAAAGATGCGGGCCCAGGATATCGTGGGGAATTCGGAGCAGGATGTGAAGAAAGTTATCCTGGATCAGGATAATCCTGATATCTCGGTGCTCGTAGGAACCAATATCCCTCAGGATATTGAAGATCAATTAACTAACTTTTTGAAATGCAGGATGTCAACATTCGCATGGAGGCATGAGGATATGACAGGTATATCCAAAGACATTATTACTCACAAGCTTGGAATTGACAGATCATTCAAGCCTATACAACAAAAGAGAAGGAAGTTCGCCCCTGAACGAAATGCAATTATCCAAGAGGAAGTTGAAAGATTATTGAAGTCCAAGATGATCAGAGAAGTCAAATTCCCTAGGTGGCTAGCAAACGTGGTAGTGGTTCAAAAGAAGAATGGGAAATGGAGAGTTTGTGTAGACTACACAGACCTAAACAAAGCTTGTCCAAAAGACCCGTTCCCTCTCCCACATATCGACTCAATGGTGGATGCTACTGCTGGGCATGAAATGTTGACTTTCATGGATGCATCCTTAGGATTTCAGCAGATTCAAATGGAACCTTCTACCAGGAGGATACTGCCTTTATGACACCAACAGGTATTTATTGTTATACTGCTATGCCTTTCGGTTTAAAAAATGCAGGTGCAATGTACCAGAGATTGGTAAATATGATGTTTAAAGACAAGCTGGGGGACACCATGGAAGTATACATTGATGATATGGTGGTAAAATCAAAGAGAGCCCAGGATCACCTCCAGGATATAAAGGGAGCATTTGATATCTTGGACCAATATAATATGAAGCTGAATCCTGCTAAGTGCCATTTCGGAGTGGGGGCAGGAAAATTTTTCTAGGATATATGGTGATCAAAAGAGGAATAGAGGCGAGCCCGGAGCAGATCAAAGCCATCTTGGATATTAAATCACCTTCAAATATGAAAGACATTCAGTGGTTAACAGGAAGAGTGGCAGCACTAAACCGATTTATTTCAAGATCCTCGGAAAAATGCAAAGAGTTCTATGATTTCCTGAAAAAGAATAAGAAATTTGAATGGGGTGAGAAGCATGAAGCAGCCCTGCAGGATTTGAAGCAGTATCTTTCAACCGCACCTCTATGGATGAAGCCTGAGGATGGTGAACCATTATCCCTATATCTTGCAGTATCAGGGAATGCAGTAAGTGCAGTTCTTGTAAAGGATCACAAAGGTCAGCAGTATCCTGTTTATTATGTTAGCAAAAGTTTGTTAAATGCTGAAACTAGATATTCTCACCTAGAAAAGTTAATATTGGCTCTAGTTATGGCATCAACGAAGCTTAGACATTACTTTGAGACACAGAGGATTCATGTCAAAACTAATTATCCTATCAAAAATGTGCTTAGGAAACCAGAAATGTCCGGTAGGATGGCTAAGTGGTCGGTAAAATTGAGTGCTTATGATCTAATATATGAACCTAGAAATGCCATAAAGTCTCAGGCTTTAGCTGACTTTGTGGCTGATTTCAGTAGTGACATTCAGGATGAGGTAGACCTAGAAGTCCAGCAATTAGGAGAGTCCTCAGGATCCTGGACATTATATACTGATGGTGCATCTAATATTAGAGGAGTAGGTTTGGGAATACTACTAAAATCGCCACAGGGGGACATATTACCCCAGGCTATTAGGTGTGAATTCCCTGCTACCAATAACGAAGCAGAATATGAGGCTTTGATTGCAGGATTAGAATTGGCTAAGAAGATGAGTATTAAGAATTTGCAAGTATATATTGGTTCCTTGTTAATTACTAATCATTTCAACGGATCCTATGCAGTCAAGGGTGAGAAGTTAATCGAATACCTTGGTATTCTCAAAAAATTAGTAGGATATTTCGATGTTTTTACACTTGAACAGGTACCAAGGGAGGATAATGCTGAAGCAGATGCCTTGGCAAACCTGGGATCATCCATCAGGATACTGGATGGGACCTAAATACCAATATTACATATCTTATATCCTGCGACGAATCCTCAGGATAAAGAAGTAGCAGGTATTCAGGATCCCGGAGTGGAGTATCCTGAGAAGAATCCTACATCCTGGATGACTCCAATCATGAGATATCTCAAAGAAGGGCATATTCCCGAAGATGAAAATCCTAAGGCATTTAGGATGAAGGTATCACGATTCACTATTATAAATAATGTTTTATACAGGAAGTCTCTTGCAGGACCGTATTTGAGGTGCTTGGAGGATCCTGAAGCCAAAGAAGTGCTTCAGGATATACATGAAGGGGATTGTGGTAACCATACTGGGGGCAGGTCATTGTTCTCCAAAGTATTAAGGACAGGATATTATTGGCCAATGATGAGGAAAGATGCTGCAGAGTATGCTCGAAGATGTGATGCATGTCAAAGGCATAGTAACATACTACATCAACCAGCTGAACCACTATGTCCTATAGCATCCCCTTGGCCGTTCATGAAATGGGGGATGGATATAGTAGGGAAGTTACCGAAAAGCTCCGGGAGGAAAAGTCTTTATGCTAGCAATGACGGATTATTTCTCTAAGTGGGTGGAAGCTGAAGCATTTGTCCAAGTTAGAGACCAAGAAATAGTATCCTTCATAAAGAGGAATATCCTGACCAGGTTTGGGGTACCAGCTGAAATCATCTGTGATAATGGGTCCCAGTTTATAAGCAAAAGGACAACTGACTTTTGCAAGAGTTGGGGCCAAAAAAGGAAGATGGGCAGAAGAATTGTCAATAAGATAATTGTCAATAACTTAAAGAAGAGACTTGGAGCCAAAAAAGGAAGATGGGCAGAAGAATTACCCTTTGTTTTGTGGGCTGATAGAATGACGGTAAAAAATGCAACAGGCCAGACCCCATTTTCCTTGGTGTTTGGAGCAGAAGCAATGATTCCAACGGAAATGACGATACCTACTGCAAGATCTACCCTACAGGACCCTGAACGAAATCCTGAGGATTTATGTCAAGATTTGGATACCATAGATGAAAAAAGGGATGCAGCAAGGTTAAGGATGGCAGCATATCAACAAAGAATATCCAGGGCATATAACAAGAACATAAGGACTAGGAGATTTCGAGTTGGTGATTGGGTGCTAAGAAAGGCTTTTCAAAATACCACTAATCCTGCCGATGGCAAGCTAGCTCCAAAGTGGGAAGGACCGTATGAAGTTGAATCAGAAGCAGGGAAAGGAGCATATAGACTCAAGAATCTGGAAGGAGATATGCTACTAAGATCCTGGAATGCGATACACTTAAAGCTCTATTTCAAGTAAGAGTAGAATTTAATTTCTATCCTGGTGGTATGTACTCTATCTCTTTTAAAAATATTTATGTATTATCTTGAACTCAATACTGACTTAAGCATCGGAGGGGTGTTAGCCAGGCTAACACCCACCTTAGTTTATAGTTGTTTTGCAGCATATGCTCCAGGATATAGCTCCAGGATTTGCATTCGGGACAAAGCGGAAGACTAGAGGATTGGCCCCCTCTCTCACGTTTAAGGGATCTCGATCCCTTCAAAGGTTTAAAGGTATTCACCTTTCTTTCGAATTGGGTTTAAACACCTCGCCTGGAGCGCAAGTTATCTAGGTATAGGTCAAGGTAGCGGGACCAGTTCATGTAAAAGTGGCTGACAATTTCGTTACTGTTGGCTATATCCTGGATCCTGGAGGTATATGAGGATTGATCACCCTCTCTCACGAAAGGGTATTTTCATACTCTCTAAGGTTTAAAGGTTTTCACCTTTCTAAGACTTGGAGTTTACACACTCTCGCCTGTAGCGCATGAAACTCAGGGTTTATCCCCAGGATATCAGGGTTTATCCCCAGGATATCAGGGTTTATTCTTAGGATATTAAGGTTTACCCTCAGTATGTTGAGGATTCGTTTTAGGATAACCAGGTTTCTGCCTCAAGGTGTTTGGAATTTATTCGAGCCAAAGTATGAATACACTTGTATTTTTGTGTCATACACAGGGGACATTATCCAACTTTATAAGTGAAAACTGGGGACATTCCTATGGTGAAAAATTGGGACTAACTCTTTGGGAATCTCTGGTATAATCTTTCCTTTTTATTTGGATAACTTACAGATTGTGTGTCAGTGTCCTGATCAAGATATCTTTCAGGATACATTTACAATGTGTTCCCAAGAATGTTCAAATGGAATTATTTTTACAAGTAAAATTCATGTAGTGGAAATAAAGCAACGAAAGCAAGTTATATTATTAACATACCAAAAGATGTGCTCTTAGTTTCACCTTGAAACAAGGCCCATCCACTAAGAGCACTAATAGTCACTTGCCATATTTACTTAACAGTTGAAGGCTTTGTCTCAAACTAAGACCCATCCACCTCCAACTGTTATATTGTTCAAAAGAAAAACATACTAACGGTGATGACCAAGGGCTTCGTCCTGAAACTCAGGATCCCTCCACCTTTGGCCATCATATTGTCTAAGTGCAGGAAAAGTAAATTGTTTAGGGGATTACAAACCAACATCAAACCTAAAAAAAGTGGGCTCCGGCCTAAGCATCAACATCCATCATCGGCCACTCAGATGCCCCCACACAGCGGCA
Organism: Helianthus annuus; assembly: GCF_002127325.2. NCBI lineage: Eukaryota > Viridiplantae > Streptophyta > Magnoliopsida > Asterales > Asteraceae > Helianthus > Helianthus annuus. The sequence continues at coordinate 67,246,086 of NC_035440.2, read as the reverse complement.
TCCTCTCCAACCTTCTCCGGCTTATCAGCACCAGCATCCTGCCCAACATCCTCACCAGCATCCGCTCCAGCATCTTTCTTGTCCCCAACCTGATCCACCACCTCTGCTGACTTGGAGGACTCACCGGCTTCTGCAGGGAGTGGCACAGCTTTTCCTCCAAGCTCCTTCAGTTTGGCTACCCAAGAGTCCACCGGCCAAGCTGGGCACACGAGGCCTGTCTCCTTGGCCTCGTAGGCCATCTTGATGTGAGCTTGTAGCAAGGAGACGATGGCAGAAGCCTTGATCCCTTCCCGGAAAGAAACCATGGCCTGCTCGTGATCCATTTCTGCGGTGGCAAGTTTGAGCTCAGCCTCTTGGGTGACCTTCTTCATCAAGCTCTCGTAATGCCGGGACTTCGCTTCAGCAATAGCACCTTGATCAGCAACTGTGCTTTCGAGCTGTTTGATTCTGGTTTCGTGGAGTGCAACAGTACCGCAGGCATCATTATACAGGTGGAGCAGATGCTGAAGGCCCTGCATATCGAATTCAGGTATGAGTCAGAATATATTAATCAGGATATCCTATCAAGATATATATGCAGGATATATAGCAGGATATTACCTTATTGAGGAAGGATGTCATGGGCTCTAAGGAGTCAGAAAAGCTGAGTTCGTCATAGGAGAACCCCTCGGAGCCTGGGGCACTAATTTCAAAGCCCTTCCTCTTTTTTGCCATGGAAGCACGAGTCCTTGGGTTAGCCTTAGGGGCCGGCAGTGGTTTGGAGCTGGTGGCAGCAGGTGTCTCTTTCTTGACCATGACAGGAGTAGGGTAACTGTCAAGCTCGTCAAGGTCAAGGAGGATCAGAACTTTGCCGGAGTCTGCACACGGGGAGTAAAAATTCTTTCCTAAATATTTCAAAATAAGAACATGTATGCAGGATATTGAACAGGATCCTTACTAGACATGTTTACACTGGAAAGAGGACTTGGAGACGGTGGAGACGGGTTAAAACTTCTTTCAGCTTCAGGAAGGAGTCTGATAGCGTCAATCCTTTTTTATGAATATGCAAGGGGAGGTGCTAGCTTCCTAAAATCAGCTGTGTACAAGAAAACGACAAAGTCAGTCCAAAATATACAGCAGGATATGTTTTGGTCAAAAATCACACAAGGATAATGTAACCAAACTTTATGTAATCGGGGTATGATGCTTGGTTAATTATAAAAGTAAAGGATCACTTTCGTGATAGAGATGCAAAGACACAATGATTTATACGAGGAAAAAGCCCTTGATCAATATATGATCTCCGGCATAAAAAACCTCGGGTGATGGCAACTACCGATCACCAAACTTCAATATAAGAACAAAATGGTTACAACTTCGGATGATAATGAGCTGAGTACAAGGATCACTATTGTTTCGAGTGTCTAAGTGTGTGAGAGTTGCGTTGTATGTCGTGTGTTCTTCCAAATGAGGAAGAGTGGTATTTATACAAGTGTAGGTGACCTATTTTAGGTAAAAAGACTAATAATCAGCTCATTACCCCTTTAGAAATAAAAGACAGTCTAGCCTAAATTGCCGCCCTTAAATCAAGCTAAGTTTCCATATCCTTTGCAACGTCCATCTTTGATTAAGCTCATGCTATAATTGTGAAGACGCGTCCCTTGATTATGATGCTAAGAGTGTATCCTGCTAGATGTTCCTGCAAAATAACATTGTTTTAAACGAAGGTAACTGTTAGCATGAGGATCCTTTGATGGTCCATGATCCTGATCCTGAAGTCCTGCTGAGGATCACTGTCTGCCAAAGAAACAAGGATCACTGGTTAGGATCACGTATAAGGATCACGTATGATAAAAATCCAGCCCTAACAATTGCCCCCAAAATATAAGGAGTTTATTGTAAATAAACGAGTTATATTTTGCTCTGATCTTATCTTCAACGGACTATTCGGATAACTAGCCGTTATAAGCGGACTAGCCGTTGTGATCATTACGTCACAGATGTGACAATCCCTGCAAATCATGATTATAAATAGGAGATAGGGTTAGGATCACTCTGCATTTAAATTCGAGATATCTTCCCTTTATAATCGCTACCGAAGATTGATCAGGTATTCTCCTCTTCTCTCTTTTCTTTCTTTCTTCTCTTGCTCTGTTTTCTGCTTTTATTCTGTTTCTGTTCCGTCACAAGCATGTTGCTCCGGAATTCTCCACACAAGGATTCCAAGAAGAGTAGTCCCTTAAAAAGCCAAGGGATCATCAAGGATTCTCCTACGGAGAGGTGTTGCTTTACTGACGCTCACATAGACAGAATTCGTCATTGCTTTCCGGCGAACGCAGTTTTCAAATCCTTCACACCTACCGCTTTGAGCGACTTTGTTTCAGACGTCTGGGTGGCTTTTCCTGCTACTCCGTTTACCATAGGGTACTCGTATCCTTTTCCAACCTTCACCCAATCTTTCTTTTCCTTAACCGGCATCTCCTATATCCAAGCCATGCCGATGATCTGGAGGGTCCTGTATACCTTCGAGAGGATCATCGAGCAGAAAGGAATTGATTTGGGGATGGCAGAGTTGGCTGCACTTTTTGATCTTACCACGTTTGGTTCTTGCCGATATCTGCTAAAACGGAAAGCTGGGGAGGATCACCCTGTCTTCAAGGTTACTAAGAATGACACAAACTGGAAGCGTCGCTTTTTCTTTGTTAGAAGGGATACCATCCCAGATGGGAAGGATCTGCCCAAGGAATGGGCCACTCATGGTAGGGTAGAGGATCCTGGAAGGATCACTATCAGACTTGTCTCATACGATGAGGATCACTAACGTCTTTTTTATTTTTTATGCAGCTATATCCATTGCTTATCTTAAGTTAACCCCTGCTGCAAGAGAAAGAGTCTTAGCTTTTAAAAAGCTCAATCCTGAGGTCAGAAGTTTCCAAGTCTCCGTCCAAGATTCACAGGAAGTATCCTCCGCATCTGCCACTATGTCAAGTAAGTATCCTTGTAAAAAGTAAGTTATATGCTAGATTGTTTAATTAGTAAGGGAACTTATCTTGTTTTGATTGTGTAGGTGTTGGGAAGTCTGCCAAATCTGCCAAGTCTGCCTCCAAGTTCGGGATCGATGAACTTGCCAACGTCAAGTCTTCACGAAAGAAGGCTTCTGTTGCCAGTCCCTCTGCTTCAGCTCCTAAAGCACCTGTTAGAAGTAAGGGGAAGAAGAGGAAGGCTCCTGAGGATCTTCAAGGATTCCCCCTGATCCGCCAACAGTTCCTTGACTATGTCAATGAGGTAAGGATCATTGCCCCTGTTGGTTATCCTTCTCGAATATCCTGCTTGTATATCCTGCTTTTTTGAGGATCACCTGATCCTGAACTTACCTTTTTTCTCTTTTGCAGAAACTTGCTGAGATTGAGACTTACCTTGGCCACGTCGAGGATCAGGAGAGCCAAATCGCCGACCTCCAACAAATGGGCGTGTTAAAGGATCTCAAGATAGCCGATCTTGAGAAGGAGCTCCGGGCTACAAAGGATGAGGCTGCTCAAAGGCTAATTGACATGGATGGCGAGAAGCAGGAGATCATCCAGGATGCCAAGGTCTCTGCCGCAACTGCTATGTACAAGATACAACTACAAATGGCTGCGGAGGCTCAGGATCATGCCTTTGACAAGAGCTCATGGGACGTGGAGGGTTGGAAGGCAAGATTGGCGGAGCTGGAGGATGAGGATGAGGCTGAGGAGATCCCCATGCTGGAAGGTGGTGATGCTGAGAAGGATCAGGGTGGAGAAGCTGGTGGTGATGAAGCAGCAAAGGTGTGAGCTGCTGGATTGGGCGATGATGGATATTTCGAGACTAGGCCGGAGCCCAATTTTTTAGGATTGGTAGTGGTTTTTTTTGTAGTTGTTGATGGTTTGTGAACAATTTATGGTCTGTAATCTTTGAACAATAGTTTTTAGGGTAAAGGATCCTGGATCCTTCGAACAATAGGTAGGATTACAAAAGGTGGAGGGATCCTCTGTTTGGGGGATGAAGCCTTTGTGATCCTGCCGCTTTTAATTTTCTGCACCTGCTAAGACCGCAAAGACAATGGACACCCTTTGCTAACCCATGTGGACGGGCCACGTTTTGCTGGTAGAAATGTGGGTTAGCAATTTTGACAACTTTTTGCAAGGGTTAAAGATCCTTTCGTTAATAAAATCTTAAACTTTTGTCGCTTATCTTGTGTTATTATCCTTTTATTTTCAATTGTTTTGACACATGTTTGTTTAAGTGGGAAAAGTTGAGCAAATTATGTTTAGGAAATTTAGGATATGATCCTGGATCAAATATCCTACAATCGAAAATTTTCAAGGTAGTTTATTTTAAGGATCATAGGTTCAGTTGTCAAGGTCTAAAGGTTATTCAAATGAATAATGAAATTAAAAAATAGTTAAGGATCATACCTGAGGATCCAAGTTAGGATCCTAACCTTTACTTCGGGATAATCATAAGTAAGACTTTAATGGATAATAAGGATTAAGGATCCTTAATTGTTTAATCTTCGAAAACCTGAAAAATGGAACATATCTTGGGACTAAGCCATTGTAAAAGATAAATTAGTAGCTGGGGACATGCCCAAAGGATAACTGAGGATGATCCCAGAGGATCACTGGGGACAAGCCCAAAGGATAACTGAGGATGATCCCGGAGGATCACTGGGGACAAGCCCAAAGGATAACTGGGGACAAGCCCAAAGGATAACTGGGGACAAGCCCAAAGGATCGTATGTAAACTGGAGTATGGCCCTTACTGGCGACTATCCAAACTTAGTGACATGAAAATGTCAAAACCTTAGCTAACGTGAAAACGTTAGAAACCTTAGGAACGGATGTATGGTACGTCTACCATTATACGGAGGATCCTGGGTATAGCCAGTACGATGAGGTTGTCAGCCCCGGAAGTGGGTACTGGTCCCAAAGACGTGAACTATATCAGGATCATCGTGCGCTGCTGGCGGAAACTGGGGATAATCCCAAGGATAACTGGGGTTAGACCCAAGGATCTGCGGTGCTTTTGAAGATCTTTGACGATATGCTGAAGATACCTGAACTATCATAACTCAAATGGTTTGTGAGTAGAGGACGAAGGATACATGATCCTTATCCTTCGGTAAAAAGTAAGAAAATGTAATAGTTGTAGGATAAGCACATTACCAGAGTAAGGATCACTGATATCACCGGGATCCTTTAAGGATACTTCAATATATGGGTCACATGCCTGAAGGATCATGGTCACATGAAATATTTCTTTAAGTGAACAGCATTCCAGGCTCTTGGTAACAAGTTTCCTTCCATGGTTAACAACCTGTATGCCCCCTTTCCTGCTTCAGCTTCAATCAAGTAGGGGCCTTCCCATTTTGGTGCTAACTTCCCGTCAGCAGGATTGATAGTATTTTGAAATGCTTTTCTCAACACCATATCTCTGACTTGGAACTTCCTTATTCTTACATTTTTGTTGTAAGCACCAGCCATTCTTTGTTGGTAGCTTGCCATCCTGATCCTAGCCAGATCCCTGATTTCCTCAATAGTATCCAAATCCTGGGCTAGGATTGCAGCATTTTCTTCAGGATCACGAGCACTTGTTCTAGCAGTTGGGATCACCATCTCTGTTGGGATCACTGCTTCTGCCCCAAATACTAAAGAAAAAGGTGTTTGACCAGTGGCATTCTTGGGAGTTGTTCTATCAGCCCATAGCACATAAGGTAACTCCTCTGCCCATTTTCCCTTCTTGGATCCTAGCTTCTTCTTCAGATTGTTGATGATGATCTTGTTGGATGATTCTGCTTGGCCATTGGCTTGTGGATGAACTGGTGTTGATGTTATCATCTTGATTCCCCAACTGTCACAAAAGTTAGTAAACTTCTTTTTCTCTGACTTGAGCAAAAGCTTCAGCCTCTATCCACTTAGAGAAGTAGTCAGTCATGGCAAGCATAAATACTTTTCCACCAGGTGCTTTAGGGAGCTTGCCAACTATATCCATTCCCCATCTCATGAATGGCCAAGAGGATGGTATGGGGTGTAGCAATTCAGCTGGTTGATGAAGGATATTGCTGTGTCTTTGACAAGGATCACATTTCCTAGCATATTCTACAGCATCCCTTTTCATGGTTGGCCAGTAGTATCCTGTTCTAAGGATCCTTGAGAATAATGCCCTGCCCCCAGTGTGGTTTCCACAATCTCCTTCATGGAAGTCTCTCAACACTTCTTCAATTTCAGGATCCTCAATACATTTTAAATATGGTCCTGCAAGGGATCGTTTATATAGCACATTATTTAAGATTGTAAATTGAGATACCTTGATCCTGAAAGCTCTAGGATTTTCTCCCATTGGAATCTCTCCGTCTTGCAAGTATTTCATGATTGGTGAGACCCATGATCCTGCATAAGATTGAGCTTCTTCACTAGGGATTACTGCAGTATCCTCTCCTATTTCCATGGCCACTTGATTTTCAATAGCAGGAGCCAGGATATGGATGATAGGGATACTTATGTCTTCTGGAATTTTTAAGGATGATCCTAAGTTGGCCAATGCATCAGCTTCCGTGTTATCCTCCCTTGGTACCTGTGTTAAGCTGAAAGAAACAAAAGAGAGTGCCAATTTTTTGACTATCTCTAAATATTTGGTTAGTTTTTCACCTTTAACAGCATAGGATCCATTAAAGTGATTAGTGATCAACAATGAGTCTACATATACTTTAAGATACTTCACCCCCATATCCTTAGCAATTTGTAAGCCAGCAATTAGGGCTTCGTATTCAGCCTCATTGTTAGTTGCTTGGAACTCACAGGCTATGGAGTGGGGTATTATGTCCCCCTGTGGCGATTTTAGTAGTATCCCAAGCCCTGTGCCCTTGACATTTGAGGATCCATCAGTGTGTAGTATCCAAGGATCCTTGGTCTCATCCAGCTGCTGGACCTCCAATTCTGCTTCTTTTTGTAGATCACTACTGAAATCAGCCACAAAGTCAGCTAAGGCTTGTGATTTAATGGCTGTTCTTGGTTCATATCTTATATCATGGGCACTAAGCTTCACTGCCCACTTAGCCATTCTCCCTGACATCTCCGGTTTCCTGAGGACATTCTTAATCGGAAAATTAGTTTTAACAACAATAGTATGGGTTTCAAAATAATGCCTTAACTTAGTGGATGCCATGATTAATGCAAGAATAAGTTTTTCGAGGTGCGAGTACCTGGATTCGGCATCAAGTAAACTTTTACTTACATAGTAGATAGGATATTGTGTACCTTCGTGATCCTTGACAAGGACAGCACTTACAGCGGTTGAGGATACCGCCAGATATAAGGATAACACATCTCCTTTTTCCGGTTTTGCTAATGCTGGTGCTGAGGACATATATTCTTTAAGGGCTTGTAAAGCGTTCTCATGCTTCTCAGTCCATTCAAACTTCTTGTTCTTCCTTAGGATATCATAAAATTCTTTGCATTTCTCCGAGGATTTTGATATGAACCTGTTCAGAGCCGCTATCCTGCCTGTTAGCCTTTGCACATCCTTAGCATTGGCAGGGACTTGATGTTTACTAGTGCTTTAATTTGCTCCGGACTTGCTTCAATGCCTCTCTGAGTTACCATATATCCTAGGAATTTACCTGCCTTAACACCAAAGTGGCACTTTGAAGGATTAAGCTTCATGTTATATTTATCAAGGATATCAAATGCTTCTTCTAAATCCCTTAGGTGATCCTCAGCTTTCTTTGATTTGACTACCATATCATCTATGTATACTTCCATAGTTTGTCCAATTTGATCTTTGAACATCATATTCACCAGCCTTTGATATGTTGCACCTGCATTTCTTAATCCAAAAGGCATGGCAATATAACAATACAAACCTGTTGGGGTCATAAATTCTGTATCCTCTTGGTCAGATGGTTCCATCTGAATTTGTTGGAATCCAGATGATGCATCCATAAAAGTTAATAGTTCATGCCCCGCTGTTGCATCCACCATGGAGTCAATGTGGGGTAATGGGAAAGGATCCTTGGGACATGCCTTATTCAGATCAGTGAAATCGACACATACCCTCCACTTTCCGTTTTTCTTTTGGACAACGACCACATTGGCTAACCATTTTGGATACTTTACCTCTCTGATCATACCTGCTCGAAGTAGTCTCTCTACTTCTTCTTGGATAATGGCATTCCTCTCTGGTGCAAACTTCCTCCTTTTTTGATGGATTGGTTTGATAGACCTGTCAATGCCAAGTTTGTGAGTAATGATATCCTTAGATATACCTGTCATATCTTCATGCTTCCAAGCAAAGGTAGATTTTCTTCTTTTGAGGAAGGATATTAAGTCTTCTTTCATCTTGCCAAGGATCCCTGATCCAATATAGATTTTTGATTCAGGATCACTAGGATCCAAGAGGATTTCGTCCACATCTTGTTCCCTTGCCTCCAAGACATTCCTCGGAGGATACTGTAATTGCTATTGCTCCCTTGGCTTTGAGGTTGGCTTCATGGATGAGGTATAACAATCCTTAGCCTCCTGCTGATCACTGTCGATCTTGATTATTCCCCATGGGCTAGGGAGCTTCACACATTGATGGTAGGTGGATGGGACTGCTTTCATATCATGTATCCAAGGCCTGCCAAGGATAACATTGCAACAAGACAAACAGTCAATAACACAAAATTTCTGATAATTATGTAATCCTTCCACGTAGATTGGGAGTTTGATGTCCCCCAGAGTTTTCTTCGTTTCTCCACTGAATCCTACAAGCACGGAGGATCTTGGTGTGATGTCTGATTCTGGGATACCCATTTTCTTCAGAACATCAAGCTGGATAATGTTCACTGAGCTTCCTCCATCGATAAGGATCCTGCGGACAAAATGGTTAGAGATAAAGAGAGTAATAACTAGACTATCATGATGAGGATCCTGAATGTTAATGCGATCATCCTCATCAAACGTTATCATCTTCCCTTCTGAGACACTTGATGTTCTAATAGGCCTTTCTCCATTATCCATTTTTGACTCCTTTGCATGTCTTTTGGCTGCCGAGAAGGATGTACCACAGATGTCTGATCCTCCGGAAATAAAGTTGATCACTTGTGCATTTGCCGGAGGTGCTGGAGCCTTTTCAGGGATCCTTTCAGGATCCTGAGTCCTTTGCTTTTTTCTTCCCAACAATTCTTTTAGGTGCCCCTTGCTTAACAGATATCCAATCTCTTTTCTTAAAGCTATGCATTCTTCAGTTAGATGCCCGAAATCCTCATGGTATGCACACCATTTTGACTTGTCTTTAGTCCCGGATGGTTTATCGTTCTTCCTGGGCCATCTAGCCTTTTCACCTAGATTCTGCATTGCAAGGATCAGTTCATGATTATCAACGGAAAAACAGTATTCTGAGATTGGAGGATAATCTTCATCATCCTCTTCTTGGTCGACAGCATGCACATTCTGGTTATCGTTTCTATGGTAGGATTTGAACTTATTGCTCTTGAAGGAGGATCCATGCTTCTCCTGTTTTGAGGATCCTACTTGTCTCTCCTGGATCCTCTTGTCATCCTCTAGCCGGATGAACCTGAGGATCCTACTTGTCTCTACTTCATCTAGATTCCTGCATGGTGTCATAACAAGATCATCATAGAATAATGAATCCTTAAGCAGTCCCATTTTGAAGGCTTCAACAGCCGTAGCCATATCCAAGTTGGGAATGTCCAAGGATTCTTTACTAAATTTAGTTATATAATCCCTTAATGATTCATTATGACTTTGAGTTATCCTGTACAAATCACTAGTTAATCTTTCAAATTTTCTACTACAAGAGAATTGGTTATTGAATAAATTAACTAAATTGGCAAATGAAGTAATAGAGTAAGGGGGAAGACTTAGCAGCCATTTAAGAGCTGATCCAGTAAGAGTGGATCCAAATCCTTTACATAGGCATGCTTCCTTCAATTTTTCTGGGATAGGATTGATCTCCATCCTTTCCCTGTATTGTGCTATGTGTTCCTCTGGATCCGTTGTACCATCATACAGCTTCATAGTAGGGATATGGAACCTTTTGGGTACCTCTGCATCACAAATTGGTGGTGCAAAGCGAGATACTTTGTGGCTTCCATCTGCAATCTCTGGGATAGGCTTGACTACCCCTGGAACACTTGAGATCATATCTTTTAGCTTCTGCAACTCCCTGGCCATAGCATGATTGGTACCTGTATCCTGCATGAATCCATGGTTAGTGGTAGGATAATTATTTAAAGTGTTACCTCCCATTGGGTTCAAGTTAGGGAATCCATATTGCTGGGATTCTGGAACAACGGAGGGACCAGTGGAAGCAATGGTCTGCATTGGAATGAAGTCCCCTTGATGGCCATCTAGACTTCCTGTTTGCAAACTTTTTAGGGATCCTGGCATCTGGAAGGATCCTGGTGTCTGGGATGATCCTGGAACGAAGGAGGATCCTTGAACCTGGGATGATCCTGGAACAAAGGAGGATCCTTGGCCCTGGAATGATCCTGGAACAAAGTAGGATCCTTGAAACTGCTGTGCCCCCGGATAGGCTCCCGGATTCATGAAGGATCCCAAATGCTGGGGGTAGGATCCTGCCGGCTGGAAGTGTGAGCCTAATGCCTGAGTCATTGCTGTCGATCCGTGGTGCAATCCTCTTGATTCTCCCATGATTTGCACGTCTGGAATTCCTGATGGCTGAGAAGTAATCATTGGAGTATCAAAGCTCAAGGATTTGGGCATCAGTGGAGAATGATCCTCTGCCGTTTTCTTCTGTCTTTTGAGATCTCCAATTTCCCTGAGGATCCTTTCATTAGTTTCATCCTGCCGCTGCATACGATCCTTCATCTGCAAAATCAAAGTAAATACATCACTAGTACTGGGAATATAAGAATTCATAGCAGAAGGAGATGGAGTTTTAGAAGTAGTAGGAGTTTGTCTCTTCTCAGCATTCTTCTGGGATCCTGCCGGTGGTGGAGGCAGAATGTTCTGGGACGAGGTGACTGCAGACATTGCCGTGGACATGTTTTTCAATGATGAAGCCATGTAATTCTTTGAAATGATTTCGAACAAAAGGTTTTCTTATGAATGAAGCACCAATTGCCCCACGGTGGGCGCCAAACTGTTTTGGTCAAAAATCACACAAGGATAATGTAACCAAACTTTATGTAATCGGGGTATGATGCTTGGTTAATTATAAAAGTAAAGGATCACTTTCGTGATAGAGATGCAAAGACACAATGATTTATACGAGGAAAAAGCCCTTGATCAATATATGATCTCCGGCATAAAAAACCTCGGGTGATGGCAACTACCGATCACCAAACTTCAATATAAGAACAAAATGGTTACAACTTCGGATGATAATGAGCTGAGTACAAGGATCACTATTGTTTCGAGTGTCTAAGTGTGTGAGAGTTGCGTTGTATGTCGTGTGTTCTTCCAAATGAGGAAGAGTGGTATTTATACAAGTGTAGGTGACCTATTTTAGGTAAAAAGACTAATAATCAGCTCATTACCCCTTTAGAAATAAAAGACAATCTAGCCTAAATTGCCGCCCTTAAATCAAGCTAAGTTTCCATATCCTTTGCAACGTCCATCTTTGATTAAGCTCATGCTATAATTGTGAAGACGCGTCCCTTGATTATGATGCTAAGAGCGTATCCTGCTAGATGTTCCTGCAAAATAACATTGTTTTAAACGAAGGTAACTGTTAGCATGAGGATCCTTTGATGGTCCATGATCCTGATCCTGAAGTCCTGCTGAGGATCACTGTCTGCCAAAGAAACAAGGATCACTGGTTAGGATCACGTATAAGGATCACGTATGATAAAAATCCAGCCCTAACAGGATATAAGACAGGATTTTCCTAAAACCCTAGGTCCTACCCTTCTTCAACCATTTCACCGGATAATCCGCTCCACCAGGGATTGAATCTCTTTTTACAAAAAAGAATTTAGATTTCCATTCCTCTTCATTCCTGGTGGCTCGGAGGATTAATGGGTCGCTGGAAGTAGAGTAAAACAAGAATCGACAGGAGCCGTGGCACCTAAGCCGGTATGCTAAAGGAAGGTCATGAATAGAAAGATCAGGGATATGGTTGTTCTTGATTTGATCAAGAACAGACAAGACTCGCCAAAGCATTGGCATTGTCTGACTGAAGCAGATTTTGGTGACGTTAAAGAACTCGGTGATGAAGTCCGAGAAAGGAAATTGCAACCCTAAGGTAAAAGGAAAAGCATTGAAGCACAACCACTCGTCGGAAACCATATCTGATCAGATTTCCCGATCAAACGGCCGGAACACCGTCCCTTTTGGGAAGATGCCGGAGGTTTTAAGGGCTGACAAGTGTGCACTATCAAAGGTGCATATTTCTTTCTCCGGATCCTGGAGAATATTTTGGTGGATAAACGTGGGAGCAGAATCGCCGGAGCTGGATCTTGTCTACCTTGCCATATTGTTACCGGAATGTTGGGAAGAATGAAAGATGAAGTTGAGAGAGAAATGTTTACCTTTTTCTCTTCGGTAAAGGTTAAATGATGATGAGGATGAGAAGTTATAGGGATGAAATGAGTAGTTATAGGCTGCGCGGTTACAACTAGTCACATCAAGGTCTTATCTCTTAATTACCTCGTTGTTCGTGAAAAAATGTAACCGTTAGTATCAGGATACTTAACGGTAACATTTTTGTGGACAATTGTTATGGGTAAAATTCTGAGCCCATATCCTGGGGAATATCTTGATTTATATCTTGATTATATGATAACTGCTCATATCCGGGATGCTCATTTAAGATATTGGTAACATCCTGAATGGTATCCTCAGGATTACTAACGGGTTATGTGCAGGAGTACGCGTCTAGTTTCCCAACGTTCATGAAGACCTTTTCTACGGGAGACTAGGTCCAAGTCGTTCACATGAAGCCGTTGAAGCCGCATTACTCGGTCTACAACGTTCATAATGGAATATTCGGAGCATTCCATGTTTATAGGAATTATAGTTTCTATTTCATTACTATAAATAGATGGGTATACCAGATCGAATAGGACATCACAGCTACACTCACTACACTTACATACTTGTTCTCTCGCAACTTGCACTCTTACACAAATCGTTGTAACACTTAGCGATCTGGTCAATATCCTGCACTGTATCCTGAAGTTTGAAGCAATAAGAAGAACTAGGCAGCTGCGATTGTCAGCTCCCGAGGTTTTATGCCGGCGATCTAGATTGATCAAGGGCTTTCCTCGTACATCTCGTGTCAACCCCCTTTATTTTTTGCTCATTGTTTGATCATAGATACAGCTCAATATCCTGAGCCATATCCTGAACACTGTGTTTCCAAACAACATAACCGGCATATTTTCAACACACTTTCTAGCACACTACCTCACTTAACTAATTTGATCACTTAATTGCTTCGGTAATTTTTGACCAAAACACTTACTTGACATCGTTACAGAACCTGAGGATACTTCTTGCGAATCCTGGGTATTTGCTTGAAATGATCTTATTGCAGGATCAAGTTTCCGGAAAGCAGCAAGCCTCTCCTTGGTGGCAGGTGATGGAATAATATGCGAAACAGAGATAGCTGCACAAAAGAAACAAAAGGATGTTAGTGATCCTCATCAGAAACAGGGTTATCCGGTGATCCTTCTAAGGATCCTCTATCCTACCGTGGGTGGCCCACTTCCTCGGCAGATCCTTTCCATTCGGGATGGTATCCCTTCTGACAAAGAAGAACCGCCTTTTCCAGTTGGTGTATTCTTAGTGGTTTTGAGGATGGGGTGTTCTTCGCCGGGTTTGTGTTTGAATAGATATCGATGGGATCCGTGGCTGATAAGATTGTACATTTCTGCTGACTCCGACATTCCCAGATCAATGCCTTCATGCTCAATGATCCTTTCAAGGGTACTCAAGACCCTCCACATCATTGGCATTGCTTGGATATAGGAGATGCCGGTGAGAGAGAAAAAAGACTGGGTGAAATTAGGGAAAGGATATGAGTATCCTATCGTAAATGGGGTGACCGAGAAAGCTACCCAGGTTTCAGAAACAAAGTCAGTTAGGACGGTGGGGTCAAAAGCTTTAAAAATGGTGTTCGCCGGAAAACAATGGCGAATTCTGTCTATCTGTGGATCAGTAAAGCAGCATCGTTCCTTCATAGAATCTTCGATGATCCCCTGGCTCTTAAAAGGACTGTCCTTTTTGTGATCCTTAGCCGGTGAGGATCTTAGCGTCATCTTGGTCATGATGATGGTGAAGAAGAAGATGAACAAAAAGAGAATGTAAAGGGAGAAAGGAAAGAGAAATACCTGCTTGATCTTCGAATGTGGATTTAAAGGGAGTTTCACTCGAATTTAAATGTATATTGATCCCTATCTCTAACTTCAATTTATAATCATGATCTTGCAGGGTAGTCACTTCAATGACGTCAGACCAGCAACGGCTAGTTCGATCTCAACGACTATATATCCGTTGGTTTGTTATGGATAAGAACGAGAAAATATAATTCGTTTATTTACATTTTACTCCTTATATTTTGGGGGCAATTGTTAGGGGAGGATTTTCCAATGATCAGTGATCCTCAATTGCTGTCGGGTTTAAGGATCCTTAATTATATTTGAGTTTAGGATCCTCAGAGAGTATTGTAGGATCAGGATCCAGGATCATCATAGTGATCCTTGCACTAACGATTGTCTGCTTTGAATATGGAATTGTTTTGCAGGAGTACGTGTTTGGACTTAGTCATGGTGATATTCCTGGAGCATATTCTCTTTTATTCCGCATGTGCTTGACCATTGTGAACGTTATGGAGATCGTGGGGAGAGTGCACAAATTGCGGATAGTTAGTTATCTTAGATATTTACTAAATTTAAAAGGGGATAGCGAGTTAGATTAGAACACTTGGCTATTTTTGGCTAAACACACACACTCGTAACTGCTCTCATCAGCTTACAACAGTTTGCTCGGCGATTACACATTAATTTACACATTTCACTCTAGTGATCCTTGTAACAAGCTCGCTATCATCCGAAGTTGTAACACACTTTCTGTTTAATTTGCGTTGGTGATCGGTAGTTTCCATCACCCGAGGTTTTTTATGCCGGAGATCAACTCTTGATCAAGGGCTTTTTCTTCGTATAAATCCTTGTGTCATTTGTTCATTACATTTGATTGTTATCCTTAGCATTGTTCATTGATTCAAGCATCACACCTCACACATAAAGATTTGGTTGCATTATCTTTGCTTGATTTTTAACCAAAACAGTATGCTCATTCGATAATCCTGATATCGCGGCTTTACGAGCTTCCGGTGCCTTTCCTGCCGGTACAGTCTTCCGTCCATTTGACCGAGAGGTCCGATCGGATTTTGTTCCGATGAGTGGGTATGCTTTTTTGCTTATCCTTTCTCCATCGGTTTCCAATATCCGTTTTCACCCTTCATCTCTCGATTCTTCGAGTTGACCGGCCTTAGCTTCGCCCAAACCATGCCTATAGTTTTGCGCGTCCTAGTCACCTTGGAGCAGATTAAGGCTCGTCATATGCCGGACTTGTGCATCGAAGATCTTCCGATGGCCTATCGTTTAAGATCCCACGGTTCCAGCCGGTTCCTTTTATTCTCTATCTCCAAAAATGCTCTCATTCTTAAAGCTACCAAGAAGGAGGATAAATGGACAAGAAAACTCATCTTCGTAAAAAGGGACTCCATCAATAGGGGTTCTGACCTGCCTAAGAGATGGTTAACTTCTGGTAGGATTTGGGGCTTTAGGAATATCCCCAATCATATCCCGAAACTATATCCTGAACTGATATCCTGATACGTTTATTTTTTGCAGCAAATTTAAAGGAACTAGCTCCACCCAGTGCTGAATCGGTAGAAAGGATAAAAGAAATCTACAGGCTTCCAGAAAGTGAGAGGACCTTAACCCTGCTATCTACAAGTTCAAGTCAAAGATCAAGCTCCAGCATGTCTGGTAAGTATATTTTCAGAAATCATTTTTTCTATCAAAGTGATTATATTTTAAAAGTATAACGAGATTAATCGTATATTCCCTTATACAGTGCCAGTTATCAATCTCGAAGGCTTCCAACTCGATGAGTTGGACAGTTACTCAAGCCTTGCACCTGTCAAGCAAGAATCCAATCCGAAGTCATCTGTCACACCGAAGCCTACCAGTTCGAAGACCATTACTGCTTCTAAAGCTCCTCCAGCATCCAGAACTCGGGCCTCTAGCTCCCGGAAGAGAAAGGAAACGGAGCCTCCTGCTACCCCCAATGTATTCCCATGTGACAATCATGGGTTTGCGGAGTCAAGCAAATTCATGACCGGCTTCCTCAACCAGGTAAATATCCTGATCCATATCCTGCAACATATGTTGGTTACTAAACTTAATTAAAGTTAATACCTGTTTCTTTATTTTGTAGGGTCTTCAACGCTTGATTTTCCTTTACGAGGATGCATGCGGCTCGAACGTCATGCTTGAAAGCCAGCTAAAAAAGCCACTGTTGCAGACCAAGTAGCGATCGCCACCGCTAAATCAGAGCACTACGAGGCCAAATACAAGGCAATGGCCCAAGAGCAGCAGTCTACCATCCAAAAGGTCACCCATGAAGCTTAGGCCAAGATTGACGCCACCCAAGTCCAGCAT
Source organism: Helianthus annuus (assembly GCF_002127325.2). Classification (NCBI taxonomy): domain Eukaryota; kingdom Viridiplantae; phylum Streptophyta; class Magnoliopsida; order Asterales; family Asteraceae; genus Helianthus; species Helianthus annuus. Next base: position 67,229,450 of record NC_035440.2, on the reverse strand, counting down.
GAGCAAGCTATGGCTTCGTATCGGGAGAGCCTCAAAAACTCTGTGGTCATTTCCCTTCTCCAGGCCAGACTGAAAATGGCTTATGAGGCGATGGCTTTGGGCTTTCAATGCCCCTCCTAGAACACCAAGACCTGGGAGGCGAAGCTGAAAGATCTTGGGGGAAATCCCGTGGAGCCTCCTGCCAAATCTGCTGTGGAAGAACCTGCTATGGTGCCTGATGCTAGTGCTTCAAAGGATGCCGGGGTTGATGCAGGAGAGAATGCTGGTGGAGAGGATGCTACTGATGATGCTGAGAGGAATGCTGGGGAGAATACTGGTGAAGATGTCATGGTGAAGGAGGGAGCTGCCCCTTAAATGCAGCGATGTGGGCGATGATGGATATACGTGCCAAGGCCGGAGCCCACTTTTTAAGTTTGATGGTTGTAGCTTGTTGAACAATTTACTTTTTTGGTCTTCGAACAATTTATATTTTCTGCATTAGAACGATTTGATAACCAAAGGTGGATGGGTCCTGGGTTTCAGGATGAAGCCCTTGGTTATCAATTAGTATAACTTGTTTTGGACAATACATCGGTTGGAGGTGGATGGGTCTCGATTTGAGACGAAACCTTCAACCGATGTGTAAATATGGTTAAGAACCTATTATGCTTTTGGCGGATGGGCCTTGGTTTAAGGTGAAACCAAAAGCACAACTTTTGATATGTTAATAATATGTCCACCTCTTGACCTACTTGTTGTTGCCATTTAATTCTTTGTCATACGTTACTTAGTTTAAATTCCAATTTTGCAAGATTAATGCCATTACTTTTAGAAAAATATCTTGACCAATTGTCTATAAAATTCAAACAGTTTGTTCTTCAAAAAATCAAACAATCTAAATAGAGTTTTTAAAGGAGAAATACAGTTTGTTTAAAACTTATAAACTTTGTTTTGATAACACATTTAACTCTGATTTTTAAATCCATGTATTGTATACCAAATATTCTAACCGAATATCCTGAATCATATTCCGAGAATATATCCTAAAGATATACCCTAATCAGAATACGTAAACTTTAGACATGGTTTCAAAAGTTCAATCAAGTTGTGTAAGATTCACAAAGGAAAGATCATACAAGGAGTGGAGTGTAACCTTAATACCAAACTTTAACCCTTCTTGTAAGTCATTCCACTAAGATGTCCCCAGTCTTAGTGCATTGGGTTCAAATCCGACTCTTTTTGCCATCCATAATCGACTTAGGAGAAATGTCCCCTGTGCACGAAATCTTCCAACTCTTAGAAATTTTTTTTTGGATTCATTTCTAATTGCATAGACAGTTCTTGTGTTACTGGGGTAAAACCCGAAAACCTTCTGGAGACAAATCCTTAGTATCTTGGGGTAAACCCACAAGTATCCTGGGGAAAATCCTAAATTTTCAGGCGCTACAGGCGGGAGTGTATAAACTCCAAGACTTAGAAAGGTGAAAACCTTTAAACCTTAGAGAGTATGAAAATACCCTTTCGTGAGAGAGGGTGATCAATCCTCATATACCTTAAGGGTCCAGGATATAGCCAACAGTGACGAAATTGTCAGCCACTTTTACATGAACTGGTCCCGCCACCTTGAACTATCCCTGGACAACTTGCGCTCCAGGCGGGGTGTTTAAACCCAAATCATGAGAAAGGTGAATACCTTTAAACCTTTGAAGGGATCAGGACCCCTTATACGTGAGAGAGGGGGCCAATCCTCTATTCTTTCGAAGTATCCTGAATGTGTATCCTGGAGCTATATCCCGAATCAGATTCTGCAAAACAATTGTAAGCTAAGGTGGGTGTTAGCCTGGCTAACACCCCTCCGATGCTTAAGTCAGTCACGGGTTTGAAACAATAAATAAAATTAAATATATTAAAAGAGATAATATTCATACCATCCTGTGTTAGAAATTAAACTCCTAACTCACTTGAAATAGAGCTTCAAATGTATAACATTCCAAGATCTCGGTAGCATATCCCCCTCCATATTCTTGAGTCGGTATGCTCCTTTCCCTGGTTCTGATTCAATCTCATAGGGTCCTTCCCATTTTGGAGCTAGCTTTCCATTAGCAGGATTAGTAGTGTTCTGAAAAGCCTTTCTTAATACCCAGTCTCCAACCTGGAACCTTCTAGTCCTTATATTCTTGTTATATGCTTTAGATATCCTTTGATGGTATGCTGCCATCCTTAGCCTTGCTGCATCTCTTGTCTCATCAATAGTATCCAGTTCCTGGCATAGGATTTCAGGATTCTGCTCAGGATCCTGAAGGCTGGATCTCACTGCAGGTACTACCATTTCTGTCGGGATCACCGCCTCTGCTCCAAATACCAAGGAAAATAGGGTTTTCCGGTTGCATTTTTCACCGTCCTTCTATCAGCCCATAAAACAAAGGGTAATTCTTCTGCCCATCTTCCTTTTTTGGCTGCTAGCCTCTTTTTTAGGTTGTTGACAATTATCTTGGTTGAGGATTTTGCTTGTCCATTCGTTTGAGGATGTACTGGTGTGGATGTGATCATTTTGATTCCCCAACTCTTGCAAAAGTCAGTAGTCCTCTTACTTATGAATTGAGATCCATTGTCGCAAATTATCTCAGCTGGTACACCAAACCTAGTCAGGATATTTCTTTTTTATGAAGGATACCACTTCTTGATCTCTAACTTGGATAAATGCTTCAGCTTCAACCCACTTAGAGAAATAATCAGTCATTGCCAGCATGAAGACTTTTCCTCCTGGAGCTTTTGGTAATTTACCTACTATATCCATTCCCCATTTCATGAACGGCCAAGGAGATATAATAGGATATAGTGGCTCTGCAGGCTGATGTAGTATGTTGCTATGTCTTTGGCATGCATCACACCTTCGAGCATATTCTGTAGCATCTTTTCTCATGGTAGGCCAATAATATCCCGTTCTTAATACTTTTGAGAATAACGACCTGCCCCCAGTGTGGTTACCACAATCCCCTTCATGGATATCCTGAAGCACTTCTTTGGTCTCGGGATCCTCCAAACACCTCAGATATGGACCAGCAAGAGATTTCTTATATAAAACATTATTTATAATAGTAAATCGTGATACCTTCATCCTAAAGGCCTTAGGATTCTCATTCTTGGGGATGTGTCCTTCCTTGAGATATCTTGTGATTGGAGCAGCCCAGGACCTAGGATCCTCTTCAGGATACTCAGCGCCAAGATCCTGGACACTTACTACCTCCTTACCCTGAGGGTCCGTCGCAGGATACAAGATATGTAATATTGGTATTTGGGTCCCTTCTGGTATCCTGACTGATGATCCTAGATTTGCCAAGGCATCAGCTTCAGCATTGTCCTCTCTTGGTACCTGTTCAAGTGTGAAAACATCGAAATATCCTGCTAATTTTTTGACAATTTCAAGGTATTCAGCCAATTTTTCACCTTTTACTGCATAAGATCCATTAAAATGATTAGTGATTAACAAGGAATCAACAAACACTTGTAGACTCTTGATATTCATGCTCTTAGCCAATTCTAATCCTGTGATTAAAGCTTCATATTCCGCTTCATTATTAGTGGCATGAAACTCACATCTAATAGCCTGGGGTAATATGTCCGCCTGTGGCGATTTTAGTAGTATACCCAAACCTACACCTCTTACATTAGATGCACCATCAGTGTACAATATCCAGGATTCTAAGTTTTCTCCTAGCTGTTGCACTCCTAGGTCTACTTCATTTTGAATATCACTACTGAAATCAGCCACAAAGTCAGCTAAAGCCTGAGACTTTATGGAATTTCTAAGTTCATATACTAGATCATAGGCACTTAACTTTACTGACCACTTAGCCATTCTACCTGACTGTTTTGGTCAAAAATCAAGCAATGATAATTGTTAGGGGAGGATTTTCTAACAATTAGTGATCCTTACTTGTTATCCTAATAGTGATCCTAACTTCTGTGACAGATAGTGATCCTCAGAAGACCTTCAGGATCAGGATCATGGATCACCCTAAGGATCCTCATACTAACGATTGTTTGTTTATGTTTCCTATTGTTTTGCAGGAGTAATAAGCTTGACTTGGTCTTGGCAACGTTACTATGGAATATTCCACGGGTATTTCGCACACGTTTGAATGGAAATGGACGTTGTGGAGAACGTGGGAGCATGGCACAAAAGTCGGACAGTTTGTTAGCTTAGTTAGCTTTTATTTTTAAAGGGGTGACGAGCTATTTTTAGAACACTTAGCCATTTTCAGCTACACACACTCTCGTACAACTGCACTCTCAAAGCTTTCAGCAAACACTTAACAATTTTCACACACTTTTACACAATTAACCATAGTAATCCTTGTACCTAGCTCGTCACTATCCGAAGTTGTAAACATTTATTGATTTATTTGAGCTTGGTGATCGGTAGTTTCCATCACCCGAGGTTTTTTATGCCGGAGATCATTCATTGATCAAGGGCTTTTTCCTCGTATAAATCCTTGTGTTGTTTCTGCAATTTTCATCGAAGTGATCCTTATTATTGTTCTTCATTTCAAGCATCATTCCCCGTAACTAAGAGTTTGGTTGCATTATCCTCATTAGATTTTTGACCAAAACACCTATGATATAAGATATGAGCCTAGGACAGCCATCAAATCCCAAGCATTGGCCGACTTTGTGGCTGATTTCAGTACTGATTTACAAAAAGAAGCGGAGTTAGAAGTCCAGCAGCTAGAGGAGACCAAGGATCCTTGGATACTCTATACTGATGGATCCTCAAACGTCAAAGGCACAGGGCTTGGTATACTACTAAAATCGCCACAGGGGGACATAATACCCCACTCTATAGCTTGTGAGTTCCAAACCACTAATAATGAGGCCGAGTATGAAGCCTTAATTGCTGGTTTGCAAATTGCTAAGCATATGGGGATCAGGTACCTTGAGGTACATGTAGATTCATTATTAATTACAAACCACTTTAATGGATCCTATACTGTTAAAGGTGAAAAGCTAACCAAATATTTAGAGATAGTCAAAGAGTTGGCACTCTCTTCTGTTTCCTTTAGTTTGACACAGGTACCAAGGGAAGAAAATACAGAAGCTGATGCATTGGCTAACTTAGGATCATCCTTGAAGATCCTGGAGGATATAAGTATCCCCATTATCCATATCTTGGCTCCTACCATCGAGGATCATGTGGTCATGGAAATAGGGGAGGATTCTGCAATTATCCCTAGTGAGGATACTCAATCTTATTCAGGATCAGGATCATGGATCTCACCAATCATGAGATACTTACAACATGGAGAGATTCCTACGGGAGAAAATCCTAGGGCTTTCAAAATTAAGGTATCTCAATTCACAATCTTAAATAATATGTTGTATAAGCGATCTCTTGCAGGACCATATTTAAGATGCATTCAGGATCCTGAAGTACAAGAAGTTTTAAAAGACTTCCATGAAGGAGATTGTGGAAACCACACTGGGGGCAGGGCATTGTTCTCAAGGATCCTAAGGACAGGATACTACTGGCTAACTATGAAAAGGGATGCTGTGGAATATGCTAAGAAGTGTGATCCTTGTCAGAGACACAGCAATATCCTTCATCAGCCGGCTGAATTTCTACATCCTATATCCTCCTCTTGGCCATTTATGAGATGGGGCATGGATATAGTTGGTAAGCTCCCTAAGGCACCTGGTGGAAAAGTGTTCATGCTAGCCATGACTGATTACTTCTCCAAGTGGATAGAAGCTGAAGCTTTTGCCCAAGTCAGAGAAAAGGAAGTTATATCCTTCATTAAAAGAAATATTATAACTAGATTTGGTATTCCTTCTGAAATTATATGTGATAATGGTTCCCAATTTATTGGGGGCAGAACTACTAACTTTTGTGACAGCTGGGGGATTAAGATGATAGCATCAACACCAGTCCACCCACAAGCTAATGGTCAAGCAGAATCATCCAACAAGATCATCATCAACAATTTGAAGAAGAAGCTTGGATCCAAGAAAGGGAAATGGGCAGAAGAACTACCTTATGTGCTTTGGGCTGATAGAACAACCCCTAAGAATGCTACTGGTCAAACACCATTCTCTTTGGTATTTGGGGCAGAATCAGTGATCCCAACAGAAATGGTGGTTCCAACTACTAGAACAAGTACCCGTGATCCTGAGGAAAATGATGAGAACTTGGCTCAAGACCTGGATATTATTGAGGAAATCAGGGATCTGGCTAGGATAAGGATGGCCAGTTATCAACAAAGAATGGCTGGTGCTTACAACAAAAATGTTAGGATCAGGAAATTTCAGATTGGTGATATGGTATTAAGGAAAGCATTTCAGAATACCACCAATCCTGCTGATGGAAAATTGGCACCAAAATGGGAAGGCCCTTATTTGATTGAAGCTGAAGCAGGAAAGGGGGCATATAGATTGCTGACCATGGAAGGTGATTTGTTACCAAGAGCTTGGAATGCTGTCCATTTGAAGAAATATTTCATGTGAGAAGGATCCTCATGGCACAGATGATCCTTACTGCATCAATGATCCTTACTCTGGTAACGTCCTAATCTTGAACTATTTCATTTCCTTATTTTCTCATATAAGGATAAGGATCATGTGTCCTTCATCCTTATCTTACATGATTTTGAGTTGTGAAAGTTCAGGTATCCTTAGCAAAGCGTTTATTATCTACAGAAGCAATCCAGTTCCTTGGGTTTAACCCCAGTTATTTGGGCTTGACCCCAGTTCCGCCTGTAGCGCATGATGATCCTGGTATAGTTCAAGGCAGTGGGACCAGTACTCGCTTTAGGGGCTGATAATTCCATTGTACTGGCTATACCTAGGATCCTACGTATAATGGTAGACGTACCATACATCCGTTCCTAAGGTTTCTAACGTTTTCACGTTAGCTAAGGTTTTGGCATTGTCATATCACTAAGTTTGGATAGTCGCCAAATAGGGCCATACTCCAGTTTACATACGATCCTTGGGCTTGTCCCCAGTTATCCTTGGGCTTGTCCCCAGTTATCTTTGGGCTTGTCCCCAGTTATCCTTGGGCTTGCCCCCAGTTGCTAACTCTTATCTTATATTGGCTTAGTCCCAAGTTAAGCTCTATTTCAGGTCCTTGAAGTTAAACAACTAGGGATCCTTGATCCTTACTTCTCTCTAAGGTTTATCTTATAGTTATCCTGATTATGGTTAGGATCCTAACTTGGATCCTCAGGTATGATCCTTAACTATTTCAATTCTATTCGTTGATTATTTGAATAACCCTTATACTTTGACAACTGAACTTATGATCCTTAAAACATATACTACTTTTTGGGATTGTTCAACTATAGGATATTTGATCATGGATCATATCCTAAATGTTTTCAATCTGACTTATTCGAAATTGCTTATTTAATAAGTGTATATCAAAACAATTGAGGATTAAAGGAACCAAAAGGATAATGACACAAGATAAGCGACAAAAGATTAAGATTTTATTTATTAACAAAAAAGACTAACCCTTCAAAGGTTGTCAAAATTACCTACCCCGAGCATCTACCAGCAATACGTGGCCCGTCCGCTGGGGTAGGTAAAGGGTGTCCATGATAATAGGTTCAAAGTAGTGCAGGAATATAAAGGCGGCAGGATCACAATGGCTTCATCCCCCAAACAGAGGATCCCTCCACCATTTGCAATCCTGCCTATTGTCTGAAGGATCCTAGATCCTTAACCCTAAAAACTATTGTTCAGTACAAACCATTAAATTGTTCAACAAACTACCATCAAACGAAAAAAAATTGGCCTCCGGCTATGTCTAGAAGTTTCCATCATCGCCCAATCCTGCAGCCTAAACCTTCGCTGCATCACCACCTCCGGCTCCACTCGCTTCACCACCTTCACCCTTGCCTCCAGCCTCAATTGTCAGGATCTCTTCAGCCTCTTCTTCATCCTCCAGTTCAGCCAGCCTTGCCTTCCAACCCTCCACATCCCAGGTGCTCTTGTTAAAAGCAGGATCCTGAGCTTCCAGGGCCATTTGCAGCTTGGTTTTGTACATTGCTATGGCAGCAGAGACCTTGGCATCCTCGGTGATCTCATGCCTCTCGTAGTCAAAGTTGATCAACACCTTGGCCGTCTCGTTTCTGGCATTCTGGAGATCCTTCTGAAGATCAGCAATCTTGAGGTCCTTTAGCACTGCAACCTGTTGAAGATCAGCAATCTTACTATCCTGATCCTCAACGTGGCCAACGTAGTTCTCAATCTCAACGAATTTCTGCAAAGAAGATAAAAGATAAAGTCAGAACCAAGTGATCCTCATATCAGCAGGATATAGGAGCAGGGACAGTGATCCTTACCTCACTGAAGTAGTCAAGGAATTGTTGGCGGATCAAGGGGAGACCTTGCAAATCCTCAGCTTCAGAGGCTTTTTTCTTCTTGCCTCCCTTTCCTTTGAGGGGTGCCTTGGGGACCGAAGCTGTCGGGCTGGTAGGAGCTTTTCTCTTGGAGGATCTGACGGTGGTGAGATCGGTGACACTGAACTTTGAAGCAGATTTGGTGGATTTTCCAGCACCTACACAACCAAAACAAGATAAGTATCTTAATTTCACTTGTATTTCGTTATTTATTTGAATTTTTAAGAAAATATACTTGTTTTGGTCAAAAATCACACAAGGATAATGTAACCAAACTTTATGTAAACGGGGTATGATGCTTGGTTAACTATGAAGGTAAAGGATCACTTCTGTGATAAAAGATGCAAAGACACAATGATTTATACGAGGAAAAAGCCCTTGATCAATGTATGATCTCCGGCATAAAAAACCTCGGGTGATGGCAACTACCGATCACCAACTTCAATATATCAAAAATGTAGTTACAACTTCGGATAGTAATGAGCTGAGTACAAGGATCACTGAGTGTCTAAGTGTTAGAGAGTTGTGTCGTATGTCGTGTGTGTTCTTCCGAATGAGGAAGAGTGGTATTTATACAAGTGTAGGTGGCTTATTTTAGGTAAAAGGACTAATTATCAGCTCATTACCCCTTTAGAAATAAAGACAATCTAGCCTAAATTGCTGCCCATAAATCAAGCCTAGTTTCCATATCCTGTGCAACGTCTTTCTTCGATTAAGCACTTGCCATATTTGTGAAGACGCGTCCCTGGATCATGATGTCTAGAGCATATCCTGCTAGATGTTCCTGCAAAACAATATTGTATTAAGCGGAAGTGACCGTTAGTATGAGGATCACCATAATGTCCCATGATCCTGATCCTGAAGTTCTGCTGAGGATCACTGTCTGCCAAAGAAACAAGGATCACTGGTTAGGATCATGTGCAAGGATCACCTATAATAAAAATCCAGCCCTAACAATTGCCCCCAAAATATAAGGAGTTAATTGTAAATAGACGAGTTATATTTTGTTTTGGTCTTATCTCTAACGGGTGATTCCGGATAACTAGCCGTTATACATGGACTAGCCGTTGTGATAATTACGTCACAGATGTGACAATCCCTGCAAATCATCATTATAAATAGGAGATAGGGTTAGGATCATTCTGTATTTAAATTCGAGGTATCTTCCCTTTATAATCTCAACCGAAGACTTGATCAGGTATCCTCTTTTTCTCTCTTTCCCTTCTTCCTTCTTTTTGCTCTGTTTTTTGCTTCTACTCTGTTTCCGTCACAAACATGTTGCTCCGGAATTCTCCACACAAGGATCCCAAGAAGGATAGTCCTTTAAAAAGTCAGGGGATTATCAAGGATTCTCCTATGGAGAGGTGTTGTTTTAGTGATGCTCACGTAGACAAAATTCGTCATTGCTTTCCGGCGAATGCCGTTTTTAAATCCTTAGATCCTACTGCTTTGAGCGACTTTGTCTCGGATGTCTGGGTGGCTTTTCCTGCTACCCCGTTTGCTATAGGGTACTCGTATCCTTTTCCAGACTTTACCCAGTCTTTCTTATCCTTAACCGGCATCTCTTACATCCAAGCTATGCCGATGATCTGGAGGGTTCTTTATACCTTCGAGAGGATCATCGAGCAGGAAGGGATTGATCTGGGGATGGCGGAGTTAGCTGAGTTTTATGATCTCACCACCTTCAGTTCTCACCGATATTTGTTGAAACGGAAAGCTGGGGAGGATCACCCAATCTTCAAAGTTACCAAGAATGATACAAACTGGAAACGTCGGTTTTTCTTTGTTAAGAGGGATTCCATCCCGGATGGGAAGGATCTGCCCAAGAAATGGGCCACTCATGGTAGGGTAGAGGATCCTCGTAGGGTCACTATCAGTCCTGTCTCATATGAGGATCACTGATGTCCTTTTTCCTTTGTCTTTTATGCAGCTATTTCCATTGCTCGTCTGAAATTAACCCCCGCTGCAAAAGAGAGAGTGTTAGCTTTTAAAAAGCTTGATCCTGAAGTTAGAAGCTTCCAAATCACTATCCAAGATTCTCAAGAGATATCCTCTGCATCTGCCACAATGTCAAGTAAGTATCTTTATAGAAAATAAGTTTTATGTAAAAGTATTTAATTTAACAAGGGAACTTATCTTGTTTTTGAATTGTGTAGGTGCTGGAAAATCTGCCAGGTCTGTTAAATCTGCCTCCAAATTTGGGATAAGTGATCTTGCCAATGTCACGTCTTCAAAGAAGAAGGCTCCTGCTGCCAGTCCTTCAGCATCAGCTCCCAAAGCGTCTATCCGGGGCAAGGGAAAAAAGAGGAAAACCTCTGAAGATCTCCAAGGATTTCCTCTCCTCCGTCAGCAATTCCTTGACTACGTGAATGAGGTAAGGATCACTGCCCCTGTTGGTCATCCGTTTCGAATATCCTGTTTGTGTATCCTGTTTCTTCGAGGATCATCCGGTTCTGAACTTACCTTATTTCCCTCTTTGCAGAAACTTGCCGAGATCGAGACCTATCTTGGCCATGTTGAGGATCAAGAGAGCCAGATTGCTGACCTTCAACAAATGGGCGTGCTTAAGGATCTCAAGATAGGAGATCTTGAGAAGGAACTCCGGGCCACGAAGGCTGAGGCTGCTCAGAGGTTGATTGATATGGATAACGAGAAGCAGGAGATCACCCAAGATGCAAAGGTCTCCGCGGCAATTGCTATGTACAAGATACAACTTCAGATGGCTGAGGAGGCTCAGGATCCTACTTTTGATAAGAGCTCGTGGGATGTTGAAGGTTGGAAGGCAAGGCTGGCAGACCTGGAGGACGAGGATGAGGCTGAGGAGATCCCCATGCTGGAAGGTGGTGGTGCTGAGAAGGATCAAGGTGGCAATGCTGGTGGTGACGAAGCAGCGAAGGTGTAGGCTGCATGATTGGGCGATGATGGATATTTCGAGACTAGGCCGGAGCCCAATTTTTTAGGATTGGTAGTGGTTTTTGTGAACAATTATGGTCTGTAATCTTCGAACAATAGTTTTTAGGGGAAAGGATCCTGGATCCTTTGAACAATGGGTAGGATTACAAAAGGTGGAGGGATCCTCTGTTTGGGGGATGAAGCCTTTGTGATCCTGCCGCTTTTACTTTCCTGCAAAAATGCTAAGACCGCATAGACAATGGACACCCTTTGCCAACCCATGTGGACGGGCCACGTTTTGCTGGTAGAAATGTGGGTTGGCAATTTTGACAACTTTTTGAAAGGGTTAATGATCCTTTTGTTTAATAATATAACTTAACTTTTCTGGCTTATCTCGTGTTGTTATCCTTATCTTCTTGTTTCTTAGTTGTTTTTGTAATATATTTGCAAGAGTTGAAAATATGTTATCCAAACTTAGGATATGATCCTAGATCAAATATCCTGATATTGAAAGTTTTCAAAGTATTTTAGTTCAAGGATCATAGGTTTGGTTGTCAAAGTATAAGGGTCGGTTAGGATAATGAATATAATCAAAATAGTCAAGGATCATACCTGAGGACCCTAGTTAGGATCCTTACCTTTAATCAAGACAATCATAGATAAGATTTTGATAGTTAATAAGGACTAAGGATCCTTATATGTTTAGACATCCAAAACCTGAAAAGTGAGATATAACTTGGGACTAAGCCAATGTAAGAGATAAATTAGTAACTGGGGACATGCCCAAAGTATAACTGGGGATGATCCCGGAGGATCACTGGGGACAAGCCCAAAGGATAACTGGGGACAAGCCCACAGGATCGTATGTAAACTGGAGTATGGCCCTTACTGGCGACTATCCAAACTTAGTGACATGAAAATGTCAAAACCTTAGCTAACGTGAAAACGTTAGAAACCTTAGGAACGGATGTATGGTGCGTCCACCATTATACGTAGGATCCTAAATATAGCCAGTACGATGAGGTTGTCAGCCCCGAAAGTGGGTACTGGTCCCAAAGACGTGAACTATACCAGGATCATCGTGCGCTGCTGGCGGAAACTGGGGATAATCCCAAGGATAACTGGGGTTGTACCCAAGGATCTGTGGTGCTTTTGGAGATCTTTGACGATTTGCTGAAGATACCTGAACTATCATAACTCAAATGGTTTGTGAGTAGAGGATGAAGGATACATGATCCTTATCCTTAGGCAAAAAGTAAGAAAATGCAATAGTTTTAGGATAAGCATATTACCAGAGTAAGGATCACCGATATCTCCAGGATCCTTCAAGGATACTTCAATGTAAGGATCACATGCAGGAAGGATCATGTTCATATGAAATATTTCTTTAAGTGAACAGCATTCCAGGCTCTTGGTAACAAGTTTCCTTCCATGGTTAGCAACCTGTATGCCCCCTTTCCTGCTTCAGCTTCAATCAAGTAGGGACCTTCCCATTTTGGTGCTAGCTTCCCGTCAGCAGGATTGATAGTATTTTGAAATGCTTTTCTCAACACCATATCTCCGACTTGGAACTTCCTTATCCTGACATTTTTGTTGTAGGTACCAGCCATTCTTTGTTGGTAGCCTGCCATCCTTATCCTAGCTAGATCCCTGATTTCTTTAATAGTATCCAAATCCTGAGCTAGGATTGCAGCATTTTCTTCAGGATCACGAGCAATTGTTGTAGCAGTTGGGATCACCATCTCTGTTGGGATCACTGCTTCTGCCCCAAATACTAAAGAGAAGGGTGTTTGACCGGTGGCATTCTTGGGAGTTGTCCTATCAGCCCATAGCACATAAGGTAACTCCTCTGCCCATTTTCCTTTCTTGGATCCTAGCTTCTTCTTCAGATTGTTGATGATGATCTTGTTGGATGATTCTGCTTGACCATTGGCTTGTGGATGAACTGGTGTTGATGTTATCATCTTGATTCCCCAACTGTCACAAAAGTTAGTGGTTCTGCTTCCAATGAATTGGGAGCCATTATCACATATAATTTCAGAGGGAATGCCAAATCTAGTTATAATGTTTCTTTTAATGAAGGATATGACTTCCTTTTCTCTGACTTGAGCGAAAGCTTCAGCTTCTATCCACTTGGAAAAATAGTCAGTCATGGCAAGCATAAATACTTTTCCACCAGGTGCTTTAGGGAGCTTGCCAACTATATCCATTCCCCATCTCATGAATGGCCAAGAGGATGGTATTGGGTGTAAAAATTCAGCTGGCTGATGGAGGATGTTGCTATGTCTTTGGCAAGGATCACACTTCTTAGCATACTCTACAGCATCCCTTTTCATGGTTGGCCAGTAGTATCCTGTTCTAAGGATCCTTGAGAATAATGCCCTGCCCCCAGTGTGGTTTCCACAATCTCCTTCATGGAAGTCTCTCAACACTTCTTCAATTTCAGGATCCTCAATACATCTTAAATATGGTCATGCAAGGGATCGTTTATATAGCATATTATTTAAGATTGTAAATTGAGATACCTTGATCCTGAAAGCTCTAGGATTTTCTCCCGTCGGAATCTCCCCATGTTGCAAGTATCTCATGATTGGTGAGATCCATGATCCTGAATAAGATTGGGCTTCTTCACTAGGGATCATTGCAGTATCCTCTACTATTTCCATGGCCACCTGATTTTCAATAGCAGGAGCCAGGATATGGATGATAGGGATACTTATATCTTCTGGAATCTTCAAGGATGATCCTAGGTTGGCCAATGCATCAGCCCCTGTGTTCTCCTCCCTTGGTACCTGTGTCAAGCTGAAAGAAACAAAAGAGAGTGCCAATTCTTTGACTATCTCTAAATATTTGGTTAGTTTTTCACCTTTAACAGCATAGGATCGATTAAAGTGATTAGTGATCAATAATGAATCTACATATACTTTAAGATACTTTACCCCCATATCCTTAGCAATTTGTAAGCCAGCAATTAAGGCTTCATATTCAGCCTCATTGTTAGTTGCTTGGAACTCACAAGCTATGGAGTGGGGTATTATGTCCCCCTGTGGCGATTTTAGTAGGATCCCTAGCCCTGTGCCTTTGATATTTGAGGATCCGTCAGTGTGTAGTATCCAAGGATCCTTGGTCTCATCCAACTGCTGAACCTCCAATTCTGCTTCTTTTTGTAGATCACTACTGAAATCAGCCACAAAGTCAGCTAGTGCCTGAGATTTAATAGCTGTTCTTGGTTCGTATCTTATATCATGGGCACTAAGCTTTACTGCCCACTTAGCCATTCTCCCTGACATATCTGGTTTCCCGAGGACATTCTTAATTGGAAAATTAGTTCTAACAACAATAGTATGGGTTTCAAAATAATGTCTTAACTTAGTCGATGCCATGATTAATGCAAGGATAAGTTTTTCGAGGTGTGAGTACCTGGATTCGGCATCAAGTAGACTTTTACTTACATAGTAGATAGGATATTGTGTACCTTCGTGATCCTTAACAAGGACAGCACTTACAGCGGTTGAGGATACCGCCAGATATAAGGATAACACGTCTCCTTTTTCCGGTTTTGCTAATGCTGGTGCTGAGGACATATACTCTTTTAGGGCTTGTAAAGCATTCTCATGCTTCTCAGTCCATTCGAACTTCTTATTCTTCCTTAGGATATCGTAAAATTCTCTGCATTTCTCTGAGGATTTCGATATGAACCTGTTCAAAGCTGCTATCCTGCCTGTGAGTCTTTGAACATCCTTGGCATTGGCAGGAGATTTGATATTTATTAATGCTTTGATTTGTTCCGGGCTTGCTTCGATGCCCCTCTGGGTTACCATGTATCCTAAGAACTTTCCTGCCTTAACACCAAAATGGCATTTTGAAGGATTAAGTTTCATGTTGTAACTATCAAGGATATCGAATGCTTCTTCCAAGTCCCTTAGGTGATCCTCAGCTTTCTTTGACTTGACCACCATATCATCTATGTACACCTCCATAGTTTTTCCAATTTGATCTTTGAACATCATATTTACCAGCCTTTGATATGTTGCACCTGCATTTCTTAGTCCAAAAGGCATGGCAATATAACAATATAAACCGGTTGGGGTCATAAAGGCTGTATCCTCTTGGTCAGATGGTTCCATCTGGATTTGTTGGAACCCAGATGATGCATCCATAAAGGTCAACAGTTCATGCCCCGCTGTTGCATCCACCATGGAGTCAATGTGGGGTAATGGGAAAGGATCCTTGGGACATGCCTTGTTCAGATCAGTGAAGTCGACACATACCCTCCACTTTCCGTTTTTCTTTTGGACAACAACCACATTGGCTAACCATTTTGGATACTTTACCTCTCTGATCATACCTGCTCGAAGTAGTCTCTCTACTTCTTCTTGGATAATGGCATTCCTTTCTGGTGCAAACTTCCTCCTTTTTTGATGGATTGGTTTGATAGACCTGTCAATGCCAAGTTTGTGAGTAATAATATCCTTAGATATACCTGTCATATCTTCATGTTTCCAAGCGAAGGTAGATTTTCTTCTTTTGAGGAAGGATATTAAGTCTTCTTTCATCTTGCCAAGGATCCCTAATCCGATATAGATTTTTGATTCAGGATCACTAGGATCCAAGAGGATTTCGTCCACATCTTGTTCTCTTGCCTCCAAGACATTCCTCGGAGGATACTGTAATTGCTATTGCTCCCTTGGCTTCGAGGTTGGCTTCATGTGTGACAACTCGTAGTTCCGAACCTACTTTTTGTGCTTTGTTGTAACGTATGTGAACATGTTATGATTATACGAACTCTGATTCATTAAATGTTATATGTGTGTTATGATTTTGAAATGCATAAATGTGTGAAATACATGTTGGATGAAACCCGAACGCACAACACAACCAACCACACAACATTTACAACCGATCGCACAACATGTTTGGACTTTATGCTTATAAACGGACCAAAGGGGGGCGGCCCATTGAGGGGTCCGGCCCACTCACCCTTGGCACATAACACGTGAGATGGGTGTAGTCATCTCACACTTTCACAAAACATTCTCACACACAAGAACCCTAGTTCTCTAAGAAGCCGACGGCAACCATCTTGCATCTCGAAACACTTTGGTTCGTTGTTTGGATCACCTACCCCCTTAAACCGGTTAGTTTATTTACTTGAACGCATGATTGTTAATCCTTGAATTGCATGATTCACATAACGATTTCAGTATTGATGTATGGTTACATATTTGATTACATGCGAGTTGATGATGTTGATTTCTGATTAATGTTCTTGTTACTGGATTGCTTAAATGTCATGTGTGGGTTATATAAGGATTGATGAACAAGTGATAATACTGATTAAATAATCATTCGGCTGTGTATGCATGATCGGATCGAACAATAGGAATTGATAGGTTGTTGGCCGTGTTTTGATTATGTGAATCAATGGATTATTGTTCATGTCTTGTTAGGGTTCATATGAATTGTGATAAAATTGCCTTGTTTGATCGAGTTTTAGCATGTGTTGTAACTGATTGGTTGTTGATTGATTAATCATTTGGAAACTTTGAATGGAATGTAACTGATAGCATAATTCATGGAATTTTGTTAAGTAATCGCACAAGACTTCTTGGTGTACAAGAAGTCCAATCACACAAGGTGATCCACTCGCACAAAGCTGCATGTCGCACAAGATCCCTCGGATCACACAATGGCAGCTGGATCGTACAAGCTTCCTGGATCGCACAAGGTCCAATTGTTTGGGCCTGATTACGCTGTGATGTGTTGGGCTGGACTGCCCAAGGTTTCACACTTACAAACAAACCAATCGCACAACCCAGCCCAGTCGTACAAGGTCTTTTGGTCGCACAAGAGATCCACGCGTACAAGGACCGACCGCACGAATCCTTTTGAATCGCACAAGGCTATGATTATTCATTTGGGCCGTAGTATGGGCTGGGTAACCTAAGCTGGACCGCACAAGCCCCTATTGTGTTTTATTTATTTGGGCCGAGGCCACTATGTTAGAAGTTGGTAATTGGGCCACTTTCGGATGGGTTTAACATTTGGGCCGGGTATAGTTGGGGAAACATATGATGGATCGCACAAGACGGGTGGGCTTGTGCGAGCCCAATCTTGATTTGAATGTAAACTGTTGAATGTGTTAATGCATGTTGCCATGATCAGTGTGTTTCCCATATGCTATCTCATGTGACTCATAAGTGCCGTACCTTAATCAAAACCTGACTTGTATTATCACCATGATAGGACGTGGTTGACCATTTTCTAGCTTAACTGTATTCTTTGTGTATCTGCCGAGCAAACCAAGGTGAGTTCACACAGCCAAGGCATGGGGTTCCCGGGTTGGGAATTGGGTTGGATATGATGAAATGGAATGATTACTCGTACTTACGCATATACCAGACTATAGACCATCGTCCTCAGGTTAGTCAGGACACGTTACGTAAAGCCTACGTAACCCAGTACTATTGCCATATGTCTCCCGGGTCGGGAGGACACGTTACGTAAAGCCTACGTAACCCAATACCTTTCTACTGGCTTCCGGGTCGGAAGGCCACGCTGCGTAAAGCCTGCGTAGCCCCCACGCGTACCATGTCCTCGGGGAAGGGCACGTCACGTAAAGCCTGCGTGACCCTGTACGTTTTCCTGTTCTCGGTAAAGAAGAACACATGGTCGGAAGTTAGTCTAGTAAGTACCATAATGAGAAGCCCGTTATAAAGGATAAACGTGAGAATTCCTCACCAATAGAATACACTTGCTTGGGAAGCCTTATTAGATGAACTTACGCATGATTATTACAAACTTATTTCCTGTGAACTCGCTCAACTAGTTTGTTGATTATTTGCTGCATGCCTTGCAGGACCTTAGGTATACTTGGAGCTTGCACCAGAGGAGAAGCGGGTCGTTGTGGTCAAGAACTCGTGAATGCTTATTAAACACTTTTACATTCACACATTGATACTTATGTTTTGGGTTTTACATTTAATGCTTCCGCTACTTAAACAGTGTTTGGTTTTGAACACCAATTATGTCTTTAATTATTATTAAATGTTACGTTTGATATAATTGGTGGCTTGATCCTGGTCAGTCACGCTCCCAAGCGGTGGTACTCCGCGTGTGGGATTTTGGGGGTGTGACAGATTGGTATCAGAGCCATTGGTTATAGAGAACTTGGTTTTAATATGGGAAAACGTTTTATTAAAACCGGACTATAGCCAGAACAGTGCTCTCAATGATCCACAACGACGCTTCGCTCCACGTGCAAGACTCGACAACCTAGGTAATAAGGTTTATGTTATTGCCTGTTTGCTAGAACTGTTTAGAACTTTGCTCGCATTACGCTTAGATACACATGCTTTGATTTCATGAGAACACCTATATGCCTACGCTTTTCTGTCATCGCCCTACTCGCGAACCATTCTTATGTATGCTATTTGTTACAATGAAGATCATGTCTGGACGAATCAACATGACACAAGCCCAGCTAGAGGCTCTCGTTCAAGCTCAAGTTGCTGCGGCACTTGCAGCCGCACAAGCAGGAGGTATATCCTGTGGTTATAGCACACACTAGGATCTTTAGATCCTACACTCCTAAACTAGCCCTTGTAATTAAACCTTGTCCTATTCGTACCCAATAGGTCAACCAACACAGCAACCAGTCGGCATTTTCAAGAATTTTATGGACTGTCGTCCAGGTACCTTCAGCGGCACGGAGGGAGCGGTTGGACTCCTCCATTGGTTCGTAAGGCTCGAAACTGACTTCGAGGTGCATGATTGCCCTGAGTCTCGTAGAGTAAAGTTTGCTACCAGGACACTCGAAGGTGCTGCAATAACCTGGTGGGAAACACAGGTTCAGATGTTAGGGCTGGCAGCTGCTAATGCCACTCCCTGGAACGAGTTTAAGGACTTAATTAAGGAAGAGTTTTGTAGTCGAGAAGACATCCACAAACTAGAGGAAGAGTTCCTCAACCTACAGATGGTGGGGTCTGAAATTGAAGTTTATACGAGTAGATCAAACGAGTTAGCCACATTTTGTCCTACTATGGTAGACTCTCCCATCAAGCGCATCGAACTGTATCTCAAGGGTCTAGTGCCCGAAATTCAGGGTCTTATGACCACAGCTAACCTTGGCACTATCCAGCAAGTCACTCGACTGGCTCATCGTCTCACAGACCAGGCTGTAGAACAGAACAAACTACCGAAGCGTGCTGAGACTGGTACTGCATGTGCTTCTAGAGATAACAAACGCAAGTGGGATGAAAACCAGAGCACGGGATTGATTTTGGATGACTACTATTGGCCCGGACAGCAGTTTACTAGTAATCACGGGCAGAGACGATATCTAGGAATTCACCCATGGTGCAACCATTGTAACAGACACCACGGTGGACGGTGTCGCAAGGGACGATGTCAGAGATGTCTTAAGATTGGTCATGAAGCTAAGGATTGTCGAAACTCACGTCCTGTAGGACAGGAACAACAGCCTCAAGCCCCACAGGCTCAGTGGCAGCAGCAAAGTTTCAGAGAATGTTTTCAGTATAGTACAAAGGATCATTATGAGAGACACTACCCACAATTGAACTGGAACCGGAACCACGACCAGGGAAGCAGGAACGGCAATGGGGCTAGCAGCGGGAGAAACCATGGAAACAATGACGCCCACGACCGTGTGTCTGGGATGGGTCAGGGTGATGCAAGGGACGATCTTAACGTAATAATGGGTAAGCTACTTCTTGTCGACTCTTATGTTACTATATTGTTTGATTCGGGTGTGAATACCAATTATATGTCCTTGAAGTTAGTTGAATGATAAATCATACACCAACTCCCTTGAACACCCAACGTGTCGTAGTGTTAGTTAATGGTAAAAGTCTAGAAGCTATACTTAGTTCAGGGTTGTAATCTTATCCACGCTGGTCAGATGTTCCCTACAAACCTCATTCCTATAGTTCTGGATAGCACCTATAGCTCACGCACCGTATCGCGTAACTTTAACTGAACTGGAAGAACTGTCAAAGCAGCTATGAGAGCTCTTGGAAAAGGGCTACATTCGTCCAAGCTCTTCGCCTTGGGGAGCTCCAGTATTATTCGTGAGAAAGAAGGACGGTACCTTCGGGATGTGCATAGACGATCAGGAACCCAACCAGGTGACGGTGAAGAACCGTTATCCTCTTCCACGCATAGACGACTCATTCGACCAGTTGCAAGGGTCGTGTTACTACTCCAAGATAGATCTACGGTCAGGTTATCATCAGCTGAGAGTCCAGGATGAGGACGTCTCCAAGACAGCACTTAGAACTCGTTTCGGTCACTACGAGTTTCTTGTCATGCCATTCGGGTTAACGAACGCGCATGCTGTATTTATGGATCTGATGAACAGGGTGTGCAAACCCTATCTTGACAAGTTCGTCATAGTATTCATCGACGACATTCTGATTTACTCCAAGAGTCAGGAGGAACACGAGCAGCATCTTCGTCTCATTTTAGAACTCCTTCGGAAGGAACAGTTGTACGCCAAGCTTTCTAAATGCGACTTCTGGCTTCGTGAAGTCCACTTCTTAGGCCATGTGGTAAACAGGGATGGGATCCATGTCGATCCATCCAAGGTAGATTCGATCAGAAACTGGCCTGCACCGCGTACACCGACAGAGATACGTCAATTTTTGGGTCTGGCAGGTTATTACAGACGATTTATTAAGGATTTCTCGAAGATTGCGCAGCCACTCACACTACTGACACAGAAGGGTGTCACCTACCGTTGGGGCAACACGCAGGAAACTGCTTTTCAGTATCTAAAGGATAGGCTTTGCAGTGCACCTATTCTTTCATTGCCAGAGGGCACAGATGACTTCGTAATATATTGTGACGCATCCATACAGGGTCTGGGATGCGTATTGATGCAGAGGGATAAAGTGATCGCTTACGCCTCTCGTCAACTCAAGGTTCATGAACGCAACTACACGACGCACGATTTGGAGCTGGGAGCTGTTGTTTTCGCGCTTAAGATATGGCGACACTACCTGTACGGTACCAGGTGCACGATTTACACCGATCACAGGAATCTCGAGCATATCCTTAAGCAGAAGAATTTGAACATGCGTCAACGACGATGGGTCGAGTTACTTAACGATTACGAATGCGCTATCAAGTATCATCCAGGCAAAGCCAATGTTGTGGCTGATGCCCTTAGTCGAAAGGACACTTTACCACGGCGCGTGCGAGCGCTACAGCTTACAATTCAGTCTAGCCTTCCTGCTCAGATACGAGCTGCTCAGACAGAAGCACTGAAGCCCGAAAACGTCAAGGCTGAAGCCTTACGCGGCTCACGACAGCAAATGGAACAGAAGGAAGATGGCGCTTATTATGTAACGGGCCGGATTTGGGTCCCACTTTATGGCGGTCTACGCGAACTTGTAATGGATGAAGCTCACAAGTCTCGCTACTCGGTACATCCAGGGTCGGATAAAATGTACCATGATATCAGCACTACCTATTGGTGGCCTAGTATGAAGGCCCACATTGCTACGTATGTTGGAAAATGCTTGACCTGTGCAAGAGTCAAGGTCGAATATCAGAAACCAGCTGGCCTACTTCAGCAGCCTAGAATACCGCAATGGAAATGGGAGGAAATTTCCATGGACTTCGTTACAGGCCTACCTAGATCCCAGCGTGGGAACGATACGATATGGGTAATCGTGGATCGACTCACCAAGTCTGCACACTTCCTGCCGATTAAGGAAACGGACAAGTTCTCCACTCTTGCAGACGTATACCTTAAGGAAGTTGTCTCGAGGCACGGGGTGCCCACATCTATCATTTCGGATCGCGATGCACGATTCACGTCAGAACTATGGCAAGCAATGCACAAATCTTTCGGCTCACGGTTAGACATGAGCACAGCATATCATCCTCAGACGGATGGGCAGTCTGAGCGGACGATTCAAACACTCGAAGACATGCTTCGGGCATGCGTTATCGATTTCGGCAACGGCTGGGAAAAGCACCTCCCTTTGGTGGAGTTTTCTTACAATAACAGTTATCACACCAGCATTCAAGCCGCTCCATTCGAGGCATTGTACGGGCGTAAATGCCGGTCACCTCTCTGTTGGGCAGAGGTGGGAGATAGTCAGATCACGGGTCCAGAGATTGTTGTGGACGCCACAGAAAAGATTGCACAAATACGACAACGCATGGCGGCAGCACACGACCGTCAGAAAGCCTACGCGGACAAGCGTAGAAAGCCTTTGGAATTTGAGGTCGGGGACCGGGTTTTATTGAAAGTCTCACCCTGGAAGGGTGTGGTACGTTTTGGCAAACGGGGCAAATTGAATCCGCGGTACGTCGGACCATTCGAAATCATAGAAAAGGTTGGCAAAGTTGCATACAAGTTGAACCTACCAGCTGAACTCGGGGCAGTTCACAATGTCTTTCACGTATCGAACTTAAAGAAGTGCCTATCTGATGAAAACCTCATCATTCCTTACAAGGAACTCACTATCGACGAGCGGTTGCAGTTCGTTGAGGAACCAGTAGAAATCACGGACCGGGATGTGAAGGTCCTCAAACACAAGAGAATCCCTCTTGTACGAGTTCGTTGGAACTCCACACGTGGCCCAGAGTACACCTGGGAACGCGAAGACAGGATGACAGAAAAGTATCCCCAGTTATTCGGGAACCAGGCAACCACTACTGAGGCTGAAGCTACTACTTCGGAATTTCGGGACGAAATTCCAGATCAACGGGGGGAGGATGTGACACCCCAGGAAAACCAGTGAACAGTACAGTTTACCTAGCTTCCTCAGTGAGTGCATACCAAATTTCGGGACGAAATTTCCAATTAGTTGGGGATAATGTGATAACTCGTAGTTCCGAACCTACTTTTTGTGCTTTGTTGTAACGTATGTGAACATGTTATGATTATACGAACTCTGATTCATTAAATGTTATATGTGTGTTATGATTTTGAAATGCATAAATGTGTGAAATACATGTTGGATGAAACCCGAACGCACAACACAACCAACCACACAACATTTACAACCGATCGCACAACATGTTTGGACTTTATGCTTATAAACGGACCAAAGGGGGGCGGCCCATTGAGGGGTCCGGCCCACTCACCCTTGGCACATAACACGTGAGATGGGTGTAGTCATCTCACACTTTCACAAAACATTCTCACACACAAGAACCCTAGTTCTCTAAGAAGCCGACGGCAACCATCTTGCATCTCGAAACACTTTGGTTCGTTGTTTGGATCACCTACCCCCTTAAACCGGTTAGTTTATTTACTTGAACGCATGATTGTTAATCCTTGAATTGCATGATTCACATAACGATTTCAGTATTGATGTATGGTTACATATTTGATTACATGCGAGTTGATGATGTTGATTTCTGATTAATGTTCTTGTTACTGGATTGCTTAAATGTCATGTGTGGGTTATATAAGGATTGATGAACAAGTGATAATACTGATTAAATAATCATTCGGCTGTGTATGCATGATCGGATCGAACAATAGGAATTGATAGGTTGTTGGCCGTGTTTTGATTATGTGAATCAATGGATTATTGTTCATGTCTTGTTAGGGTTCATATGAATTGTGATAAAATTGCCTTGTTTGATCGAGTTTTAGCATGTGTTGTAACTGATTGGTTGTTGATTGATTAATCATTTGGAAACTTTGAATGGAATGTAACTGATAGCATAATTCATGGAATTTTGTTAAGTAATCGCACAAGACTTCTTGGTGTACAAGAAGTCCAATCACACAAGGTGATCCACTCGCACAAAGCTGCCTGTCGCACAAGATCCCTCGGATCACACAATGGCAGCTGGATCGTACAAGCTTCCTGGATCGCACAAGGTCCAATTGTTTGGGCCTGATTACGCTGTGATGTGTTGGGCTGGACTGCCCAAGGTTTCACACTTACAAACAAACCAATCGCACAACCCAGCCCAGTCGTACAAGGTCTTTTGGTCGCACAAGAGATCCACGCGTACAAGGACCGACCGCACGAATCCTTTTGAATCGCACAAGGCTATGATTATTCATTTGGGCCGTAGTATGGGCTGGGTAACCTAAGCTGGACCGCACAAGCCCCTATTGTGTTTTATTTATTTGGGCCGAGGCCACTATGTTAGAAGTTGGTAATTGGGCCACTTTCGGATGGGTTTAACATTTGGGTCGGGTATAGTTGGGGAAACATATGATGGATCGCACAAGACGGGTGGGCTTGTGCGAGCCCAATCTTGATTTGAATGTAAACTGTTGAATGTGTTAATGCATGTTGCCATGATCAGTGTGTTTCCCATATGCTATCTCATGTGACTCATAAGTGCCGTACCTTAATCAAAACCTGACTTGTATTATCACCATGATAGGACGTGGTTGACCATTTTCTAGCTTAACTGTATTCTTTGTGTATCTGCCGAGCAAACCAAGGTGAGTTCACACAGCCAAGGCATGGGGTTCCCGGGTTGGGAATTGGGTTGGATATGATGAAATGGAATGATTACTCGTACTTACGCATATACCAGACTATAGACCATCGTCCTCAGGTTAGTCAGGACACGTTACGTAAAGCCTACGTAACCCAGTACTATTGCCACATGTCTCCCGGGTCGGGAGGACACGTTACGTAAAGCCTACGTAACCCAATACCTTTCTACTGGCTTCCGGGTCGGAAGGCCACGCTGCGTAAAGCCTGCGTAGCCCCCACGCGTACCATGTCCTCGGGGAAGGGCACGTCACGTAAAGCCTGCGTGACCCTGTACGTTTTCCTGTTCTCGGTAAAGAAGAACACATGGTCGGAAGTTAGTCTAGTAAGTACCATAATGAGAAGCCCGTTATAAAGGATAAACGTGAGAATTCCTCACCAATAGAATACACTTGCTTGGGAAGCCTTATTAGATGAACTTACGCATGATTATTACAAACTTATTTCCTGTGAACTCGCTCAACTAGTTTGTTGATTATTTGCTGCATGCCTTGCAGGACCTTAGGTATACTTGGAGCTTGCACCAGAGGAGAAGCGGGTCGTTGTGGTCAAGAACTCGTGAATGCTTATTAAACACTTTTACATTCACACATTGATACTTATGTTTTGGGTTTTACATTTAATGCTTCCGCTACTTAAACAGTGTTTGGTTTTGAACACCAATTATGTCTTTAATTATTATTAAATGTTACGTTTGATATAATTGGTGGCTTGATCCTGGTCAGTCACGCTCCCAAGCGGTGGTACTCCGCGTGTGGGATTTTGGGGGTGTGACATCATGGATGAGGTATAGCAATCCTTAGCCTCTTGCTGATCACTGTCAATCTTGATTATCCCCCATGGGCTAGGGAGCTTCACACACTGATGGTAAGTAGATGGAACTGCTTTCATGTCATGTATCCAGGGCCTGCCAAGGATAACGTTGCAACAAGATAAACAGTCAATAACACAAAATTTTTGGTAATTATGTAATCCTTCCACGTAGATTGGGAGTTTGATGTCCCCCAGAGTTTTCTTCGTTTCCCCACTGAATCCTACAAGCACAGAGGATCTTGGTGTGATGTCTGATTCTGGGATTCCCATCTTCTTCAGGACATCAAGCTGGATAATGTTCACTGAGCTCCCTCCGTCAATAAGGATCCTGCGGACAAAATGGTTAGAGATAAAGAGAGTGATAACTAAGCTATCATGGTGAGGATCCTGAATGTTAATGCGATCATCCTCATCAAATGTTATCATCTTCCCCTCTGAGACACTTGAGGTTCTAATAGGCCTTTCTCCATTATCCATTTTTGATTCTTTTGCATGTCTTTTCGCCGCTGAAAAGGATGTACCACAAATGTCTGATCCTCCGGATATAAAGTTAATCACTTGTGCGTTTGCCGGAGGTGCTGGAGTCTTTTCAGGGATCCTTTCAGGATCCTGGGTCCTTTGCTTTTTTCTCCCCAACAATTCTTTTAGATGCCCCTTGCTTAGCAGGTATCCAATTTCTTTTCTTAAGGCTATGCAATCTTCAGTTAGATGCCCGAAATCCTCATGGTATGCACACCATTTGGACTTGTCTCTACTTCATCTAGATTCCTGCATGGTGTCATAACAAGATCATCATAGAATAATGAATCCTTAAGCAGTCCCATTTTGAAGGCTTCAACAGCCGTAGCCATATCCAAGTTGGGAATGTCCAAGGATTCTTTACTAAATTTAGTTATATAATCCCTTAATGATTCATTATGATTTTCAGTTATCCTGTACAAATCACTAGTTAATTTTTCAAATTTTCTACTACAAGAGAATTGGTTATTGAATAAATTAACTAAACTGGCAAATGAAGTAATAGAGTAAGGGGGAAGACTTAGCAGCCACTTAAGAGCTGATCCAGTAAGAGTGGATCCAAATCCTTTGCATAGGCATGCTTCCTTCAATTTTTCTGGGATAGGATTGATCTCCATCCTTTCTCTGTATTGTGCTATATGCTCCTTTGGATCCGTTGTGCCATCATACAATTTCATGGTAGGGATATGGAACCTTTTGGGTACCTCTGCATCACAAATTGGTGGTGCAAAGCGAGATACCTTGTGGCTTCCATCTGCAATCTCTGGGATAGGCTTGACTACCCCTGGAACACTTGAGATCATGTCCTTTAGTTTCTGTAATTCCCTGGCCATAGCATGATTGGTACCTGTATCCTGCATGAATCCATGGTTAGTGGTAGGATAATTATTTAAAGTGTTACCTCCCATTGGGTTCAAGTTAGGGAATCCATATTGCTGGGTTTCTGGAATAACGGAGGGACCAGTGGAAGCAATGGTCTGCATTGGAATGAAGTCCCCTTGATGGACATCTAGACTTCCTGTTTGCAAACTTTTTAGGGATCCTGGCATCTGTAAGGATCCTGGTATCTGGGATGATCCTGGAACGAAGGAGGATCCGTGAACCTGGGATGATCCTGGAACAAAGGAGGGTCCCTGGCCCTGGAATGATCCTGGAACAAAGTAGGATCCTTGAAACTGCTGTGCCCCTGGATAGGCTCCCGGATTCATGAAGGATCCCATGTATTGAGGATAGGATCCTACAGGCTGAAAATGTGAGTCTGATGTCTGAGTCATTGCTGCCGAGTTGAGATGTGATCCTCTTGACTCCCCTATGATTTGCACGTCCGGGATCCCTGATGGCTGGGAAGTGGTCATTGGAGTATCAAAGCTCAAGGATTTGGGCACCAGTGGAGAATGATCCTCTGCCGCTTTCTTTTGTCTTTTGAGATCTCCAATTTCCCTGAG
Source organism: Helianthus annuus (assembly GCF_002127325.2). Lineage (NCBI taxonomy): Eukaryota > Viridiplantae > Streptophyta > Magnoliopsida > Asterales > Asteraceae > Helianthus > Helianthus annuus. The sequence goes on along the minus strand of NC_035440.2, from coordinate 67,201,901 downwards.
GATCCTTTCGTTAGTTTCATCTTGCCGCTGCATACGATCCTTCATCTGCAAAATTAAAGCAAATACATCACTAGTACTGGGAATAGAAGAATTCATAGCAGAAGAAGATAGAGGTTTAGAGAAGGTGGGAGTTGATCTCTTCTCAGTATTTTTCTGAGATCCTGCCGGTGGAGGAGGCAAGGTGATCTGTGATGAGGTGACTGCAGACATCGCCGTGGATGTGTTCTTCAATGATGAAGCCATGTAACTCTTTCAAATGATTTTGAACAAAAGATTTTTCTTATGAATGAAGCACCAATTGCCCCACGGTGGGCGCCAAACTGTTTTGGTCAAAAATCACACAAGGATAATGTAACCAAACTTTATGTAAACGGGGTATGATGCTTGGTTAACTATGAAGGTAAAGGATCACTTCTGTGATAAAAGATGCAAAGACACAATGATTTATACGAGGAAAAAGCCCTTGATCAATGTATGATCTCCGGCATAAAAAACCTCGGGTGATGGCAACTACCGATCACCAACTTCAATATATCAAAAATGTAGTTACAACTTCGGATAGTAATGAGCTGAGTACAAGGATCACTGAGTGTCTAAGTGTTAGAGAGTTGTGTCGTATGTCGTGTGTGTTCTTCCGAATGAGGAAGAGTGGTATTTATACAAGTGTAGGTGGCTTATTTTAGGTAAAAGGACTAATTATCAGCTCATTACCCCTTTAGAAATAAAGACAATCTAGCCTAAATTGCTGCCCATAAATCAAGCCTAGTTTCCATATCCTGTGCAACGTCTTTCTTCGATTAAGCACTTGCCATATTTGTGAAGACGCATCCCTGGATCATGATGTCTAGAGCATATCCTGCTAGATGTTCCTGCAAAACAATATTGTATTAAGCGGAAGTGACCGTTAGTATGAGGATCACCATAATGTCCCATGATCCTGATCCTGAAGTTCTGCTGAGGATCACTGTCTGCCAAAGAAACAAGGATCATTGGTTAGGATCATGTGCAAGGATCACCTATAATAAAAATCCAGCCCTAACAATACTTACTTGACATCGTGACAGAACCTGAGGATACTTCCTGAGAATCTTGGGTGGTTGTCTTGAAAGATCTTGTTTCAGGATCAAGCCTTTTGAACGCGGCGAGTCTCTCTTTAGCGGCATGAGTCAGTCTAAGATGTGAAACGGAGATAGCTGCACAACAAGAAAGCAAAAGAATGTCAGTGATTCTTATATTAAAGGATAAGTTCTCTGGTGATCCTTCTCAGGATCCTCCATCCTACCATGGGTAGCCCACTTCTTGGGTAGATCCTTCCCATCAGGGATAGAATCTCTCTTGACAAAAAAGAAACGCCGCTTCCAGTTGGTATCATTTTTGGTAGCTTTGAAGATCGGATGTTCCTCACCAGGTCTACGTTTGAACAGATAACGATGTGAACCAAAGGTAGTGAGATCTTACAATTCTCCCAGTTCTGCCATGCCTAAGTCTATCCCCTCCTGCTCGATGATCCTTTCAAGGGTATACAAAACCCTCCAGATCATCGGCATGGCTTGGATATAAGATATGCCGGTTAGGGAAAAGAAAGATTGGGTGAAAGCTGGAAAGGGATATGTAGCCTATGGTGAACGGGGTAACAGGAAACGCAACCCAGTTATCAGAAATATGATCACTAAGGGCGTTGGGATCAAACGATTTAAACACAGTGTTCGCCGGGAAGCAGTCGCGGATCCTATCAATTTGCGGATAGGAGAAGCAACATCGTTCTTGTTAGGGCTGGATTTTTATAACACATGATCCTTATAGGTGATCCTAACCAGTGATCCTTATTTCTTTGGCAGATAGTGATCCTCAGCAGAGTTCCAGGATCAGGATCACGGACCATCATAGGGATCCTCATGCTAACAGTTGTTTTCATTGAATTTAATGATATCTTGCAGGAATGTCTAGCAGGATCCACTCTTAGCATCGCAAACAAGGGACGCGTCTTTACAACTTTGGCATATGCTTAATCAGAGATGAACGTTGTAGAGGATATGGAAACTCGGCATGATTTAAGGGCGATAATTTAGGCTAGATTTACTTTTATTTCTAAAGGGGTAATGAGCTGATTGTTAGTTTATTTACCTAAAATAGGTCACTCACACTTGTATATATAACACTCTTCCCCATTCGGAAGACAGACAACACATTTCTCACACGCTTAGACACTCGATACTATAGTGATCCTTGTACTCAGCTCATTATCATCCGAAGTTGTAACCATTTTTTGTTATATTGAAGTTTGGTGATCGGTAGTTGCCATTGTTAGGGCTGGATTTTTATCATACGTGATCCTTATGCGTGATCCTAACCAGTGATCCTTGTTTCTTTGGCAGACAGTGATCCTCAGCAGGACTTCAGATCAGGATCATGGACCATTAAAGGATCCTCATGCTAACAGTTACCTTCGTTTAATACAACATTATTTTGCAGGAACATCTAGCAGGATACGCTCTTAGCATCATAATCAAGGGACGCGTCTTCACAATTATAGCATGAGCTTAATCAGAGATAGACGTTGCAAAGGATATGGAAACTTAGCTTGATTTAAGGGCGGCAATTTAGGCTAGATTGTCTTTTATTTCTAAAGGGGTAATGAGCTGATTATTAGTCTTTTTACCTAAAATAGGTCACCTACACTTGTATATAAATCACTCTTCCTCATTCGGAAAAAACACACGACGACACACAACACAATTCTCACACGCTTAGACACACATTACGATAGTGATCCTTGTACTCAGCTCATTATCATCCAAAGTTGTAACCATATTTTGATATATTGAAGTTGGTGATCGGTAGTTGCCATCACCCGAGGTTTTTTATGCCGGAGATCATACATTGATCAAGGGCTTTTTCCTCGTATAAATCATTGTGTCTTTGCATATTTCACATTGAAGTGATCCTTTACTTTTTCTACAAACCAAGCATCATACCCCATTTACATAAAGTTTGGTTGCATTATCCTTGTGTGATTTTTGACCAAAACAGTTTGGCGCCCACCGTGGGGCAATTGGTGCTTCATTCATAAGAAAACCTTTTGTTCGAAATCATTTCAAAGAATTACATGGCTTCATCATTGAAAAACATGTCCACGGCAATGTCTGCAGTCACCTCGTCTCAGAACATTCTACCTCCTCCACCGGCAGGATCCCAGAAGAATGCTGAGAAGAAACAAACTCCTACTAATTCTAAAACTCCATCTCCTTCTGCTATGAATTCTTATATTCCCAGTACTAGTGACGTATTTACTTTGATTTTGCAGATGAAGGATCGTTTGCAGCGGCAGGATGAAACTAATGAAAGGATCCTCAGGGAAATTGGAGATCTCAAGAGACAAAAGAAAACGGCAGAGGATCATTCCCCACTGATGCCCAAATCCTTGAGCTTTGATACTCCAATGATTACTTCTCAGCCATCGGGAATTCCAGACGTGCAAATTATGGGAGAATCAAGAGGATTGCACCTCGGATCGACAGCAATGACTCAGGCATCTGGCTCACACTTTCAGCCGGCAGGATCCTATCCCCAGCATATGGGATCCTTCATGAATTCGGGAGCCTATCCGGGAGCACAGCAGTTTCAAGGATCCTACTTTATTCCAGGATCATCCCAGGGTCAAGGATCCTCCTTCGTCCCAGGATCATCCCAGGTTCAAGGATCCTCCTTTGTTCCAGGATCATCCCAGGTTCAAGGATCCTCCTTCGTTCCAGGATCATCCCAGATACCAGGATCCTTCCAAATATCAGGATCCTTCCAGATGCCAGGATCCCTAAAAAGTTTGCAAACAGGAAGTCTAGATGTCCATCAAGGGGACTTCATTCCAATACAGACCATTGCTTCCACTGGTCCCTCCGTTATCCCCGAATCCCTGCAATATGGATTCACTAACTTGAACTCAATGGGAGGTAACACTTTAAATAATCCTCTTACTACTAACCATGGATTCATGCAGGATACAGGTGTCAATCATGCTATGGCCAGGGAATTGCAGAAGCTAAAAGATATGATCTCAAGTGTTCCAGGGGTAGTCAAGCCTATCCCAGAGATTGCAGATGGAAGCCACAAGGTATCTCGCTTTGCACCACCAATTTGTGATGCAGAGGTACCCAAAAGGTTCCATATCCCTACTATGAAGCTGTATGATGGTACAACGGATCCAGAGGAACACATAGCACAATACAGGGAGAGGATGGAGATCAATCCTATCCCAGAAAAGCTGAAGGAAGCATGCCTATGTAAAGGATTTGGATCCACTCTTACTGGATCAGCTCTTAAGTGGCTGCTAAGTCTTCCCCCCTACTCTATTACTTCATTTGCTAATTTAGTTAATTTATTCAATAACCAATTCTCTTGTAGTAGAAAAT